>NC_054830.1:6045833-7255000 GCF_018345385.1 Vulpes lagopus
CATTCCAGGATGTTCTGTTGGGCAGTGTTGTTCTAGAGCATTCTCATTCCAGAACGTTCTGTTGGGCAGTGTCACTCTAACTTCCATCATTAGCAGAACGTTCTGTTGGGCAGCGTTGGTCTAGAGCACTTCCATCATTCTAGAGCTTTTCATTCTGTGGTTAGATATAGCTCTCAGGTCAGATAGACCTGGATTTGAATTCTATCTCTGTGTGTGACCTTGGACAAGTCGACTGGCTTTTCCGAGTCCCTGTTTCCCCTTCTGAAAGGAGGGAATGGCAAAGGACCCAACTCTCATCATTTTTTCCCCCACAACTTATAGCTGATATCCCCTCTTTTGATGAAAATAAAAATCTTATTCCTCTGCTCTTTTTTTGGTTTTGATTTTTTTCCCCACTCTTAACTGTGAAATAAAACATTGAATTGTTTTTCAACCTTTGTGCCTCCTTGAGAGCCTGTAGAAGAGAGGAAGGAGAGACTTGGGAAGGTTGCACACATAACAAAGGGGCTATTCTAGGTATATATGGATGAGAAGAGGAACAAGGAAGGGGTAGGTGTATGGAGTGCGGCATGAGAGTGTCATCAAGGATGGGGGATACGTCAGCTCCTTCCTGGCTTCTCTTTTCTCCCAGGGGAACAGGGAACAGTGCTTTTCAGTGTAAGCAGAATAGAGCGGGTGTAGCAAAGAGGAAGTAGCCTCCAGATGGGGAAGGCACCGAGGGAGGGGACGCCAGTTTGATTTTGTTTTTCTGGCTCAGCATTGAGCATCTCCGTCAACTCCTAGTCGCTGGGGATGGGAATCTAGTCAGACCAACTAAAACTATGGTGCAGGGCAGGTGGTTTATTGGGAGGACATAGGGCCTTCTCTTGGAACGTGTATCAGCTAGCTTTTGCTGTGTAACAGATCGCCCTGAAACATAATGGCTTTACACAGCTGTCATTTCTTTTGCTCACGATTCTGGGGGTGAGTGGGGCAGGTTTTCTGGGCTGGACCCATCAGCTGACCACAGACACAGTCTCGGATGGCTCTGTCCTGAGTCTGGGACCAGCTGGTGGCATGGGTGGTGGCTGGATGATCTAGCATGGCCTCAGTCACATGGCCGGCGGTTGGTGCTGGGCTGTCAACTGGTTTTCCTCCCTGTGGCCACTCATCCTGCAGTAGGCTGGCTTCTACTCGGATCACATGATGGTCTGGAGGTTCCAAAAGTAGCAAGAGATTAATCCCTAGAGCACAAGTGTTTTCCAAGTCTGTGTTTGCTTCATGTGTGCTAATTTCCTACTGGTCAAAGCAAGTCACGTGGGTGGCGCAAGCTAGAGGCAGGAAGGAGCATAGACTCCATCCCCTGGTTGGATGGGAGGAATGTGTAGTGGTTTTTGCCATCTACCACAGAACCCCAGGGCGGGAAATGCCGTGGCACTCTTGAGACGTTTTAGCCAGGATGTAGAGCTTGATCAAACACCCAAGACTGTGTGTGGTGTAACTGAGAACCTAAAATGATTTTCCTGAGCAGTTATTTAATTTCCTGAATTCCAATGATGGAATAATCGGTTCCTTTCCCAAAATTACTCTTGATGTTTTCTTTATCATTTATTAAATTCAACCAAACACCAGTGGCCTGCTTCTGGGATACCAGTTCTGTTTCATTCATCTGTGTCTATTCTTTTTTTTTTTTTTTTAATTCATGAGAGACACACACACAGAGAGGCAGAGACACAGGCAGAAGGAGAAGCAGGCTCCATGCAGGGAGCCTGATGTGGGACTCGATCCCAGGACTCCGGGATCATGCCCTGAGCCAAAGGCAGATGCTCAACCACTGAGCCACCCAGGCATCCCTCTTTTTTTTTTTTTAATTAAAAAAATTATTTTTCCATCTGTGTCTATTCTTACTCCAGTATCATACTGATATAATTACCGTAAATTTAGAACCTGTTTTATTAGTGGTAGATCTAGCATTTCCTATTGGACTTTTTCAAAGTGTTTATTTTTCTGATTGCACCCAAGAATCTCCAAATCTACCTCCTCCAGCATATGTAAAACCCATCGAAATTCTTATTAAAAAATTGTATTAGATCTGTAAATCAGTTTGAGAACGTATACCTTAGTATTTTAATATTTTTCCTTTCCCTTCAGGGGTGTAATCAGTTTCTCCATTTGTTCAAATCTTTTTACATTGTTCTTTTAAAAATATGTATTCTCCATATTTCTTGCTATGATGATTCCTGTATTGTAGGGTTTTTTTTTGTAAATATTTATTTATTTATTTGAGAGAGAGAGAGGGAGAGAGAGCGCATGTGCCCATGAGCTGGGGGAGGGGCAGGTGCAGAGAGAGAATCTCCAGCAGACTCCTCACTGAGCTGGGAGCTGATGGGGGGCTTGATCTCACAACCCTGAGATCATGACATGAGCCAAAATCAGGGGTTGGATGTTTAACCGACTGCGCCACCCAGGCACCCTTGTAAATTTTTTTTTTTTAATATGAGGAAGATACATTTTTTATTTTTTTTATTTTTATTTATTTATGATAGTCACAGAGAGAGAAAGAGAGGCAGAGACACAGAGGGAGAAGCAGGCTCCATGCACCGGGAGCCCGACGTGGGATTCGATCCCGGGTCTCCAGGATCGCGCCCTGGGCCAAAGGCAGGCGCTAAACCTCTGCGCCACCCAGGGATCCCCCAGGCACCCTTGTATGTAGAGTTCTTGTTGTTCAGTGTCGCTACTGTGAATGGGCATATTTATCCCAAATCCAGATCCTTTAGTGAAATTGATTAGTTGTGTTTTAATTTTTTCTGTTCAATGTGTGCAATTTTATCCTCTACAAATTTTGGTCATTTTTTTTTAACCCTGTCTAAATGTTGTGCTTCTCTTTTTTTAAAAATTTTTTTAAATTAATTTTTATTTATTTATGATAGTCACAGAGAGAGAGAGAGGCAGAGACACAAGCGGAGGGAGAAGCAGGCTCCACGCACTGGGAGCCCGATATGGGACTCGATCCCGGGTCTCCAGGATCGCGCCCCGGGCCAAAGGCAGGCGCCAAACCGCTGCGCCACCCAGGGATCCCAATGTTGTGCTTCTCAATTTAGTTTTAAGTTTTATTCTATTGGGCAGCCCAGGTGGCTCAGTGGTTTAGCGCCGCCTTTGGCCCAGGGTGTGATCCTGGAGTCCCAGGATCGAGTCCCACATCGGGCTCCCTGCATCGAGCCTGCTTCCCCCTCTGCCTGTGTCTCTGCCTCTCTCTCTCCTCTCTGTGTATTCTCATGAATAAATAAACAAAATCTTAAATCAATCTATCTTATTCTATTAACTCAGGCCTCACGACTAATATTAAATATTCAACAGTGGCATTACCATATCCATGGTTAGCAGTTATCCTCAGATAAAATCATCCTTACTTTCCTGCAGTAAACTCCACTTGGTTGTGGTGAATTATTCTCATAGCATAATGTTGAATTTGATTTGCTAGGTTTGCCTTGTTCTGGTTAGTTTTTATTACTTTGGGGGGATTTTTGCCATCTCTGTTCATGAGTGAAATTGTGCTAAGCTTTTGGTTTGTTTGATTTTGCAATCTCTTCATTAGGTTTTATTATCTGATATTCTAGCCACATAATACGAAGTAGGCAAGTTTCCATTTTACATATTTTAGAATTATGGCATCAGGACTAATACTCACTTGAAGAACCAGTTATTTGTTGGAAAAAATCACATGGTGTTATCAAACATTCTGGGAAAGTAATTCTTTGAGATCCTTTGAAAATTTTCATATTAGAGTGTTAGAGAAATCAGCTTAATTTTTTTTTTTTTTTTTTACCTCTGGTAAGATCTTTTTGAGTCAGCTTTTGTGATCTATAGTTTCTTTTTTTTTTTTTTTTAAGATTTTATTTATTTATTCATGAGAGACATAGAGACATAGGCAGAGGGAGAAGGAGGCTCCCTGTGGGGAGCCCAATGCGGGACTCAATCCCAGGACTCCGGGATCACAGCCTGAGCCAAAGGCAGATGCTCAACCATTGAGCCACCCAGGCACCCTTGTGATCTGTATTTTCTTAGCAATTATTTTGTTGAGATTTTTGGATTTAATGGCATGCTGTTATGCTTGCTATACTCTTGTTTGTATATTTTCCTTACATCTATTTAGATTTCCCAGTTTTACTTCCCCCCCCCCCCCAGGAAAGCAGATGTTGGATTTATTTATCAATTCTTTCTCCAGGGCAGCCCCGGTGGCTTAGCGGTTTAGCGCTGCCTTCAGCCCAGGCCATGATCCTGGAGTCCCAGGATCAAGTCCCACGTTGGGCTCCCTGCATGGAGCCTGCTTCTCCCTCTGCCTGTCTGTCTGTCTGTCTGTCTCTGTGTGTGTGTGTGTGTGTGTGTGTGTGTGTCTAATAAATAAATGAAATCTTTAAAAAAAATTCTTTCTCCACAATTTATTAATTACTTAAAGGAATCTTATTTTTTTCATTTTTGTATTATTTTGAGCCATGCTTTTGCCTCCCCCACCACCACCGTGTTAAATGTTTAGATGACTCACCAGACACCCAAATCCTTTTTGAAACAAACTGAGGAATTGAATGAATGAACGAGTAAAGAATTTGATAATGTTCTTTGAATACAATTAAAGCTCTTAAGGCCATGAGTTCAAACCCCGAACATGGCTTTGGCTGCCCTCCAACCTTTCGGCTGTGTAACATTCTTGTTTTCAAAAGAATTTGTGAATATAATTTTGATTTGTTATTTTTTTTAAATATTTATTTATTTATGATAGTCACACACACACACACACACACACACACACACACACACACAGAGAGAGAGAGAGAGAGAGAGAGAGAGAGGCAGAGACACAAGCAGGCTTCATGCACCGGGAGCCCGATGTGGGATTCGATCCCGGGTCTCCAGGATCGATCAAAGGCAGGCGCCAAACCAATGCACCACCCAGGGATCCCTTGATTTGTTATTTTTGATGATCACTATTAGGAAAGCAGCTCATAAGGGCCAACTCACTTTTAATCGGTTTAAGTGATGAGAATGCTCTGACTTAATCTTCATGGGCACTCTAGGCATTGTCCTTGCTTTACAGCTGATCTTAACAGCCAATGAAAAAACCGAGAGCGCCACAGGAGGGAAAGTGACTTGCCCAAGGTCATGCAGGTAAGGGGTAGGGGTGGGGCTAGGCCTGGCATCTAGCCCAGGGTCTGTTTTGATTCTGAACCACGTGCCTTTTGTGACTCTGCTACGGGGCCTCTCCAGTTGAGTGAGTTTTAATCACTAGTCGTTAGGGTTTAAAGAAAAATTAACTGTTTAGCTTAATGGGTCGTCTCAATCTCCAGTTGATGGGATTAAAAATTTAACTTGTCCTGACTTGTAGAGTAGCTACATTTTGTGTGGCCTCTTGGTTGCCGAGTGACTGCTCGATGGATGAACAGCTCCTACGAATGAATGCTGCTCAGAGCCGCCAGTGGAGGCAAATGTAGAGTCAGAGCTCACAGTCTACCCTGCCACCAGAAAAATGTCCCCCGAGCCGGACATGCACGTGGGGTGTGGAACTAAAGACTTCACTTCGCTGACAGAAGGTCTCTGGCCTCCCAGAGCTGGGAAGCCTTCTTATTGCTCACTGGCTCTGTCATCCCAGCTGCCCTGCCTCCTGGGACAGCTGGAACTGGTTTTTGCAAAGGCACTTTCTCCTTTTGTCATTATGTGCTTATGGTTTTGTGATGCTGGCTTGGAGGAGCCCGGGCTGGGCCAGTGCTGAACTTGACCTGTGGGCTGCCCCAGTGCTGAACTTGACCTGTGGGCTGCCCCGCTGTTTGGCCCTGGTTGCTATTTCTGGGTTTTGCTCTCAGCGTGAGGATGCTACAAGGCAGTGTGACTTGTCGTGACGTCACGTGGTCAAACCTTTCCTTTAAAATGGTCTGTGATTCATCTTTATTTTTATGGGGCTGTATCATGTTAGAAGTATTACAGTAGGAGTTTTCGTTTGAAATCTAATAAAGGTTTTAATCTGCCATCTGGAGTCTGTGTTCCTTACGCTTTTTTATTGTTCATGACTAAGGGTGGTGTTGGGCTCGGTGGTGGTGGTGGTGGTGGAGGGGGGTGGTTTGGCGGTTCTTATCTGCCGGGAGAAGAAGGTCCAGCATCCAAAACCTAATTTTCTTTGTCGTGGCTGCAGGCGGAGGCTGAGAGCCGAGTGCTGATCCTAAGGAGTCCTTCCTTGGAGCAGTTCTTTTGACCGAAACCTTTTATTTTTAATAGCTTTTTTTTTTTTTTAGATTTTATTTATTTATTCATGAAAGACATAGAGAAAGAGGCAGAGACACAGGCAGAGGCAGAGAGAGAAGCAGGGTTCATGTAGGGAGCCCGACACGGGACTCGATCCGGGGTCTCCAGGATCACACCCTGAGCTGAAGGCAGACGCTCAGCCGCTCAGCTACCCAGGTGGCCCTTATTTTATTTTATTTTATTTATTTATTTATTTATTTATTTATTTATTTTTAATTTTTTAATTTTTTCTTTTTTAAATGCGATGAGTTTAGGCAGGTGTTTCTCAATCCAAGCACTACTGACATTTTGTGACCGAATAATTTTGCGTTGTGGGGGCCGTCCTGTGCATTGAGGGATGGTAAGCGGCATCCCTGGTCTCCACCCACTAGACGCCAGTAGCGTTGTCCCAAGTTGTGACAACCGAAAACGTCTGCAGGCATCACTGCCACATGTCCCCTGGTCGAGGGCTACTCCTCTAGTGTGAATATCCTCGTTACCTTCATTCAGTCCAAGAAATAGCACCTTGCCAGTACCCACTCAAGCCCCTGGATGGGCCAAGGGTCCCAGTCTCTCTTACCTCTCCCCCCACCCCTCCCTGCCCAATAACCATTGTCCTGACCTGGAATAATCATTGCCTTGTGTTTCTGTATACAGTAGTCCCCCTTATCTATGGCTTTGCTTCCTGTGGTTTTAGTTACCTGTGGTCAGCTGTTGGCAGCAAGCAGATCCTCCTGATGAATGCCAGAGGGTCACGAGTCACCTATGTCCTATCACGTAGGCATTTTATCATCTCACCCCATCACAAGAAGGATGAGTACGGCGCAGTCCGATATTTTGAAAGAGGGAGACGGAGAGAGAGCACATTCACGTGACTTTTGTTACAGTCTATTGTTACAATTATTCTACTCCATTATTGACTTATTGACTATTGTTCATCTCTTACGGTGTCTAAGGTCTAAGATACACCTACTTACGTATGGGAGAAACAAAATATATAGGGTTTGGTACGATCCTCACTTTCAGGCATCCTGCAGGGATCTTGGAATGTGTCCTCCATGGGTAAGAGGGGCGCCGCTGTCGATTGCATTGCAAATCCCTAGATGCTGTGGTTTAATCTTGCCCATGTAAAAAACAAAACAAAACAAAACAAAAAAACCAAAAAAAAACAAACAAACCCCAAAACATGTATTAGGTCTTTTGAAAAATTGATATTTCTTAAGTTATCTGTGCTTATTTCTGAGGAATATAGGTAAAAGGAAAAGTATCAGGTCACCTTAAAATCCACCCCCACCCCCACACATGGCTTTTTAATTTTTTTTTGGCTTTTTAATTTTGATGAGAAATCTTTCCTAATTGTCGCTGCAAACATATGTGTGTCAATTGAAATCCTGTTATGCGTTCAAGAAAATGAGGTTACATGATGCCATCTGATGCCTGTGTTGCAATCTGCTTTTCTTCCTCCCTCTTGGATCTGTTCTTACTCTCTCTATGTAAATATGAATCTATATTATACCTTTGATTCTATATAAATATGATCCTATCTCATACTTTTAATTCCTGTATTGGTGGACATTTTAAGGTTGTTTCCAGTTTATCATTGGCGTGAGATCATGCTGTGACAGAGATTCTGATGTTTACGTTTGTTTACTTCTCTGATTGTTTTCAGCTTTTATTTTTTCACAATTTTATTGAGATATAATTTGCAAGCAATAAAAAGCACACATTTTAAAATTTTATGAAGAGAGAATGCAGAGTGAGAGAGAGAGAGTGTATACAAGCAATGGGGAGGGGCCGAGGGAGAAGGAGAAACAGGCTCCCCACCGAGCAGGGAGTCCGATGAGGGGGGAGATTGTGACCTGAGCGGAAGGTAGATGCTTAACTGACTGAGCCACCCACAGGCTCCAAAATGCACACATTTGAACAAAATAATGCAAAGAGTTTTGGCAAAAGTATATACCTGGTGCTCACTCTGTGTTGGATGCTAGTCTTAGAGCTTTATAGGTATTGATGCATCTCATCTTCTTGACAACCCAAAGAAGTAGGTGCTGCTGTTATTCCCATTCTGTAGATGGAGACACTGACTCCAGAGAGGCCAAGTAGTTTCCCCAGGGTCACACAGCCATTACCTGCAGTCTTCCTTCGTCTCCCTGTGCTTTCCTAGTTCTCACACTTCTGAGATCGTGGGTGAGTAAGTAGCTGAACACCTGCAAGCCTCAGTTTGCTCATCTGTAAAATGGGATAGTGGTACCTCCGCAAGTGGGTTGTTAAGGTCAGTTGGTAATGTGGGGGGTGCCCAGCAGTTAATTCCTAACCGCTTGGTTCCTGACTGGAAGCATCTTTCAGAAGTGAGAGCTCTGTACCCCACCAGCCCCCACTTGGTTCCAACCCCAAATACCTCCATCAGACTGTCCCTGGGCAGTTCTGCTTTTAGCGTCAATTTTCGCCTGGATGTTTCCTTCAGGGGCAGTGCCCGGTGTCACCCTATTTAGCCAGTTTGAGCGTGGGACTGGCTTGATTCTCCCCTGCAGCTCCTCCTTCAGCCCAGGCTGGAGCTGAGCATCCCATGGGCACCCCATGAATGTTGGAATGAACTTTTCTCATTCAGGGCGCTGGTCCAGGTAGGTCAGACCTCGCTTCTGTGTGTTCATCTGGGAAGGTAGCTTTAGCAGATAGATTTTGTTTCCATCCTGTCCTCTTGTGATTACTGGGGCCTTGGGCATCCGAAGGACTTGTGAAAGATTTGAATCAGGAGGAAGAAAACTACAGCAGCAGGATTCAAAGGCCTGACATGTATTTGATGCTTACTGTGTGCTGATGAGCACGCCGATCCTCAGGACAACCCTCTGAGGGATAAGATGTTAGCTTCCCCGTCTTGTAGAAGAGGGAACCGAGGCATCAGAGGGTGGCCTGACCAACGTGGCAGCTTCTGGACCCACTCTGTGCAGTGTGGCATGTGCCTATCATGTGCAATGCCTGGTGGCAGCCTTTACCCACCTTCCTCCAGCGAATCCCTCCGCTGGTGTCCCCATGTGGACGGCCACCGCTGCTGGCTGGGTCCCCGCCAGCCTTGCAGGGCTGTCGCTGGAATCGGTTGCAATGTGCAGCGTGAAGCTGCTTGGTCAGCTCTGTGAAATCCTGTACAAAAGCGAGCTGAAACCCAACAGGGCTCGCGTCCTCCCACTTTGTGTTGTTAGGGTTTGCGTAACTCTTCTCTCTGAGACGGAGGTGATAGGATCTGAGGGCAGGTATCAGGGGCTCTGGATCTCTGCAGGAGGCCAGGCGTGCCCTGTGGTGGTTAGGTGTTTGTGTTCTGCAGAGGGGCGGCCCCGGGCGGGTCTCTGATCTGCAGGTGCCCTCGTCACTCTGGCTGGGGCTGTCACATGGCGACACGGACCTCTTACGCTAGCTACCAACTCCTGGGGCTCTCCCACATGGCTTCCCGGAGTCCTCAGCTGAGCACTGTTATCTAACACATACCTGCCTTGCTCGCCCTGTGCCCTGGGGTCCTTGTTGAGAAAATCCCAAGCTAACAGGGCCAGGAGGGTGGCAGCCGCACTGCCCTTGGGTGGGTGGCTGGAATTTTGGCATTCCCTGGCATTGGACTCTGGCATTTGGGGTAAAGCAAGTCAGGATTTTCCATGGCGGCAGAGCAGACGCCCGCTGGCCTTGGGCAGGTGTCTTAGCTCGGGTTGCTAGAACAAAATACCGTAGATCGGGTGGCTTAACAATAGACATTTATTTCTTCCAGTTCTAGAGGCTGGTAAGTCCCAGATCAGGGCACTGACAGGTTCTGTTCACCCGCTTCTTGGCTTGCACGCGGGCTGCCTTCTCGCTGCACCTTGCACGGCCCTTCCTTGCTGCGTGCTCCTGGAGAGAGAGCTCGTGTTCGGACATTCAGGCACGTTATTGCGTTTACCAGTAGCTCGTCCCTTTTTAAGATCGCGGAGGAGAAATCCATTGTGTGGGCATCTGGGATTTCATATTTCCCTGTAAAGAGCATTCGGGTTGTGTTCCTGGGGACGTGTGCCCCGAGCCTTTGTGTGGCTATATGCTTTCCTTTCTCCCGGATACACGCCTAGGAGCGGCATGCACACGTTGATCTAGGTTTAACCTTAAACTGCCGGACAGTTTCCCACATTACGACACCGCCAGCGACGTACCAAGAGTTCAGTGGCTCCGTGTCCCCACCAGCGCTTGGTACTGTTAGTCTTTTTTCACGTTAGCCGTTCTGGTGGGTGTGAACTGATGTCTCATTGTGGCTCTCATTTGCGTTTGTCTGATGACCGGTGGTGGTGCACATCTTTTCACAGATGTATTGGAGATCTGTATATGCTTTGTGGAATGATTGTTAAAATCCTTTGCCCTTTCTTTTTTTCCTTGTTTCATTATTTGAACATTTTGCAATCAAGAATGATGTCAGAGAGAGGTGTTGTGAATATTTTCTCCCATTTACTGGCTTAACCTTTTCTTTTCTTTTTTTTTTTAAGCCATGCCTTTTGAGGAGCAGCCAGTTTTTAAGGTGATGTTATTAGCTTAATTAGCTCCAAGTCGTGGCTTTGAGAATCCTCCTGAAGCTCTAGCCCCAGATATATGATTTCTGCATGATTTTATTCTTTTTTGTTTGTTTATGAATAGCATTTTTTTTATTTTTATTTATTTATTTTTTATTTTTATTTTTATTTTTATTTTTATTTTTATTTATTTTTATTTTTTTTATGAATAGCATTTTTAAAAAGATTTTTAAAATTTATTTATTCATGAGAGACAGAGAGAGAGAGAGAGAGAGGCAGAGACACAGGCAGAGGGAGAAGCAGGCTCCATGCAGGGAGCCCGATGCGGGACTCGATCCCGGGTCCCCAGGATCATACCCTGGACCGAGCGCAGTGCTAAACTGCTGAGCCACCTGGGCTGCCCGAATAGCATTTGTTTTTAAGGCCAGTTGGAGGTTTACAGAAAAATTGAGTAGAAAGTAAAAAAGAAAAACAACTCTTGTAGAGTCCCTCCCCCTCCCAACACAGCTTCCCCTATTATTAACATCTTGCATTAAAGTGGTACATTAATACTGCCCTCTCTATACACGGGGGGTTTGTTCCAAGACCCCCAGCGGATGCCTGAAACCGTGGATAGTACTGACCCCTGTCTATACTATGCCTTTTCCTCTACACACCTACCATCGGTGAAGTATAATTTACAAATTATGCACAGTAAGAGGTTAACAGCAAAACAGAACAGTTACAACCATATAATGTGATAAAAGTTATGTGAATGTCATCTGTCTCTCAAGACTCTTGCCGTGCTGTACTTACCCTTGTTCTTGTGATGATGTGAGATGATAAAATGCCTACGTGATAAAATGCCCGGGAGGGGAGTGATACAGGTACTGTGACGTCACGTTAGGCCACCGAGGACCTTCTGATGAAGCGGCAGAGAAAGAATCTGTGCTTTGGATCATGTGGTTAACTGCATGGTTGACCGTGGGTAACTGAAACCGTGGTGGTGGTGGGGGGGCTACTGAATATTTGTTGTAATCAATGAGCTAGTATAGGATTATTAACCAAAGTCCCTAGTTTACATCCAAATTCATATGTGGGGTGGACATCCTCTGGGTTGGGACATAATGGATAATGGCATTATTATCTACCGTCAGTGCCAAACACAGTGGTTTCACTGCCTGTGCTCCAGTTCCCTCATTCCCAGAACTTTTTAAAAATTTTTATTTGATTTTTATCTATTTATTTGAGGGAGAGTGAGAGAGAGAGAGAGAGAGAGAGCGCACAAGCAAGTGAAGGAGCAGAGGGAGAAGTCGACGACCTGCCAAATAGGGAGCCCAATGCAGGGCTCGATCCTAGGACCTGGGGATCACGGGATCACGACCTGAGCTGAAGGTAGATGCTTAAACCACCTGAGCCACCCAGGCACCCCCCTCGTTCCCAGAACTTTATTCTGTAGCGTGCTAGAACTCTTTCATGTGAGTTTGGAGCAAAGATATTAGGGTGGTTTTCTATCTGTAAGTATAAGGAGTCAGAATTTAAGAAATTAAAGACTCTCCTTGGAGAGGGAGAAGTGTAATAGGGGTCTAATGACCTTCTCAGGATCTTTCAAGGGAGGGAAAGCTGGAGGTTGAACCTTGCCTTGTTTTTAGACTGTGGATCAGGTTTAAAGCTCGACAAGGGAGGGTTACAGTGGGAATTAGGGCTGAATGATCAAGAGTGACGATCCGATGCTGTCATGTGCTCTCAGGAATGTTTGTGAACAATCTATTTCCAGAAATTATATATATATATATGTGTGTGTGTATATATATTATTGGATTATAAATATATTTTTGGATAATATAATATAATATAATATAATATATATAAATTTTATATGTTATATATATATTAAGATTTCTTTATTTATTCATGAGAGACACAGAGAGACACAGGCAGGGGGAGGAGCAGACTCCGTGCAGGGAACCTGATGTGGGACTCGATCCCAGGACTCTAGGATCACGCTTTGGGCCAAAGGCGGGGGCCAAACCGCTGAGCCACCCAGGGATCCCCCAGAAATATTTTAACGAGAGGCGAAGAACCGCTGCCCCCAGCCCTCGTTTCCCTGATTAGAACATGTGAAAAACACATTTTGAAATCTTATCCTTAGGTCCTGATACTCTGAATTGTCAATTTTCCCAGTTGCTTTCCCTCCCGACTATATTGTACCAAGGATCATGCCCACGGGAAAGTGCACGGAACATCTGCCCGGTTTAGCGAGTCATTATAAAGAAAGTCGGGCTCGGGGCGAGTAGCGGAACATTGTGGGCTCCCTGCAAGCTCCCTCACACTCCCTCACATGTCCTTTTCCAATCATAACTGCCTTCCTTTCCCCAGAGGTAACTTTTAAAAACTGACTGCTAGGACCATATTTTTAACTAAATGTTGAGCCAACACAGCGCTGCATATATTTGAATGGATCAACAGCGTTTTACTCACTGTACAAAACTCTGCAGGTGGATTTTTACTGTTTGTTCTTTTGATATATCAGGTACTGACTGGATCTTTACGGGGGTCCCACGTTAACAGTGGCTTCAGGCACATTTCAAACACAGAACGTGTGTACGTGGGGATCCCTGGGTGGCTCAGCAGTTTGGCGCCTGCCTTTGGCCCGGGGCGCGATCCTGGAGTCCCGGGATCGAGTCCCACGTCGGGCTCCTAGTGTGGAGCCTGCTTCTCCCTCCTCCTGTGTCTCTGCCTCTGTCTATCATAAATAAATAAATAAATCTTAAAAAAAAAAAGAACGTGTGTATGTAATTAAAAGGAGACGCTGCTCTGTAGTCCAGGGAGGTCCTGAGCAAAGGTGCAAAGTAGTAAGCCCTGATTCGTAAAGGAGCTGATGGAGAATACAAGGCTCTGTTTTGTAAAGGTTGTTCAGGAGTTTCCATCAACAGGGTTGTTTCCACAGACATCAAATTATCCAAATGAAAGATTAAAAACAAAACAGCTTGGAAGTCATGTTTGAGGAAACACTTTGTCGTCGTGATTAAGGGCTCAGATGAGTTTAAATCTCAACCCACTGTTAACTCACAACAGTTCTGGGCAGGCTGTGTATTCTTGTGGGATTTAAAAAAAAAAAAAAAGGGACACCTGGGTGGCTCAGTGGTTGAGCGGCTGCCTTCAGCTCAGGTCATGACCCCAGGGTCCCGGGATCGAGTCCTACATCAGGCTCCTCTCAGGGAGCCTGCTTCTCCCTCTGCCTATGTCTCTGCCTCTCTCTTGAATAGATAAATAAAATCTTGAAAAGAAGAAAGGCCTCTGTTTTCCCACCTGTAAAAGATAAAATACAATCCGAGCTTCCTCATGGAGTCATCGTAAGATGATGCACCTAAAACATTTAGCACATAGTAGGGAGTCACTTAGAGTGAGGACATCACAGTACAGGTTGAAGAATATGAGGGGGAAGCAGTTGAATGTCAAACGTGTGAAAAAAAAAACCCAGTTGTCTATATTTGTTTTGTTAAGATTATCACACACATATGTATACTCACTAGCTTTGGATTACTAAAGAACCTTGTTAAGAGCCAGAATAAATGGGTCTTTCAATATTAGGAGAAAGCTAAAAGATGTTTTGCTTTCCTGAGCTGCTCAAAATTGCAGGGACTTGCCATCCTTGGTTTGAAAGTGTCGGATGGCCAGGTGGCAGGTTGGTTCAGTGGGCAGCGTGCCTGTACGTGTGTGTGTGTGTACGTGTCCGTGTGCACGTGGAGTTTCTGTCATTGATGGTGGCATTTGCGGAGCTTGGCTTTAGGGCTTCATTGTGGAACTTTCTTGAAAAGCTGTAATCAAATAAAACGCATGCCAGCACCTCCCCGGGCACACGGGGAGCCCTTGTGATCTGTAACCAGGCCCTGCCGCTTCCTAACTGTGGGAGGCTGGGCGAGTTACTCGAATTCTCCAAAGTCCCTCAGTTTCCTTGCCTGGAAAATGGGAACAGAAACATAAAGTTGGAAAAAAAAAAAAAAAAAGAAAAGGAACATAAAGTCATAAGGATCAAATAAGGTAAGGCAGGATTATAGTTGGTTATTGTTGCTATTATTGGAGCTGTATTATAAATGTATTCACGTTGTTGCTGTTGTGTCATTCTTTTTAATAATTGAGACAACTGACATACTGTAAAACGCACAGATCTTAAGTGGTTGGTTCAGTGGATTTTGATTTTGATAAATATGCACTTGTGCAACCGCCACCCAAACCGAGATGGAACATACTGTCATCACCCCCAGAAGTCACCTTGTGCCCCTTCCCAACGAATTCCTCCCATTCCTGGGCATTGTCGTGGATGATGATCATCATCGTTATTGATTGTTGTTGTTCCGATTCTTCTTTGGAGAAGAGGAGAGTGGAGAAAGAATTGCAGGAGCCGTGGGGTGGGGCGCGGGGGGAAGGGTGCAGGCGGCCCAGCTACGACCCGTCACTGCACTTGTCATGCATTTCATGCTAAAGTGCGAGACCTGACCCCAGACAAGGCCTAAGACAAGTTTTGCTGGAGAAGTTTAAGAGGCGTTGGCAGGTTGTCGTAGGTGAGACTCACTGCCGTGAGCTGTTAGGATCCAAAGACCAAGGATTCGGTGGAGGCGCGAGACGGATGTGGGCGGCAGGTTGCGTGGTGGCAGAAATACACCCCGGACACCCAGTGGCTCTGAACTTTATCAAGACAGTATGGAGCCTTTTAACCAAGGTTGGGATCAGGAACCTTCCTCGTCCCCCCGCACCTCCCCCTTCCTCGCTTTCCAGACTGTGCAGATGATGTGAATAATTCAGAGTTTCTGGGACTCAGCAGGCCGCTGTGGCTCTCGGCTCCTGGCTCTTGCTCCCGGGGCCGCCCAAGTTCTCGGGCCAGCCAAGGGAGTGAGCTTCCCGCGTCCTGAGCCAGGCGGGGAAGCTGGAGGCTTTTAAAGGCCATAGCTCAGGCCCTAGACACGTGTTCCTTTGGCGTTCACTTTGCTGAAAACACATTCCCTAGATAGTTTCTCTTCTGCACAGACCTCTGGGGCTCTGGGGCACACTGGAGGCCCTTGCTGTGTGAGGAGCAACCTGATTTAGTCTCCCCTTGGGGAGGCTCTGAGCTCTCACATTTGTGGAAGGCGGTGAGCCCCGTTGCAAGCTAGACACCCTGCATGAGTTCTTGTCCCGATGCTTCGGTGACTTCCCGAGGTGGACCCCATTATCATTTCCATCTCATGGAGGAAGAAATTGAGGCGTGGACAGAAATTGGTACCACACCCAGGGGGCCCCAGCTCCTGCCAAGACGGCCTGCAGCTCTTGCCCCTGCTCACAGCCCGACTGGGCCCAGGGCCGGAAACCTCTCTCCCCTCATCCCTCCAAGCAGCCTTTGAGGCCTGTCACTTGAACTCCTTAAATGGCCTCAAATCCGTCTTCTGTGTCCAAGCTGCTCATCAGTTGACTTTTGCTTTCAATCCACCTGCTAAGTGCCAGGTACTGTTCTAGGCTCTGAGGACACGGCCCAGGACAGTGACGACAGGTTCCTGGCCTTGTGAGGCTGACATTCCCTCCGGGAAAGGGTAGATGCCAGTAATAAGCTGGAGGCCACTGGGATACCACCTCCTGTTTGCTAGGACAGCAACTCTCAAAACATCAGAAAAAAAGCAGTGTTGGGGTACCTGGACGGCTCAGGTGGTTAAGTGTCTGCCTTTGGCTCAGGTCATGATCTCAGGGTACTGGGATCGAACCCCACATCTGGCTCCCTGCTCAGTGGGGAGTCTGCTTCTCCTGCTCCCCCGCCACTGCTCTCTGTCAAATAAACAAAATATTTTTAAAAATGAAAAAAAAAAAAAAAAGCCAAACCAAAACCAAAAAAGCAGTGTTGATGAGGATGTGGAGAGGTCAGAACCCTTATGCGCTGTCAGTGGGAATGTAAAATGGTGCAGCCTCTGGTTTTCCTCAACGAACCATAGCATCATCACATGACCCAGGAGTTCCATGTCTGAGTACACACCCCAAGGAATTGAAAACAGAGACTCGAGGAGATGTTCATATAGCCATGTCCACAGCAGCGTTATCCGCAGTCGCCGAAAGATAGAAGTAACCTGTGTGTCCATCAACCACTGAATGGATAAACTAAATGTGGAACGTATCCACACAACGGAATACGATTCAGCCTTGAAAAAGGAAGAGCGTTCAGACACCGGCTACGACACAGATGACCCTCAAGGACATCATGCCCCGTGAAAGAAGCCAGATACACAAGGACAAATACCCACTCCCAGGAGGTCCCTGGAGGAGCCATGTCCATACAGAAAATAGAGGGTCACTTGAACCCAGGAGCTGGGGGGCAGGGGATGGGGTGTCAAGGCTTCTTGGGGACAGAGGTTCAGTTTGGGAAGATGAGACCGTTCACAACTGTGAATGTGCCTAATGTCCCTGACCTGTCCTTAAAAAAATGATTAACGTGGTAAATGTTATTCATATTTTATCACCATTGAAAAAAGGAAAAAGAAAGAAAAGATGTCTTTGTGGGAAGACGCAGGGATTTCATTCCAGTGTGTCGGAAAGTCCTTGGCAGGCTCGGAAGTGTCTTGTCCCACTTGGAGAGCTTATGTGGCGTTTTCATCTTTGGTGTCTTCAGTATCTGCCTGGTGGCTGCAACGTGGCAGGCAGCAGTGACATTCAATGCATGAAGGAGGAAGGAACTCAAGTGTCTTGGGGGAAAGAAGTGGATGCTTGTGAGTGTGCCCAGGGCCAGGGGGCTGCTGTGGGGCAAGTGGAGAAGAGAGTTCTTGTGTTCTGGCACTGGTGGGCTTAATGTGGCCAAGAGGTGGCATTTGGCACGTTCTGAGACCCTACCTGCCACTGTGGCCCCACTGGGCTCTTTTATGGGTTAGATTGTGTGCCCCCCAAAAGGAGATGCTGGAGTCATAACCTGCAAGACCTCTGAGTGTGACTTTATTTGGAAATAGACTGTTTCCGGTAGTAATCAAGTCAAAATGAGGTCATTAGGGTGGGTCCTGGTCCGAATGACCGGTGTCCTTAAAAGAAGAGTTGGGAGGCAGACACAGAGACAAATGTGTACAGAGGGAAGATGACGAGAAGATAGAGGGGGAAGATGGTCAACTGGAAGTGAAAGGGCATGCCTGGAACAGACTCTTCCCTCAAAGCCCTCAGAGGAGCCAACTCTGAGGACACCTTGATGTTGGACTTCCAGCCTCCAGAACATTTCTGATGTCGTAGCCGTGCGGTGTGTGGTCCTTTGTCGCAGCGGCCCCAGCACATTTGTACAAGGTCCATCTCTAGACGGAAGCGGGTTGAAAGCCTCAAAAGGGTTGATGTGATGGGGTTTGGAGTTTATACTTACAGGCCCTCAGGCTTCTAAATTTAGACCTGTGCTCCCATCAGCCCTCCAGTTTGTGATTCCCTTATTGCCTTATTCTGAAAAAATTTTCTCTTACCACGTGTAGGAAATAGCTATCCATATGTTAGTTTTTTTTTTTTAAATAGTTCTATGCTTTTCATACACATCTGGGGTTTCCCCACACCTTGGCCAAGAGGTGAGACCTCTGACAAGTAATCAGATTTGTCAGCATTGGGTGTTGAATGGTCCATGTCATGGAGAGGGGGTCATACATATTTCCTTGGTTTTGGGAGAATCTGATGTTAGAATCCATTATTCCAGGGGCACCTGGGTGGCTTAGTTGGTTAAGCATCTGCCTTTGGCTCAGGTCGTGATACTGGGGTCCTGGGATTGAGTCCCAGGTGTGTGTGGGGGCAGGTCCCTTAACAGGGAGTCTGCTTCTCTTTCTCCCACTGCCCACCCCCAACCCCTGCTCATACTCTCTCACTCTCAAGTAAATAAAATATTTTTTATTATTTTTATTTATTTTTAAAGATTTTATTTATTTATTCATCACACACACACACACACACACACACACGCACACACACAGGCAGAGACACAGGCAGAGGGAGAAGCAGGCTGCATGCAGGGAGCCCAACGTGGGACTTGATCCTGGGACCCCAGGGTCACACCCTGAGCCGAAGGCAGATGCTCAACTACTGAGCCATCCAGGCATCCCAATGAAATTTTTTTTTTTTAAAGAACCTCTTATTCAAAAGCATCAATCCTTGCACTTCTTGACTTCATGTCAAAACTATAATGATTGTAAAATGATCATAAAATATCTTCCATATAATTCTTCCTTCCTAATTTTTGAAAGCACCACAGCTTGCTTTGTTCTTCTTATAATGTAGAAAATGTAACCAAGTTCCCAGAAAGAAAAAGGAGAGGAAGAAAAATTTTTTTAAAAAAATTAAAAAATGGGCAGTCCCAGTGGCTCAGCGGTTTAGCGCCGCCTTCAGCCTGGGTGTGATCCTGGAGACTCGGGATCGAGTCCCACATCGGGCTCCCTGCATGGAGCCTGCTTCTCCCTCTGCCTGTGTCTCTGCCTCTCTCTCTCTCTCTCTCTCTCTCTCTCTGTGTCTCTCATGAATAAATAAATAAAATCTTAAAAAAAATTAAAACAAACAAACCCAGACTTGGAAGCTCTGTGTGGGCTTTACTGTGGGATGATAAGTCTGTAAACGGATTTGGAGAGAAGTGGCATCTTGGCAATATTTGCTTGTAACCTTTCACTTTTCCAAGAGTTCTTTTGTATTCTTAGGAATGTCTTATGATTTTTCTTCAGATAGAATATGAGTCTTATGAGCATGGTTTTTAGGTTGATTGGCTTTCTATCTCTCCATCCCTTCAACAGCCATCTATCCAACCATCCATTTGTCCCTCCATCTACCCATCCATCCATCCATCCATCCACCCACCCACTCACCCACCCCTTATCCACCCATTCTTTTTATTTCCCACCCATTCTTTCATCTACCCATCCATCTGTGCACCTTTTCATCCACCTCTTTATCTACCTGTCTGTCTACTGTGGGAGAGATTTTTAAAAAGTATTAAATGAGGCAATTTTCCAGAATATGGGACGGGGATTGTGTTTTCTCTATTCACTGCTACTTTACTAAGTGTGTACTAATTCTAAAGGCCATGGAGTTAATGTCCTTCAATTTTCCAACTCTGTAATCATAGCACCTGCAGATAATGATGATTTGCTGCCCTTTACCAATAATTATGCCGGTTATTGCTGTTAACCTTGTTACGGCAGGAACTTTCGGAACAGCGTTAAATGACAGAGCAGAACGTGGGGCAGCCGGGCGCCCTCCTCATTGGAGTGGAATGCCTCAATTGTTTTACTGCAGAGGATAATTATATAATTGTTAAGACTCTTGACCTTCCTGTTTTTAGCCTCCGTTAGCAAATGGGGTGTGATCATGAACTCTTGACTGTCTCATATAGCCAAGAGATCCACCTGGCATTTGCCCGTGTATAAGGACGGCAGATTCAGTGTGTTAAGCTGTTAACCTGTTAAAACCGCCTTGAAGCCCCCCACCCCCGTTTTCAAGCAGGGTGGGAGTGTTAGTTTGTCACCTCCTGCCAAATGGCCATGTTCATTCCGGAGCCTTCATGGAGGGCCTTCATGCCCACTGTGGGCTTCAGGCCTGGGAACTCTTGGGACCCTGTGTCTTCATTGGGGTTAGGGTAGGTCTCAGAACTGCCCTGCACGATGGTAGGCGGAGAAAAGCTGGCTTTGTGACAGGTCCCACCGGGGCCTTGGGGAGTTGTTTCTTGTACCCTGAGAGAGGCCCCAGGTTTGGGACAGTCTGGTCCAGGTGTGCCAGAGGTTTTTTTCCAGGTGATGCCAACCTAGCTCCTGTGTTGAAATAGGACCTTCGAGCGAAGGTGCTCTGGGTATGATAAGAAACAGAGCAACAGGGACACCTGGGTGGCTCAGCGGTTGAGCGTCTGCCTTTGTCTAAGGGTGTGATCTCGGTCTGAGGATCGAGTCCCACATCAGGCTCCCTGCGAGGAGCCTGCTTCTCCCTCTGCTTTACGTCTCTGCCTCTCTCTGTGTGTCTCATGAATAAATAAATAAGGGACACCTGGGTGGCTCAGTGGTTAAGCATCGGCCTTCGGCTCAGGTCATGATCCCGGGGTCCTGGGATCGAGTCCCGCATTGGGCTCCCTGCAGAGAGGCTGCTTCTCCCTCTGCCTGTGTCTCTGCCTCTCTCTCTCTCTCTCTCTCTCTCTCTCTCAGTGTCTCTCATGAATAAATAGCATCTTAAGTAATTGGCCATACATGTCTGGTTTTTTTTTTTGGGGGGGGGGAAGCTTTAAAAACCAAATCGAAATGATTGAGTGGCCGCTGTGGTCCTCATGGAGGCGGCTGCTTTTCCAACCCCAGCCACGCGTGGCTCAGTGCAAACACTGCCCTGCTGTGCAAGGGCAAGGGGATGTGCGGTAATTGCGGGTCGGTCCTCTTGGTGAAAAGCGGAGCTCCACACCCCCGTTGTTCTGAGCCTGCTAGCATCCATGCAGAGCTCTAGAGCACTCTGGGAAACACAAGTGCTCTTTGGGCAAACATGCAGGTGTCCACTCCCCCCCACCCCCCAATGATGACACAGTCGCTTCGAAGCGCAGCTTCCTTTGTCCCAGACGGGGCTGCACGTTTGTTAATCTTCCAATCCTCGCTGTTGCTTCTTTCCTGGTCGTCTGATCTTTCACACCGAGCCTACTGAACACACACGGGAGACGGGGTGTGCTGGAAACCCCAAGCCATTCTAGCAACATCCACGTTTACCACTTCGAGAGTAAGAGTCATAGTCGCCGAGCGCCTGATGGCTGGCGTTGAGAGGAAGGGATTCCACGTGGCCCCGCGGCCAGCTTTCCTTGTTTCATTGGTTTCCAAGGTAAGATTTGAACTGTTTACCGAAGGAAATTAGTGTAATAAGTCTCCTCTGGCATATATTTCCAGTGTCCAAGTGGAGCTGCTGAGATGTTGCTCAAGAGTAGCAGGAGGGTGGGGGGGGGGCAGCGTGCGTCATGTCAGCCCGAGGGGGTTTTATCCGCGTTTTTGCAATATGGAAACCTGTTTGGAATGTGGGTGCATTTCCTTCTTTAGGAAGGTGAGGAAAAACTGGGCTGGTTTCTAGGATTCATCTCTTCTTTGGACATTTAAAATTGTGTCTGTGGTTTTCTTTTTCTTTTTTTTTTTTTGAATTTTAAAGATTTTATTTATTTATTTGAGAGAGAGCAAGTGAGCATGAGAGAGCACGAGGGGCAGGGAGCGGGAGAAGCAGATTCCCTACTGAGCAGGAAGCCCGATGCGGGACTCGATCCCAGGACCCCGGGATCATGACCTGAGCCGAAGGCAGATGCTTAACCTATTGAGCCACCCAGGCGCCCCAACATTTTTTTTTCTAAATTTTAATTTTGTGTGTGTGTATATTGTAGCCAGGCAAGACTTTTTCCCTGAATTTGTGTCAAAGTTAGGGGTGTTTAGATCTTGACTTTGATGCAGTTGCGAGGGGGATCTTGTCACTCTGGGGCAGGGTTTCTCTGCCCTGGCATGTAGGACGTTCAAGGCCGGACCGTTCTCTGGAGGGGGACTGCTCCAGGCACCGTGGGGTGTTGAGCAGCACCCCTGGCCTCACTGCCTCTATACCGGCAAGCCCCCTCCCCAGAGTTGTGACAACTCCAGACGCCACCAGTGTCCCCTGGGAGGGCAAGGGGTACAGAACCGTCCCCTGTTTGAGGACCACTGGACTGCGACAGTGGAATCTGGCAGGGGGAGGGCACTGCACAGTTTTCTCCTTTTCATGGCAAAATGGAAACCTGGAGCCAGCTGTCAGCCACGTGTGTGTAGAACCAGTGGTTTGGCATTGCGGTGCTGCCTGCTCACAAAAACCACATCTCCACCCCAGGGGGACCAAAGGAGCTGAGGAAATGTGATTACGGTCCACGGCGGGTGGGTTTATGGGTTTCCCAGGTGCCGCGCTGCGGGGAGAGGGCGCAGCGCTAGGGAGCAAAACAGGTTACCACGCTCTTGGATGCCATCTGTTAAACACCCGATTAGAGACATCGTAGACGGGAAGGGCACAGGATGCAGCAGCAGGGTTATTTGGTTCGGGGCGGGGTCTGGAAGCAGAGCCGAGGAAGGCAGTGTTCAGCATTTTCCCCGGGGTGCGTCACACACAGCAGGACACAATAGGAAGGCATCATCCACCTGTGTCGGCGACTGGCCCACAGCAACACTGTCTCGCTGTGGCTCGGCCACTCACTAGCTGTGTGACTGCAGGCGGCTTACTTACCCTCTCTGTGCCTTGGTTTTCTCATCTGTAAAATGGGCATGACAGTAGTGCCCAAGGTCGTTGGGAGGAATAGCTGATTGATCATCGATTGGAAAGGTGCTTGGCGTGCTCGAAACACCGCCCGGGGGCGGTGACGGGGGCAGACTGTCCTTTCGCCTGCTGCCTTGGTGGGGCGCTCGCCTGTCTCCACGTCTGTCCACCCACTGTGACTTCCCCACCCCACCCCCGACCCCTGTGGCTTCGCTTGCTCTTAGCCAGCCAGCCAACTCAATAGACAAGTGCAACCTGGATGTTTAGTGGAATCTAGAAGCTTCTTTCTGTCCCTGTGCCTTTGTGAAAAAAGGCCCGAGGCCCGGGGCTCGTTTGTGCAGAAGCCCACCTGCGACTGGTTAGCCGGGACCGTCCCTGCCGTCAGACACGAGCCTCATCTGCACACCCTCTGCTATATTTAACCGCGGCCCGCGTCCTCGGGACCGCCCGTCTTTGGGCTTCCTTGCCCCTCGCAGGTACTGGCCGAGACCTTGGTCCTCCAGTGGCGACAGTGTCTTCCTTTGTGCATTCTTGCTCCTCTGGTCGAGATGTGGCTTGGTCGCCTGGAGTGGGGCCGTCGGCGAGTCTCCTCGGCTTCACGGAGGCTCCTTGTCCCCACGGCCGAAGACTTGGCTGCGCACCCTGGCTGCCCGGCACCTTTGAGCTGCCCATGAATGGGTTTTCAGAGCTTCTCTTGTTTACTTCACTGCACGCCTCTCTGTGGGCTCTTGTGAAATCATCGGGAGAGGAAAAGCCAAGTGGAAAACAGCCCTGCTTGGTGTCAGGGCTTGAGGGTGATGGAGGGAAACCGAAATGGAGATTTGCACGGACTGGTTTGCACATGTTACAAGATCTTATCTTTTTTTTTTTTTTGAATTGTGTGTCAGTCTGTTCTGGTGGTTCAGAGAAGGGAAATAGGGAACTCTGGGTCTAATGGAGGACAAGGATGGATAACAGATATAGCAGATGAAGGGCTCGGGAGCACCTGGGAATACCCACAAGCCATTACTTATTAGGCACCATCTACTGGATACATGGTCCTCCTAACCATCAAAAGAGGTTGGATTTCAGCCTAAGGTCTGGCTCCAGAAACCCAGCCTTTCCTGCTCTACTCGGCCTTACAGAGGAAGGGACCTTTTGTACTGGGTTTTGATGGTTGAATAGGAGTTTGAGGAAGACGACTCCCCCTATCCCATACTGATCTTGGCCTCCTGTTCCTCCTAGAATTGGCTAGAGGCTACTACCCTGGGGGCCATACTTAGGTTACTAGGGTGACCAGCTCGTCCTGGCTCTCCCAGGACTGTCTTCATTTTAGGAAGCTTTGCTTCCTGGGAAACCCATTGGTCTCAGGCAAACCAGAACCGTTGGTCACCCTAGGTTTCACCCAGCAGCAGAATTTGACACCAGAGCCCGGAGGTCTGCTGAATCCTCTTTAACGTGTCCCCAACCATGTTCATCTCTCAAAATGCTCCCTTATATCTTCATGCTGGGGTTCTTTGTCTAGACCCTTCCATTTCTTGGCTTGGGTGGTAATGAAATGAGGTACTTAATGCTTGTGATGAGCTACGCAGAGTACTTGGCACCTGGTAGCCCCTTTTGGTTTTAGTCATTGCAGTTTTAGCCCTTTTTGTCCTCTTTGAGGCCGTAGGGGCTGACACCCTGTCCCTGAATCCAGCAGGCTTCCTTGTACCCTTTTTTTCTTCCTTTTTTTTTTTTTTTTTAAGATTTTATTTATTCATGAGAGAGAGAGAGAGAGACAGAGACACAGGCAGAGGGAGAAGCAGGCTCCCTGCAGGGAGCCCGACATGGGACTCGATCCTGGGTCTCCAGGATCATGTCCTGGGCTGAAGGTGGGGCTAAACCGCTAAGCCACCTGGGTTGCCCTGTTGTACCCTTTTCTGAGGGAGCATAATCATTCCAGCCTGGTCCTCCCCAAGGACCTGGCTGTTCCCCCCAGGAGCTGGGGGTGGGCACAATCACCGTCAATTAGGGAACAGCCACATGCGTGCCCGAGTTACGGGGCGGCATGGCAGTGTCGAGTGTCAGCTCTTAGCGGAGCAAGGAGGAAACAGGTTCAGGGTTAGGACTCAGGGCCAAGACAACCGAAGGTCATCAGAGGCCAGGCATTTGAGTTCTGGCTGCAGCCCAAAGCGTCAAGCTGGGCCAGATGTTGGTTGAGTCTCTTCTCCTTCCAGCTGCTGCCCCCATCTTTCCCATTATCTTGCTGCTATCTGCTGAGCAGCGGCCACCCCTGCTCACTTATTTTTATTTGTCTACTTATTTATAAATATTTATTTTAGAGAGAGACAGAGAAAGTACATGAGCAGGTGGAGGGACAGCAGGAGAAGGAGAAGAAGAGAGAGCGAATTTCAAGCAGACTCCCCGCCGAGTGCGGAACCTGACGCAGGGCCCGATCTCACGACTCTGAGAGCATGACTGAGCTGAAATCAAGAGTCTGACACTTTTTTTTTAAAGATTTTATTTAATTATTCATGAGAGACACACAGAGAGAGGCAGAGACACAAGCAGAGGGAGAAGTAGGTTCCCTGCAGGGAGCCGGATGCGGGACTCAGTCCCAGGACCCCGGGGTCACAACCTGAGCCGAAGGCAGATGCTCAACCACTGAGCCACCCAGGCGTCCCATCCCTGCTCATTTATTGAGGACGCCGGCTCAGACACCAACCCACCCTGGACCCTCATGCCGCCTTTCTTCGCTGGTGTTCTGCAGGAAAATAATAGCCATTGCATGTTCATTGGGTGCTTAGTCTGGGCCGGGCCCAGGGCTAAGTGTTCTCTACCCACTTTCCCTTAAAACACGGCCGTGGGCTTCAGGAACCTGTTCAGTTTTCACCAAAGTCCCAACCAGCCTGGGCCTTGTGGTGTGACCATGTCCTAGAAGGAAGACAGGGAAGCAGAAATGGGGAAGGTCATCGGGAAAGGGGGGCTCAGCACTTTCTGGGGCTCGCCGACACTCCAGGCAAAGTCACGCGCTTCGAGCCCTTGGGGTCCAGCCGGAGTGGAGGGGGTTTTGTGCGAGCAGATGTGGGTTGTGGTGGCGGCGGTTGCCTGTTCGGCCTGGATCGAGAATCTGGGAGATTATCGTGCTGTTTCGGTTGTGATCCTCTCCCCCAGATTTAGACAGTGACACAGAGGACAGATACGAGGAGCCATGACCTTCCCTGTGTCCTTGTTGGAAGCATCCGACGCTGCGGGAGAGGCCTGGCTGGGCCCGACCGAGCTCCCTGGTGGTCACCCGAATGGGCCTGGACCGCAGCCTGTAGTCCTGGGTTCCAGTTCTGGTTCTGCTACTTCCAGGCTGTGTGTGCCCTTGGGATGTGCTTAACATCTCTGTTTCCTCTTCTGTAACCTTGGGGGAAATGATTGTATCTGCCTCATCCAGTTGTCGAGTGGATTACACAAGACAGTGGCTACAGGTCCCTAACCACATGTGCCTCACAGGGAGCTGGCCCCCGTTATTTCTCCTCGGGCTCTAATAGTGGGGGATTGAGACCCCCCCAACCTGTGCCCATCTGGAGAGAGGTCATGCTTTTTGTTTGAAATCCTGGGTAAGCTCAGTAGCGAGGAATGAAGACCTCTAGCCGGGTTAGAGAGACCTGGCTCGGTGACCTTGGGGAGGCTTTTAACTTTTAACTTGAGTGCTGAAGACCAGTTCTCTCTGGTCAGGCGGCTGGCGGCCCAGGCGTCTTGAGGTTTTTGTTGCCTCCAACCCTTTGGTGCATTTGTTCCTTAACCGTTTGGGGGGGTGGGGGTGGGCACAGGCGAAACATGACCCAGACCTGCCTCCTCAGGGCTGCGGTGGATGGACCTCCATGAAGGGGGTCGTTGGAAGAAACGGGTTCAGGGCCCGGTTCAGGGCCCGCGGAGGGAGGGAGGTCACTGCCTGCCTCCCTTGGGGCGGGGGGGGGGTGGGTTAGGGACACATGTGTCCTCTCCTACCCGGTTTACTTCGTACACTGAATCCCACCCCCACCCCCCCACATCGGACGCCTACGTAGTCTGATTACGAGAAAACACCTTCATGGGGTTGATAATCCTTGAAAGGAGCTGATTTATATAATGTTTGGCCAGGCTGTTAATAGCCGACTGGCCCGGGTTTTAGAAAGTTCAGGTGCCTGTGTCCCGTGTCCTTGGTTCTGTAAAAAAGCCCCACATTGGGATGCCTGGGTGGCTCAGCAGTTTAGTGTCTGCCTTTAGCCTGGGGCGTGATCCTGGAGACCCGGGATCGAGTCCCACGTTGGGCTCCCTGCATGGAGCCTGCTTCTCCCTCTGCCTGTGTCTCTGCCTCTCTCTGTGTGTCTCTCATGAATAAAAAAATAAAAAAATAAAAAGCCCCGCATTTACAGGTCCCTCTTCCAGAATCATCTTTCAGGCTTACAGAACTCTGTCTCTGTTCTGGGTCCTGTTTTAGCGCATAGGTTCCTCCTGTAACCTGGACTGTGAGAGACTTTGACATCTTTGTAACGTGACACTTAGTAAGAGTAGCATCTTCTGTTTCTCCAGGGCTTCTGGTTTTCTTAGGACCTGGGTTAGTCACTTTCCTTGCATGTCAGCAGGTTTAATTTTCTAACAGGCTGTAAGGTGGGGATTGTTACTCATTAACCCCTGTTTACAGATGGGGAAACTGAGGCCCGAGTAAGTTGGCTCACTTGCCTGATTTCACACAAAGGCAGACTTGATCGTCGACTCTGGGTCAGCCCCACCTCCCAGTCTGACCTCTGAGTCCTAGTTGGTGTCCCTTCTGTCCTGCTCCCCACGGGCTGGGAAGTGTGAGCCCCTCTGTGTCCCCAGGGCCCAGCCCAAGGCCAACCAGAGAAGCCATGTGTGTATGTGGCTTGGCTGGGGGTCTTGTGATCGTCACAGCGCCCACCTGTCGTCTTGGTGATCACGGGCAGAGAGGCAGTGTTTGCAGAACCACGCAGGGAGGTAGAAGGAATTTACTGGAAGGCAGAGGGGGTATTGGCAGAAAGTCAACATCGGGAATCCTGAATTTGAAGACCCTGCAATGTGAACATTAGAAGTTCCGACTCTGGAGCCAGACTGGGTTCGAATCCTGGCTCCTTCCACCATGCCCTTGGTGTGTGACCTTGAGCAAATTACTGAATCTTTTGTTTCCTTATTGACAAAAGATGGATGATGTTGTACCTGATGTGGTTAGCGGGAGGATGCAGACCTCTTAATCAATGCCTGGCGTGGGGCTGGCTCTCGCTCCTTGAATGTGTGCGTGTGTATGTGGTAAAATAGACATAATGTGAAATCGATCATTTCAGCCATTTCTAGGTGTCCAGTTCAGTGGCATTAAGTACATTCATATTGCTGTGCAGCCATCACCACCGTTCATCTCCAGAACCTTCCATCTCCCCACACGGAGACCCCGTCCCCAGGAAGCACTGACTCCCCACCCCCTGCCCCACCCCTGACTCCCACCACCTCCTCTCTGTCTCTGTGGACGGGCCTTCTCTGGGAACCTCCTGGGAGTGGGGTCATGCAGGAGGAGTCCTTCTGGGTCTGGGTCCCCTCTCTGAGCCCGGTGTCCTCAGGGTCCGTCCACGTGGTAGCAGGTGTCAGAGTGTCCTTCCTTTTTCAGGCTGGAAAATAATCCAGTGTGCAGATGGATTATCCTTGTGTTTATCCATCATCCATCAATGGTGCGTCCTGGGTTTTCTTTCTTTTCTTTTCAAGATTTATTTATTTATTTCAGAGAGAGCACAAGTGGGAGAGGCAGAGGGGGAGAGTCAAGTGGACTGT
The DNA here is from genome assembly GCF_018345385.1 of Vulpes lagopus. Taxonomy (NCBI): domain Eukaryota; kingdom Metazoa; phylum Chordata; class Mammalia; order Carnivora; family Canidae; genus Vulpes; species Vulpes lagopus. Next base: position 6,074,576 of record NC_054830.1, read on the forward strand.
GCAGTGTGGAGCCAGACGCGGGCTCCATCTCACGACCCTGAGATCATGACCTGAGCTGAAACCAGGAGTCAAAGGCTCAACTGACTGAGCCACCCAGGCAACCGTGCATCCTGGGTTTTAAAACCACCTTCACGCTGACATCTCGCACATGTGTGCCCAGGTCATGGACAGCGAGGAGGTTTTCCGTTGCACATCTGTCCAGTGGAAAGCCTGCTTTTCCATCTCCGGGCCGTGTGGGTCTTCAGCCGTCTGTCTACGAGAAATGAGAACATTCGACCTGTTTCCCGAGATGAGTGTGGGGATGGAATGAAAGAAAACATGTGAAGCTGCTCTGAACATGTCAGAGAGACCTCCGAGGGCGGGCCCCCTTCCTCTCACACCATGGCTCTGACTGCTTGACTTGCTATTTGACTTTTCCTATTCCAGGTCTTTCCCAGGTCTTTCCCAGGTCTTTCCCTGCTGGATCTGGGTTGTTGATGGTGATGCTTTTCTTTGTGAGTGACTTTAGCGGCCCAGGCACCAGGCTCTGGATTATCCAGCTTTAAAGGTGTGCAGATTCTTTGCTTCTGAAATCATCCTCCCTGAGACATTCTCTGTCTTGATGCACTGAGACCCCCGTAAAGGAGGCCTGACCCTGGGCATTCACTGGTGAGAGAAGCAAAAAGCAAAGCAATACTGGTTCTTTGCGTGTTTCACCGAGGGTGGGCTCTTGCAGTGCCCCGTAGTGGTCTAAGGAATCCTCAGTGTTGTTCCAAGCCTCACATTTTAAATGGAGCTTAGGAAGGGCCCCCATTGCTGGCCTGCGGCTTCAGGAATTCATGGAGGGACCAGGGACTGGCAGAGAATGACACGGAATCAAATGGAAGCTTCTCTCTGGCTCTGCCTGCCTGCTGGCTGGTAGCATGATGAGGGCAGTGGCAACGGGACCCCCATGGCCTGGCACGTGGCCGACCCTCAGCGAAACTCCTGCAGGTGGATGGTGCAGTGGATTGCACACGTGTGTGCAGGTTGAGAGCCCAGCTGGAGATATGAGATGTGGGTTATGGGGACTCTGGAAACTTCGGTGTGACTCGGGGGAGGGTGGGGTGCTGGAGCCTCTGCAGCTGTAACTCAGGGCTGGAGGGACAGACGAACGTTGCAGTTTCAGGCCCGTTCCCTTGTGTGATTTCCTTCTGTCTCTGCCACAGGTCACGCTCCAAGGCAGGGGTTCTCGCTGGAGGGTGACTCTGGCGGTATGTGGGCACATCTGAGGTCATGACTGGAAGGGGGGGTGTTACTGGCATCTAGAGGGTGGAAGCCAGGGCTGCTGCTCACTGTCCACCCTTGCGCAGGACCACCCCCAAGACAGAGAATGATCCGGCTCCTGATGTCCGCTGTGCTGCGGTGGAGAAAACCTGGTCCCAGACAACAGTGATGGTGGGATTGTCAGCCCCAGATCAGTCCCAGATCTCCCAAACCTGTGACGTGGGAAAGCGCCCCAGAGTTCCCAGGTGTGCGCTTGGCAAGGAAGGAGGGGCTAGCAGGTGGTCCCGTCCTGCCTCACAAGGACCGGTACCCCCTCCAAAGCTCTGTTTGGCAGAGGATGTGTTTGTTGCCTCTTGCCCGTGGTATCTCTCGTGATAAGCTTTGTGGATTGTTCCGGATCGTGATGTTGGGGACAGCGTCCTCGTCTCCTGCTCCTGGCCCTGCAGCACTCCGTCGGTGGGAGAGGAGGCAGCTGCCCAGCTCAGTGCTCTGCTCCTGTGTAAAATGTGTTTGTGCACTTTGGTTTTGGTTCAGAGGGTCACTGGGTTGTGTGCTTTCCTTTCGTTGTTAATTTAATTTGTTACTAATAATAAAATCCGGAACTCACCTGGCCCTGAAGCCCCAGGTCATTGAGAAAGCTTGGTGGCATGCATGAGCTTTTCAAAGGCTGGCTTTGGAAAAAAGCAGAGGATGGAGTAAAATCGCCCCCTGTTCCGGAACAGCAACATTTCCTGAAAACAGAATTTACCTGATTGCTGACTAAAGCAACAACTCGAACCCAAGGGGTCAATTTTTCTCGAATTACCTGGTTGTACCAAGGACAGACAGTTTGAGGTCTCTGGGTAGGGGCACAAAATTTAAGGCGGCATCAAAAATATTCAGTACTTGGATGTTGTATTTGAAAAAAAAAAAGTCAAATTTAAGGCCAAAGTATTTATGATGAATAAAATTTCAAAATTTTAAACTTTTTTTTTTTTTTTTTTAAAGAGAGTGTGTGCACATGTGCGTGAACTGGGCCGGGGGGTTGGGGCAGAGGGGAGAAGGGGAGAATCCTTAAGCAGGCCCAATGCTGAGTGGAACCTGACATGGGGCTTGATCTCATGACCCTGAGTTCATGACCTGAGCCGAAATCAAGAGTCAGATGCTTAACCTACTGAGCCACCCAGGCGCCCCCAGAGTTCAAAATTTTAAATAAAAATGGGATCTGACCCTGCTCACCTCACCCCAATCTTTTTTTTAATTATTATTTTTTTTACCTCACCCCAATCTTGGTCCTATTGAATCCTGATTTTAATAAAAAATTTGATATTTGATGCACCATGGACTATTTGGCCTTAATTTTTTAAAAAAAGATTTATTTATTTATTTATTATTCATGAGAGAGACAGAGGCAGGGGGAGAAGCAGGCTTCCTGCTGGGAGCCTGATGCAGGACTCGATCCCAGGACCCCGGGATCATGCCCTGAGCTGAAGGCAGACGCTCAACCACTGAGCCATCCAGGTGTCCCTTTTGGCCTTAATTATGATTTTTTTTCTTAATTATGATTTTTAAAAATATTGTTTGTTCTGATGATCGTGTGGTTTGGCATCCACTTAACATTTGTGCCTGAGGTGAGTGCCTCATCGCCCACCTTATCCCAGTCCCAACCCTGGGAGTCTGGGTTGTTTTCTCAGATTGTTCTACAGATGGGGAAACTGAGGCCCATGGAGGGCTGAGTTTCTGTCCTGGGGTCTCAGCCAGCAAACTGGGGCAGGGACTTGATCCTGAGCAGTTGGACCGCGGAATCCAGACTTTTCTGGCTTTTAGCTTCTTGTTGACTTCCTATAACTGTGCGTGTTTGGGAGGCCAGGGTTTCTCCTGCTTATTTACAAGGAGAGACACCCCTGTTTCTTTTTGGTTTTTACCTTGAATTAAATCAGGGCTACATGAATTATATAAAACCTTGTCACGTAAGTGCTCAAACCATCAGATTTCGGCCGGTGTGTGTGTGTTTTACTTACTTACTTACTTACTTACTTACTTATTTATTTACTTACTTATTTATTTATTTATTTATTTATTTATTTATTTATTTTTAATCAGGGTGAAATGTATATAACAAAATTTACCATCTTTTTTTTTTTTTAATGAGAACAGGATTTCCCTTTTTTTTTTTATTTTTTTTTTAAATTTTTATTTATTTATGATAGTCACAGAGGGAGAGAGAGAGAGGCAGACACAGGCAGAGGGGGAAGCAGGCTCCATGCACCGGGAGCCTGATGTGGGACTCGATCCCGGGTCTCCAGGATCGCGCCCTGGGCCAAAGGCAGGCGCCAAACCGCTGCGCCACCCAGGGATCCCCAAAATTTACCATCTTAACCATTGTTAGGTGCACAGCTCAGGGCATGAAGCACATTCACATTGTTGTGCCACCACCCCAACCATCCATCTCCAGAACTTTCCATCTCCCCACAAGGAGACCCTGTCCCCCTTACTCCCCCATGAAGCACTGACCGCCCCCCCCCCCGCCCCCTGCCCCACCCTTGGCTCCCACCATCTCCTCTCTGTCCCTATGGATGCGCCTCCTCTGGGGACCTCCTGGGAGTGGGGTCCTGCAGGAGGGGTCCTTCTCGGTCTGGCTCCTCTCCCTGAGCCTGATGTCCTTGGTGTCTGTCCATGTGGTGGCAGGTGGCAGGGTCCCTTCCTTTTTAAGGTTGAATAATGTTCCACTGTATGCATGTTTTTCTGTGTGTCTACTTATTCATTTACATTCACATCTATCTAATCACATTTTGTTTATTCAACTGATTTTTTTTTTAAAAAAGGATGAAACATGCAACGATCAAAATCATCTTAAAGCGGGGTACAGGGAAAAGTAAGGTCCTCCCACGTCTATCCTCTTCCCAGAAGCAATCACTCCTCTGAGTTTCTTATTCACCCCAGAGGGGACTTGTGTGCACATGAGTGTAGATGCCGCTCACATCTGCCTGCCCCCGTTTGTGCACAAACACACTCTCCTCTATGCTCTGTGCCTCGGCTTTCTCCTTTAATATGTTTTTCTTTTGTGGCCACGTCAATTGTGACGGACCCCTCCAACCTGCAATCGATGGACATTCCCGGCCCTTCGTTGCTGTGAACAGTGAAGCAGTTGGCTGTCCTCATCCTTGAGATGCACAGAATTTTTCTTTGGGAGCTGCCATCCTGAGGGCTGAGAGCATCCTCGCCCTTGCTCTGGGGTTGCAGGAGGGTGGGTGCAGTAGTGTTCAAAGATGGGGCGGTTCAGAACATTCTGTATTTAAGCCTGTAAGTTATTCACACATTATTTTTGTCCTCAGACCCACACGGATCTTTTATGGGGTAAAATGCACAACTTTTACAGAGTTGATCTCCACGTTTGCATCCACGGAAGGGCAGAAGCGAGAGGTTCCAAATACATGTCTGGTTTGTTCCGGCTGTCGGGGGTGAGGTGGGAGTTATACGTTCATTGCTCGCTGCACGGTGTCCTTGGAGGAACTAAGCCTTAATTATTAAGGTGATGCCCAGGCTCAGGTGGGTTTGCAGGCACCGCCAGGTGTGGGCCATTACCCTCAGCGCGCCACCTGGTCTCACCTGTCCCCGGGCTGCGGGGGTGCGCTCTCAGCCTTGCGCTCATGCCCCAGGGGGAGCTTCAACGAAGACTTGATGGTGAGCGGCACAGCCGGGTGAGCCGGATGCAAGTTTTATGTTTGGTTTGGCCCGATCTCATTTTTCTTTCTTTGTCTTTTCTTTTTAAAAGATTGTATTTGTTTATTCACGAGAGACACAGAGACCAAGGCAGGGACATAGGCAGAGGGAGAAGCAGGCTCCCTGCGGGGAGCCCGATGTGGGACTGGATCCCAGGACCCCGGGATCACGCCCTGAGCCAAAAGCCCTGAGCCACTCAGGTGTCCCCCGATCTTATTTCTGAGACACACTTGGGGACCTGAACTCCGATAACCGATAACCAGCCTGCCCAACCAAGCCCCCTAGGCTTACCCAAATGTGCACCTGCATCCCCGACCTGGGCCGGTTCCTCCCGGTCCCTCTTAGGTTATGAGCCGCTGCTCCCCCGCCCCCCATCTGGGGTTTTGCCTTCACATCGGGGTTCCCGATGCCCTTCCCTCTAGAGGCCTCTTGACCCCCACCTGCACCACAGCCCTCTGCCACCCTCTTGCACACAGGCAAGCTTTAGGTCTTTTCTAAGGTCCAGTGCCTCGTATTTGGTAGTGGTCGCGTAGCTCTTAGCCAGTTACTGCGTGCAAAACGGTGTGACTCTTTTCTATCCGATTCCTGTATTGTTTTGTGTCACTGATGACGTGTGTGGGTGCTGTGGCCCTAACCCTGTGTCCTCCCCAAATGTGCTGAGCTGCATTTCCAGGTAGTAACAGGGAATTGAGGCCTGGCCTCAGCCCAAGGCCCAGCCAGTCACCTACAGGGCCGCAGTCTTGTCACCTCCAGGCTCAGGACTGGCCCCGAATCACCGTGGCTGGGCAGGGCTCCCAGCCCGTGCACGTGAGGATGTTCGTAAAAGCAGTGGCCACTGTTTTATGGCTTTTAGCCTTTGCTGGGCGCTGGCGTGGGACGGACGGTGGATGAAAGACACAGGCACCCGCTCTCGTGCCTCCCGTACTCAGGGGGCCTGGTGTTCAGTAAACACGTCCACAAGCAGATGGACAAGATAATTTCAAGTCGGTGATAAGCCCTAGGAAGGAATTCTATCAGAGTGACAAGACAGGCCAGGGCCAGTGGAGGCTCCAGGAGGTAGACAGGTCAAGGGAGTCCCTTTGAGAGGAAGCTGCCACGGGAGGCAGTGGGGAGCAAAGTGACTTCTTGGTGGCTGGATCTGCATGTGCAAAGGCCCTGGGGTGGCCTGATGTTTTTTAAGGAATCGATTTTTTTTTTTTTTATTGCCTGGTTACTCAGTGCCACAGCAGAGGTGCAGAATGAAGCTCAGAGCAATTCTGCAAGCGGGTGGCCAGATGATCCTCCACTTTGCAGAAAGGGATGTGGGCTCAGAGAGGTCAAGACACTTGCCCAGGAGGCCAGAGTCAGGCAGTGGCAGATTCCACCTTGGATCTTACTCTCTGCCCTGAGCTTCTAGCCACTGGCATGCACTCTCTGAATAGATTACCATGTGGGGTATAAGGACAGCACTGCCTCACAGCCCTCCATTAGACCCCCTCGGTCAGCTCAGCAGCTGCCCCCCCCTCCCCGCCTCTCTCAGGCGGGGTCTCTGGCTCTGGCACTAGTGGGCCAGGGCTTATCTTGGCCCCTTCTCACCCCCATTTCCCTAGAGCCATGGCTGTTGGTTTCTCACACATGTAATGATTGTTCTCTGAAGCTAATCAAGATTCTAATGCTTGTGTGTGTTAGACCCCATTTAAAAAAAAATGATTTCATTTATTTGAGAGAGTGAGTGAGAGAGAACAAGTGGGGGAGAGGGAGAAGCAGACTCCCCACTGAGCAGGGAGCCCAATGCAGGGCCCCATCTCAGGACCCTGGGATCATGACCTGAGCTGAAGGCAGACGCTTAACCCATAGAGCCACCCAGGGGCCCCGAGACCCCATTTCTCTAATGTAAAGTTTCTATTTGGGCACCTGCTGTCTAATTTTCCAAGGTGGTTTTTTTTCTTTCTTGCTTTTTTTTTTTTTTTTTTTGGCTGCTAAGGAAAAGTGCATTAATTTTTATCTTTGTATCCTGTGGAACTCTGTGAATAATGGGCAGCGGGGGGTGAGGACTGCCGAGGAAACAGATAGGAAGGAAATTCGGGGTGGGGGGGATATCTGTTTGAGAACCAAGGTACATCTTTGATCTTCAGATGCCATGGAGGGAAAGGCCAGGTGAGCTGGGGGTGAGGGTGGTGGGGGGCGCACCCAGGAAGGCCAGGGGCTGTGTGCGAGTTCCGGCACCAGCCCAGTGACATCACAGAGGGGTGACTGTCATTGCCTGAGAGCAGTGCCAGGAAGTAGAGGTTTGTGAGCCAAATATGAGGTGTTTTCCTGGGGGTGCAAAGGGGACACCCAACAAGGTGGAGCCGTGTCCCCATGGAGACTGTAGGTTTCTTTATCTGCCTGAGGATTTCCTTCCTCCCAGCCTTTCTCTCAGTGTCTGTGTGTGTGTGTGTGTGTGTGTGTGTGTGTGTGTGTATGTGTCTGTGTGAAGGGACACAGTTACACCTCTTGCTTTGGGTCTTACTCATTTTAAGTTTGGGCCCAAAGTCATTCGAGGCGCAAATTCCCAACCTTTCCCAGCATTTCATAATCACAGGCCTCAGGGAGGAATGTGCCCCAAAGCCCTCCAATTATGGTTTCCTTCGGAGGCTATTAAATCTTGATTCCTGAGAGGAAAATTGGGCATTCTCTGTTCTCCCTTTCAGTCTCCAGTGTTCTGCTACTGTTGGTGAGCCCTTCTAGAAACTTCCAAATGGTTCCGAAGGCTGTTTAGGTACCATTGGGAAGTGTGGTTATTTTATGACGTTGCTGGGCTTTTTAGAAAGAGCACGTCGTGGCTTTTACTATGATCCCTGGACAATCATGTTAGCTGTGTTCTTTGGGGGGAAGAGGGGAGTGTGGGGTTGATGGGAAGGTGGAGAGACTGGGGATTTGGCTTCGAATGGACACACAAGTGTCTGGTGGGGACCTGCCTGTGCTGGCCGTGGGATCCTGGAGAGCACAGGCCCCGGTGTTTTCTGCCTTGGGTGCCCACCTGGCCTCGGGCCGCCTGACATGGAGCGGGTGGATGTTTGGGGGAACAAACATGGGGAACTGAAAGGAGCACGGTGATGGCCTGGGTTTCCAGGGTCACCAGTGATGTCAGATCTCAGTCTGCGTCCCCTGCTGCCACTCCTGCCCCATCCTTAGCAGATGGCAGGCTACAAACGTGTGGATCGGCACACTTTCCCCTAGAACTCTTTAGGGGCGGGAGGTGGGGGGGGGGAGAGATGAAAGTTGCTTGGGGCGCATTTTCAATTTGGTCATCTAATCCAAATCTAGTGCCTCCCCGCCAATGGGATGGAGGAGGTCCACTACTTTGTGGAGGAGTCAAGGCCGGACAGATGAGATGCCTGGCATGGTCGCTGGTGGCTGAGGACGCCTGCGGAGCCCCTTCCTTGGGCTCTTCTACACAGATCATGTTTCATGCATCATCCCATCTGATCCACGAGACAGCCCAAGCTGCTCTTACTATCCCTGTGGAGACACACAGGGAAACTGAGGCATGGGCCGCAGAGTCACAAGACCAGGAAGTAGCGTGCATCGGCTCAAAAACCCAGGTCTGCCAGAAGTCATAATCCTGTGTGCTCCACGCTGGGGTGATACGAAGCTGTGGATCTGGGGTCTGATGAGAAAGCCTCCAGAGAGACTGGAGAGAATGCAGAAATCCCCCCACGCCCGTTCATCGTATCATCATACGGTCCCCAATCCAGGCCCGGTGGCTGAGGGACCGGGATGTGGGGCGGGCCGGCTGTACAGCAGCCTGATTGCACGGTGAGGCCGGAGAGGGGACCCGTGGGGGCTGAGGCAGGACAGGGTTCCCCCAGAAGATGGCATTTAGCTCTCTGGCCGTTGAGTCCAAGAAAGGAACACTTGAGCTTTTCCAGAATAACCGGCCAAGGAAATTAACAGCCCCCTGTGAACTTTGCCTAGAGTATCAGCACCACTGGTAACTCAGTGTTCTTGATACGTAAACTAAATGTTCCTGAGCCATTCGGCCGCCTCCCCGAGAGGTGTGGAATTGTCTCTGCTGTTCCCCAGCTGGTGTCGGAGCTCAGGAGGGTGCCTGCGGCTCAGCAGGTGCTCAGATCTGTGGACTGAAGGGACCTAAAGGGATATGGGGGCGGGGGGCCCGGCATCGGGATGTGTTGTGCTACCTAGTGAACTTTTTAATTAAGAAGCAAAGAGTTCATAGTCAGGCAGCCCGTCTCTAAAGGTCGAAGGGGTTTCCAGGGCATCTCCATGGTGCCGAAAACAATCCACCTGTGAATAAATACTGGCCGGAGAGCGAGGGCGTGGATGTTGTTGATCCTGGTGGGGAAGCACCGTCCCTCCGTGGTTATCGCATGTGTGTAAAAGAGGCCAATAAGCTTTCTCACCACCAAGAGAGAAGGTGACTTAGTGTGGGTGTTGAGGAACTCCCCATCTAAGTTTTAGATGGTACCGGGCATCCGGTGTGACGGGAGAGCATTGCCATGACTTTATTTTCCTTCATGCACTTTCCCTAAGCTTGTGCCCGGACTTGGCAGCGTAAATAGAGGTGGAGCCAGGGAGTTGCAGGTGTCCGGGCTGTTTGCTCAGGTAGATGGAGGGCTACGAAGTGGATCTGCAGAGCTAGTGAAGTCTGAGGATCCGGTGATCAAGGGGCAAACCCATTCTTTTCTGGGGTTGGAATACACATGGGCAGGAAATGGGTTTTCCCCCAAATCAGAGAGCTCCATCCCCCCCACCCCCAATAGCATAGTAGTGCTAGAGGCGTACACACTGTAGTGTCCCAAAACAGCCACAGAGGCTCTTGGCGTGGAGAGGACACCTGGAGCTTCTGGTCTTTTCTAGACAGAAAATAAAGCAGCCAGACTGGCTTTAGGGACCATCTCAATAAGGAAATACGCCACGAGTTCTCTCCTTTGGTCACGATGGAATTTGCAATATAGGTGTGTTTTCTTTTTTTCAGAGTTAACTCTATTCTCCCTTGTGGTGTGCCTCTGCAGAAATGCAGTACATTGTGCTGTTTACTTTTGTCCTTGAGAAGTCGAGAAGATTTTCCCCGTTCCCTGTGGCTGGGTCTAAACTGCTAGCTCACGTGTGTAGCAGCTCCCGGGAAACTTGAATGTGTACATTCAAGACCACCGTGTACTTGTTATTTATTTATTTTTATTTTTTTTTATTTTTCGTGTACTTGTTATTGAAAAGCCATCAGTCATGTGAACGAGGGGACTTTTTTATGGTGGAGATTGTCCCCGGGAAACCCTCCTTACAATTGAGACCTTCCACTGTGACAGATTTCAAACTCTGACATTCCCCATCTCTACTTCCTTGTTTCCATGGAGGCTGCAGTTCTCTCTCTCTCTCTCTCTCTCTCTCTTTCTCTCCCTCCCCCCCCCCCACTAGAAAATGGTTATACCTAATGCCAAAAATGACACGGAAAACTTGACCGTGCGTGGAACGGAGAAAAATAGGCAAGGAACTCAAGGCAAAAGGTGTTAGTAGGGAGGAAAGGAGAGGTTTTGCATTGTGTGAAGGGACCATCCTTACTGAAGGTCCACTAGCAAAGTATCAAACTTCAGAGAGTAATTTGTAGGAAGCACAAGAATTGAGAAACCTTTGGGGAACCTCAAACACCGTCTTGATCATGTAGATAAACCTCAATTAGGCAACAAGGAGTTTGGATAATGTGGTTAAATAAGATCGTGATAACAGATACAGACTGAACTTTGTACTCTACGACGGATACACATTTTAAAGTGCTCTTGGAATATTCAGAAAGATTATCTATTAAATCTCACACAAAAAAACCCCATAACCAAAAAGGACCCCCAACAGGGTCCAAAAAGCAGACATTGCACTGGCCCTAATCTGTTGCTACAAGTAAATGTAAGTGGAAATTAATTTTTAAAAGCTTAACTGGACAAGCATGCGAAACAAACTCCTACCATGTGATGATTAAACACAAAACATAACTCTTAACTTGGGCTGGGGAGGATCTCGATACTGTAAGGATAGACTCTTTAGAAGGCAGCGGAGTGGGTGCAGAGACCAGGGCAGGGCCGTAAGCGATCACATACAGAAATCACAAAAATGACATGACGAATAATAGAACAGGTCTACACCCGAAGAAGGAAATAATAAATTAACAGGGGCAAAGTGATTTAGAGAACAGAACTGTCCTATTCGAGAGCTGGGTCTTGTAGAGCCACAACACCCAAGAAGGTAGCCACGAGCCACGTGAAAATTGTTTCTCAGTCACGTTAGTCAAATTTCCGGCTCTCCGTGGCTGTGTGTGGCTCGTGAATTGGGACAGCACAGATACAGAACTTTCCTGTCAATGCTGAAAGTTTATAGGATAGTGCTGTTTTCCAAAGAATTTATAAAGTAACAAAAAAAAAAAAGAGGGGGAAGGACAGATATTATAAAATTAAGAATGAAAATAGAAATGTAATTTAAAACCCAGTAAAAGAAATATAGACAGCTCTGGTAATACTTTTGGGGGATGTTATTGAAATTTCTTCACTCAGTGTTTTAAGCACTTATTTTATTAGATTGATCAGTACCTCGTGGAAGAAATTAAGGCTCTGATTTTGCCCCGAAGAGCAGCTATGCCTGAATCTCATAAGCCGTGCCATTGTCTGCTAACTTCCGAAGAGCCTGTAAAGTTTACCTTGGCTCAGGAAGCAAAAAATCTGAGTAGGTGGAAACAGCTTTTAAAAAGTTATTACTCTTAGAGTAACCGCCTGCCACGTGTATGTATTAGATACACAAATGGAGAAAACTTTAAAAATGCCCACCACAAGCCAGCAGGGGTCCTTGTACCTTGCAAGAGTGTGGGCTGAGGAGTGGCTCAGCGAGCACAGACACAATCACTTGAGTGCAGAAGCCCTGACGTTCCCGACTGCACACGTTCAAGCCCGGGTCAGGGAAGTCTGAGCACCCAGCTTCCTTGTCTGTCGTTTGTCTTCTGGGTCGTGCCCAGCTGCCCGAGGTAGAAACTTGGGAACCATCTGGGAGAGAAGTCCTGAAGGCTCCACCTCCCTGGTGGTTTCAGAACAGTCTCTTCCTTCCAGTCGCCTCTGCCCTTGCCTTGCTGAGCCGTCCACCAGACAGCTAGAAAATTGCCCTAAACCTGGATCTGATGCTGTCTTTTCTGGTTGAGGCCCTTCCTCGGCTTCTTCGGCAGCGCAAAGTCCAAGCCCCCGGGCTCCCTAACTTTCCTGTCTGCCCTGACCTCCCATGCCTCTCCCTGTACTTTGCCCTTCATCAACTCTGAACTGTTTATAGTTCCCTAAAGGCAGCCCCGATGATTCATGCATTTGCACGTACTGTCCCTCCCCCATGGGATAAAGCCAGTCAGTCACCTGATCCCCCACTTTTTTTTTTACCCCCTATGAGCTTTACTGTGCACCTACTGTGTGCATGGCTCTGGGACCCAGTGTAGGTCAGGCAAGGTCCTCCCTTTCAGAGCTTACCTGTCTGTTGTGCATGTTGGGGGAGAGAGAGAGAGAGAGAGAGAGAGAGAGAGAGAGAGAGAGAGAGAGAGAGTCTCCATTCACATCTGCATACAGTGCCCACCAGGGGCCCGATCCAGGTGGGCCAGGGTGGGGAACAGGTGAATAGAACCCACAGAACTCCGTGATTCCATCTGCAGCCCCATTCTCTCCGGGAGACTTGGGCTCGGGTTTTGCCCCTGCTGCTCGCTAGCTGGGTTGGCATTAGCAAGGCAGCCCTTCTGTGCCTCAGAAGGAGACGGTTGTTTGAGCAATGGGATTAATATCTTCTAACCCTTGTGGGTTGAACGTTGTACTCTGCAGACGGAATTCACATCTTAAACTGCACTCTTGGTGGTGGTGGTGGGGGGTGGTGGTTAGAGATCATGCCCAATGGGGGCCTCGCTTTACTGGAACTGCAAATACACGGGAGCCCCCAAGGTCTGACGTCCTCGCGTCTACAGGGCACACTGGCTGGAGGGCATCCCCAAAACAGCCTGTAGATTTCCTTAGAAGTGTAATTTAGGCGCGGGGCCTTAGGTTTTCTGGGTGAGTGATGGCTGGAAATACCCGGGATAGGGTCCGGGGCAGCGCTGTCCGGCTGTCCGGCTCCGCGGGCTCTGCCCTCGCCACTCCCCTGGCCTCCGGTCCGGGGGTTGCGCGCTGTGACCCTGGGAGCCGCGGCCCCTCTCTGGGCCCCGAGCGCGCGAGGCCCGGGCAGGGCGCCCCTCGGCCACCCCCGGCGCTGCCACGCGGTGACCCGATCTCCTCCCGGGCACACGCCCAGCTCGGGCGGCCCGCGCACTCGGCTGCTCCGCTGCTTTTAGCTTTTCCCCGAGTCGGGGCTTTGCAGGCCCGTCCCGTGGGGTCCGCACGGCCGGGAGGCCCTCCCGGGGCGCCCCCCCCCGCCCCCGTCCCCCCAGCGCGGGCCGCGCGGCGGCGGTCACGGCCCGAGCGCCAGTCGGGCAGACCGAGCCCCGCGCGCCCGGGGGCGGGGCCACAGCTCCGGCAACACGCCCGCCTATTGGCTGAGCGCGAGGGCGGCGCTGCGGCCGCCGCCACTGCCCGGCCTGGATCTCACGGAGCGGACCGCGCCTCGGCGCCTCGGGCTTTGTGCGCGCGCGGCCGCCGCTGGCTCGAGGGGGCGGGGCCTCCCCGCCCTCGGCCCGCCCCTATGGAACTCAACACGCGCAGCTGCCCGCAACCGACCAATCCCGAGGCTGCCTGCGCGGGCAGCGCTGCCCCTCCCCTTCCCCGGGCCCGCCCCCTTCCTGACCTGCGCGCGCCGTAGGTCTCCTAAGAGCTTCGCAACTCGATTCCGAAGGCGTCTGGAAAGCCGATCGGTCGGCGCGCGTGGGGGCGGCCTTGTCGGGGCAGCAGAGCGGGAGCTGCCCTGCTTCAAGGACACGCGTCCTTGCGGTCGTCGCTTGGAGTGGATCGCACGCTCGGCAGAGCGTCCGTCGACCACCCAGCTGGCTGCACCATCAGATCATCTGCTGGATTCCAGGGGGTGGGAGGGGGCTGCTGCCCGCGTTCGGGACGCCGGGGCGCCCCAGGGGTTCGAACCTCCACCGCCCCGGGGTCCGGGGTCGGGGCGGGCGCCCGGGGCGGGGAGCGGCGGAGAGGATCTGTGGATGCAGACCGAGTGCATGACTCTGCAGAGTTTATAAAATTCACACTTTCAGGCAGAGCCACGGGGCCCTGTGGGGAATGTGTCTGCAGGCCCATGACGCAACTGTTCCGTTTGGAAATTTCTGGAAAGCAGTAATTTGGGGAATAATAAATCTTGAGTGGTGTGTGTCTTTTTTTTTTTTTTTCCTCCCCCCCAACTACAGGCTTTGGAAAGAAATGTACCAAAATGTTATTAACATATGTCGTGCTATGGAAACATAGTGGCTTTTTCCCCTTGGGCTTTGTTTTGCTTTTTACCATATAGCTGCTTCATGAAGGAACAAGAAACCGATTTGAGCTTAAAAAGGCAAAGAGGGAAAAGAAGGGTGGCTTTCTTTTTCTAACAGCCTGCGCTAGCCTTTCCCCCTCTTTATTTGGATTTATTTTAACCTTTTTATTTTGATGTGGTTTTCAAGTTTCCAGAAAAGTTGCAAGAATCGTATCCAGATTCCCTAGTTGCTTACATCTTCCCCCATTTGTTTTTATCTCTAAGCATTTAGGTACATTCATTATATACTGCTTTTTTTTTTTTTTTTTCCTTTTTCTTTTTCCTGGACCTTTGGAGAGTCAGTCGCAGGCTGACTTAAAATTACTTTTACTTGTAATTCTTCAGTGGTTTTCTAAGGACAAGAAAATTGTCTTGCACAGCTGCAGGATAATGAGCACAGTCAGAAAGTTAACACTGATGCAATATTTTAATCCACAGCCTCGTGTAGAACTCTCATCCCTCCTGCCAGTGTTGTCTTCATCAATACTATTTCCCCCCCCCCCCCCCCTGTTTTGGATCTAGGACCACACTTCTTATTTAGTTGCTTTGACTGTTAAAAGGCAAAAATGATCTTAAGAGAATGTTTGTAAAAGCTCCCAATCGAGGCAGGCAGCTATTCTAATGTAGTGGTACTGGTGTATTTGGGGGCAGAATTATATAACTGATCAACAGTATTTTATTAATTGTCTGCTAGAGGCTTTAAAAAGGTGTGTTTTCAATACATTTCGGTTTTAAAAGGTACATATACGTAGCGAAAACAAAAACCAAACCCCCAAAACCCACCCCACCTAATTTGCTGATATGTAAGGATGCCCTACTTACCCTCTATTCCAAGTTCATTCCCCTCCCCACAGTTTTGGGGCATATTTCTTGTGTCCCTTCCAGAGGGGTGTATGTTTCATTTGTCCTTTCCTTGACCCCCCCCATTTATTTATTTTTATTTTTAATTTTTTTAATTCTTTTTTTTTTAAAGATTTTATTTATTTATTCATGAGAGACACACAGAGAGAGAGAGAGAGAGAGAGAGAGAGAGAGAGGCAGAGACACAGGCAGAGGGAGGAACAGGCTCCATGCAGGGAGCCCGATGTGGGACTTGATCCCCGGACTCCAGGATTACGCCCTGGGCCGAAGGCAGGCACTAAACCACTGAGCCACCCAGGGATCCTCTATTTTTAATTTTTTAAAAAGATTTTATTTATTTATTCATGAGAGACACAGAGAGAGGCAGAGATGCAGACAGAGGGAGAAGCAGGCTCCTTGCAGGGAGCCTAACGTGGGATTCGATACTAGGATCATGACCTGAGTGGAAGGCAGACACCCAACCGCTGAGCCATCCAGGCTAAAATAAATCTTAAAAAAAAAAAAAAAAAGAAAAAAAAAAAAAAGATGAAGAAGAAGTATACGTTTAACTTTGTAAGAAACTACCAAACTATTTTCCAAATGAGCTGCCCTGGTTTTTGCATTCCTGCTATGTTTGATTCTTTCCTTTCTCCACAAAGGAGTTACATCCTTTAGACACTGCTCTGTGCATCTTGCTTGTTTGACTTACTCCAACATCAGAATTTTTTTTTTACAGCTGCATACTATTCCACTCCTTGAGCCCCAGTAATTGATTCTCGTGGTCTCCTGCTATGGACTTTTCAGGTGTTTCCCGTCCTTTGCTCTTATAAACCCAACTGGTCCTGTAGGGTGAAGCCAATCCTTTTCCAGGTTTCTTGGTACCCAGGTTCTCTCTCACCTGCAGGGCAGTTCCTAGCAGGAGAAATACTGGGTCAAATTGCACTTGCCTCCTTCGCTTTGAATCACCTTTTCCTAAATAAGTTGACCTTCCTGTCGATCTCCCTCTGGGGAGCATTGCACTTACTTCTAGGATCCAACCAGAGGATGCAGACACAGCCACCTCCTCACTTCATGGATTTATGTAGGGTGCAGTTCTCAAGCTTCTCAACAGGGCCTAGTGGGAAAGCCACTTGAGGTAAAGTTTCAGGAAGGCTGTGGCTGCTGCTTTTAGCGTAACTGGTGGCCAGGGGTTTTGGGGAACCTTTAGGGAGAAGTGGGAGGGAATCGAGGCCAGCGGTCAAGGCACCATGTGGGGAAGAGGGAGATGGATGGACAAGGGAACTCGTGTGTTTGGAGGAGGAAGAACTGGTGCTTGCTGTCTCTGGGAGATCTGGGTAGATGTTCCCTATGCACATGTTGTGCATCTGCACCTGTCCTGGGGAAGTGGACAACCCCCCCCCCCCCCCCCCCCCCCGCCCCGGACTGCTTGACATTTTCTCAAAGAGGCTGCTATTGCCTTTAACAGAAACAGCCTGGTTGGGGGTGGGGGTGGCTCAGAGGGCTGGGGCTGGGGCTCATTTGGTGTTTATGAGAGGGGGCGGTCGAGCACAGCTCGTGGAGAGGAAAGTCAGCCCCCTCCTCCATCTGGTCATTTTTCCTCTTGCACAACCTGTGGTTTTCATAATTCAGCCTGGGGGAGGGGTGGGGGGCCGCAGAGGCTGGCCCAGCGGCATTTCTATTAAATAAGATCAAGTACTTGGAAACAGAATGGGAGACACCCAGAGGTGGCTTATCGTTATCAAAACATAGTCTTCAAAAGTTAAAAACATAACTTTTAAGTAAAAAAAAAAAAAAAAAAAAAAAGGCAAAGGAACACCACCAGTCAGTCCATTCCTTTTAACTCTTTGGTGAGGAGACCCGCAGGAGGGCAAAGCATTTGTCTTCGCTGAAATAGAATTGCAAAGTTAGCTCTAGGGCGCTTCATGTCCTTCGGGGCCACAACACTGGCATCTCTGGGAGGTTATGTCTGCTGGTGGAGGAAAGTCACTTACAGCGTATCCATCTATGAGGTGATGTTGACTCCCCCGGAGTCTAGGCCCTGATAGGGATAGGCCCTGGTAACTCAGGCACAGGTATGCTTCCCTGAGCAGGGGCTGGCAGTCTATCCAGCCCCTTGCCTGCTTCTGTAAAGGTTTTATGGGGCACAACCATGCCTGTGCACGCAAGCACCTTCTCGGGGGCCGCTTTGTGGCCCTTTGCGGAAAAAGCCTGCCAGCTGCTGTGCTGGAACTGGAGGTACTTCTCAGGTGGGCTCCAGCATAGAGTTGGAAACTCCTGCTCTCAGCCTCCGGCCTTGTGTGCAAGTGTGGAGTATTTTTTCTTGGCATTGTCTAGGCCGGAAGGCTTATGTGTTTGGGAAGTTTTTGTTGGGTCTTTGCTAATGCTTCTTTTGAACTCAAGGGCTGACTCTCAGACACAGCCCCAGCCCAGGAAATAGAGCCCTTCCTGTTCTCACATGTGCCTTCCCAGAGGGTGGGGTCTTTGTGGGTCCTAGGTATTGTTGTCTGCCTTAAATATTGCTTCCTGCCATTGACCCTCAGCCCTTGGGTCCCTGCAGACAGTTCATTAATCACGATGGCGATCATGATAATAGTGTCCGTAGTAGCTATTAATGTGTATTAATCCTACACATTGATCAAAGAATCCAGTGCCTGGGTGGCTCAGTCTGTTAAGCATCTGACTCTCGATCTCGGCTCGGGTCTTGATCTCAGGGTGGTGAATTCAAACCCTATGTTGGGCTCCATGCTGGGTGTGGAGCCTACTTAATAAAAACTGATCTAAATGAAAATCTAAATGAAAATGGACCCCAAAGAATCCAGTGCTTTATCCGCATCATCTTATTTAGTTGTGAGAAGTTAAGGGATTTTACAAACTGTCCCCATTTTACAAACAAGAAAAGGGAGGCTGTTGCTTCTTTAAGGAAATCTTTATGGCGGGCCTGTGGGGTGGCGGGTGCTGTGTTGCCAAAGCTGAATGAGGGTCACTTCTTCCCTTGGCTGCATGGACCCTGTGGATGGCCGTGGTGATTCTTTAGACCCAGGAATATCAGATTCAGAGCCAAAAGATCAAGGGTTTAGCTTTGGCCTCGCTGCTTCTCAAAAGGGCCTGTTGTCTGGCCAATGTGAAATGGAGATACCAGTACCTACCCCTCTCTCTGCTGGAGTCTTTGTTAGAATTAAGTGAAAATCTAATGGGTGGTACGTAATCCCTTAAAAAAACCTACACAGACTTTCTTCCATCACCCACCTATCTTCCTTCCTTTCTTCCTTTCTTTTTTTTTCTTTCTTTCTTTTCTAAAAAATATTTATTTATTCATGAGAGACACAGAGAGAGAGAGAGGCAGAGACACAGGCAGAGGCAGAAGTAGGCTCCCTACAGGGAGCCCGATGAGGGACTCCATCCCAGGACCCGGGATCATAGCCTGAGCTGAAGGCAGATGCTCAACCACTGAGCCACCCAGATGTTCCACCTGCCTTTATCCTGTTATACCTTATTAGTTCTTTCTGGGTCCATAGAGTAAAAAGTCAGAATATGCACCATGCAGAGATGCTCCAAATTTTGCATTTGCATGTAAATATTCATGATATTTGTGGAGCACCTGCAACTGGGGGATGAGTCTTGGATGCATTCTTGGGCCAGTGGCTAAAAGTTGGGTGCCTGGAACTCCTCCAGAGTCATTCCTTTTGCCTCTTCTCTGTGTGATCGGAGCTGTGCCTCCTGAGCTCCTGCTGGTGGAAGCCCCGTCTTAGGACTGGGTGTCCCAGGAGCGGGTGCTGTGAATGGAGCAGACATGGCCTGCCGTCTAGCCTTCCTCCTAGACAGATGGTCAACAAACAGCCAGTATAATTTTTGAGAGTGATAAATACCATAAGAAAAATGTCATCAGATAATGTGTTTAGAACATGGTTAAGAAGGGGGGAGTGACTTCCAGTGGGGAGGTCAGGGAAGGTCTTTCTAAAGTGCTGGGACCTGAAGGACGAGAAGAGCCAGTCATCGGAAGGTAACGGGGAGGGCGCTCCAGCCAGTGGGGACAGCAGATGCAAAGGTCCTCAGGTAGGAGTGTGTGTGTGTACAGTGGGGGGGGGGGGACAGAAAGGAGACCCAAATGGTTGCTGCCTGAGTCTAGGAGAAGGACTCCAAGGGGCCAGCAGGCTAGACCACAAGGGACCTTGGAGGCCTTGGCAAGGACTTGATTTTCATTCTCAAAGCCTCTGCTGTCCAGTGCAGGAGCCAGTAGCTACCTATGGCTGGTAAAATTAAAACTGAAATCCAGGGATGCCTGGGGGGCTCAGTGGTCAAGCGTCTGCCTTCAGCTCAGGGTGTGATCCCTGGGGTCCTGGGATCGAGTCCTGTATTGGGTTCCCTGTATGGAGCCTGCTTCTCCCTCTGCCTGTGTCTCGGCCTCTCTCCGTGTCTCTCATGAATAAACAAATAAAATCTTAAAAAAAAAAAAAACCCCAGTGAAACCCAATGAAAAGTTTAATTCTTCAGTAGAAATTGGAACCCTTGGGTACGCTTGCTAGGAATGTAAAATGGTGCAGCCACTGTGGAAAACAGTATGGCAGTCCCTCAAAAAATTAAAAATAGAATTACCATTATGATTCAATAATTCTGCTGCTGGGTGTACACATAGAAGAATTGAAAGCCGAGACTTGGAGACAGATTTGTGTATCCATGATCTTCACAGCATTATTCACAATGCCCCAAAAGGTGGAAACGACCCAAGTGCCAATTGATGGATGAATGAAAAAATAAAATGTGGTATTTGCATGCTGTAGAATGCTACTCAGCCTTAAAAAGGAGAGCAGTTCTGACACCTGGTACGATATGGATGAGTCGTGAAGACATTATGCTCAGTGAAATAAGCCAGTCACATAAGGACACCTGGTATATGACTCCACTCCCAGGAGGTGCCCAGAGGAGTCCTGTCCACACGGACAGAGAGGAGATGGTGGGAGTTCAGGGCTGGGCAGGGGGTGGGTTGTCAGTGTTTGATTTTATTTATTTTTACTTTTTAAATATTTTTATTTATTTATTCATGAGGGATAGAGAGAAAGAGAGAGGTAGAGACACAGGCAGAGGGAGAAGCAGGCTCCTTGCGAGGAGCCTGACACAAGACTTGATCCCAGGACCCCAGGATCACGACCTGAGCCAAAGGCAGACGCTCAACCACTGAGCCACCCCGGTGCCTGGGAATCAGTGTTCTAAATACAGACAGAGTTTCAGTCTAGGAAGAGGAGGACGTTTGGTGATGGATGGAGGGAATGGCTGGTCGCCGTGGCTGGGGTGGTGGCGGTGGTGACGGTGGTGGTGGTGGTGGTTATACCTTGGGCCCCTTTTAAGGGCCACTGAGCTGTGCCCTTAAAAATGGCTAAGACGGTCAATTTTATGCTGTGTGTATTTTGCCACAATTAAAAAAAATTGGTTCCTCATTGCACTAACCACACACGAGAGCCGCAGGGGAGTAGTGGCTACCGTGTTGGTGTTGGACAGCGCAGCTCGAGAACATTCCCGTCCTCGCAGAAAGTTCCATCAGATGGTGCTGCTCCTGTGGGAATGCGGCTGCGGGGGCCGATTTGTTGGGCTCCACTGGGGCCTTAATTAAAGTCACTGCAGCAAAGAGCCCGAGGGGCTTGGGGTCAGTGGCACTCACCAGCGTCCAAAGTGTGCTTCAGGCCGTGCAGAGTGTGTGAGCGAAGAAAGCGACTCCAAGGACCGGTGGGGTCACGGCCGAGGTCTGTCCAGCCTCAGCGAAGCCCCTGGTCCATGGACAGATTTGCCCGCAGACTGGGAAGGGAGGCCCGGTTATTAGGGACCAGGCTGGTTATTAGGGACCAGGCTGGATGCTGAGAGACTGAAATCAAGGGGAGGGGGTGATTTTAGGGGATGGGTGACAAGCTGCTGGGGGAAGCCAGGCCAGAGTCCAGCCCTGGGGAGGCGAGTTCAGCTGTGTGGAGCCAGGAGCTCCCGGGCCATGAAATCAGAGGCCAACTTCTGGCTCCCCACTTGCAGGGACCAGAAGCACCCCCTCCCCTAACCTCCGGCTCCGTGCTTGTTGCTTAGGCACTTGCCCAGCTGCGTGTTTGAGTGACTAACCTGCTTCTTCCCTTAGACCCCGCGCCGCAGGGAGGGTCTGTGGCCACCTGGGCCCTGCACTTCCTTGTTCTTTGGCTGAAACGTTTAGATCGTTTAGATCGAGGCGATCGGATGTCTGTTGAAGTGATAAATGACCTTTGGGCAATTGGCTTAACTTTCCTGTACCTTGGTTTCCCCCTTTGTAATGTGGAGGAAGTGGACAAAATACCGCCTGTTTTTACCAGTCGAGCCGGCTTGCTGGAGCCGACGGTCACGCTGGCAGGACATTCGTGAACTGGTGATTAAAGAAGCCGCTGTGGAAGTTTACGTGCTGTAGACTTATAATTAACAAATTCTGGTAAAAACAAACAAACAAACAAACAAACAAACAAACAAAAATGGAGGCCACAGGGATACCTGGGTGGCTCAGTGGTTGAGCATCTGCTTTCAGCTCAGGGCGTGATCCCGGGGTCCTGGGATCGAGTCCCGCATCGGGCTCCCCGCAGGGAGCCTGCTTCCCCTTCTGCCTGTGTCTCTCATAAATAAATAAATAAAATCTAAAAAAAAAAAAAGTAAATTCAAAACAAAGCAAAACATCTTGAGGCACCTGCGTGGCTCAGTGGTTGAGTACCTGCCTTTGGCTCAGGTCGTGATCCCAGGGTCCTGGGATTGAGTCCTGCGTCAGTCTCTTTGTGGGCAGCCTGCTTCTCCCTCTGCCTGTGTCTCTGCCTCTCATGAATAAATAAATAAAATCTTTTTTTAAAGTAAATTGTTTAATTAATTAATTAATTCATTCATTCATTTATGAGAGATACACAGAGAGAGAGGCAGAGACACAGGCAGAGGGAGAAGCAGGCTCCATGCAGGGACCCCGAAGCAGGGCTCGATGCCAGGACCCCGGGATCACGCCCTGAGCTGAAAGCAGATGCTCACCCACTGAGCCACCCAGGTGCCCCCCGAAGTGCTCCTAAATACCGAGGAGCTCGCCACTGGCTCGGGGGCTGACACGAGTTGTTAGTTGTGCCTGGCATGGAGCAAGTACAGTAGAAGTGAGACTCTCCCCGTTACTGTTTTGTTTGGCTTGCACTCCGTCACCCAGACCTGCCGTCTATGCAGACAGCAGTTGGGCGAAGCTGTTGACCAGCTGTTTTCTTTCCCCCTCCAGTTTGTCCGACCATCTGCAAGTCGCATGGCTGCACCGCCGAGGGCCTCTGCTGCCACAGCGAGTGTTTAGGCAACTGCTCCGAGCCCGACGACCCCACCAAGTGCGTGGCCTGTCGCAACTTCTACCTGGATGGCAGGTGCGTGGAGACCTGCCCGCCCCCGTACTACCACTTCCAAGACTGGCGCTGCGTGAACTTCAGCTTCTGCCAGGACCTGCACAACAAATGCAAGAACTCCCGGAGACAGGGCTGCCACCAGTACGTCATCCACAATAACAAGTGCATCCCCGAGTGCCCCTCTGGCTACACGATGAATTCCAGCAAGTGAGTCCTGGGCGCAGGTTCCGGGGAGGGAGGAGGGGCGGCACAGAGGGGGGAGCGACGCGGGCTTGGCGGTGTTAAAACTGTGTGACACGCAGGAGTTAACTGGCTACGAGCAAGTGGCCAGCTTCTTGGGTCTGTCGGATGCCGTTTCTGCCTCCTGTTTCCATCCTGGCCTTTGGAGCAGGAGTCGACTAGCTTTCTGTAAAGACGAGAGAGTCAAGGTAAATGTTTTCAACACCTTTGCACACCCCTTTATAAAGGTTTTCTGTGCTTAGCTTTGGGAATAGAAGATGCAAAAGCAGGAGCGCTTGGTTTTCTGCTAGAATCCTTCACGTGGACAGGACTGTCCGCAGTGATGGAGCTGCCCAGGCGTTACAACCAAGAGCAGAGCTGAGGTTTTTACGTTTTCTGCACCCTGGAGCCAGGCAGCGAGCTGAGATTAGCCTGGATCACAAGGAGGAAGAGACTCCATTCTAGACCATTCTCAGGACTTCGCCTCTTTTTGAAGGACGGTGCCATCAGACCGTTTCCTCCTGTTCGGGTGAGGAATACGGTTTTCTGTCCTCGGCGGTGAGTCAGATTTCCTACGCACATCACAGACTTTTGTTCATGTTGTTAGCTCCTCAGATGAGCTATTTCGGTGTCTCAGGGCTGTAACCAAGTTTAAAAAATCTGTTTCCTGGTTTTTGTGTGGAGGGTTGGAAAAAAAAAAAAAAACCTCACAAAACAACAAAAACCAAATCAGAAACAGACGCACGTCAAGGGGCCTTGAGCTGATCTGCTTACGTAAAAAATCTTCCTCTTCAGACTTGAGAATTAGCCAAGCGAGCGTGTTCTGGTGGGAAATTTTATTTCCCCGGGTGGAGTGGGTGGGAAGGAAAACAATCTTTATTTCAGTCCTTAGGAGCCTCTCTTGGAGTGTTTGTGAAACCTGCAAGTACAACATGTTTTGTTTTACTTGTTTTTGATAAAACCTATCAAGTGGCTTTGTTGGTCAAAAATAGGCTTCTATAAATCACCTTTGCATGCCAGACAGTTTTTTTTTTCTTTTTTTTTTTCCTGGCCAGTTTATCAGTCAGGTTGGGAAAATGACTATATTCCTTTTGATTCATATCTGGGTTTTTTTTGTTTTGTTTTTGTTTTTCCATGTTTGAAATAAAGCATGGATATTAACATCTTCCGCTGAGATGTTTGTTTAAAAGACACTGGCTTTACATAAAAGGTATTTTTTTTCCCCCTGACCATAACTGAGACCTGAGATGTAGAGGAGATTTCTTTGATGCGATTGCTGATGGTACAACAGCCCCTAGAACTGAAACCCCGGGAAACTGGCAGCACGTCCTGTGATGTCTGGGACCTTTACTGAGGGGAGGAGGGCAAAGTGAGAGACGCCAATTATAACTTGTTGTAGCAATATTTTACTTTGTTGGTTAAAAAAAAATTACCAGCTTTCCTTTTTTTTTTTTTTTTAAAGATTTTATTTATTTATTCATGAGAGACACAGAGAGAGGGGCAGAGACCCAGGCAGAGGGAGAAGCAGGCTCCACGCAGGGAGCCCGATGTGGGACTTGATCCTAGGATCCTGGGATCACGCCCTGAGCTGAAGGCAGATGCGTAACCACTGAGCCACCCAGGTGCCCCATTAGCTTTCCTTCCGATGCTTTTTATTTTATGAAAGACTTTAGGGCCCTCGTTTTCTAATGTGGTTTGATATCAAATAGGACCAGATATGTTTTCTTCCAGTCTGGTGGTTTATCTGGGAAATTGGTGTCTGACAGTTTCAGAACAGAGGTCTCGGAACCCACGTGATTGATTAAGAAGCCTCACTGTCTATGGTCCCTTGAGGTACCTGGTGGGAGCACCAGGGTGCCCTTTACTGGCACGAGGAGGGCTCGATATTTGAGTGACTGTTAAGTGCGGCAGGTGTGGGGCATCCCCTAGAATGATCTTGGTGTGGCTGGCTTCTTGCCATCCAGGTCGCAGCCGAAAAGTCACTTCCTCTGAGAACCCTTCTTCCCTGTCTGACCGCCCTGTCTGAATTAGCATCTAGCTCCTTCTTGGCATATCACACAGTTTTCACTCTGATCAATGATATTTGATAAATGATTCAATATCACCAATTGATATCACAATGATTCAGATATCACTAATTGATATTTTAATTGCCAATTTGTTCATTTGAACCCAACCTGACCGTATGTTTCACAAGTGTATCGGTCAGCTCTTTCTGTGTAACAAACCACCCAACACTCAGTGACCTTAAACAACACTCATTTATGATTTATAGTGATTTCGTGGGTTGACGGGTGGTTTGTCTGGCTGGGCTGAGCCAGCCCGGACTGGATGGTATAGCAAAGCCTCTCATATCGTAGATGGGCAGCCGAGGCCTCCCTCCATGTGGTTTCTCAGCCCAGCAGCCAGGGAGGGCTGCCCCCATGTGTGTGCAAGTACTTTTCAAGCCTCTGCTTGCGTTACATTTGTTAATGTCCCATTGGCCAAAGCAAGTCACACAGCCAAGCCCAGATTCCCTGAATGGGGAAGTAAACCGCACTTCTTGGTGGGATGGGCTGCAAACAACCTGTGGCCATTATAATCTCCCACAGGGAAAGTACGTCGTCTGTTTTGCTCACTCCTGTGTGCCTGCAGCTTCGAACGGGCGTTGGCAAAGGGCCAGATAGTAAATATTTTCAGCTCTGAGGGCCATATGGTCTCTGTTGCAGCTACGCAACTCAGCCCCTATAGCATGCGAGAAGCCATAGACGATACACAAACCGACGGGTGTGTCTGGGCTCTGGCGTAATGTTATTTGTAAAGACAGGTGGCCAGCTGGCTTTGGCCTGCAGGCCGGAGTTTGCCGACCCCTGGCTTAGAATATCACCTGTCACATAATAGGTGCTCTGTGAATATTTGCAGAATCAACAAAAGAACCCAAACATTTGGTCACTCTTCGGTTTCCACCCCAGCTGCTCTGGTATCAACCAGGTGTCTGCAATGCAGTTCTGACCCTCTCCACCTCCTGGAGTGAGCATCACACTGTGTCCTTCGTAAGACTGCCCTCACTCCAGATACCAGCCACGCTTTGGGGGTACCCAGGACACCCGTACTTCTCATCAGCTGGCTATAAACATAGGGGTTCTCACGTATCCGTTTTAGGTTCGATAATTTGCTAGAACAAGTCGCAGAATTTACATTAAAAAAAAAGAAAAAAAGAAGAAAAGAAAGCCATGCTGTTCAGTCCGTCCCGAGCCTGTTAATGGTAGCGTCCTTGGTTAGGGATGCCCACAAGGCTCTCCCAGGAGGCAGGCGTCGCATGTGGCAAGCTCCAGACCTTTCCCCATCAGGGCCCCTGTTTATGGCTGGGCCGGCCCTTGTGGTTCTCATTACGATCGCCACTCGTGCTTCAGCGAAGACCATCTGGGACCCTTGAGGAGGGAGGGTTATGACTCACAAGGCCTCACCAGAGGGCTCACAGCACCCTCATGGGCCGCACAGTAAGCTCACGGGGGGGAGCGAGAGAAAGAGAGACTGACAGTGTGGACTGGGGGCTCCGCCTTTGTTAGGGTCCGAAGTGGGCTGTCCAGGGTTTCATGGGATCACTCTTTACTGGTGAATCTAAAGCATAAGAAGAGGAATTGGGGCGGGACGGAAGTGGGGTCACTCTGGCAGGCAACTCTCTAGGCCACCCAGGGCTTTCTGGAAGAGGGAGCTTCATGGCCGGGCAGCCAGGTTCCTTATCGGCCGTGTTGCTCCGACGTGTCCTGCAACTGGCCATACATTTATTCCAGAGGGATGTCTTAGGAAGTGGATGCCTTGGCAATCAAAGCTGACCATCAGGCACTTACACTACCCATATTACAACTGCAGCTTTATTATTAGGGACGCGCATGTTATCAAGGAGAGAGCCCCAGCTCTGCCCTGTGGAATCCTACATGCATTCACTGTCCAGGATGTGCCACTGAGTGGGTATCCAGAATTTTTCCTGGGGTCTCATCACATAGGTGTGCGATCAAGTGAATCCTTGACCACGTGATTGAACTCCGTCTCCACTGGCTGAAAGACCCACAGATCTAATCCTATCATTGGTGTTTTGGGTGACCAGCCCCCATCGTAGAGTTGCATGGGACCACCACCCGTCACCTCACTAGCATAGCAGAGATGCTCCTACCTCGCAGAAAATTCCAAGGGCCTTTGGAGCTCCGTGCCAGGGCCTGGGACTGCCACCCCAAAGGTCATTCTGAAGAACTGAACATGCCAGGGGTGTGTAGCCAACACCAGTAGCAACGACGATACCACTGATAAAAAGCGGTCATCAGAGCAAGAACTGATGATTCTTGTTTTCTGTGTGCCAAGTGCTTTAGACGGTTTCTCCCTCTGGGAAGTTCTGGTAAAACCCTCACTTGGCTGACTTGGGTGCATGCCCACCTCTGAACCAGGGGGATGGGAGTGACAGGATTTAGGCCGTTACCCAGAGGGATGGAAGATGGGGCCCTGCCTGACCCGGACCCTGTGTCTTGCCTGGACCTATGAGGGCCGCGCTCGCCAAGAATGCACCTTGCACCCTGCGTCGGGGAGGGCCGGTTCCCCAGGAATCCCCGGGGGCTGTGTATTCGGGGACCTTCGGCTGTCATCAGTGAAGCCACAGGCTGCTGTCACATGCTGTTCTGCATGAGGTTGTGTTCTAGGTGTGGGCACGTCAGATCCCCACAACAGCAAGCGCCCGATCTCCTTGGGGCGGCCGCCTGAGATCTGCCTTGGGGGGGCAGTGGAAGCCCCCTGAAAGGTCCGTGAGCTCAGAATAATTCCCATCACTGTGGTGACAACCAAGCCACATCCCTTCAGTGTGATGGTGTGAGTCCTGTCTCTTCGGGGTAGAGCGTGATCCTCCACGGGGGCTGGGGGGCAGCGTGAATCCCATTCCTCTGGGGTATGGCAGGAGCCCCATCGTTTTGGGGGGCAAGTGTGAGTCCCCTGACTTTGGGGTAATGCTGTTGGGCTTGCCACCATGGAGGCCTGGCAGGGGGTGCTTTGCCCCCGGTCCCCACAGGGGACAATGTTTGGAGCCATTTTTGGCTGTCATGCCGTCGGGGCAGGTGCTACCGGCAGCGAGTGGGTGAGGGCCAGGGATGCCACAGGACACCCTCACAGCGGAGAATTCTCGGGCCCAGAGGAGGGTGCTGTGGGTGCAGCGCCCAGCCTCAGGGTAGGGGTGTAACCTGCCACACGCATGGGGTCCTGGGTGCCCTGACCCCCTCTCTCTGCTCTTTCTTCAGCCTGATGTGCACTCCGTGCCTGGGCCCCTGTCCCAAGGTCTGCCACATTCTGGAAGGCGAGAAGACCATCGACTCAGTGACGTCTGCTCAGGAGCTTCGAGGCTGCACTGTTGTCAACGGAAGTCTAATCATCAACATTCGAGGGGGCAGTGAGTGCTGGGGTGGGGGGTGATGGGGGGGCTGCGGTAGGCCGGGACCCACCTACCCAGACACACGTCAGTCCCTTGAGGCGTTGGCTTCCAGACCTGAAATTCACAGCCCAGTCCTGGCCCCAGCTGCCCCGAGATTCTAATTTTCCAAGTTGGAAATTAATGTTCCTATGCGGGAATTTGCATTCTTATTTATGTATTAAAAATTTGTTTTCTGGGGATCCCTGGGTGGCTCAGCAGTTTAGCGCCTGCCTTTGGCCCGGGGCGTGATCCTGGAGTCCCAGGTTCGAGTCCCATGTCAGGTTCCCTGCATGGAGCCTGCCTCTCCCTCCTCCTATGTCTCTGCTGCCCGCCCCCCATCATAAATAAATAAATAAATAAATAAATAAATAAATAAATAAATAAATAAATCTTTAAAAAATTTTTGTTTTCTGTGTTTTAAAGATTTTATTTATTTATTCCTGAGAGAGAGAGAGAGAGAGAGAGAGAGAGGCAGAGACACAGGCTGAGGGAGAAGCAAGCTCTCCTCACAGAGCCCGATGTGGGGCTCGATCCCTGGACCCGAGATCTGGGATGACGCCCTAAGCTGAAGGCAGATGCTTAACTGCTGAGCCACCCAGGTGCCCCCTGGAATTTGCATTTTATTTTATTTTTTGCATTTTTTTTAACAAGTAGGCAGCATGCCTGCCGCGTTACAGGTCGGGGACCGTGTTTCCAGAAATACCATCGCAGGCAAAAAGGCATCCCCCTCTGTTTACTTATTCAGCAAACATTTACCAAATACTCGCAGTGAAGAAAGCAAAGCCCATGTGTGATGGAGCTTACGAATAAGCCCATCATCGTACATAGAACGTAAACCTGGGGTGGATCCCACTACGGAAGGAGGAAGGAAAGCAGAGGTAACGGAGGGAGCAGAGATCGGCGACTCTTTCTTATAAAGGGCCATATAATAAATATATTCAGCTGTGCAGGCCAGACGGTCTCTGCCATAACTACTGCTCTCGTAGAGGAAGATCAGCCGTAGAGAACTTGTGAACAACTGGGCGAGACTCTTTTCCAATTAAACTTTATTGACAAAACAGACTGGGCTTGGCCTCTGGGCTGTCATTTGCCAACCTCTGAAATAGAGGATAAGGGGTTTGCTGTTTTGGAAGGGTTTATGGTCTGAGGTGGGATGCTTTGAGCTGGAGAGGAAGCAAACCAAGCAGATCTATGAGAGAATAATAGTCTGGGAAAGTAGGAAGCCAGTGCAAAGGTCCTGGGGCAGAAGGAGGCCTGGCTTGTTTAAAGAATGATGGGGAGGCCTGTGTGTCTGGAGGAGGGTAGACAAGGTAAAGGATGAGAAAAAAGAAAAAAAAAGCACTGGTCACTTATATAGGGACTTGCAGACCTGGCGGTACAGGCTTTGGGTTCTTGTTCTGAGTATGATGCGTTTTGATCAGGGTATGTTGAAGTCATCTGCAGCCTATAGGTTGACTCCTCATTATGGGAAGTTATGGGAAGATTAAAGTATTTCTGTAGAAGCTCACTGGATATTCTCTCCTTTCTTTAGACAACCTGGCGGCTGAGCTGGAGGCCAACCTCGGACTCATTGAAGAGATTTCCGGGTACCTGAAAATCCGGAGATCCTATGCTCTTGTGTCTCTTTCCTTTTTCCGGAAGTTACGGCTGATTCGAGGGGAGACCTTGGAGATCGGGTAGGTGGCCCGGTTCTGGGTGTGTCCTGAATGCTCCCTGGGAGGTTTGTGAGTTCAAACAACTTAGGGGTTTTTGCCAAGACGTGGAAACACCTGTGTCCACGGACGGATGAATGGATAAAGATGTGGCACACACACGCAGTGGAGTATCACTCGGCCATAAAAAGGGAGGAAATCCTGCCATTTGCGACAATATGTACGGAGCTTGAGGATGTTACGCCAAGTGAGATAAGTCAGCGAAACACAAATGCTCTAGGATCTCACTTATGTGAGGCATCTAAAAACAAAACACAAAACCAGGCTTATAGATAAGAGAATAGATTGGCAGTTACCAGAGGTGGGGGGACCGTGGGTCGGTGGGGAGACTGGGTGGAGGGGAACAGGTGCCAGGGGTCAACAGGCACGAATTTCTAGTTATGAAATAAATACATCCTGGGGAGGTGATGTACCACCTGGTGACTGTAATTAACCAACCTGTATTTTACATTTGAAAGTTGCTGAGACTGTAAATCTTAAAAGTTCTTATCACAAGAAACTATTTTTTAAATATTTTATTAATTTATTCATCAGAGACACACAGAGAGAGGCAGAGACACAGGCAGAGGGACAAGCAGGCTCCCTGTGAGGAGCCTAATGTGGGACTCGATCTCAGGACCCTGGGATCACACCCTGAGCTGAAAGCAGACGCTCATCCACTGAGCCACCCAGGTGCCCCAGAAACTTTATTTTATTTTATTTTTTTAATTTTTATTTATTTATGATAGTCACAGAGAGAGAGAGAGAGGCAGAGACACAGGCAGAGGGAGAAGCAGGCTCCATGCAGGGAGCCTGACGTGGGACTCGATCCCGGGTCTCCAGGATCGCGCCCCAGGCCAAAGGCAGGCGCTAAACCGCTGCGCCACCCAGGGATCCCCCCCTCTTTTTTTTTAAATGCTGTGAAGTGATGGATGTGAACTGAACTTAGGGTGGTTTTTTTTTTTAATTGTTTTGTAATATCTGCAGATATCAATTGTAATGTTGTATGCCTGAAACTAATATAGTCTTATTAATCAGTTATATTTCAATAAAACTGGGGGTGGGGAGAGAAAACTTTAGTTGTTTTTTTTTTTTTTTAACTGAGGTATAGTTGGCATGTAATATTATGTTTCAGGTGATAACATAATGATTCTATATTTGCATATATTGACATTTGCATACATTGCAAAATGATCCCCAGGATAAGTCTAGTTAGGAACCATCACCCCATATAGTTACAGGATTTTTTTCTTGTGTTGGGAACTTTTTAAAGATCTATTCTCTTAGCTTTTAAATATGCGATACAGTATTATTAACTATACTTACAATGATATAACTTAGGGTGTTTAAAAAATATTTAATTATTTGAGAGAGAGCACAAGCAGGGGGAGCATCAGAGGGAGGGGGAGAAGCAGACTCCCCAGCTGAGCAGGGAGACTGATGTGGGTCTTGATCCCAGGACCCTGGGATCATGACCTGAGCTGATGGCAGATGCTTAACTGACTGAGCTCCCCAGATACCCCACCTTAGGATCTAGCTTCTGTCCATTTTTGTGCTCCTCGTGGTCGCAAGATAGCTGCTTCACCTCCAGCCTCACAACTGTGGAGCCAGTGGGAAAAGGGGAAGGACAAAGGCCCATGCCAATTGAGAATGTCTCCTTAAGAAATAAAACCCTGCCTAGACCCTTCCACACTCTCAACCCCAACACTGATTTCTCCTTATGTCTCCTTGGTGAGAACAGGGTCAAGTGGCTGCTCCCAGTTGCAAGGAAGGCTGGATGCATGAATATTTACCTTTTCCAATCTGTATAGTAGAGGAAGTCAGAGAAGAGGGGACTATGAGTGGCACTTGAGAAGCCACTGCACTGAACTGTTTAGACCACCTTCTTGAATCGTTCACCAGCTCATGCTGATTTTTCTGCCATAAAATTGCCTTGTTTGCTGAGGTCTAGACCTTTCATTTGGATTGTGCTTATGACCCCCTACATAGGTGTCCTAGAACTAGACCGGTACCATCCACTAGAGATGTGGTACAAGTCAGGGGTGCCTGGGTGGCTCAGTCTGTTGAGAGTCTGACTCTTGATCTCAGTTCAGGTCTTGATCTCAGGTTGTGAGTTCAAGCCCCGCATTGGACTCCATACTGAGCACAGAGCCTGCTTTAAAAAAAAAAAATCAGGGATCCCTGGGTGGCGCAGCGGTTTGGCGCCTGCCTTTGGCCCAGGGCGCGATCCTGGAGACCCGGGATCGAATCCCACGTCGGGCTCCCGGTGCATGGAGCCTGCTTCTCCCTCTGCCTGTGTCTCTGCCTCTCTTTCTCTCTCTCTGTGTGACTATCATAAATTAAAAAAAAAAAGAAAAAAAAAAGGTTGAGGATCAAGAAGGATGTTCTTAAAAAAAAAATCAGTGAGTAATAATCAATTCAGACATGAATAGATGCTAAATGGTGAAAATTTGATGAGTAACAGGATATTTACAGAGTCTCAAAGTACCTCCCCATAAGATTAAAAAAAAAGAAAGAAATGTGACACAAGTCACACATGTGACTTTAAACAATCCAGTGGCCACATTTTAAAGTCTTCAAAACGAATCAGGGAAGTGAATTTTAATAATGCATTTTACTGAAACTGTTCCATCTGAGATGTTATTTTGACGTGGACTCAAACTAGGAAAATGAAAGAGGAGGTTTCTTACATTCTTTCTCTGCCTGTGACAAGCCAGGGAATGACAAGGTTTGTGTGTGTTCCCGTAGGAACTACTCTTTCTATGCCTTGGACAACCAGAACCTAAGGCAGCTATGGGACTGGAGCAAACACAACCTCACCATCACTCAGGGGAAACTCTTCTTCCACTACAATCCCAAACTCTGCTTGTCTGAGATCCACAAGATGGAAGAAGTCTCAGGAACCAAGGGGCGCCAGGAGAGGAACGACATTGCCCTAAAGACCAACGGGGACCAGGCGTCTTGTAAGTGGTGATGTCCTGGTCCTTCCAGCCCGAGGACCAGATAAGGCGGCTGCCTTTCTCCTCGAGCACTGCACGGGTCCTCAGCGGGGGTGGGGTGGGGTGGAGTTGGTGGCAGGTGTCATTGCCCTCCCCAAGCTAAAGCAGCTCAGAGTTCTATTTCTGCAATGCCAAGGACAGGTCTATCGTATCTCTGTGATTTCAGAGAGACAGTGCCTGATTTTGGAAGATGCCACATCTGCATTGAATGAATGAATGAATGAATGAATGCATGAATGAATGGATTTCTCCTTATAGGTGACCTTGGCTCTAGTGCTCCAGCAGGTCCTGCAGCTGCTGCATAGCTGGAGGCTACCAGCTGACTTCACTCCTCTGACAGGTTCTCTCTCGAGGGAATATCAGAGCAGCGAGGTGCCAAGGCTTCCAAGATATCCTCATAGGGAGCCGGGTCTTTGCCGCAGATTTGTGGGAATTCAGGAGAGGGAGAGAGAGCAAGGTTGGGGTGGAGCTTGGCGGGGGGGGGGGGGGCTTGCCACTCTTTCTAAGGCATCGTCTCTCCAAGGCCTGCGTGCTCTCTAAACTCACTTGGCCCATATTCAGTTTGCACTGGAGTCATATATTCCGACACGGAAGGCTTGAAAGTCCACGTGTGTGAGAAAATTGTGCCAGGACAGTCGTTACTCTTGAAAAATCACTTTTCCCAATAATTATCGGCCACTTGTCCTTCTCAGTTCGGTGCTGACGGGGGTGGGGTGTTGAGCACCACTGTTCCTGTGTTGAGCATCTGGCTGCGTGGGGACCAACTCGCGTGACCAGTTCTTGCCTCCGAACACCAGGAGGAGGCTTGTGGGGGTGAGACCCATCCGGGGAGCAGCAGACCGACACCTCCCTTCTCGCAGATGCTCTTGGAAATGTTGGGTCACCTGTTGGGGCCTGAAACAAGTTTTTAATGCTGATGTCGTTAATGTTTTTAAACTTTTTTTTTCTTGTTTTGTTTTGTTTTTGTTTTTGTTTGTAAACTTTTCTAGGTGAAAACGAACTACTTAAATTTTCTTAC
This sequence comes from Vulpes lagopus, assembly GCF_018345385.1. Classification (NCBI taxonomy): domain Eukaryota; kingdom Metazoa; phylum Chordata; class Mammalia; order Carnivora; family Canidae; genus Vulpes; species Vulpes lagopus. The sequence continues at coordinate 6,108,499 of NC_054830.1, forward strand.
ATTCGGACGTCTTATGACAAGATCTTGCTGAAATGGGAGCCCTACTGGCCCCCCGACTTCCGAGACCTCCTGGGGTTCATGCTCTTCTACAAAGAGGCGTAAGTAAAGGGTATAGACGTGTGTGGGTTGTGTGTGTTCAGAGGTTCCCCTCTGAGGTGCCTCTATCTCTCTCTTCCTTGTGGAATAGCGATTACAGGTTCCCTTTTATCATCTCACAAGCTGATGGCATGTGAAGTTAGTAACGTCCTCATTTGTCAAAACCAGAAATTGAAACAGGTTTCTTTTGCCCAAGTTCCTACAGCAATATTCCATTTTGCCTCATATACGTACACCTCAACAAGACGTCCTCAACAAAATTTGCTCAGTCTTCTGAGTGGGTCTTTAAAATTTTATTTTTGTATCGATTTTCTATTTTTTTCTAACCTTTAAAGAATTTATGTTTATTTTTATTATTTTTATTTTATTATTATTTTTTTATTGGAGTTCAATTTGCCAACATAGAGCATAACACCCAGTGCTCATCCCGCCAAGTGCCCCCCCCCAGTGCCCGTCACCCAGTCACCCCAACCCCCCACCCACCTCCCCTTCCACCACCCCTTGTTCGTTTCCCAGAGTTAGGGGTCTCTCATGTTTCGTCACCCTCACTGATATTTTCACTCATTTTCTCTCCTTTCCCCTTTATTCCCTTTCACTATTTTTTATATTCCCCAAATAAATGAGACCATATAATGTTTGTCCTCTGATTGACTTATTTCACTCAGCATAATACCCTCCAGTTCCATTCACGTCGAAGCAAATCCAACCTTTAATTGTGGCAAAACATATCTTATGTAAAATTGACCATTTGAACCAAGCTTACATGTCCTGCTCAGTTGCATGAAGTACATCTGCAGTGTTGTGCAAACATCACCAGCATCCATCTCTAGAACTTTCTCATCTTCTCAAACTAAAACTGTCTCCATTAAACTTGGTCATTTTGGGGCGCCTGGGTGGGTCAGTGGTTGAGCATCTGCCTTCGGCTCAGGGCATGATCCTGGGGTCCTGGGATCAAATCTTGCATCGGGCTCCCCACGGGGAGCCTGCTTCTCTCTCTGCCTATGTCTCTGCCTCTCTCTCTCTGTGTCTCTCGTGAATAGATAAATAAAATCTTAAAAAAAAAAACCCACAAAAATACAAAAAGCAAAACTTGTTCATTTTGAGTACAATTGAGCCTTGAACAATGCAGAAGTTAGGGGCACTGACCACCGCCCAAGTCAAAAATCCACATATAACTTTCGATTCCCCTAAAACTTAGCTACTAATAGCCTACCATTGGCTGGAAGCCTCACCGATCACATAAACCATTGATTGATATGTATTTTGTATATTATATGTATTACAGACTTATTTTTACAGTAAAGTCAGCTAGTAGTAGTAAAAGGAAAATGTTCTTAAGAAAACCGTAAGGGGGATCCCTGGGTGGCGCAGCGGTTTGGCTCCTGCCTTTGGCCCAGGGCGCGATCCTGGAGACCCGGGATCGAATCCCACATCAGGCTCCCGGTGCATGGAGCCTGCTTCTCCCTCTGCCTATGTCTCTGCCTCTCTCTCTCTCTCTCTCTCTCTGTGACTATCATAAATAAATAAAAAATTAAAAAAAAAAAAAGAAAACCGTAAGGGAGGGAAAATGCATTTATGGCCCTGTACTTTAAAAAAATTCATGTGTGAATGGGTCCACCCAGTCCAGCCCATGTTGTTCAAGGGTCTACTATATACGACTGTGCGGAAATTCTTTTTTTAAAGATTTTATTTTTTTTAAAAAGATTTTATTTTTATGTAATCTCTATACCCAACATGGGGCTTGAACTTACAACCCCGAGGTCAGGAGTCAAACACGCTCCACCCACCAAGCCAGCCAGGCATCCTTGACTTTCCTGAAATTCTAAAGGGAGATGGTGGAAGTTGTGTTTATATTCCTAGTAATAATTGTTCCATCTCTGAAGATTTATCATGTGTCTGTGTGCTGAGAAGTAGCACATGATCTCTCATGCAGTCTTTTCTTTTTAAAAGATTTTATTTATTTATTTATTTATTTAATGAACAGCGAGAACGTGTGAGCATGCACACAGGGAGAGGGAGGGGGCAGAGGGAGAGGGAGAATCTCATGCAGACTCTGTGCTGAGCGTAGAGCCCGACGTGGGGCTCGATCTCACAACCCTGAGATCACTGCCTCAGCTGAAATCAAGAGACAGATGCTTAACGGCTGAGCCCCCTAGGCGCCCCTCTCATGCAGTCTTACCAGTAAGTAGCGAGGTAGTTGGTGTCATCATCACTACTGACAATAGTCGGAAAGTTGAATGATAAGGGGAAGAGTCCCCTCTCTTCGGGACCTGTGTCATTTTTCCTGGTGGCATCAGATTTTTGGTGAACAGGAGACAGCCCTATAGGATGTCACCTCCCCTGCTGCATATCTGTCCTCAGAGCCATAGTCATGGAATGATACCTGCCTTCTCCTGCTTTGTCTTGAAAGCCCTTATCAGAATGTGACCGAGTTTGATGGGCAGGACGCGTGTGGCTCCAACAGCTGGACGGTGGTGGACATTGACCCACCTCTGCGGTCCAATGACCCCAAATCGCAGAACCACCCGGGGTGGCTGATGCGGGGTCTCAAGCCCTGGACCCAATATGCCATCTTTGTCAAGACCTTGGTCACCTTTTCTGATGAACGCCGCACGTATGGAGCCAAGAGTGACATCATCTACGTGCAGACAGATGCCACTAGTAAGTGTTTCTTCCGTGGCCTGGACATCTTGCCTTGAACGGGTCCACACAGTAACATTTGTAGGAAGTGCTCTTTTATGTGGTTATTGGCTTCTGAAAGCATCGGCTGTTCTTTTGTAATTTCAAAAGACAAGGCAGTAGCAACAACCTGAGGAGTCTATAAATATTCCTTCCCATTCTGGAAAATTTCCAAATAATTCACAAAAATCGGAAAAAAAATGAACACCATGGACTGTCTCCCGGCTTCAACAATTACAGTGTTGTGCTATTTTTATTTCATTTCTGTGCCCTACCCCCCTCCATTTTTTTGGGGGGGGGCTGGAATATTTCATAGCAATTTAGTTGTATTTGTATTTTTATAAAGCCTAAGTCGTTCTCCTGTGGTGGAGGTTCTCAATCCAGGGGTGATTCTGCATCCCCACGGACATCTGGTGAGGTTTGGAGACAGTTTTGGGTGTCATGACAGTGGAGGTGGGGTTAGCGGCATCAGATGCTGCTCAGCATCCAGCGATGCACAGGGCACAGCCCCATACCCAAGAATTATCTAGCCCCAGATGTCTGTAGTACTGAGGGTGAGGAGCCCTGTCCCATGGGATACAGTCCAGACTTTATGAGTCGGGCTCCCCCCCACCCATCTCGTATCCTCCAGCAATACCAAAGGACTTCACAGTTTCTGGAAAGTTCCAGCTTCTGGATCTTTGTACACACGATGCTCTTTGCCTTGAGGCCCCCCACCCCCGCACCTCACTGACTCCCTCAGCCACCTGCATTCTCGAGGGGCAGGTTTTGTGGAGCTCAAAGGTGGCGCGTCTCGGGGGATGTCAGAATGAGATGCCATCTCCGTGAAACGGATGACTGGCATTTGCCCTGCAACTGGGTTCAATTTGGAGCAAACATTAGCCAGAAAATGTGAGTTTATTTGTCTCTCCCCACTATCCTCCCTTGCCCCAGCGTCTTTCCGGTGCTCTGCACAGAGATAGCTTGGCACACAGTTGGGGCCTTCTGTGTGTAAATGTGTGTTGCCTAAAAGAACGAACGAGTGGCTGGGTGATGATCTGTGGTACAAATGGACTGTGATTGGGTAACGCTTGCACCTGCCCCGGGAGCTTTCCACGCATCTTCGGTTTTCTCTGATGTTAAATAACACTGCAGTGAACATCCTCATGATTTCGTTACCTGCTGTGTTCCTTCCTAGGCCCGCCTGACAGCCAGTCCCCCCCGCTCACGGTGGACCTGTCTCCTCTCTCCTTTGCAGATCCTTCCGTCCCCCTGGATCCAATCTCGGTTTCGAATTCCTCGTCCCAGATTATTCTGAAGTGGAAGCCTCCCTCTGACCCCAATGGCAATATCACGCACTACCTGGTTTTCTGGGAGAGGCAGGCCGAAGACAGTGAGCTCTATGAGTTGGATTATTGCCTCAAAGGTGAGTGCCGGCAGGTGTGGGGAGCAGATGAGCCACTTTGTCCTGCTCCCAGGGAAGCATCTCTCCACATCCTGTTTCCCAGTGGAAGCAGGGGTGGGGGGTGAGGTGCGGGGGCATGTGCACACACTCCATTGGCTCTTGTGCAAAAACACACAGACACATTTCTAAACATCCCCAGGGGGGTGCCTGGGTGGCTCTTTCGGTTAAGTGTCTGCCTTTTGGCTCAAGTCACGGTCTCAGGGTCCTGAGATCGAGCCCCGTGTTGGGCTCCTTGCTCAGCAGGGAGTCTGCTTCTTCCTCTCCCTCTGCTCTCTGCTCCTTCCCCCTGTCGTGCTCTCTCTTTCCCACGCTCTGTCTCAAATAAATAAAATCTTAAAAAAACAAAATAAACATCATCACCTAATGACACTCTGAAGACTCATGTCAAAACCAGATAGTTCCCATGTCTTGGCACCATTTCCTTCTGAAACGTTCTCCTCCTCCTGCTTCCCTGCTTTGGGGATACAGTTCTGTAAATCCCCTGGATTTGGGGCTAAGCTAGGAGTTGAGAGGTTATTGACGAAGCCAGGGAAGAGTTTCAGGCCCTACATTTTTTTTTTTTTTTTACATTTCTTTTTTTAAAAAAAGTATTTATTTTTATTTTATTTAAATCCAATTAGCCCCTAAATTTAGACACTAAAGTTTTAAGGATTGAGGTAGCGAGGAGTGATCATGTGCTTTCCTCTATGCTCTCCGTGAAGAATTCATACTAGTGATGATTTACCACCCACACAGTCTTTAATCTTGTTTACTTAATAGGCTTCATCCCTTTGCAGGAAAACAGAAAATTATTTGAGCCTCAACCTGGTTTGTATACATTAGTTTAAAAATTTTAAACTGAATTAAAAAAACCATCCCATCCAACCGGAGAAACAGATGTCATTTTTTTCCCCTTTGGGTTTTTGTTGTTTGTTGTTTGTTTTTTACGTTTGTCTGTATTTATTTTTCTGTGGCTGGTTTTGAGTTCATCATTTCCTCAGCTCTTGACCTTGGAGGCAAAGGCTCAGTGTCTGCTGGCGAGGCCTGGGTGAGGCCCGAGCCTGCGGGCTACTCTTGGCTGGACCTCTGACCTGCTGTAGGGCTTTGGGCAAGTCACCGAGCTGGTCACTGGCTGCCTCCTTTTCGGGAGAAGGGGCAGGAGGCCAGATGATCTCTGGGAGCCGTCCCAACTCTAAGATCATGTGCTATATGTATGCCTGTGACCTCATCTCCCGCCTGAGCTGAGGCTTGCAAACGTGATTTATCTCCTCGGATGCTTTATATAACTCAAGAGCGAGCACAGGCCTCGGCTTAGCTGTGAGCTGTTGGCCCTGCATTCGAGTAACCGAAACCACCAGCTTGAACCACCACCAGGAGCGGCCCGCAGTGCTTTCGTTTTTTTGTTTTGTTTTTTTGTTTTTAAAGAATAACAGCTTTTATTCTGGAAGTCTGAATCTATCATTACAATGTGGCTATTTAAACGTAATTTGTAATGACCACAAAGTTTATGTAGTTAAAAATAAACTAAGGACAGATATTGTAGGATTCCACGCACAGGAGGTCCCCAGGGGAGTCCTGTCCACAGAGGCAGGAGGCAGATGGTGGGGGGCCGGGGGTGGGGTGGGAGTGGGGAGTCAGTGTTTCAGGGGGACAGGGTCTCCGTGTGGGGGAATGGAAGGTTCTGGAGATGGATGGTGGGAGTGGGTGTAGATGGTGTGACTGTGCTTCATGCCGCTGAGCTGTGCATTTAGACGTTGGAGATGGTGGATTTTATGTCATGTGCATTTTACCACAATTTTGAAAAAAAATGCACAAAATAAATAAGCTTACTAACTAGGACTTGTGATGGTTTCCTATTCGTATCACCAGTGGGATTTTTCTCTCCCAGCTTTATTGGTGTGTGGTTGAATGATAAGATATTGAAAGGTAAAATTGTAAGATACTGAACGTGCCCATCGGGATGATTTTGGTTTGCCTGTATGCTCTGAAGGCGTTTCTCCCAGGTAGTTAGTTAATTCTCCATCATTTCATATTTTTGACTTTGTGTGTGTGTGTGTGTGTGTGTGAGAGTGTGAGAACGTTTAAGTTCTTTTTTTTTTTTTTTACGTTTAAGTTCTACGCCCCTAGCATATTTCAGTTCTATAGCTCGGCATTATCAACTGCATTTTTTAAAATTGTGGTAAAATGTATATAACATAAAATTGACTATCTTAACCATTTTTTAAAAAAAGATTTATTTACTTATTCACGAGAGACACACAGAGAGAGGCAGAGACACAGGCAGAGGGAGAAGCAGGCTCCCTGCGGGGAGCCCGATGCGGGACTTGATCCCAGGACCCCGGGGATCACGCCCTGAGCCAAAGGCAGATGCTCAACCACTGAGCCACCCAGGGCTCCCTTAACCATTTTTAAGTGTGCGGCTCAGTGACAAGAAGCACATTCGCATTGCTGTGCATCTGCCCCCACCACCTGTCTCCAGAACTTTCTCATCTCCCCCGACCTGAACCTCTGTCCCCATGAACCTCTGACCTTCACCCCCACCAGTTCCCACCATCTCCTCCGTCTCTGTGGACGGGACCGTCCAAGGCGACTCATTACCTATACTTTTACTACATAGTCACAGAAAAAAACCCACAGGACTCTAAGTGCCCTGCGGTGGGGGCCAGAAGGAGTAACAGGATCGAGGAGCTGTGTCTGGCTTGACCCAAAAGTCCTTTCCTCTCCAGAAAATTCTCAGGATCCTCCCTCACTAAGGAAACCCAACCTTTTTCTCCCACCCCTAATGCCATTACTGGTCCGTAATGGTTAACCCAGCCAGGTTAGCCTGTGTCTATTAATAAAAATCAGAAATATTTTTTAAGAGTCCCTGGTAGGCTTTGACAGCTGTATAAATACTTGGGCTTCCGAGTGGATACTCAGCCAGTCACGGGAAGGCCCTTAGAGCCCATTGTCTCCGGACCATGGTAGGGGAGAGGAAAGAAGTGCTCAGCAGCCCCCAGGAGGCTGTGGGCACGAGGGCTGGCGGCAGGAGAGGTGCACCCCAGGGCCCTTGGTGGCTTTTGCCCGCAGAGAGGAGCATCCATCCTCATGGTCATCCCAGAAGTGTGGCTGTGTTCCACCCGGTGGATGGCAGGTGCCCCTGGGATTGGCCTCGGGGGTCAAGGTGCGGCCCGTTGCCGTACTCAAAAAAGCAACTTTGTGGGTTTTTTAAAATTTATTTTATTTTTTTATTTATTTACTCATGAGAGACACGGAGAGAGAGAGAGGCAGACACACAGGCAGAGGGAGGAGCAGGCTCCATACAGGGAGCCCGACGTGGGCCTCTATCCCGGGTCTCCAGGATCAGGCCCTGGGGTGAAGGCGGCGCTAAACTGCTGAGCCACCCGGGCTGCCCGCAACTTTGTGTTTTTAGGACACTGCCCTCTAGAAGTTGGGGTTCTCTCTCTCTCTCTCTCTCTCTCTCTCTCTTTCTCTGTTTTTTTTTTCTTTTCTTTTTTCAATTCCCTTTTCTGTGCTTCTTTGAAAACTATCTTCCCTCCTCTGTCTCCCCTCATGCCATTAGTCCAGAGTTTCTTGATCTCAGCACTGTTGACATTTGGGCCCAGGTCTCTCTCTGGGGCGGGGCGGGCTGTCCTGTGCCCTGTCGGAGGGTGAGCAGCACCCCTGGCCTCACCCCTCAGCTGCCAGAGTCTCCTCCCCCCTACTATTCATCACACCCAGAATGTCTCCAGACCTTGCCCAGTGTCCTGGGCTGGGGGACAGTGCAGAGTCACCCCTCCCCTGACCCTGGGGATGAACCACTGCTCTACTCTGACTTCGGGATTCCTGAATGAACTGTAGATTCATTGGTTTGTAACCACTGGGTCTGTCGGTCGGATCCTTTATATGGCCTCCCGTCACTTTATGTGGTTGACTGGCTGGTTGATTGATTCATGCAACTGTCACTCACCCTCCAGTCCCCCCCCCCATCTTTTTCTAATCCCTCCTCCCACCATGCTGTCCTTCGAGCTGCTTTGGGTTCTTGGTGTCTCTCCGCAGGCCAAGGAAATTCCTACCATGGGGCCTTGGCTCTTGCTTTTTGTTGCATCTGAACTGCTTTACACCAAGATATGTGGGTAGTTCATTCCTTTACTTAATTTGGGACTGCTCAGCGGTCACTTTCTCTGAGACCACCCCGGGAAAAGCATCGCCCCCAGACATCCTCTGTGCTTTTACCCTGCTGGCTGACCCATGGCATAGGCATTTGTGTTTATTGTGTGGCAGCAACCGGCAGCTCCCCCCTCCCGCCCACCGCCCCTCTCATCCCTTGGGTTGTAAGCTCCATGGGGCAGGGACATACCTGGGCACCTTAGGTCTCCCAGCCCAACGGGCTCACGGTGTCTTACAGTTTCTGGAACACGCTGAGCTGCACAGGTGTCCCATGCACCCGGCCCCTCCGGGAAGGCCCCTTCTGCCGTGTGTGTGTGTTGCGAGGTCAGGGGGAAGAGCCGAGGCCACCTGTCCTGCCTCTCTCTAGGGTTGAAGCTGCCCTCCCGGACCTGGTCTCCGCCGTTCGAGGCCGAGGGCTCCCAGAAGCACAACCAGAGTGAATACGAGGAGTCTGCCGGCGAATGCTGCTCCTGCCCCAAAACGGACTCTCAGATCCTCAAGGAGCTAGAGGAGTCCTCTTTTAGGAAGACATTTGAGGATTACCTGCACAACGTGGTGTTCGTCCCCAGGTCAGGACGGTTCCTAGGCTCGGTGTTGGGGGTCATTACCTGGGGAAGAGGATGAAGTGGGGACCCAGAGGGTGGGCGGGTGGGTAAAGGGTAAAGATTCAGTAGCAACCTTGCCAGGAAGAGTACATAAGCATCCTAAATGGGGAAAGGTTAAAAAAGAAAAAAAACACCTAATATTTGTTTCCCCACGTGGCCCAACCTCTGTGTCCCAGCCTCAGGCCTCCATCTGCGTTCTTAGACGAGCTCCATTGGATTTTGAGGCACAACCTGAGGGATGCCCACCTGGCCCCATGCTTGATTTACCTTCAAGTCTCAGGCTCAGTGCACTCCGAGACTTGTCCATCTCCGCGGGCTTCTCAACCGTTCTGGAAATTTCTATGGCATCTTCAACATCCCAAGGCTTCTCCTGTTTAAATATGTTGAGTTTCCTTTAGTGAATGAAGGGATTTATTGATGTACATTTGATCTGAGAGGGTTTGTAGTGACCCCATGCTACTCATCCGTCTTTGCCTTTCCCAGGGCAGAGATACTTAGGTAAATGGCGCATTTCTCTCGATGCCTCAGTTTACTTATCTGCCAAGTGCAGATAATAATAGTTCCTATTTCTTAGGAACGTGAGAGCACGTGAGTCGCTCGGGCTTCACAGTGAAGCCTGCGCCCTGCCAACCTTTAGAGCCAGCTCCTCCTCTGCCATGGGGCTGTGGTCCTCTGCGCTGCGGGATGTTGAGTAGCATCCCTGCCTCGACCCACCTGATGTCAACAGCTCTGTCTGCATCATATCAGCTCATGAATCTTTATAGTAACCTACCGACCTCCTTGTCACCTCCCTTCCATGGGTCCAAAGCCAGTGTTTCTGAGCTCGCGAGTGATCCAGTTACGGTAGCTGGTGAGCCACCTCCTATCCCGCTCCCCTTACAGACCTCAGCAGGCGGGCCACCCAGGAATATCTGATGCAATGGGAGGTTTCCAAAGTGGATCGAAACCCCACATGGTTGACATTGGGATAAAAAAAAGATGCTAAGATGGGTCCCTTCAAATGCCTTCCACCCCTTCTCATACAAATAGATGTTTTTCCAGAGCCATCGGTGTGTAAAACTCTAAAAAACCCTCTTTTCCTTGTGTTTCTCCCCCACCCCATGACCCTGAGTCCAAGAGTACTAAATGTCAAGCCCAGGCATGGAGACAGTTACTGTTTTACCCATTAAAAACAAAATACGGCCGGTCTCAAGGAAATGGCTGAGTCAGTTGTGATGTTTAAATGTAGTCAGGTTTGACATCCGGGGGGAACCCCAGCTGGCCAGGTCTCCGGCAGGGGGTGCGGGGAGGGGGGATTTTCTCTGATATTCTTCTTGCTGTGTTCTCTGCACCTGCCGGTGCCGATGTGAGTTGGGTGTTGGGAAAAGTGGTCCGCAAAGGCAGGGCACCCTTGGGCTGCTCGGAGGGAATGTGGCTTCCAGGGTGTCAGAAGGAAGTCGTCGGTCTGCAAGAGTTCTGTGTGTCCTCAAAGTGGTTGGTTTTGTTTTCACAGAAAATCCTCTTCGAGCCCTGGTGCTGAGGACACTAGGTATGGCTCACCTGCAGGACGTCTGCGTGGCCGCTGGTGGCTGCTCATGGCAGAGCCAGGCCAGGCAGGGCAGGAAGCACGCTGTGTGCCTTCGACACTCCGGGGGCTTCTGTGGCTTAATGCATGTGATGGGCTGCTCTGCCGACACCAGAGGCTTCGTGAATCCAAACGTTAACTACCTTCACCCTGAAATGGGACCTGGGCATGAATGTTGGGAACAAATCTTCACTAACACATTCTTACTAAAACACAGAATCAAGGGGCACCTGGCTGGCTCAGTCAGTAGAGCTTGTGACTCTTGGTCTCTGGGTCATGAGTTCGAACCCCACATTGGGGGTGGAGTTTACTTTAAAAAAATAAAACATAGAATAGAAAAGCGTCTTTCTGGGCACCTCTTAGATGCCCCACATGTCCCTCCATGCATTCATTCGCTGAACATTTATTTATCAACACCTATGGTGTGGGCAGAACTATGCCTGACACCCAGAGTCGAAGCCACATGCAGCAGGTAGTGGGAGAGCCTAATCTGCTAGCAGAACGTTTTTTATTTGGGGTGACAAGTGTGGGACTGCAGGTGTGAGCACAGGTGTGCATGTCACTGAAGTCCACAGAGGACGGGCAGGCTTGCCTTTGACTTGTGTCTTGAAGAGCAAAGGGGGATGGGTTGTCCTGGAGGGGAGGACAGGCAGAGAGAAGCTGGGGTGAGGGAGGCCCTGGGGTGAATCACGGGCTTTTGGGAGGAACCAGCCAGGAGACTGGAAAGGCCAGTCCGGGCCATGTGGAGGGATTTTATGCTCTCAGCAGTGACGGTTTGCTTTATTTGTTTTCAGGCATGTTTGTGTGGCCCCGATCTGACATCTAGTGGCCATTTGGAATATAATCTGGAGAAAAGAAAGGCCTAGAAATTTAAGGCTTTGGTCCAGATCAGGGTTTCTCCATCTCAGAGGGACCTACATTTAGGGTCAGAGTATTCTTAGCAGCCGGGCCTGCCCTGGGTGTGGTAGGGTGTTGAACAGCGTCTCTGGTCTCTGGTCTCACAATGCCAGTAGCTCATGCGTTCTCCAAGTAGCGACAGCAAAAATGTTTCCAGACATGCCAGATGTCCCCCAGTGGTGGGGTGAGGGGCAGACCCACCCCTGGTTGAGGACCGCTGGTTTGGTATGAGATTGTGGGGTGTGTAAGCAGTGGAGCCTGTGGGAACCCCAAGCTACAGATAAGGGGAGATGACTGCAAGTACATTCGGCTTCTTTGATGAGACCTTTTCACGTTTCTAGTGGTCCGGACACCCATTTCTCAGTGGTTCTTCATGAGGCACTGTGTCATGGTCATTTGGGAACCCCACCTGTGCATGGATGGAAATGTTCTGAATCTCACTAACAGGGACCCATCTTTGTTTTTTGTCCAGGAACGTCACTGCTCTTTGCATATGAGAGGACCATGCAAAAAATCTTAATGCATACCCCCCCCCACCGCCCCCACCAGGATTTATTTTCTGACTACAGTGCAGTAGGAACTAAAAATTGACTTGAAACATTTGAAAGGACAAGTGTTTCCTGGTGATTTAAAAGTCAATCACTTTTATACCTTTTGGGAGAGGCAGATGTGGGGACTTTCATTAAAGTCCACTTGGAAAATAGTGGGAAGGAGAATATCACATAGCTTAAATTTGTAGAATATTGCCAAAACTGGGCTTTGATGTGAATCAGTAGCCTTCAATGATTTTGTGACTTAAGAAAAAAAACCTGAAAAGGTAAAAATAGAAATGTATTGCAGGAGAGGGGAAATCAAGATTGCTGAACTTGCAAATATAAGGATGAAACCACAAATAACTAGAAGTAAAGCAGATGATATACTGCTGGGTCCAAGGAAAATTTTAATGTTGAACTGTCTCTGGACAATTTTGTGTTATCCAATTTGAAGCTTTTGGTGAGAAGTGAAGTCTTAATTTGATCTGATTCAAGACAAAGCAGAAAAAATTAAATATTCTAATACCTTTGGTAAATGACTAAAAATTATGTCTCAAATAGGCCCTGGACCCAGAGAATTTTATAGATGAGTTATTTCAAACTCTGTCATATAGAAACTTTTCTGAGCATAGGAATCTATGGAAATCTTCCTAGGTTGTTTTGTTTTGTTTTTTGTTTTATTTAAAAATATTTTTGTTTATTTGTTTATGAGAGACACATAGAGAGAGGCAGAGACATAGGCAGAGGGAGAAGCAGGCTCCCCACGAGGAGCCTGATGTGGGACTTGATTCCAGGACCCTGGGATCTCGACCTGAGTCAAAGGCAGATGTTCAACCGTTGAGCCACTGAGGTGTCCCTCCAGCTCATTTTATGAAGCTAACATAACACTCCTTAGTAGAACCTGATGCAGATGCCATGTCAACAGAAACCCCAGAACCAGCTAACATGAGACTTTAGATCCAAACGTCCTAAATGAAACTGTGTGCTGATGGTATCATTTAACTCAGAAGTGCAAGGATGGCTTATGACCCAGAGATACAATAGTTCATCAAGGGACCCAGTAAGGAAAATCACGTAATAATCTCCATTGTCAAATTAATGAGCAAAAAATGAGGCAAATGAGCAAAAAAGAGGCCTTTTATAAAAATCAGCAAAAAAGAGGCCTTTTATAAAAATGGGAGTAGGATACTTCTGCTACAAGGTAAATATTACTTGAGTGAAACCAATAGCCAAACTAACATTGTACTTAAACTGTCCCTGTTATATTTAGAGGGAACCCCAGTGTCGTGGTGTCATCATCGCTAATTGACATTTCCCTGGGTGTCTAGCCAATGCAATAAGACAAGAAACAGAAATTAGAATAGCAAAGAATGGATTGTGAGGAAATAACGTCATTGATATTCGCAGACAGCCTAGCGCAAGGGTAGTAAACACGCTATGGGCTACGGCGTACAGGCTGGCCACCCTTTTCTTGTCAATGAAGTTTTATTGGAATGCAGCTGCTCCCATTTGTTTATATTTTGTGTACAACTGCTTTCAAGCTACAATAGCTGGAAAGCCAATGAGAGTTGAGACAAAAAGTACGTGTGGCACGTGTCCCGCAAAATCGAAAATAGTTACTTTCTACCATTGACAGGAAAAGATAGCCGACTCTTTTTCTAGTACGTTCCTTGAAAACTCAGCTCTGAAGCTCTTAGAAGAGAGTTTGGGAAAGAAGGTACAGTTAAATTAAACAAAAAACCAGTCGATATATTAGCAATAGTTAGAAAACAGAGAAGATCCCTTTCTTAATTGCCTTACCACCTTGGTAACCCAGTGGAGAATTAAAAAATTCTAAAGTCTGCTGAGCACTAAGATTGTCCAGATACGTGTGGGAGACTTTTTCGCACCACTTAAAGAAAACTCACTGGCGATCGACAGATGGGTAAATTGTGCAGCACGGTTGATAGTGTTAATATCCTTAGTGAATAAACAGGGCAGGAGTAGGAACAGTGAAGAAAGCGCTAGAACATCCCAGAAACAGAGGAGAGAGACGGGCACTTCCCTAGAGGAACACGAGGAACCGAGGAAGGAAAGACAAGCTCACAGAGAATGGTTCTAAGAAATGCAAACAAAGCAGCAGTGCCTTGTTTTTCGGTCAATCTCTTGTGTTGAAAATCTGCAAACGAACAAATCCCAAAGTATCCTTTAACCCAGTGCACTGATGAGGTTACCCTGAGGTGCAGTTTCAGAGGCTACTGGTAAGACCCCCCAGTCAGTCTAAAGGCCCTGGAGAGCAATTTTGCCCTATGGACAAATTGGCACAGTCCGGTGATTTCCCTTCTTAAAAGAGTCTAGTTTTAGGATGTCTTAAGATAATCAATGATCACAGCAATATTTATATTATTATTATGAATATTTATTAAATATTAAATATAGCAATATTTATTATAATTATTATAATAATTTATAATAGCAAAAAGCCCTGGGGATGCCCTCATGCGGACATCCTTATACAGAGGTACTTAGGGCTCAGTCCCAGACCCACCGTGGTAAGATGAATATTGTAGGAAAGCAGGTCGCGTGAGTTTTGGTTTTCCAGTGCGTATAAATGTTCCGTTGCAACTCGACTGTGCTCTATTAGGTGTGCAACAGCATTATGTCTAACAAATCAGCATACACACCTTAATTAGAAAAAACATTGCTAAAAAACGCAAACCATCATCTGGGATTTCGTTGAGTCGTAATCACTGATCACAGGTCACTGCAACAACCACAATAATAATGAGAACGTTTGAAGCAGTGTGAGAATCACCAAAAGGTGACCCCGAGACCCAAAGTGAGGAAATGCTATTGGCAAAAGAGTGCTGGTAGACTTGCCCGACGTGGGGCCACCGCCGACCTTCAATTTGTAAACGTGCAGGATCTGCAAAGCACGATAGGGCAAAGTACAATAAAATGAGGTGTGTGTGTGCAGGAAATAAAAGAGGACGATGCTTAGTCATTTACGGCTCATGCATCAATTGAATATTTTCTCGTCGTCCAGGTTTTCTGAGGTGAACATTTGTAGCAGGGAAGGAAAACTCCCACATTGAAAAAAGACAAAACATAAATTCCATGCTCAGTACTTAGGGCATTATGGTTTAAGGAAGCTCTTTGATGAATGTTTCCACAAGCGAACAAAGGCGTACAAAACTAGCTTGGTCCTCATTATACCTACTCATAATATTTCTAGAAAAAAAACCAAATTGCGCACAGGAAACAGTGGGCGGTGGCATGATGAGTAATTGAAATTTTCTCTATGCTTTTTGTGTATTCGTGTCTATACATTTTTAGGCCATTAGGTTCATTTCTTAATTTCTTAATTGGGGGGAAATGTGTGTTGACTGCATTGGGTTTTTTGTTTGTCTTTTTGGAGTTACCCTTACCGACCTGAGTGATAAGATTTTTCTCTTTTTTTCACCCGACAATTGAAATTTAGTCACTATTATGATGAAGATGTCCTGTAGGGTCACAAGAATTAGAAGATGCGTTTTTCCTGTTTAGACCGCTGATGCTGGCCAGTAGTTGGGGCTGCTGGGCTCCTGCCATTTGACAGGGTTCATGAAAAGTTAGACTCTTCCATGCTTTGGGCATCTTATCTTTAACACTGATCCTGGGTGGCCGATTAATCTGCAAAATGACAACCTGAAATCAAGCATGTTGAGGGGGAATATTGGTGTGTGTCCTCTGTAGATGGTCCTGGAGTCCCCCCCCCGCCCCCCGCCTGGAGGGCATCCTGGAAGCTGCTCCGGGTTGTAATTCCTGGCAACCTGCATTTAATCTGTGTGCCTCCCTGCAGCCCCACTGCACCAGCCTGTGATTTTGAGCCTTCTGATTCCCCCGCAGCGTTTTGTCTTCAGGGTGGTGATTGCATGACCATGTGTGTCCTGTTGTCGTGACAGGCCATCGAGGAAACGCAGGGCACTCAGTGATGCTGGCAACGTGACAGCAGCTATACCCACAGTTCCCGGTTTCCCCAACACCTCGACCAGCGCTCCCACGAGCCCGGAGGAGCACAAGCCCTTCGAGAAAGTGGTGAACAAAGAATCCCTGGTCATCTCCGGTCTGCGCCACTTCACTGGCTACCGCATCGAGTTGCAGGCTTGCAACCAAGACTCCCCCGAGGAGAGGTGCAGCGTGGCGGCCTATGTCAGCGCCAGGACCATGCCCGAAGGTGGGTTGTCACATCATGGCCCCAGGAGCCCCAGGCTGACCCAGGGGAAGCCCTCCACCCGTTAGGCAGTGGAGATGTGTACTTTATCTTATTTGTCTTTGTCATTTCTTATTTTTATTCGTACCCAGCTTTATTGAGATACAGTTAACATATAACATTGCGTAAGGTGTACGGCGTGTGGATTTGATACACGTGCGTATTCAGTGTGACTACCACTGTAGCGTTGGCTCCCACCTCCATCCCAGTACACGATTACATTCCTTTTTCTGTAGTGAGAACACTTAAGATCTACTCTCCTAGCAACTTCCAAGAGTGCCGTAAAGTATTGTTAACTGTAGTCACCACGCTGTACGTTGTTAGATCCCTACAACTGATTCTACGCTGGAAGTTTGGACCCTTCGGTTAATATCTTTGCATTACCCCTCAGGTCCCCCCAGCCCCTGGTAGCCACCATTCTACTCTGTTATCTGTGAGTTCTGCTTTTTTTAGATTCCACATATGAGTGAGATCACACAGTATTTGTCTTTCTCTGTTTGGCTGATTTCACTGAGCAGAATGTCCTGAGGGTCCATATTGCCTGTATGATCACTTGATTGCACGAGTCGTGCATAGCCATTATATAAATGTTAACCAATCTACACACGCAGATATACACATAAGAAAAATAAAGCGAAATTAAGAAATACGTAGATGTATGGCATTAATCAGGGTTCTCCTGAGCAATAGAACCGATGGGATATGGGATAGACAGATGCAGAGATAGGGACGTAGGTAGTCCCGTAAAGAAGTGAGTTTTACACGTAGGAAATTTCCCACGAGGAAAGTGGAACACAGGACAGTTAGGCAAGCAGCTTCACGGTTGTTGCCCAGCTGGTAGGTGGTGGAGGTGGGATCGGGTCCAGGGGTTAGGTGCCTGCCTCTAACCACTGCTCCTCACAGCCAAGGCAGACGACATCGTTGGCCCCGTGACCCACGAAATCTTTGAGAACAATGTCGTTCACTTGATGTGGCAGGAGCCAAAGGAACCCAATGGTCTGATCGTGCTTTATGAAGTGAGTTACCGACGGTATGGCGATGAGGTAAGACTCCTGATGCTCGGGCCTGTGCCTCCTTTTTTTTTTTTTTTTTAAATTTATGATAGACACAGAGAGAGAGAGAGAGAGAGAGAGAGAGAGAGGCAGAGACATAGGCAGAGGGAGAAGCAGGCTCCATGTACCGGGAGCCCGACGTGGGACTCGATCCCGGGTCTCCAGGATCGCGCCCCGGGCCAAAGGCAGGCGCTAAACCGCTGCGCCACCCAGGGATCCCTCCTCCCTCTTCTTAAACCTGGCCCAGGCACTTTTCCTATCAGATGTGTTGTCATGAGGACTCAAAGCCTCAGATTTACAGCTTTCCAGGGCGATGGCTCAGAAGTGCCAATCTATAAACTTATTTATTTCCTGTTTCCCACATTGCTTCTCACATTTCAGCCTTGTCCTACAAGATGAATGATGGTGTGTCCCTCCTGACACGGCAGGAGACCCATTTCCGTTTAGACAGAGTTCTCTGAGTCTGGGGACAAATCACTTAAGATCTTGATAAGTAATTTTTTGTTTGCTACCAGACACCGTGCAGGGTGGTGTGTGAACGCAGAGATGTGCAAGATATGTAACCTGAGAACAAAAAAGTGTCCAGGCTATCCTGAGGGTTCTACTGGGTGTCTTGCACACAGGAGGCAGGGAACACACAGTAGTATCTCATTTATTGTGTTTTATCCCGTCCAAGGCATGATAAGCAGCCCCATGATTTTTGTGGACTGCTAAAAAAGAAAAAAAAAGACGCTGCCAATTCTAATTGTAAGTCTGTGCTGCTTGTAAGATGCATTGCAACTTCAGAAATGCCAAAATGTGAAAATAATATGCCTCTCAGGACCGATGAAATGCGATAAATCCTCAGAATAGCCCAGTGACCTTGGTACTGAGGCAGCCAGAATTTAAATAGTTTTGTCCAGGGTCATGAGAATAAAGTCAGGATTCAAACCCAAGACTATCTGATGTTCTAATCCAAGGGTTGGCAACTGTTTTTCTGTAAAGGGCCAGATAGTGAACATGTTTGGCTCTGCAGCCAGATGGTCTCTGTTGCAAATACTTAACTCTGCTGTTGTAGCTCGGAAGCCACCATATAGAGGATGTGTAAACTAATGGGTATGGTCGTGTGCCAGTGAAACATTTTTTTTTTTACAAAAACAGGCAGCAGGCTGGAGTTGGCCAGTTCGCGCTCTAAGCCACGCCTGTAACTACCGTGGGGGTAGATTTCTGTCCCTAGGAGGGCTTTGGGCTGCTCAGAGTCACTGGTGGGGGCTTGAATCTAAAGGGACAACTCTCCCCTTTACTGTGTGACTTTGAGCAAATGAGTCACCTCACCTCCTTGGGTTTGACTGAGCCCTTCCCCGTCCCAGACATTGCACTGAGTCCTTTGCAACCATCCATGTGAACCTCACAATGACCCAGCCAGGTGGGATCTGTTAGTGCCTCCTTTTTTGGGCAGGAGCATAGACACTGGAGGAGCTGAGTGGACTTGCTCGGACTCAGGACTTAAACTGGACTGTTGGGCTCTGGAGTCTGCTATCTACACCTGAGGGCAGTCACTTAGGTCAGAGGTCATTTTCTATATATGGCCAGAAAGTTAAAGTTTTTAGTTTTTAGTTTTTTTTTTTTTTTAAGATTTTTGAAATTTATTTTTCATGAGAGACACAGAGAGGGAGAGGCAGAGACACAGGCAGAGGGAGAAGCAGGCCCCATGCAGGAAGCTCGATGTGGGACTCGATCCTGCGACCCAAGAATCACGCCCTGAGCCAAAGGCAGAAGCTCAACCACTGAGCCACCCAGGGGTCCCTGAAGTTTTTAGTTTTGGGAGCCAGAGTCAGGCTTGGGCATGAGGTTTTTTTTTTTTTTTTTTTTTTTTTTTTTATAATAACAGCTTTACTGTGATACATTTGCATACCATAAAATATATCCATTTAAAATATACAGTTTGGGGTGCCCGCCTGGCTCAGTCTGTGGAGCGTGCGACTCTTGATGTCAGAGTTGTGAGTTCGAGCCCCACGTTGGGTGTAGAGATTGCTTACGAATAAAATCTTTACAATAAAACAAAATAAAATAAAATACACAGTTCAATGGTGTTTTTAAAAAAGATTTTTGCAATTTTTATTGTAAAGTTTTATTGAATTGTATACAATTCAATGGTGTCTTTTTAAAGATCTTTACAATCTTTATTGTAAAATTTTATTGAATTGTGTATAATTCAATGGCGTCTTTTTAGAGATCTCTTCCTTTTTTTTTTTTTTTTTGAGGTTCTATTTATTTATTCATGAGAGTCAGAGAGAGAGGCAGAGACCCAGGTAGAGGGAGAAGCAGGCTCCATGCAGGGAGCCTGATGTTGGGACTCCATCCCGGGTCTCCAGGATCACACTCTGGGCTGAAGGTGGAGCTAAACCCCTGAGCCACCCCGGCTGCCCTTTAGAGAACTTTATAATTTTTATTGTAAAGTTTTATTGAGTTATATATAATTCAGCATTTTTAAAAAAGATTTTTACGATTTTATTGTAAAATTTTATTGAATTCTCTATGGATTTGCTTGTTCTGGACACTTCCTATGAATGAATCATACGATATATGGCCTTTTGTTACCGGCTTCTATAATCATCATCATGTTTTTGAGGCCCGTCCATGCAGTGGTGTGTGTCCAGGCTTCATTCCTTTTCATGACTGAGAAATATTCCATCATATGGGTGGACCACATTTTGTTATTCACTCATCCATAGATGGACATTTGGGTCATTTTCACCTTCTTGTGAGTAATCCTGCTCAGAGCATTTGTGTGTAAGAGCTCAGAGCATTTCTG
Organism: Vulpes lagopus; assembly: GCF_018345385.1. NCBI lineage: Eukaryota > Metazoa > Chordata > Mammalia > Carnivora > Canidae > Vulpes > Vulpes lagopus. The sequence continues at coordinate 6,128,522 of NC_054830.1, forward strand.
TGTGGATGTGTGGTTTCAGTTCTCCTGGGTGCATGTCAAGGAATGGGGTCCCTGGATCCCTTGCTAACTCTTTTAAGGAAATGCCCACTCTTCCCACAGTGGCTGCACCATTTTATATTTCCTATGATTCCAACACTTGTTCTGGGCTATCTTTTTTATTAGAGCCATGCTGGTGGGTGCCAGTGGTATCTCATCGTGGTCTTGGTTTGCATTTTCCCGATGGCTCATTTGGGCCTGAGTTTTGTTGTGCTCTTCCCTGAACCCATGGGGGCTCTTCGGCTGCAGGCAGAAGTTAGGGTCAGCCCTAGAACCAGGGTGAGGTTGAGGATGGGAGGCAGGAGTTTCGCAAAGGGGAGGGTCAGCTTCCAAAAGAAGTTTGGGATGTTTTGGGCAGCAAAGAGGAGCATGTGGATTCTTTGCAATGGGCAGCATGTTTCCACTGCAGACCCTCCTTGATTTTATTTGTGCTGCTGTGACCAACTCTTTCCCATTTGCCTGGACTTTGCCAGTAGTGAGCACTGAAGTCCTACATTGTAGGAACCCCTTAGTCCAGGGGAAACTGGGACAGTTGATTACCCTATTACCCTATTGACCTAACCCTAAATTCTCCCAGCTGCCTCCCTTTGACTGGACTGCCTCCCCTGTTCCTGGAGCCCAAGGGTCACCAGTAGGAATCCCCATTAGAGTGTCTGCCCCACATGGCTGAGCACCAATCCCAGACAGACTGGCCCCTTATTTTATTTTATTTATTTTGGTTTGTTCACATTTTTTTATTTAAATTTAATTTGCTGGGCAGCCCTGGTGGCACAGCAGTTTAGCACCGCCTGCAGCCCGGGGTGTGATCCTGGAGACCCGGGATCGACGGGTCCTGTGTCAGGCTCCCTGCATGGAACCTGCTTCTCCCTCTGCCTGTGTCTCTGCCTCTCTCTCTCTCTGTATGAATAAATAAATAAAATCTTTTAAAAAATTTTAATTTGCCAACATATAGTATAATACCCAGTGCTCATTCCACCAAATGTCCTCCTCGGTGCCCATCACCCAGTTACCCCATTCCTCCACCCACCTCCCCTTATGCAACCCTTTGTTTGTTTCCCAGAGTTGGGAGTCTCTCATGGTTTGTCTCCCTCTCTAATTTTTACCACTCAGTTCCCCTCCTTTCCCTTATAATCCCTTTCACTATTTCTTATATTCCACGTACGAGTGAAACCATATGATGATTGTCCTTCTCTAACTGACTTATTTCACTCAGCATACACACCACATCTTCTTTATCCATCATCTGTTGAAGGACATCGTGGCTCCTTCTGCAGTTTGGCTATTGTGGACATTGCTGCTATGAACATTGGGGTGTAGGTGTCCCGGTGTTTCATTACATCAGTATCTTTGGGTAAATATCCAGTAGTGCAATTGCTGGGTCGTAGGGTAGCTCTATTTTTAACTTCTTGAGGAACCTCCACACTGAGTGGCTGTGCCAGTTTGCATTCCCACCAACAGTGCAGGAGGGTTCCCCTTTCTCCGCATCCTCTCCAACATTTGTTTCCTGCCTTGTTAATTTTCCCCATTCTCACTGGTGTGAGGTGGGATCTCATTGTGGTTTTGATTTGTATTTTCCTGATGGCAAGTGATGCAGAGCATTTTCTCATGTGCTTATTGGCCATGTCTATGTCTTCTTTGGCGAAATGTCTGTTCATGTTTTCTGCCCATTTCATGATTGGATTGTTTATTTCTTGGGTGTTGAGTTTGTTAAGTTCTTTGCAGATCTTGGATACTAGCCCTTTGTCTGATAGGTCATTTGCAAATATCTTCTCCCATTCTGTAGGTTGTCTTTTAGTTTTGTTGACTGTTTCTTTTGCTGTGCAGTAGCTTTTTATCCTGATGAAGTCCCAATAGTTCATTTTTGCTTTTGTTTCCCTTCAGACTGACCCTGTTTGCCCATTAGGGGAACACAGAGATGGGGGGGAAAATAGGAGACAGTGAGAGATTGCAGTCACCTTTTAAAAAACCTTGTCAGAATAACACCCAGTGCTCACCCATTCACCCCCACCCCCCGCCCTCCTCCCCTTCCACCACCCCTAGTTCGTTTCCCAGAGTTAGGAGTCTTCATGTTCTGTCTCTCTTCCTGATATTTCCTACCCATTTCTTCTCCCTTCCCTTCTATTCCCTTTCACTATTATTTATATTTCTTCTGTATGTTGGCAAATTGAACACCAATAAAAAATAAATTTATTATTAAAAAAAACATTCTTGAAAACAAAAACAAAACAAAACAAAAAAACCTTGTCATAGACAATATGGCGGATTATCTCCAACATTTTCCTTTATTACCTGGCATTGCTTTGATAAAGTAAGAAAATAATGTAAAAATAGTTTTTTTAAAGATTTTATTTGTTAGAAAGCAAGAGAGTACAAGAAGGGGGAGCAAGAGGGGGAGAGAGAGAGGCAGGCTCCCCACTGAATAGAGAGCCCGACTTGGGGTTTAATCCCAGGACTCCAAGGTCATGACCTGAGCCGAAGGCAGACATTTAACTGAGCCACCCAGGCACCTCAATTTTTTTAAGCATACCATTAATACTGTTGGGGTATGAATTTGCCAGTTCTACAAAATTCTCTCCAGCATTTGGTGGGAGGTCTTTTTTTTTTTTTTTTTTTTTTTTTTTTTTTTGGTATTCGTAGGTTAATAACTGAAATCCCCTCTAGCTGCATCACCTTAGAATCTCCCTGTCCTTGAGCCTCTTGCTGGAGTCATTTGCTCTCTTACCTCATCCCCTCTCTGCCCAGGAGACCCTGGCCCCAGGGACCACCCCCTCCCTGGAAGGAGCATCGATGTTGAACTTTGGTGTACTCCTGTCCTTGGCTTCAGTATCTTTCACAGTTTTGAGATTCTTTCTTGATGGCACAAACTTTCATATATTTGGCTTCTTTGCTCTTTGTAAGGTTTTGCTTCTCTCTCTCTCTCTCTCTCTTTTTTTGCTTCTCGTTCTTGCTTTTGTTTCTCAGTGCCTGTGGAGAAATAGCCGCCTTGGGTTCTTGTTCCTTCCATCATGCTCCCTTCCCGGTCTTCTCACCCCTTGAGGTTTGTGGGACCCGTTGCCGGCCTTGGAGGATGCATTTCCACTTTGTTCCTGATAGCAGCTACCTTTGGTTGCTATATTTGCTTATTTGTCCCTTTCTGCTTGGTGACTCATTCTACTTGGAAGAACCTTTGGATCAGAGCCCCCACCCCTGCTGCCAGCCCAATCCAGCGCGATCTGTTTTCTGGCTGCTATTGTCACATGATAAGCCCAGGAACTTGGAGCTGTTTTGGAAAGTTCTTAAAATTTGGCCTGACCCGTGCAGGTTTCATGGTCTCATTTCCCAGTGATCTTGCCTCTCCCGAGAAAGCTCTGGGTTGATCTCTGTTTACACGGTCATCACTGGGCTGTGTATGCTTTACTTATCTCCTCTCTGTTTTCAGAGATTGAGGTAGATCCCATCTCTTTTTTTCAGAATGGCCAAATCAGTCAAATCAAATCAAGAGGTGGGAAGGAGCTTTAAAACGTGTCCTTGGGACGCCTGGGTGGCTCAGCCGTTAAGCATCTGCCTTTAGTTCAGGGCGTGATCCTGGAGTCCCGTGATTGAGTCCCACATGGGTTCCCTGCATGGAGCCTGCTTCTCCCTCTGCCTGTGTCTCTGCTTCTCTCTCTCTCTCTCTCTCTCTCTCTCTCTCTCTCTCTCTGTCTCTCATGAATAAATTAATAAAATTTAAAAAATCTTAAATAAAATGTGTCCTTAAGACATAAAGTACATTCACGTGTTTGGATCTGAGGCTAGCAGGTGGGGGGCAAAGCCTGAAATTTGGTTTAGGTCACGTAGGTCTCTTCTTCCCCGACCTTCTTGGACTTTCTAGAGGCCTGGTGACTGTGTCCCCCAGTGGTTTCAGAAAGCTCAGGAGCCAGATGGTTCTGGATTCAAGGGTTGGCCCTGCCACGTACCAGCTATTAGATCTCCAAAGATCTCCATGTCATCTCTTCAACCAGAGGTGTTGGCAAACTTTTTATGCCTGTTTTTGTCCAGCTCGAGATCTAAGAATCGCTTTCCTATCTTCAAATGGCTGGAAAAAGAATTCAGAACATCGAGAGCAGAATAGTGTTATGACCCATGTCAACCTGGGTGATGTTTAGCTTTGGCATCCGTCGCGTTCAGTGGGCTCATGGCCTCATCTGCTTGTGGATGGATGCTATGGGTTGGCGATTGGCCTCGGGCTGCTCTTGTGCTACAACAGCGGAGTTGAGTGGGTCATTTGAGTTGGTCCCAGTGACCGCCTGGCCCCTTGAAGCCAAAAACATGTGCTCTCTGGCCCTTTATGGCAAAAGTTTGCTGACCTCTGCCCTGGTCGCCTCTTTCTGGTCTCTGACGTGAGGCCGAGCCCCAGTGGGGTTGTCAGAAGAGGGAAATGACACGATCCAGGTCAAAACACCTGGCTTGTGGTTTAGGAAGGGGTGGTTGTCACCAATAACAACAGCTTCCACCTGAGCTTCCTTACCTGGAGAGCCAGAATGTGGAGATTCTGACCGGGCCAGCGTGGCTCATGTGCGTGGTACTCGGACTGTGGCTTCCTTCCTCGGTGTCATTTTGGAGCAGGGGACATTCCTGCTGGGGATGGACATTCCCGAGTGACAAAGAACAACCCTCACACCTGCCCTCTCTCCTCTTCTTGTCTTCCAGGAGCTGCACCTGTGTGTCTCCCGGAGGCATTTTGCTCTGGAGCGTGGCTGCAGGCTACGCGGGCTGCCTCCGGGGAATTACAGCGTGCGAGTCCGGGCCACCTCCCTGGCGGGTAACGGCTCCTGGACAGAAGCCACCTATTTCTACGTGACAGACTATTGTAAGTCTGCATGCCAGAGCATTTCAGAGGATGGCTGGGGAAGCGTGGAGGCCATGCCCGCCGGCCCTGGCCTGGACCTCTGGGTCTGCTGGCTGGTGCTGTGTGACCTGGGCAATGTGCTTGCCCTTTCTGAGCCTGTACTTCCTCGTCTGACCATGGGGATAATAATAAGATCCCCACTCCCCCTTGCCTTGGAGGTGAAAGGAGATTTCAGTGACATTATGAATGTCAAATAGCTTGTACAGAGCATGTCTAATTAACATTAGCTCCTGTTGCTAGTGTCTTAATATTTGTTTTTACATGGGTTGTGCTCTCCAAGGGAGGACACGGGAGCTTGCCTACTTAGTCTCAGATGTGTTCTTGATATGTGGGCAGTAAGTGCTGCCACTGGGTGAGCAGGGTACACTGGACAGGGTGGGAGGCTGGGGAAGGCTGAGCTGGTCAAGGAATGCTTCCTGGAGGTGGTGACATCTTGACCCAGACCTAGAAGAATGTACAAGTGGGGACAAAAGAAGATGGCTATCCTGGCATGCGGTAGGAGCCTAGACACTTGAATGAGCAAGCAAACAAATGACTGAGAAGCAGGGGAGATTCTAGACCAGGAGGAGTGAGAGCTTGGGTGGGAGGGTTGAAACAAGGCTCCTGCTTGGCTGGCTGGATTTTCAAACATACTGGGCACAGCGGGACTTTGGAAAGTGGGAAGTGATTCTTGCTGGCCAGTGTCAGGGCTGCGATGAGCGTCGTGACACCAGCTGGGTGTGCGATGCTATGATTCCGATGGTGCCTAGTAGAGTTAGCACAGACCCTGCCAGGTTAGGAGCAGGGATCCCAGCAAGTCTGCCGTCCCTTCAGATGCCAGATGCAAGTTGGGGGTTCTCCAAGCTCCCTTGAACTTCTAACTGGCAACAAACTTAGGGGTTCCCATGACCCTCTCCCCCAGATTCAGTCATTTGCTAGATCAGCTCCCCGAGCTCAGGAAAGTGTTATATTATAGTGACCGTGTTATTATTATAAAGGCTATCGGTCAGGACCACCCAAATGAAGAGACACATAGGGGAAGGCCAGGAGGGTCCAGGACACTGGGCTCCTGAGTCTTCTCTCCCTGGAATCAGGAGGTGTCCCATTGTCCTCCTGGCATTCTGATGTGGTCACCAGCCAGGAAGCTCCTCTGAGCTTTGGTGTTGAGGGTTTCGTTAGCATACGCAGTACTGATCGCATCGTTGGCTGTGTGACAGAACTCCGTCCCCAGTCCCTCTGTGCTCTGGAGGTCAGGCTGGCTCAGGTCCCAACCTTCCAATCACATGCTTGGTCTGCTGGTGACCAGCCCCCATCCTGGGTCATCTCCTCTCATAGCCTAAGCTCAGGGATGTTCCAAGAAGCTTGTCAATAACAAAAACACTCCTATTACCCAGGACATTTCAAGGATTTGGAGTCTCTTGCTTAAGAACCAGGGACGCCATGAATAAAATGGCAAGGAAAATATCAAAATGGGAAAAATGTTTGTAACGTCATTGACAAAGATTTAATCTCCTTGATATAAAATGAATATCTATATTATAGATATATAGATATATAGTATGTGAGTAGAAGATATATATAAATCCCAACACAAGAATATGCAAAGAACATAAATAGCCAATTTTTTATAAATAGCCAATTTAAAAAGAAATATAAAAGATAGAAAACATAAGAAAAAGTCCAACCAAAATCACACCAAAAAAGAAAAAGAAAAAAGAAGCAAATTAAAACAACATGTAATTTTTAATGTATCGGATTGGCAAGGCTTTTGTTTCTGGGTGTTTTTTTAAAGATTTTATTTATTTACTTGAGAAAGAGAGAGAGAGAGCACAAGCTGGGGGAGCAGCAGAGGGAGAGGGAGAAGCAGACTTCCCACTGGGCAGGAAGCCCGACCTGGGGCTTGATCCCAGGATCCTGGGATCATGACCTAAGTCGAGGCAGATGCTTAGCTGACTGAGCCACCCAGGCACCCTTAAAAATTATTAAGACTTTCAAGATGGTGACAGTGGAGTGTTAGGGAGCCAAGTGTGGGGACTTGGATGATGGCCTGGGCTATGTGTCTGTGAAGCTGGCCCTGTGGGGTGTGGGGGGAGAAGACTGACAGTGGGCAGTGGTCTGGGGGTCAGGGCCTCTGGGAGCCAGCCGGTGTTTCAGGACTGCTGGAAAAGAAGAGTTGGGGAGACCAGCAGAGAGGCTCGGGGACAAGAGAAGGGGCAGGTGTGTGTGGCTCCCACCATTATAGGCATAGGTGTGATTTGTGATATGAACACATTTTGATGCGAACCATATATTTTCTTATTCCATTTCAGTAGATGTCCCATCGAATATTGCAAAAATTATCATCGGCCCCCTCATCTTTGTCTTTCTCTTCAGTGTTGTGATTGGAAGTATTTACCTGTTCCTGAGAAAGAGGTGGGTACGCTGGTGCACTGGTAAATGGTGAAAGACTGGCTCTCCAGAAAAGAAAGTATGCCTAGATACAGAGAGAGCTATAGCTAAGCTCATTATAAATTTTGCTGACCCCCTCCCCCCAAAATGTTGCTGACATGAGGGATACAGATAGCACACAACGTACAGGTAATGATCATAATACAGTACATAATGCTCTTTATCATAAATTCCCTCTAGTTGGTTGATTCTCCCCAAATGTTTTGGTTGATTTTCTTCCCCTCCCCGAACCTTTGTATCTACAGTCCACCTATGGCTGCGGGTGATGAGTGAGTGTAGCTCCAACCTGAATGTTGGTTGATGTCTTATTTTCATTAAAGAGTAAGGGAAAAATGAACTAAGATGTGCAGGTTCATCAACAGAGAGGTGACTTCACTCAATCAAGGAGTAACTCTTAAATGCCAGAGAACATTTTCTCAAAAATTTTTTGCCATTTGCAACATCGTGGCTACGGAGATGACATGCTTTCTTTTTTAAAGATTATTTCTTTGAGAGAGAGAGAGAGAGCAAGCAGGAGGAGGGGCAGAGGGAGAGGGAGAGAGAATCCCAAGCAGACTTCATGTTCAGCAGGGAGCCCAACGCAGGGCTCGATCCTAGGATCCCGAGATCATAACCAGCCTCTTGGGATGCCTGGGTGGCTCAGTGGTTGAACGTCTGCCTTTGGCTCAGGTCATGATCCTGAGGTCCTAGGATCGAGTCCCACATCGGACTCCCCGCAGAGAGCCTGCTTCTCCCTCTGCCTATGTCCTTGCCTTTCTCTGTGTGTCTCTAATGAATAAATAAATAAAATCTTAAAAAAAAAAGAGTCAGCTGCTTAATTGACTGAGCCCCCAGGAGCCCTGAAATGACACACTTTTACGCTTATTCTGCATTGTCAACATTTTTTTGCCATCATTTCCTCAAGCCTGGACAGACAACAGAATGATAGATGGAGTCTTGGTTTGTAGCATTCCTGTTTCTTTCTGTGATGTAAATATTCCCACTGTGGCCAGTTTCAAGTTACAGACCTGACACTGATGGTAGTAAGAAGTAACATGATAATTAGGAAGTGGTGAGTTTTGCCTTTAATGTCATTTTATTTAATTATAAGCCGATTTCATGTAATTTTGGACGATGGCTGTATTTAAAGCCTGTTCTCAAACTTCCTGAAAATTTAGCAGTTGTTTCTCATGAGCTGGGATGAGAACAGTAAAGGGTGAGTGGCCTTTAGGTGTTATATGGGCAACTGTAAGTTATGGTTTGTGGTCCTGTGTTGATGCACGGAAGTAGCCATATGATGGGCTCCCACTCCTGACACCCTGGACCGTATCCAGGATCACATGGATGCCCCTGGTAAGGGTTGCCGTTTGCATTGAGGAGCCTATATTCCCGCTGCGAGTGACCCAGAGTCCTGTGAGAATATCAAGCTGGTATGTCCTCCTTGTTCTCCTCCAGGCAGCCGGATGGGCCACTGGGACCGCTGTATGCTTCTTCAAACCCTGAGTACCTCAGTGCCAGTGATGGTGAGTACCATCCCCTTACCCCTCGGTGGCCAGAATCCTGCCTTTTGGGCTCCTTGGCCATCACTGTCAAGTGGAGTCAGGGGTTGACACCCGGGGAGGCTGACACGAGCTCTCTTGTTCACTTGAGCTTGCAGACCTGCCCCTTGCCGACCTGCCCCTTGCAGACCGCCTTACTCTGAGCAGCCAAGCACCTGGTGTATGGCTGGGCTGGTCTAGCTGGTCTGGGACCCGTGAACTGGGCTGAGAATCTGGTGTCTCAGCTGTAGGAGTGTGGATCCTGGGACCTGTGCCAGGGACGGTGCCAAGGGTCAGAGTCAGAGAGCCATGTATGGACTTGCCATCCAGGCTGGCCAATGGGAGTTGGAAGCCAAAATGAGAGACGGGGGATGAGGGGTGGGGAGGACAAGAATGAAGGGTAAGATGGGGCAGACAGGGGACCATGTGGGTGCCGGGGACACACATGCTGCTAGCAGGAGCCAAACACGGATGTGACGCTGATGCTGGTGGTGGGAGTGTAGGACCGACTCAGTTTCCCTTGATTGTACCAAAGGGCATTGAGTGGCCCCTAGAGGTAAGGCTTGGTTGTTCCTTCAGAGGAGAAAGCATGTGCCACGTTATGTTTCCAAAGTACTTCATGGAGCCAAAAAAAATCAAAAGGTGACTTTTGAGGCATGGGCACTGTTGCGTGGCAGGATGCTGCCGTGGGATACAGGGGTGATGTTTTTAAGGATACCCAGGATTTGTTTTGATCAGGTCTGATAAGGCATGGGGCACCACACAAGGAAGCCCCGGGGTCGGGCAGGAGGCAGAGGGAGTGTGGGAGAAGGTGGATGAGCATCTTCATTGTGGTCTCCTCAGGAGGACAAGGCAAGGCAGGGTGAGATCGAGGACTGGCTATTTTGAATGATCTCAGTGGGTTCTGGGGTGTACAGGCTGGGCCTTGGTTGACCAGCCCTGTCTTCAAATACAGTCGCATTCTGAGCTACCAGGGTTAGGACTTCAACATAAATTTTTTTGGGGGGAACACACAATTTAGCCCCCCTTTGGAAGAAGGCAGGAACCATTTTGGCTTTTCTTATGAGGCCTTTGTGCATTCGTCTGCAAGTTGTTGGCCGTGTAACAAACCACCCCAGAGTTAGTGGCTTAAAACAGCCGGCATCTATTAGCTCACCATTTGGTGGGTCCACCACCTGGGATCTGCTCAGCTGGGGTAATCTTTTGGTCTCGCCAGGGCTCGTTCACATGGCTGCAGGCTGCCTGCTGACCCATCAGCTGGTGCTGGGTGGTCTTGCGTGGCCTCTGTCACATGTCCAGCAGTTGGCAGGCTGGGTGGCCTCCCATCCCCTTGGCGCTTTACAGAAACGACAGCCTGAGATGGGAAGTAGGGTCGTTCGGCGGCTGGGCTCTGAGATCGGATCGAAAGGATGAGGAGGCAGGCTCAGCTTGGCATTTCCTGGCGGGGACCCTGGATGGGGTGTGGCTCCTTCCCAAGCCTTGGCTGTCCCCTCCGAGAAGGGGACAACCCCACACCTGTCCTGTCCTTGGCTCTGTGCCCAGTGCCCAGCACAGGTCCTGGACCACAGAAGTCACTTAGTGGACATTTGCCGGGTAGGGGGTGGTTTGGGGGGCTCAGGTGGGAGGCAGCTGGGGCTCCCTCCAGCGGGTCGGCCGAGGATGCCGCGTAGATAAATGAGGAGCAGTGTTTCCATGTTCTGTGTATGTGCCGGACGAGTGGGAGGTGCCGCGGGAGAAGATCACCCTCCTGCGCGAGCTGGGGCAGGGCTCCTTCGGCATGGTGTACGAGGGCAACGCCAGGGACATCGTCAAGGGCGAGCCCGAGACCCGCGTGGCCGTCAAGACCGTCAACGAGTCCGCCAGCCTGCGAGAGAGGATCGAGTTTCTCAACGAGGCGTCAGTCATGAAGGGCTTCACCTGTCACCACGTGGTAAGTCCTGCATTTGCCCTGGAAGCGGCCAGAGGCCTCCTTCCGTGCATGCTCCCCGTCCCACCTCTTCCGTCCTCCCCCCTCCGACTGCACAGTGCAGGAGGACACCAGCCTGCCACCGGCCTGGCCCCCGCTCTGCCAAGCATCCTAAAGGTATGGGGCCGGTGCCTACCTTCTCCCTTCTCTCATTTTTTTTTTTAGAGATTTTATTTATTTATTCATGAGAGACACAGAGAGAGAGGCAGAGACACAGGCAGAGGGACTCGAACCCAGGACCCCAGGATCATGCCCTGAGCTGAAGGCAGATGCTCAGCCCCTGAGCCACCCAGACGCCCCCTTTGTCCTTCTCTAATCCCATCCTTTCCCACCTTGCCCAGAGCCAGACTCATTCCATTGCTCTCCAGAATCTTTTGTGTCTTCCCTCTTCCTGGGCCCCCTTGTAACCCTTAAACATGAGGTGAACCACCTCATGTGTGTGTTTTTTTTTTCAATTTGCTCAGAATTTTATTAGGATTAGGTTCACAAGGAACAAGGAGGGGCTTCTGGGGAGGGGGACAGGAATACCGCAATGACAAGCGGCCTTGCATAGACACCAAGGCTGGCTGGCGGGCTTGCGGGCACAGCGTGGGGGAGGGGGCGAGGGATGGAGGGAAAGAGAGGCTTGGGAGAACAGGGTGGCAGCAGAGCCCCCCAAGGCCACAGCGGCCCTCCCCACCTCATGTGGTTCACCTCATCCCCCCCCCCAAGTCAGCACAGCCTCTTCATGCTCTTCTGCACCCATGGTGGTCCCATTGCTTCTCCATGAGCCTTGTGTCCTTTCTTCCTCGCCGTGCGTTGTTAAAGGGGGTCCGCCCCATGCTAAGGCCCATTCTCGTCTCTTGGATGCAGGAGATTCCTGCCCTTGTGGAGCTTCCTGTACAGCCGTGGAGTCCGACTGTAAACCCGTGGGTTCCTTATGGAGGATGTTAGGAGTCAATGCTGTGGCAGGATGTAACAGCAGAGCAGAGTCAGGGGGCTGGGAATGTGGGGGTGGGGAAGGTGTTTTAAGGATGGAGGGATCGAGGGGCGCCTGGGTGGCTCAGCAGTTGAGTGTCTGCCTTTGGCTCAAGTCATCCTGAGGTCCTAGGATCGAGTCCCACATCAGGTTCCTTGCAAGGAGCCTGCTTTTCCCTCTGCCTTTCTCTCCACATCTCTCATGAATAAATAAACAAAATCTTAAAAAAAAAAAAAAGGATGGAGGGATTGAGCTATATGGACATGTCAGGGACCAGAGAGTCAGGCAGAGGGAAGAGCAGGTGCAAAGCCTTGGAGGTGGGGACATGCCTTATGTGCTCAGGGACACCAAGGAGCTCTCCGAGGGGCCGCCTCAGAGTGTTGCTGACTGCTCCCCCACCCCCCAGACCATGAGTCCAGAATCCCTCCTCCCTCCCCTGTCCCAGCAAGGCATTGACCCTGGCATTTGAGCCGGACAGACCAGGGCCCCCCACATGGGGTGCCGTGTGCAACACAGATGTCAGACGGGGGAGACCTTGGTGGGTGGAAACCTTCCCCCAGGCCCTCACCCAAGATGACCCCCTGTGCTTGCCTCACAGGTCCGCCTCCTGGGGGTGGTGTCCAAAGGCCAACCGACGCTGGTGGTGATGGAGCTGATGGCTCACGGAGACCTGAAGAGCTACCTCCGCTCCCTGCGGCCGGAGGCTGAGGTGAGCTGGCTCTGGGGACCCGGCAGGGCGCCCCCCCCCCACACTGGCCACGGGCACCCGAGACCCTGAACCCAACCCCGTGTTTTGACTTTAGAATAACCCCGGCCGCCCTCCGCCTACCCTGCAAGAGATGATTCAGATGGCGGCGGAGATCGCCGACGGGATGGCCTACCTGAACGCCAAGAAGTTTGTGCACCGGGATCTAGCAGCCCGAAACTGCATGGTCGCCCACGATTTCACTGTCAAAATCGGAGGTTTGTCTGGCCTTCTGCTTTGAAGCATGTGGCCCAGGCCAGGTTCGATTTCGGAAGGGGTTGTCTGACCCAAGCAGCTCAGCTTTTTCCAGTAGCGCAGAGCGGACCCCTGGTCCTCACACTGTAGTTTAATTGCATTTGCACGTGGGCGTGCGTGTTTACTGCTCTGCATAACTGTGTTCCCCGTCGGTGGAAGCCACCACTCTAGGAGCCCATAGATGTGACTGGCGATGGATAAGTCGCCACGATTTTCCTGCCCTCACGCAGCAGGTGCTCTTTATCTGCACCCCCCAGCCCCTGGGTAGCCCCTGGCCACCTGTGGCCGTTTACATTTAAGGTAACTTAGATTAAACAGAATTGAAAATGTGTTCCTTGGCTGCACTGGCCACATTTCAAGCGCTCAGTCGCCACCTTGAGCCTGCTGGCTGCCATATCGGGCCGTGTAAACGTAGACCGTGTTCATCATCATCACAGAACGTTCCACTGGACAGGGCCATTCAAGGGTGAACAGTAACATAGAGCTTGTATAAACAAGATAAGGAAGGCTGGGAAAGGAGTCCTGAAGGGAACACAGAGTTCCTTCGTAGAGAGGAGACACCTCTCTCTGCAGGGAGGCAGGCTTTGGGCCAAAACTTGTAGGATGAGTTGACCTGAATGACAGCATGCCAGGGGGCACTCCAGCATATGCCAAGGCCTGAGGCCAGAAGGATGGTTGATGTGAGGTGAATTTAAAGGAACGTGGAGGAGAACAGACCAGAATGAGATGTGAGCTTAGGGAGAGAGGCAGGAGGCAGACCTGGAAGGGCCTTATTAGTCAATTAGTCACCGAGGTCAAATCATCCCAAGGAGCCAGTAGGAAGCTAGAAGTGATCCAATTTATGACCCCAAAATGACATTATCAGCAAGGGAAGCCAGAAGTGGTGGCATCCTCCTTATAATCCCCAAAGACCTCCTCCCTTAGCCATGGGAAGCAAGAAATAGTATGATCCTGTAGCTTCTCTTGTGCAGTGGACTGTTGGGGTCAGGATGGGGGGAAGGTCCTGCAGGTGAAACTGGCAGTGAGCCTGGGGCGGGGCTGGAGTGATGGAGAGGAAGAGTTGGATTAGAGCGGGATGTGGAAGAAGAGTGTGTAGGACGCGCTGCTGTTGTAGATGTGGGTATGAGGAGAGAGGGGTGGTCCAAAGGGGACCCGATCCTGGGTTTTAAGCTGGGCATCTGGGTGGTGGGGGGCCCATACATAGCAGAGAAGAGCATGTTGGCTGCAGAGACCCAGAACTTCAGTTTGGGATAACTGCAAGGTCGTGGGTGGGAAGGAAGGATTGCTGAGAATGGGATTCCCAGGCCGTGGGCCAGAATGTTACTTCTTGGCCACTTGGTGCTTCCTTATCCTTCCCCTTACCTGGTGGTCCACCCTCTCCCTCTATTTCCCCATGAGTACCCTCAGAATCCATTCTCACTGGACTTGACCGCCACCTAGGTGAGCATACACCTGGGGCAGGTGAGCCCATCTGAAGGTTCTCCAAGGCATGGGGCAGTAAAGATGGAGACACCTGGACTGTAGGCTAAGGGTTAAGACCATGTGAATCATTTGTTGTCAGACTTTGGGATGACCAGAGACATCTATGAGACGGATTACTACCGGAAAGGAGGCAAGGGTCTGCTCCCCGTGCGGTGGATGGCACCGGAGTCCCTGAAGGACGGGGTCTTTACCACTTCTTCTGACATGTGGTGAGTTGTGCATGGATTGGCGGACAGAATGCTGGGCTTGAATACCAGGTCCTCCCACCAGTGTGACCGGCAAGAGGGGGCCAGTTAAAACCCGCCTTCCTTCCTCATAGGCTCTTGATCCGGGAAGTGAAGGGGATGTCCTGTCTGAGGACCCTTGCACGGCTACTTGTGATCCGATTGACACTAATATAGGCATTTCTGAATGCAGCATGAATTGTTTAATTAACTGGCCAACCGCGTTCTAGGAAACCAAGAAAGGGGGCGTGTGTGTGTGTGTGTGTGTGTGTGTGTGTGTGTGTGTTTGTTACTACTTTCAACTGTCGTTGGCAGGTCCTTTGGCGTGGTCCTTTGGGAAATCACCAGCTTGGCAGAGCAGCCTTACCAAGGCCTGTCTAATGAACAGGTGTTGAAATTTGTCATGGACGGAGGGTATCTGGATCAACCCGACAATTGTCCGGAGAGAGTGTAAGTGCAGAAAGAGTGCGGTGCGCGGGCTCTTCATCAAAAAGGCATCGGCCTTTGGTTTGTGTGTCTTACGTCTACACGTGAGCTGGTGTTAGCATGTTGTGTCTTCTCATGGACACTTTTTTGCACATCATGCTACATATATGCACGTCACATCTTTACACGTATGCTGTCTTGCATATCATGTCTGTGGAAGGCTATAAAGAAACCCCGCAGCAGTGGTTACCACGGGAGAAGGCAACTGGGTGGCTGGGGTGGGATATTTCTGTTTAACTGTCGATCCTTTATATACTTTACCATCTGACATATCAATTATATCTCAACAGAATTGGGAAAAAAATCTTAAGCATAAACATTAGAATTATTTTTTGGTCAGGGAGATGTGTTACCTATCTCCCCACTCCCCCAATTTTTGTTGTAAATTTTAGTCATAGAAAAAACAATTTTTTTGTTATAGGACCAAGACACACAAACAGGCCATTAAACACTTCCAGACTTGTCCAGTCTTACTAATAGTCTGGTAAACATAAAGTAAAATGAAGGAAAATACTATCTTCCTAAATTAGCAAAAAAAGGGAAAGAAGAACGAAAGAAAAGAGAGCTTTAATACTCTGTGCTGGCAGTGGTTTGGCTAGATAATCATTCTTATCCCCCTGTTGTTAATAGCTGCTCAGAGTAATGTTATTTTAAAATTGTATTTATTTATTTGAGAGAGTGAGAGCACATGATCAGGGGCAGAGGCAGAGGGAGAAGCAGACTCCCTGCCAAAGAGGGAGCCCGACATGGGGCTCGATCTCAGGACCCTGAGATCACGACCTGAGCTGAAGGCAGACACTTAACCGGCTGAGCCACCAGGTGCCCCTAGAGCAATATTATTTAAAGTCTCAGAAAGATTGAAGTGATCTAAATACCCAGCAACAGGAGAACTGCCAAGTAAATTTATCAATTAAAATGATGTAGCAATTGAAATTTTAAATGATGCTTATAAAAATATTTTACAACTTGGTGGATAAGCCTATGTTAAAATGTTAAATGTAAAAAGTGTGCATCTATTGTTCCCAAATGTCTCTGGATAGAAAAGACAAAAGAGGTGAGATCTGTAGGAGAGTTGAGTGCAGACTAATTTTTCTTCATGTTTTGGTTCTACAATGAGATTGTTTGCATATAATATTCTTTATCAATGTTTCTTAAAAATTTTCCCCTCCTTGAAAATCCAGGGGGAGAGACCATTTGGAGGCTTCATCCCCCAAAGAATAAGACTGTTAATTTAGAAAACTCGTTTGGAAGGGGACCTCATAGGAAAAAGTATGAAGCAGAGTTATTTAGAAACTCTGAGCAGTTATTTCTAAATGTTGCTTCATGAAAGTCCTTTCCTAGCCACGAGCAGCTGGCTGTAGTTCCAGGACCAGGGAAATGAAGTAGGCTCTAGGGCAGAGGTCCATAAATTTTCTTTTTTCTTTTTATTTCTTTGACAGAGATAGAGAGCCAGAGAGCACAAGCGGCAGGGAGGGGCAGAGGGAGAAGGAGAGGCAGACTCAACACAGTTGAGCAGGGAGCCTGATGTGGGGCTCGATCCCAGGACCCTGAGATCATGACCTGAGCCAAAGGCAGATGCTTAACTGACTGAGACACCCAGGCATCCCCACAAACTTTCTTTAAAGGGCCATATTATAAATATTTCCAGCCTTGTGGGCCATGTGGCTCTCTGTTGCAGTGATGCAACCCTGCAGTGTAGAATGAAGATGGCCATGAACAGTACATAAATGAATAGGTGTGGCTGTGTGCCAATAAAACTTTATTTACAAAAACACTTCAGGGGGCCAGATTTGGTCCACGGGTGGGAAATTTGCCAAACCCTGCCTTAGAAGTTACAGTGGGGAGAAGAAGCGGTAAAATAGAAATCCCAAGCCCCCAGCACCTGTACTGTGTGCTCTCGTAACCCCTGGCCAGCACCCTGGAAGTCACGAGTGCTAGGCCTGCAGGATGGCTGCTCAGAGAACCTGGTTCGCTAGGTTCAGTCCACTTAGCTGCCCCATCAAGCCTCAAGCATCTCAACCCTGAAGGATCTTGGACCCTAGAAAGAGTGCTCATTGGCACAGGGAAGCCTTTTAACAGCCCCAGTAGTTATTAAGTTTTATGAAATGCACCAAATGGGGATGGCTGGGTGGCTCAGTGGTTGAGTGTCTGCCTTTGGCTCAGGTAGTGATCGAGTCCCTGCGATCCCTGGATCGAGTCCCACGTTGGGCTCCCTGCATGGAGCCTGCTTCTCCTTCTGCCTGTGTCTCCGCCTCTCTCTCTGTGTCTCTCATGAATAAATAAAATATTTAAAAAAAAAAAACCTAGAAAAAAAAAGAAAAACATGTGGCTGCATCAAGAGGGGCCCTTCTTGATCTCACCTGGGAAATCCTGTTTCTGTCTTGCCCGTTGCCTGCACTGGTGGCCGCCTTCTGATATTGGCACTTGTCATCATGGGTGTGGGACACAGAGGACAGGGTCAGGGTGGGGACTGCTTGGCTGGATGCCCCGGGGCCATTCCTGACGTGTCCCTCTGTCCTGCAGCACTGACCTGATGCGCATGTGCTGGCAGTTCAATCCCAAGATGCGGCCCACCTTCCTGGAGATCGTCGACCTGCTCAAGGATGACCTGCACCCCAGCTTTCCAGAAGTTTCCTTCTTCCACAGCGAGGAGAACAAGGCACCCGAGAGCGAGGAGTTGGAGATGGAGTTTGAGGACATGGAGAGTGTCCCCCTGGATCGGGCCTCACACTCTCAGAGGGAGGAGGCCGGGGGCCGGGATGCAGGGTCCTCGCTGGGCCTAAAGCGGAGCTACGAGGAGCACATCCCCTACACTCACATGAACGGGGGCAAGAAAAATGGACGGATTCTGACTCTGCCAAGGTCGAATCCTTCCTAACAGCACCTGTCTTGGGGATGGGGATCCCGTCTTCACTTTCCTCTGCTTTGAAGGCCTCCAGAAAACTCAGGATTCTCATACGAATCTGCCACAGTGTCAAACGGAGCTCAGAGATCATTACTATCCATTGCTGTTCATCTATGACTTAAAAACACATTTGTTTGCCAATTTGACTAGCTGTCGGAGAATTTAACTGTGACCCTGGAAGAGAAGGGGTTTCCTTGGCTGCTGTCCTTGTAGACAACTGAGGTTTTAAGCCAGGATGTTACTTTTTTTTTTTCTTTTTTTAGTAGATTGAAAGCAAGCACCTGTTTTTACAAATCTCTTTTTTCTTTTTTTTTTTTTTTTTTTTTTCTTTTTTCCTGGTATCTGAGCTACAGTATAAAGCATAAAACTTGTTTGTGGAACAAAAGTTTGAAAGAAAGAAAAAAAAAAAAAGCCAACCCTGTTCCAGTAGAATTTCAGGCTTTACAGAGCGGGCTTTGGGAAGGTTTTTCTCATCCAGGCTGAAGGATTTTTTTTTTTTCTTCACAAAAATCAGTTCCTCAAATTGACCAATAGCTGCTGCTTTTATACTTTTGATAAGGATCTGCAGTCCCAGCGTGTGGCTCACGTGTGTCTGTGTGTATATGTGTGTGTGTATGTCCAGGCTAGACATGGCTGGTGTGTGTGTGTATGTGCACACAGTCATGTGTGTGCAAAGTGTTCATGCCGAGTTGATGCTTTGGGGGTCGGCTCATGAAGGTTCTGTTCTTCTTGAGCTCCTGATCCTCCCATCTCCTTCCTTCTTATTTACTGGGAGACTGTGCCCTCCACAGATTCTTCTGCCCCAAGCCTAGTCTCAGGAGTCTTTTCTCCCTTAACTTTGGTGAAAAATGTTTTCCGGGAGCCAAGGGAGTAGTTTGGAGTGATAGTGGATCTTTTCAAGACCAAACAAAGCTAGGACATAAAAAAAGAAAAAAAAAGAAAAAAAAAAAGAACTGAGATGATTAAGAGTTTTGAGAATATATTGTAACATATTTAATTTTTTAAAACTCTCCAACGTCAGCCTCATAAGTTATTACCCTGTTTCCTGGGGTGGGGGGAGGGCTTGTGGATTGGTCTGCCTGTGTGCAGAGGGGGTGCGAGGCACCAGTGGCTGATTTGTTTGGTCTTAAAGGCATCCACTTTTCTGGGAATAAAGCCACATTAGCTGCTGACCCTTTTGGACGTGATGAGGCCATGCTGAGGGTGTGGGCCATTGGGTTTGGTGGATGGTTTGATTTCTGCTTGGGTAAGCCGATAGCCACCTGGAGCTGAGTCCTGCCTTCAGACATACTTGTGGCTCTTGGATCTGTTGGTTCCTTGTGTGTACCTCGCACGCTTCCTCAACTGGGTGTGCACAGCCTACAATTATTGTGCAAACAACCGAATCAAATCCCAAAGTGCGACAGCCCAGATGGACTTTGAGAACACTAAGCAATATGAAGCGAGATGCACCTGTTGGTCCCCTCCACCCTCAGGGCATCCAACTGTCCTCAGAGATGACCTCCCAGAAGCTGCTCTGTGCCCAGTGACCTCAGCTGGGCCAGATGTGGGGCCTGAGCAGAACTCTCAGGTGCTTACGATGTTACAGTCCCCAAGAGAGTAGAGTCTGGAGGAGAAACTGCTAAGGACCTTCACGCCACCGAGAACTTCTGAATGGGCGTGAATCCAGTTTCTTCCCTTTGGGGGAAAGAATCACAGCTGCTCAAATAAAGAACATGGTGAACTCCTTACTTTGGTTCATCAAAATCATCACCCACGGGTTATCCCTGAGAGCATTTTCTCATGAGTTTTTGATTGCTTCCTTCTCTTCTCTTAAAAGTTGTGGGCTTAAGAACAGGATAGAGACAATGGCGACCTCTGAACCTTCTTGATTAAGAACACAGGTAGACATAAATCCCAATTGCCTATTACTCTCTTATTTATATGATTTGAGAAATTACAGCACGTGAAATATTTCTGGGGAGCCTCAATGATTGGGTACAAGGAACAAGAGTACAGAAATTATTTTCGCCAAATTTATTTTGTACATATAAGAGGGTCTGTACGTAAATTAAAAACATGTAGATCTAGGTATTTTGTTCTTTTCATAGTAAATTTGTAGTGGCCGTATACGACACTAGCAACAATTTTCACATTTTTCTAATTCAGAAAGGTTTTCTTATATTAGGGGAAAATTATTTATTTTAATATATAAAAAAATCACTGTAAAAATCACTTTCGTAAAAAAATGGAGTGCATGTAAATTTTTATCAAAAGAAAAATAAACAGGTGAATGTGGGGTAATGATTTTTTTTTTCCAGCACAGTCTACCTCAGTGTATCATTAGGATGTGGTTCAATAATGGACATCTTTGAGACTTCAGAATTCTGCCTGGATCCAATATGAATCAGGGAAAATCTGTATCAGCTGATTCCAAAAGCCAGGGACCAGTAAGAATTTTGAGGGAGGGAGTTGGGATAAAGTGTGGCTTTCGTGTGAGCATTGATCTTTTTTTCTGGCTGATAGTCTTCTCTGAATTCAATCCCCCTCCACTTTGTTTTGATCCTCCATCCATTGACACCATGCTCCCAAACATGAGCAAAATTTCAGGCCATCATGATGTATCTGATGTGTGCAGTGCCCAGGCTTGAGCTACTTTCCTTTGGTGAGGAGAGGATACTCCGTCTCCTGCTGGGGAAAAGAGAGGCTGTGGTGCAAAGCCAGCATCCCTACTGTCTCACTGCATCCCCCTGAAGTGAGAACAGAGGTGCCCTGGGCTCTCCATGGCTTGTTCCTATTCCTTTTAAGCTCAGATGCTTTTTGGGAGTGGAATGACGAATTGCACTGGTGGGCACCTCACACACAAACACCTGATGTAGCATTTCTATTCTCTAAGTGGAAAAGGGGAATGTTAAGAAACTCCAATCCAAAACCCACCAGCATGCTGGGTATATTTTTTAGCAACAAAACCTTGGACCCCTGTGTTTGGTTGACTTCAGGCCAATGCTTGTTTGAACTTGTGGGGCTTTGAGAACCCATGTGTAAGCTTGGGAAGGACCAGCAGGGCTGTTGTCATACTTGCCAGACCTCACTGCCTCTTGTCATACTTTCAGACACTGCCCCCACAGGCTAACTTACCTTTCTGCACTTACCCTGGGGGGGGTAGAGGAGAGAGCTGGGCCCACTTGCACAAATGGGATTTCATCTATTTTCCTTAGCCGCCTCTACTACTGCAGTGAGAAGAGCAAGCAGCCATTGGGTCCCAAGCCTTTTTCATCACATAATGTTGACTAACAATGACTTTGGTCCTGGAAAGTCATGGCTGCCCTGGGGAGGGGGTTTGCAGTGATGGGATGTACTGGGGGGACTTATAGTGATGGGCTATAAAAAAGGCAACAGCCAGCTTAGGTTGACACTTTTTGTTGTTTGCTTTTAAAGATGTCTCATTATTATTAAAACCGTTTTCATTAATGTGGCCTAATCCACATAGTAATTTCTTCTTCCGGGAGGAGAATAGCAAGCACATTACTTTCTCCCAGGACCAGTGATGTCAAACACACTTCTGGAAATGTTTGTATTCTGGGAGCTATCCTTGGTGCTTTCCTGTTATTCAAGCTAGTAGGGAGAAATGCTGCTGGTTCTCTTGGAGAGATGTTGAGCACAAGGGAGAAAGTATGGGAATTGATGCAAGGGTCTGCACATGCAATCCTGGGACGGTCGGAGACTGCTGCCAATTGATGGAAAAATCTTCCATTCTCTCCCACCAGAGCAATCTGCCATAAAACGTGCTTGTTGGGTTGAGAGGTGTACATTTGTAGCTGTCAAAACAGTGGTCAGTGGGCAGCACTGCCTTCAGAGCATGGTCCATGCTAGTCATCTGGGTAGGTGATGGATGTGCTGTAGTCCCAGGTACAATCGCTTTTCTACTTCACGGTGAGTGAAAGTTTGGTGTTAAATGTCTTTTGGATACCACTTGGCGAGTCCCTGACACCTCAGGCTCTTCAGAATTATGATTTTGTTGGGGATAGGGAACAGGGAGATGCTGATTGTATATAAACGGTACATGTAGAATGGTGTCCCTTCAGAGAGCCTTCCAGAATGTTCTTTAGACTATTGCTTTACACCAGAGGTGAAGTTGAAATGGAAAGAACAAATGCTGATTTGTTCCTGTGTTTGAAAGAATGTGATGGACTTTCAGGGGCTATAGCTAAAAGTGAATGTTTCCTTAGGGGTCCCCCAGAAGCAGAGGGAAACGTTGACTTTTTGAGCTCACTGACAACTCATACCAGTTAGGGTCCAGAACCAATCTCCAGCCAAATACTTATTTGGATATAGGCCCTAAAAGTCCTTCTTAAAAACCAGATCATGAATCTGAGGCTCTTGGTTCCCTTTGAGAAGGAAGGAACAACTTCCAAGATAAGTGTGCATCTATGCACACATTCAGGAATGGCTTGCTTGTTTAGTCTTTCTACTTTGTGTGCCTGGGGGGTCTTGGCCCTGCATGTCAGCAGCAGACACTTCCCATCTGCTGTCAGCTGCACAGGATCAAATGTGCCTCGGCTTATGTGGAAAACAACTCAGAAACACAAAACCCACCAAAAGCTCAATTATTTTTTCAATGTTTTCCTACAAGAGCCAAGTAGCACCATGTACAGAATATGCCTTTTTTTTTTTGAAATATTGAAATTGCTCTGCATGTAAAATATGGGATAATTACTTGTTTATATGAAAATTCTGAATAAATTATCTGAGAATAGCCTTGTTTTTGCGTGGTGTTCAACAAGGACCTGTGAACTGTGTGGGGTTGTGGCTATGGGTTGGGCTGTGTTAAGGGAAATCTAGAAGTTATGGGTATCTGTTTTAAGAAGGAACAAAACTATGGGTTCTACAGAACAATGAAGCAGGAGGTTAAATATTTTATAATCAGGGCTGATGATCTGCTGGTACATACCTGTACAGTTGAACTGGTGGTTTAAATATTGAACTATTTACATACCAGTTGGTAAGTAATCACTACCCATGATGCAAGCCCTAAGGGGTCCACTGCAGAGTACAAGGGAATCTCCAGGATCTTACTCCATTCCACCATGCTGAAGACTTACATATTGAATACTTTTAATGTCATCCTGGCAACCTGAACCTGACCCCAGGGTGGGTGGTCAGTGGGGGACCACAGATTGAAAGAATATTTTGAACAGCCTTGCACAAACTATACACAGAGTGCAGTGGGTAAGGAGATAGACTCCCTGCCTTCAGCTCCCTGTGCTTTGAATGAGTCACATGACTTCACATGTTAGTTGTTGCTGTGTAACAAATGTCCTCAAAACTTTGTGGCTTAAAACAGCAAACATTTCTTTCTCACAGTTCTGTGTGTTGGCTGGGTGGGTGTTCCGGTCACAGTCTCACCCCATGTATCCATCCATCCATCCACCTGTCCACTCATCACCCATTTACCCATTCTTTCACACATTCATCTGTCCATCAGTCTGTCCATCTGTTTGCCCACCTACCTATCCATCCATCCATCTTCTTTGGGGAAATGCAAATAACCAAGTGTTCCCACACTGCTGAGGGGAACGTAAATGGTGCATAGGTACCATGGGGAAAAGTTTGAAAATGTTAAAACAGAGGTCTCAGCTGGGGGGTGCCTGGGTGGTATGGTCAGTTGAAGGTCAGACTCTTGATTTTGGCTCAGGTCATGATCTCATGCATTGTGGGATTGAGACCCAAGATGGGGCTCCACACTCAGCAGGGAGTCTGCTTGAGGATTCTCTTCCTATGCCCCTCCTCCCTCTCTAAAATAAATAAATAATTCTAAAAAAAAAAAAAAAAAGTTTGGAGGTTCCTCAAAAAGCTAAACACTGAAAGACCATATGACCCAGAAATTCCATTTCTAGCTATATGTAAAGAAAAAAAGAAAGCAAATGTTCTGGCAAAAACATGAATGTTCATAGCACAGTATTTTTCACAGTAGCCAAAGGGTGGAAACAACTCAAATGTCCATCGACTGATGAGGGGGTACTCAAAAAGTGGTTATTATACACAATAGAATAATGTTCAGCCAGAAAAAGGAATAAGGTTCTGTTACATGCTACAGCATGGCTGAACCTTGAAAACATTATTCGAAGCAAAAGAAGCCAGATACAAAAGACTATATATTGTATGATTCCACTTATATGCAATGTCCAGAATAGGTAAAAATCACAGGACAGAGTAGATCCATGGTAGCCAAAGGCGGGAGTGGGTGGGAAAGGGTGTGGCCACTTAATGATTACAGGGCTTATTTTTGGTGCAAAATGTTCTAGAATTAAAGATTGTTGCATAATACAGTGGCATTACTAAAAATCACTGAATTGTCGTTAAAAATATTTTCTGTTCCGTGAGTGTTACATGAATTTTTTAAAAAGATTTATTTATTTATTCATGAGAGAGAGAGAGAGAGAGAGAGAGAGAGAGAGAGAGAGAGGCAGAGACACAGGCAGAGGGAGAAGCAGGCTCCATGCAGGGAGCCCAATGTGGGACTCGATCCTGGGACTCCAGGATCGCGCCCTGGGCCAAAGGCAGTCCAAAGGCAGTCATCAAACCGCTGAGCCACCCAGGGATCCCCAAGTGTTACATGAATTTTTTTAAAAAGAGTTATTACTTGGGTCATGAAATCAATGCAGGGCTGAGGTCGGGCTTACCTAGAGATGCCAGGTTCCTGCAGTTTTCCCGCATCACATCTCTGTACAGTGTTCTCCGAGAAGGGTCCAGCAGGGCCCACTCCTCCTGGCTGAACTCCACCGCCACATCCTCGAAGGTCACCGAGTCCTGAGCGGTCACAAACATCATGGCTTAGCCAAGGACCACCCCCACCAAGTTAACAGGAGGATGACAGGATTGAAACAGGGAACCCAAAGCACAGGATGCAGGGGTGCGGTTCTGAGCTCAGCCTGCAGTGCTCCTCTCCTGTCAACCTACTCCCACTCCTAAGGCTAAACGTACCTCTAACACGTAGGTGATTCTCTTATTCCAGTGAGACTGTGAAGCTGCAGTCTTATTCCCTCAATCTCAGGGTTGAGCGTAAGATCGGGTCATGGTAGACGTCAGAGAAATACTCCCCAGTGGCCTTCATCAATTGCTTGACTATAGGACACAGTCATGTCTTTTCTTTTAAAACTCTCAGCATAAAAAAATAAATAAATAAAAAATAAAATAAAACTCTCAGCATAATCTAATGTATAAAGTGACCCTGGAGGAAGCTATGAAAATGCAGAAAATGTTGACAAACACTAACATTTTCTGGGCAGCCCTTTATCCACCATCAGATGCCAAAGATCTTGGAATGCCTGAGAACCTGGTTTGGTGGTGGGGCTCCAGGCTGAGAAAGGTAAGTCCAACTTCCAGTCAAAAGAATAATCATTTGGAAAAAAGAGTATGTGACTCACCGGTAACCAGCCTGTCAGGAAGCCATGAGCCAACCCTTCCCCCTCCGCGCATCCTCTCTGAGGGGAGGCCGAGTACAGGGAAGGCTGAGCTGGAGAAGAAGAAATGGGTCAGAAGAATCTAGGATTGCTCTATACTCTGCACTCACCAGTTTGGAGGCTTCCCCCACTTAGTTGTAACTGGCCATACCCCAACACACACACACACACACACACACACACACACACACACACACACGAGGGCACAGCTCTGTCTCACCAGGGCCAGAAAATAGGCCCAAGGCTCTTAGGAAGAGGAAGGAAGGAAGACATTATTATTCCCATTTCACAGATGAGGAAATTGGAGTCCAAGGGACAGCACTGTTACTTTATCAAGTTTATAGAAAGAATGAAAGGTATAATTCAAAGGCTCCCCCACATTCACCACACAGGTGACACCCCCACGGACGCGCAAATCCCCAAATCCCAAGAACCACCTGGGGTCCCAGGGACCCCCGGACACTCGGGCCTCTCCTCCTGCCTCACCACTCAGCCCCTCCTTTCCTGCTCTGTGGTGCAGGCGCCTTTAACACTGGGGCCCTGGGGGCCCCCCAACTTACCGCAGGTGGGAGACAGAACCATGGCCGCCATCCTGTGACTCAGACAGAGAACCTGGATGCTCGTGCTCTTGTCCCCGCAGTGCACGCAGGCCAGGCTCTGGAAGAAACGGGAAACAGGAAGCCTTCCCAGTCTCTCCCTCTCCCTCTCCTGAGGACGACCCTGCCTCAGCCTGCCCGCCGTGTCCTCCCTCAAAATGCAAGTGGGCTCTCCAGTCCTGGGTCTTCACTCTGCTTAGCAGGTGATGGGCACAGGGCACATGAAGGCATAACCTGTCCTCTTCTGTCCTGACCGGTACGACCAGCACATGCCTGTCCCACCCCACTCAAGTCCCCAGCTTCACTGGGTCCCAGGGCACCTTCTTCCCATCCAGGTGGTCGTCACACATTCCCAAGCACAACCCTTTACCAACTGGGGACAAAGTATATTGCTAATTCTGCCTGTTTCCTACTGATGGACACGAGTTCCCTCTCATCTTTTGCTGTTTGGAAATAGTGCTCCCATGAATGACTTCATATTGTCTTGTATTTTGGGAGGTTGACATGCAGAGTGTATTTCCAGAAGTGGGGCCGCTAGATATGTGTAGCAATGTTTCTGAGTGTCATCCTTTATACATAGTGCAGGAGAATACCATTCAGTAAATAAATCAAAGGTGTTAGGAGCCAATATTTTAAATATGACATATAAAAAATTAATATAAAATTAAAAAGTTAAGGAGAAACACCACTGCAAAGTTAAAACTGAATTAAAAATACCATGTTAAACTCTTGATTTTTTTTTTTAAAGATTTATTTATTTGTGGTAGACATAGAGAGAGGGGCAGAGACACAGGCAGAGGGAGAAGCAGGCTCCATGCAGGGAGCCTGATGTGGGACTCGATCCCGGGTCTCCAGGATCATGCTCTGGGCCCAAGGTAGGCACTAAACCACTGAGCCACCCAGGGATCCCCTAAACTCATGATTTTAAAAAACATTTAGTTCCTGGGTGTCTGGCTAGCTCAGTAGGTAAAGCATGGGACTCTTGGTCTTGGGGTTGTAAGTCTGAGCCCCACCTGGGGTGTAGAGGTTCCTTAAAAATAAAATCTTAAGCAACAACTGCACCCTCCTGCCAAAACCACACATATATTTTCTAACTATATCCAAGGAAAGTCCTAGAAGGAATGCTACTCCAGGGCCACTTAGTTAGCATACTTGGCATCTAGATCTTGTTTTCTTGTTTTTTGTTTTTTTTGTTTTTTTAGATCTTGGTTTTTAACACTGTTCACCACTACAAGGAGCAAAGCATGAACTAATAATGGAAAAACCTCCAGTATATGTTAAGGGGAAAAAAGTAAGACAAAGAAAAATGCACACGGTACTACAATGTTTTGTATGAGTAAAGTGGAAACAAGAATATATTTGCTTGTATTCAGCTGAAAACTTAGAAGTATAATGCATGATAAAGCATGAAAAGTCATTACCTATAGGTCGCTAAGGGAAGAATAGGATGGAAGGACAGGTGAGGGCAAGATTTTATAACATATACCTTTTCACATCATCTTGGTTTTTTAAAATTTTTTAAAAAATCTATTTATTTGAGAGAGAGACAGAGATAGTGAGAAGCTTGCTATGCAGGGAGCCCCACATGGGGCTCTATCCCAGGACCGCTCTATCCCAGGACCCCGAGCCAAAGGCAGATGCTTAACGGACTGAGCTACCCAGGAGCCCCCATATCATCGTCTTGGTTTTGAACCAAATGCAAAGAAAAATTTTAACCAGAATTTTAAACATGTATTTTAGAAGAAAGTGAAATACTTTACTTTTTAACCCTCACTCCTGGAGACTCCTGGTGTCACCTGAGCACATAAAGGGCCCCTCAGCAGTGCTGCACAGTGGAAGCAGCTGGGACCTGTTTCTACAAGTTCCTCAGGGAACTCACCTGGTCACACAGAAATCCACGGATCCCTGAGGACACGTGGAACTCGAGGCTGGTTCCAACACAAACTCAAACTGGAGACACACTTCTCCTGCCTGGGGGAAAAATAAATAACGGCAGGAAGAGTGCTTTGGAAGCTTTTTATATAGAAAATAATAGTTGTTGGATATAGAAAGGACACCAATACATCATTTTTAACATTTACTGATTTTAAGATGTAGCAAAACCCAGCCTGTTTTGGCCGCGACTGAATTCGCCTGGTTCCCAGCCCCGACTGCTCCCAGGTGGGGGAAAGCAGCGTCAGGCTGTGCATTCGCCTTGCGCAGCCTGTTTCCTGGGATGCAGCTTCCAGGGCTCATCACTTAGGGGCCCATCGGATTAGTGACTCAGCTGATTTTGATTTGCACAAGACGGACTGCAGAGACGCAAGGCCCCGGGTAGGGCTGGCTTCCTGACCTTGGCACTAGGGACACTGCGGAGGGGTGATTTTTTGTCGTGGGGGTGGCCCGGTGCATCGGAGGATGTGGAGCAGCATCCCTGGCCACTGCCCTCTAGATGCAGGATGTGACCACCGCACTGTCCCCCGACAGGCCGGGAAGTCCGGGGGCCGGGCAGAGTGGCCCCCAGGTGAGGTGACGGGGCCGTGCCTTCTGAGCGGGGACCGCGGCGTCCAGAGCCAGAGGCTGACCTGAGGCCCCCGGGTGCCCGGAGCGCCCGTGAGGGACCGAGGGGTGCCAGCGTGAACGGGGCTGCCCGAGGCCCAGCGCCTCCCGCCGGACCGAGACCCGGGGCCCGCGGCTCACCAGACCGAGCCCCACGCGGACTCAGGCCTGGCCGGCCCGGCAGACAGGCCCCGCCCCTCCCCGAGGCCCCTCCCCAGGCCCCTCCTCTCCCCGAGGCCCCGCCCCAGGCCCCGCCCCCGCCAGAGGCCCCGCCCCCGAGGCCCTTCTGCCTGCGGCCTCGGGTCGGGAGGGGCGGCCCGGGTCTCCCGGCAGAGGCCGGGGATGGCAGGGGATGGCGGGGGACGGCCGGGAGGGGATAGGATGGGAGGGAATAGGGCGGCGGGGGCCTGGCGGGTGGAGGGGGGCCGGGCCTACGGGGCGGGGGCGGGGAGGAGTGGGGGCGGCGGGGGGCTGGAGGGTGGAGGGGGCCGGACCCAAGGGGCGGGGGGCGGGGAGGAGTGGGGGGCGGCGGGGGGCTGGAGGGTGGAGGGGGGGCCGGGCGCAAGGGGCGGGGAGGAGGGGGGTCCGGGCCTAGGGGGCGGGGGGCGGGGAGGAGTGGGGGGCGGCGGGGGGCTGGAGGGTGGAGGGGGGCCGGACCCAAGGGGCGGGGGCGGGGAGGAGTGGAGGCGGCGGGGGGGCTGGCGGGTGGAGGGGGCCGGACCCAAGGGGCGGGGAGGAGGGGGGCCGGACCCAAGGGGCGGGGGCGGGGAGGAGTTGGGGCGGCGGGGGGCTGGCAAGTGGAGGGGGGGCCGGACCCAAGGGGCGGGGGCGGGGGCGGGAGGGAGTGGGGGGCGGGCGGGGGGCTGGAGGGTGGAGGGGGGCCGGGCCTAGGGGGCGGGGGCGGGGAGAAGTGGGGGGGCGGCGGGGGGCTGGCGGGAGGAAGGGGGGCCGGACCCAAGGGGCGGGGGCGGGGAGGAGTGGAGGCGGCGGGGGGCTGGAGGGTGGAGGGGGCCGGACCCAAGGGGCGGGGAGGAGGGGGGCCGGACCCAAGGGGCTGGGGGCGGGGAGGAGTGGAGGCGGCGGGGAGCTGGCGGGAGGAGGGGGGCCGGGCCTAGGGGGCGGGGAGGAGTGGGGGGGCGGCGGGGAGCTGGCGGGTGGAGGGGGGCCGGACCCAAGGGGCGGGGGGCGGGGGGCAGTGGGGGGGCGGTGGCGTGGAGGGCGGCGGGGAGCTGGCGGGTGCGGGGGGCGGGGCGGGGGCTGGCCGGTAGAGGGGGCCGGGCCCAGGGGGGCGGGGGCGCCTAGGGGCAGGGAGGGGGGTTGCGAGGGCAGGTGGGCCTCTGGGGCTGGGGGCCGGGTAGGGCAGCGGGAGGCCCGGTCTCAGGCCTTAATGCTTTACTCTTTTTAGTGGACAAGAAAAGACAACTTTTTGACAAAAATCCATGAGGGGAATATGGAAAAAGCGAGATACCGAAACATCTCTAACTTTTGTTATTGGAGGGGAAACAAAACAAAACAAAACAAAAATAACCAATTGAAAGGAATACCGTGGGTGGAGAGACAATCCTTGTATAATGGAAGCTTGATATGTGAGAAAGTTAGCATCTCACAGAAGCTGGGAAATGATTTAATCATGGTTTGAGGAGAATATAGTACACATTTAAAATTTAACTTAATTTTTCAGGAAAAAGTGCCAAATATATTGGAAAGGTAAAATTAAAGCCTCTACAGGAGGGATGCCCGGGTGGCTCAGGGGTTGAGCACCTGCCTTCAGCCCAGGGCTTCATCCTGGAGACCTGGGATCGAGTTCCACATGGGCTCCCTGCATGGAGCCTGCTTCTCCCTCTGCCTGTGTCTCTGCCTCTGTGTGTGTGTCTCTCATGAATAAATAAAATCTTAAAAAAAAATAGAGGAGAGAATCTCATAAATAAAGAGAATAGTTTTGTAATATCTGAGTGAAAAGCCGGGGTGGTTTATTGTTTAAAGACCTAAATATGTGATAGAGACCCATGAAATCAAACCTAAGAATGCTTATTTCTCCTGCGACCTATTTATTCCTTAAATCTTTGGAAGTGTGCTGGGTGGGTGTTAGGATGATGCAGCACTTTGGGGCAGAGATGCCATCTAGTAATCCAGCACTTGAAGCCAAGATTGAGATCTCCACCCGCACCATGACTTTGCACTTGGTCCTTTGGTAGATGGGGAGGAAGGTGACTCGGACAATGCAGAACATTTTTCTCTCTTCTAGCCTCCACCCCCACGCCCCCCCACCCCAACACACACACACACCACCCACCACCAACAGCAACACCAACAGCAAAAGCATTACTCATGCCAGTGCCAACAGCAGGGGGGGCGTGGACACGGACAAAAGATGTGCTGCAAGTTAGGAGAGCAGAAGATGGGGGTGGTGGAAGGGGAGGAGGGCGGGGGGTGGGGGTGAATGGGTGACGGGCACTGAGGGGGGGCACTTGACAGGATGTGCACTGAGTGTCATCCTTTATACATAGTGCAGGAGAATACCATTCAGTAAATAAATCAAAGGTGTTAGGAGCCAATATTTTAAATATGACATATAAAAAATTAATATAAAATTAAAAAGTTAAGGAGAAACACCACTGCAAAGTTAAAACTGAATTAAAAATACCATGTTAAACTCTTGATTTTTTTAAAAAAGATTTATTTATTTGTGGTAGACATAGAGAGAGGGGCAGAGACACAGGCAGAGGGAGAAGCAGGCTCCATGCAGGGAGCCTGATGTGGGACTCGATCCCGGGTCTCCAGGATCATGCTCTGGGCCCCAAGGTAGGCACTAAACCACTGAGCCACCCAGGGATCCCCTAAACTCATGATTTTAAAAAACATTTAGTTCCTGGGTGTCTGGCTAGCTCAGTAGGTAAAGCATGGGACTCTTGGTCTTGGGGTTGTAAGTCTGAGCCCCACCTGGGGTGTAGAGGTTCCTTAAAAATAAAATCTTAAGCAACAACAGCACCCTCCTGCCAAAACCACACATATATTTTCTAACTATATCCAAGGAAAGTCCTAGAAGGAATGCTACTCCAGGGCCACTTAGTTAGCATACTTGGCATCTAGATCTTGTTTTCTTGTTTTTTGTTTTTTTTTGTTTTTTTAGATCTTGGTTTTTAACACTGTTCACCACTACAAGGAGCAAAGCATGAACTAATAATGGAAAAACCTCCAGTATATGTTAAGGGGAAAAAAGTAAGACAAAGAAAAATGCACACGGTACTACAATGTTTTGTATGAGTAAAGTGGAAACAAGAATATATTTGCTTGTATTCAGCTGAAAACTTAGAAGTATAATGCATGATAAAGCATGAAAAGTCATTACCTATAGGTCGCTAAGGGAAGAATAGGATGGAAGGACAGGTGAGGGCAAGATTTTATAACATATACCTTTTCACATCATCTTGGTTTTTTAAAATTTTTTAAAAAATCTATTTATTTGAGAGAGAGACAGAGATAGTGAGAAGCTTGCTATGCAGGGAGCCCCACATGGGGCTCTATCCCAGGACCGCTCTATCCCAGGACCCCGAGCCAAAGGCAGATGCTTAACGGACTGAGCTACCCAGGAGCCCCCATATCATCGTCTTGGTTTTGAACCAAATGCAAAGAAAAATTTTAACCAGAATTTTAAACATGTATTTTAGAAGAAAGTGAAATACTTTACTTTTTAACCCTCACTCCTGGAGACTCCTGGTGTCACCTGAGCACATAAAGGGCCCCTCAGCAGTGCTGCACAGTGGAAGCAGCTGGGACCTGTTTCTACAAGTTCCTCAGGGAACTCACCTGGTCACACAGAAATCCACGGATCCCTGAGGACACGTGGAACTCGAGGCTGGTTCCAACACAAACTCAAACTGGAGACACACTTCTCCTGCCTGGGGGAAAAATAAATAACGGCAGGAAGAGTGCTTTGGAAGCTTTTTATATAGAAAATAATAGTTGTTGGATATAGAAAGGACACCAATACATCATTTTTAACATTTACTGATTTTAAGATGTAGCAAAACCCAGCCTGTTTTGGCCGCGACTGAATTCGCCTGGTTCCCAGCCCCGACTGCTCCCAGGTGGGGGGAAAGCAGCGTCAGGCTGTGCATTCGCCTTGCGCAGCCTGTTTCCTGGGATGCAGCTTCCAGGGCTCATCACTTAGGGGCCCATCGGATTAGTGACTCAGCTGATTTTGATTTGCACAAGACGGACTGCAGAGACGCAAGGCCCCCGGGTAGGGCTGGCTTCCTGACCTTGGCACTAGGGACACTGCGGAGGGGTGATTTTTTGTCGTGGGGGTGGCCCGGTGCATCGGAGGATGTGGAGCAGCATCCCTGGCCACTGCCCTCTAGATGCAGGATGTGACCACCGCACTGTCCCCCGACAGGCCGGGAAGTCCGGGGGCCGGGCAGAGTGGCCCCCAGGTGAGGTGACGGGGCCGTGCCTTCTGAGCGGGGACCGGCGGCGTCCAGAGCCAGAGGCTGACCTGAGGCCCCCGGGTGCCCGGAGCGCCCGTGAGGGACCGAGGGGTGCCAGCGTGAACGGGGCTGCCCGAGGCCCAGCGCCTCCCGCCGGACCGAGACCCGGGGCCCGCGGCTCACCAGACCCGAGCCCCACGCGGACTCAGGCCTGGCCGGCCCGGCAGACAGGCCCCGCCCCTCCCCGAGGCCCCTCCCCAGGCCCCTCCTCTCCCCGAGGCCCCGCCCCAGGCCCCGCCCCCGCCAGAGGCCCCGCCCCCGAGGCCCTTCTGCCTGCGGCCTCGGGTCGGGAGGGGCGGCCCGGGTCTCCCGGCAGAGGCCGGGGATGGCAGGGGATGGCGGGGGACGGCCGGGAGGGGATAGGATGGGAGGGAATAGGGCGGCGGGGGCCTGGCGGGTGGAGGGGGGCCGGGCCTACGGGGCGGGGGCGGGGAGGAGTGGGGGCGGCGGGGGGCTGGAGGGTGGAGGGGGCCGGACCCAAGGGGCGGGGGCGGGGAGGAGTGGGGGCGGCGGGGGGCTGGAGGGTGGAGGGGGGGCCGGGCGCAAGGGGCGGGGAGGAGGGGGGTCCGGGCCTAGGGGGCGGGGGGCGGGGAGGAGTGGGGGGCGGCGGGGGGCTGGAGGGTGGAGGGGGGCCGGACCCAAGGGCGGGGGCGGGGAGGAGTGGAGGCGGCGGGGGGCTGGCGGGTGGAGGGGGCCGGACCCAAGGGGCGGGGAGGAGGGGGGGCCGGACCCAAGGGGCGGGGGCGGGGAGGAGTTGGGGCGGCGGGGGGCTGGCAAGTGGAGGGGGGCCGGACCCAAGGGGCGGGGGCGGGGGCGGGAGGGAGTGGGGGGCGGCGGGGGGCTGGAGGGTGGAGGGGGGCCGGGCCTAGGGGGCGGGGGCGGGGAGAAGTGGGGGGGCGGCGGGGGGCTGGCGGGAGGAAGGGGGCCGGACCCAAGGGGCGGGGGCGGGGAGGAGTGGAGGCGGCGGGGGGCTGGAGGGTGGAGGGGGCCGGACCCAAGGGGCGGGGAGGAGGGGGGCCGGACCCAAGGGGCTGGGGCGGGGAGGAGTGGAGGGCGGCCGGGGAGCTGGCGGGAGGAGGGGGGCCGGGCCTAGGGGGCGGGGAGGAGTGGGGGGCGGCGGGGAGCTGGCGGGTGGAGGGGGGCCGGACCCAAGGGGCGGGGGCGGGGGGCAGTGGGGGGCGGTGGCGTGGAGGGCGGCGGGGAGCTGGCGGGTGCGGGGGGCGGGGCGGGGGCTGGCCGGTAGAGGGGGCCGGGCCCAGGGGGGCGGGGGCGCCTAGGGGCAGGGAGGGGGGTTGCGAGGGCAGGTGGGCCTCTGGGGCTGGGGGCCGGGTAGGGCAGCGGGAGGCCCGGTCTCAGGCCTTAATGCTTTACTCTTTTTAGTGGACAAGAAAAGACAACTTTTTGACAAAAATCCATGAGGGGAATATGGAAAAAGCGAGATACCGAAACATCTCTAACTTTTGTTATTGGAGGGGAAACAAAACAAAACAAAACAAAAATAACCAATTGAAAGGAATACCGTGGGTGGAGAGACAATCCTTGTATAATGGAAGCTTGATATGTGAGAAAGTTAGCATCTCACAGAAGCTGGGAAATGATTTAATCATGGTTTGAGGAGAATATAGTACACATTTAAAATTTAACTTAATTTTTCAGGAAAAAGTGCCAAATATATTGGAAAGGTAAAATTAAAGCCTCTACAGGAGGGATGCCCGGGTGGCTCAGGGGTTGAGCACCTGCCTTCAGCCCAGGGCTTCATCCTGGAGACCTGGGATCGAGTTCCACATGGGCTCCCTGCATGGAGCCTGCTTCTCCCTCTGCCTGTGTCTCTGCCTCTGTGTGTGTGTCTCTCATGAATAAATAAAATCTTAAAAAAAAATAGAGGAGAGAATCTCATAAATAAAGAGAATAGTTTTGTAATATCTGAGTGAAAAGCCGGGGTGGTTTATTGTTTAAAGACCTAAATATGTGATAGAGACCCATGAAATCAAACCTAAGAATGCTTATTTCTCCTGCGACCTATTTATTCCTTAAATCTTTGGAAGTGTGCTGGGTGGGTGTTAGGATGATGCAGCACTTTGGGGCAGAGATGCCATCTAGTAATCCAGCACTTGAAGCCAAGATTGAGATCTCCACCCGCACCATGACTTTGCACTTGGTCCTTTGGTAGATGGGGAGGAAGGTGACTCGGACAATGCAGAACATTTTTCTCTCTTCTAGCCTCCACCCCCACGCCCCCCCACCCCAACACACACACACACCACCACCACCAACAGCAACACCAACAGCAAAAGCATTACTCATGCCAGTGCCAACAGCAGGGGGGCGTGGACACGGACAAAAGATGTGCTGCAAGTTAGGAGAGCAGAAGATGGGGTGGTGGAAGGGGAGGAGGGCGGGGGGTGGGGGTGAATGGGTGACGGGCACTGAGGGGGGCACTTGACAGGATGAGCACTGGGTGTTATTCTGTATGTTGGCAAATTGAACACCAATAAAAAATAAATTTATTATAAAAAAAAAAAAGGAGAGCAGAAGATGAAGAGAGGCCTCCTAACAACTGTGTTTTAGGCTGTTTTATCTGTAGGCTTGAACTACATATTAGATTTTTTTTTTTCTGTTTGGGCAGACAAGAAGCTATTTAAAACTCTTACTCCAGAAAAGCAAGATTACTCTTGCAGTCCTAGTTTTGGAGCTGTTATTTGACAAAAGTCGGGGACACACATGATCCTAGATTCCTCCCTCATGTTTTATCAGGGATGTCAGGGTTTATGATCTAGTTACGTAAAGCAATGCATGATTTTCCTTATTACAAAGGTTGTAAA
Organism: Vulpes lagopus; assembly: GCF_018345385.1. NCBI lineage: Eukaryota > Metazoa > Chordata > Mammalia > Carnivora > Canidae > Vulpes > Vulpes lagopus. The sequence goes on from NC_054830.1 coordinate 6,164,275, forward strand.
AAACAACAACAACAACAACAACAACAAAACAAAGGTTGTGTGATCATTTTGCTAGAAATGCAGGTAAACAAGGAAAGAAAAAAATGGAAATTAAGTTAACTATAAGTTCATCTTTAAGAGGTATTCGCTATTGACATTTTGGTGCATCCTCTTCTAGACGATTTTCCTGCTATATATATAAACAAACACAGCGCTGATATTGCATAATAACTAAGTTCTTGCTCAAAAAATAGACTGAACTTTCCCCCATATTCATAAATATGTGGTTCTTAATGTCTGGAGTCCTTCAAACTTATCACTGTTACTTTAAACAGCATCCTATCAATACTTGGAATTTGGGGAAATTTTCAGTATTATAAGGTTGAAATGAACATCAGTAAGCTTCCATTTCTGCTCATTTGTTGGATTATTTTCTTTGGAGAAGCCCCTAGAAAATAGCTAGATAGAGGGTATGTTTAGTTTAAGACTTCTAATAAGTAAGACTTCTAAATTGCTATTTAATTCTATATTCCCATCAGGAATAAAAAACTAGTGTGAGTGTGTCCGCATACTTTCTGCACACAAGGATCTTACCACTTTTTAATATTTGCAAATGGTTGGAAAAGGCATTTCTTTGAGGGTAAATGTACTTTAATATATTCACAGGTGAGTTCTATTTCTTCTTTGTCCCTTTTTTTGGATTCTTAACTCCTCCTTATTGATTTGTAAGAGTTCAAAACACATCAATGCTATTAATCTACATTCTGTGTTTGCCAGATTTATTTTGATTTTAATTTTTTTAGCCAAGATGTCATTTGCCTCTTCATTTTATCGTGGGATTTCCTGACAAAGGAAGTCTTTAGATCTTATAGAATCAAATTTTGCCTCAATGGCTTATGGAATTCACATCAAATTTAGATCTTATAAAACCCATGACTATATAAAAGGTTACTTTTTTCCTCTAGAAGTTTATAGATCCATTTCTTAGATTTTGAACTTTTAATTGATCTGGAATAGAGGTGTGATTTCAGCAATTTAATATTCTATAACAGGAAAGTGCCATTATATTAATTATTCTAGGGAAAGATCTACACGAAAGATGAGCAAAGAGGGTTACTGGAATCATAAACAAATATCGCAAGATATGCATCAGGTTACAGGTAATTGTGACCAGAATTAAATGAGAAACAAAGTGGTTCTGTGATAACAAAATAGCAAAGAAATACAAAGTACTAAAGAAAATATGAAGAGGGATCCCTGGGTGGCGCATCGGTTTGGCGCCTGCCTTTGGCCCAGGGCGCGATCCTGGAGACCCGGGATCGAGTCCCACGTCGGGCTCCCGGTGCATGGAGCCTGCTTCTCCCTCTGCCTGTGTCTCTGCCTCTCTCTCTCTCTCTCTCTATGACTATCATAAATAAATAAAAATTAAAAAAAAAGAAAATATGAAGAAACTGAGAAAGACTCATGATAATCCAACCATTCAAAGTTGTTTGGGACTATTTTGCAGTGTGCATTTATTATCTTTCTAAATGCACAGATATTTTCAAGTCAATGTATTTTGGCGTGGATAGCCACAATAACAGGATTAAGCTAGAAATGTAGATAAGCAGTAATACAACCATAAAACTCCAGACCTGAAGGGTATTTAGGGGTCATTGGGGTTATTACTCATCAGGAGATGAAGAAATGAGCCTCCAAAAATCAACAGTTTCAACTAATTGAGGTTACTATGTGTTTTTCCCTTCTCATGTTGAATTTGTGTATTGCTTCATATTTTTGCAAAACACAAATCTGTAGTAGTATTTGTTTATAGTAATAATCTTCCAAGGGAAGCGGTCAAGTACATTTATTTTGTAAATGATTAAGCCTAAATGTAAAACCTAAATATTAATTCAGTTTAGAAGTTTGAGAAGATCTACTTCTGCAAGACATTTTGTTAAATTCCCCTGAAGAGAAATGAGGCAGTTTGATCTCCAGAAGGGCAGCATTTATGTGAGAACAATTTGTTGGCAAAATTATAGCGCGAGACAAGACAGCCCACCACTGCTAAGGGCAAAGTGCAGTGCTCTTGGCATTCCAAGAAGGGAGAGATTATATTTCCCTGGGGACGCTTCTTGCAAATATTAATGATATAACTTAAATTTCTTGATATAAAAAATAATGCAGTGAAGACACAAATATGAAATAGCTCATCCCTATGCTGATATGGTCAGATGTTTTGTAGAATTTGCAAAAGTAAAATGTTAAATCCTTTCTCTTTTTTCCCCCCCAGCTTTGTTATGGTGTAATTGACCAAAACTGTATGGTTGTGATTAATTACCCACCAGGCAGTAAGCCTCGATGGCCCTCTATTTCAGGGTCAAGTAGAGGGGACAGAATGAGGGCCAGATGGTCACCAGCCTTCTGGCATTAAAGGAAGGGTGGCACTTCACATGCCTGTCATCTTCTACTATTTTTAATATTTACAAATAGTTGGAGAATGCACTTATCCAAGGCCGAATAAGGTAATTAAATCCTTCTACCCATTTCCTAAATTCTAAATTCATTGCCAACTTTTTCTTCTTTTTCACTTTCTCACTCTTTGACATTTTGTAGGTAATCCGTTTTATCTCTATAGTTGCTATACTTCATACTCAGCAAACTCACCATGTTATACTTGTGGGTGGATGGATTTTTATTCTCCTTAGCACTCCCTGGATATTTCACTTCATTTTATTTTATTTTATTTTATTTTATTTTATTTTATTATTTCATTTTATTTTATTTATTTTATTTTATTTTCCATTCTTTATTTTATTTAAATTCAATTAAGCAACATATAATGTATTGTTGGTTTCAGAGGTAGAGGACATGGGTTCATCAGTCTTATATAACACCATGTGCCCTCCTCAGTGTCTATCACCCAGTTACCCTGTCTCATCACCCCCCACCCCTCCAGCAATCCTGTTTCTTTCCTATGATTAAGAGTCTCTTATGGTTTGTCTCACTCTCTGATTTCATCTTGTTTTATTTTTTTTCCTCTCTTCCTCTATGATCCTCTGTTTTGTTCCCTAAATTCCACATATGAGTTAGATGATACAATTGTCTTTCTCTGACTGACTTATTTTGCTTGGCACAATAGCCTCTAGTTCCATTCACATTGTTGCAAATGGCAAGATTTCTTTTCTTTTTTTTCTTTTCTTTCCTTTTCTTTCCTTTCCTTTTCTTTTCTTTTCTTTTCTTTTCTTTTCTTTTTTTTCCTCTTTCTTTCTTTTTTCTTTTTTTTGATGGCTGAGTAGTTATCCATGGTATATATACACCACATCTTCTTTATTCATTCATCTTTCGATGGACATCTCAGCTCTTTACACAGTTTGGCTATTGCAGACATTGCTGCTATAAACATTGGGGTACAGGTGCCTCTTTGGATCACTACATTTGTGTCTTTGGGGAAAATACCCAGTAGTACAATTGCTGGATGGTAGGGTAGCTCTGTTTTCAACTTCTTAAGAAACCTCTACTGTTTTCTAGAATGGCTGTACAGCTCACATTCCCACCAACAGTGTTCTCTGCATCCTCACCAACATTTGTTGTTTTCTTTTTTTTAAATAATAAATCTATTTTTTATTGGTGTTCAATTTGCCAACATACAGAATAACACCCAGAGTTGTTTTCTGTCTTGTTAATTTTAGATGTTCTGACTGGTGTGAGGTGATATCTCATGGTGGTTTTGATTTGTATTTCCCTGATGCCAAGTTATGTGAAGCGTTTATTCTTGTGTCTTTTGGCCATGCGTATGTCTGGAGAAATGTCCGTTCATGTCTTCTGTCCATTTCTTGACTGGATTAATTCCTTGTTTGGGTGTTGAGTTTGATAAGTTCTTCATGGATTTTGGGTACTAGCCCTTTTCCTGCTATGTCATTTGCAAATATCTTCTCCCATTCTGTCGGTTGTCTTGGTTTTGTCAACTGTTTTTTGTTTGCTGTGCAGTAGCTTTTTATCTTGATGAAGTCCCAATTCTTTTCTTTTGTATTTTTCTTCTCTTTCTCACTATTCTGTGTTCACAGCGCATGTCTCACTACTTTCCAATTTGTCAATTATCTAATAACTGTTCAGTTTTGGTCAAGCAATATATATTATGTTTTCATATTTCCAATTTTAGGCATCATACATGTACTTCTGGGCCACTTGCCCCGCAGTTCACACAGACAGGACTTTGCAGATGCTTCTAAGATGTCCTCTTTGATTTTCACCTTCCTCCTGGTCCTGCAGTTTCCTTCACCTGTTCTGTCCTTCCCCCTGCACCCCTGTGTCCCAGACTGTCCATAATTAATTTCCTCTCTTCCTGCTGACTTTGTTGTTTCCTTCAAAGGAAGGAAGAGAATTTTTTTATGTTTTTTGTTTTTTTTCCCCTTTTCATTCTCCCTTTTCAGGAGTGGAAGCTTAGTGAGACAGCCCTGTGCAACAGTGTCCTCCACCTCCCTGCCCCCTATCCTGCCTCAGCTTCCAACATTCAAACTCACTTGAGGTAAAGGTCTTGTTATAGGTTGAATTGTCTCCCCGCAGATATATATTTCAGTGATAACTCCTGGTACCTGTGTATGTGAGCTTATCTGGAAATAAAGACTTTGCAAACGTAATCAAGTTAAGATGAGGTCATTAGGATGACCCCGAACCCCATATGACTTATAAGAAAACACTATGTGAGGCAGAGGCAGAGAGTGGAGTGATCAGCTACCAAAGATTGATAGCCACCACCATAAGCTGGAAGTCAAGGAAATGCCCTGTTGAAACTCAATCATTTCCCTCCATGTGTTGAATTCAGTAAGGACCTTCCAGAGCCTAAGTCATGTTATTTTCTGTGGTTCTAAATTCTAAGGCTTTAGGAGCCAACTATAGCCACAGACACAATGGGCTCACTGGGCATTCATCCTTTTTTTTTTTTTTTAGATTTAATTTTATTTATTTGACAGCATAAGCAGAGGGAGAGGCTTTCCTCCAAGTAGTAATTCAGAGACCTGGACTTCTTCTGTCTTGTGGCTCAGTCATGCTAGGGTCTCGGAGTCTTCTGTGGACCATGGGAGAAGGGAATATGCATGATGCATGTGTTATTTGGTCACATTCATATGACCATACCTGGACACAAGGTGAGCTGGGAAATTAGCCTGTGGTGGGTAAGCTGCCTGCTAGTGACAGTTCCAGACCATGGAAAGGGGAGTATGGAGTTTCTGCTTGACTTTTGACTACCAAGCCATCTCTGGGACAGTTAATGCCCATGGACACAATGGAAACTACAGAGCTGTTCAAAAGTATTAATTAGGTCTACATGGATTGGTTTGGAAAGTCACCCCAAACATATCCTTCTAATAACCTTTTATTATAGAAATACTTAGACATTCAAAGGTAGGGAAAATAGTACAACCAACACCCATGTACCCATCACCCAGCTTCCATGCTTGACAAATTTTGCTGCTCTTGGTTTGCAAGACCTACTCCTAAGTGAAAGAGCAAGGAAGAGTACAACAGGGTTTTCCAACAGAACTTTCTACGATGATGGACATGTTCTGGATCAACTGTAGTCGCTAGTCAGTCACAAGTATTTACTGAGCAATTGAAATAAGGCTAATAGGATCAAAGAATGGAACGTTTCATTTTATTTAATTTTCATAGATTTATTTATTTTAAAGATTTTATTTATCTATTTGAGAGGAGAGAGAGAGAGAAAGAGAGAGAGAATGACTGAGGGGAGGGGCAAAGGGAGAGGGAGGAGCAGACTCCCCGCTGAGTGGAGAGCCAGATACAGCTCCATCCTAGGAGCCTGAGATCATGACCTGAGCCAAAGGCAGACACATAGCCAACTGAGCTACTCAGGTGCCTGGCATTCATCCTTAATTAAATCCTTGGATTAGATCAAAAGATAACCATGGTTTTATCCTTTTCCCTAAGGATCCCTATCCTTCCATGCAGGTTTAGTTCAAGAACTACCAGTATGTTCCGGCCTTGGTTTTCACCATTAAGGAAATCAATAGGAACCCCCATCTTTTACCCAAATTGTCTCTGGGATTTGATCTCCATAATGCCCTGCACAGTGAACAGAGAACATTGGAGGATTCCCTCATTTGGCTCTCAGGGCTGAACAAGGGCATCCCTAAGTATACCTGTAGGAGAGAGAGCAAGTCTGTAGCAGTACTTATAGGAACAACGTGGGCAATTTCCGCCCAGATTGGAGCACTGCTGGAGCCCTACAAGTTTTCACAGGTAAGTCTGGGTGGGATAGGGAGAGTTTAAACCATGTCTCCTTTGGCACCTAAAAAGAATGAAAGGAGGAGGCAACCATCAGAAATGCAGCCAACTGGAAGGGGGGAACATCGGCACAGACTGTCATAAATGTGACTTTCTTAAGGAGTTCCACGGGTGCTCAAACCAGGTAGTTGGGAATCTTTATCCAAAAGCACAAGAGTTTTGTGCTTGTTTCCCTCTTTAGGATGAAAACTCACTAATCCTGGGTAGTGATGGTCATCAAGAAGATGCTAGTGGCAAGGAGGAAATGAGCTATGATTCAGTATCAATGCTTGGTGTTACAAAGAATGTCTCAACAACCTGCCGACTTCATGTTTGCAATAGGAACTATCCAGACGTCTCCCATGAAGCTTTTCCATGACACCACATGTTCCACATGGTCAAGAATTATCTTTATCTCCTCTGGATGAGGAGGTGATAGAAGGGTCCCCAGAATTACTGAGGTGGGTTGGACGCTAGCACAATGCTTTGCACTCTACATAAGTAACCAAAATCTTGTGCCCTCTCAGAGCTCAGTAAATGGCCACACATGGGCATTTAACAACTCACTTCTAACTTAGGGAATCTTTTTTAAAGATTTTGTTTATTCATGGGAGACACAGAAAGAGGCAGAGACACAGGCAGAGGGAGAAGCAGGCTCCCCATAGGGAGCCCAATGTGGGACTCCATCCCAGGACTCCAGGATCACAACCTGAACCAAAGGCAACACTCAACCAGTGAGCCACCCAGGTGTTCTGAGGAATTTTATTTACCGGTTATCTGATGGATAGAAATAGAACATATTTATTCAACTGTATGTTTCTGAATGTTTGCACATTCCATATCATGCAGTAAACACAGCATCCAATCAATGAATGGGTTTATTTTCTTTATTTTTTATTTTTTTTTAATTTTTTTTTTAATTTTTTATTTATTTATGATAGTCACAGAGAGAGAGAGAGAGGCAGAGACACAGGCGGAGGGAGAAGCAGGCTCCATGCACCGGGAGCCCGATGTGGGATTCGATCCCGGGTCTCCAGGATCGCGCCCCGGGCCAAAGGCAGGCGCCAAACCGCTGCGCCACCCAGGGATCCCTGAATGGGTTTAGATATTAAAAATTAATTTTGTCTGGCAGCCCCGGTGGCTCAGTGGTTTAGCGCCACCTTCAGCCCAGGGCGTGATCCTGGAGACCCGGGATCTAGTCCCATGTCAGGCTCCCTACATGGAGCCTGCTTCTCCCTCTGCCTGTGTCTCTGTGCCTCTCTCTCTCTCCGTGTGTTTCTCATGAATGGATAAATAAAATCTTTAAAAAAAAATAAAAAAAAACTAAATTTGTCAGTGGCCCAATAATCTAAAACACATTCATTATTGGGAAACAAGGTAAAGTCACAGCTGTTACCACCAGGTATCTGGTTTTCCCCAGCTTCCCCACTCCACATGCAGTGAGAACTATAGTCCTGGATTCAGGAAAACTCCTCAGGAGAGGAAGGCTGCCTGCTGTTTTAATTGGAGCCCCTGTCCAGAGAATGAGATTTCCAATGCAACAGGTTAGTGTACATTTTATAGACAAATTCCCCATCTCTTTTATATCTTCCACCCACCCAAGAAAATGGGAAGGTTCTGGATGAGGACTGCAAGAGTCAAAATGCTTCCTTATGTGTAATAATTTAACTTTTAAAAAACCAATGATATTTCCCCCTCCAATGACACTCTGCCTTGAACTAGCTTACCTGACTCATTGTTTTACACCCTTAGCAGACATTTTCTCAAGGAAGCCCTTTTGGCAACTCCAGGTAACATCTCCATCAGGAAATTTAGCCCATGGTATTTATAAGTACCTACTTTTCATCTTCTTAAAACTCCTTTGAAGACATGGATCTTAAGCATCCTTATTTTTACAGTGCCTGGTACTGTTCTTGACACAGAATATATCTGCACAGAAAGTTTGTGCTCAGAAAGTTTGTATTTGACTTAAGAAATAGTTTTGCTTTTTAAGATTTGGTTATCTACATTAGAGATAGTGTACACATGAGTGGGGGGAGGGGCAGAGGGAGAGATTCCCCAAGCAGACTCCCCCTGTTGAGCACAGAGCCCGATGTCTCTCTGGGCTCAATCCCACGACCCATGAGATCATTACCTGAGCCGAAACCAAGAGTTAGGGGCTTAACTGATTGAGCCGCCCAGGTGCCCCTAGAAATAGGTATTTCTTATATCTAAAACTAATATAACACTGGAAAAAAATAGATATTTCTGTGGTGTAAAATGTACCTATGGTTCAACATGCTCTCAATGAGAAACTTTGTCCCTGATCGTCTCAAGTTCACAGGTGAGTAGAGGAGACAGATTACATTGATATGAGGGGCACCTGTGTGGCTCAGTGATTGTCTATTTTTGGCTCAGGGAGTGATCCTGGGGTCCTGGGATTGAGTCCCGCATTGGAGTCCCCACAGGGAGTCTGCTTCTCTCTCTGCCTATGTCTCTGCCTCTCTCTGTGTCTTTCATGAATAAATAAATGAAATAAAAAAATACAGTGGTGTGAATTCAAGGTGATGAAATAGAACTGCAATAATCATATGCAGAGAGCTGTGGGATAAAATAGGTGACAGTATCTACATTTTGTGGAGGGTGTCAAGGACTTCTTAGTAGAAGCAGTAGCATTAAGGATTACATCAGCCTGGGATCCCTGGGTGGCGCAGCGGTTTGGCGCCTGCCTTTGGCCCAGGGCGCGATCCTGGAGACCCGGGATCGAATCCCACGTCAGGCTCCTGGTGCATGGAGCCTGCTCCTCCCTCTGCCTGTGTCTCTGCCTCTCTCTCTCTCTCTCTGTGTGACTATCATAAATAAATAAATAAATATTAAAAAAAAATATTAAAAAAAAAAGGATTACATCAGCCTAATTAAGGGGGGGATAAATTATTGGTCAAATTATTATAAATGACAAAAAAGGCAAATTAGCGTTGTATTTAATATTCAGTGAACCTAAAAAAGTTTCATCATGACTGGAACACAGAGAATGTGAAGATGGGAGTTAGAATAGAGTATAGAAGAGAGACAGAAAACAAGTATTAACGATTTTTTATACCATAATTAACATCTAGGGATTCCTCATATGCATGATATTAAATGGTGCAATGCTAAGAATCACCTCTGATGAAATTTTCTGATTTTCTTTTTGTGCTTGATATGTAGCTTAACTTCAGCATATGCTTAGTATGATTTCAATTAAAAAATTATGTTGAGACTGATGATAGAGTCCAGCATATAGTCAACTTGGGTAAAGGTACCATGTGGACATTTGTTGTATGATAAATTTGGGCATATGTTCTAAGTGCAGTTACAAAGAACATCGCATTCCCTTACCTCAGTTCCTACATGCCTAAAGAATAAGCACTATACTTCTAAACAACTCCTAAGTTAAAGAATAAACTACAATAGAAATTATAAAGTTAAATTATTATAAATTATTTTCTGATTGAAAATATTATTTAACAGATCTTATAAGATGGAGTTAAAGCTATTCTTAGTGAGAAATGTGCAATCTTAGATTTTATATGTTTATATATTATGTATATTTGATTAAGAAAGGCTGAAGTTTTGAGGTGCCTAGCTGGCTCCTCAGTTGGTAGAGCACGCAACTCTTGATCTTGGGGTTGTGAGTTTGAGCCCTACATTGGGTGCAGAGATTACTTACAAGTAAAATCTTTTTTTTTTTTTTTTTAAGGCTGACGTTCTAAGTTCCAGACATTCAGCACTAGCTAGAAAAAAGAACAGTAAACTAAGCACAGAGAAGTCCCAAAGATAGGAAATGATAAATTTTCAAATGATAACGTTTGAAAATTTAAATAAAATTCACAAGTTCCAAGGAAAATAAAAGTTACCAAAACTGTCTCAAGAAGAAATGATAAATCTGAAAAGTTCCATAATTGTTAAAGAAATCAAAACAGGGTGCCTGGGTGGTTCAGTTGGTTAAGCATCTGTCTTCTGCTCTGGTCATGACCCTGGGGTCCTGGGATCAAGACCCGGGTCAGGCTCTCTGCTCAGTGGGGAGACTACTACTTCTTCTTCCTGCCCCCTGCATGTGGTATCTTTAGCTCTCTCTCTCAAATAAATAAATAAAATCTTAAAAAAAAAAAAAGAAATCAAATGCATAGTTTAAAACACTCCCACAAAAATTTTATTGTGGCTAACAACTTCACTGGTAAATTCTTTTTTAAAACTTTTTTTTAAAATTTAAATTCAATTTAATTAACATATAGTGTATTATTAGTTTCGGAGGTAGAATTTAGTGATTCATCAGTTGTATACAACACCCAGCACTCATTACATCAAGTGCCCTCCTTAATGCCCATCAATCACCCAGTAGCCCTATCCACCCACCCCCCTCTCCAGCAATCCTCAACTTCACTGGTAAATTCTATTAAACATTTACAAAAGAAATAATGTACTCTTCCATAATATGAAAAATGGGAAAACTTGAATGAAAATAGTTTCACTTTGTTATCAAAATATAACAAGGTCATTATAGGAAAGGAAAATTATACTCTCCTTCTTTTTTTTTTTTAAGATTTTATTTATTTATTCATGAGAGACAGAGAGAGAGAGAGAGAGAGAGGCAGAGACACAGGCAGAGGGAGAATCAGGCTCTCTGTGGGGAGCCAGATGTGGGACTTGATCACAACCTGAGCTGAAGGCAGACGTTCAACCACTGAGCCACCCAGGTGCCCCTACACTCTCCATCTTGAACTAAATTCCCATCACCTTAAAAAAAAATTAACATGAAAATCCAGCTGTATTTTATAAAAGGGCTGTATCATGACCAATTTTGGTTTACACAATGTAATTCAGTATACCAGTCTGTGAAAAAGGAGAAATAATCTCAATGACTGCAGAAAAACCATAATAAAATTCAACATTCACTTATGATTTAAAGACAAACTGTAACAAAAACAACTCTTACCAAATGAGGAATAGAAGGGAACTACCTTAATCCCATAAAGAGTATTTACAGAATAGTAAAGCAAACATCAAACTTTATGGTGCAGTGTTGAAAGCAAAGATGAGATCAGGATGTTCAATATGACTGCTTCTCTTAGACATTACACTGGAGATCTTTCCCAATGCAATATTGTCAGGAAGAGATAAAAGGAATAATTCGTTGGAAAGGAAGAAATAAAACTGACATTATTTTCAAGTGTGTAAGTATACAATCCAGATAAATTAATGAATTAACAACTGAGTTTAGTGGTGACTGAATACAAGATTAATATACAAATTTTTATTTCTACCAGTCACAAGTCATTTGAAAATTAATTTTAAGTTTTTAAAAAATATTTATTTATTTATTTTAGAGAGGGGTACAGGGAGAAGGAGAAAATCCTCAAGGAGACTCTCCGTCGAGCATGAGCTTGACCCATGGCTTGATTCCATGATCCTAAGATCATGACTTGAGCCAAAACCAAGAGCCTGATGCTTAACTGACTGAGCCACGCAGGCACCTCGGAAATTTAAATTTTAAGATGATTTTTACAACATTTTAAAAGTATGAAATGCCTAGAAATAAATCCAATAAAATTTGAAAGACTTCTGTCTACAAATCTATAGAACAGCATTTAGAAAAATAAAGGTTGAAATTAGCAGAGGGATCAACCATGTTCCTGGCTGAAAGACCCAATATTGTGCAGTCTCAATAATGTAATAGAATCTAGTTTTGTACTGCCCAAATTGATCTACTGATTTAACACAACTACAGTAAAAATTGTCTCATGTTTTGTTGTGGAAATTACAAGTTATAAAATCCATGCGGAAATGGTAAAGGCAAAGCATCGCTAGGATAATCTCAAAGACAAAGAATAGTGTGGGAGGACTTTTTCCTCATGATATTAAGTATTAAACCACCACAGTAGGATGGTTTCATCATAAGGATAAACTTGCCATAAACAAATGGCAAGTTCAGATGCAAACTAGTCATAGAGGGCCCCATATATGGATATCTGATTTATGAAAATGAAACATTGAAGAGGAGTGGGAAGACAAAAAGACTTTTCAATGAACAGTGTTGGGTGAATTAGCTATCTGCATGGAGAAAGCAATGACTTTAATCCTAGCTCACACCATCCACAAAAGTCATTAGAAGGCAGATTGTAGTTCTAAATGTGAACAGCAAGTTTTAAAGGAGCACATAGAAGAAGGAATGATGCCTCATGGAAAAGGAAAAAGAAAACATGCATTAGTACCTAGAGGAGTGCACATGAACAGTTTGAAAATTTGGGAGTCTTACTTATTTGAGAGTGTAGGAGAAAGACTGTGCGCACGCGTGCATGAGTGTGGGGCGGAGAGAGGCAGAGGGAGAAGCAGACTCTACTGAGTGGGGAGCTTGACCTGGGGCTCAATCCCAGGACCCTGAGAGCATGATCTGAGCCAAAGGCAGATGCTTAACTGACTGAGCCACCCAAGCACCCCAAAATATGTTTATTTTTGAAGGGCTATACCAGTATAATCTCAGCATTTTTACTTACTAATTTAACTATTAAAAAATTTCCCCACTTTTATTGAGATATGGCTCAATATCTTCTTTGTCCATTCATTCATTGACATTTAGGTGGCTTCTGTGTCTCAGCTATTGTGAATAATGCTGAAATGAATATTGTGATTAATGCTGAAATGAATAATGCTGAGATGAATCATCAAGCTCCTGTTTCATTTCCTTTGGATATATACCCAGAAGTAGGATTGCCAGATCATGTAGTAGTTTTATTTTTAATTTTCGGTGGAACCTCTAAACAGATTTCTATAGTGACTGCACCGATTTACAATCCCACTAACTATGCACAAGAGTTCTCTTTTCTCCACATTCTTGCCAACACTTGTTACTTCTTGTCTTTTTGATGATAGCCACTCCACCAGGTGTGAGGTGATATGTGGTTCTGGCTTGGATTTATTTCCCTGGTGATTGGTGATGTTGAGCATCTTTTCATGTACCTGATGGACATTTGTATTTCTTCTTTGGAAAAAAATCTATTCATTCCTCTATTGATGTTTAATTGGATTTTTTATGGATTTTTATGAGTTTTTACGTATTTTTGATATTAACCCCTTATCAGATATATGATCTGAAAATATTTGTCCCTCAATCCATAGTCCTTTCATTTATTTGATTGTTTTTTTTGCTATGCAGAAGCTTTTTAGTTTGATGTAGTCCCACTTATTAATTTTGCTTTTGTTGCTTGTGCTTTTGATGTTGTATCCAAAAATTCATTGCCATGATCAATACCAGTGAGTGTCTTCTCTGTTTTCTACTAGAAATTTTTACAGTTTTAGAGAAGTGACTAGAATCCTAACATGTTAATATATCACATATTAGAGTGTTCTGAATTTCATACCTTTATCAGTGTGTTTTATGTTTTCTTTTTTTGTTGTTTTTTTTTTTGTTTTATGTTTTCATATTATGAATTAGCATTCTTTCATTTCATCTTGAAGAGTTCCTTTCAGCATTTTTTTTTTTTAATCTGGGCCTAATGGTGATGTATACTCTCAGATTTTATTTGTCTAGGTAAATCTTTCTCAATCTTCCTCCTGAAGAGGGTAACTTTGCTGGATGGAGTATATATTTGGTTAGGGATTTTTTCTTTTAGCTATGTGACTATGTCATTCCACTCTGCCCTGGCCTGTAGAGTTTCTGCTGCAAAATCCACTGATAGCCTTATGGGGTTTCCCTTGTAACTTAGAAGCTTCTTTTCTCTTGCTGCTTTTAAGATTCTCTGTCTGCAATTTTTGACAGTTTTATTATAATGTTGAGTTTGTTTGATGACCTGTGAGCTTCATGAACTTGGATATCCGAATCTTTTTCCAAATTTGAGAAATTCTCAGCCTTTACTGATTTCAGCCCCTTCTGCCAAAAATATTTTTTTTCTTTTCCTTCTGCAACTCCAATTCCAGACTCATAAGTTGGTTCTTTTGATGGTATGCTGTAGACCATTTCCTCTTTTCTCACTCTTTTTAGTTCTTTTTCCTTTGTTCTCTTCTGCTGGATAGTTTCAAAATTCCTGTTTTCTGCCTCATGGATTCTTTCTTCTGCTTGATCCATTCTACTGTGGATATTTTCTCTTTTTTTTCTTTTTTTAAGGATTTTATTTACTTGAGAGAGAGTAAGAGCAAGAGTGAGAAAGAGAGAGCACAGAGGGAGAGGGAGAAGCAGACTTCCTGCTGAGCATTGAGCCTGATGTGGGGCTTAATCCCAGACCCTGAAATCATGACTTGAGCCAAAGGCAGATGCTTAACAAACTGGGTCACTCAGGTAGCCTATGCTGTGGATATTTTCTATTGCATTTTTAAGTTCATTCACTGTATTCTTTAGTACCAGAAGGTTTATTTGGTTCTTTTAAATGATTTCTATCTTTTTGTTAAACTTTCCATTTTATTTTTATGCTGTTTTCCTGATTTCATTGATTGTTTTACTGTTACCTTCTATCTCATTGAGTTTCCTTGAAACAGCTATTTCGAATTCTCTATCCAGTAAATCTCACATCTCCATGTATTTGGGATCAATTAATGGAAGATTATTGTAATCCTTTATTGGTGTCAAGTTTCCTTGGCTTTTTATGTTCCTTAAAGTTTTGCACTGCTGTCTTTGTATTGAAGTAGCAGTCACATCCTCTAATCTTCACTAACTAATTTCAGGAGAGAAATACCTTCCGCAGCCCTGCTAGGGATCCTGGGTTGCTTGGCCCACTATGGATATACCTCGATGCTCATTGTTGTTTTTCATGGCAGAATTTTTCAGCTTGTCTGATACATCTGGTGATACATCAGGTGCTGACAGCCTTTCTTTTGTTTTTCCAAAAGTGATGTGATAGCTCAAGTTTGTGGTCTTTCACTGGCCTGCAGATTTGGGCCAGCTTTCTGTACATGTTCACTAGCTGTCTGCCAAAACTCTCCTTGACTGCCACTGCTGGGAGCACCTATAGGGCACAAGTAGTTAGGGTGGTGTCTTTGGATAAGGCACACAGAGCACTGGGGGTGCCCAAGGGCAAGTTGGGGGTATCCAACTGGGGGTATCCAGTTGGGTCATTTTAAGTGACACATGGGTGGGCTTCCGGAGGGAGTCATCAGTGCAGCTAGTATAGGACCTGCATCTCTCTAAAGCCCTCCAGGAGTACCAGTGCATCTGTCAATGCATCCAAAGTCTTCACCATATGCAAACTCATATAGTTTTGCTTTAACTGTGTGCTGAAACTTCTCTGGAAACCCGGACTTTCACAGAGGGTCTCTTAACCATGTGTCATAGTCTAAGACATGATCTAAGCACTGTAGGGTCCACACCTGGGACCAAGTTCTGTCTGCATGTTGTCAGATGCACAGGTAGGAGAGACTCCTCCCAGGTCCCTTGGTGTACAGTTCTGGATCTCACTGCTCTCATAAGGACACTTTTGTCTAAGGATGGATGCCAAATTATTGTAGGCAGGGAAGTAAAGGGAGAAAAATGAGTGGCCTCTTATTCTATGATGCTGACATCATTCTCTTTTGGTTTACAGAGATTCAATTTTTACTCAGCTTTTAGGAACACGCTGTTTGCCTAAAAGGCTCTACAAATGCAGACCCTTCCCACTCCATGAGTTAAATAGAAAGTAGTTTCTCAGACCTACTTTATTTCTTCCTTTTTTTTTTTTTTAAGACTTTATTTATTCATGAGAGACACAGGCAGAGGGAGAAGCAGGCTCCATGCAGGGGGCCTGATGTGGGACTTGATCCCAGGACTTCAGGATCACACCCTGAGCCGAAGGCAGACGCTTAACTGCTGAGCCACCCAGGCTCAGACCTACTTTCAAGGTCTGAGGGGATGAAAGCCAACAAAGTGGTTGCAGTTATTCTTCTGGGTCCTTATCAGACACATGTGACACTAGCCCAAAGGTGTTGTACTTGTTATGTCACATATACCTGAAGATGTTGCTAGCAAGAAGTTTCTAGCATGATGTCTTTTGAGCAGGTTAAGAGGCTGAAGAGGCCCCCAGTGGCACAAAGGTTCTTCCGGGACAGAGAACTAACAGAGAAAAAAAGAGAGCTGAACCCAGCTCTGTCCTCACCAAGCTGGGACTCTGGTTACATTCGCAGGGCGGGCTGTGGTGGACATTTGTGTACAGTTATGGAGATGGCACAGCCAAGGAGGGTACAACCCAGTGGAAGCTTTGGGTAGGTCTCAATGACAGAAGGGGCCCAGTTAGTGGAACTTTGAAAAAGTAACCTCACTTCCTTGGTGACAGACCCCCAATAGGACTTAGAACTCTCATTATGAGGCACCCACATTCTAGAGACAGCCCCTCACCCAACTCACTTGACCAGAGATGCTCAACAGAGCAACATGTGATCCTGTTGTTTCCCTAACTTTCCAAGGCTCTGGCCTCAGGAGAGCCAAGAGTAAGAGCCCTATCAGTCACTGTAGACTTTGGCTCAGCTCTGATTTCCAACACCTCTGGCTGTTTGGTACAGAGTATTCTAAGGTAACACAGGGCAGCCCAGGACAGGTCAGTCCAGGCCAGACCAGAGCTGTGCTCCCACCAGGGCAGCCCCATGCCCTTTGCCCTTTCCTCTGTGTGTGGGGTGAGGGAAGGGAGGGGGGTAAGGCAGGAAATGAGGTGGGATGTGCCTTCCTGGGCAGGAGCAGGTTATTAGGTGTAGGAAACCTGGCAATCTGTCATGTTCATTCCCCAGCTCATGGCTGGCAGGATGGAAAGGTGGGTTCTGAGCACCAAGCCCCTCCACCCACATGTTAAACCCAACACTCAAGGTGTCATCTTGTTCCCTCCCTGGCTGGAGGTCCGTGCAGATGCTCCTCTGTGCTGGATCTTGAAAGAAGAATTTGTGGTGGGGTAGCCCCCCTGTGGAGGTGTTTACACACTCTAAAGCCTCCTCCTCAGCTACCAGACACTGTCTTGGCAGAGCTCCACCCAGGAGATCAAGAAAGAGCTGGTAGATAGGTTCAACTATTCCATCTCAGGGGGCAGGTGCATCAGGCCACCACCAGCAGCCAGGGTTGGACTGAGGTGAGAGCGGGGGCCGAGTCTCTATACCCAGGATGCTCTGATGAATGAGCAGGGCCCAGAACCCCAAATCTGGGGATTCTTCTGGGCCTTCCTAGGGTTTCTTCAACAGTTTCATGGTCTTACTCCCAAGGGAGGCTGCACCTGCACTCCCCCCACCAGCTATGTGGGAGAATGGAAAGATACTTTTCACATATTAATATGAATAGTAGAGAAAAAAATTAATGTTTTCACTTTAAAATAAGCAACTATGGGCGCCTGGGTGGCTGAGCGGTTGAGCAATTGCCTTTGACTCAGAGTGTGATCCTGGGGTCCAGGATCGAGACCCATATCGGGCTCCTGTGGAGAGCCTGCTTCTCCCTCTGCCTATGTCTCTGCCTCTCGTTCTCTTTTTTTTTTCTCTCTCTGTCTCTCATGAATAAAATCTTAAAAATAAATAAACAAATAAATCAATAAGGCATGAGTATCTTTGAATTTTACCCTTTTTTTCTTTTTTTTTTAAATAAATTTATTTCTTATGGGTGTTCAATTTGCCAACATATAGAGTAACACCCAGTGCTCATTCCATCAAGTGCCCCCCTCAGTGCCCGTCACCCAGTCACCCCCACCCCCCGCCCACCTCCCCTTCCCCCACCCCTAGTTCGTTTCCCAGAGTTAGGAGTCTCTCATGTTCTGTCTCCCTTTCTGATATTTCCCACTCATTTTTTCTCCTTTCCCCTTTATTCCCTTTTCACTATTTTTTATATTCCCCAAATGAATGAGGCCATATAATGTCTGTCCTTTTCCGATTGGCTTCTTTCACTCAGCATAATACCCTCCAGTTCCATCCACGTCGAAACAAATGGTGGGTATTTGTCGTGTCTAATGGCTGAGTAATATTCCATTGTATCCATAGACCACATCTTCTTTATCCATTCGTCTTTCGATGGACACCGAGGCTCCTTCCACAGTTTGGCTATTGTGGACATTGCTGCTAGAAACATCGGGGTGCAGGTGTCCCGGCGTTTCATTGCATCTGTATCTTTGGGGTAAATCCCCAGCAGTGCAATTGCTGGGTCATAGTTTGCCCTCTTTCTGATTCTGGGATCTCCAGATTGAGGGTCTCAAAACTCCCTTTAATGTGAAAGAAAAACCAGTGGCTTTATTTAAAGTCAGCAGGAATCATGTAGAGTGTGTCTACCCTGTACACGTCTCTAAACTGAGGAGGGTCTTTCCCTCCATGTCAGAGGCAGATCAGCCCTCAGCTTAGAGGGGGATGTCACGCAACTCTGGTTTGGGTGGTCTCAGTTCCAACCCACAGAACTTCGAGCAGCCATTTGACATCCCGAATTAGGCCTCTGTGCTCTCTTCTCTATAATGGGGATGTTTGTTGAAGATGCACTTGGACAATGCTCTTAATACAAGCTATTAATACAGGGAGGGCTCTTGTTCCCCAGCTCACGAAATGCCTTGAAAGTTCTAATTGTATAAACATTCTCCCTAAATTTAAATTGTTCTTCTAAAGCCTAGAACCTGTATCATTGTGAGGTCTCCTGTCCTGCCTCCTGCTTACATCACTGGGGGGCTGGGAGTCCCTGGGTAGACTCCAGATCATGATCCTCTTGGGGGTTCATGGTGATGCTGCTGACATTAGGTCTCTCCTTGTCCCACCCACTGTGAAGATGGGTCCGTCCTGAACATATATGAGACCTAAAGATATGGGCAAGCATCATGGGGAAAATGGGAGAGCCCATCGTGCTAGTCTTCCCAGGTAGAAACATCTTCCCCATCACCACCTTCCTGCTCACATGTCCAGCCTTCAACACCACCCAACAGGTGTGGACCAGCTGTTCACCAGGTGAGCACCTGCCCCTCTTCTGCACAGTGGTGGTTCTGCTCACTGCATGCTGTGTGTCTTGCGAACATCACTGCATTTCTTTGAGCCTCAGTTTGTTCCTCTGGAAAGTAGGGTCACAGATGATCAATCTCAAAAGGTTCTTGTAGGAACTAATGGGATAATCCTCGGAAGGTGCTTACCTGGTGCCTGGCTCTGCATAAAGGGCTACTGGATGTGCTGTGGTTGTTCTTGGTTATTATTTCTCTCTTCCCCATGAAAAGCCATCACTGGCCTGTGGCCTTTCCAAGTTTGGAACATCATACAGAAAGCAACGTTTTCTTCCCCCCATGGGTAAAGGAAGTTTGAGATTTTATCTAGCGGGTCCTGATCCTTGTCCGTGGTGTGGCCAGATTCGGGATCTCTGGGGGCAGCAGAGGGCTCCTGGCCCACTCAGATATCTGGGAAGGTTCTGGTTGGAGTTAATTCAGTCAACAATATATCTTAAGTACCCACTCCCTACATCCAGACACTATTTTAGACACTTAGAATAACTCAGTGAGTGAGGCAGACACAGTTCTTGGACCCTAATTCTATTTGGATAGTCAGACATTCACACCAGACATCTAGTCTGTGTTGTCTGGATTGACAGGAAAAGGGGTGTGTTTGGTCCTGAGCACATGGGAGCAGTTTGAGAGCAGGAGGCCCTGGTGGTGGGATGTAGTGGTGTTGGCTGGATGGCTCCAGGAGGGTGAGAAGTTAGCAGAATTAGCAGGTCTCTGGCTTCCATGCCGGTCCATCAGCTGGCAGTTATCCTCCTCCCGGCTGGTGGGTGGACAGGGCGGGCTTGATTTCCTTTCTTCCTAAGCCAGCTCATTCTGTCCTCAGGAAGCCAGGCCCCCACTCCTCCTTCTGTCTTCATTGAAACCCCAGGGGAGGGCACACTGCCTACACCAGGGATGGGTGCTGCGGGATCCCATGGGCCAGGGGGCAGAGAGCCTGCCTAGCCTTGGGTCTGAATCTCTGACATGGGACAGTGCTTTCCGCAACTGCCCACTCTGCCCCTGTACCAGTCACTGCTAACCAATCCCAGTGGGAGTCTCAGCCCATGCCTAGCTGGCAATGACATATCCCCCACATGGGGATGAGAAGTATCCACAGAACGGATAGATTCCTAATGGATCCTTCCTGATGGGAAGTCAGAACTTTCCATGTAAAAGAGGAAGCAAAGGGTTACCACACCCTGGACAACCCCTACTCTTGCAGTCTGGGTCTCTTTCCTCAGTGGATGAAGGAAGGGTTCTATGCAGGGAAAGCCCTGAGGAACTCCTAGGGAGGTGAGGCCTTTGGCATAACTCTGGGCTTTGACTGGGGTTAGAGACCCCTGGGGGGCTGGGGCAGGCAGGAGCCACTCAGTCAGGCACCTCTTGACACCCCATCCCTCTCCCTGGCTGGGGGGCCTGGATGCCCATCAAGAACCCAGAGGATGGGCCCCTGGTTAGTGATGGGGCTGGGGTGGGTAAGGCAGGGGAACAGGAGGACAGGGCCTGTGGCCTCTGGGGCCCCTCAGCACCTCATAAGCCATCCTGGAAGCCGGGGTGTCATGCCCATCTTAGGGATGAGTGAGGGGAGGGCCCACATAAGCCACCATCCTGGTTCTCGGGGCAGAAGGAGCTCAGTGCTGCCTGACTGCAGAACTGCAGGAGGCTGTGTCTGAGCTGGACCTGGCCTCTCCCTCAGGCCCTGCCATCAGAGGAGTGAAGCCAGGGCCTTCAAAGTCAGGAAGCACACCAGTGGGCGAGCAACCCCTTTCTGTCTGAGGCCTCAGTCTCCCTGTCTGTCATCAGAGAGGGTTGAGCTGGAAGGTCCGGACCCCAGCTCCTTTCTTCCCCTTCTCTGGAGCCCAGAGCCTGGCAGCAAGTAGTGTCCCGTCTCTGCACGTGCCTGCCCCCTGATGGACCCTGGATGTAGCGCAACAGAAGAAGCAGTGAGGATACTGGTGGTGATGGGCTAGGGGACTGTTTCTGGTGGAATCTGGATGTGGTTTTCCAGGGGAAAATGATCAACTTCCAGAAAAACAGCGAAGTCAGCAGCTGTGGCCTCACTGCACGGACAGTGGAGTGTGGAAACCAGAGACCCTCCTGGGGGAGGATCTTCTCTGGCCTCCTTCCTTGGGTCTACACCCTGTTCTCTGCCCCAGGAATAATTAGGGATAATAATCTCCCTAATTTTTGCTCCATGGGGTTGCAAACTATTACAACCTGGAGCTAAGGAGCATTTGGGGGCATGGCTTCAGGCTTGGTGTCCCCCTAGCGAGGATGAGAGGGGAGGCTGCGCACGATTCCGGTGAGGGCAGGGTGGACCTTCCCTGATGGCCAGCTCTAGAGAGCCTGTGGCTGTGGCCCCAGGCACAGCTGAGACCTGGTTGCACGGCGGCACGCTCTGGGAGGGCCACCTGAGGTGTGGCTCCTGATAGCTCACAGGTAGGTGCCCCTCTGTGCGGCAGCTACAGCCCCTGCCAGTGGGTCAGCAAGATTGGGCGGTTCTTCAAGGCTGAGAAGAACTTGCCATCTTCAAGTGGGAGGCTGAGTGAGTATCCTGGCCACCGCGGCTGAATGCAGGTGCTCAGTAAGGCTCTGGGCGGGGGGTGGGTCGGGGGTTTCTGGCAGCTGGCACAGGGACCCTAGCTCCTCTCTTCACCAGTTCCATGATGGGTGATCCCCCTCACCTTCCTGAACACAGTTTCCTCCATCGTGAGCGTGGGGACGACCATGCCCCAGCTCCCTGACATCCCTACCTTGGTGCCTAGCTCCCCCCGGGAGGGGCAACATTTGTTGTAAGTCGTAAATATTAGAGCTTGTTTCTTTACAGTCTGGGAGTTGTGGTGTGGTTCTTTCACTTCCTGGGCTCATTTGTTAGGCATACAGAATCCCACCTTTCTCCTTGAATTAAGAACTCTTTTATGGGACACCTGGGTGGCTCAGTGGTTAAGCGTCTTCCTTTGGCTCAGGGTGTGGTCCTGGGGTCCCGGGATCGAGTCCCGCATCAGGATCCCCACACTCTCCCTGCTTCTCCCTCTGGATGTCTCTGCCTCTCTCTCTCTCTGTGTCTCTCATGAATAAATAAATAAAATCTTAAAAAAGAATCTTTTGGGACATCAGCTGATTGTATGGGGAGAAGGGCCAGCTCTTGGCTCCTGAAGACCACCTGAGTCCCCTGACTCTGGGGGCAGGTTCATTTCAGTGTCTCTCATTGGGCTCAGGAGCAGAGATGGCCTCTCAGAACTCCTGGGATTTTGAGGTCGGAGGCAGTTTCCTGGGCAGAGCAGTGACCACCGAAATGTGGGCATCTTGAAAAATAGCACAGGGCCATGTCCTGCACCAGGATGGTGACGGCCTTGCAGCAGCTCCAGAAACAGAGGAGCATGTTCTGCTTCTCTTGTTGAGGTTCCTTTGGACCAAATATTAGGAAACTGTGGTTTCCTCACTCAGCCTCTGGAACTGCATCAGCCATAAGGGAAAACAATATAGAAAGGTCAGAACAAAAAAAGAACAAGAGAGAGAGAAAAAAAAAGGAAGGTCAGAATGTGCATGTGGAAGGAACAAGGCCAGCGGGAGGGCGAGCAGGACTTTCCATCCTCAGGCCCCTCTAGGGGCTCCCTGATTGACCCTTTACCTACATGTGAGTCTCCTGGGAGCCTTGTCCACGACCTCTGAATTCCCTTTCCTGTTTGTTCCCTATCAGAGGGAGTGATTTGTGATGCAGCTTTTCAGACTACAGCTGGGTCTCATGCCCTAAATATCACGGCTCCCTATGAATTAGGGTTTCCAGTATCTTCTTTCTTCCTTCCGTCCCCTCTCCCTTCCCTTTCCCTCTCTTCTCCCTTCCCTCTCCCTTCCCTCAATTCTCTCCCTTCCTTCCTCTCTCTCTCTCTCTGCCCCTCCCTCTCCTTTTTATTTTTCTTTTCTTCTATTTTATTTATTTATTCATGTGAGACACAGAGACATAAGAAGCGGGAAAAGTGGGTCCCTGGGGGGAACCTGATGCGGGACTTGATCCCAGAACCCCGGGATCACGACCTGAGCCAAAGGCAGACGCTCAACCACTGTGCCACCCAGGTGCCCCCCCTCCCATACTCTTGGTTTTGAAGGGGGAAAAATCGAATAGAAGCAGAAAGAAGAAAAAAGGGAAATCTGCACATAGATGGGGCAATTGTATGAAGTAAAGGAGAATAAGAAAGAGTTACAGCAAATGGGGTACTTACAACATCCAGCCTCATTTGCCAGGGAAGCCCCGTGGAGACAGCCGGGCTGGAGCCCTGACTGAGAGACCTGGGCCAAGCGTGTCCTCCCCAGGGGAGACTTCCAACTGAGCATATTAATAGGGCAGGTGGCCAGGTCTGAAGTTAAACATTTGTGTGACTTCTTAGAGTCTGGAGCGAGCTGCATTTCTGTGTCATCATGCTTTTACATCTTCAAGGAGCCTGGGCTACGGGTGCTTGCCTTCCCTCCTGGATTCCATTCTGGGGGTGGGGTGGGGGAGGGCAGCCCAGCCTGGAGCAGGAGGGGATATAAGGCAAGATTTATAGTTCTTGGCGTCCAGACCAGAAGGCCCAATCTTGACCGGCTAATGTCAAGTAATCAGGCTCCCAGGGTCACGTATGTAGCATGAGTCTCACAAACAACATTCTTGAGCCTGCCTGCTCTATGCAGGTCGGGGGGTGGGGGGTAGGTGGGTTATGCAGGACGCATCCCAGAAACCCCCATCCATACAGTACACCATCTCCTGGGCAGAGGCACCCCAGGCATCATGCGATTGTCAAGCTCTGGAATATTCCTTTCCTAAAGTCTGTGGGCTACAATGTGGGTAAATACTGTCAACTTCATTGCATCAGTAGCTTCTCATGCATAATAATACATTATGAATGTAATTTAAGTAAATTTACATTACTTTAATACCTTCCAACGTCATTTCAAATGGATATACCAATATTTATTTCGCCATTCTTCCTTATTTTATGTTGACAGTAAATAAATCATGATCAATTCTTTTTAATAAACTCTGAACATTTCTCAGATGTAGATATTTGTAAAATTGTTGGATCCGAAGAAACATACATTAAGCTTTGGTATGGGTTGCCAAGTGCCAGCTGGGAGAAACAGCAGTTTATAATGCCACAAGTAGAGTCACCCATTTCCTAAATTCTTGCCAAACTAGATATCCTATTTTTTTGTATAACCTGGGAGACATTTCCTAAATTCTTGCCAAACTAGATATTCTAATTTTTGCATCACTTGAGAGACATTATTTTAATTTGTGCCTCTTTGCTGAGGTACAAATATTATTGCCTACATTTATAGGCAATATTGCCAAGAACTTAATATTGTTCCCTATGTTTATAG
This sequence comes from Vulpes lagopus, assembly GCF_018345385.1. Lineage (NCBI taxonomy): Eukaryota > Metazoa > Chordata > Mammalia > Carnivora > Canidae > Vulpes > Vulpes lagopus. The sequence goes on from NC_054830.1 coordinate 6,188,760, forward strand.
GTCATCGTATGTATTTGTGAATAAGTGTTCATAGCCCTTATCTTTAATGATCTTTCTCCTGGGGTGTTGGGTCTTCTGCTTATTTATCCACCATACTCTTTATGTCATAATGACCTGAGCCCATTGTCATGGATTTAATTGTTTCTTTCCAGCTTCTGTTTTGCCATTTGATTGTGTGATGGTGTGGAGAATTTAAAAAGTGCTCACATTTGTATAGTTAAGTCTTTTATTTTTCTATTTCTGCTTTATTATTTCACGGAACTCAAGAGTTACGACAATGTTGAATTTTTAAAATAAGCTTTAATTATTTTTAAGATTTTATTTATTCATGAGAGACCCAGAGAGAGGCAGAGACAGAGAGGGAGAAGCAGGCTCCCTGCTGGGAGCCTGATGTGGGCTTGATCCCAGGACCCTGGGGTCTTGACCTGAGCCAAAGGCAGATGCTCAACTACTGAGCCATCCAGGCGCCCTTTAAAATAAACTTTATTGGGATATAAGTCACATAACATAAAATCCAGGCTTGTGCAGTGTACAATCAATAGTCCTTGGTATATTCACAGAGTCGTGTGACGGTCAATACGATCTAACTATGGAATATTGTCATCACCCTCAAATGGAATCCCATACCCTACTGGTTTCCTTCAGTTTCCTTCTCTTCCCAGTACTAATCAATGGTTGCTATGCATTTTCCTATCTTGCACATTTCATATAAATGGAATTAGGTCATATGCAGTCGTTTGTGAGTGGCTTCTTTCACTTACTTTCCTTATGGATTTCCTGTCTTGATGGTCTATTGTTGAAAGTGTGGTGTTGAAGTCCTTTACGATTACTGCATTGTCTATTTCTCCCTTCCGATTTGTTAGTATTAATATATTTAGGTGCTCCCATGTGGTAGGATCTATGTAGTAAGTTTTTTGTAGATGTGTTTTTACCAAGTTGAAGAAATTCCCTCTGTTGCTAATTTGCTAAGATTTTATTAGTAAAAAATGCCAGAGTTTTTGCTACACATTTATCTGCATATACTTAGATGATCATGTGTTTTTTTTTCTTTTGAGAATAAATTACATTGATTTTTTTCAATGTTAGAACAACCCTGAATTCCTAAGATAAACTATGGAGTTGTCATGCATTATCAAATATATATATATGAATCAATTAGCTGAAATATTGTTAAGAAATTTTGCACCTAAGTTATTGAAAGACATTTGCTGTGGTATTATTTTCTGGTTTCTGGTTTTGATATTTTGGTAATGCTAGTTGCATAGAATGGGTCAGAAAGTATTACATTTTATTCTGTTTTCTGGAGGAGTTTGTATAGAATTGTATAGAAATATTTGGGAAAAGTCATAAATTTTCTTTTAACCCTTGGATTCTGGGATACATTTTACTATATCATAAAATTTTATTAAAATTTTTTAAAATTAAATTTAGTTAAGAAATAGTGTATTATTAGTTTCAGGGGTAGAATTTGGTGATTCATCAGTTGATACAATACCCAGTGCTCATTACATCATATGTCCTCCTTACTGTCCATCACCCAATTACTCCATCCCCTCACTCCCCTCCCCTCCAGCAACCCATTTATTTCCTATAGTTAAGAGTCTCTTATGGTTTTCCTCTGTTTTTTACCATATTTTATTTTTCCTTTCCTTCCACTATGTTCATCTGTTTTGTTTTTTAAATTCCACATATGAATGGAATCATATGCTATTTGTCTTTCTCTGACTTATTTTGCTTAGCATAATACTCTCTAGTTTCATCCATGTCATTACAAATGGCAAGATTTCCTTCTTTTCATAAGCGGAGTAATATTCAACTGTATACCACTTCTTTATTCCTATGTCAATGAACCTCTGGGCTCTTTCCACATTTTGGCCATTGTGGACATTGCTGCTATAAACATTAGGGTGCATGTGCCCCTTCAAATCACTATGTATCCTTTGGATAAATATCTAGTTGTGCAATTGCTGGGTCATACATATGTTAGCTCTATTTTTACTTTTTGAGGAAGCTCCATACTGTTTTTGAGAGCAGCGACACCAGTTTTCATTCATACCACAATGTAAGAGAGTTCCCCTTTCTTTGCATCCTCATCAATATCTGTTGTTTCCTGTTGTTTAAGTTGTTAAATCTAGTCATTCTGACCCATGTGAGGTGGTATCTCTTTATGGTTTTGATTTGTATTTCCCTGATGCCAAGTGATGTGGAACATTTTTTCCATGTGTCTGTTGGCCATTTGTATGATTTCTTTAGAGAAACGTGTTCGTGTCTTCCGCCTATTTCTTTTTTTAAAAATTTTTTTCAAAAAATTTATTCATGAGAGAGAGAAAGAAAGAGAGAGAGAGAGGGGGGCAGAAGGAGAAGCAGGCTCCATGCTGGGAGCCTGATGTGGGACTCGGTCCTGGGTCTCCAGGATCACACCCTGGGCTGAAGGCAGCACTAAACCGCTAAGCCACCTGGGCTGCCCAGTCTTCTGCCTATTTCTTGATTGGATTATTTGTTTTTTGAGTGTTGAGTTTGGTAAATCTCTTATAGATTTTGACCCTTTATCTGAGATGTCATTTGCAAATATCTTCTCCCATTCTGTAGGTTGCCATTTAGTTTTGTTGACTGTTTCCTTGCTGTGCAAAAGCTTTTATCTTGATAAAGTCCCAATAGTTGATTTTTGCTTTTGTTCCCTTTGCCTTTGGAGATGGACCTAGCAAGAAGTTGCTGCAGCTGAGGTAGGTCCAAGGGGTTGCTGCCCATGTTCTCCTCTAGGATTTTGATGGATCTTGTCTCACATTTAGGCCTTTTGTCCATTTTGAGTTTATTTTTGCGTATGGTATAATAAAGCAGTCCAGTTTTATTCTGTTTGTGGCTGTCCAATTTTCCCAACACTATTTGTTGAAGAGACTCCTTTTTTCCCCACTGGATATTCTTTCCTGCTTTGTTGAAGATTAGTTGACCTTAATGTTGAGGATCCATTTCTGGGTTCGTTATTCTGTTCCATTGATCTATGTGTCTGTTTTTGTGTCAGAATTATATTGTCTTAATGATTACAGCTTTATAATACAGCTTGAAGTCCAGAATTGTGATGCCTCTGGCTTTGGTTTTCATTTTCAACATCACTTTGGCTATTCAGGGTCTTATCAGGTTCCATACAAATTTTAGGATTATTTGCTCCAGCTCTGTGAAAAATGCTGATAGTATTTTGGTAAAATATTGCATTGAATGTATAGATTGCTTTGGGTAATGCAGACATTTTAATGATATTTGTTCTTTCACTACATGAGCATGGACTGTTTTTCTATTCCTTTGTGTCTTCTTTAATTTCTTTCATAAGTGTTCTATGGTTTTCAGAGACTGATCTTTGCTTCTTTGGTTAGGTTTATTCCTAGGTATCTTATGGTTTTTGGTGCATTTATAACCGGGATCAATTCCTTTATTTCTTTTTCTGCTGCTTCCTTGTTAATGTATAGAAATGCAATAGATTTTTTGTAAGTTGATTTGACATCCTGTGACTTTGCTAAATTCCTGTATCAGTTCTAGCAATTCTTTGGTGGAGTCTTTCAGGTTTTCTGCGTAGAGTATCATGTCTGCAAAGAGTGAAAATTTGACTTCTTCTTTGCTGATTTGGATGCCTTTTATTCCTTTTCATTGTCTGATTGCTGGGGCTAGGACTTCTAGTACTGTATTGAACAACAGTGGTAGGGTGAACATCCCTGTCATGTTCCTGACCCTAGGGGAAAAGCTCTCAGCTTTCCCCTGTTGAGGATATTTGCTGTGGGTCTTTTGTATATGGCTTTTGTATTGTTGAGGGATGTTCCCTCTATCCCTACATAGTAGAGGGCTTTTTTTTTTTTTAAATCAAGAAAGGATGCTGTATTTTGTCAAATGTTTTTTCTGCATCTATTGAGAGGATCATATGGTTCTTGTCCTTTTATTAATATGGTATATCGCATTGGTTAATTTGTGGATATTGAGTCACTCTTGCAGCCCAGGAATAAATCCCACTTGGTCATGGTGAATAATCCTTTTAATGTACTATTGGATCCTAGTAGCTAGTATCTTGGTAAGGGTTTTTGCACTCATGTTAATCAGGGTTATTGGTCTACAATTCTTTTTGTTTTGTCTTCGGTTTTGGGATCAAGGTAATGCCGACCTCATAGAATGAGTTTGGAAGTTTTCCTTCCATTTCTATTTTTGAAACAGCTTCAGAAAAATTGGTATTAATTCTTCTTTACATGTTTGGTAGAATTCCTCAGAGAAGCCATCCAGCCCTGGACTATTGTTTGTTGGTAGATTTTTGATTACTGATTCAATTTCTTTGCTTGTTACAGGGCTGTTCAGGTTTTCTACTTCTTCCTATTTCAGTTTTGGTAGTTTATAAGTTTCTAGGAATGCATCCATTTCTTGCAGATTGCCTAATTTCTTGGTACGTAATTGATCATAATCTCTTATAATTGTATTTCTTCAGTGTTGGTTGTGATCTCTCTTCTTTCATTCATGATTTTACTTATCTCAGTCATTTTTCTGTTTGATAAGTCTGGCTAGGGGTTTTGTCAAACTTACTATATTGTGCCCAAGATTGCGAATCCGAGAATCCACCAAGGAGCCGACACCGATGCAAGTACACAAAGGTTTATTTACAAGCTGGAGCTTGGGTCCAAGTATACCCAACACAGCAGAGCAGGGACTTGGACCCCGAGGTGGGTTACAGCTGGGTTTTTATGGGCTAGTCTAGGGGATTTTCAGAAGGCGTGGAGGAATTTTTTCATTCTGATATGGGGGAAAGGGTGGGGGAGTTTCTTAAGATCTGTTTTCATTCCAATACGGGACTTTCTGTTTCTGTCAAGGGTGTTCTGAGCTCTGTTTTCATTCTGAGATGGGACTCTCTGTCAAGGGCATTCTGTGGTTTTTCCTGTAAAGTTCAGCTCTTATTCACAGGGGCCTGAGATGGCTGTACTTGTGCTAATGCTAAACTTGAGGTGGAATGGCCTTAATTTTCTTGGCCTCCACAACTAATTCTTTCAAGGAACCAGATCATAGTTTTGTTGATCTGTTCTACTGTTTTTAAAAAATTTCTATATCATTGATTTCTGCTCTACTTTTTATTATTTTTATTTTCCTGCTGGATTTAGGCTTTACTTACCTTTTTTTTTTCCAGCTCTTTTAAGTATAAATTTAGGTTGTATATTTGAGAGTTTTCTTGTTTTTTTGAGGAAGACCTGCATTGCTATATGCTTCACTCTTAGGACTGCCTTTGCTGCATCCCAAAGGTTTTGAACTGTCATGTTTTCAGTTTCATTCCATATATTTTTTAAATTCTTTAATTTTCTGGTTGATCAATTCATTCTTGAGTAGGATATTCTTTAATCTCCATGTATTTGTGGTCCTTTAAAATTTCTTCTTGTGGGTGACTTCAAGTTTCATAGCATTGTGGTCTGAAAATATGCATGGTATGATCTCAATCTTTGTACTGGTTGAGACCTGATTTGTGACCCACTATGTGATGTATTCTGAAGAATGTTCCATGTATACTCAAAAAGAATGTGTCTTCTGCTGTTTTAGGATGAAGCACTCTGAATATATCTGTTAAGTCCATCTGGTCCAGTGTGTCATTCAAAACCCTTGTTTCCTTGTTGATCTCATGCTTAGGTTATCTGTCCATTGCTGTAAGATGTTAAAGTCCCTTAGTATTATTGTATTATTATTAATCAGTTTCTTTAATTTTGTTATTAATTGGCTTATATGATTGGCCGCTCCCATGTTAGGAGCATACATATTTATAATTGTTAAATCTTCTTGTTGGATAGACTCCTTTATTATGACATCGTGTCTTCATCTCTTATTACAGTCTTTGGTTTAAAATCTAGTTTGTCTGATCGGGGCATTGCTGTCCCAGCTTGCTTGCTTGCTTTTTTTAAAAAAAGATTTATTTATTCATGAGACACACAGAGAGAGGCAGAGACATAGGCAGAAGGAGATGCAGGCTCTCTGATCAGGAGCCTGATGTGGGACTTGATCCAGGACCACCAGGATCATGCCCTGAGCCGAAGGCAGACACTCATCAGTGTCCTGATGGGTATTATTTTTTAATGCATTCTGATATCCCATGTCTTTTGATTGGAGTATTGAGTCCATTTACATTCAGAGTAATTATTGAAACATATGAATTTAGTGCCATTGTATTACCTGTAGAGTCACTGTCTCTGTAGATTGTCTCTGTTCCTTTCCAGTTTTTGTTACTTTGGGGCTCTCTCTCTGCTCAAAAGATTCCCTTTAATATTTCTTGCAGGGCTGGCTTAGTGTTCACAAATTACTTTACTTTTTGTTTGTCCTGGAAACTCTTTGCCTCTCCTTCTATTCTGAATGACAGCCTTGCTGAATAAAGTATTCTTGGCTGTGTATTTTTCCAATTTAGCATGTTGAATATATCATGCCAGTCTTTTCTGGCCTTCCAGATCTCTGTGGACAGGTCTGCTGCCAAGCTTATGTGTTTACCCCTTGTAGTTTAAGGACCTCTTGTTCTGAGCTGCTTTCAGGACTTTATCTTTGTAATTTCCAAGCTTCAGTATAATATATCGAGGTGTTGACTGACTTTTGTTGATTTTGATGGGGGGGGGGCGGCTTTTCTGTGACTCCTGGACTTAAATGCCTGTTTCTTTCCCCAGATTAGGGAAGTTATCAGATATAATTTGTTTAAACAAACCTTCTGCCCCTTTTCCCCACTCTTCATCTTCTGGGACTCCTATAATATAGTTATTATTTTGCTTTATGGAATTGCTGAGTTCCCTATGTCTACCTTTGTCATCTAATAGTTTTCTTTCTCTTTTCTTTTTAGCTTCTTTATTTCCCATCACTTTATCTTCTACATCACTGATTCACTCTTCTGATTTATTCATCCTCATTTTTATGGCCTCCACTTGGGTCGGGATCTTAGTAATAACATTTTTAATTTCAGCCTGACTAGATTTTTAGTTCTTTTATCTCTACAGTAAGGGATCCTCTAGCATCTTCTATGCTTTTTTCAAGCCCAGTTAGTATCTTTATAATCATTGTTTTAAATTCTAGTTTAGACATCTTCCTTATATTCATATTGATTAAATCCCTGGCAGTGATTACTACTTCCTATTCTAGTTTAAAATCTAGTTTTAAATTCTAGTTTAGACATCTTCCTTATATTCATATTGATTAATTCCCTGGCAGTGATTACTACTTCCTATTCTTTCTTTTGGGGTTAATTTCTCCATCTTGTCATTTTGTCCAGAAGAGAAAGGAAGAAAGAAACAACAGCAACAGGAAAAAACAAAAACAAAAACCAGCAACTAGATCCTGGGTGTATCTTGGTCTCCTTGTTAAAAGAAACTAGATGTCAAAATAAGAAAGACAAACATACGCACACACATGTACATGCACACATATATACACACACATATAAATGCAATGAAAAGAAACAAAAAATAAAATGTATAAAAATAAAAATTAAAAAAATAAAGGAATTGAAAACATGAGAAAATAACTGAGACTTAAGAATAAAAATACAAAGATTGCTATACACTGTTTTCCCCAAGAGTGAAGATTTGCAGCCATGGTCAGTAAACTTGGTGAGAACCAGCTGTTTGTGCTGCTCTTTTAGGGAAGGGGCCTGTTGTGCTGATTCTCAGGTAGACTTGCCCTAGTGGAGATGCGCCTCATGTGCAGAGGCAGGGCTCAGTGTAAGTGGCTCTAGATGCCCATAGGTGGCGCTGTTTTGCTTCTTGAAACTTTCAGCACTGATGGGCAGGATGAGTATGGGTGTTCCCTGCTCTCTAGCCCCAGATCTGAAAATTCATGTCCCCTACTCTTTAGTGAGCCCTCACAGAAGCAATCACACACTCTTGTCTCCTCAGTTCCCATCAGAACTCTGTGTTCACTTGGCTTGTGACCAAGCATTATCTCAGGCACACAACTGAGTTTCAAAATTCCACATTTTTGGGACTTCTGCAAATGTCTACCCATGCTGTTCCTAGGTAGGGGGGAAGCGTGTCTCACCATGCTTCTGCCTTTGGCTGGATCCCTCCCAGGAAAACGGTCGCAGGTCCATGCAGTAGTTTGTAGTTTATGGCAACGCAGAGCAGAAAGCCAGCCCCTAGGTGCACAGTTCTCAGCTGGCTTCCCAGCTCCTATTGCCTGGGAACTCTGCTGTACTCAGGCATCCCTGTTCTTGTGACCCTGGAGATCCTGAGACCACACTTTCGCACCTGGGATTCCGTCCTGCTTTACCATCTGAGCACCTTTAAGCCACGCATGCCCCCCACTGTAGTAGACTTCTAAAAGTTCTGATTCTGTGCTCTGCTGCTTATAATACTTTGTGGTAGCCTCCTTACGCAGGCTCCCTCCCTACTGCCATATCTTCTACTATATCACATATGATTCAAGTATCTGCACCTCCCACGTTACAAATGGTGGTCGCTTTTCTATTTGTACACTTGTAGCATTTGTTTTCTCATGTCCCCAGTTGATTTCTTGGGTGTTCAGAATGATATGATAAATAACTATCTAATGGTATTTGAGAGATGAGACAAACTTAAGGTCCCCCTACTCCTCTGCCACCTTAACTCCTCCCACCCAATGTTATTCTTTTTTAGTATCTTGTTGGATTTTAGTAGCTAATGTGTTTTGTAGAATGGTCACATCTAGATTTATCAGTGGAATGGGACAAAAATTATTTCCTCATCATCTGGAGTTGTGTCATGGTCATTCTAGCCTCAAGAAAATAGGTAAGGGAATCCTTCATTTCATTTTCTGGCATAAGTTTTATAACTTGCACTTTATATGTACCCTGAAATTTATTAAAGACTATTGGTAAAGCAATCTCTATCTGTGGCTTTGTGTGCTGTGTGGAAAATTAGATTACAAATCTAACCTTGTTGATGTTTATGAATCTCTTCAGGTTTTCTACCCATTAGGCACGAGATCATGAACTGAACACCTGACAGGTTAAATTTGGGGGATAATGAAACAAGTCCACTTTAAAGCCGTCTTCAGGTGTTATACTCTAATAGCAAATAAAAAGATTCCCCCCATAAAGAAAAGAAAATATGAGGCAAATCTTAAAAGTAAAAAAAAAGTGAATTCAGCTCTTCTAGTCTACGATTGTTCATGAAATACATGAAACTAAGGGGAAGAAAGCTCTTAAGAGGATAATTAGTGCAGAGTATATACAGTTGGCCCTTGAGCAATGTGGGAGTTAAGGGCACTAAACCGATGCACAGTTGAAAATCTATATACAACCTTTGACTCTCCATGAACTTAAGTACTAATAGCCTACTGTTGACCAAAAGCTTTAGCAATAATATAAAGTCAACACATATTTTGTATGTTATATGTATTATGTATTATATTTTCAATAAAATAAGCTAGAGAAAAGAAAATGTCAGTGAGAATCGTAAGAAAGAGAAAATATATTTATAGTACTGTTCTGAATTTATTTTAAAAGTCCACGAATAAGTGGACCTGTGAAGTTCAAAGCCATGTTGTTCAAGGGTCAACTATATTTTATGTATATCAAGTCTGTCCTCTATTTATACTGTACACAGTTTTCTTTCAAGGGTTTTTGGAGAGGAATAAGATGGCCACATGTTTAGGCAACAGAAGAAAGCTAAAATTCCCAAAGTAGAAGTAATATACATAAAATTATTTGGATACAATGGAATGACAGATTTTAATTTGAAATATAACTCTACTACTTAGGAGCTACTAAAACAACATCTCATGATATTTAGGTAAAGAATTAACCGAAAATAAAATTTTGCACATTATCTAGAAAATCATAATATTGAAAACATGTAAGAAAGAACCACTAGAAAATAGCCAGAGCGCTGTTTGTGTGAAAATATTTTATTATAATTTATTAACAACCAAGAATTGACTTTTAGAATGTTTAAATTCGGTTTGAAGTTCACATGGTTAGAAAAATACCAAAGTAGGGATCCCTGGGTGGCGCAGCGGTTTGGCGCCTGCCTTTGGCCCAGGGCGCGATCCTGGAGACCCGGGATCGAATCCCACATCAGGCTCCCGGTGCATGGAGCCTGCTTCTCCCTCCGCCTGTGTCTCTGCCTCTCTCTCTCTCTCTGTGACTATCATAAATAAATAAAAAAAAAAAAAAAAAAAGAAAAATACCAAAGTATTTCTCAAGGAAAGGAGAAGACAGGAACTAACAGAAAGGCAACATTAATTCTTTAGGAAATACAAAAAAAAAGTCAAATATTTTAAATATCAAAGAACCTATATTTTTAGCTAATGTAATTGAGAAAAATAAGAGGAGTCACATATAAAAACCTATGGCTATTGTTCCAGGAATAACCTCAGAATTTTCAGCTGAGATTGGAACATTCCTAGGGCTCTACAAAAGCCCACAGCTAAGTGGGCCTGAGTTCTGGAGAGAGATGATTTGCTCTTCCCCAATGCCTTTCCCTCTCACCCAATCAAAAGAAAAGGGAGGAGTTGTGTATATGTATGCCATCCCAGGGACTTTCTCAGATTGTGAGATTATTAACTGGGTTGAGAAAGAAGAAGGTGAAGAAATGCAATAGATACTTTGAGTGTTAGCCCAGGTTTTTGCTCAGGGCTGAGGCATCCATCTCACAGCTACTGAGATTATTGACTGATGACAGCTTATAGCTCTACCCCAAAGGAAGTGCCCACATCATTGGGAGTGACCTTACCCAAGGATGCAACTCTCTTAGGGACCATCCCAAGGCCAATGTCTGGCAGACATGGGAATATGAAGCTTGTTTCCCTGGACTTCATTTGGACAACACTGAAGGGCTGTCCCTGTCCAGAGACTTTTGGGATTGGTTGACCCTCAGTTGCAACTATTTTGTGATTTAGCTTCTCCTTTCTGTTCCTGCCTTTGCTCAATTCCCACAGGAACTCTCTGAGTCTTTTCCCAGGGACTTATCTGTGACCAACAGCAATAGGGGGACATTGCTTCTGAACATAGCAGCATTAGATTAAAAGAGTTCTGTTCTGGAAAAATTATTTTTTAGAAAATTTGAGAGGGTAGGATAACCTAGGTAATGCTGTGGTGATAAGTCCAATAATTAAGAGTTTAATAAGTAAAAAGTTGTTGCATCAAACATTGGACTTCTTTACAAGCCACATAGGACAAAGCTGATGGACATACCATCATCTTGTTGGCATATGATCTGGAACTCATGCCAGTGAAGGAGATAAAAAGCACATAGGAATATCACACATCATCTTTCATTCTTTGGTTTAAAAGTGATACCATTGGTTAGAATTAACCACATAGTCTTTCGAAAAGCAAGGGGTCTAGAAAACATGGTCTTGGTCTTCTATGTGCCCAGAATGAAGTAAGAACTGTATAATGTCCCCTGGAGTCCCCCTTCCTTTTTTTTTTCACCAAATAATCTGGTCACTTTTCCTCTCACATAGAGAAATTGCTTACCCTCTTCCCAAGGAAGACATCCCAAAGTCCACTAAACTCAGAATCATATTTTCCTTTTCTTATTCAGGTCATAAATGGTCCTTTTTGATCCTATCCTGAGTGATAAAAGACCAGTTCCCATCTCTCTATCGGATGGTCCCCAGGAACAGCTCTCCCCTTCATGGAATAATCTGGTTATTGCTGCATTTTGGCTGGACCTGGGTGGCACTCTTTTTCTCTAATAAAAGGCAGAGGGAACTGCTCCTTGAGGACCTGTAAGCAGAGAAGGCACAGAATGGTGTATGTGTGGCCTTTATAGTGAAACTCTCTACTGCTAAGAGAATGTAGGGACCAAGTGGTATACGTTTCATGACAAAGACCAGAGTTTCATCTGCAAAGGTGCATGTAATTTAGGGCAATGTAGCAAGTTTGTTACCCTTGGCAGGATGGTAGAAGTCTATTTAACCTCGGAGAAGGTGTGGATCATGATAGCGGAGTGCAATATTGTTTTATAGAAGATGGGCCACATACTGCATTCTTTCCGTGGAAGTTCCTCATTTCACCCAGAAGAGGGACATCCTGGCTTTTATGCACTTTTCAAGGCAATCCTTGAACAATCCTTCCCGGTATCCAGAAGACTTTAACCTCACTAAATTTTGGTTTGAAATGTGTGATTGTTTGCTTGCTTGATCACTATGTGGAAAAATTGGAGCGTGCCCACCAAATTATGCCAGATGTTGACTTAATGCCATTGTCTGACTCCAGCTATTTCATCTATGATGCTGTGTATCCCATGGTCCAAGCCCTCCATCAATGCTTTTGGTGGAAACAGAAGTAGGTTCTATAAGGGATGTAGATAACCTATGCTTCTTCCCTGGAAGGTAATTGTTCTTCAGATGTAGATAGACAACCTGTTGCTGTCTGGAGGTATTTCCTTGTGATACAACATCATGACTATATTTTTTGTCTCAAGGTCAACAGGATTAGGCAAATGGGTAGCTCTTGCATATTGATTGTATGTTTATCTATAATTGTCACATTTATTTTGAGAATTCTACCATTGGGGGCTTTAATTTCAAACTAATTAGAAATTATACCAAAAAATATTTCCTAATGTAGGAAAAAAAATGCTATGAAGCATAGGGGAATTAAAAGTTAGTAAAATCTATACTCTTTTTGGGAATTCATCCAATGGCAGAAAATACTGAAATAATGACCATACCTGACTCCAGCAATTTCATCTATAATTCTATGTATGTTGTGGTCCAAGTGTCCCATGAAATTATTTTGGTGAAAACGGAAGTGTCTAAATGATGTTCTACATGGTCCATGGAACATGCACCAGTTTTAGAACATTTTTACAAAACCTGCAACAAACATGAGAGCAGGGATGTGATCCTATATTTAACTCTGACAACAATAATGATGCATATAAACTCAGGATATCTTCCCAGGTTGTAAATGAATCTGTCAGAATTTTGCCCCAGGCATATCTGAATCCATAACTCCTCTATATTTAGGAACTTCTGTTTTTATGCACAAGGGAGAAATACATTTAATCAAGTTTTTTTTATTAAATTCAATAAATTTATCAGGTCAAATAAGTTTAGTATCTTTTCATATAAATTTAAAGCAAACATGTACATGTAAAATTGTGTCAGAAAGTTAATTTACTAGCTGATTTTAATTTTTATTAACAGTAATATTTGATATATACCTGAGAGCTCATTTAGTGTTCATTCTTAGAAAAGAAAGAGGCCTTTCCAAGATGACTTTCATAGATGTGATTCTGGATTATTTAGGATGCTTCTACCAAGGTGATTGAAAACTTAAACATCTGTTGCTTAAACAATAAGAATAGGATGTCAGGGAAAATGGCAGAGAACTCTAAAAGTGTGTCCTTTCAAAAAAGTAAAAAATTAAGGGGAAGTGGGCAGGGGGATGGGGTAATTGGGTGATGGGCATTAAGGAGGGCACTTGATGTAATGAGCACTGGGTATTACATGCAAACGATGAATGACTAAGTTCTATCCCTGAAACTAATAATATACTATATGTTAATGAAATTGAATTTAAATAAAAAATTAAAAAAATAAGCTAGATCCAAAATGTCAGAATTAACTTTTTTCAGAATTTTGACATTTAATCAAAAGCTTATAACAAGGGAGGGGAACCTGGGTGGCTCAGTTAGTTAAGCATCTGCCTTCAGCTCAAGTCATGATCCCAGAGTCCTGAGATCAAGCCCCACACTGGGCTCCTTGCTCAGTGGGGAGCCTGGTTCTCCCTCTCCCTCTGCAGCTTCCTCCTGCTTGTGCTCTCTCTCTCTTTCTCTGTCAAATAAATAAAATCATTAAAAAAAAAAAAAGCTTACAACAAGGGAAATGCTTAATGGCATTTAAGGAATTTTTAAAAATTCCTAGCTGATCACTAAGCTAATGGAACAAAGACTTCAGTGGCCACTCATGACAAAGACTACAGAATATACATGATTTGATCGGAAAATACACTAAGCAAACTAACAACAATTATAATAAGCAGCAACAACAAACACTGGGTTGGGGGAGAGCTTGATTCCCATAGATATCACATTATAGTATTCCAAATATTAAGTTTTCAACAAAAAATAACAAGGCATGCAAAGAGACAAAATAGGATGGTCCATACATAGGAAAAAATAATAAGAATAGCCCTAATAGAATAATTAAAATTAATTAATAAGAATAGGAAGTCTTCAGGGTTTCTAGACAAATGCTTTATCTGGTCGTTGCTGTTCACATTCTTTTGTTGAACGTATATCTTCATAAGGTTTTTAGCAGAGATATGTTGAATATTGATGTTTCATGGTCAAGATACAATCAGAGACCATAGATACTGACAACCAATTTGTCTATTCTGCTTTTTCCCCCCAAAGACTGTATCTATTGATTTATCTTGATTTCTAAGCAAAACCTAGAAAACCTACAAAATTAAGTGTTTTATGGTTTACCTATGAATAATACAGAAAATACTGTTATTATTTTTGTGAAGAACATCAATTTTATGTAGTTTATTTCAACTTAAATAAAATGTCAATTTTATTTTAAAAAAGCAAGCGTAGAAAAAGATGACCCAGCATTTCCACTCTTAGATATTTATTCAAAAAAATTGAATATAGGTCTGCAAACCAAAATTTATATATGCATAATTATAGCAGAACTGTGCCTAATGGCCAAAAGTGGAAACAATGCCCCAATATCCAGCAACTGAAAGTGGATGAACAAAATATGGTTTATCTATGTGATGGAATGTGATTCAGCCATTAAAATAAATGAATTACTGATATATTTATAAACTTTGAAAATGTTATGCTAAGTGTAAGAAACTAGATACAAAGGGAACAGATATTTTATGATTACATTGATATGAAATGTCCAGAACAGGTAGATCTCTAGATAGAAAGTAGATTCATGGTTGCTACAGCTGGATTTAGGGTGGAATGGAGAGTAACTGTTTAATTAGTATGGGATTTCCTTTGGGATGATGAAAATATTCTGGCAATAGCCAGTAGTGATAATTGTACAGCATTGTGAGTGTACTAAAACCCACTGAATTGTACCCTTTAAGGTGGTGAATTTTATATTATTTGAATTTTACTTTAGTTCAAAAAATAGTTAATTATCTCCCACAACAATGTCAAGAACCACCCCGGTTCAAGGATTAAAAGGTAAAAACCTCATCAATACTTGAGGAGTTGTAGATTTACTCTCATAGTGAGATGATTCTCTCCATGGTCATAGACAATCCTATTCTTGGCCTAGAATGTCCAAATGCAGTAAGAGAAAAAATTCCCATATTATAATCCTTTTACAATACAGGCATTTCCTTCCAGATGCTCCAAGCCAACTATGGGTCAGGGTTGCACTAAAGCCCTTGACTAAGCCATGCTTTGAGCCATGTCATGATTATGTTCTATTCCTTTCCCATTGGTCTTACCACGAGAGGAAAAGTTTATTTCACTTGAGTCCATGAGATGGTAAACACCCAAACACAACTTAGCTTCTACCGTCAAGAAACCCTGAAGGTGGGGAGGTGAGAAAGAAGAGGTTGCTTTTTAAGCATGAGCCTTAATCTCTAATTTGAATGCTCTCTTTTTCAATTTTTGCTCTCCACTAGCTGCTCCTCTTCCTGAATAAAATCCAATTTAGAAACAGTGCCAGAAAGCACATGTCCTTAGATAAGGAAAGAAGCCATCTGATGCAGTGTGATATCCTGAACACTGAATTCTTCTGCTGGTCTTGGGCTTCTGGGTAAAGTGAGAGAGTTTGGCTCCAATAGTCTATATGATCAAGGCTTGGTCATCAATGAAGAGATGATAGAATGGCCTATTGTATTCAAAGAGATATGACATCTTTTCAAGATTAGATGTACTTATCGTAAGGGTATCAGAGCAGAATCCTCAAATGAGATGAAGTATATGCTCACTTAACTCAGCACTAAATTCACATTTCAAATGCAACATCTTCATACTATGTAGTCTTCCATGTATTCTGAGTCAATGCCTACAAAAAGCAGGTTTGCATATGCTATTATTTTTAATTTGAGTATATCTATTCACGTAGTGGCTGTGAAAGTGCAATGAACTTAATGGATATATCAGATACCCTGAGTCTGATTTATAAATGATAAGTTATGTTTACGTATAATGTATATATATACATGTATACACGTATACCTACACACATGTATACATATACATAATATACATTATGTATAAATGATAGTTATGTTTAAGTATGAGAGCATAATAACATATTCTTGGGCACAGAGGGCCAGTGTATCATGATCACACATATATCTACATTGAAAGAATTTTTGGATGAAGTGGTTAAATAAAAGAAAATCAAGTTATGTTGCCCATAACGTATGAAATAAAAATGATAAAATAATTTGGTAAAATTTTGGTTCTTTGCAAATAGAGGAAACAAAACCTAATAATCTATAATTAGGTTATTTAGATAATATCAACAAGGTGGGGCTTGAAGGCGATATAGTGATGTAATGACAGGTAAAATGTTCTCTCTCTTTATGGGAGAAATATAGGTATCCTCTCATGGATACAATAATGTGTAAAATTATGACCAATGATTCTCTATTTTCCTGATTAGACACCTAAATCTATGTGTAGCCAGAGTTGTAGTTTGGAATTCAGAAACAATCCACAAGAAGGAAGGCCTATGTGTTGTCTTGCTTGTGTTTTTTGCCCAGAGAGAGACATTTCCAATCCTACAGGTATTAAACTTCATGATTACCCTATAATAATTCCTGTTACTTCTTTCTTAATGAAAAGGAAACCAAAGACACTGACAAGTAGTGCACCATTGTTCTCAATTCATGAATGTATTCATTCTTTTGATGTATCCATTTTCCATAGCCTTTTAAAAAACTGGAGTATAATTGACATGCAATATTCTATTAAGGTTCAGGTATACAACATGTTGACTTGACGATTCTGCACATCACAAACGTTCACCCTGATAAATGTAGTCATCACCTGTCATACAACGTTATTACAATATTGACTATATCCCCTATGCTGTACTTTTCATCTCCATGGCTTATTTATCTTACATCTGGAAATTTGTACCTCTTAATTCCCTTTATTTTATCCATTTCCCACTTCCCTCTGGCAACCAGCAGTTTGTTCTCTGTATTAAAGTCTGTTTTTTGTTTTTGTTTGTTTTGTCAAGATGTGGAAGCAACCCAAGTGTTCATCAACTGATGAATGGATAAGGAAGATATGGTGCATATACACGATGGAATATTACTTAGCCATAAAAAAGAATGAAACAAAGAGAGTCTTGACGAAAGCAATGTGAAGATAGTTTAACATCTGTTAATCAATATATACTTATATATATTATATCTTCTTGCTGGATTGACCCCTTTATCATTTTTTAGTGCCTCTCTTTTTGGTTTATTACAATCTTTGTTTTAAAGTCTATTTTATATAATTATCCCAGGTTTTTTTTCATTTCCTTTTACATGGAATATCTTTTTCCATCCCTTCTTTGTGTATTTATTTCTGAAGTGATTTTTCTTGTAGGCAGCGTATATGTGTTTCTTTTTAAATACATTCAGCCACTCTATGTCTTTTGATAGGGGAATTTAGCTCATTTAGATGTAAACTTATTGATATGTATTCATTGCCATTTTGTTCATTGGTTTTCTGGCTGTTTTTGTAGTTATTCTTTATTCCTTTTTTTCTGTCTCTTCCCTTGTGGTTTGATGACTTCCTTTAGTGTTATGTATACATTTCTTTCTTATTTGCTTGACTGTATTTACTATTTTTTCTTTCATGTAGATAGAAGCACTTAAAAATTTTTTTTAAATTTAAATTCAATTTAGTTAATGTATAATGTATTATCAGTTTCAGGGGTAAACTTTAGAGATTCAGCAGTTACATATAACACCCAGTGCTCTTTACATCAAGTGGCCTTCTTAATGCCCATCACCCAGTCACCCCATCCCTCCACTCACCTCCTCTCCAACAACTTTCAGTTTGTTTCCTATAGTTAAGAGCCTCTTATGGTTTGTCTCCCTCTGTTTTTATCTTATTTTGTCTTCCCTTCCCTTCCCCTATGTTCATCTGTTTTGTTTCTTAAATTCCACATATGAATGAAGTCATATGCTATTTGTCTTTCTCTATTATTTCGCTTAGCATAATACCCTCTGGTTCCATCCACATTGTTGCAAATGGCAAGATTTCATTCTTCATGATGGCTGAGCAATATTCCATTATATCTATCTATCAACTGTCTATTGTCTATCGTCTATTGCCTATCGTCTATCACATCTTCTTTATCCATTCATCTGCTGATGGACATCTGAGCTCTTTCCACATTTTGGTTCCTGTGGAGATTGCTGCAATAAACGTTGGGGGTGCATGTTTCCCTTTGAATCACTCTTTTTGTATCCTTTGGATAAATGCCTAGTAGTGTAATTGGTAGGTCATAGGATAGTTCTGTTTTTAACTTTTTGAGGAACCTTCATACTGTTTTCAAGAACTTCATGTTTACCATGAGGTTCTTCTATATTGTCCTATGTTTATAAACAACTATTTTAAGTCGACAGCAACTTAAATTCAAAAACCTTCCCAAATTCCACATTTTTCTTCCACTCCACATTTTGTTTTTAACATTTATATCTTTTTATTTCGTGTATCCCTTAGCTATTGCAGTTTAATTTTACTATTTTTGTCTTTTAGCCTCCATAGTGGCTTTATAAGTGATTAATCTGCTACCATTATTATATATTTACCTATTCCAATAGGTTTTTACTTTACTATGTTTTCTTGTTATTAATTAGTGGTGTTTCTTTTCAGCTTTAAAGAAGTACTCTTAACATTTCTTATATGGCTAGTTTAGTAGTGATGATCTACTTTAGCTTTTGCTCATCTGGAAAGCTCTTTATCTCTCAAGTTCTGAATGATAACTTTGAAAGGTGAAGTACTCTGGGTTGGAAGTTTTTCCTTTCAGCACTTGGAATACATAATGTCACTTCCTCCTGGCATGCAAAGTTTCTGCTGAGAAATCTGCTGAGAGCCTTGAGGGGTTTCCTTTGTATCTGAAAATTTGTTTTGTCTTGCTGCTTTTAGGTTACTCTCTAATTTTTGGCATTTTAAATATAATATGTGTTGGTGTGGATCTCTTCTGGTTCATCTTATTTGGAACTCTCTGTGCTTCCTTGACCTGGATGTCTGTTTCCTTCCCTGGGTTATAGAAGTTTTTAGCCATTATTCCTTCAAATAAGTTTTCTGCCTTTTCTCTCTCTTCCTTTTATTATGCTTGATGTTGTCCTATAGGTGCCCTAAGTTATCTTCATTTTAAAAAAACTCTTTTTTTTTTTTTTTCCCTCTTTGCTGCTCTGGGTGAGTTCCATTGCTTTATCTTCCCACTTGCCGATTCATTCTTCTCTTTAATACACTCTGCTATTGAAACTGTCTAGTGTATTTTTCAACTCAGATATTATATTCTTTGGCTCTGTGACTTATGTTTGGTGCTTTCTTACATTTTCTCCTTATTGATGTTCTTGTTGATTGTTCGTCCTTCTCCAGAGTTCAGTGAGCATCTTTACAACCATTACTTTGAATTATCAGGTAGATTGGTATCTACATATCATTAAGGCCTTTTTCTGTGGTTTTTCTTTCATTTGGAACATGTTTCTCTGTTTCTTCATTTTGCCTGATTCTGTTTCTGTGTATTAGGCAAACAACTTCCTTTATCAGTCTTTTTTTTTTTTTTTTAAGAGGAGGGGTGGGGCAGAGGGAGAGAATTTTCAAGTAGACTCCCTGCTAAGCATGGAGCATGATGTGGGGCTCAATCTCATGATCCATGAGATCATGACCTGAGTTGAAACCAAGAGTTGGACATTTAACTGACTGAGCCATCCTGGTGCCCTACTATCTGTCTTAAAGTGAGTGGCTTTGCATAGGTGATGGTCCTTCTTGTACAACTTTGTCCTAGCACTTTGTTACCTCTCTACCTTGTGATTGCCTAAACGGCCTGATTTTTTTTTTTTTAATATGCCTCCATTGTGGAGGGTATGCCATGAGTTATCAGTATTCTAAAGGAAGGAAATCTTTTTTGTTGTTGTTCAATTTGCCAACATATAGCATAACACCCAGTGTTCTTCCCGCCAAACGCCCCCCTCAGTGCCCATCACCCAGTCACCCCAACCTTCCACTCACCTCCCTTTCCACTACCCCTTGTTCATTTCCCAGAGTTAGGTATCTCTCATGTTTTGTCACCCTCACTGATATTTTCACTCATTTTCTTTCCTTTTAAAGGGAGGAAATCTTATTTAATATTTAGTTTCAAGTTTTTTGGAAACCAAATCCCCAGGCAGTAATTTTTTTAAGTATGCAAATATATACAATCCTGTGAGGCCATAATTGTAATCCTTATTGGCCTGCAGACCAGGATATCTGGAGGTATCATCTAGGTGACATTTGCAAAAATTGGGTCTCCAGGCAAGTGTATAAGTTCCTTTCTGGGAGGTCTTGTTAAACTGTAATGAGGCTGGGGTGCACAAGGATGGTGTCTACTTGGAAACATTCTTTGAGAATATCTCCTTAGCCTCTGGATATGTGGGAAGCTGAAGCCTGCCCCTCAGGCTGAATCTCTAGGCTAAGTAAATAGGCCTTTTTTCACAGGAAGACTGATTTTCTGTGAAGCCGGAGGTGGAACTTGATCCCCAGTCTCCAAGACCAGGCCCTGGGCTGAAGGAGGCGCTAAACCGTTGAGCCACCGGGGATGCCCCATGCAAGCCCTTTTAAAGGGGAATTTCAGTTTCCTTTGAAAATTTAGGTCCCTTAGATGTCAGTCCCTTTGGTTTTCTAAGCCAGATGTTTTGGGAAGTCATCTCTCCAGTGCAGATCCCAGGGGTTGGGGTGCTTGATGTGTGAGCATCAAGACTGGGGATCAAGTCCCACCTCCGGCTTCACAGAAAATCAGTCTTCCTGTGAAAAAAGGCCTATTTACTTAGCCTGGAGATTCAGCCTGAGGGGCAGGCTTCAGCTTCCCACATATCCAGAGGCTAAGGAGATATTCTCAAAGAATGTTTCCAAGTAGACACCATCCTTGTGCACCCCAGCCTCATTATAGTTTAACAAGACCTCCCAGAAAGGAGCATCACTCTACACTCTACACTCTACACTCCTCTAGAAGTGTGGACAGTGAGATCCCTCCCTACTTTGGGTTTCCATGCCATCGGTGGCATTTTCAGTGAGATTGTGTCTTTGCCTCTCCTATCCATCTTGATGAGTTTTTTTTTTTTTTTAAGATTTATTTATTCATGATAGACATAGAGAGAGAGAGAGAGAGGCAGAGACACAGGAGGAGGGATAAGCAGGCCCATGCCTGGAGCCTGACATGGGACTTGATCCCGGGACTCCAGGATCGCGCCCTGGGCCAAAGGCAGACGCGAAACCGCTGAGCCACCCAGGGATCCCCTTGATGTGGTATTTTTAAAAAATATTTTATTTATTTATTCATGAGAGGCAGAGACACAGGCAGAGGGAGAAGCAGGCTCCATGCAAGGAGCCGGTCGTGGGACTCGATTCTGGGACTCCAGGATCACACTCGGGGTGGAAGGCAGGCGCCAAACCGCTGAGCCACCCAGGGATCCCTTGATGTGGTATTTATATATATTTTTTCTTTTTTAGAAGAGGATCATTTAGTTTTGAGATCTTTTTCGGAGGGAAAAATGAGCCATATATAGCCATGGCTTTGGTGTGTCTACAGGAGAAACTGAGTTCAGGATCTTCCAATGCCATCACCTTGTAGAATTACCTCTGCCCTCTTTAGTCTCCTTTAATCTAGAAGTTTCTTTGTTTTTTGTTGTCATTCATAACTGACGAGTTTGAAGCATGAAGGCCAACTCTTTTGTAGAATTTTGCAGAATGTTCTTCAAATAGGTTGGACGGGTACTTCGTTAGGATTAGATCAGGGTTATTTATTTTTTTGGTATAAATTATGTCATGTTTTTCTCAGTACATAATAGCAAAAGGAATAGTATGTTGACTTGCCTCCATTATGAATTGTATTAACTGGGATGACTTGGTTAAAGCATTGTCTGACAAGTTGGTTCACTGTCAAGTTGCTATCTTACCCTTTTTAATTAAGTAACTTGTAGGGAGATACTTTGAAAGTATATTATTATCCTGTTCTTATCAAAATTCCACTGACTACTTTAGCAGCAACTGATACTTTGATCAATTATATTACTGCAATGATTGCAAAACGGGGATTTTTCTAATTCCATTGTTCCTTCTATATGTAATAGCTGGCATTCTACTGTAAGCAAGAGTTTGTATATTCCTTTCTACTTGCTTATGTTTTATTTCAGCATGGATTCATGAAATCTTATTTTAATCAAAGAGTTCAAATTCATTTACTATATTATGTTTTTCAAATTATCCTAGATCAGGCTAGGAGTCTCTTTGATGTGCTTCTATATCCTATTGACAGGTGTCCCTTATTTTTTTGAGCATTTCCCTACTTCTGGCACAATAAATTGATTCAGATACATTCTGTCCTTTTCTTGCCTCAGCCGTGGAATCAGCCATTTCTTCTAAGAACTGTCACTTACTTTTTAATGATATATATATAAACCAACTCTAGATGCTAGGGGTATTTATTGATACTGGGAACAATTTTTTTCTGGGTTTTTCTCTTAAAGTAAAAAATATGTGTATTTATACATATGACTATACAGACATAAATATATACACACTTAGCAACTTATTTGTGTGCATGTTGTATAAATATATGTATATTATATGCATAATGTATATATGTATATATAATGCATATGTATATGTGTATATACGTATATATGTGAAAATATATAGGTATATATTTAAACATCTATACATATCCATATGCTTATACATATCTATGTGTATCTTCTATTTATGTTAAAAGCCATCACTTGATATTTTCAATTCCAATCTAATACCACAGATTATTCTAGCCTTTCCACTTCCTTATATATAATTCTCTTTTCCAACAGGGAGACTCTTGGCCCACATTCTCAATAATGTCTATTCTTGTCTTCTATTTTTTTAAATGGAGTTATTTGGATTTTGGAACAATTATAATTTTTTAAAAGCTTTCTTTAAAAAAAAAAAAGATTTTATTTGACAGAGAAATAGAGCCAGAGAGCACAAGCAGGGAGAATGGCAGAGGGAAAGGGACATGGGGTTTGATCTCCGGACCCTGGGATCATGACCTGAGCCAAAGGCAGATGCTCAGTGGACAGAGGTGCCCCTAAAACTTTTTTAAATTGACTTTTTGAAAATTTTATTAGTTAACATACAATGCAATATTGGTTTCTGGAGTAGAATTTAGTAATTCATCATTTACATATAACAGTGCTCATCCCAAGTACCTTCTTTAATACCCATCACCCATCGGGCCCATCCCCCCACCCATCTCCCTCCATCAACCCTGTTGGTTCTCTATCATTAAGAGTCATTTATGACTTATTTCCCTCTCTTTTCTTCTTTTACTCCTTCCCATATGTTCATCTGCTTGCTTTTTTACCACATTCCCATGGTCCATGCCATGGAAATACCTAAAATTTGGATACTTTTTATTCATTTTTCTTGCGAAATTTTTGTGACTAAGACTTCCAATACTACGTTGAATAAAAGTGAGCATCCTTGTCTTGTTCCTTATCTTATAGAAGAAGCTATCAGCTTTCCACCATCGAGCATGGTATTGGCTCTGTGTTTGTCATTTATGGCCGTTCTTATGTTGAGGTATGTTTTTTCTACACCCACTTTGTTGATAGTTTTTATCATAAATAATTTTACTTTGTCCAATGTTTTTCCTGAATGTATTGAAATATGATTTTTATCTTTAATTTTGTTAATGTTATCTAGCACACTGATTTCCAGATGTGGAACCATTCTTGCATCCCTGGAATGAATTCCACTTGGTCTGGTGTGTGATCTTTTTTTTTTTTTTTTTTTAATTCAGTTTACTGATACCTTGTTGAGGATGTTTACATCTCTGTTCATCAAGGATATTGGCCTGCAACTTGCTTTTCTTTTAGTGTTTCTTTCTAGTTTTGGCGTCATGGTAATGCTGACCTTGTTAAATGAGTTTGGCAGCATTCCCTCCAATTTTTTGGAAGGATTTGAGAAGGATAGGTATTAAATCTTTGAATGTAGAATTCACTAGTGAATCCATCTGGTCTTTGACCTTTGTTTGTTGGGAGTCCCCCCACCCCATGTGCCAGTCATCTTTTATTGGATGTTAATGTTCAATTAGGACATGAAAGGATTTGGAATGCCAGGCAAAGGTCATGGTCAGGAATATAGAGTGCACATTCTATCCTGGGCCCTCTTCAGTGTTATTTGTGCAGCCACTCACATTTGAGTTCCTTGTTAAGAATGGGAGTAGCTGAAAAACACATACACTGCCAGTACCATAGAAATCCCAGCAATGCTCCTTTTCTTTACATTAAAATACTTGTTAATACCTGTAGAAACACTCCAGCAATGCCTTCAGTGGTGAAATCCTGCATCAGTATCCAGCTTGGCAGCTCTCTAATTTTGACATCAATGAGCTCCTTCTCCTTTGTTGGTGTGACTGATGTCATCTTGGAGTCTTTGGTCTCTTTTATTTGTTTTTTTTTTTTTTTTTTTTATTATCTCCTTACTAGTAATCTATTCAGATTTTCTGTTTCTTAATGATTTAGTCTTGGAAGATTGTAGGTTTCTAGGATTTTATACATTACTTGTAGGTTATTCAGTTTATTGCCATATAACTAATTGTTCATAGTTCACAGTCGCTCATGTTCCTCTGTATTTCTGTGGTATCAGTTGTAACTTCTCTTTCATTTCTGATTTTGAGTCCTGTTTTTTTCTTGGTTAGTCTATCTCTAACAAACAATGTTCAACATGCACTTGAAAACAACGTGTGTTGCCTGTTCTGTTGATGCCTGGCCTCTTTTTTCTTCAGTTCAGTTCTCTGTTCCCACAAGCAGTTGGCTATCTAGGCTGGAGGAGGGCAAGAAAATTGGTGGCCATTTGCTCCTTTGTTTGGTTCCCAATTACATCTTTACCCTTTCTACCTTTTCCATGTGGCCTATGTCTAGGACTAGCTGTGGAAGACCTATTCTGCTGGTGTCAGGTTGTTTTTGGTGAGAGTTGCAATATATGCATTGGTCTCAATATGTCCATGGCTCCTGAGCTCACTCATCCCTTCTACTCTATCTTTCCAGCAATTGAAAAAATTAAGAGTCTGATTGAAATTGTATTGCTGTTAAGTATTTTTGAAGAATTTGATATTTTAATCATTGAATCAATGATTCCATTTAAGGATTACAAATTTCTGAAAAATTTGGATTCTGAATGAAATTTTACTCCAGATGTATATTTTTGGAGGTATTTATATTTTAATCACTAAAGGACAGGGTGTTTTTTTAAAAGAATTCCATTCATTTACACTTTAAAACATGGTTTAACTTAATATTTTCAGCTTTGCTTGTCATATGGTCTCTATTGCATCTACTCATCTTTGCTATTGATGTAGTTTTTGAATGTAGGTGAGGTTTGGTGGGGTGAGGTCCAGAATAGACAACCAAGAAAAAATTCTTGAGATTTTTGAGTCTGTGGTGCAGAATGGTGGTTTTATGTAGTTTTAATTTAATTTTACATACAGTATAACACCCAGTGCTCATCCACTCAAGTGCCCTCCTTAATTAATGCCTGCCACCCAGTTACCCTGTCCTCCCATGCACCTCCCCTTCTGCAACCATTTGTTTGTTTCCCAGAGTTAGGAATCTCTTATGGTTGGTCTTCCTAACAAAATGGTGGTTTGTTTTTTTTTTTTTTTCCAAAATGGTGGTTTTATTAGAGCATGGGGCCAGGACCTGTGGGCAGAAGGAGCTTATTGCACCTGGGTTGTAAGGGGTGACTGATTATATACTTGGGGGAGTTGGGGGTGGTAAGGAAAAGGGAAGTTTTCAAAAGAACTTACGTAGGCTAAAGAGGACCTACAAGATACTGGAGCCTTTGCCATTGTTAATGTTAATGCCTTATTAGAGAGAAAAGCAACCTTAAGACAATTGGGAGCTTCCTGGAGGAACATTCTACTCTGCCTGTCTCAAGTGTTTGTCAGTGAGCTGCAGATTATAAGGATGTTTAATTTTATCTACATTTCCTTTTGGAAGTTAGGTTATTGACAAGAAAGCTTTTTTTTTCAAAAATTGCTAAGATATTTATAAACAGAAGGAGGCTCATGTCTTGCAGGACTTTAACTTCTATAAGTTTAACCATTTGTTTTTCCTTCCCTTAGCTTTAGGGCAGGCAGGAATGTCTGAGGAATGTCACAGGTATCCCACCTGGGGTTGTGGGTTGTGGGTTTGTGCTTTGTCCTCAGCTTGCTTTCTCTCCTTCATCACTATTACAGCAGGAAAGTAGTCCCGGACAATATCTAAATTAATGGGAATGACTGTTTTTCAGTTAGATTTTAACTCATGCCTTAAACATCTTATTTTTCATATGTAATACTCACATTATAGTACAAAATTCTAAAATAGAATTCTCTTTCACATTTCTTTTCCCTGGATACCTAGTCCCCCTTCTAGAGACATGCTTAGAATACATAAATGTGTATGTTATATGGTGGGCCACTAGTCTTGTGAATTTTTGTTGCTTATTAGTGCCTGAAAACATCTATTTACCAAGTGACTAAAACCAAATGATTCCTATTGTTAAGATGATTTGCAATTATATAATATTTATGAAATAATTAAAATCATTAAGATATTCTTTATATTTTAGAAAATGGGAATAGTTATTTGGCATTTCAAATTTGTAACACCTTTTGATATATAATTCATTGAATTTATATCTTATGTAACAATGACTTACAGGGTACCAGATTGTGACTTTTATTGAAATGCTATCATTTTTTTTTTACATGTTCCTCTTTATCAGAGTTCTAGTATTGATGTAGGAAAGATGTTAGAGTTTGAAGCTGATGGCCAAGAAAGGATTCTTGAGATGTCTCTGGTGCAAAAAAGGTGATTTGATTAAAGGCGGACAGAAAGAGCTGCACTGGGGTCATGAGGAGTGGCCTATTATGTACTTTCAAGTTGGGAGGGATTTTGGGAGAGCATAGATCTCTGAGGAATTTTGGAAGCAAGGTTCCCAGGACCTTGAGGGGGCTAGCTATTGTTGGGAAAAGGTAATTTATTACCCTCTAAGTCATGAAACCCTTCAGATGTATATGCTTGGGGGATGATTTCCAATATGTATCTTGGGGAGTTTAGAGATAAAGGGCATTTCTAAAGGAATTTTTATACGTTAAAGTAGACCTACAGAATCCTGGGGGTCAGGCTATGATTGCCTTTTGTTCTTAAGGAAGTATTAACATTGAGGCAGTTAAGTCCTTAGAGGAATGTCACTCTACCTGTTTCAAGGACTTGTCAATGGGCTGTATAGGTAGTAAGAAAATTTAATAATAATTCTTCCGCTTTTGTTTCCCACACAAGAGCTGTGTTGGAGTCATGAAGAATAGCCTATTATATTCTTGTACTTTAAAGAGGATACAACATGGAGTTTTCCTCTTTTGGCTTTTCTACTTCTTTGGTGAGAGTGTGATAATGAGGGTGTACTCTGTGACAGAAAATAAAAATTAAGAACTTCTGGATTTTAATGAGGTTTTTGATATGGTTAATTAGCCCTTGAACCTCTGGAGCTCATAACCCTGTTGTAGAAAATAATTTTAATGTTTAAGCAATTGCTGGTGTCCTCAATTTTTTGGGAGTAGAAGCACTCTAAATAATCCAGAATCACATCATTTGAAGTCATGTGGCAAAGCTGCATTTTAAATATTAGAAAAAACAGAAACCAGATGGTAAATCTTTCTGATGTTAGTTTAACATGTTCATATTTGCCTTTGTTAAATATGTACCAAATTCAGTTTAGATGGTGAATGTATGATTTAATCAATAAATTTTCTATCTTCCTTTCATGTACATGAGGACAAAGTTCATAAATATATTCTACATGTGGTTTCTGGACTCAGAGAGGGCTGAGCTAAAATTCAGACAAATCCATTTACAACCGAGGGTGAATATTCTGAACTTATACACGGCATCAGTGGTCTCAAAGTAGGACCAGTGTCTGCTCCCACAACTGTTGCAGATTTTGTAGCAAATGTATTTTCCAATCATTTAGGAGGTCATAGAGAATCTATTATGTTTTCACCAAAAGCACTTCATGGAAGGCTTGGCCACAGCATATTCAGCATCATATATGAAATAGCTATAATCATATCATTATCATGTCAATATTTTCTGGCATTGGATATATTCCAAGGGAAAGTATATTTGACCAATTTTTAATTTCCCTATGTTTTCTTGTGAGTTGTCTGGATATTTTACAGCATACATCTTAAATTAGAAATATTAGGAAAAGGGGGATCCCTGGGTGGCGCAGCGGTTTGGCGCCTGCCTTTGGCCCAGGGCGCGATCCTGGAGACCCGGGATCGAATCCCACATCGGGCTCCCGGTGCATGGAGCCTGCTTCTCCCTCTGCCTGTGTCTCTGCCTCTCTCTCTCTCTATCATAAATAAATAAAAATTTAAAAAAAGGAATTAAAAAAAAGAAATATTAGGAAAAACTTCCAAATAGTTTGAATTTGAGTAGTTTGAAGTAGAAATTCTCAAAATAGCTATAACAATTACAGATATGTCTATCACCAATGTGAAAGCACTCTATCTATTTAGTGTGATGCAGCTAACCTTGAGCTGAAAACTTGGTCATGATGTAGCTCAAAAACATATCTCCAGATGCTGTGAGGTGGTCAATGCCTGTTCTGCTTCTGTGGGGATGTTCCACCTGCCAGGGAAGAAGCAGAGGTTAGTTTGCATGTCCTGGAGGCCTTAATTCTGTTTTCACCAAAGCATTCCATGAAGGATTTGGGCCACTGCATGCACAGCACAATAGATGAAAAAAAGTTGCAGTCAGATATGGTCATTATGTCCATATTTTCTCACATAAACTCTAAAGAAGAATTTGGTGAATAATCTTTGATTTTTCCACATGGGGACCCAGCAAGCAAATAATCAAATATGTCAAGCAAGAATTAACTGAAAGTAACAGTCTTTTGGTTATTTAGAAGAACTGTTCTGAGAAAGTGGTTAAAACTAGGTATTTCCCTCCTCGGGTTTGAAAATGAGAGCTTCTTTGCAGAGTTTAGCATGTGGTCCACCTCCTATATGATACTATTCCACGTTCAGTAGAATTGTTTTGTCATTCCTAGGGTCCTAAGGCTCCCTATATCGCCACAGGTTATATGCACATTTGTAGATGAAACTGATTCTGGATGTCACTAGCCCCCTACATTATCCTCCATAAAGGCCATGCAGAGGTCTTTCTTTACCATCTCTGACTCAGAGCTTGGAGGAAATATTCTTTCATATAATTAGAGGCAAAGGGTACCACCCAGGTCCATTCAAAATGCAGCAATAACCAATCAATCATTCTGTGGACCAGGCAGGTGTCCTTGTTAGCTATCTAATAGAACAATGGGGACTGGACTTTAAAGATGGGACTAAAAGGACTATATGTGACCCAAATAAGAAAAAAAGTATTTACTGTGATATGGGATTGTCTCCATTGGGATGGCATGTGTATGTATGTGGGGTATGTGTGTAAATTTCTGCATAGGAGGGCAAGTGACCAGAATACAGGGTGAATAGAAAGATGGCTGTAGTCTCTCATTCTGGCACACAGCACTCTTGCTTTTAGGAGGGGACATGACACTAGTTCTAATCAGTGGTATTACTCCAAGACTAAAGGATGAAAGAACATGTGTAAGATCCATACATGTTCTTCATCTCCTGTGCTTGGAAATGAAGGATGCATCACTAAGATGGTGGTTTTGCCATCAGCCTGGCCCCATGCAACCTGTGGAACAGAATGCCTCCTCTTGCTGCAACTAATGGTGAATGTAAGTTCTAGGTAGAAATAGCTTATTACCACAGCATAACCTATGTTGTCTTCAATATAACAACCTACTCTGATTTTCTAAAAATTCTTTCAGAATGGAATTTTCTTGTTTAGCAATAATGTCTCCTGACTGTTGTTTTATCACTTTGAATCCTCTGGGGGGGGGGGGGGGCACCAGAGTTGTATGTAGAAAGTTTACTGGGAGTACTCTCATGAAATACATGTATGTAAATGTGAGTAGGCAGGCTTGTGTATAGGAAGAGGATAAAGGAAGAGGATAAGCTAAAGTATAGTTTTTGGAGATCTTTGGAGCTGGGATAGTACCACTGTATCCTAGGAAGGAGCCATTCTGCAGGCGGTGGTTGTGTCCTATGAGGCACACAGCTGAGCGTTTCTGTCATCACTATCCCCAGTAGCTAGGGAATGGAAACAATTGCTTTAAACAGGGATCTAGACTGAGGCTCACAGCATCTACAGTATTGCTCCTTTCCCTTCTTCTTCCCCCTTGTCATAGTTAATAATCACAAAACCCAAGGAATTCCATAGGGTGTGTTTTAAACTCATGGAATATACATAGCTTCTATATTTCCCATTGAACAGATGAAAAAGAAGCATTAGTGGCATCCAAATATTTCAGAATTCACAGCCCACTTACCTGTGGGCTTTTGGAGATCTCCAGAATTGTTCCAATCTCAGCCAAAAGTGCTGATGTGGGTCTTCTGAGGATGGCTACAGATTTCTTTTGTCTCTGTAGCTGTAGAGTCTGACTCCCTCCAGAAGCCAAAGCAGGGCACTCTTTGAGGTCCTCTGGTCACTGGGAATGCACCACAGAGATCAAAATCCAAGGGAAGGTGGAGGAGCAAATGGAATTGTTGATTTCTTCAACGGCAAAGAAAAAGGTCAGTACATATTGGTAGTCTTTCAAAACCATTTAAACAGAGACAAGAGCATTAGAATGGTTGAGTCATGTAATTCAAGGGCAACTCCTAAAGCCAAGCCAAGAGAAAGAAAAAGTTTGGATCATGCTTTCCATTCAAATATCCTCCTGCCCTGGCATATGGATGTGGTATGAATGATGTGTCCAGGGTTCCTTCAGTATAATGAAGCAAATTGTGCCCATACCATCCAGACAGGTTTATAGGGTATTGTGAGTGGGGTGAGGTGATAATTAGCTGGATGATATAGTTGTCAATCAGACAGATTTGAAGTGCTGGTAGAAGGGAGGCACATCAATGTATGAGTAAGACAGGAAGATGTTCTCCTCTAAGGATACACATAAAAAGTACACACATTCATCTTCATAAATCCTTATTGATAAATTTGGGTGTGTCCTTTTTTTTAAAATTTTTATTCATTTATGATAGTCACAGAGAGAGAGAGAGAGAGAGAGAGAGAGAGAGAGAGGCAGAGACACAGGCAGAGGGAGAAGCAGGCTCCATGCACCGGGAGCCCGATGTGGGACTCGATCCCCGGTCTCCAGGATCGCGCCCTGGGCCAAAGGCAGGCGCTAAACTGCTGCGCCACCCAGGGATCCCTGGGTGTGTCCTAAAATGTCCCTCCTCCCCCCCCCCCAATTAAGAACCAAAGCCAAGATGCAAGCACTTTTTGTTCTCTCACACTCTGGAAGAGTTTAATTAATACCTGGCTTACCAATTGTTCAATCATTTGGGAGGATTATCCTCTGAAGTCATATTCTCTGGAATTTATATTATTTTCTACATTAACTTAACAAGATTGACTTCATAAGAGTTGGTATACTATATTTTCCTTGGAAAATAAATTTCATTCAGGTCTTCTAGTAGTTTTTCTTAAAAACAGACTTTAGCAAGTTATACCCTCACATTTTAATATTCTTGGCAGTTTATTAACATTTGTAATTTTACATTTGAACATTCCTCTGCTTCCTTTCTTAGCTAAGAATGTAATTTCTTGGACTTTAAAAACAGCTCTCATTTTTTTTCATAAAGAATGTTTTTTATTTAATCCTTTATTATCATTTCCTTGGAATTAGCTTGATATAAGTCTAACTCCTTCAATTTCAACCTTAATTTAAAAATTACTGCTTGTGTTAATTCTTTCTAGCCATTACATTGCTTTCCATTGGTTCTTATGCTTCAATATTTTGATTTTCTACATAATGTTCAATGTTGTATTAACTCTTTAAATATTTGAGATATTTACAGGCACCTGGGTGGTTCAGTTGTTAAGAATCTGCCTTTGGCTCAAGTCAATCTCAGGGTCCTGGGATCAAGTTCTATATTGGGGGGGGGGTCCCTTGCTCAGTGGGGAGTCTCTGCTTCTCCCTCTGCCTCTCCCCTCCTCATTTATGCTATTTTTCCTCTCCCTTTCTCCCTGTCAAATACTTGAGATCTTTGAAACAATTCCCACAGAGTGCTATTTTATTTTTAATTAAAATCTATTTTTCCATTGTACTAAAATGATTTTGTATTATTCCTCATTTGGGAATTTGACATATTCTTCTGTTGCCTAGAAAAATAGTCTACCTTTGTTACTTTTCCACAAAACACATGAAGGAAAGATGCTTACAGTTTATATAGACTGCTGATTTGAACTACCAAATGGAGATCAGTGAATTAAGAATTCTTGACTTTTGAAGTTTTTGCCTAGTATTGATTTTTGTTTATGAAGGAAATTTCTTATTGAAAACTAGGTATTCATATTATTATATGTATATATATATATATATATAATATACATATTATATATATTTGCTGGGGAGCTAAATATTATTAAGATATCAATTCCTCACAAATTGAGTCACAAATTGATACTAAATTCAGGTAATTTTTTGTTAAGAGTTGAAAGATTTGGAGGAATTATTCTACCTGATTTCAAGTCAACACCATGTGGTATTTTCATAACGAGAGACATACATAAATGGAATAGAAAGCCCATAAATGGACATGCAGAACTAGCATCTACAAAATGCACAAGAACAAATCAGTGGAGGAGTATTTTCAGTAAGTTTTCTGGGACAACTGAATACCCATATGGAAAGAATTAACTTTCATTTATACCTCAGGAATGTACAAGTATTAACTCAAAATTTATCATTGCCCCAAGTGTAAAACTTAGAAAATCTTTGTAAGTCTGGATTATGCAGTCTTTGATAGGACGACAAAAATCACACCGCACGAAAGAAAAACACTTGTTAGATTTTTATGGGTGAAAATTCAAAATGGCAGCATAGGAAGACTCTGAACTCACCACCTCTCATGGACATAAGAAAATTTCAGCCATATATGGAATAATTTTCTTCTACACAGGACCTGAGAACTAGATAAAGAGCATCTCCAAAACAAAAGACAAAAGAGACATCAGAAGAGTAGGATACAGACACACCCTCACTCAGGACTTGACCCCAGATGCGATGACCCCATAATCAGGAGGGATCCTAAAAATATAAAATCTTCCCTTGAGGAATGAAGGGATAGTCCCTATATCAGGTGTCCCCACCCTGGGGGCCAGCACCAGAAAGATGAGCCTCCCAAAAATGTCTTATTTGAAAATCCATGGGGATTAAGACCAAGAGAATCATAGAAGTATAAGAACAGAGACCCCTCAAAGGGCTCACACACAAACCCACTTGCCCTGAGATCCCATGAAAAAGCGACAGACTAAAGAGCAGATGAGGGAGAGGAAAGAACCTGCAGGGACTTTATTGGTGGCCAAGTTGATTTTTTGGAATCTCATCCAAACTCTCTGGGGACAGTGTAGACAGATGCTATTTTTGGTGCCTGCCTTCTAGCACCAGAGAGCATGCTCTGCCCCTTCTGTACCACAACTGGCCTGGGCAAGCAGTCTGCACCCTACCCATCATGAGAAACACCCAAGGGTTGGGGGTGCATCTCAACACTACAGGGTTGGGGGTGCATCTCAAGTTCCTTCTGTACTCAGCAGCCAAGATGTAGAAAGTTTGGATGACAAAATAGACCTAAAAGCAAAGACTGTAACAAGAGACAAGGATAGTATATAATAACAAATGGGACAATCCAACAAGATATAACAGCTGTAAATATTTATGCAGCTCACATGGAAACACCTAAATACATAAAACAGTTAATAATAAGCAGAGGATCTGATTGATAATAATAGCAGGGGACTTTAATGCCCCACTTACATCAATGGACAGATCATCTGGACAGAAAATAAAAAGGAAAAAGTCGCTTTGAATGACATACTGGACCAGATGGATTTGACAGACATATTCAGAACATTTCATCCTAAAACAGAATACACATTCTTTTCAAATGCATGCAAAACATCCTCCAGAATAGATCACATATTAGGCTACAAAACAAGTCTCAGCAAATTAAAAAAGTTGAAGTCAGGCCATGCACCATTTTTTGACCACAACACTATGAAACTAAAAATCAGTTGCAAGAAAAAAAAGAAAAAAACCTGGAAAAACCACAAATACATGGAAGTAAAATAACATGCTACTAAACAAGGAATGGATTAACCAAGAAATCAAGAGGAAATAAATTACATGGAAACAAATGAAAATGAAACACAATGGTCTAAAATCTTTGGGATCCAGCAAAAGTGGTTCTAAGGAGAATTTTATAGTAATAACAGGCTTACTTCAAGAAGAAAAATTTCAAAAAACCTAACTTTACATCTAAAGGGGCTGGAAAAGAACAAACAAAACCCCAAACCAGTAAAAGGAAGGAAATAATAAAGGTTAGAGCAGAAATAAGGGATACAAAAACTAAAAAATCATATCCATAAAACTAGGAGTAGATCTTTAAAAAGATCGAAAATGATAAACCTCTATCCAGACTTCTAAAAAAAGAAGACCCAAAGAAACAAAGTCAAATAAAAAAGAAATAACAGCCAACACCACAGAAATACAAGCACTCATAACAGAGTATTATGAAAACATACATGAAAACACTTAGAATGACTTAGAAGAAATGGATTAATTCCTACCACAACTAACATGGGAATAGAAATGTTGCACAGATGGATTACTAGCAATGAAATTTAGTCAGTGGTCAAATCCCCCAACCCCCCAGTAAAAAGTCCGGGAGCAGACATCTTCACAGGTGAATTTTACTAAACATTTAAAGAAGAATTAATACCCATTCTTCTCAAACTATTCCCAAAAAATAGAAAAGGAGAACTTCCAAATTTATTCTATGAGGCCTATATTACCCTGTTACCAAAACCAGGTAGAGACATCACAAAAAAAGAACTACAGACCAATATCGCTTATGAATACAGATGCAAAAATCCTCAATAAAATATTAGCAAACCGTCTGCAGCTAATTCTTGTGCTGGAGGGCTGCCATGGTGAAATCTACCTCTCTTGACCTTGAACAGAGGCTGTGCCCGGACTGAGAAGTTAATATGAAGGGGAAATCCCTAGGGCTACCATCTGGGCTGCAATGTCAGAACACATCTTTCCAGGATGGTGCTGTTCTACTTGAAGGGTACTTGAAGGGTAGGCTCTGGGTACGGGAGTGCTATTTCAGGTATGTTGAGGCCCCAACACTTTCCAATCACTCTGCTGAAGGCTGTTTCTATAAAAAAATGTGTGCCTACCAACCAACTCATTAACTAGTTGATAGAAGGTAGTTCTTTTGTGATTCAGAGTAGACCACCTCATACAATGATTTTAAACTACTGTAGCAATACTGATTTGTAAAATAAGTCATGTGGCCTACCTTCTGCCAAATTCACTGGTGGAGGTAAACAGTTTAGTGAACTCAAGAGACAAACTATGAATCTACAGAGCCTCAAAGCATCTCCTTCCAAATAAATGAAGAGAGACAAGTTGTCAGTATATGTTTCAAAGCCCTAGGACTACTTAAAACAAAAACTTAACACTTTAAAAAAAAAAGATTTTATTTATTTATTCATGAGAGACACACAGATAGAGAGAGGCAGAGACACAGGCAGAGGGAGAAGCAGGCTCCATGCAGGGAGCCCAACGTGGGAATCGATCCAGGATCCCCAGGATCACACCCCGGGCTTCAGGCAGCACTAAACCACTGCACCACCAGGGCTGCCCAAAAACTTAACACTTATTGTGGGGGTTCTAACATGGGTAGATATAAAACCTATGACAACAGCACAGGAGATAGAAGGAGCTAAATGGTTCCTTGGCAAGAATTTTACAATTGGACATTTATTAATCTAGTATACTATTAACTCTAGGTTGTTGTATGTTAAAGATGCATATTGTAACCCCCAGATCAACCCCACACATAAAAAACAAAAACAAAGGGTGTCACTTAAATGCTAGTAAAGGAATTAAACAGAATGCAGAGAAGTATTTGGACATCAATCACAGGCACCAATCACACCGAGGGCCACTCCTGCCTGGACCTGCTGACCCAGCTACAGTCCAAGCTGGGGGTGCCCCAGCACCCATGAATAAGGAGCAGTGCTTCCTATCAGAGATGGAAATGCAGCTCAGGAAGCCAACCTGATAAGACTTGACTTGTTAAGTTTCCTACTAAGATTCCTGATTTTTTCATTTCATTGTTTTAAAATAACAGAAGCTCTACTGATTTACCACTTTACTGATTCAGATTTATTCAGAAATAATCATTGTACCTGGTGGTATAGATAACAGAGAGGTCTGGGGTTGGAAGCTTTTATTCAACTATAAGAAATATTAGCAAATCAAACCCAACAATACTTTAAAAAAATCATACACCCCAATCAAATGGATTTATTCCTGGGATGCAGGAATGGTTCAATATTTGTAAAACAATCAAATGATATACCACCATCAATAAGAGAAAGGATAAAAACCATATGATAATTTCAATAGATACAGAAAAAGCATTTGACAAAGTACAATATCCATTCTTGATATTAAAAAAAAGCCTCTGCTAAGTAGCTCTTGTGGGAACATACCTCAAGATAATAAAGGCCATAATATCAGGAATAAGACAGGGATGTCCAGTCTCACTATTTATTCAACATAGTACTCAAAGTTCTAGCCATAACAAGTAGACAAAGAAATGAAAGGTATCCAAGTTGGTAAGGAAGAAGGAAAACTCTATTTGTAGATTAAGGATACTATATGTAGAAAATCCTAAAGACTTACTAGAACTGATAAATTCAGTAAAATTGCAGGATAAAAAAAAAATCAATGTATAGAAATCTGTTGTATTCCTATACAGTATTAATGAAGCAGCAGAAAGTGAAATTAAGAAAACAATCCCATTTACAATCACACCAAAACCAATAAAATACCTAGAAATAAACCTAAAGAGGTGAAAGACTTGTACTCTGAAAACTATAAAACATTGATGAAAGAAATTCAAGGTGCAAAGAAATGGACAGACATTTCATACTCATGATTGGAACAAAGATTGTTAAAATGTCTATGCTACCCAAAGTAAATCTACACACTTAGTGCAATCCCTATCAAAATACCAACAGCATTTTTCACAGAAATAGGACAAACAATCCTAAAATTGTAGAGAACCAAAAAAGATCTCAAATAACCAAAGCAACTTTGAAAAACTTGAGGCATCACAATTCCAGATTTCAAGTTATATTACAAAGCAGTAATCATAACAGTATGGTGCTAACATAAAAATAGAAACATAGTCCAATTAAATAGAAACCCAGAAACAAACACATGGTTATATGGTCAATTAATTTTTGACAAATGAGGAATTATTATAAAATGGGAAAGAGGCATCCCTGGGTGGCGCAGCGGTTTGGCGCCTGCCTTTGGCCCAGGGCGCGATCCTGGAGACCCGGGATCGAATCCCACGTCGGGCTCCCGGTGCATGGAGCCTGCTTCTCCCTCCGCCTGTGTCTCTGCCTCTCTCTCTCTCTCTGTGACTATCATAAATAAATAAAAAATTAAAAAAAATTAAAATGGGAAAGAGTCTCTTCAACAAATCGTGTTGGGAAAACTGAATAGCTACATGCAAAAGAATGAAACTGAACCATTTTCTCTCATCATACACAAAAATAAGTTCAAAATGGATTAAAGATCTAAATGTAACACCCAAAATCATAAAAATCTTTGAGGAGTGCACAGGAGTAAGGTCTTAGACATCGGCTATGCGACATTGTTTTTTAGAGATATCTCCTGAGGCAAGAGAAATAAAGGCAAAAGTAAACTATTGAGACTACATCAAAATAAAATTTTCTGCACAGTAAAGAATCAACAAAACTAAAACCCATCTACTAAATGGGAGAAGATATTCACAAATGACATTTGCTCTTTTTTAATTTACATTTTTAATTTAAATTCAATTTGCCAACATATAACACCCAGTGCTCATCCCATCAAGTGCCCTCCTCAGTGTCCCTCACCCAAGTTACCCCACCCCTTACCCACCTCCCCTTCCACAACCTTTTGTTTCCCAGAGTTAGGAGTCTCTCATGGTTTGTCTCCCTAATTTTTCCCCACTCAGTTCCCTGGAAATGATATATTTGAAAAAGGGTTAGTATCCAAAATATATTAAGAACTAATATGACTCAACACCCAAAAAGCAAGTAATTAAAAAATGGGCGGAAGACATCCAGATGGCCAACAGACACATGCAAAGATGCTCAATATCATTCATAAGAAAAATACAAACCAAAACCACAATGAGAATCACCTCACACCAGTCATTTTAGAATGACTAAAATAAAAAACAAAACAAGCATTGGCGAGGATGTGGAGAAAAAGGAACTCTTGTGCATTGTTGTTAGAATGCAAATTGGTGCAGCCTCTGTGGAAAACAGTATAGAAGTTCCTCAAATTAAAAATAGAGGGCAGCCCGGGTGGCTCAGTGATTTAGCGCTGCCTTCAGCCCAGGGCATGATCTTGGAGACCCAGGATCGAGTCCCATTGTCAGGCTCCCTGCATGGAGCCTGCTTCTCCCTCTGCCTGTGTCTTTGCCTCTTTCTGTGTCTCTCATGAATAAATAAATAAAATCTTTTAAAAAATTAAAAAATAGAGCTACCCTATGATTCAGTAATCACATTACTAGATATTTACCCAAAAATACAAAAGCACTAAATCAAAGGGATACATGTACCCCTCCCCTTTGTTTGTTGCTTACAATAGGCTGCTATGAAAGCAGCCTAAGCATCCATTGATAGATGAGTGGATAAAAATGTGGTAATATATTTACAATGAAATATTATTCAACCATAGAAAACAATGTAATATTTCCATTTGCAACACCATGGATAGAGCTATACAGTACAATAATAAGTGAAATAAGACAAAGACACATACCATATAATCTCACTTATATGTGGAATTTAATAAATGATCAAAGGAAAAAAAGACAAACCAAGAAACAGATTCTTAACTATAGATAAACTGATGGTTATCAGAAAGGAGGTTGGCGCGGGGGGATGGAAGATAGGTGATGAGGATTAAAGAGTATAGTTATCATGATAAAAAATAATTTTTAAAAGAATTCTGTATGACCCAAATGTTGAATTTTAAAAGACAACAACAACAAAACAACTCATA
The DNA here is from genome assembly GCF_018345385.1 of Vulpes lagopus. NCBI lineage: Eukaryota > Metazoa > Chordata > Mammalia > Carnivora > Canidae > Vulpes > Vulpes lagopus. The sequence goes on from NC_054830.1 coordinate 6,228,158, forward strand.
GAAAAAGAAAACAGCCATGTGGTTGCCAGAGGTCAAGGGTGCAGGGAGGGGGAATTGGAGGAAGGGAGTCAAAATTTGCAGATTTCCAGTTATAAGTCAGTACTAGAGATACAGGGTACAACAGAAGGACTCCAGCTTACACTGCTATATTATATATAAGAAATTTGTTGAAACTAGATCTAAGAGTTCTAATTACAAGGAGAGTTTTTTTATTTTGTTTCTTATTGTGTTTATATGATGATGGATGTTAGCTGAACGTAATACAATAATCCTTTCACAATATACATAAATCAAACCTTCATGTATACCTTAATCTTATACAGTAATGTATATCAATTATTTCTCAATAAACCTGGGGGAAAAATCCACATTAAAAAAGAATAGAATTATTATATGATCTAGTAATTTCACTACTGGGTATTTACCCAAAGAGTACAAAGACACTAATTTGAAAGGACATATGCACCCCTATGTTTACTGCAGCATTATTTACAAACAGCCAAATGATGGAAGCAACCCAAGTGTCCATCAATAGATGATTGGATAAAGATGGTATGGTGTATACAACACATATAATGGAATAGGACTCAGTCATAAAAAAGAATGAGCCCAGAATCTGGGAGCCCCAGCTGGTTCCTATCGTAGTCCCACAGTTGCCTACCTCCTCTTTCCTTTCACCATGACAGAAGTCACTGTGTCCTTTGCCAAGGACTTCCTGGTGGGTGGAGTGGCTATGGCCATCTCCTAAGACTGAGGTAGTACCTATGGAGAGGGTCAGGCTGCTGCTATAGGTGCAGCATGCCAGCAAGCATATCCGCAGATAAGCTATACAAGAGCACTCTAGACTGCATGGTTCATATCTCCAAGGAGCAGGGAATCCTGTCCTTCTGTCATGGTAACCTGGCCAATGTCATCAGATACTTCCCCACCCAGGCTCTTAACTTTGCCTTCAAAGAAAAATACAAGCAGATATTCCCAGATGATGTGGACAAGAGAATCTAGTTTTGGTGCTACTTTTCAGGGAATTTGGCATCAGGTGATGCCGCTGGGGCCACATCCTTGTTTTGTGTATCCTCTTGATTTTGCCCATATCTGTCCATCAGCTGATGTGGGCAAAGCTGAGTTAACAGGGAATTCAGAGGCCTCAGTGACTGCCTGGTTAAGGTCTACAAATCTGATGGGATTAAGGACCTGTACCAAGGCTCCAATGTGTCTGTGCAGGGTATTGTCATCTACCAAGCTGCCTACTACAGTATCTAAACTGCAAAGGGAATGCTTTTAGATCCCAAGAATGTGCTTCCAGATCCCAAGATCTTCATCAGCTGAATGATCACACAATCTATCACAGTGGTTCTGGGGTTGAGGGATAGACCCTACAAACGGGAGTGAAAAGAAAGCTGGGGGAGTAATACTCCCATCAGACAAAACAGACTTTAAAAGAAAGACTGGAGCAAGAGAGGTACTACGTAATGATAAAGGCAACAATCTAACAAAGATGATGTAAGAATTATAAATATTTATACACCTAACATGGGAGTATCTAAATGCATTAAGTAACTATTAAACATTAAAAAAAGAAATTGAAAAAAAAAAAAGAAATTGACAGTAATATAATAGTTGGGGACTTTTAACGTCTCAGTTATACCAATGGATAGATCATCCAGACAGATAACCAACAAAGAAATAACAGCTTGGAATGGCCCATTTAACCAGATGAACTTGATATATTTAGAATATTCCATACAAAAAAACCCAAGAAACAAAAAAACAAAAACAAAAAAACAAAACAAAACAAAAACAAACAACAAAAAAAGAATATTCCATCCCAAACCAGTGAAATACACATTCTTTTCAAAGTGCACATGGGGGATGCCTGGGTGCATCAGGCGTCAGTTAAGCATCTGCCTTTAGTTCAGGTCATGATCCCAGGGTCCTGGGATTGAGCCCTGCATTGGGCTCCTTGGTCAGTGGGAAGCCTGTTTCTCCCTCTCCTGCTCCCCTTGCTTGTACTCTGTCTGCCAAATAAAAAAGAATCTTAAAAAAAAAAAGCCATCAAAGTGCACATAGAACATTCTCAGTTTAGATAACATATTAAGCCACAAAAAAGTCTTAAATTAAAAAAGATTGAATCCTATCATGTATCTTTTCTGACCACAACAGCATGAAACTAGAAATCAAGTACAAGAAAAAATCTGAAAAGAACACAAACACATAGATGCTAAACAACGTGGTACTAAACAATGAATGGGTCAACCAAGAAATCCAAGAGGGAGTTAAAAAGTATATGGAAACAAAAACAACAGTTTAAAGTCTTTGGGATGAGGCAAAAATTGTTAGAAGAGGAAAGCTTAAAAAAAAGGGGGGGGGGAAGCTTATATCAACAGAGGCCTAGGTCAAGAGACAGTAAAAATCTCAAACAACCTAACCTCACACCTAAGGTAGATAGAAAAAGAAAAACAAAACAAGAGTAGAATAAAGGAAATTAAGATTAGAGCAGAAATAAAATAGAGACTAAAAATACAACAGATAACGAAACCAGGAGTTGGTTCTTTGAAAGATCAATAAAATTGATAAATCTTTAGCTATACTCACCTCCCACCACTGAGAATGAGAGAATGAGAGAATGAGAGAATGAGAGGAGAATGAGAGAATGAGAGGAGGGGGGGCCTTTATCTATTTGTTTATTCATGGACAGTTGGGTTGCTTCCATATCATGGCTACTATAAATAAGGCTTCAGTAAGCATAGGGATGCATATATATTTCTGAATTAGAGTTTTCATTTTCTTTGGATAAATATTCAGTAGTGGAATTACTGGATCATGTGGAAATTCTAATTTTTTGACGAACCTCCATACTGTTTTCCACAGTGGTTGCACTAGTTTGTAATCCCACCAACAGTGTGTGAGGATTCCTTCCCCTGCCATCCCACACACACATTCTGGCTAACACTTTTTATTTCTTGTATTTATTTTGATTCTGACAGGTGTAAGGTCATATCTCATTGTAGTTTTGATTTGCCAGAGGGGAGATAAGTGGGGGGATGGGTGAAATAGGTGAAGGGGATTAAGAATACATGGGGCACTTGGCTGGCTCAGTTGGTGGAGCATGCGACTCTTTGATCTGAGGGTTGTGAGTTCGAGCCCCATGTTGAGTGTGGAGAGGACATAGAAATAAAATCTTAAAAAGTGGACTTATCATGATGAGCACTGAGTAATGTATACAATTGTTGGTCACTATATTGAACATATGAAACAAATATAACAATGTATGCTAATCATACTGGAAATTTTAAAAATTAATTTTTAAGAATGAGGAAACAGTCCCTCACACAAAGAGAGAAGACTCAAAATCAGAAACAAAGGTGGAGAAATAACTGCCACCACAGAAATAAAAAGGATAAGAGATTATGAAAAATTACATGCCAACAAATTGGACAACCTGGAGGAAATGGATGAATTCCTAGAAACATAACCTTCCAAAATTGAATCAGGAAGAAATAGGAAGTTTGAATAGATTACTAGCAATAAAATTGAATCAGTAATCAAAAAACTCCCAACTAACAAAAGTCCAGGACCAAGGCCTTACAGTTGCATTATTTAAAGAAGAGTTAAAGGATGCCCGGGTGGCTCAGTGGTTGGGCATCTGCCTTTGGCCCAGGGCATGATCCCAGAGTTCTGGGATTGAGTCCACATTGGGCTCCCTGCGTGGAGCCTGCTTCTCCCTCTGCCTATGTCTCTGCCTTCTGTGTCTCTTGTGAATAAATAAATAAAATCTTAAAGAAGAGTTAATACCTATTCTCAAACTATTCCAAAAAACAGAAGAGGAAGGAAAGCCTCCAAATTCATTATATGATACCAAAACCAGATAAAGACACTCCAAAAAGAAGGGAACTATAGACCAATAGCTCTGATGAACACAGAAGCAAAAATCCTTAACAAATTATTAGCAAACCAAATTCAACAGTACATTAAAAAAAATCATTCACTACAATCAAGTGGGATTTATTCTAGGCATGCAAATGTGGCTCAACAGTCACAAGTCAACGTGATACATTATCAAGAAAGGATAAAAACTGTATGATCTCAGTAGATGCAGAAAAGGCATCTAAGTAAAACATCCATTCATGTTAGAGAAACTATACCTCAACATAATAAAGTCCACGTATGAAAAACACACAGGTAACATCATATTCAGTGGTGAAAAATAGAACTTTTGTATTAAGAACAGAACAAGACAAGGGTGTTCTAATCTTACCATTTTTATTCAACATAGTACTGGAAATCTTAGCCAAAAGAGAGAGAAAGAAGAAAGAAGAAAAGAAAGAGCATCCAAATTGGCAAGGAAGAAGTAAAACTTTTACTATTTGCAGATGAGAGGACACTATATATGGAAAACCCTAAAGGCTCCACCATTATACTTCTAGAACTAATTCAGTGAAGTTGCAGGATACAAAATCAAAATACAGAAATTAACACATTTCTGTGCGCTAATTTTAAAATAGCAGAAAGAGAAATTAAGAAAACAATGCCATTTACAAATACACCCAAAACAATAAAATACCTAGGAAAAATTTTTTATAATAAATTTATTTTTTATTGGTGTTCAATTTGCCAACATACAGAATAACACCCAGTGCTCATCCCGTCAAGTGCCCCCCTCAGTGCCCGTCACCCATTCACCCGCACCCCCCGCCCTCCTCCCCTTCCACCACCCCTAGTTCGTTCCTAGGAAAAGCTTAACCAAGGAGGTAAAAGTCTCCAAAAACTAACACACTGATTAAAGTAATTGAAAAGGACACAAATGGAAAGATATTCCATGCTCATTGACTAGGAGGACAAATAATGTTAAAATGTCTATACTCCCCAAAGCAATCTATACATTTAATGCCATCCCTAACAGAAAACAAAGTTTTTCAAAGAACTAGAATAGTAAAATTGGTGGAGAACTTCCTCCCCCTGCCCCCCGCCAACACACACACACCAAATAGCCAAAGCAATTTTTCTTTCTTTTTTTTTTTTTTAGCCAAAGCAATCTTAAGAACAAAACTGGAGGTATCACAATCCTAGAGTTCAAGATATACTATAAAGCTGTAGTAGTCAAAACACTATGGTACTGGCACAAAAACAGACACATAGATCAATGGAACACGATAGAAAATCCAGAAAGAAAAACCCCACAACTTTATGGTCAATTAATCTTTGACAAAGCAGGAAAGAATATCCATTGGGAAAAAGCGTCTTCAACAAATGGTGTTGGACAGCAACATGCATAAGAAAGCCTGGATTTTTTTTTAACATCATACACAAAAATAAATTCAAAATGGATGAAAGACCTAAATGTGAAACCTTAAACCATCAAAATCCTAAAAGAGAACACAGGCAGTAACCTCTGAAATCAGCGGCAGCAACTTTCTTCTCAATAGGTCTCTTGAGGCAAGGGCAATAAAAGCAAAAATAAACGACTGGGACTACATCAAAATAAAAAGCTTCTGCACAGCAAAGGAAATAATAAAACTAAAAGGCAACGTATGGAATGGGAGATGTTTGCAAATGACATACCCAATTAAGGGTTAGTATCCAAAATACATAAAGAACTTATAAAGCTCAACAACCTGAACACAAATAATCCAATTAAAAAATGGCCAGAAGACATGAACAGGTATTTCTCTAAGAAAGACATACAGATGCGCAGCAGACACATGAAAAGATATTTATCACATTATCAAGAAAATGTGAATCAAAACAACGAGATATCACCTCACCTGTCCTATGTATACTAACGATGGAACATTACTCAGCCTTAAAAAAGGAGGAGATCTTGCCATTTGTGACATAAATAGAGGGTATCGTGCTAAGTGAAGCAAGTCATACAGAAAAAGACAAATACCATATTATTTCACTCCAATGTGGGATATAAGAAACAAAATGAACATCAAAAAATACCTGTTCATCTGGGAAATGAACCAGGGGTGGTGGAAGGGGAGGAGGGCGGGGGGTGGGGGTGAATGGGTGACGGGCACTGAGGGGGGCACTTGACGGGATGAGCACTGGGTGTTATTCTGTATGTTGGTAAATTGAACACCAATAAAAAATAAATTTATTAGAAAAAAAAAACCTGTTCAGGGGATCCCTGGGTGGCTCAGCGGTTTAGCGCCTGCCTTTGGCCTGGGGCGTGATCCTGGGGTCCCGGGGTCGAGTCCCACGTCGGGCTCCCTGCATGGAGCCTGCTTCTCCCTCCTCCTGTGTCTCTGCCTCTCTCTATGTCTATCATAAATAAATAAATAAATCTTAAAAAAAAAAAAACCTGTTCAGCCCCGCCCCCTGCGCCCCCGCCCCCCCGGGAGCTGAATGGGCTGCGTTCCTCCTGGAACGCGCCGCAGAACCGGGGGCCTGGTGACCACCGCCGCGTTCGCTTGCTCAGTCCGCTGGCCGGCCCACCGCCCTCCACCGCCGCACCCCGTCCGGTGCCAGGAACGGACCCGCAACATGCCCTACCAATACCCAGCGCTGACCCCGGAGCAGAAGAAGGAGCTTTCTGACATCGCTCACCGCCTCGTGGCCCCGGGCAAGGGCATCCTGGCTGCAGATGAGTCCACCGGGAGCATCGCCAGGCGGCTGCAGCCCATCGGCACCGAGAACACCGAGGAGAACCGGCGCGTCTACCGCCAGCTGCTGCTGACCGCCGACGACCGCGTCAACCCCTGCATTGCGGGGGTCATCCTCTTCCACGAGACACTGTACCAGAAGACCGACGATGGGCGGCCCTTCCCCCAAGTCATCAAATCCAAGGGTGGCGTTGTAGGCATCAAGGTGGACAAAGGTGTGGGACCCCTGGCAGGAACAAACGGGGAGACCACCACCCAAGGGCTGGACGGGCTGTCCGAGCGCTGTGCCCAGTACAAGAAGGACGGGGCCGACTTTGCCAAGTGGCGCTGTGTGCTGAAAATTGGGCAACACACCCCCTCAGCCCTTGCCATCATGGAGAATGCCAACGTCCTGGCCCGTTACGCCAGCATCTGCCAGCAGAATGGCATCGTGCCCATGGTGGAGCCTGAGATCCTCCCCGATGGGGACCACGACTTGCAGCGCTGTCAGTATGTAACCGAGAAGTTGCTGGCTGCTGTCTACAAGGCCCTGAGTGACCACCACATCTACCTGGAGGGCACTTTGCTGATGCCCAACATGGTAACCCCAGGCTACACCTGCACCCATAAATATTCTCCGGAGGAGATTGCCATGGCAACTGTCACAGCACTGCGCCGCACAGTGCCCCCCGCTGTTACTGGGATCACCTTCCTATCAGGCGGCCAGAGTGAGGAGGAGGCATCCATCAACCTCAATGCCATCAACAAGTGCCCCCTGCTGAAGCCATGGGCCCTGACCTTCTCCTATGGCCGAACCCTACAGGCTTCTGCCCTCAAGGCCTGGGGTGGAAAGAAGGAGAACCTGAAGGCCGCCCAGGAGGAGTATATCAAGCGAGCCCTGGCCAACAGCCTCGCCTGTCAAGGAAAGTACACCCCAAGTGGTCAGGCCCGGGCTGCAGCCAGGGAGTCCCCCGTCATCTCTAACGACGCCTACTAAGCGGAGGTGTTCTAAGGCTGCCCCCTCAACACTCCAGCACCACCCCCCAACACTCTTGGAGGGCCTCACCTGGGGCTCCAGGCTGCTCTTTCCCATCACTTTGGCCTCCCATGTGACCTTGGTGTGTGGTGGTGTCTGTACATGCTAACTCCATTGCTCTTTCCAGCCCACTGCCAATAAACAACTATTTAAGGGGGAGAAAATTCCTGTTCATGTCTTCTGCCCATTTTTAATTGGATTATTTGCTTTGGAGTGTTGAGTTTTTTTATTTTTTATTTTTATCTTTTTACTTTTTTTTTTAAGATTTTATTTATTTATTCATGAGAGAGAGAGAGAGAGAGAGAGAGAGAGAGAGAGGGGCAGAGACACAGGCAGAGGGAGAAGCAGGCTCCATGCAGGGAGATCGACGTGGGACTCGATCCCAGGCCTCCAGGATCACGCCCTGGACTGAAGGCAGGTGCTAAACCACTGAGCCACCCAGGGATCCCTGGAGTGTTGAGTTTCGTAAGTTCTTTATATATTTTGGATACTAACCCTTTATCAGATGTCATTTACAAATATCTTCTCCCATTCCAGTGGTGGCCCTTCAGTTTTTCGTTGTTTCCCTTGCTGTGCAGAAGCTTTTTTTTTTTTTTTTTTAAATGTTTTATTTATTTATGACAGTCACACAGAGAGCGAGAGAGAGGCAGAGACACAGGCAGAGGGAGAAGCAGGCTCCATTCACCGGGAGCCTGACATGGGATTCGATCCCGGGTCTCCAGGATCGCGCCCTGGGCCAAAGGCAGGCGCCAAACCTCTGCGCCACCCAGGGATCCTTTTTTTTTTTTTTTTTTAATGTAGTCCCAGCAGTTTTTGTTTTTGTTTCTCTTGCCCCGGAAGCTACACATCTAGTAAGAGGTTGCTATGGCTGATGTCAAAGAAAAAAAAAAAGGAGACAATAATAATAAACAGTCTCTTAAATACAGAGAACTAGTGGTTGCCAGAGGGAGGGGATTAGCGGGGGTGTTGGTGATGTGAAATAGATAAAGGGGATCAAGAATACAAGTATATCTCTATGAGCACAGAAGAATATAGATTGTTGAATTATACTGTACACCTGAAGCTAATATAATGGTTCAATAAAAATAACACATTGCCGACCTTAAATTTACACAATGTTGTATGTCAAATCTTATGAAATTTAATGTCCTGAGTCTGAATTAGCATGTGGAAAAAACAAAAATGATAAAACTTGTTAAAATAGATGTAAAAATGATCTTGAAATTACTGTATTAAAATAATAACCTCTTTAGAGTATATGCTTTTTTAAAAAATAATACTTTAACTCAAGGAAAATATAACTACAGAACACTAAGATAAAAAACCCACTGCAGTTAAAAAAAAAGGTATGTGGAGCAAAACAAACGTGTCTATGTGGCCAGCTTTGGAAAATACATTCTGCCACAAAAGTGAACCCTTTTATGCACCTTGAACTATTTACAGGACAAATGCTATAAACACTTTAAAGTATATGTTACCAGGACCTATTTCAAAAACTGACTTAAAGTTTATTAATTTATGACATCAGGGTCAGGTACTCTCCCCCCTGCTGAATCCTATTAGGTACCATATTTCTTTTCCGAGGGTCCTACAGTCCCTATCTACTCTATAGACCAAAGATTAATTCTTAGAGTCTTTGTTTGTATTTGTGTCAACCAAAGTTCTTATTTTTAACCTATTAAGTTACAGGAGATGGTTTTTTCTAGCTTCTATGTGCTATGCATATATGATGTACAACAAAGCCCCATATAAAAAAAATGAATAAGCAACATGGTAAACAAATCGAACAGCAACAAGTGAGGCTAGGATATCCTTTCATTCCATGAAACCTAATCTGTCACCCATAAAATCATCTACTTATAATTTTTCTCTCTCAAAATATTAATAAAGAACAGCTGGTTATAACAGAGTATCATACTTCAGGGCAAGACTCGCATTAAAAGAGAGGCAAGCAAAACACAGAGCTGTTTCATGGTGTGCCACTTCCCAGGGTACACACCACTTGTGTTCTGCAGCACCACCACCTCCTCCTTGTCACTGTTTTTGGGGCATCCTTCTTGGCTCTGTGTTCTCCCCACCTCACTCCTCTCTCATGTCTTCCTTCAAGGCCACAGCTGGTCTAGTGTCTCTTGCTTTCTTCATTCTCCAGGTCTGTCTCTGGATATCTACAGATTTCATCAGTTGTCTGCAGAGGGGCCAAAATTCTCATGTTTGTAAATAACTCTGATCCACCATTTTCCCATCACACATTTCTAGTGTGATACACGAGGACCTCCACTATAAATAACCATTCCTCAAATAATTTCCTCCAGCTTCAATCTCCTGTGACCCTCTTTCTTCTCTCCCCTTCCTCCCTACTAATCTAGGGTCTTATTATTTGTATTTTTATTCTTTCTGTACAGTGACATCCATACAGTGTTGCTATTAACATTTAAGAAAGATTAACAATGATCCTTTTTAAGCTCTTATTTCTGACCTAATGTGATAAATGATGCTCCTTAGGAATCAGTCCTGCTCTCACAATTTTTAAAGATTTTATTTATTCATGAGACATACATACACACACACACACACACACACACACAGAAGCAGAGACACAGGCAGAGGGAGAAACAGGTTCCCTGTGGGGAGCCCAATGTGGGACTCATCCCAAGACCCCAGGATCACACCCTGAGCCAAAGGCAGACATTCAACCACTGAGCAACCCAGGTGTCCCTCTTATACTTCTTTTGTATCCATTCACTCCTGTTAGGGAATCCTTTTGATTTCCCTGGCTTCAAATATTATTAATGAGTTGGAATGGCAATAGAATCAGCACAAATCTCTCTTCAACCTGGAGACCCAAATATTCACCTGCCCACTCATCAGTGATCACGTCAATGACCACCAACAGTGACCAGGTGTCAAGATGAATTAACCATCTCCCTGAATAATTCAATCCTTATCATTCCCAAACTAAATTTTTGGTACTAATGTCATGTCAAATCCTGAGTGACATTTTGGATGCCCTGGCACCACACATATCAATGAACAATCCATCCACTCTCCTGAATCCACCTAATGATTCTCGATGTTCAATAATTCTTCATCACCTCTCAGGTCACATAGAAAATATGTCCACAGAAGATCCTTTTTTTATCCAGTAATCAAAATGATAATACCATTTTCCTGTGTTGATTTTTCAATTTTTACTTACATATATATTATCTCTTGCATATTATTTTTCTAAGTTAGAAGCTTCTTGAAGAGAAGACTAATGTAGGATTTAAAGTATTATACACAAGGGGGCTTCAAGATGATGGGAGAGTAGAAGGATCTAGAGCTCACCTTGTCCCATACACACACAAAACAGCTACATCTATGTGACTAACTGAAAAAGCCCTGAAGACTGGAAGAACAGACTTTCCACAGTTAATCATAAAGAGGGGGCTATGTTGGAAAAGGTAAACCCCCCAGCAAGACTAACCACAAATGAGAGGGGTACCATAAGCACAGAGAAGAGAATCAGACCCCATACCAGGCACTGCTGGCACTGGAAAACTTCACTGGGAAGATGAGTCCCATGACATCTAGTGTTGAAAACCAGTGGGGCTTAGCTCTGAGAGCTTTAAAAATCAGTAGGCTTAACTCTGCAGGAGCTGGAGGGTAATAGGAAATGGAGTCCCTGGTCTTAAAGAGTCAGCATACTAAACTCAACCAGAGACACAGTGTAGAAGCAACAGTTTAAAAAGTGCCTAGGGTATATATGAAGAAAATTTACAGACTAATCTTAGAATGTGTGCCAGAGGGGCAAGAAGCTGCAGAAGTTTTCCCTGGGAACAAAAATACCAGTGGGCACTATTTCTCTTCCTCTTGCCTCAGGCTAGATAGCCAGACACTTATAGAAGTCAGTGCTAACAGTCTCCATTTACCTTGCTAGCACTGTGTGCCCCACCCCAGCAAACTCATCGCATCCAGCCTGCCCACTTGGACAGGAATCCCTGCAAAGCAGCTCCTGCCTTATTATACCCACTAGGCAGGCCCAGCTTGGATCAGCACCACTCCATAGTGACTCCAGCCATAAGGAGTGTGGTGATATAACCCCACACACCAGTCCAGTGTGTCCACAGTTCCTGTGGTTAGCTTCTTGACTGAATGTGCAGGGATTTGTTGTGCCTATAGCTATGACAGAGAAACTAATTGTAGACAGTGAGGCTGACTTCCTGGCTCCACATTGCAGCTGGCTGGGATGAAGGCAACTGTGGCTTAGCCACAACAGTAGGGCACATGCATCCCATCCAGGGTGCACCCCTGTATACCTGGTTCTGGTGACAGTGGTTATTGTACGTCAGGCAACAGTACTTCTACACAGGGCACTAGATCCAAGACCAGGAGTTGTAGCTGACCTACCTAATATATCAGAAATCAAAACAGGGTTAGACAAAATGAATGGAATTGCTAAATGAAATGGAGACAAGCCATATGTCTGATAAATAAAGTAATGGTCATAAAGATACTCACCAGACTTGAGAACTGAGTGGAAAAACTCAGTGAAAACTTCAGCAAAGAGATAGAAAATATAAAAGAGAACCAGTCAGAACTGAAGAATTCAATAACCAAAATAAAAATACACTAGAGGGAATTAACAGCATATTAGAGGTACCAGAAGAACGGATCAGCAACTGGAAGACAAGTAATGGGAAACAAACCAAATTGAAGGGCACAGAGAAAAGAATACAAAAACATGAGAAGAGGCTAAGAGAACTCTGTGACATCATCATGTGTAATAATACTTGCATTATAGGGGTCTGAGAAGGAGAAGAGAGAGAAGCAGTCATAACTAAATGAACCTTACAAGAAATGGTGAAGTGAATTCTTTTCAGTGGAAAGAAAAAGCCATAACTAGAAGAAGATTATGAAAGGGAAAAAATTTCACAAGTACAAGCAAACACAGTAAAGGTAATAGATTTATCATTCATAAAGCCTATATGGAGGTTAAAACACAAAAGTGGTAAAATTATATCTGTAAAAGTCAAGTCAAAAGATTAAAAAAATGTAAAAATAGGACATCATATACATAAAACATGAAGAGGGAGGTGAAAAAAATAATGCTTTTAGAATGTATTCAAACTTAAGCAACCATCGATTTAATATAGATTGTTAGACACATAAGATGTGCTATGTGAATCCACTGGTAAACACAAATCAAGAACCTATAATAGAAACAACAAAAACACAAAGGAGTCCAAATATAACACTAAAGAAAGCCATCACACCATAAGGAAAGCAAGAGAAGAATAAAGAAAAGTTTCAAAAACAACCATAAAACAAGTAACAAAGTGGTAATCAGTAGATACCTATCAATTACTTTAATTGTAAATGGACTAAATGCTCCAATCAAAAGACATAGGTGACTGAATGAAAAAAAAAAAGACTCATTTATATCTGCCTCATTTATATCTTGCTCACTTAAGACCTAAGGACATATACAGACTAAAATGACGGGATGGAAAAAGATATTCCATGCAAATGGGAGGGAAAAAATGGGATGGCGCTAATTATGTCAGACAAAACATACTTTAAAGAATAGCAAGCTCAACACCCAAAAAACAAATCCAGTCAAGAAATGGGCAGAAAACATGAAGAGACATTGCTCCAAAAAAGAGATACAGAGGGTCGACACATGAAAAAATGCTCAATGTCACTCAGCATCAGGGAAATGCAAGTCAAAACCACAATGAGATACCACCTCACACACTGGTCAGAATTGCTAAAATTAACAATTTAGGAAACAACAGATGTTGGCGAGGATGCAAAGAAAGGGGAGCCCTCTTACACTGTTGGTCGGAATACAAACTAACTGGTGCAGCCACTGTGGAAAATAGTATGGAGTTTCCTCAAAAAGTTAAAGATAGAGCTACCCTATGACCCAGTAATTGCCCTACTAGGTATTTACCCAAAGAATACAAAAATACTGATTCAAAGGGATACATGCACCCCAATGTTTATAGCAGCATTATCAACAGTAGTTAAGCATGGAAAGAGCCCAATGTCCATCAACCGATGAATGGATAGAGAAGATGTGAGTGTACAATGGAATATTACTCAGCCATCAAAAAGAATGAAATCTTACCATTTGCAATGATGTAGATGGAGCTAGAGTATAGTTATGCTAAGCAAAATAAGTCAGAGAAAGACAAATATCACATGATTTCACTCACATGGAATTTAAGAAACAAAATAGATGAACATGGAGGGGAAAAAGAGAGGCAAACTATACAATGGACTCTTTTTTTTAAAAAAATTACTTGAGGGGGAGAGTGAGCAAGCGAGCATGTGAAGGGTGGGAGGGGCAGAGGGAGAGGGAGAGAGAATTTCAAGCAAACCCCCTTGCCCTCCACTGAGTACAGAGCCTGACGTGGGACTCCATCTCACAAACCTGAGATCATGACTTGAGATGATCAAGAGTCAGATGCCTAATTGACTGCGTCACCCAGGCACCCTCATGAAAAAGACTTAACCATAGAGAACAAACCGAGCATTGCTGGAGGGGAGGTGAGCAGGGAGTTGGGTTAAATAGATGATGGGGATTAAAGAGGGCACTTGTGGGGATCCCTGGGTGGCTCAGCAGGTTAGTACTTACCTTTGGCCCAGGGCGTGATTCTGGAGCCCTGGGATGGAGTCTTGCATCAGGCTCCCTGCGGGGAGCCTGCTTCTCCCTCTGCCTGTGTCTCTGCCTCTCTGTGTCTCTCATGAATAAACGAATAAAATCTTTACAAAAAAAAAAAAAAAAGGGAGGGCACTTGTGATGAGCACTGGTTGTGATGAATGTATGTATGTATGTTGTGAATCACTAAATTCTACACCTGTACAGCATAGGGAAAATAGAGATGTTATAATACCTTTGCATGCTGACCGATGATAACTAGAGATATGACGATTATTTTGCAATGTATAAAAATAATGAAATGGGGGATCCCTGGGTGGCGCAGTGGTTTGGCGCCTGCCTTTGGCCCAGGGCGTGATCCTGGAGACCCGGGATCCCACGTCGGGCTCCCGGTGCATGGAGCCTGCTTCTCCCTCTGCCTGTGTCTCTGCTTCTCTCTCTCTCTCTCTGTGTGACTATCATAAATTAAAAAAAATTAAAAATAATGAATCACTATCTTGTACACCTGAAACCAATACTATATGTCAATTCAATAAAAAGGAATAAAACAAGTATACAATGATATAATCTTGGACTTCTATTCTGCAATAAATGATTAAATACTAAGCTTTGAACCCAGTCTCCTATTATACAGGTATAAATATTTTGTCACAATAATCTGTTTAAAATGCAAACCTAATCAGCATAGCTTTCTTTTAAAAATCTTTCACTGCTGTCCTCAGCTGTTATTTCTAGAAAGGCAGACCATAGTTCTCATTTCATTCCAGTTGTCCTGGCATAATTATTGATGCTACCGACTTTAGTACCCAAGATGTTCTAGTTTGAAATGAAATAAAATTGACCTCCTTATTTATAGAGCACCTATTATGTGCCAGGCAGAATACTAAAACCCAGGAACCAGAAACAAACCTATCAAGTCACTGCCCCTGTTTATTTTAATCTTGGTGAGTGGGAAGTGGTCATAAACAGACTAATGAATTTCTAATATTAGGTAGATTTAAACATCATGATAAACAGGAATGCAGAGAGGAGGAGATGGAGGGAGGGTGGAGGAAGAGAAATTAGCTACAATTAAAATTGAAAATATTAGTGGAGGCCTGACTGATGATATGCTATTAGAGCAGAGAGATTAAGAAGACAACAAGCACCCCCTAGATAATGAATTTTCCAAAGAGGGGTGGAACAGTTCAGGAAAAAGTATTATTTCTTCCTAGCGATGTGAGTTAAGAAACAAAATTGGCCTGTTATATCAAAAAAGCTTCACAGACAAAAGAACACAATATCTTGAATGTCACTCAACAAATATTTACATCTCAGAGGTAACTTTCCAAAATATATTTAAAAAACAACAACAGTATAACTTAAAGGTTTTACAGAAGGATGCTCTTTGTCAACACGGATGCTCTTCTCACCAGAACAGGCTGGCCTGGCATCCGGGTCCATGCAGGGTGCCCCCACTCCTAAGATGCAAGCAGCCTTTTTCTTGCTGGAAGATGCAGCGACCTTGGATTCCTCTCTTATGGAGGAAGTGAGTGGATAACCCACAGTGGACAAACCAGAAGAGGCATCCTGTCTCACATCCATGGGATAGGAGGGATTCCCGAATCTTTGTACAAAAAACCCCACAAAAATGTGGGTTTATCACAATGTCAGATACTGTCTGTAGAAGAAAAATCTGATCATATTTGAGTGTGAGGGGCGGGATCTGGAGTTTCTACCAAGAGTTTGAATGTTTCCTTTCTCTCCCACTGTTTTGACATCTTTGAATATATTCTATAGGAATGGCAGTTTCTAGGCACAAAAATTTTCAAACATTTTTTGAGGGTGGGGCACAGAAAGGGCAGAGGGAGGAGGAGAGCATTGAACACAGAAGCCGGAATTCACAGATAACGACAGACACACCATTAAGGAGTCCTCTCACAATCCTACACTTAACCCACTCCCGAAACAGTGAATACCTATTGTTTGGTTCCTTCCCTGCCTGTAAAACACTAAAACTGAGAAAACTTGTCCATGGTGCTGTTACATCCGGGGTGAGAGGACCTCAGAAGTGACTTCCAGGATGAGGTACATATTCTGTTGACTTTAGAGCTGGCACACATGTGCATGTAGTTTATGAAAGTTCACGGTGGTGTGTGTGATTGGTCCTTTTCTCCATGTAAGTCATATTATAACAACTTGGGGGGAAAAAGTCTGAGGTAGAAATACATAGCATGACCTGGCATGCTTCATTCAGCAAATTATCAGTAGCGTGCACAAAGAACAGAGGCAACTTTGTGATGGAGGATCCCTTTTGTTAAAAATAGGCACTTGGGTCCACTGCACATAAAAAATATATATATTAATGTTTAGAAGGGAATAAATGGAGGAGGATTGAAAGATGAATCCTACATTTGATCACAGGTACTTGTATTTCTGGAATAGTTCATGGACTATGTACTTCCATGCATGAAATCATATCCCCAAATGTAGCCCAAGAAAGTGTGCATATATTGCAAAATGCACATTTCAAGTGATTAACTGCCTTAAATAGCTTACAGCATTTTTATTTTATTTTTTATTTTTAAAGATTTATTTATTTATGAGAGAGAGAGAGAGAGAGAGAGAGAGAGAGAGAGGGGCAGAAACACAGAGGAGGGAGAAGCAGGCTCCATGCCGGGAGCCCGATGCGGGACTCGATCCCGGGACTCCAGGATCGCGCCCTGGGCCAAAGGCAGGTGCTAAACCGGCTTACAGCATTTTTAAAGCTGGGTTTCAACCCTTTTATTCCTTGAGGTGCCCATATATATTCTGAGTAACATTTTAAAAAATATTTTTTGAGAGAGAGAGAGAGAAAGAACATCCAAGTGAGTGCGGGAGGGGCAGCGAAGAGGGAGAAGGGAAGCCAACTGTGCTCACAGAGCCCGACTCAGGCTCCGTCCCATGACCTTGAGAGCTTGACCTGAGTTGAAATCAAGAGTCAGATGCTTAACCAATTGAGCTGCCCAGGTGCCCCCAGTAACATTTTAATATTGTTTACGTTTTTCATATTTTTTAAGAGTTTATTTGAGAGAAAGTGAGAGAGTGCACATGTGCGCTAGGTGGGGGTGGGGTGCAGAGAGAGAAGGAGAAGCAGGCTCCCCGCTGAGCAAGGAAGGCCAACCTGGGGCTCTATCCCAGGACCCCGGGATCACCACCTGAGCCTTAGCTGACTGAGCCACCCAGATGCCCCTACATTTTTCATATTTGAAAAGTAAATGAAGTGAAAAAAATTTAAATATATTAACAAACTTTTTCTAGAAACTGATATTTGATCTTTTCGAATCCCTGAATTCAATAGCATGAGAAACCCTTGTCTGTAGATCGTGGAACAGCTGGGAATGATTCCGTCCTCTCCTCTCGTGGATCACATGGCTCACATACGGATCATCTGCCCCCAACACTCATCCAGTACTGACCCAGTGGGTTTCTCCACCTCCAGCCCCTACTAATCATGCTGCATGATGCAACCGTTTTCCTTATAGATACAAACAAAAGTGCTAAAGATGTGACCATTCCCTTTTCAACTTGAGATACGCTAATTACTGCTTAATACCTAAGACAAACATGAAACCCCCTTCTCTCACATGAACAGTCTGGTTCTCTATGTCAGCTTCACCACCCAGCTCCGGGAAGTAGTTCCTCATGGGGCCATCCTAAGATTTAAGGGAGGTGCAAAGGCTGGGTCTTCAACCAGGAAGGATAGAAGTGAGGAGAGACTTCCTCTCTCTGACCTCAGGCAGCTAAAGGGGGAACCCAGAGGGAGGTGCCCCTTGTGACACTCCTTGGTTTGACCTGACATTTAATGGGGTAAAGCAAGGGGGTGGGAATCCTTAGACAGTATCTGTGCTGGTTGGGATAACCTAGAGAACTTGGCATCAGAGCAGTGAGTATCCAGTGTCAGTGAGTGGCCAGCGGCAACATCACTAGAATGGAAAGCCCTGGAAGCCCACTTATCCAGGGGGGTTTCTTGGTGCTCCTTTTGCTCCCTCTTCACGAGGGGGAACATCTACTCTGCCCCACTCTCGTACCACTTACTTCCTGATCGCTGAGCCTGTTGTCCAAAATTCCTCTTCCTTCCAAAAGCTGCCCCAGAGCCTGGGCGTTACGTCCCCTCACACTTAGGTAAAACAGTCTGTTGCTGTTGCAGACCGGTGCCCCAGAGGAAGTGGAAGCATCCAGAGTTAGCATCTGGCATCACCTGATTTTAATTAGGATTAACGTCAGGGGATCTATTTTAACTGCTCTCAGCCCCGACCCACATTGGAATCACCTGGACCATTCACAACTGCTGATGGCTGTGTCTGGTCCTACCACTTCTCATCTGCTGATGCGGGATGCGGCCTGGTCTACAGGAATTTTACAAATCTCCAAAGGTCTAAAGTACAGCCAAGGATGAGAAACTACATCTCTGGGTTTGAGGGGCTGTGGTCCTGCACCTTGACTTGTGTGAAACACATCTGGGGCGCTTTTAATGCTATGGATGCCTGGACACATTCCAGATCAAGTATCAAAATGACTGTGGGAGAGGCCAGGACCGCAGAATTTATTTTCTAAGAACACCAAGTTTTTTTTGACTGCAAGATGAAGGTCATTTTTCTCATTTCAGAGTTTCTTAGGCTTCATAGCACATTAGAATTACCTGGTAAAGTTGGAAAGGACTGGCTCCCAGGCAGGGTCATTTGTATCTGTATATTAAGCGAAGGGGGTGGGGAAGGCCACACTACTTTGAAACTTACCTAGATGACTTAAATATACAGCTAATTGTGCCAGCCATGGCATGAAGGTCCAGAAAGGTGAATTAATGGCAATCAGTGAAGAAAAAATTAATTAAACTACTCTCTGGATCGCCTGGTATGAGTCGCTCCTTGAGATCAGTGACCTCAGGGATGGACAGCAAACTAGTACTTCATGGCCAGAGGGTGTGAGGAATTCAAAGAATGTGAAATTAGAATAAAAATGTCTAGATTTTAGATAGTGGTTATCTCTACATGCAATGAGAGTGAAAGGGGATCAGAAACAAATGCTCAGAGGGACTCCTACATATCTGTTTAATTTTTCTTAAGTATTGTGGACAGTGAACTAAGTATACTGTATTAAAATATTCTGAAATTTTTCAAAATTTTGCAAAAATAGAGATTAAGGAGAAGCCAATTCCCAAGTCTCCATCAGGTTACTTCAAAAATTGTCAACTCATAAATGACTTGGATTCTATTCCAATGATTCAGACGCTATTCTCATGGATGAAAGTGCAGCAGATTCCTGAGAGCGTATGATTTTAACTACAAACATTTTAGCATCTCTTAAGGATAGGAATCTTTAGAACAGGAACACAACATTATCACACACTAAAATAAGTCCTGCAAGTAAACAAATATATTATTAATTTTCCAATGTCTTCAACTGTTTGTTCTCTGGTTTTACATTTCATTTGATTCAGGATCTTTGTAAAATCCACAATTTGCATCTGGTTGATCTGTATGTGAAGTCTCTTCAGTCTCCACAGCTCATCCAAGTTGGGGTGGGGGTGGAGAAGAATGATGATGATGTATGTGAGAGTTATTTCTAGAAGGAATGGGGTTGTATGTCTTGCAGGGCTTACTACAGTTTGGATTTTTCTTATTGCAATTCCATGGTTCCACTTAACATTCAAGTCTGGCATCTATTATTTCAGGGGAATAACAGTTGGAAATGAAGGCTTGATAGTGTTCGTGTTGTTTTTCAGAAAGAAGAATTCTTATGTGGTTTTGTGATCAGCCATCAGCAAGCAACTGATGTCTTGGAAGAATCTGTTTTTGGGGAATTATGCTATATGTTGGCAAACTGAACTCCAATAAAAAAAAAAAAAGAATCTGTTTTTGAAGTTAACAAAGACTCAACTCTATGGGTCCAATATGTCATTAGGGGTTGCAAACAGTGATATTCAATTTATGTTATCCTGTTCTCATTTATTACATGGAATAATGTAATTATTCTTTATGCCTTCAATAGTCCACAGTAGAAACATATACATTTTAGTATAAATTTAAGTTAGGATTACAATTTTTTGAACCCACTGGAAGAAGAAAAGCAGGTAGAGAAGGAGGTTGCCTAAAATTCCTAGTCCACTGATATCTGGATACCTCCTCGAAGATAAAACCAGAAGCACCTGTAGAAGGAAAATATCATGAGAATGAATAAGATTGTAGAACCAGCTGCAGGGTCAGAGGCTGGTGAGATTGTTTCTGTGAGGTGGGAATTTGCTGCAGCTGGCAGTGAGCAGGAGCTGGACTTCTTGCCAATGAAGTAGAAACGAAGCTGTTAGGGACCTGCTCTTCCTTGCTTCTCACTGTGGACTTTGGAGGCTGTTGTGGAAAACAGGAGGTGAATGAAAGAAAGTGTTCCCTGGGGTTGAAATCTGAAAAGAGAGTAAGGTTTGGGCTCTGTACCTAAAGCCGGTGTCCCAGGGCAAAGCTCAGGTGTCTGATGCAGCTGCCCAGGTTGGGGGCACCCATCACCGGGCCATGATCCAGGAGCAAGACCCATGTTAGAAGAGAGACTGGTGCACAATGAAGGACTGTCGGGACCCCAGATAGGGATTTAAAAGGATTCTAAGCATGAAACCTTACCTAGTAAAGAACCTATGTAGCTCAGAAAACAGGAAGCCTAGGCCACTGGTGGTCAACAGAGGGTGACATTTTACCCCAGTGGACATCTGTCAATGACTGAAGACATTTGTCTTTGTCAAAGGGTTAGAGGAGGGGACACTTGTCTTCGTCACAAGGTCAGGGGAGAGAGGTTTGCTACTGGCATCCGGTGGGTGGAGGCCAGGACTACTCACATCCTACAAAGCAGTTACCCAGCCCCAGACGTCAACAGTGCAGAGACTGGGAAGACGGATGCACGGCGGAGGGAGGATCAGAACACGCTCTTCTCAAGGCACAAGCTGACGAACCCTCAGCGGGGGCCCGAAGAGGCAGAGGTGGGCCGGGCGGCGGCCCCCGGCTGAGGGCTGCGCTGGTGGCAGCACCGGGCCCGCACCTGGCACGCCAGCCTCCGTCCGGGATCCGGGGGCTCTTCGCAGAGCCGCACGCCGGGGGAGGGCGGGGGGCATCCAGGTCACCCCGGCGGCCTTCCCCGGGGTTTGGGTCGCGAGCGCAGCGCGGCTCAGACGCTGCGCCCCGGGGGCGTCGGTCCCGGCTGCGGGCATCGGCGCCGGACTCCCAGCGATCCAGCGGGTGGGGGGCAGGGGGGCGGCGGGTGGGGGCGGGCAGGGAAGGGCAGCGGCAGGGCGGGTCCACGACCCCTTCGCCGGCGCGGGGGTTCGGTGCTGGGGGCTCCTCCCGCAGGGCTCGGTGCCTCGGTTCTCCGCCGCCCCCGCGCCAGCCCCTGCTCTCCCCGCCCCCCGGACCTCTCGGCCCCGGCCCCTGAGCACTGGGCTCGGCTCTCCCGCCTCTTCTAGCCACTTCCCGCTTCGCCCCGCCCACAACCCCGCCCTTTGCCGCCCTCGGGTCCCTCCGCTCGCCTTCGGCTCTTTCCGTGTAGCTTCGGCTCTTTCCGTGTAGCTTCGTCCCCTCGGCCTCTCGGCTTTCTCCGACTGCGCCGCCGCAGTTCGGCTCTTTCCGCCTCTCCCCGCCACACCGGGCTCTGCGGGGCTCGCTCGGTCGGATCAGGGGCGTGTGTGGGTGGGCAGAGGCTCAGATCCACGTCCGGGTCGTACTGGTGTGGGGTGCCACCCTCCCCACATTCTGGCTGGTAACGTAATAAACCTAAAAAAGAATGTTCTCGGGCAGCCCGGGTGGCTCAGCGGTTTAGCGCCGCCTTCAGCCCGGGGCGGGATCCTAGAGACCCAGGATCGAGTCCCACATCGGGCTCCCTGCATGGGGCCTGCTGCTCCCTCTGCCTGCGTCTCTGCCTCTCTCTCTTTCTTTCTCTGTGTGTGTGTCTCATAAATAAATAAGATCTTTAAGAAAAAAAAAAAAAAAAAAAAAAAGGATGTTCCCAATCGGATACATGTAAAAAGGAATCTCTGGATTTTGCTTCGAATTTTTCTTTCGATGGATTAAGTTGGGGATCATCTCTTCTGTTGAGACTGTATTTTCTGCGAGCTCTGTTCCAGCACTTATCTACTCTTCAATGGATTCTTGGTATTTTTCTTTGGTTGGTAGGATTTCTCTACTATTAATAAATTAGCCTTTGGTGAGGAGCTGCCAAAATTTCCTCTTGCCTCTAGTTGTTGCCATGCAGATTTTAAAAAATGAAATCAAATGTATTTTTGTTTCTTCTTGTTTTATGTATAGTTTTTAAAAGACCATTTCTCCTTTGAGATTATATATAAAATATTTATGCCTTGGTTTCTTCTAGGACTTTCATAGCTTCAATTTTTACATTTGAATAAAATATCTTAATGCTGTCAAATTTTTTTTAATTTATTCGTGAGAGACACACAGAGAGAGGCAGACATAGACAGAGGGAGAAGCAGACTCTCTGTGGGGAGCAGGATGCAGGCCTCAATCCCAGGACCCCAGGATCATGACCTGAGCTAAAGGCAGACACTCAACCACTGAGCCACCCAGGTGCCCCTAAAATATTTTAATGCTTATTTCACAGACCAGCTCGTTGTTCCAGCATGATTTTCAAAAACAATCCATTTTTCCTTTCTTGACTTAGCATATCACTTGTACCCTGTTTATTATGAAAAATTTTCAAGAATGGAGATAATTTGAAAGAATTGAACACTCGTGTGGTGAACTGAATTCCGTCCCCTTACATTCATATGTCGAAACCCAATTCCTTGGTAACTCATAACATGACTATATTCAGAGGTTGGGCCTTTCAAGAATTAAGGCTAAATGAGGCCATTAGGGTGGGCTGTAATTCAATCTGGCTAGTGTCCTTAAGAGGGGATTATAACAGATTATAACATACAGACCAAGAGATGACAGTTGCACACACACTCAGAGGGATGACCCATAAAGAGGCAGCAAGAGGTGGTCATCTGCAAACGAAGGAAAGAAGCCCCAGGAAAAACCAACTCTGCTGGTGCCTTGAGCCTGGACTTCTAGAATAGTGGGAAAATAAATTTCTGTTGTTTAAGCCACTCAATTTATTGATTGATAATCATTCACTTAGTGGCATTTTGTTATGGCGGTCCTAACAAACTAATATAATCTACCACTCAGATTCTGCAACATTTTACTATACTTGCTTTGTCTCTTCCATTCCTCTACCATCCATCAATCCACCTTAAAAAAAAAAAAAAAGGCATTTTGAAGTAGGTTACAAACAGCAGGAGACTTCACCCCTAAATATTTAGGCATATATATGTATATTAATTGCAACACCATGAGAAGCTGCGGTTGAGAGCTGTCTATAATTTGTTCTACTGATCTTCCTCTTGAAAGTTTCTCCAACCAAGATGACCAACCAGAATCCTGTGTGCATTTACCTCTAAGAAGCAAGTGCATCCAAGTGGCATAAGCGTTGGGCTATACTGGAGACAGTGGTATATTTCTCAGATTCTCCTTTGAGGCCTAAGTCATTCATTTCCCCAGCTGCTGGAAGTGTTCTCATCACTCATCCTGTCATTCTTTCAGGAATTTTCTCAGGCCAAAGGAAAGTGCCACATCTAAGGTTATGTCCATCTCCAAGAGGCAGCCCAATTCAAATGACTAGTTCATATGAGGAATACTAATGCCCCCATTCCATTGCCTCAATTTGTGACACCACTGAAGGGCCACCGCAGCTCTGGAACTCCCCATGGGATCAACTGTTATCTCCGTTTTTTTTTTTTTTTTAATTTTTTAATTTTTTTTTGTTATCTCCGTTTTTAACTTATCAGAGTTCAACCTCTTATTCTGTACAATCCTGGTTCTCTCCTTTAAAGATGGTTATCTCATGCAAGTGACAAACTTTTTTTTGTTTTATTTCTTCACCCAAAAAATAGAAACAATGCAATGCCTACTTTGTAGATTTGTATTAAGGATTTAGTTCGTTAGTGTCTATAAAGCACTTATGAGACTTCTGGTATATAGGAAACATTTTATTTTTTATTAGAAATTAGTTAAAATTTGTAGGAATATACTGAGCAAGTCACACAAAGAGTAAATATTATATGAATCTATTTGTATGTACTTCACGAATAGCCAAAAAAAAAAAAAAAACTGATAAAAAAATTCAGAATGGTGGTTGCCTCTGAACTCAGGTCATGGGAGCCAGGGGTAAGAAGAAGGGATTGACTGAGATGTGACATGAAGGAACTTTATGGGATGAAGAGAATGCTCTGTATCTCAGTAGAAATATAGGCTCCATAAGTGTATGAATTTGTCACATTATACATTCAAGATATGTACATTGCACTGTAACTTGCACCTCAGTCTGATTTATTTTGCTAAGTGAAAGAAGCCAAATATGAAAAACTGTATTGAATGATTCCATTGTATGGCATTTGGGAAAAGGCAAAATTCTATGGAAGGACAACAAATCAATGGTGTTCAGGGGCAAGGAGTAAGAGAAGGGGATGACTGCAAAGGGGTAACACAAAGGAATTTGGGAGTGATGCGATTGTTCTCTTGTGATTCTGTTGATGGATACACAATTCTCTGCACTTGCCAAAACCTGAAGAATTGTAAGCCATAAAGAGTGACTATTACTATGAGTTAAAAAAAAATAATCTGCAAGGTAGCAGGGGAATGCAAAATAAACTATAATGAATAAACTATAATGAATGAGTCTAACTGTATTACAAATGAGTAACAAGGGTATTATGCTGAGTGAAATAAGTCAATCGGAGAAGGACAAACATTATATGGTCCCATTCATTTGGGGGAATATAAATAATAGTGAAAGGGAATAGAAGGGAAGGGAGAAGAAATGGGTAGGAAATATCAGAAAGGGAGACAGAACATGAGAGACTCCTAACTCTGGGAAATGAACTAGGGGTGGTGGAAGGGGAGGAGGGCGGGGGGTGGGGGTGAGTGGGTGACGGGCACTGAGGGGGGCACTTGATGGGATGAGCACTGGGTGTTATTCTGTATGTTGGCAAATTGAACACCAATAAAAAATAAATTAATTATTAAAAAAAAAACAAAAAACAAATGAGTAACAACCAAATTTACTTTGGAAAGCTGTAATTTGACCAGATACGTAAGGCTGACTACAAAAACAATTGTCAAAAACAAACAAACAAACAAAAACAATTGTCCAGAAATCCTCTACTTAAGTTCAAAAATTTGTCTCTTACAATGTTGTGGATTAGCAATTGTGAAACTATTTTATGTGTATACTAGGGTTGAACAAGTAAATATGTTGTAGATCTGAAAGTGAGTTTCTTCTCACTGTCAAAGAGAAATGTTACAAACAAGTAAATAGAAAAGACTAGAATAAACACTGTGGTGTTGGATTGGATTGGAATTGGGGGTACCAGTAGGAATTCATGCTTTTTGATAGATGGATGGAGGCGGAGAGGGAGGTGAGAACTAGGGCTCTTTGGAGAAATGGGGACAGTCATAGGGAATATAGAACCCGATCCTGAATTTCTTCTAATGGAAAATTAAGATTGACAGAGAAGAAGCCCCCCAAATCTGCCTAAAACATGACCTTAGGTCCTTAAATAATACCTTAGCTGTGCATATACAGAGGAAGACTAGGAGGCTTAGAAGACAGTAGCTATTGAAAGCTGGAGGTTGTGCAGAAATTTCAGAGATCACACATGCCGTGAGTCAGAGGTTGGATTTTGGACTCCTCTGGAGTGGAATGACCCTAGTAAAATACATGCATACAAAAGTATGTACATAGTGGGTTTCAATTAAGTCCCTAGAAATGTCCCACCCCCAAAGTAAATACCATGCACTACAAGTAAGGGCTGCATTTTAGAAGTCAGTTCCAAACTGAACTAGATCTGTGCTTAATAGCCTTCATAGGCTCCAGGTGATCTATCAGTACCATACCTGCCTGCCATACAAAACCTAATCTTCAGAGGAAGGTACCACACATAATTAAGAGCCTCTACCAAATATATCATTCACAAGATCCAGTAAACAAGAGTAGTAGAAATGCAAAGCAGCAGGAAGATGTTCTCTCAATTAGGGACATACAAATCAGAGACTAGATAGTGAATTTAGCAGACAAAGACTTCAGAATAACTATGAATAATAGGTTAAGAAAAATGGAGAAAATACGGAAAATTTTTAGAAAATGAAAGACAAACTGCAAATCTTCAAATCAGCCGGAGAAAGGACCTGTAGTTTTCAAAGAAGCAATAGACTGAAAATGTTTCAAAAGAAACTATGGAAGCAAGAAAACAATGACATTCAAAGGGTTGGGGATGGGGAGTATCAACTGCCAGTGTAAAATTCAATGACCTAAGAAAAAGTTTTTTTTTTAAGATTTTATTTATTTATTCATGAGAGACAGAGAGAAAGAGAGAGAGAGAGAGAGAGAGAGAGAGAGAGAGAGGCAGAGACATAGGCAGAGGGAGAAGCAGGCTCCCCGCAAGGAGCCTGATGTGGGACTCGATCCCTGGCCCCAGGGATGGGGACCCAAGTGGAAGGCAGACGCTCAACCACTGAGCCATCCAGGTGTCCCTTGACCTAAGAAAAATATTCTTCGAAAATGCAGACAAACTGAAGATGTGTTCCAACAGAGGTTTTTAAAAAGCAAAAGCTGAAATAAATAATCAACAGCAGGACTGCACTTCAAGAAAAGCTAAAGAGAATTTTCAGGCTGAGTCTCCTGGGCAGCCCAGGTTAAACAGCTGACTCTTGATTTCGGCTCCAGTGATGATCTCAGGGTCATGAGATCAAGCCCCACGTGTCTCTCTCTGTCTTTCTCCAATAAATAACTCTTTAAAAAGAGAGAGAGTTTTGAGGCTGAAGGAAAATCATTTCAGACACATAACTCCCAAGCATCAAGAAACAAAACATTTGCAGGAAACAAAATGTAAGTAAATATAAATGAATATTGACTGTATAAAAGAACCCTGTATAGTTTTGCAACTTCTTTGTAAGCCTAGACTTTTTCAAAACGAAATGCTTTTAAAAATGTATTGAACTTATCCCTCCAATCTAGAGATGATGTAAGCCACTGCAAGAGAGCTTCCAGTCCATTCCCCAAGACAAGGATTATGGGAAGCCCCAGCAAGTGATGCTCACAATCTGCATCCAACAGTAGAAAAGACAGAAGCCCTAGCAAAAGATGTCAAGTCCCATCCAAAACTAGAGACAACAGGACCTTAGATAGCAAATGTCATCCCCAAACAAATGATGGGGTCTGAGCAAGCAAGACCTCCCATGCCCCCAAACTAGAAACAATAGAACTCCAGCAAGTACCTCCCTCCTCACTTTCAATTCTAGAAGTGACAACAGCCCCATCAGTGACTCCTCAGCTCTCCTCAACACTAAACAATGGGGAGCCCCAGTCCACTGACCCAGTCAGTCTATACCAACAATATTGACAAGGGGAGACCCAGAAAGTGATTCTTCTTGTGTTCCCTCCAAAATAGATAAAAATGGTTTATATAAAAAGACTTCCTCAGTCCCCATCACTAGAGATAAGTGGAATCCCATGCAATTATCCCCCCATCCTCTCCCCAAATTAAACACAATGGGACCTCCCTCCAGGGGCCCCTCCCTATCACACCAACACTTGAAAAATGGGAGCCCCAGGCAGGCAGTGACCTTACAGTCCCCCATCACCAGAGACAATAGGAGCTCCAGCCTCATACTTTCCAGTTACTCCCAACATCATGAGGATTCCATCTGATGATGGAAGCTTCTGCAAATGATTTGTTCTCTCTCCAAGATTAGAAATGATGGAAACACCAAAAAGCAATTTACAGTCCCCTACACCCTAAAGGAGCAAGAGCCCTAGCAAATGTCACACCATTATCAACACAAATCCCAGCTTGCCTCCCTTTACTCCCTCAGACCAGATATAGGAGTACCCCCGCAAAGAGTAAACCTGTCTCTCCCAAGGCAGCAATACCAGTTTCAACAGGCAACCCTCCAGGTTCTCCAACCTGGGTGTCAAGCATTCCCAGAAAACTGCATCTCTTCCCTATTATTACAAAAACAGAAGTTGATAGAAGGGTCAGCAAGTAGCACCCTTATCCAAATAAGGAGAGAAGACCACCATTCAAATCCCTCAAGTTTTTCCCAGCATAAGATGACTGCCTCTGTGGTGACCCCCCTCCTTTATTCCAAATACAAGGAACAATCTGAACCCCAGCAGGCAACTTTTCAGCTTCCTCTTGCAATAGAGATATCTCTGTTCCCATGTTATAGTGGATAGATAGGTCCCCATCAAACCTAGTGTCCCCTGTCCTGAGGAATAGTGAGGACCCCAGGGTCAGAATAAGGAAGACAATCATGGTCCTGATAAGCCAGCAGAGCCCAAGCTCCCCATTATTCAGGGGACAGGGACTCAGGAAGCAAAGCTTCCTCCAACATTTCCTGCCCTAGCAGACTCTTCTTATCCATTGCATTCCCAGCTGATCCTCAGAACATCTACTCAAAGGACACTAGTGGGCAAGAAAGGCTGGAGCTGGGGTCAAGACTGAGAGGGATAGAGATGGGAGAGGAATAAAAGATAGTAAAGGGGAAAAGGAGATCTTCCAAGTTGTTCCACCCCCACGTAGGAATCCACAAGGCTCCAAACAGCTACCCTGAAACCAGGCTCTCAGGAGAAAAGTGGAGCAGAATAAAGGAGTTCTGGCCTGATAAAGGAATAGTGGCCTAGAGAAGAAGTGGGTGCATCAGCTAGCCTGCAAGATGGCCATCGAGGGTCCTTGCCACCTGGTATTTGTGCCCTGTGCAGTCTCCTCCCACATTGAATCAGACATGACCCAGATGATACACTCAATGCTGCAGAAATGATGGTATGTCATATATGAGGCCATAAAACGTATTGGAGCTTCTTCCTTACTCTCTTAAGTTTCTTCCTCTCCAGGGAAGCAATATATATATTTAATATATTTATATATAAGCTATATATATCATATATATATGTATATGCTTTTATTTATTGCAGAGGGAGAGAGAGAGGGAGAGAGCAAGCATGAGTCAGGAGAGAGGCAGAGGGAGAAAGAGACAGACTCCACACTGAGCATGGAGTCCCAAACAAGGCTCAATCTCACCACCCCGAGATCATGACCTGAGTTGAAATCAAGAGTCCGGCACTCTACCCATGGAGCCACCCATGTGCCCCACAAGTGATAATCATCACACTTCTATCCCATCTAGATTCCCTTCACCCTTGACTATGACATCTGCTGGACCAGGCGGCTTACTTGGAGGGATGATCCAGATCCTCACCCCTGAGGAGTCTGAACACTTGGTCAACATCCCCTTCTCAGGATACACCTGCTACATTTATTTATCAACAAAATTGGGGGGAAAAATTCCAGAGGATTACCTGTGTGCCAAATGTCTGCTCTGCCCTTACCGTGCAACAAAAGCCCCACATCTTCTGGCACAGGATTACCATGCCAGAAGCCATGGTGACTCCTTTTCCTCATGTGCTGGTCTCTAAGCAATCATAAAGCTCAATGGGACCCTTACTTTACTGGCAAAAGTGTTCCCCCTCTGGAAACTAGGGCTTTTAGGTTAATTTTTGTGTGTGTGCTTTCCTCCCAAGAGCCCCATGACCCATCTTATATGAAGAACACTTGTGAAGGCAACTGTTCTAGACTCTAGGAGGGAACATCAATGCTTTAATACCCAATGCCAAGTATAGTGGCCAACAGAATTCAGGGATATGAACTTTCTGCCCAGGTGACTGACAAGAGTAGATTCTGAGAAACACAAGGGGTGAATAGTTCTGGATAGTTTCCATTTGCCCCAACTGACCCACTTTCTCTACCTTGCTGAACCTAGTAACATTAATCAGTATGAACTACATCAATAGGTGTCCTTGCCTTCTGGTGTCTGGTTGGGTTTGGTCAATGGGGATCCTGGACATGAAATAAGTTTAGTTCTGGCTATTTCTTGCAGAATGCTACCGCTGACCTCCCAGCTCTTGGAATGCAATTCTCTCCTTTCTTGTCTCTGGATTTCAACAATTGTTCCGTTCTCTTGCCCTTTCCAGCTTAGGGATGTTAATAGAGCCCTGTCCTTACCAGCTACTAGGTACCAGCCACTTCTTGTGGTTATCCTATATCCTGTCCACAACTCTGTGACTAGCCCCTTTATGAAAACTTTATGATTGTCCTCGTCTGTGTCAGTTGTTTCCTGCTGAGACTCTGACTGACATGCCCACTTGTTCCAAGTATAAGAAAAAGTCTTAATGTGACCCAACAAGATCAGGATCCACCATGTCTCTGACCATATCAATTTCTACCACACTTTCGTTGTCCCCAGCTTGTTCTATTCCAGTGTCACTGGCTTCTATGCTGTGAAACTTTGCATGCCAAGACTGCTCTTGCCACACAAATTCATGACTCACTGTCTCAACTCATTAAGGTCTCTGCTCAAGTGTTCCTTAACTAAAAGGCTTTCCCTTCCTATTTTATATACAATGGTAAGATCCCAATCTCCCTTAACTATTTTATAATGCTTTGGTTTTCTTTCTTTTTAAAAAAAAAAGATTTTATTTATTTATTCATGTTTCATGAGACACACACAGAGGCAGACATAGGCAGAGGGAGAAGCAGGCACCCTGCAGGGAGCCTGATGCAGAATCTGTTCCCAGGACCTTGGGGATCATGACCTGAGCTGAAGGCAGACACTCAACCACTGAGCCACCCAGGTGCCCCAGTGCTTTGCTTTTCTGCTGAACGCTTACGTTGCATGTTTTCTTGATTTTTCTATAGTCCATCTTTCCCCCACTAAAACATAAGTGCTTCAATAACAAAACTTGAGTTTCATTCATTGCTATAAACACCAGTGTCTTAAACAGTGCCTAGCCTATAGAATATATTTAATAGATAGATTTGTGGTTAAGAGCACAGACTGTCTGGGTTCAAAACTTGGCTCTACCATTTACTAGACAGAGAGCTCAGGTAAATTACAGGTACACCACATTAATTTTCTCATCTGTAAAATGGGGATAATAACAGTACATGCTTCCTTAAGCTTATATTGAGTACTCAGTAAGTTAATATTCATAAGGCATTCAGAAGAATGCCTCGCCTATAGGAAGGGCTATGTAAATGTTTAGTCCTTTATTAATGTATTGAAATAACACTATAAAAAATGACCCCTACATAAAAAGGAACAATTCACAAGAAAAAAAACCTAATCCTGAATGTACTCAGTTATACGTCAAAATATATATAGAAAAAAATGACAGAAATGGCAAAAAAGTATTAATCCATATCCAGAGCAGAAGACTTTAATACATATCTATCATTAAATAAGTCTGAGGACAAAAATCTGAATGTACATACTATCTCTGAAAACACAATTAGCTTGAGTTAATAGGCACATACTCTACACCTAAAACTTAGGGAATATACATTATTTTCAAAGAAACATGAACACTTACAAAATGTGACCAACTAATAGGTTGATTAGTTAGATATTGCATTCAGCTGGACATGAACAGAATACCACCTCAAAAACAAACCAAAAAATAAAAATGACTTTGGCTTCAACCAGTTAGAGGTTATTTTTAATCATATAAGGACAAGTCTGTGAACAAGCAGTCCAGAGCTGATAGCGCCAATCAGAGATTTTGGAGGAGCCCATATCATTGTGATTTTTTGCTGCACTGTGGTTTTTGTCATCATGATCAAAATATAGCTCTTTCAACTCTTGCCTTGAGTCCACTTTCAAGAGAAAGATCAGGTAAGATGAACAAAATATAGGTGAGGCAAACAAGTCAGATGATGTTCTCCTTAGTGACTCCTACCTATTTCTCATGGTCAGCAGAGCAAGGCAATACCCCTCTGGGCTTCAAAGAAGCCTTGGAGATTGAGTATTTTCAATCCTGCTCATTGACAGCTTGAACAACAACGAAAACATTTTTAAAGTAAATAAGTAGGGGAGAATGGACATTGGGAAAGAAGCTAAACAAAATACCATACCAGGGTAGAAAGATAAAAAAGAATCAGTGTCATAAACTCCACTTACCTGACAAAAATGCCATTAAACTAGGAAAAGTATATAGTAAATATAGTCTAATTTCCACTATGATAAACTAATTCACTCAGGAGATATTCAGAAATGCTTTTTTGAATATGCTACGTACTGATATTTTTAAAGAGTAAATTATAGCAAACATACTAAATACAAAACTATGGAACATAACATTTATTTTAGAGTATGGCTCTAGACATAAGTGTTTATACTAAAACAAAAAGACTGAAAACTAACAAACTAGTGGCCCAATCTTAGGATGAGACACTGTAAAATCCCACACTCAACTATCTATTAATAAATGTCTGGCCCCAGTTTATTTTGTGGCCACTCAGTAAAGAGCTGAGGCATCCTCATACTGATTACTTTTCCAGGGTTTGCCTCCAAAGTCAGTTCTCATAAATCAACAAAGAATCACTGAAAGATTTTTCAAAATTAATACACCCACAAGTTTTGCATCCAGAGAAAACTTCATATTTTTCCTAATGTAGGAGGTATTATTAAAGGCATTCCTTGGTTTTTATATTCACAAGCATCTTTGCAGTGAATTCTCAGTTTCCTAAGGAATGTGGAAAAATGACTTTCCAGTACTGATGACATTCAATAGGACTTTCTCTCCAGAAGACATCCTCATGCTTCTTAAAAATTCAGAGAACATTCAAGGCCTTCCCATAGTAATTGTATTCAGAATATTTCCCTGTCTTTTGCTCAGTTAATGCAAAGACTTGTGCTGAAGGGGTTTCCAGATTCTTTCTACAGATATTCCTCTCTAGTGGTTTCTCACATGTGCTCTAAGGGATGAGTGTCCCTGAAGGCTTTTGCATTCTGATGATATTGAAAAGGCTTTCTCCATAGTGTGAACTGTCACCTGACTCCCTAGAAATATCATAAAGGCTTTCCTACAGCTACTGCATTCCTCAGGTTTCTCCCCATACATAATCTTTTCTGCACATTGGGGTGAGTTTGAGCTGACAAGCTTACCACAAAGCTTGCACATGTGAGATTTCTCTCCAGAGTGAATTAATATGAGTTATTGAAGGCTACTTCATATAGGATAGAATGAGAGTCTGCTAAAGGCTTTTCTCCACTGATTTCGTGGCAAGCTTCTCAGATGGTTTCTTACAATCTGTCTCCTGATATACATACCCTGTGTAATTTCTTCCCACATTAAATGAGCAATACAGTCTGGAAGAAGTGATAATATGTCCTTCTGAGGCTAGGTTGATAAAGTCAATGTGGCTTTTGCATTTAGTTCTCCCACAGATCAAATGCTTTGGGAGGAACCTGCTGCTACATCATAAAGATACTTAGCCCTGTGGAGAGTGAGGTAACGAAGGTTCCCTGCCAACAACTGGCATTAAGCTGCCAGACACGTGAGTGAGTGAGCCATTTTGGAAGTAGATTCTTCAGCAGTAAAGACTCAGATGAGTGTTGTTCCAGCTGACGTCTTGACCTCACCTCATGACAGATCCTGAGCCAGAACTACACAGCTAAGCCATTTCCAAATTCCTGACCTACAGAAATTGTGAGATAAATGTATGTTGTCTGAAGCCACAACGTTTTGGAGGGAAATATGCAGCAACAGATAACGCATACATCTAGTGAGTTACCATCGGTTGCCGGAGGGATGAGAAATCAACGAATGTTTTCCTGGTTACTGTACTCATATCCACCTATTATGAATCCTCTTGTGCACGGAAAGGTAAGAGTTAGTGGTGAAAGATTTTCCACAGTGATTACATTCGTAGGGCTTTTCTCCAGTGTGAGTTCTCACGTGTTTCTTAACAGCTGAGAGATTATTAAATGCTTTCCCACAGTTACTGCATTCATAGGGTTTCTCCCCAGTATGAATTCTCTTGTGCACAGTCAGAGAAAAGCTACTGCTGAAGGATTTTCCACACTGATCACACTCATAGGGTTTTTCTCCAGTATGAGTTCTCATATGCTGGGTCAGATACGAGCTCTTCCTAAAGGCTTTCCCACAATCGTGACACTCGTAAGGTTTCTCCCCTGTATGAATACTGTTGTGCCCAGTAAGGGAGGACCTCGTGCTGAAAGCCTTGCCACACTGATTACATTCATGGTGATTCTCTCTTGTATGAATTCTCTTGTGGCTTTTTAGGTTACAACTAGTGCGGAAAACATGAAAACACTGATTACATTCATAGGGTTTTTCTCCAGTGTGAATTCTCACATGCAGTCTAAGGGATGAAGGATCATTGAAGGCTTTCCCACAGTCGTTGCATTCATAGGGTTTCTCCCCATTATGTATCCTCTTATGAATAGTCAGGTAAGATCTACTGCTGAAGGATTTCCCACACTGATTACAGTCATAGGGTTTTTCTCCAGTATGAATTCTCTTGTGCTGAGTGAGGTTAGATTTCGTGCTGAAGACTTTAAAGCACT
This sequence comes from Vulpes lagopus, assembly GCF_018345385.1. NCBI lineage: Eukaryota > Metazoa > Chordata > Mammalia > Carnivora > Canidae > Vulpes > Vulpes lagopus. The sequence continues at coordinate 6,262,901 of NC_054830.1, forward strand.
GGTTACATTCATTGAGTTTCACTCCAAGGTGACTTCTTTCCTGTTGGTTAAGAGATGAATGATAACTATAATTTATACTATTTTTAATATTCAATGAATTTTATGCATATGGACTCTCTTTCCCAGGGATTCTGTTACATTATTACAAATGATGTTTTGGCTATTTTCATGTATATGGCTTCTGCGCAGTTTGGGCTCTCAGAAGTTAAAAAAGATGGACACTTTGCCACAAGTCCTCATCATAATCACAGAGCATCTGCTAATAAACTTAAGACCACTTTATATTTCAGCAGTCAATATCTTAGTCACATTTAAAGAAATATTTACTTGTGGAAACTCCCAGTGAGGAAACAAGTTTGGAGCTAATTTATAGTTTTCTCCAAATTGACAACTTTTCATACTTTTCATTATCTTTCCAGAGACACAATTTCCTCATGTATAAATGATAGTTTTCTTTAATGACTCTGTTTACTTTGTGACTTTTCTAACTTATTCTCCTACTGTGAAAAACCAGAAATCAGCCATCTTAGTCTTACCGCTTTTATACCATTAGAATGTTCTTTTCTAAATACATGCTTCTTAGGAGTTAACCATTTGGCTTTAAGTACAGTCTCCAAATCTGAAACAAAATAAAAAAGAAATTAAAGTTGATGGAGGAAAAAATGCACATATGAGTAAATGCAGACTCTGAGGGATCAGCATATTTGAGGTTTGCCATGAAAGAGATAGGAATATGAAAATTGTAGGTTTTTAAAAAGTGATTCAAGGAAGATTAAGACCATTGAGAAATTTACAGAAGAAGGGATTATCAGGAATGCAAAGTTGGAAGGAATTGGAAAAAGCGCTCATATGAGATTTATTTAAAAAGGTAAAGAACTATAATAGCATTGTATGGTAACAGATGGTAGCTACACTTATGGTGGGCATAGTGTAACTTAAAACTTGTCAAGTCACCACATTGTACACCTGCAACTAATTTAACACTGCATGTAACTACACTTTAATAAAAAAAAAAAAAAAAAGGAAAAGATGTCTTTTTTCCCCTCCGAGTCCAAGGTAATGTTTGAGATGTTGAATAGAAAGTAAAAAGGAGTGAAAAAACATACATAAGGAAGCTCATACCAAAATTCTTGACCATCTCTGTCAGAAAAAAGGACACTATACAAACTTCCCTGATTGACATTTCCTAAATGTAATACTCTGATGCTCCAAATCACCGGCCAGAGCTATTCCTCAAAAAGATGCATATCCACCTGTCTACCTGGTGCTCACCTGAACAGGTGCCTTGGAGAATTCCCCGCTCCTCTGTCATCACCTTGTCTTCTTGCTCCAGTTGGGAGATCAGACTGGGCTTATCAACATGATATCCTGTTCAAAGAGAAAAGACACGTGATGTTGGGTGATTGTGCAGGTGACAAGTAATCCTATGAAACTGGAACCAACAATTCCGAAGATGATCGAGTAGGACTTTTGCAGCAATGGAGTAACTATGCATACGCTCTAGTGAATATAGTAATTCTCAAGAAGCAAAAATTCAAGCAAACTCAATGTCCAGATGACAGGACATAAACAGTCCCAGAGTTCATGTCCAAGTTTACACATATTTCAGAAGCTCTAAAGCTTTTAACCATGGAGAATATAAAGTCAGGGCAAGCAACAGCTGTTCATTCACAGAGAAGGCATCACACAAAAAGCTCCATGAGGGTGAGGACTCACTCATCACTAAAGACAGTATTGATCCAAGGACACAGAAGTGCTTCAGAAAGACTTGTGAGAAGTGATCATAGTGAAAACTGAGGGAAACTGAACCAAAAGTCTGTAACTTTACAAAAATGGTGAACTGGGGAAAACCATCAGAATCAACTTTATCAGAACTTTGGAAACTTACAAAAGTTCACAGCAACTTGGAAAATGTTTAATCAAAGACAACAACCAGCTGACATTTTGACTGATCCTTGTCTCATCCTCTATGTTCTGCTTTGGCTGTGACCTTGAAGATGACAGCCCACATTTCTAGGACAAGAGAGAGAAGGATGGACCTTATTCTCCAAGTTCTGTGATTGTTTGTTTTGACCTTTCTGCAGGTTTGGCTCAAAGGGCTTGCCTTTATTTATCTAACTCCAAACTCTCCAAAGGCTGAGCTGCCTACTCAGTGGGCACATGCTGAACACATTTAAAGGCAAATATACTAGCCACTGCCACCAGAGGCATATGAAATAGCCCAGAAAACAAAAGACTAGCCAAGAAACTTGGGAGGAAAAGTGTGGAATAAGATGTTTGGGGAAATTTTTTTTATAAAGTTTTTTTATAAATTTATTTTTTATTGATGTTCAATTTGCCAACATATAGAATACCACTCAGTGCTCATCCCATCAAGTGCCCCCCTCAGTGCCTGTCACCCAGTCACCCCCACCCCCCGCCCACCTCCCCTAGTTCATTTCCCAGAGTTAGGAGTCTCTCATGTTCTGTCTCCCTTTCTGATATTTCCCACTCATTTTTTCTCCTTTCCCCTTTATTCCCTTTCACTGTTTTTTATATTCCCCAAATGAATGAGAACATATAATGTTTGTCCTTCTCCGATTGACTTATTTCACTCAACATAATACCCTCCAGTTCCATCCACGTCGAAGCAAATGGTGGGTATTTGTCGTGTCTAATGGCTGAGTAATATTCCATTGTATATATAAACCACATCTTCTTTATCCATTCATCTTTCGATGGACACCGAGGCTCCTTCCACAGTTTGGCTATTGTGGACATTGCTGCTATAAATATCGGGGTGCAGGTGTCCCGGCATTTCATTGCATCTGTATCTTTGGGGTAAATCTGTTTGGGTAAATTTTTAAAAATTTCCTTCCTAAGGTGCCTGGGTGGCTCAGTCAGTTAAGCGTCTGCCTTTGGTTCAGGGTTTGATCCCAGGGTCCTGGGATCAAGTCCCACATTGGGACTCCCTGCTTAGTAGGGAATCTACTTCTCCCTCTACCCTTCCCCTCTACTCATGATCTCTCTTCTCTCAGATAAATAAAATCTTTAAAAAATGTTTTTCCCTCCTATTTCTTTAAATCTAGAAAGCCAGGATTGGTCACATGCTCAGAAAAGACTTGAAACAGTGCTAAGTCCTCAGCTTTGGCTGACCTTCAAGTCCTGCACAAGCAGAAAGTGAAGATTATGGCTGAGTTATAAACCACCTGCTGATTTTGCAGGTATGCCCTATACACACGTGCAGAACACATCTGCAGAGACTACAGGTTTTTAATCTCTGACAAACTACTAGCTAGCCATGAAGTTAACAAAACAGCCTTTAGGGACCACATGTGAGAAATATAGACATTACAAAATTAGTTCAGGAGTATCATTTAACAACATACAAGTAACAAAAAAAAAATTTTAGTGATAGGGAAAAATCTGATTCCAGAATTGCCATATAACAATGTTCCAAATATCCAGTTTTCAACAAGATTTTGAGGCAAGCAAAAAACAAATGTGTGGCCCATCACAGGATAAAAAATTCCTCCCTGAGGAAGCCCAAACATCAGACTTACTAGTCAAAGAATTTAAATCAACTATTTTAAGTATGGTCAAAGACAAAAAGAAAGCCATATAAAAAATAAAGGAAACCTTAAGGATGAATTCTCATGAAATAGAACACATGTTAAAGAGATAGAAATTACAAACACAAGTAAAAAATTTTGGAATTGAAAAGTAAAAAACTGAAATGAAAAATTTGGAGGATGTGTCCAACAGCAGATATAAGCGGGCAGAAGAAAGAATCTATAAGTATTTATACTATCTCATCGGAAGAATAGAAAAAAAAATGAAAGAAATATGAACAGAACCCTAAAAATCTATAGGATACCATCAAACATACCAACATACATATCATGGGAGTTCCTGAAGTGGAGAAGAGAATGAGGTAGAAAGAATATTTGAAGAAATAATGGCCAAAAACTTCCAAAAAACTGATGAAAGACACAAATGTATACAACCAAGAAGCTTAAGAAACCTCAAGTAGGCTAAACTGAGAGACACAGAGATCACTAGCACATCTACCCTACAAGAAATGCTAATGGGAGGCTTTCAGGCTGAAATGAAAGGATAATGGATATCAACTCAAATCCATACAAAGAAACAAAGAGCCCGATAAATGGAAATACATAGGGCAATAATAATTGGCTCTTTATTTTTGGTTTTAACTCAAATTTATGATTTGAAATTCTTTTTTTCTTATATAATTTCAAAGAGAAACCGGTAATTATGAATCTATGTTAATGGGCATAGAAAATATAAAGATATAATTTGTGAAAAGGCAATATAAAGGGGGTAGTGTATGTGCACCTATACAAGAGCAAAAACTTGGTATGCTATTGAAACATGGTTGGTAATTAAATCAAAATAGACTGCTATAAGTTAAAATGTTAATTGTAATCCCTAGGACAACCATTTAAAAAAATAACCAAAAACCAAAAAGAAATGAGAGGGAATCAAAGTGGTCCCCTATAAAACATCTAACACAAAAATAACAATGAAAGAACTGAAGAACAAAAATGGCATAAGACATGTTGAAAATAACAAAATGGCCTACCTACATGAATCTTTAATAGTAATCACCTTAAATGTAAATGGATTAACCTGTCCAATTAAAAGGCAGATTTTGGCAGAATAGATAAAAAATATTCCATTATATGCTATCTATAAGAGACTCAATTTATACCTAAATACACTAAGGAGCTGAAAGTCAGCAGATAGAAAAATATATTCCATGCAAGGAGCAGCCAAAAGAGAATGTAGCTATGTTAATTTCAGGCAAAATAGACTTTAAGACAAAAACTATTACAACACACACAAAAAATTATTTCATGATAAAAAGGTCAATTCAGGGCAGCCCAGGTGGCCCAGCAGTTTAGTGCCACCTTCAGCCCAGGGCCTGATCCTGGAGACCCGGGATTGAGTCCCACATCAGGCTCCCTGCATGGAGCCTGTTTCTCCCTCTGCTTGTGTCTCTGCCTGTGTGTGTGTGTGTGTGTGTGTGTGTGTTCATGAATAAATTTAAAAAATTTCTTAAAAAAGGTCAACTCATCCAGAAGATGTAACCATTACAGAGAGTAACAACAGAATTCTACATATTAAATTTCAAGCTGACAGAATTGAAAGGAGAAATAGGAAATCCTATGATAGTTCCAAACTTTGTTGCAAACACCCCATTTTGACAATGGGTAGAACAACTAGTTAGGAGGTTAATAAGGAAAAAGAGAACTTAATCTTACAAATTAATTAGACCTAACAGACATATAAAATACTCTGCTCCACAACTGAAGACACATTCATCTCATGTGCATATGGAACATTCTCTAGAACAGTCAGACCATATGTGAGGCCATAAAACAAGTCTGAATAAATTTTAAAACAGTGAAATTGTACAAAGTATTTTCTCTGAGTATAACAGAATCAAGTAAAAAATTAGTAATAGAAATACGTGTATTGGAAAACTTCATTTTGTTAGGATGACAACACTCACCACAGTGATCTACAGATTCAGTGCAATCATTACCAAAATTCCAACAGCTTTTATTTGTACAAATGGTCAAACGAAGCCTAAAACTCAAATGAACTTGCAAAGGATCCCAAATGGACAAAACACTCTTGAAAAGGAACAAAATAGGAATTCTCACACTCCCTGACACCAAAACTTATTTCAAAGCAAGAGTAATGGACATTCTGCAGTCCTGGTATAAGGAGAGCTGTAAAGATCCATGGAATGGGACTGAGTGAACGTAAACTCCCAAGTGTGGTCAATTTTTGACAAGGGAGTACAAATAATTCAAGGGGGAAAGAAAAGTCTCCTACATAAATGCTGGGCAACTAGGTAAACACAAGCAAAAAAAGTGAAACTGGCACTTTCTCCAAGCTATACTGAAAATTAATGGGCAAGGGACCAAAGACCTAATTGAAGAGAAACTAGAAAAAAATGTTCAAAGCTTTGGTGGGTTTGGCGATAACTTCTTAGGTATGATACCAAAGGAACAGCAAAAAAAAAAAGAAAAACGATAGTTATCCATCAAAATAAAAACTTTATCAAAATTAAAACTTTCCGTGACTGGCTTATTTCGCTTAGCACAAAACTCTCTAGTTTCATCCACGTCATTGCAAATGGCAAGATTCATTCTCTTGTATGGCCGAGTAATATTCCATTGTATACATACACCACATCTTCTTTGTCCATTCATCAGTTGATGGACTTTGGGCTTTTTCCATAATTTGGCCATTGTTGATAGCGGTGCTATAAATATCAGGGTGCATGTGCCGCTTCAAATCAATATTTTTGTATTCTTTGGATACTTAGGAGTGCAACTGCTGAGTCATAGGGTAGTTCTATTTTTAACTTTTTGAGGAACCTCCATATTGTTGTCCACAGTGGCTGCACTAGTTTGCATTCCTACCAATAGTGAGAGAGGGCTCCCCTTTCTCCACATCCTCACCAACACCTGTTGTTTCTTGTGTTGTTGATTTTGGCCATTCTGACAGCTCTGGGGTGATATCTCTCACTGTAGTTTTGATTTGAATTTCCTTGATATTGAGTGATGGTGAGCATCTTTTCATGTGTCTATTGGCTATCCAGATGTCTTGTTTGGAAAAACAGGATTTCACTCATATGTGGAATTTAAGAAACAAAACAAATGAGGAAAGGGGTGAGGGGAAGAGACACACACAAACCAAGAAATCGACTCTTATCTATAGAGAACAAATGGACGGTTACTAGAGGGGAGGTGGGTGATGGCTGGGTTAAGTAGGTGTAGAGATTAAGGAGGGCATTTGTGATGAACACCGGGTGATGTACGGAAGTGCTGAATCACTGTATTGTACACCTGAAGCTAATCTAACACTGTATGTTAACTAACTGGAATTTAAATCAAAACTTAAAAAAAAAAACTTGGGGTGCTTTGGTGGCTCAGCTGATTAAGCACCTGCCTTTGGCTCAGCTCATGATCTCAGGGTCCTGGGATGGAGCCTCACATCAGACTTCCCTGCTCAGAAGGGAGCCTGCTTCTCCCTCTCCCCCACCCCTCACTTATGCCCTCTCTCTCTTTCTCTCAAATAAATAAATCTTTAAAAAAAATTAAAACTTTCATGTCTAAAGGACATAAGAAAATGAAAATACATCACAAAATGGGAGAAATGATTTCCAAGTCATATTATGGATAAGGGACCAGTATTCACAATATATAATATATTTTTATAATCCAAGAACAAAAGATAAACAACCAAATTTCAAACTGGGTGAAGGACTCCACAGAAGATCTGCAAACAGCCCACTGGTACGTGAAAAAGTGCTCAAGGTCATTAGTCATGAGGGAAATGCAAATCAGAACAACAACGAAATCCCACTTCATAACCACGAGGATGGCTATGGTCAGAAAAACAGATGTTGGCGAAGACATGGAGAAATCAGAACCGTCACACCCTGGTGCAGCGGCTGTGGAAAATAGTTTGGCAGTTCCTCCAAAAGCTCAACGTAGTAACATGTGACCCAGCATTCCACTCCTAGACACATACCCAACAAAAGTGGAAACATGTTCAGACAACAACCTGAACACAAATATTCATAGTAGCATTGTTTGTAACAGCCAGTCAGTGGAAACCACCCATGTTTATCAACCGATGAATGAATTTTAAAAATATGGTAGACCCATAAAAAGGTATGCTAGTCAGTCATAACAAGGAATAACGAATTGGTACATGAAACGATACAGCTAGACTTTTATTTTGTTTTTAATTTTTTTTTTTTATTATTTATTTATGATAGTCACAGAGAGAGAGAGAGAGGCAGAGACACAGGCAGAGGAAGAAGCAGGCTCCATGCACCGGGAGCCCGATGTGGGACTCGATCCCGGGTCTCCAGGATCGCGCCCTGGGCCAAAGGCAGGCGCCAAACCGCTGCACCACCCAGGGATCCCCAGCTGGACTTTTAAACATTATGCTGCCCGCATGACGAGATGAGCACTGAGCGTTATACTATATGTTGGCAAACTGAATTTGAATAAAGTATTAAAAAAACAAACAAAACAAAAAACCCCATTATGCTGCCTGAAAGAAGCCAGACAAAAAAAATCACGTATTTTAAAATTCCAATGATATATATATATTTTTAATTCCAATGATATTAAATGTTCTCCACAGGCAAATCCATAGAAACAGAAGGCAAATTAGTGGTGGCCAGCAGGGGTTGGGGGAAGGTAATGGGGACTGAGCACTTGATAGGGAGGGGCTGAGGGGTGAGGATGATGTTCTCTAATTAGGTAGTGTTAGGGCTGCCTGCTGTATGGAAAGCTACTGAGTTATAAGCTTAAAATAGTTACAGCGGTAAATTTCATGTTTGTGAATGTCATGTCAACTGAAAAAGGAGGGAGGGGCACCTGGGAGGCTCAGTGGTTGGGCCTCTGCCTTTGGCTCAGGTCGTGATCCGGGAATCCTGGGATCGAGTCCCACATGGGGCTCCCGCAGGGAGCCTGCTTCTCCCTCTGCCTATGTCTCTGCCTCTCTCGCTCTCTGTGCCTCCCATGAATAAATAAAATCTTAAACAAACCAAAAAAAAGAGGACCTGCATCATGTTATCTTTGTCACCTGCATCATGAAATAAATGCAGGGCTGAGGTCGGGCTTACCTAGAGATGCAAGGTTCCTGCAGTTTTCCCGCATCACATCTCTGTACAGTGTTCTCTGAGAAGGGTCCAGCAGCGCCCACTCCTCCTGGCTGAACTCCACCGCCACATCCTCGAAGGTCACCAAGTCCTGAGTGGTCACAAACATCATGGCTTAGCCAAGGACCACCCCCACCAAGTTAACAGGAGGATGACAGGATTGAAACAGGGAACCCAAAGCACAGGATGCAGGGGTGCGGTTCTGAGCTCAGCCTGCAGTGCTCCTCTCCTGTCAACCTACTCCCACTCCTAAGGCTAAACGTACCTCTAACACGTAGGTGATTCTCTTATTCCAGTGAGACTGTGAAACTGCAGTCTTATTCCCTCAATCTCAGGGTTGAGCGTAAGATCGGGTCATGGTAGACGTCAGAGAAATACTTGGTAAGTGAATGAGTGATTTCCCAACAGCCATCATCAATTACTTGACTCTAGGACACTTAAGTTTACCTTCCCCTTAAAACTCTCAGCAGAGCACGATGTAGACAGTGACCCTAGAGGAAACTATGAAAATGTAAAAAACGCTGACAGGGCAGCCCGGGTGGCTCAGCGGTTTAGCGCCGCCTGCCGCCCGGGGCGTGATCCTGGAGACCCTGGATCGAGTCCCACGTCGGGCTCCCTGCATGGAGCCTGCTTCTCCCTCTGCCTGTGTCTCTGCCTCTCTCTCTCTCTCTCATAAATAAAAAATAAAATCTTAAAAAAAAAAAAAAAAAAAAAAAAAAAACGCTGACAAACGTTGACGTTCGTGCGACAGCCCCTAACCCCCTATCAGACGCCCTCAGACCCTGGGCCGTCTGAGACCTGGTTCGGCTGTGGGGCTCTGAGTCACTGAAAGATAACAAAGCCAAGTGCCGATGAGAGGAATAATGATTCGGAAAAAAAGAGTATGTGACTCACCGGTAACCAGCCTGTCAGGAAGCCATGAACCAACCCTTCCCCCTCCGCGCATCCTCTCTGAGGGGAGGCCGAGTACAGGGAAGGCTGAGCTGGAGAAGAAGAAATGGGTCAGAAGAATCTAGGATTGCTCTATACTCTGGCACTCACCAGTTTGGAGGCTTCCGCCACTTAGTTGTAACTGGCCATACCCCAACACACACACACACACACACACACACACACACAGACACACACACACACACACACGAGGGCACAGCTCTGTCTCACCAGGGCCAGAAAATAGGCCCAAGGCTCTTAGGAAGAGGAAGGAAGGAAGACATTATTATTCCCATTTCACAGGAAATGGGAGGAAGACATTATTATTCCCATTTCACAGATGAGGAAATTGGAGTTCAAGGGACAGCACTGTTACTTTATCAAGTTTATAGAAAGAATGAAAGGTATAATTCAAAGGCTCCCCCACATTCACCACACAGGTGACACCCCCACGGACGCTCAAATCCCCAAATCCCAAGAACCACCTGGGGTCCCAGGGACCCCCGGACACTCGGGCCTCTCCTCCTGCCTCACCACTCAGCCCCTCCTTTCCTGCTCTGTGGTGCAGGCGCCTTTAACACTGGGGCCCTGGGGGCCCCCCAACTTACCGCAGGTGGGAGACAGAACCATGGCCGCCATCCTGTGACTCAGACAGAGAACCTGGATGCTCGTGCTCTTGTCCCCGCAGTGCACGCAGGCCAGGCTCTGGAAGAAACGGGAAACAGGAAGCCTTCCCAGTCTCTCCCTCTCCCTCTCCTGAGGACGACCCTGCCTCAGCCTGCCCGCCGTGTCCTCCTTCAAAATGCAAGTGGGCTCTCCAGTCCTGGGTCTTCACTCTGCTTAGCAGGTGATGGGCACAGGGCACGTGAAGGCATAACCTGTCCTCTTCTGTCCTGACCGGTACGACCAGCACATGCCTGTCCCACCCCACTCAAGTCCCCAGCTTCACTGGGTCCCAGGGCACCTTCTTCCCATCCAGGTGGTCGTCACACATTCCCAAGAACAACCCTTTACCAACTGGGGTTGCTGGCACCTGCCTGCAACCTCTGGTCCCAGCACCCTTGGATGATGTCAGAGCTCGTGAGGATCACCTCACTGTGTCACATGTTTGTTCCCATCCACCTTGGCCGCATCTTCCATCCGCATCACCCTAGACCTCGTCATCACCTGACACTATTTTACCATCTAGAACAACCGCTCAGAAATGTCTCTGAACCCAGCCTCCTAAACTACATCCTTGCTCACCCAGCATCTCCTTCACCACACAGAGGACCCATCCAGCTGCTCTCCTGCTTCCCCAGTGCTCCCTGTTCTCACTTCACGCTTCCCCACGTTGGATTTCATGACCCTTCACGTATGCATTTCCTCATCTATACGCCCCACCTTCACGCTCACCCAGAAGAACTCCAACTAGGCAGGACTCCCATCCTCCGCCGGCACCAGGGCTATAACGCTGCCACTTCTAGGGAAACGCGGTCACCAACGTGCAAAAAGCCCCTGACCCTGCAGGGTGTCCTGTAAGTCAGGGTGGCTCCCTACCCACCTGCTCAAATCTCTTTACACCTCACACACCCTCCCCTCTCCCTCCACGTTAACCAGCTTCCTAAATGGCCCTCGATGACCCAGGCCTCCTGGTGTCCACACCCACCTGCATCAGACTGACCTGCCAGACAAGACTACCTTGGAGGTGACTTCCGAGGCTGGGTGCTAGCCACGCTGCAAGGAACTCAAGCAGCCCCATGGAGAGACTTTCTGGGAGAAGAACCAAGGCCTCCCTCCAACAGCAGCACCAACGGGGCCGGCCTGGGAGTGAAAGGCCTTGGCCATGAAGCCTCAGCACCAGCCAAGACCACACATCACTGCAGCCCCAGTTGATATCCTGCTAGGAACTCATGAAAGTCCTTGCGCCAGAATCTTCTAGCTAAGCTGCCCTGAATTCCTGAACCACAGAAACCATGAGAGATAACACATGATTGTTATGGTTTTCGGTCACTGAGGTTTGGGACAATCTGTTAGGTGGTAACAGAAAACAAACACACCCTCACTTTGGGCAGATGGTCCTGCCTCCTACTTCTCAAAGTAACCTTCCTGAGAATGAATCTACCTGCCTGCGTTGCTGCCCAAATGGCCACGTGTACCATGGTTTCCGCCCTCCCTCCTGTTACAGACCCAGAGCCATGTCCCCTTCTGCAGAAGGCCCAGCTCTTGGGCTCTGCTCCGTGCTCTGGTCCACCTGCTGCTTTAGGGGCTGCACACAACCCACTGCCTCCTGCCTGCCCTTCCTCCCCGCTCTCCCACTCTACTGGATCCTTTCCTACACCATTTAAACCTGATGCAGTGGTTTTCAGCAGTGAAGTAAATCTATCTTAAGGGCAGTTTTCTTTCTGTTACTGGCCAGCCTCTCTCTCTGACCACAGGTCAAGTGTCTTACTATCTCATTTCCTCATATTCCACACCCTCCTCAACCCGGGACACTCTGGTTTCCACCACTACCATTTCAAGGACACCACCCTTGATAGAATCACAGTGATCTTATTCTTTTTTTTTTTTTTAAGATTTTATTTATTCATGAGAGACACACACACACACACAGAGGCAGAGACACAGGCAGAGGGAGAAGCAGGCTCCAGGCAGGGAGGAGCCTGATGCGGGACTAGATCCTGGGACTCCAGGATCATGCCCTGGGCCGAAGGGAGGCACTAAATCGGTGAGCCACCCAGGCATCCCCTGATCTTATTCTTAATAACAGAGACACACACTGCAACTACACTGATACCATTTTTTACCCGTCAGATCAACAAAGACCTGGTGGACCACATCTCTGCGCAAGCTGTCAGTAAAGGCTACTCTCATACACTTCTGGGGCACAATTTCTATGGAAGGAAAATTGTCAATTTCAAGCAAAATGCAACACTTACACTTTCGCTGCCAATCACACTTCTAGGGGCCCATCTTGAGGATACACAAATACTAACTGGCAAGGGTGCTATGATTCACCTTGGCCTTACTTATAATATCAAAGGACTGGAAAGAATACAATGGATCATCAATAGGGAATTAGCTCAATAAATTAGGGAATATCCACAAAATGAAGAAACATGGGATGCTTGGGTGGCTCAGTGGCTGACCATCTGCCTTTGGCTCAGGGCATGTTCCCAGGGTCCTAGGATTGAGTCCCGTATCGGGCTCCTTGCAGGGAGCCTGCTTCTCCCTCTGCCTATGTCTTTGCCCCTCTCTCTGTGTCTCTCATGAAGAAATAAAATCTTTAAAGAAAATAAAGAATGAAGAAATATACAGTCAAAAAAGAAAGAGAGGACCTCTAGGTATTGATAGAAATTCTTATCTTCAATAAATTCAGGTGAAAAAAAAAAATGAAGGTTCAGAGCAGTATCTATGGAATGTTTCCTTTTTTATAAAAAGGGAATGAATGCCTCCTTTCCCTGGAGTTAGAGAACAACTCCTTAAAACCAGTTTTTTTTTAAGGTTTTATTTATGTATTTGAGAGAGAGAGAGAGAGAGAGAGAGAGAGAGAGAGATACCACAGAGGGAGAAGGAGAAGCAGACTCCCTGCTGAGCGAGAAGCCTGACACAGGACTCAAACTCAGGACCCTCAGATCATGACCTGAACTGAAGGCAGATGTATAACCAACTGAACCACACAGGTGCCTCCATAAAACCAGCTTCTCGAGGTCTCTATGAGTGTCTTCCCTGTACCCAACAGATAACTAACAGCAATAAAGGGTTTGAGTGTGAGTAGGGAGGAGGATCTGGGACATTAAGAGTTTGGGCCAGGTGGAGGGAACCAGTTGCAGGGATCTTTGCCTCCTGGGCCTGTGTGGAGATAGATTAACGCCCTTGCCCCAAAGGCACCCAGATTCTACTCCTGAGAATCTGTGAATATGTGAGCTTCCATACAAAAGGGACTGTGTGGCTGTGATTAAGGTAAGGCTCCTGATATGGGGAGAGTATCCAGGATTATCCAGGTGAGCACAATGTTATCATAAGAGTCTTTACAAGAGGGATCCCTGGGTGGCGCAGCGGTTTGGCACCTGCCTTTGGCCCAGGGCGCGATCCTGGAGACCTGGGATCGAATCCCACGTCGGGCTCCCGGTGCATGGAGCCTGCTTCTCCCTCTGCCTGTGTCTCTGCCTCTCTCTCTCTCTGTGACTATCATAAATAAATAAATTTTAAAAAAATGTTTAAAAAAAAAAAGAGTCTTTACAAGAGGGAGGTAAGAAGGTAAGGGTCAGAGAAGGAGCTGTGATAATGCAAGGAGTCAGAGAGAGAGAGAGACTTGAGATACTACTCATTGGAACGCAGGTGGCCTCCACAAGGTGGAAAATACAACGAAAAGGAGTCTCCCCTAGAGCATCCAGAAGGAATGTGGCCCTGTTGACCCATTTAGGATTTCTCCCTCCAGAATGGCAGGAAAAGAAATCTGTGTTGCTTTAAGCCACCAGTCTCTGCAAATTTGTTACAGTAGCCACAGGAAATGAATACTGCCTCTCACCTCCAACTTTCCCTGAGGCTTGGTCCAGGAGACCCAGACAACTGCTGTGGAGGTGGAGGATGTCTCCTTTCTCCCCACCAGGGACCCAATTTAGAGTTAGGAAGATTCTAGTCACTGAGCTGAGGAGTCACAGGGCTCCCAGGAACTGGGAAGATAGGAATGGCTGAGCTGAGACAACCAAGTTGGGGGCAGGGGTGTGAGCCAGCCCAGAGCAGGGCAGGCTGGACCAGGTCAGGTCTTAGATTTGGACCTGTCTTCCCAGTTTCTGGAGCATACAAGGCTCTCTCCTGCTTTGGGGGTTGTCTTCATGTGGTTCCCTTTGCCTGATATGCTCTCCTGAAAGTAATCCCATATCCTTGCTCCAGCTAACCCTACAGATAGCTAAATATCAGTTCTTCTCAAGAAGGCTTCTCTGTTCCCTCGACTGAGTGCTCTTTGCCAAGCTCCCCACATCACTTCCGTCATTAGTTGTTTAAAATCACAATTCCTGGGTGACTGGGTGGCTCAGCTGGTTAAGCATCTGCGTTCGGCTCAGGTCATGGTCCCAGAGTCTCAGATGGAACCCCGCAGTGGGCTCCCTGCTCAGCGGGGAGTCTGCTTCTCCCTTTGTCCCTCACCCCACCTGTGCTTTCTCTCTCTCAAATAAGTAAAATCTTTAAAAAAAAAAAAATAAATAAAATCACTATTAGAATGTAAATTCCATGGCAGCAGAACAAGGTCTGTTTGGCTCTCTCTGTTTGGTCTCTATCATCTGGCCCAGGGTCTGGCTGGGGGAGATGATGAGCCATCCTGGTTGCTTAGAACTGTCCTGGTTTGAACACTAAATGTCCTGTGTCCTGGAAAACCTTTCAGTCTCAAATAAACAAGGAGGGTTGATCTCCATAAACTGTGCACTCAAAAAATATCTATTGCATGACAGATAAACATTCCCCTCCGAAACATTACAGGAAAGCGAGAATGAAAAAGGGGCACATACATGTAATTAGTAAAACCCGACAATTAAATAGTTAACAAGATTCTCTGTAATGTGAATCATCAGACTATTATTTCAGAAAAGTTTTAAGAAATGAAGTTAATTCCTGCCAGACGACACGGTAGAGAGGACAATCTTTGTGGAAACTAGTGCCCTAACCTTCAAAATCTAAGCTGTTGCTGGATATTCCTCTAAATAATCTTAAATCTTATTAAGAAAAAAAAATCTACTTCTTCAACATGCATCTGGTGGCTGGGCCATTCAATTTTACATTTCTATTATTCATAGAAAGAAGTTAAAAGCATTTTTCCCCCCACAGATGTCCATATATTTTGAATCTTTGTGGAGGATTTACAGGGCTTAGAAGTCAAATTGAATGGGCCTGAGGAATGTTGCTGAGTAGTCCTGCTAATCTTTAGTGGGATGACTTGTAATACTACATGTATATGTAAAAATTTCATATATTTATGCTTATTTATAAACTTCTGAAATTTTTAGTATTATGGAATGCAAGAAAATCTGTCTTTCCCTAGCTAACTAAATAACTAAATAACACACATTTAGTTATTTACATATTTGTTTAATGTGTACTTATTTGCATATAACTGTATTTACTGCCTTATTTCCACACATATAGCCACACTCACCTTAGTATCTCTCCTTTGAACATAATCTATCAAACATACAAATAATTTTTCTTAAGATACCCTCGCTCTTAGGGGCTTCTTGTGATTACCACCTGAGCACAGGAAAGCCCATTAACAGCTCCTCTGAACAGTGGAAGCTGCTGGAACCTGCTGCAAGTACTCACCTGGTCACACCAAAATCCACGGATCAGTGAGGATGGTGGACTTTGAGGATGGTGGGCCCTGAAGCTGGTTTTAACACAAACTGGAGCTCGAGAGATCCTTTTCCTGTCTAGAAAAAAAAAAAAGGCACAAAGATTGCTTTTGAGGCCTTTTTACAGGGAGTAAGAGTTCTCAGACAGAAAGACCACCCACCCATCCTTTTTTGTTTGTTTTTCATTTACTAAAAGTGTAAATTGGATTTACCTGCTTCCCATCCAGCCATCTGAACCCTAAGTGGGAGAAAGCCGTGTCATACTGTGCGTGCATTTGACTTGTTCAACTCATCTGGCTGGATAAAGATTTTTATGGTGACTTCATACACTTTTTTCAAATTTTTATTTATTTATTTTTAATATTTATTTATTCATGGGAGACAGAGAGAGAGAGAGGGAGGCAGAGACACAGGCAGAGGGAGAAGCAGGCTCCATGCACCGGGAGCCCGACGTGGGATTCGATCCCGGGTCTCCAGGATCACACCCTGGGCCTAAGGCGGCGCTAAACCGCTGAGCCACCCGGGGCTGCCCCCAAATTTTATTTTTTAAAGATTTATTTATTTACTTTAGAGAGATAGAGAAAGAGAGAGCGCGAGGAGGGTGGGGATGGAGGGAGGAACTGAAGGGGAGGGAGAGGGAAAGAACCTCAAGCCGACTCCGTTCTGAGCAAGGAGCCTGAAGGCGGATGGATCCCAGGACCCCCCAGAGGGTGACCTGGACGGAAACCAAGAGTCGGAGGCTTAACCGACTGAGCCACGCAGGCGCCCTGCCGACTCCAGACACTTTATTTATAAACAGCGGCTTGTCACTTAGGGGGCCCGTAAGTGACTCGGCCGACTTTAAAACAAATTTCCACGGCTGACTCGGGACTTCAGAGATTTTGCAGCCCGAGAGCAGGATTCCCGGACCCCTGCATTCTTGATAATGCATCGTCGTGGGGGGTGGGGGGTGGGGTGCTGAGCAGCATCCCTTGGCCTCCACCCCCGAGATGCTGGTTGCGCCTCCCCACACCCCTATTTGTGCAACCAAAACAATGCCTCCCGGCGCTGCTCGAAGTCCCCGGGGTGCGCGTGTGCGCGCGAAATCAGCCCTCAGAGCGGGGTCGGTGGCGTCCGGGGCTGGGAGGATCAGCCGCTTGGGACCGACCTGCGGAAACAGCCCGGGGGAGGTCTGCGGGGCTCCGGCTAGGGACGCAGGGGCGCGGGGACGCCACAGCCCGCGACCGCGAACGCCCGCGGCCCGGGCCCCTCCCTGGGCGCCCGCCGGAAGCCCCGGACTGCCCGCCGCGCACCGAGTTCGGCCCTTCGCCCGGGAGACCAAACATACCACGTGAAGCCGGTCACGCGCGGAGGAGACCGCACACCCCACGCAGCAAACCACCCGAGGCTCCCTCCGCGGCACCGCCCCACGCTTCCGCTTCCGGTCTCGGGCGGGCCGCCTCGCGCCCCAGTTCCGGTCTCTGTGGAGCTGCCGCCGAGAAGGACGTTTAGGGGCCCCGGGGGGCTGGGCGTGGTGCGGGCAGGCGCGACCGCCGCGCACCCCAGCCTCGGGCGGGGGATTTCCCGGCTCAATTATTGAGGGTCCTAGGGCCCCGGGCTGGGTCAGCACCAGGGACGGAGACCAGCTCCGGGGGCGGGGCTGTGGGCGGCGCCAGGCTTCCGGGCGGAGCCCCCGTCTGTGGGTGGGGCGGTGGGCGGGAACAGCGAGGCGGCGGGCGGAAACGAACTCGGGGGCGGGGCTGTGGGCGGGGTCGTGGCCGGGGGGCGGGGCGGTGGGCGGGAACGAGCTCGGGGGCGGGGCTGTGGGCGGGAACAAACTCGGGGGCGGGGCTGTGGGCGGGGGCGGGGCTGTGGGCGTCGTCGTGGCCAGGGGGCGGGGCGGGGGGCGGAGACGAATTCCCGCGGCAGGGGAGTGGCCGGAACAGGCTCGGCGGGCGGGAACGTGGGAAGAAACCGGCTCCGGGGGCGGGGCCGGGGGCGGGGCCGGGGGCGGGGCTTTCCCTGGCTGCTCTCAGCCGCCGGGCGCGCCAGGAACGACTTTTTTTTTTTTTTTTTTTAAATTAATTTTTATTGGTGTTCAATTTACCAACATACAGAAAAACACCCAGTGCTCATCCCGTCAAGCGCAGGAACGACTTTTCTGCAGTCCTTTCTCCACGTTCCCGCAGCACCGCACAACCCTATTGAACGACGTGCCCCTATTTAGGGCTTTTTATTTTTTTTTGTGTGCATGTTTGCTGTCTTAATTTCTCTAAAAATGGGATTATATATGCACATTCCTCTACAACTTGTCTTAGAGATCTAACGCTATTTTAAGAATTTGGCGGGAACGGGGAGGCTACTAGGTTATAGATACACATATAGGAAAATTTTAGAAAGCGATACAAAGTCAGCAAAATATCCTCACTCCCAGCAGTGTCTCCCAGTCCTTTGCCCAGAGATAAACATCCTTTCCTCCTCTATCCTTTTAGATATAGGTGTATATGTATGCATCCGTATTTGCTCAAGCCCAGGAGGGATGTCCCCAAGCAACAACAAACTGATAGACTGTCCCATGCTTCTGGATCTACTGAAAAGACATTTACATTTCTGGTGGAGAGGGAAAAAACAGCAATAGATTGATAGGGGGCAAAAAAAGAATTTTACCATTTAAAGAGTCAAAAAAATGAGAAAGAAAATTTGTTTATAATATTCTGCATGGCATATCAACGGATAAGATTCACATGTCACAAAGTGCTAAACATTTATGTAATAAAACAGACATAGAATTTTGGCTTATCCTAATTCGTTAAATAATTACATTGCCCAAGGCGAATTATGTTTTAAGATATGTAAGAGAATGCCATTTTTTTTTCAGAGAAGTTATTAGAAAAAGTCAAAAGCTGAAAAATGAAAACGCTGTACAAGGAGCTAATTTAGAAATACGGAGTTACAACTTACAATGAAGAAGTTGTTTCTGAGAGTCAGAAAAGAGGATACTTTTTCATTATAAAGCATTAAGTTTTATTTAAAATATAATTGTATATATAGGGGACGCCTGGGTGGCTCAGTGGTTGAGCATCTGCCTTTGGCTCAGGGCATGATCCTGAGGTCTCAGGATTGAGTCCCGCATACGGCTCCCTGCATGGAGCCTGCTTCTCCATCTGCCTGTGTCTCTGCCTCTCTGTGTGTCTCTCATGAGTAAATAAATAAAATCTTAAGAAAAAAAAAAAAGACAGACACGAGTTGGGCTCTATGTTCAGTGGGGAGTCTGGAATTCTTTCTCCCTCTCCCACCCCTGGGGGAGTATCTTCCTAGATGTGTCTCTCATGAATAAATAAATAAAATCTTTAAAATATATACATAGTTGTATACACAGGCACACATACACACAGAAGCCTGAATTTGTATTCCAAAGGGATCATTGGACTGTAAGAAGAATTTTGAAAGTGATTCACTTTGTAACAATAGAATAGATTTTGAAAACTTCAGTTTTCAATTATAAAAAAAAAAACTATAGTCATCCTTGTGGAAAATGCATACAGCATTACTTTCCAATGTACATGATGGTAACCACTTTATGCATATCACTCCTAAGTATTTTCACAGCAAATCTATAAGGAAGATGCTATTATCTATCTCCATTTTACAGATGAGGGAATTGATGGCATCATATTGCTAAAATTTTCATATTTCATAGAAATTCTTGTCTTATTTTAACATTGTTTATTGAATTCTCTCTTTTTAAAAATTATTTGAGAGAGAGAGAGAGAGCAAGCATGAGCAGGGGGAGAGGCAGATGGAGAGAGAGGCAGACTCTGCTGAACAGGAAGCCCAATGTGGGGCTTGACCCCAGGACCCTGGGATCATGACCTGAGCTGAAGGCAGACGCTTAACCAACTGAGCCACCCAGGCACCCCTGAATTCTCTTTTCATTAATAAAATAACATGTGCCATTCTAACAAGTAAGCAAAGATTATGTAAAAAATGATTTAATAAAACTACAGTTTTCTTTGGAATATAGTTAACTATAGCAATCACTTTATTTTTCTGCTCTCTGCCTCACATCTAGGAAGATACTTCCTATCCTAGAAAACACTACTAAATATTCAAGAATTAGGAAATTCTCAAATCATATGCAAACTTCCTGAACACACAAAAAGCCATTATGAAAAAATATTTGATGAAAAAATCTTAAATTATTAATGAACAGAAATCAACACAAATCACAATTAGGCAAGATTTATCTGTAGAGTGGCAAATATTTAAACTTTAGAAATTTACAAAGGTAATTTGTTACATTAGCTAATGTATATAAGAATTTTCTTTTTCAGTCTCTCTGACAGGAAAACATTAGAGAAAAATGCACTGCAGCAGTATTTACGATAGCCAAAAGATGGAAACAACCTAATTGTACATTGTTGGATGAAAGAATAATGAAAATGTGGTGTGTTCATATAATGGAATATTATTCAGTCTTAAAAGAGAAGGAAATCCTGTCATATGCTACAACATGCATGAACCTTGAGGACATCACACTAGGTGAAATGAATCAGTCACAAAATGACAAATACTGCATGATTATATGAGGTATCTAAAATAGTCAAACTCATAGGAACAAAGTAAAATGATGGGTGCTAAGGGCTGGGGGTAGGGAGTGATGGGGAGTAGTTCAGTAGAGCTTCAGTCATGCAGGATGAGAGCGGGTGGTTCTGAGGATCTGTTGCACAATAATGCGCATGTGGTTGATATTATTATAATGTACACTTGACAAATGTCAGGATGAGTTTTATGTTATGTGCCTTTTTTCCATAATAAAAATATTTTTGAGAAACATAGTATCCATTTCTAATATAGAATGCACAGAATGGAAAGGCATTCCTTAATTTGGGAAATCTTAAAAGGGCGTTAAAGCCTATAGGAGAGGGACGCCTGAGTGGCTCAGTGGTTGAGTGTCTGCCTTTGGTTCAGGGAGTGATCCTAGAGTTCCAGGATTGAGTTCCACATTGGGCTCCCTGTGAGGAGCCTGCTTCTCTCTCTGCCTTCTCTCTGTGTGTCTCATGAATAAATAAAATCTTTAAAAAAAAAAACAAACTTGTAGGAGTTTCCTGGGGCTGCCATAACAAAGTATCACAGACTTGGTGGTTTAAACAACAGAAATTGGTTTTCTTGCAGTTTGGAGGCTAGAATTCTAAGGTCAGTGTGTCAGCAGAGTTGGTTCCTTTTGAAGATAATGAGGGAAGAATCTCTCTCAGGCCTCTCTCCTTGGCTTGTAGATGGTTGTTTTCCCCCTGTGTCTTCACATGGTTTTGCTTCCGTCCATATCTCTGTCCAAATTTCCTCTTCTTATAAAGATACCTTATAAAGTCACTTGGACTGCCCTGAAGACCCAATTTTACCTTAATTACCTCTATAAAGACCTATCTTCAAATACAGTCACATTCTGAGATACTGGGAGTTAGGGCTTCAACATAGGAATTGTGAAGGGAGGGGTGGTGCACATTTCAGCCCATAGAAATCACTAATGGTTAAGAACTGGAATAACTCTCAGTCTATATGAGACCAGGACAAGGATATCTACACCGTTATTAATGTTCCTAATGACAAAATCATCTGCCCAGGAAATCCTAGAAGTTCTACTCACAATTTGATTTCTATTTTTATTTTTTTTTTTAGAAAGAGTGCACAGGTGGGATGGGAGGAGGAGGAGAGAGAGAGAATCTCAAGCAGATTCCCAGCTAAGCATTGAACCCTACGCAGGGCTGGATTTTATGACACTGAGATCATGACCTGGGCCAAAATCAAGAGTCAGGCACTTAGCGAACTGAGCCACCAGGCACCCCATCACAATTTGATTTATAATCAGTAAGCTCATCATGGTGACTGCATACAAGACCAAATATATAAGAAGCTTTTTATACAAGTTGAAACTGTAATAGAGAAAAGAACTCCTTTATTAGATCAACAAAACATGAAAAATATGAAGCAAAACCTTAAGAAATACCCAACTAGTAAGAAAGAAAAGAAAAGAAATACACAAATAGTAAAAAAAAAAAATGTGTCTCCTGGTTTTGAACAAAATGGTATAGACTCACTTTTCCCTGCTTCTCCCTGATAAATACAATCAAAAGCCTTGGGAAAAATTGAACAAATAATTGTATAAAGACTAGAAGATGGAAATAAGAAGGTAGATTGGCTAAGGACCTCAGCACCTGAGGAATGACACAGTAAGTTCCTTAAATTTTATTAGAATTTTCCATTTTCCCCATTATTCTCATCACTGAGATGTCTGTAACTTGGCATCACCAACAGACACAGGCAAATTAAAAGCTCTTAGAAAAACATGTTCTCTCTGGCTAAAGGGTCAGGTCATGGAACTCAGCATGACAGAAACATTTTTTTACCCACTCTACTCCACCTAAACTCTGTGCTGTCAGTGAAATGGAGTGGGAGTATAGACATCTATTTCCTACCATCAGCATCAGGCAGCAGAGGCAGGTACTTTCTTACCTGCTAATGGTCTACTGACTCCCTGCTTCAGCAGCAGCAAGTGCCCCAGGAACACACTTTACTGTCCTGCCACCACCAACAACAAAGAGCAAGCCAGACACCTGGACTCTTGCTACCTATTGGGCAACAGCAGACATCCCAGCTGGGTGCTTTCCTACTTCACTGGCAGCATCAGTGGACACAGTGTTTCTTTGTCTCCTGCTGGTGTGGTAGAAGATAGCCTTCTGGATCAATGTGAGGGGAGAATGAGTAGGAAATCTGGTCATTCACACACCCATGGGAAATCAGCAGGCAAACCAGGGTTGCATTCCCTTTTACAGCTGGCATCTTGTCAGTAGAGATGGAGTGGGAGTCTAAACTTCCACTCCCTTCCAGTGGTGGGCACGTGGCATCCCTTATTCTCTGAATTAAAGACAGAGGGAGAAGCTTGAAGAAGTAGGAACTGGAGAAATAGCATGCCAAAAGTAGACTTCAGATCAAAGAAAATTGCTAGGGACAAGGGCATTACTTGAGGATAAAAGAATCTTTCCACCAAGAAGACCGTGATTACAACAGAGAATCAAAATATGTGAATCAAAAACTGATATATCATCACATTGTACACCATAAAAAAGACACCACATTGTACAACCTAAATATATACATTTTTTGTTTGTCAATCCTATCTTGATAAAGCTGAAAAAGAGAAAGAGAGAAATGTATCAAAACATAAGATGGTTTTATTAATGATAGATGATAGCTATATGCTAAAACAAGTATAACAAGGCATTAGTGGTAATATCTATGTGATGAGTATGCAATCATTCACTGTAAAATTCTTTTAATTTCTGTATTCTTGAAAGTGTTCATAATAAAATCAAAATCTAAAAAAAGTACTAATATAACCAGAAGGAAAAGTAGAGGGATCCAAAATTCTAACTGTGGACTTCAACATCTCCCTAATAAATTTATGGTACTACAAGACAAAAAGTCAACAAAGATATAGAAGAATTGAACAATTGAATGATGTCATTAATATCAGTATCCAATCAACATTTATAGAACAGTCAGTTGACATTTATAGGACATTGCAACAAAACACTACAGAACACACATTCTTATCAAATTCCCATGGAACATCCACCAAGATAGAACAGGTACTGGGTGATAAAACAAATGTTAACAAATTGAAATCATACAGAGTATATTCCCTGACCACAATGGAATCATACTTAAATCAAGAACATAAAAATAACAAGAAAGTCTCCAAATAACTGGAAATTAATCCATTTATAAATAATCTATGGTTCAACAGGCACTCTCAAATGAATTTTTAAAAAGATGAAAGTAATACAACATATCAAAATCTGTGGCATGCAGATAAAGCAGTGCATAGAGGGAAATTTACAGCTCTAAATGCTTATATTAGTTAAGAGGGAATGTCTGAAATCATTAATCTAAGCTCCCATCTCAAGAATTTTTTAAAAAGAAGAGGAACATAAACTCAGAGCAATCAGAAGTAAGGTAATAATGACAATAATAATGTCAATAAATTCTAAAGCAAATGCAATAGATAATATGAAAAATGATAAAACATTAAAAAGGAAATAAAATCCATGATTAAGTAAAAATAAACTTGTATTTATCAATGGTTACAATATTGTAAAGAACTTATTTTCACCCCAAATATTTGATTCAGTGTAATAAAGTTGGAATAGAATCCATAATATAATTTTTTAGATGAAGATGTTGATTCTCAAACTCAAGAAAGTGAATTTTTTTCTTTTTCCTTAAATGTTTATTTTAGAGAGAGAAAGAGAGGGAGCACAAGTGTGTACACACATGGGTTGAGGAGGGGGAGAGGGAGAGAATCTTTAAGTAGACTCCCCACTGAGTTCAGAGCCCCACACAAGGCTTGACATGGGGCTCTATCCCAGAGCCCTGAGATCATGACCTGAGCTAAAATAAACACACACACACACACACACACACACACACACACACACTGGAATACTACTCAGCCATCAAAAAATGGAATCTTGACATTTGCAACAACATGGATGGAACTAGAGGATATTATGCAAACAAAGTTAAGTCAATCAGAGGAAGACAATTATATGATCTCATACATGGAATTTAAGAAACAACACAGGATTATAGAGGAAAGGAAGCAAAAATAAAACAAGACAAAATCAGAGATGGATACAAATCATGAGACTCTTAATCATAGGAAACAAACTGAGGGTTGTTGGAGGGGAGAAGAGTGGGGGGACGGGGTAACTGGGTGATGAACATTAAGGAGGGCACCTGATGTAATGAGCACTAGGTATTTTGTAAGACTGATAAATAACTGACCTCTACCTCCAAAACCAACAATACATTATGTTAATTAATTGAATTTAAATAAAATTTAAAAATTAAAAAAGAAGGGATAATCTCTTGATGAATAGAGGTAAAACAGTTTTGATTGTTTTCTAAATCTGAATGAATAAACAGATAATGTCATGTATCTGAATGGTTTATTGTTGGAAAGCCTAAAAATGTGATGGAGACTTACGATATAAAACCTGAATCCCTATTTCCTCTTGGACTCATTTTAATTCTTAAAGCTCTTGAAGTGTAACTGGGGAGGAGGCTTCAGGGGTCCTCTTGGAGAACACCAGAGGAGAAAATGAGGACTACTGGTTCTGCTCCCAGGATCCAGCACACAGAGGAGCATCTTCATAGACCTCTAGCCAGGGAGAAACCAAGATGACACCTTGAGGGTTGGGATTAACATGGGTAGAGGTCCTTGGTACCCAGAACTCACCTTTCCATCCCACCAGCCATGAGCTGGGGTATGAACATGACAGACTGCCAGGTTTCCTACAAATAATAAACCTACTCCTGCCCAGGAAGGCCTCCCCTCCTCATTTCCTGCCTTACTCCCCCTAACCCCCCAACATACATAGGAAGGTGTAAAGGGCGTGGGCTGCCTGGTTGGATCACAGTTGTGGCTGGGCCTGGACTGACCTGTCCTGAGCTGTCCTGTATTACCTTAGAGTACTCTGTACCAAATGGCCAGAGGTGTTAGAAATAAGGAGCCAATGTCTATAGAGACCAGTAAGGCTCTCACTCTTGACTCTTCTGAGGCTAGAGCCTTGGAAAGTTAGGGATACAACAGGACTACATGTTGCTCTGTTGAGCATCTCTGGTCAAGTGAGTTGGATGAGGGACTGTCTCTAGAATGTGGGTGACTTGTGACCAGAATTCTGTTGGGTTCTGTCACCAAGGAATTGAGGTTACTTCCAAGATTCCATTTCCTGGGCCCCTTCCTTCACTGAAACCCACTCAAGACCCCCACTACTCACCCTCCTTGGTTGTGTTATCTCCGTAACTGTACACAAATATCCAACACAGCCCACCCCCACAGCTCCTTGAAAATGTAACCAGGGTCCCAGCTTGGAGAAGGTCTGAGCTGAGTTCAGTTCTCTTTTTTCTGTCAGTTTCTTATTCTGGAAAAGCCTCTGTGCCACTGGGGACCTCTCCAGTCTCCCAACATGCACAATGGGGTTCATGCTAGTAACTACTTCCTTTTGACATCACCAGGTGTACATGAGATTATATCTGCAACATCTGTGGGTTGGTGACACATGTATCTGATGAATAAACTCAGAGATGAGAATTATAATAAAGAGACATAGCACAGAATACTCCTCAAAATGGGCCTGGGGTCCAGCTCTACCATTTATGAGTAGACTTACCTTGTCTGTGCCTCAGTTTCTCCATCTGCCATTGGCATAATAATAACAAGTGTAACTATAAGGTCATGGAGAATCATTAAAGGCGTTAGTATTTGAAAGATGCTTGGAGCACCTAACATATTTCAAGTGTTATATCTGTATATTATAAATAAAATTTATAAATTCTTCTGGCACTGACTGTAGGCTCCCGAGGGCAGGAACTAGTGCCTTGATGTATGTAGAAAACACTCCATTACAAACGACAGGTAAATGAATGAACCACATTTGTGAATGCAGTGCCTATGTCACACATGTCCTCCTACTGATATTCCCTAGCAAAAGCACACCCAAACATACCTGCTCTGTCTGGCACCCTCTTCTCCGATTCTATCCAGGAATCACTGGAGCTTCTTCTTAGACCCTGACACCCCTGGACACTATAGATTCTTTTCTCTGTGTCAGCGAATCTTAGTCCTTGTCCAATCTCTGCAGCTCCCAGGGCCTGCACCTTGACTCTTTCCTTCACCTGGGAGAGAAGTGTCACCTCCAGAGCTGGGCAAACACACAGAACATGAACCTTGGAGAAAATGTTTCTTTGGCTGGTAGCGGGTAGAAGAATGCAGTGGTAGAGTGGGATGTTGGGAAAAATCCTCCAGGTATTGTCAGAGGGGTGGAGCCAGGGGATTGGCCAGCACCAACTGGTCTGGTTGGCCAGCGGTGGTAGTTAAATAGGGCTTGCATGTTCCAGAAGTCCTAGTGCAACACGATCAATCTCACAGCCGTGTAATCAGAATCAGCCTAACGAGTCCACATTAATCCAGTCTCATCTGTTCCCTGACTCACAAATCCAATAGTGATTTGATAATAATGATATTTGTGTTCTATCCTCTTATTTTCATTTATTGGTTAGAATGATTCTCATTTAGATTTATTGTGTATTTTTAAAACGACCCTCCCTGAAGAAGTTTCCCAAACAAATTGTATTTACAATAGAAGCCAATGGTGGGCAAGTCACAAAAAATTTTGACTCATGGTTTCTGGTTTGGCTCTTCTTAATTGGTAAATTATATGGACTTTGGATGTCTCTCTTGAGATCAAGTCCAGTTTGGGCTGTGTGAGCGTGCAACCTCATGGCATTTGAGAAGTAGTGGTAGTACTCTGAGACAATGTCTACTTCAGGGTGTGTGTGCTGAGGCACACTGCATCTTGCTATGGGGTCGAGATACACTCTTCTCCTTGGGAAAAGTTTTCCCAGACATTTTGCTCTGGGCTTTATTTTTACACATGCCTTGAGCCGTGCTGTCAGTAGGACCACTAAGCACTCCATATTATGGAATTTAAAATTTTATTTAGTAGCCACCTTTACAAAGATAAAAACAAACATGTGAAATGAATTTTAATAGCTGATTTTAAAACACTATAACAAGATGTTTTCACCTGTGCATGCAATCAATGTAAAAATTAATAGGGATAGCTCACATTTTTGCCTGTGTACCGAGTATCAGAAATCCAGCCCTTTCCATGTACAGCACAGTCCCAATTTGGGAGTTGAATTTTGTCAGATGTACCTGCTTTGTATTTAGATTGTATACTATTCACAACTGTAAAATAGGATTCACATAACTAAGTTGTTGCAAACGTAGGTTTTCCACTTAAAGATGTTGCCATATGAATACTAAAAAGCTCCTCCTGGGTCAAAGGAATCATTGTGGCCTTATCCAGAAAGGCCCACAGAATGGTGAGGGCAGATGGGAGAGTGAAGTGGTCTGAGGAGGTGAAGATGAGGCCCCACAGGCACATGATGGAGATGACCTTTTCTCAGTGATTCACAATGAAACGGAGGGAGTAGAAGGAGCCCTTCCTCTGTGAAATATCAGGCAAGTTAAGGGATCTTGGATATGGATAAAGGAAAAAGAAAAGTAAAAAGCTTGAAATAAGCTTTGTGAAAAACCAAGGAATAAATATGCCAACACATAATAATAAAGTTTCCAGGCATTATAGATGCTTTGCAGTGGATGCAGATGATTTTGGATTTATAGTGGTACCAAAGTATGTGTGCTCTTCTCAGCAGTTATCACAAGACTAACAGTAGCTATGACATGGCACATAGCCAGGGTCTTCCAGATTTGAAATTTTACAAGGCAGATATGATGAGTGTTAAGGAATTCTGGATTATTCCAAGGGAATTATTGAGATCATAGACCATGGAATCCAGGATTGATAGGAATAGGAGACAAAGTAAGGTGAGATTATGGTGATCTGGCATCACTTACGATCTTGCGGGACAGGTAACTATTGTATGAGCATTTCAATGAAAACAAAAAATTAGGAATTTTTGATGGGTGAGTATGTTTTCTGAATTATTTATTTTTGACCACGACTATGTGGGTTGATATAAAGTCTGGGATATGAGAGTGAGTTGCTAAGTGTTTCAATATTGGTGTAAGCTCTGAAGGAGCTATGAAAACCAAGTAGTCAATGGGTCAACCAAATGAATAGTCACACAACACAGAAGGATGATGGGGCTAGAGATTTAGAAAAAGACTGGACACCGTTATCCAGGGAAGGAGGACCAGGAATTGTGTGGTTGAAAGTGACAAGGACAAATAAGAATAAATCATAAAAGAGAGGGCCTTACATGATGGTGAAGGAGAAATGATCTAGAGCAGGTCCTAAATTTTGACCTTGAACTTTCGAGGTTCATCTCTGATGACATCCCAGGACACAGGTCAGATCTATCCCCAGAGGTAGAGAAGGAAGGAAGAAGTACAAGATAACCTATACGATGCTCCTAAGAAGTCGTCAGCCTTCATTTATCATTTAGTCCAATCTCATGATTTATTTTTATAGGGTAAAAGGAAAAGAAGTATGATGGTCAAGCCTCCACAGAGAAAGCAACGTGATTGTGGAAACCAATCCAAACTAAAGTCTCGCTTAAGTGTCTCAATCCCTTTGAGGATGTCCAGTTACATATTCAAGAGGCCAGTTACCAGAATCACATCTCATCATGGCAATGAGGTCAGATGCCATCACTGGGAGGAAACTCTGGAGAAGCCCCAACAGGTGTACTGGCAGAAGAGGCTGCAAGGTCTCCAGGCCTGCAGCAGCACAGGGGAGCCATTAAGCACTTTGGATCTTGCGAAAATCTTACAAAAACTTGCACCTACATGCACAGGTGACTATCTGCCAGGTGTTCTTGCAGGGGGTCTGAACTCTAGCCCCACACCCACCCCTGCCGGGTCTTCAGATTTGGCAAAGTTGATTCCAGGAGCTGGCCTGACTATCCCACAGCTCCTGTGCAAACAATTTCTGGTGACCGAGGAAGATATCAGGAAACAGGACAGGAAAGTGAAGACAGCAAGACAAAGGTTGGCCATGGCACTGGCTGTAGACAGGTTCGCTAGAGAGACAGAGAATATGAGGGACCAAGAAAGACATTCCAAAAAACACCACGAAAAGAAAGAGAAGCTGGTGCAGATGAAATGCAGCACAGCACTTTATTAATGCCTCTTTGCAGTGTCCATGTTGTCTTCGTGTTCCAAGCCCTTGACTTATTAATATGCACCAGTAATTTTCTTGTATTAAATTATTTTGTGTGACATAGACAATCGAGACAGGGATCTTTTTGAGCTGCAAGATTGGGCTTCAGGCGAGAAAGGAGATCTTTCTTTTCCATGTCGTACTCTTATCTTCCCTTACTTTGTATATTATTTGTGTTGTAAAGTCAACAGAGAGTAATCAAAGCCATGGGATTATTTAGTGTCTGCCCTCACAGTCGGTAAAATAGGCCTTGTCAAAGTGAACTGTTCTTTTTGTGTTATATTCCAGAAGATCCCAACAAAATATTTCTTTAAAGCTGTTCTATCTCAAAGAAGATATCTGCTCTCAAAGAAGATATCTGTAGGTCTCTATTTTCTGTTCTTCGTTGCATGTTAATTCAGAGTTCAATACAAGGAAATACCAGACTTTTCACTTTTAAAAAAATATCTGTGTGTTGGAAATTCGATTCATGAAAACTGATGTGCCATTTTGGGGATCATGATGTCAAGAGAGACTGTTTTCAGCTTCATTAATCTATCACTGAGCCACTGCCCATTGGGATTTAATTGTCAATGTGCTTGAGCAACCTGTGGTAATATTCAAATCCTTTTCATCATTACTTACTTTGGTGTCATGGATTCATCAGTTTCTGAGAATGAGTTATTAAAAAATAATATTTGAGGTATTTCTATCTTCCCTAAAAATGAATTATTAAAAAACGGGATCTTCTCTATTCTTCCATATGATATGCATCTGGAATTTTAGAATGCGTTTTATCATCTTGTTTTAAAACTAATTTGATTTCGATACACTGAATTTCTTCTTTTCCTCATGAGTCCTGTTACGTTTTTCTGGGTTCACATCTCTGCTTCCTGATGTACATCCTTTTACTGGTTCTTTGACTGAAGGCCTGTGGAGGTCAACATTGAGTCTGTCCATATTTCAGAGAGTGTTTTTATCTTTTTCTTTGACAGACAGTGTGGGTGAGGTGTTTAATTTAGGTTCTTAGGAATTCTTTTCCTTCCTTGTTATTTAGTATTTCTGAGCCTCCATATCATTAGCTATAAAATGGGAATGTAGCTCTCAAGGACAGTGGGTGTAAGACAATGCACACAGAACTTGCTACTCGTGTTGCGTAGTAGATATTAAGTAGTCAATAATGATATCTCTTGTTATCTTTATTATAATCTCCAGAGAAGGCATTCTCAGAGAATGGCTGCTTAAGACTGAGGATGTGAAGCTCATACCAAGTAAGTTTGAATGGGTGGCATTGCTGTGACTTCTCTGCCCTTGGGTGTCTTCAGCTGTGGTCTGCAAAATGTGTAGAGATCATGCCAACTATTCTCACAAACCCAAAGCAGGACAGCACAGCTTGCCTCGTGCCTGGCTCATTGAGCGCTGCTTGCTGGGAAGCCCCTGCTCTGTCTAGTTGGAGTCAGTGCAGAGAAAGATGAGGAAAAACTGTCTAGCTTTTTCCTCAGAATTTTTTCCACATTGGGTGTTCTTTGTCTTTATATCCAAAGCAGACACTATGTCTCTCAAGCCTTGGTATTTCTCTGGGACTGAGGCTTCCCAGATCCTAGTGATTTCAGCTCCAAGTCCTAACATCGATTGCAGAGTTATTTCTGACCCACTGCTTGTTCTTTCTTGGACTATTTCCCATCTTGGAGTACCCAGGAGGGAAGAGGAGCCACTGAAGCAGACTGGTCTAGAAGTCCCGGTGAACCTGAGCTTCAGAGAATGAGACAGAGTTGGGTTAACTTTGGGAGTGGGGAAATATTGGAGGAATGGAGATGGGTGCAATGGCTGACACAGAGCCAAGGGGAGGTGCGCTCCAAGGTTTCTAGGAAGAGAAGTCTCTCATGGAGGTGGGATGTTGATTTTACACAATGACCACATCTAGGCCTCTTGGCAGTTCTGTTGCCCCTGAGAAGTGAAATGGCATGAAACCAAAAGACAGAATTGCAATTGTCCTTCAAGACCTAGTGAAAGGGGACCTTCACCTTTTGTCTTGGTCTCCTGTGAACTCATAAGGGGCCAAATCAAGAAGGGCCCAGAGACTGTGTCTGACCAATGTGGTTTATTCTTGTTTCAGCCAAGCTCCGTTGGAGCCTCAGGCAGAGCTTTCACTGTAGCTTCCTCAAGTCTAGGTGTGGCAGGTAATAGCCTAGGCTGTCCTGCTGCACCTCGTATTCTCCTTCCTTCTTCCGCCGGCAGACAGTGACCTGCGAGGGCAAGGAGAGGGCATGAGAATGGCCTGGGACCACAGGATGGGGGTGGCCAAAGCTACAGAGGCCTGCTGCTCTCTGTATGTCTGTCAACCTTTTCCACTTCATTTTCTCTCATGCCTTGTCCCTCTTTTATCTCTTTCTCTTCTTTATTCCCTTTAACTCTATTCTTAATATATATTTTTAAAGGTTTTTATTTATTTATTCATGAGACACACACACATGCACACACACACACACAGAGGCAGAGACATAGACAGAGGGAGAAGCAGGCTCCCTGTAGGGAACCCAATGCGGGACTCAATCCCAGGACCCCAGGATCCCGACCTGAGCTAATGGCAGACACTCAACCACTGAGCCACCTGGGTGACCCTAACTCTATTTTTCTACCCTTTTCTCTGATATCCCATTCATATGCTCTCCCTCCCCCCTTCCCTCCCCTCCCT
The DNA here is from genome assembly GCF_018345385.1 of Vulpes lagopus. Lineage (NCBI taxonomy): Eukaryota > Metazoa > Chordata > Mammalia > Carnivora > Canidae > Vulpes > Vulpes lagopus. The sequence goes on from NC_054830.1 coordinate 6,295,253, forward strand.
ACACGGACACACACACACACACACACACACACACTGTAGCTTAATGGAGGTAGAACTGGCATACAATGAACTGTTTACATGTAGTAAAGCAAACCACTTGATAAGTTTTGATTATAATTTCTCAAACCATCACCACAATCAAGACAAGGAATGCTCGTCCTCTCCAAAAGTGTCCTATGCTCCTTTGTAATTCCTCCTTCCCTGCTCCTTGCAAACACATTCTCATTTCCAGGCAACCACTGATCTAACCAATATCCCTGTAGATTAGCTCGCATTCTACAATTTGTTTATAAACAGGATCATATACTACATACTTATTGTTGTCTGAGCTTCTTTTACTCTACATTATTATTTTGAGATTTATGCATGACAGTGCAATATTTATAATTCACTCATTTTTATTGCTGAATTAGTATTCCATTGTGGAGCTAGATGACAGAACTCTTATAACCCAATTGTTAAAAGACAAGCAACCCTTCTTTACTTACCAGGAAGCAGCAGATCAGGCATGTGATGAGTACCAGCAGTCCCGCCAAGCAGATAAGGATGATGGCCCAGAAGGGGAGATCTGGGGAGACAAGTGCTGATGTGAGCCACCTCTTGTCATTCCCCCCAGGGTTCCTATTGTCCCTGCACTGTGCCTAATAGTCTCTGACATGGGGTGACCAGTTTTCATCATTATCAAGACTCTGGGTACATGGTTTTCTTTGACTAGGGACAGCATTAAGACATTCCTTCCCCATCCTGGGCTGGGGCTTCTTGGAGGCTTACCAGAATTCTCAGCCAAGACATCATTTTTGTTGGGAGAATATCCTGCAAGTGAATGAAGTGGAGAATGCATGTGAGTGTGTTTTATGCTTTTTTTGTTTTGTTTTGCTTTATGCTTTTAAAATAAAACTTTTCAAATATACAGAAAAACAGAACACTATCATAAACATATGATTTAAAACAATATTAAAATATTGTTTAAAATAAAATATTAAAACAATATTTCATCCAGTGTATCAATTATCAGCACTCGTCATCCTTGGTTCATTCCTATTTTCACTGGAATCTTAAAGTAAAAATCATAATGTTCATCCATTTTTCTCTGAAAAATGAGGATACTTTGCTACATAATTCAAGGCTAGTATCACACTACAGGAGTATAATAAATCAATCAAATTCATACCTTTGAGGATGGAGGACTGAAATTGGGCTAGGCCATCTTATGATGATTGAGAGAATGGGTCATCATAGTTGGCAAGCCCAAGTGATCTCTCTAACTTTGTAAATTCCCACTCAAACGCTCTCTTCTCTGCCTAGAAAAATACTCACCCCTTCTCCTTCACCAAATTGTTTTATACTCATTTTCCAGGATTCAGGTACAATATAATTTCTTCCAAGAAGGCTTCTCTGATCCCCACTCCCAAGTATGAATTATTTCACACCAAATAATTTATAATTTTCAATGGCCCATTCTTGTTATTGCAACTGCAACATAAACCCCATGAGGGTAGGGACATATAGCATCCACCAGGCATGGGGGAGAGTTTCAGGTCCCCCTACTGTACAACTTCTCCCCAGTTAACTTTTTGTAGATGTGCTGTCCAATATGGAGCAGCTCCAAGTGGCTTCTTAAATTAAAAATAATCTTAATTAAACAAAATTTTAAAAATATGGTATCTTAGTAACATTAAAAATCAGTAACTGCAAAAGCCAGTCATAATAGCCAGACTTTAAGTACACAATAGTTGCATGTGGCTACTGCTCTGGATGGCACAGATATAGAACATTTCATCGTTGCAGAAAGTTCTGCTGCATGGTGCTGATCTAGAACAGAACTTGGCAAACTATAGCCTGTGGACCAAATCAGGTCCATTGCCTGTTTTTATATAGTCTGTCTTGGAGAAAACAGGTCCATCCCCTATGCCTGTCAAGGCTGGTTCACGTATAGCTCAGAGCTAGAGTCCCTCACTGACCACTGGCCAAGTGACTTTCAGTACAGGGATGAGAAACAGAATTACAGAGAGGGAAAGTGACCAGCCGGAGGATACAGAACTATCTCTAAGAAGGCAAGTATCTCCAATATTTTATTGGGGAGAAAAGGGCCTCTCCCTCAGTGGTGGGTAAAGCCTGAGGAGCTATGCCACCTCCTGCCAGCCTAAAAAAGTTTAATGCTGACTCAATCCCAGGTCTACAGATTCTCAGGAAAGGCCCCACATGTGGAGGTTGGTACCCAGTCCCCTGTCTTGGCCCAATGACTAGGAAGCCTTACCATCCACAAGGACACTGTTTCTGTCCAGAGTAAAGTTCTGCAGTTGGGTACCATTTTTGGTCAGCCTCAGGAACTCCAAGTAGATAGCAACTCTGTCTAGTCTCCGAGCCAATGGTGAAAAGTTACACACAGAGTCCACCCCAGTGTGGTTGCTGTGGGGGACAGACCTGGAAGGGCAAAAGGGATGAACAAGGATATCTTGAATTCTACCCTGCTTCCAGGTTCCCTGCTTCTAGGTCCTGTCCAAAAGAACTTTCTGCAATAATACAAACATTTGTGTCTACAATATCAAAATACAGTCATTAACAGCCCCATATTGTTGTTGAGCACTTAAAATATGCTAGTGTGAATGAGAAGCTTAACATGTCATTTAATTTAATTTAATTAGCTCATAAATAAATAGCCATGGGGAGAAAATTTTTGAAATATTTGGAGTAAGGCCTTCCAGAAATCCATAAAATCATTGAGAACATTGGCAAGAATGATCAAAATCAACTTTTTCAGGAGTCTAGAAATTAACCAAAGACTTGCAACAATCTGAGGATCATTTAGTTAAGAAAAATGGCTGAATCTCAGTAAAGGGAACAAACTTTATGGCATTAGAACTTCCATTATTCACATCCTGCTCTCATAATATCCCCAGAAACTTTGAAAGCCAGCAGTCTGAGAACCATGGTAGCTTAGAAAACCAGCAGCTTAGCAGCCATAATCTTTTGGAGATCCCAAAAAGATTCATTCCCATTTTCAATTGCCCATTCTTGTTATTGCAACTCCAACATAAACCCCATGAGGGTAGGGAATTTTCAATAGTTGACTTGTCTGGAGATTCCTTTAAAAAGCCCCATTTCTAGGGACTGTCTTTATTTGACTCACAGCTTTGTCAGTGAGGACAGCCTATCCCCAGGGCACTTGCCAAAAACAATCAGTGGTAGTTGTTTAACATGGCAGCTGACTGAGGGAGCCATACCAGTTAGGGTAGGCAAGAGGTGAGACAAAAAAAAATTTTTTTAAGTGGGGAAAGAGATGTCTCTGAGGGGTTTGGAAAACTCCAATGTGTCTGTGGGGATCTAGAAGGTCACAAGTGTGTGGGGGCTGTGTGAATACTTCTTTTTTTTTTTTTTAAAGATTTTATTTATTTATTCATGAAAGGCACACACAGAGAGAGGCAGAGACACAGGCAGTGGGAGAAGCAGGCTCCATGCAGGGAGCCCGATGCGGGCCGACCCAGGGACTCCAGGACCACGCCCCAGGCCAAAGGCAGGCGCCAAACCACTGAGCCACCCAGGGATTCCCCTGTGTGAATACTTGAAAAGGTCTTAATCTCTCACCTCTAGCTAAAAGGTTGGCTTAATATCTGAAAAAAATTATCAGTGGGATAGAGCATATTAATAGAATAAAGGACAAATACCACACAATGTCAGACATATCCAAAAAAAGAATTTGAAAAAATACAACATTCTTCATGATTAAACAAACAAAAAAAGTTAAACAAACTAGGAAAGTGGCTCAACCTGAAAAATAGCATTCATGAAAAACCCACAGATAAAACCATACTCAATGATGAAAGATTAAAAATTTTTTCCTATGACTAGGGACAAGACAGTGTTGTCTTCCCTCATTTCATATCTTATTTACATTTTAATAAATGAAATTCTAATAAAACAGGCAAGAAAAACAAAGAACAGGCATTCAGTTTTGAAGGAAAGATGTAAAATTATCTCTATTCGCAGACGATATACTATTGAATATAGAAAATCCTAATATACACACACAAAACTAAAAACTGCTAGTTCAGTATGAATGTAGGATAGAAGGCCAATATACAAAAATCAATTGTGGGGATCCCTGGGTGGCTCAGTGGTTTAGTGCCTGCCTTTGGCCCAGGGCGTGGTCCTGGATCCTGGGATCAAGTCCCACATTGGGCTCCCTGCATGGGGCCTGCTTCTCCCTCTGCCTCTCTCTCTCTCTCTCTCTCTCTCTCTCTCTCTCTCTGTGTGTCTCCCATGAGTAAATTTTTAAAAATCTTCAAAAATCAACTGTATTTATATACACTAGTAATTAGTTCTTAAAGTGAAATTCATAAAACGATTCCATTCATAATAGCATCAAAGAACAAAATACAAAACACTTAAGAATAAATTTGAAAAGTATTGTGAGATATGTATACTGAAAACTACAAAATATGTTGAACTAAATTTTGAAATGCCTAAATACATGGAAAAGCATCCCATCTTCATGGACTGGGGACTTATTATTTTTAAAATACTCCGCAAATTGGTCTGCAGATTAAATGTAATCCGTATTAAAATCCCAGCTCTTTTACAGAAATTAACAAGCTGATTCTAACATCCATATGGAGCTGCAAGGGACCTCAAATAGGTAAACCAATATGGAGAAAGTACAGAATTAGAGAACTGCATTTCCCAATTTAAAAACTACAAAGCTATAGTAATATACTATATACTACAAAGCTATAGTAATAAAAACAGTGGCCACTAGTATAAGAATAGACATATAGTCAGTGGAATTGAACATAGGGGAAGGGAAGGAAAAATTAAATAAAATAAGATAAAAACAGAGAGGGAAGTAAGCCATAAGAGACTCTTAACTATAGGGAACAGGCTGAGGGTTGCTGGAGGGGTGGTGAGTTGGCGATGGGGTAACTGGGTGATGGGCATTAAGAAGGGCATGGGATGTAATGAACATTGGGTGTTATATGAAACTGATGAATCACTAAATACTACCCCTAAAACGTATAATACAGTATATGTTAACTAAATTGAATTTAAATAAAAAATTTAAAAATATACAGAACTTAGAATCCATAAACAGACTCATGCAATCATGGACAACTGATTTTCAACAAGGGTGCCAAGATAATAGGGAAAGAATAGTCTATTTAACAAATCGTACTGAGACGATTAGATATGCACACAGAACATGAGAGACGCCTAACTCTGGGAAACGAACTAGGGGTGGTGGAAGGGGAGGTGGGCGGGGGTGGGGGTGACTGGGTGATGGGCACTGAGGGGGGCACTTGATGGGATGAGCATTGGGTGTTATTCTATATGTTGGAAAATTGAACACCAACAAAAAATAAATTTATTAAAAAAAAAGAATGAAGTTGGATTTGTACCTCACGACATATACAAAAATTAACTCAAAATAAATCAAATGACTAAATGTGAGAGATATTATAAAAACCTCAGAAGAAAACCTGGTGTCAATTTGTGAATTTGGATTAGGCAATGGTTTCTTAGATATAGAACTAAAATTACAAAAACTAAAGAAAAAATTGATAAATTGAGTCATCAAAATTAAAAATGTGTTTCAAAAGGCAGTACCAAGCAGGTAAAAATGTTAAAAAGGCAGCATAACAAATGGAAGGACATATTTGCAAATCACATATTTGATAAGGGTCTAGTATCAGAACATACAGAAAATGATTATAACTCCAACAATAAAAAAAATCAATGTAAAACTGGGAAAAGAGAATAGGCTCTTCTCCAAAGAAGATAGAGAAATGGCCAATAAGTCCATGCAAATATGTTTAACATCACTAATTGTTAGGAAAAGGCAAAATGAAACCACAGTGAGATACCACTTAACATCCACTAGGATGATACGGATGATATGTAAAAAAAGGACAATAACAATTGTGGGTGAGGATCTAGATAGTTTGAAACCCTCATATATTGCTTGTGGGAATGGGTAATGGTAGGGCCACTATGGCAAACAGTTCATTAGTTCCTCAAAAGTTAACACAGAATACCATACGACCATACAATACCAGCCCTGTGTATATGCCCAAGAGAACTGAAAACACAAATTGATGCAAAAATTCACATAAGAATGATCATAGATCTATTATTCATAATAGACAAAAAGTGGCCATAACCCAAGGTTCATCAATGAATGGATGGATAAACGCAAAGTGGTATAGCCACCCTTATGGTTTGCCTCCATAAGAGACTCGTAACTATGGGAAACAAATTGAGGGTTGCTGGAGGGGAGATGGGAGAGGGGATGCGGTAACTGGGTACTGGGCATTAAGGAGGGCACTTGGCATAATGAGCACTGGGTGTTATATGCAACTGATGAATCACTAAATTCTACTTCGGAAACTAAGAATACAGTATATGTTAATTAAATTGGATTTAAAGGAAAAGCCTTTTAAGTGGCCTAGCTATATTACAGAATATTATTTAGTAATTAAAAAAGGAATAAAGTACTATATTGCTACAACATGGATGAACCTCAGGGAAACATTACACTCAGGGGAAGAGTCAGTCACAAAAGACCACATTGTATAAAACCCTTTTATATTGAATGTTCAGAATAGGCAAATCTAGAAGACAGAAAGGAGATTATTTGTTTGCTAGGGGATGGGGATAAGGGAAGAAAAGGAAGCAATTGCTAATGGGGACAGGATTTTAAGAAAATCCACCATTAGTGGGATGGTTATACAACTCTATAAATATACTACTAAATTGTACACTTCAAAGGGGTACATTTTAGGGACGGCTGGGTGGCTCAGAGGCTGATTGTCTGCCTCTGGCTCAGGGCGTGATCCCAGGGTGCCAGGATCGAGTCCCACATCGGGCTCCCTACAGGGAGCCTGCTTCTCCCTCTGCCTACCTCTCTCACTGTATCTCTCATGAATAAATAAATTTTAAAAACTCTTTTAAAAAAACCCCAATGGGGTACATTTTATATGTGAATCATATCTCAATAGATGTGTAAACAGTTTTGATTGCCTCATGTGATTAGTGGCTACACTACTGAGCAGTACAGTTAGACTGCTGGATTCTAAGTCATCTGGTTCTAGTCTTCTAGACTATCTTCTATGGATCTTGACTTCAACAGCAATTAGTTTAAGGCGTGGATGCTACACTCCATATTCTATGGCCCCAACACAAGGCACCTCCATGTCTGCTGAGGTCTACACTGCCTCTCTTGAGTTTCTAAACCAGTTGGGCTCACTGGTTTCGGAAGAAGTTGGTTTTTAGGTAACAGTTCTATGCTCCCAGGGCTATGTTCCATAAGAGCTAGAAACTGGGACCATGACACAGGGACACTTTTACTTAAAGGATAGTGGGAATCTCCAGAGTGATTAGGTCTTGAATTGGAACCCACCTGAATACCAAAACTTGACAGCTAGAGAAATAGCTCTTGATGCTGCTGTTTCGGAAGACCTGGTTGAGCTGAAAGACAGGGCGATATTCCATTGATCACCGTCCCAGGCCCAGTGGCATTAGAGAATTTTTAGCCACTGAGCAAATTTTCCCACCTATTTTTTTCTTTTCTCAACACACACTAGCCTGGATATGTATACCAAAGGACATCCCATTCCAGGGTATGACTTAGCTATATGACCCCAGACTAGCTACTAAAACTCTCTGAGCCTGTTTCTTAATTTGTAAATGGGTATTAGAACCTGTCTTCATGGGATGCCTGGGTGGCTCAGCGGTTGAGCATCTGCCTTCAGCTCAGGTGTGATCCCAGGATCTGGGATTGAGTCCCACATCGGGCTCCCTGCATGAAGCCTGCTTCTGTTCCCTCTGCCTATGTCTCTGCCTCTCTCTCTGTGTGTCTCTCTCATGAATAAATAAATAAATCTTTTTTAAAAAAGAACCTGTCTTCATGAATTGTTATGAAAAATCACCCTCTGACTACCCAGTATCCATAGGTCTGTCTCTACATAGGGACAGAGTGGACATACAACCCCATTCTCACCGCATTCTCAATACTTCGCTTGTTTCGCTGATGTGTGGTGGTGCCTGGCTGGGCTATGTCCTCGGAATAGAGTAGGTTGGTGACAGTGAAATTCAGCTGGAAGTGCTCGGTGCTGGGACTGCTTGTTGGTTTGTCTGTCAGTAGGTGAGCTGATGGCTCCCCTTCTATAATAAAAAGAAGGTATAGAAGTCCTAATTAGGTGAAGATTTTAGCCAAGACGTCATTTTAGCTTGGCTACTTATTCCTGGAAATGTGACCTGAGCTGGATTTTTAAAGTGAGCTGCATAAAACCTTCTATTTACTGGGTCACGTTGAACCTACTGATCTGTCCATCCATCTGACTCTCCTCTAAGCATTATGAGAACTCACAAGTATGTGGGGAAGAGGAGACTGGGCCCCTCTGGGGGCACAGAAGGCAAGTGCAGGTGCTGACCACCTCAGGGGACATCCCTCATACACCTTTGCTGACCTAAGTTACTAATGTGTCTTTCCATCTCTAGTCTTCTCCCCCTCCCAACCCACTCACTATACAGCACCAGAGGATGAGCTTTCTAAGGCAGAACTCTGTATTGTGTTCCCCTGAAAACTATTCTAGTGCCCAAGAAAGTCCCTCCCTGCACCTATAGTCTTACCTGCCACTTCTTCCATGTCAAAGTGTTTGCTCCAGCCACACCAAACTCCTTATAACCTCCCTAAGTATTCTATCGTCTAGGTTATAAACACATGCAGCTCAACTCCCCATCTGTTCCCACTGGCTGGGTCATGTTCACCATCACATCTCAGTTTGTTCCTCACTTCCTCCAGAAAACTTCCCAAGATGGGCTATGTGGCCCTCCTAGGGGTTCCCACAGGCTCTTGAAATTCCCTGATTATAACAGTTATCACAGTGCATCATCAGTGCCTATTTACTTTCATAACATATTTGTTGAATGAATGAATGAGTCCTTCCATCAATCAATGCATGACTCATAATCAGAAGGCCTAAGAAGGCAACTCAGGATACTCTACATTTGGGGTGGGAAATACTTACATGTAAAAATAACCATTCCCTTGGGTGCAACTGCTCCATGATTTTTTCCTACCTCCCGTTGGATGACCCACTGCCATGGGTCATCAACATGGGCATTCAGAAAGTCCCCCTTTCCCCTCCAGAGCCTCTACCCATTCCACTGCTACTGAGAAGCCCCATCCTTCCTCATAGCCCCATCTCTTCAAACCATGAAACCAGCCCCTAGTCTTGCACCTGTCACATGCAGGTCTGCCAGCTGATAGGTGGTGCCTAGCCAATGGGATGAGACATTCAGGGTCTTGTTCAGAAAGACTTGCTCCACCACACTGGGGTCCACATTAGAAGAGAACAGTGCCTTGATGGTGACCAACATGGAGTCCAACCTAGGGATAGAGACCATAGAACTCAGCCAGCATTCAACACCAGCAATACCTCCCGAGTTCCTGTTTTATAGACCCAAAGACCTAGAGGCAAGATGTGAGAGATTATCTGGCTGCCTCTTCCCCCAAGCTAGAGAAGAGACTCTGACTAAAAATACAAGGTTTCCAGGAGTTGGGAATAGAACAAATAACTATAAAAATAATGAACATCTATTGAGCACCTCTAGGAAGTGACATACATGTTCCCTCAACATCACTGTGGTGGAAGCTATTATTATAATTATCCCCATCTTAAAGACAAAGGAACTGAAATTTGGAAACACTCAAAGTTGGCACTGTGTCCCATGATCCTCCTGTTCCCCAGTGTAGATGTTTTGGTTCCTCCACCCATTCTTCCAACCCAATTTGGGCAATTCTTGGGCTCTTCACTTTGCCTCTCAGAGCCTCAGCTTCCCCATCTGAACAACGGGGATAATCACAGATAATATCCATCTCACAGGGGCTGTGTGAGAATCCCATAAGATGACCATGCATGAAAGTGTCTTATTTGTTGAAAGTATCCAGAAGAGGAGAAGGTGGAGGATGCTGGTATAGGTTGCCCAGTGAGGTTAATCTTTTTCCTGCCCACCCCCCTAGACCTATGGAAGGAGCTGAAAGGGATGTGGGGGAGCATGGGCACCATGTCAGTGACTTCCAGCTCAAGAACTGTGCCAGGATGGGAGCTCAGAGTCACAAACTGCCAGCTCAGCCAGTGCTTCCAACTTCCTCAACTTACGTCAAGTTGGTGACCAGGCAGGAGCGGAACATGTCTTGTAGCTGGCTGTCTCTGTAGAGTTTGGTGACCTAGAATAAAGGGTGGGGATAATGGGTGAGATGGAGACCTTCTGGGGCTGGAGGGAGCTACTGGGGCCAGTGAAAGGGCACAGGCCTTGGAGCAAAGGAGGTTTGAGTTTAAATCCTGACTGTGTGATCTTAGGTACACCACTCCCCTTTCTGAGCCTCAGTTTTCACATCTGGGAAATGGAGAAGGCAGGCAGGGCACCATCTTTGGAAACTGAGAGAACTCAGAGCACATAGGTAAGGAGTTGAAGTAATCACTTAATAGATGTGAATCAGAGGAATGAGGGGGGCACCCAGGTCAAGGAGAGATGGGATGGGTGAGAGAGACTCCACCTTGTCCTGGATGTCCCTCTGCAGGGATGTGTACTCCAAGGATGTGGGGTCTGGGTTGCTGAGGTTCCAGTTGATGATGCGGAAATTTAGCTGATACTCACTCTGGGTAGATAAATTCTGGGGTGCATAGCCTGCAGCCAACGAGATGAAGAGAAGACAGTTGGAAACTCTTAGCCTTTAGCACAGAAAGAGGCGTGGTGCCTATCATCAGAATCAGCCAAACTCGGGCCCACATGTTGGGGGCTTCCAAATTGAAAGTCACCCCACAGAGAGGGAAAATGGAAACTTTACAGGGATTCTCCTGAGGTGAGCTTTTCTGCTTGTGCTTATGCAGGTCCCACTTCCTGGAATGTTCTTCAATCTTCTGCTTTTCCTGTAAAACTCCTACTCATGTTTCAGAACTCCAGTGAGGTGGAATTCAAGGAGAGTAGGGACCCATTTGTCTTGTTCTTGTCATGTCCCAGTGCTTAGTATAGTGCTGCATACATAATATCCTCTTCCAGGAAGTCCTCCTTGACTTATCTGTGCTTTCATGGTACCCTGTTAATAGCAGTGTTTCTGCCTTTTTTGTGTGTCCCCAAGTAATGTTTAGTTATCCTGATTATGAGTTTTTCAGGGAGAGAAACTGTGTGTTCTATCTCTGTACCCAGCACATGGCTTGGGATAGAATGTATATGTGTTTGTTGAGGATCTCCTGTTCATTGGAGGACATTGACAGCATCCCTGGCATCTCACTCTTCCCCAATTGTGGCAACCAGAATGTCTCATCATTGCCAAGTGTCTCCTGAGAGGCAGAATTGACCCCTGGTGAAAACCACTGACATAGAGGAGTTTCACATAGAGAATTCCTGTACCCAAAGATCCCTTGAGTCAGATATCTGGGGTTCAAATTAAAATTCATTATATTAATTTGTTAAAGATTATAATTCTACTTACTTGAAATAACAGGAAAGAATCTCTCCATGGAGATTTGGGAAAGGTTTCCCCTAATCAGAACTTGGGCTGACTTGTTAAAGAGGAAATAAAATAGAACGGGGACAAAAAATGATTGCTGTAAATCACTCACCATTGACGAAGAGGCTATCCCTGACCAGGGTGTAGGGGCCCATCTGGGTGACACCATGGGTCAGCTGGTTCAGCTCCCAGTAAAGTCGCTCTCTGTCCAGTCCATGGCCCATGGAGTCATGGCGGAAGTTGCAGATGGCATCAACACGAGTGGCTGCCCCATCCTTATCAGGTCTGGGGAGAGAGGGATGTGGGGACTCTAAAGAGAGGTCCTGAAACCTTACTATGGGGACCACAAAGAGGGAGGGACAAAATAGGAGGTCAGTGGGAAGACCAGAAGGGTCAGTCCCCAAAATGGTCACTACTGGCAAATACTCAGGAAAAAGTCCTACCTGAGGGAGATTAATCTGAAACCTGAGTAGAAGGGTCCCAGACTGCTCCTCTGGATCAAGGATCCAAGCTGGGGAAGAAGAATGAGGAGGATTAACAGGAGGGACAAGGATAAAGGAAGGGCTGGGTGGAATTTAACCCACTAGGAACTGCTGGGAGCAGGGTCTTACCAGGCGCTGCAGGGTCCTCTTGGTGGAGTTGAACATGGCTGAGCCATTGCTCATGTCCATTGAATATGGGAGGTTGGAGATGGTGAAGTTGAGTGTGAGGGTCTTCAGACTGTGTCCCGTAGCTACAAGAAAAGAGAGGAGAGAGGGCTACTATGGACAGTTGGCCTGAGACCAAATCAGGGTCCTGAATTCATTGTACTCTGTCGTCTTCTCTTCCATTGGCACCACCACCCACCATTTGGTCGCCTAAGTCAAAACTAGCATGTAGCTCAGGTCCTCTTGCTTCCCTACCAAGTAACACCAATTCCACTTTTAGGATGGCCCTCACATGCATCCTCTCTCTCTATCCTGTCCCAGTTCAAGTCTTATATTCTCTCACCTAGAGAAATACCTCGGCAGGCTTATTGGATGCCACATTTAAAGAATGTTCTCTACACTGAACACTAGAAGAAGTTTTCTTAAGTGAAAAAAATCTCAGTATAGTCACTGCTATCCATGGCTTCCTTTGGCCTTCAGTGTCAGGTTAAAGCTTCTTGACATGGCATTCAAGGTCCTTCCCAAAACAGTTCTTGCCAACCTTTCAGCTTCACTTATCCATATACTCCAGGTTAAGTTTATGCTTTATGCAAACCAAATCCCTCTCAGTTGTCTCCATACAGTATGCTGAGCCTTTGCTCATCAAATCCCCTAGAACAGGAAAACTCTTTATCCTCTATTTTCCTGGATGACTCCTACTCATTCTTAAAGACTCAGTTTGGGTGAAACGTTCTCCAGAAAGCCCTTCCCCTCCAAATTATGCTAGATGCCTCTCCCCAGAATATCTCACATTGTGTTATCATGGTCTGTTGATCCCATAAGACTGGGAGCTCCATGAGTGTATGCATTAGATTAAATTGTCAGTATACCCTTTCCGATTGGCATGAGGGTCCTAAACCAGAATTTTACACCCTGGCTTCCCAGCTCTTGTGTACAACTGGCTGGTAGAGGTGTTGGGCTGGAAAACTTCTCTTGGGAAGGAAAAGGGATCTCCCAGATACCTGTGGTGGCTTCTGGTTGTGCAGGTGATGATGAACGAGGCAGGGATGTGGTGGCTACCTCAGGAGCTGTGGAAAGGGCAGTCATCAGAAAAGAGCAGAGCCCCGCCCCCCAGAGCAGGAGAAACTCCCCAAACCTTGCCTGGGCTCCAACAGTGGTTTACCCAGGACAAGCATTCACAGGTATGCCATTAGTGAGAGTAAGGGAAGGAAGAGTTGTGGGAGCAGAGGGTTGAGTGAGCCCATGAATAAAGTAAACCCAACAGAGTACATGTAGGTGAACAAGAGAGAGAGTAATCAATGGGCATAAAAGTGGACAGACAGATGGGTAACCTGGATGGACAGAGGAAGAATGAGCAAATGAAAGTTCAAAGAGAAAGCAAGAATAAACACAAGGAAGAAAGTTGGACAGATGGATGTAAGGACAAAAAGAGGAAAGGACAAACAGGTAAACAGGATGGATGGAGGGAGGGGGGAAGGGAAGGAGGAAGGGAAAAGGAAGAAAGGATGGAGGGAGGGATGAATGGATGGAAGGAAAAAATGAAAGATGGGTAGATGGAAGAATTAACAAAGGAGAGAGGAATGAAAGATGGATGGAGGGATGAAGGAGAGATGGAAGGATGGATGAATGGATGGATAGGTAGATGAAAGAACGGGGGGGGGAGAAAAGGATGGATGGATGAATGGAAGGAAGGAAGAATGGGTGAATACATGGGTGGGCAAAGGGAAAGAAGGAAGAAAGGATGGAGACATGAAAGAATGGATGAATGAATGGATGGATGGGTGGATGAAAGAAGAGAGGGAAGAAGCAAAGGAAGGATGGATGGACGAATGGAGGAAGAATGGATGAATACATGGATGGGCAAAGGGAAAGAAAGAAGAAAGGAAGGAAGGTAGGAAAGAAGGAAGGAAGGAAGGTAGGAAGGAAGGAAGGAAAGAAGGAAGGAAGGAAGGGAGAATGGCGAAGTCTGAGAGAAGGGATAACTTGGAGAATGGAAGAATGGATGGGTTAAAAGATAGATGAAGGAACCACTGGACAACCGAATGGGCAAATTTGGCCAAATCACTGAATGGCCACCACAGTTTGCAGCTTGACATTAAGGCCCCTTCTGTGGCCCTTGTAGGAGATCTTGCTTTCAGGAGGCATGGATTCCTCATCTGACCTCAATCCCCATCCCTGTAGGAAATGCTTGTTCAAAATTCTTCCTCCAACCCAGAAAGGTATGGAAAGTTTAGAAAGCCAATACTATGCCCACAGGCCCAGAAAGGACCCAGGGACTCAGCATTCTTCTTCCCACTGACTCCTGGCCCTACTCAGGAGAGCAGCCTGAGTTTGGGGCAAGCTCCCTTTATTAGCGAGGAGAAAAGCTTGGCTCAAGAGCCATACAGGCTGATATGGGTACTGGATGCAAAGATACGTACTTGTAGGAGGCTCATCTGGACCGCGTTCATTATAACCTGGAAACAAAAATGCCACACATAAGGGGAGATGGCAGAAAAATCCCAGATATTCCATGGCTTTGTCCATATGGGGCTCCTGCTGGATGCCTTTCCATCTGTGAACCAGGTAAGCATCTATGAATCTTCTAAGATCAGATTCAAATGTCATCTATACCATTAAGGTTCTCCTGATCTTCCAGTTAGAAATGACCCTTCCCTATTCACCTCTCCAGCATGTCCCCAAGAAACTCATCACATTTATGTTCACACATTTATTTCCCTACAAAGGCAACCATCCCACCATCTGCCTTCCACCTTCCCTCCAATCTATCCCTCCATCCAACAAATATTTAATGAGAACCTACTGTGTGCTAAGTTCCATTACATTTGGGGAATACAGCACTCTACAAAATGTCTCTGCCCCTTTGGAGCTTACATTAGGACAGGTTGCACGTGTGACCTGTGTCCCTGGTGTCAAGCCTGGCTTATAACAGATGCTGGTGATTGCTGACTGAGTGAACAAAATGAAGCACATTTTACAGGGGGAAATATCCTAAAATGGCCTCTGCAATGGCCAAGGTGAAGGGAGCAGATGTGAATTCAGGCATAGGGTGGGGTGCAGCATTGGATGCTGACCACCGGGGCTCATGCCTGGCTCCACCCCATTTTAACCTGGGTGTCCACTTGAGAAAATTACTTAACCTTTCAGAACCTCTATTTATTCATCAGGTGTGATCAGGGACAGCCTTACAGAGTAACTGTTGGAGGGCGGGGGGTCAGTGTGGAGTTGAGATTCACACCCGAGTTTGTCTCAAGGTTTCCCCTAGAGACCTGACCTGTGGTGAGTGGAGACCTTTCTGGGAATGAGGGGTGGAAGCAGTGAGGTGGGCTGAGAACCACTCACCATTGAGGTAGAGGCTGTCCTTGTCCAGAGAATAGGGGCCCAGCCGGGTGATGCCACGGGTCTGCTGGCTCAGCTCATGGAACACCTGCTTGGCAGGTAGACCCGGGCTGCTGGGGTGCTGCCGGTAGGTACAGAGGATATCCACCCTTGTTTTGGCGCCATTCTTTACAGACCTGAGGAAGGAGAGATTGATGTTTAGGGAATGCAGCTCATGTGGCACCTCTTCACCTGTGGTCACTCCACACCTCATATCCTGTGTCCTAGCCTTGTTGAACCATTCACAGTTTCTCTACCTGCCCATGCTCTCTCATCCCAGGATCTTTGCACATGCAGTGACTTCTTTCTGGAGATCTCTCCCCTTCTGTCCTTACTTGGGTAATTTCCTGGTCATTCTTTAGATCTCAACTTAGACACCTCCTCCTTCTCCAAGAATCCTCCCACGCTGTCAAGAGAGGGTTCTGGCTGCCACATTCCTCAGGCTTCTCCCATCAAAGCCCTGATTGCTCTCAGTGTGAACATATATTATTTTTTCCTGTTCCTTCCAGATGGTGACCTCTATGAGGGCAAGTAACAGGACAGTGTAGCTCACTGTTGTGCTGAAACCCCAGCACCTCACATATTGCCTATTCCATGTAAAAACCAAAGTCCCGAGGAATAGATAAACAAAATGTGACTTTCATAGTTCAGTATGATATATCCATGCCATGGAATATCATTCAGCATTAAAGATGCAGGAAATCCTGGTGCCTGCCATAGCGTAGATGAACCTTGGGGATTTATGATCAGTGAAATAAGGCAGTCACAGAAAAACCCATATAATTTCACTTGTATGAGGCACCCAAAGTAGTCAAATTATGGAGATGGAAAGCAGAATGGTGATTGCTAACATCTGGGGGTAGAAGGAAGCAGGGTTTGAACAAGTCAAAATCTGTACAGTTTCAGTCGCAAGTTCTGGAGATTGGTTGCATTACAATGTGAATATACTTAACACTACTGAACCAGACACTTAAAATTTTTTCTTTTATGAATATTTTACTACGATTAAAAAATATCAATTCCCGCCTAGACTCTATACTGTGTAGACCCTGCTGATGTCTGGAAACACACCTACTTTCTCTCTGTCCCTTGTTCTCTCTGCTCCAGCCACCCCGGTCTCCTTGCTGTTCACTGCATATGCCAAGCTCATTCCTACCTCAGGACTTTTGCCCATGCTGTTTCCTCTGCCTGGAACAGTTTTCATGGCCATGTCCTTCTTTTCTAACCAGACACAGCTCAGAAATCACCTCCGCAGACAGGCTATCCTGTGCCCTGGGTAAAGCTGCTTTCCCATCTCTATGCATTTCTGCTTCCCATCACCTTACCATATTTGAGACCATATTAGATATTTATTCTCCCACTTAGTTTCTGCTCTCTCCACCAGATGAGTGCAGGGGCAGTGCCTGTCCTGTCACTGTGGTGCCTACGACCTGCCTCAGAAGAGCTGCATCACCAATGAAAGTGAAATGAAAACAAAGATGGAAGACTCCTAACTCTGGGAAATGAACTAGGGGTGGTGGAAGGGGAGGGGGTGGGGGGTGGGGGTGAATGGGTGATGGGCACTGAGGGGGACACTTGACGGGATGAGCACTGGGTGTTATTCTGTATGTTGGCAAATTGAACACCAATAAAAAATAAATTTATTATTCAAAAAATAAATAAAAATTAAAAAAAAAGAAAACAAAGATGGAGAAGTGCTTTGTAAACACCAACAGGATACACCTTGACCTGGAAAAGTGCAAGTAATTGCCCGATGGGCACACAGTGATGAAGAGTTTCAGAACTAGGTAGTGGTAATGGGTGCACAGTATTGTGCATATAACAGATGCCACTGAAATGTATACTTAAAAATGGTGAAAATGGCTAATTGTATGTCCAATACGTATTTTGTCAGAATCATAACAATAAAGTAACATGAAGAAGTGGATTCCAAAAAGGACCCTCCAAGACAGCTTGCCACGACTGGAAGTGACTCCCTCCCACAGTCAGAAGTCCTGTTCTTTGGTGGTGGGCCATGGTGGGTAGAAGGGTTCTCACCTTAGTGAGGTGACCTTGCAGCCTGCATATCGGGCGCCGAGGCTGCTCCTCTGGAACAATGGGCCAAGCTGGAGAGGAAGGAGAGGGCCAGCGTGGTCAGAGCTGGCGACAGCCCCGAGGAGGGGTCGTGGAGGGGGGGACAGGGAAGCTGGCCTCTCACCAGGTGCTGCATGAGGGTGTCCGTGATGTTGAACTTCAGGGAGCCGGGAAGGCCCATATCCGCTGAGTAGCGCAGGTTGTCGATGGTGAAGTTGAGTGTGAATGGCTCCTCACTGACCTCCCCAGCTGCGGTTGGTGCAGAGAGAGCCAAGGATGTGTGGGGAGGTCGAGGCGCCCAACATCAACCCACGGTGGGGCTTCCAAGGACCTCTTGTCTTCCTCCCAATGAACCCGAGGGTCACTTGTTAACAGAGACTACTCCAGCGACAGGTAAGGACAGGCTTAATGATTTGGGGGCTGGATATGGTTTTCCTACCCAGGTGCAGGAGTGGAGGGCTCTGTGAAAACACTGGTGGCTTTGTTCTTTCCAGGAAGGAAAGGCTCCAACTTACCACACTAATTTGGGACTGGGGATAACCTCAGACATTGTCCTCCATTCTCTCTGCTGTCTTTATCTCTCTGTCTCTATCACCCTTTTCCTCTCTCTCTCTCTCTCTCTCACCCAGGTATGCCAATCTTCTATGCATTGGCCACACACAAAAGGCCAACCAGCAGCTGTAACCAGCCTCTCTGTATCTTGATTTACTCATCTACAAGATAATGATTCCTATTTCAAAAGTTGTAATGAGGTTTGAACAAGTCAAATTCTGTACAGTGCTTGAGCACAGTGCTGGGTACAGAGTAAACAACATATAAGTGTTCATCATATAAAACATATAAGAAAATACTTTCTGATCACTCACTACATATGGAGCTCTTTCCCTGGATAAATACGAACTGGGCACTAGAATCATCCACACTGAACAAAAGAGGAACCACAGTACAGAAATGGTTACCTGCCCAGGGTTACATGACTGGACAGGGAGTGTCCAGGTTTGGACCCAGATTCTCCAATCCCAGAGTCCTTTCTTTCTTTTTTTTTAATATTTTATTTATTTATTCATGAGACACACACACACACAGAGAGAGAGAGAGAGAGAGAGAGAGAGAGAGAGAGACAGAGGCAGAGACACAGGCAGAGGGAGAAGCAGGCTCCATGCAGGGAGCCCGATGTGGGACTCGATCCTGGGTCTCCAGGATCAGGTCCTGGGCCAAAGGTGGTGATAAACCACTGAGCCACCCGGGCTGCCCCTAGAGTCCTTTCTAATGACCTCCCCTGTGAAGACACACACTCTTGTTTAGACACGTGCCACTGGCTCAGGGTTCAATAGTTGGGGTGACCTGTGTAGACCCCAGAAGAAGTATAATAAATGAACATATGATAGAAATGAGATCAGAGGCCCAAATGGCCTGACTCCAGAATAGAGAAGCAATGAGCAGCGCAGGGTTAACTATTCAGGATAGACCTCTGGAAGAAAGACTTATCTCCCCTCTTTCCTCCCTCTCCTATTTTTTTATTTTTATTTTTTCCCTCTCCTATTTTTATTACTCCTTCCAAGTTCCCTTTTATCCTTTCCTCCATCCTTCCTTCTTTCCTTCCGTTTTTCTTTCTAATCATCCATACACTTATCCTTTGTTCCTTCAACCTTTCTTTCCATCTATCCATCTTTTCTTTTATCTCCCTCCATTCTTTCTTTCCTTTCTTCTATCATCTATCTGCCCATCCATCTTTCCATCCATCCATCCTCCATGTTTCCATCCATCCACCCACCCTCCCATCCATCTACCCATCTATGCATCCATCCATGTACCCATGACATCCATCCATGCACCATCCTTGCATACAGCATTCCTTCCTTCCTCATTCCTCACTTCCTTCCTTCTTCCTATTCATACCCTTTTCTTTGCATCCTTCTCTCTGTCCTTCCTTCTAACCCCACTGTCTTCCATCTATCCAGCTTCCCTTGCTTTCTTCCTCCACTCTTTCTTTTCTTCCATCTATCCATCCATCTTTCCTTTCTTCCATATCTGTTCCTTCTATCAATCCAGACATCTTTCCTCCATCCTTTTCCCCCTCCATTCATCTTTTCTTCCATCTACCATCTCTATTTCCATTTATCATTACTTCCTTCCTTCCATCTATCCACCCATTCATCCATCCATCTTGCCTTCCCTCCATGTACATTGAATTGATCCTACAATGCTTCTGAACTATTCCAAGGACTGGATACTGATAAACAAAACACAGTCAATGGAACTAACTTTAGCTTATTTTTCCTCCTATCGTTTGGGGAAAGATGGTTGTCATTGGACCTGAGGATCCTGGAACCCTACTGATGTTCAAAGGAGCAAGGGAGGATGCTGTGGTAAAAGACCAGAGATGGACCCAAGAAGAGAGTTTGAGAGGGTTGCAGAAACACTTCTAATGCAAGGGCAATTAATTCTTGAAAAAGCTACAAGATCCTTATTTCAGGATTTGCTGGGGATGCAAAGAGAGTTTGGTCCACGAACTTGAACACAACAGGTATACACCAAAAATTAGCATGTCTTTCTAAAGTAATGAACTGATGGATGAGTGAGATTATGAGTTTTTGGAGACACAGGAACTCTTGGTTCTATTATTTATTTGCTGTGTGGCTTGGCAGCCTCTCGAAGCCTGAGTTTACTCCTCTCTAAAATGGAATTAAGTCACATTATTGTAGTGAGAACTAAAGGATAAGATGTATGTGTTTTTGGATGAACTGTGTCTCCACTCCCCATCACACACCAAAATTGAAGAAGCTATAATCCCTAGTACCTCAGTAGGTGATTGTATTTGGAGACAGGACCTTTAGAGAGGTAATTAAGTTAAAATGAGGCTGTTGGGGTGGGGCCCAATCCATTCTGGCTGCTGTTGGTGTAAGAAAGGGAGTTTAGGACACAGAGGGACCCTGGGAATGTGTGTACAAAGGACTGACCGTGCCAAAAGGCGGCAAGAATGTGTCATCTGCACATCAAGGAGAGGCTGTAGAGAAACCAACCCTGCTGGCACCTTGATCTGGACTTCTAGCCTCCAGCACTATGAGAAAATATATTTCTGTCATCTGAGCCACCCAGCCTGTGGTATTTTGCTTTGGCAACCAGAGCTGACTAAGACAGTATGTAACTTAGCATGGTGCCCAGAAGGTGGTCAACTTCCATATGTGTTCACTGAAAACCCAACGAATGGTGCAACACCGATGCCGAGACACATCCAGAGCAACAAGCATAGAGGTGAGTAAAAGAATAAGAGCAAAGTATCAGGGCAGGGTTTTTAGGAGAATCTGAGTGATAACATGAGAGTCAGGATAATGGGAGGACAGACCTGTATGTGAGAGACACACTTGCCCTGGGCTAGAACTCTCCACCAGAACCAGGGGAGAGGAGGGATGAGTGAGGGGCCCTTCCAGGTATATTCCTCACCGAGGACAGGAGGCAAAGGAGAAGGGACAGGGCCCAGGAATACTCACTAGTGGTAGTCGGGGCTATAGCTCCATAGGTGTAACCTGTGGAGAGAAGGCAGGAGAAGCTGAGCAAGAGTCAGGGTGAGCATAAAGGATTAAGGGAAAGGTAGGATTTAGGGGCCTTTGTGGGAAAAGCAGAGGGGAAGAGGCAGTGGAGGGAAGGAGATTGTAGGTAGCTGGAGCCCATGATTATATCATCAGAATGAAGACTGAGCCCAGACCAGAGGAGATGCACCACAGCAGCTCCTTTTAGAGAAACACAGAGCTCTGGCCGGAGAGAGACCCTGGCTGGAGCATAGCCCCTCACCATTGACATAGAGGCTGTCCCTGTCCAGGGTGAAGGACCCCAGCCGGGTGATGCCATGTGTCTCACGGCTCAGCTCCCAGTACAGCTGCTCTCTGTCCAGCTTGGGGCCTTTGGGCTCAGAATGTACAGTGCAGATCATGTCCACTCCAGTGGCTGCTCCACCTTTCTTAAGCCTGGGGAAGAAAGGACATGGGGACGTGAAAACATAAGGAGGGGTCCTTCTGGATGTGGAAAGCAAGAGAATAGAAGGCAGGTGGCTGAGAGAGTACAGAAAGGTCTGGCTCTGAAGGGGCTCTCCTTAGTGTCTCTAATCTGGGACAACTCCTTCACAACTAAGGACAGAAAACACTTTAATTGTAATTTGCAGACAAGGTACAGTGGTTCTTCTAAGAGGAATGCTTTCATCTAAAACAAATAATCATCTGGATTCCATAAGGATAAACAGGATGCCTCATCTCTAAGCCTTGAGCATTCCCAACATCTGGGCATAAAGAACACATGAAGGTGTTAATGGTGGGTGCTGGACGCCAGCAGTGCCAAAGGCATGCCCAGGAACTGAGCCCCGCTAGCTAGCACATGAGAGTCCACCAGACCCAACACATCCCTCCATTGGGGGGTCTCACCTGAGCGAGGCCAGTCTGCAGCCAGCATAGAGGGGGCCAATACTGGTCTTACTGAACAAAAGCCTGAGCTGGTGAGGAAAGAGAGAGGGCGTGAGCAAAAGGGCTAAAGGACTATGTGGGCAGGCGTGTGGTGGGGCTGATGGTAGACATTGAGGGGTTCTTACTCGGTGCTGGAGGATCCTCTCAGTAGAGTTGAACTTTGAAGAAGTTGAGTGCCCCATGTCTTCAGTGTAGTGCAGATTGGTGATGGTGAAGTTCAGGGTGAAGGACACCAGAGTGGGGCCAGTGGCTGCAGTGGGGGAGGAATAGAAAATTGTCCAGTTTGCACGATAGTAAGGACACCAAGGTTGCCTGGAGCTCTAACAGTGGAGAACCAGCAATGGACCTAAGTACAGCCATGGACTGCAGAAGCTGAAGGAGAGAATATTATGAGGTTTTTAAGACATCAGCAACCTTTGCTCACTCATTCAGCAAGTGTGTATCTAATGTATACGCGGCTCTGTGCTGGGGTCCGTGGGTCCAAGGATGAATAGGGCATAGTCTCTTAATACTGTGGCCAGGAGAGTGGCTAGACCATTATGCTACAGGAGAGCCAGAAGGGTGTACAATTCCAGGGAGACACCCAACCAACAATTGAGGACTGCACCCAGGAGGAAGCATCATTTCAGGTGTTACCAAAGGCATAAATAAGAGTTAGGTGAACATGAGCTGAGCAAGTAGAAGAGTGCTTAAGCAGAAGAATCAGTCTGGGCTTGAGCCCGACAGGAGGACAGAGCAGTTGCACCCAAGGGACTTGAATGTTTTCATTATGGGCATGTAAAAGTATACACATGAGACTGGAAGAGCCCTCTGAGCCCAGAAAGGGGCGGGCAGCGACTGTGCATCTCAGGGATTTGGACACGACTTGTAGATAACATGGAGTCATCCAAAGATTGTGAACAAGACAGGAGCTACATGGACAGAGGTACATTGGGAGGGCCATTGCAGTTGCTGTGCAGAGGAAACCAGAGTAGAGGCTACTGCATTAGTCCTAGCAAAAAAATGTCAGTGGCTTGAATAAAGGCTGAATGACACAGATGTAGAGAAAGGACTTGCAAGATATTATGAAGGGAGAAGAGATGATTTGGTGGTAGATGGATGTGGGAGGTGAGTGAGAGGGTGGGTCAAGGTTGGCATCTGTGGGTAGGAGTATGGGTCCCCATTCACCCGAGGCTGGGGGTGGAGCAGGGGTGCACAGGGCAGGCCATGGGCTCCTGCACACTTCCATTCTAAGGGCAGGGACTCACAGGGTTGCAGAGACTCCTGAAGCCTCTGAATACTCACTGCTGGGGGTGGTGGCCTGGGTCTTGCGGGTGTAACCTGCACAGGGAGAGGGAGGAAGGGTGACGAGGGTGAGTAATCACAGAAAGGGAGGAATGGAGAGGAGGATGTGGGCCTGTTGAAATGTGGACCAAGATGGCAATCCCTCACCATTGATGTAGAGACTGTCTGGGTCCAGGGTGTAGATACCCAGCCTAGTGACGCCTCTGGTCAGCTGGCTCAGCTCCTGGTACAGCCGCTCTCTGTCCAGCCCAGAGCCCATGGGGTCAGGGCGGTGGGTGCAGATGGCATCCACTCCAGTGGCTGCCCCATCCTTCTCGGGCCTGGGGAGGTTTGGGAGGGGTAACACTAGATGGAGTCCCAGGGCAGGGCTCCTGGGACCTTGGGGGCAGGCCAGGAGGGGGCCAGGGCAAGTGAGAAGGCTGGCACCCACTTCTGGCCAGCCGGGGAATGTGCAAACAGTCATGGGGGGCGGGGGCAGGATTTCTTAAATTGCAAATCTGAAACCTGCAACCTCAGAGCATGGGGACAGGAGAGCTGCTACTTGAGACAGGTGAAAAGCTGGAATTTGGATTAAAGCAAGTGGAAAAGGCAAGCTTGCCTTGAGAGGAATCCTGGGGAAGGAACTGAAAATCCAAAGGAAATGCCTTCTTTGGTCAAAGGGAGGCAGGAGGGAATTGGGAAGCATGATCCAGACTAGGGGCTCTGCAGAAGCTGGGGACAGTGTGTGTGTGTGTGTGTGGGGGGGGTTACAACCAGAAGAGGCCTTGGTTCTGGAGCCAGTAGCTCCTGAATTCCACCTCTGCTGAGGACATGGACAGAGAGGCCAGGTAGGAAGCAGAGGGAACTCTGGGGTCCTCAGGGAGCCCTTGACGCAGCCCTGGCCGGGGATTGCAAGGTCTCACCTGAGCAAGGTCAGTCTGCAGCCGGAGTACAGGGGGCCCAGACTGGTGTTTTTGAACAAAGGTCCGAGCTGTGGGTGAGAGCAAGGGAAGTAAATAGATCATCTGAGATGCAGGGGCAGGATGGGCATGGGTGGGTGGGGCAAGAATAAGGTGGGAGGGGCTAGTCCCAAGGTCGGGGCAGGCATGGGCGGCCTGATGGTCAGGATGAGGCATGAAGGCTGGTTGGGCGGGACTGGCAGGGGGAGGTGTGCGGGGCTCTCACCTGGCGCTGCAGGGACTTCTCTGTGCTGTTGAATTTCAAGGAGCCTGGAGGCTGCATGTCCTCCGTATAGGGCAGGTTGGTGACAGTGAAGTTGAGGGTGAATGGCACCAGGGGTTGTCCGGTGGCTGCAGCAGTGGAGGGAGATGGGAGGCTACCTTGAGTCAGGCCAGGGATGGATATATGGGCAGGGCCTGGGACCCACAGCTACCTCACTGGAGACTGCACAGCAAATGCTGGGGGGCCTTGGGGACCTAATGCCAGAACCACCAGTGTGGACCACAGGAGACCAATCCAAGCAGCAGGTGAAGGTGGGCAGGATTTGCAGGGGACAATCTACCACCTAACGTTCTTATTTATTCAAGCCCACGTACAGGTACTTTTTTCCGTGCACCTGACCTGGACCACATGGTGGCCCTTTCTCTGTGTCCAGCCAACAGCACAGAGGTGATGCACAGCTGAAGCTTACTGCGATGACTTCCCAGCCTGCATCCTCGACCCCTTCCCTCCCTGACAGCTGGAGGTGTAGGCAGGGGCATGCTGCTTCCTTCCCTAATGAGGGGTGGGGGGCAGAGCTCCTGAAGACCCTTGAGTACTCACCACTGGGGGCGGTCACTGGTGTCTGGTGGGTGTAGCCTGTAGAGAGAGGACATAAGAGAGAGGAGGTGCTGAGGTGGAGAAGGAATAAAGAAGCTTTGCGGGGTGGGGGTGGACCATGAGCTTCACAGCTCAGCGGAGCGTGGGTGGCCACTGCTCACCATTGACACAGAGACTGTCCTGCTCCAGGCTGTAGTGGCCCAGCCAGGTGACACCATGGGTCAGCCGGCTCAGCTCCCAGTACAGCTGCTCTCTATCCAGCCCGGGGCCTGCAGGCTCCAGGCGGCGGAAGCAGATGGCATTCACGTGGGTGGCTGCTCCGGCCTTCTCGGGCCTGGGGAGGGCAGGACACAACAGTGCAGATGATTAAGGTCCATTTGTGGAGAGTCCTTGAGGGGTACCATTATGGGGGATACCATGGGGACAGCTAGGAAGTAGTGGGGCTTCTGTTGACAGGCCCCAGGAGGCCCATCAGCCACTGCTGAGAGAACCTGCTCCACATTCTGAAATGTGGCCACCTTCTGAGTCCAGGCCTCCAGGTGCTCCGTGATCCACGGTCATCACAGCACCAAATCCCACTTAAGATGGGAATCTTCCCTTGTTAGGAATTTGCTGAAATCCTCTGGCCCCCTACTGCCTGTGTATGAAGCCCCACTGCGCCTGCCCCATCAAGTACAACAGGTCATCCACCACCTGCCCTGTGCATCTCCCTGCCTCCCCACCCCTGCTGGTGAGCATTTCTGCTCTGCACGCTCTGCTCCACCTGTGCTTCCTTCTCCCTGAATCATTCCTCCTGGCCCGGAGCTGTGTCTCCTGGCCACAGCGACCTTCTTGCTAGGAACTGAGCTGCCGCTTCAGCTCCTCCTAGACCCACTTCCCGTATCCCAACACTTCAATAGGATCTCTGGGCCTCAGTTTCATATCTGTAAGATGGGTAGGATCATGGTACCCAGGTGTATCCTGTGAAGATTAAGTCTGTTGATATAAGCATAATGCTTCTAATAGGATCTGCTGCATCCCTAAGTGCCAGGGAAGTGTCTGTCACTATTTTATTTAGTATTATTTTTGCTATTAATTATATGTCTATATATATAATTACAAAATTCACATATAATAATCACACGCAACTAATTTGTATAAATGTGTTTGTTTACATTATAATTAATATAATACACGCTTCTTGATAGCAGAATCTGTGCTTTGGCCTCCACGGAGATTTCAGGGCTCAGCAAAGAGCTTGGACATAGTAGGTGTTCAAGCAATGTTTATGGATGGAAAGAAAATTTGTGGAACTCCAGGCCAGGGGAGTGGAGAGGTCACTTCTGCTGTGGGTGCATCAGCATCGTGGGCTAGGCCCTGAGACAAAGGGCTTTATTCCATCTGTCTCTATCCTAGCACCTTAGTGAGGGAATGCTTTCTTAGATTCTATTTTTGGAGGCAGGGAGATATCTTGGAGAGCTGTCCACTGAGGCTAAAGCCTCCAGGGGATCTTGGAGTGGAGAATCTCACTAATGCTCAGAAGCCCCATCACTCAGTGAAGTGAGGCCAAGTTGCACCTCTCTACCCTGGAAGGGAGCAGGGAAGTGAAGGCTGCGATTACAGGGAGGGGGAGTGAACTGATGGTTCTTCCCAAAGAAGCAAAACAAGCTTAGTGGGAAACGGTATGGACTCTGAAGAGGCTAGGTTTGAATCCTGGCTCGGCCATTTGGCAGCCATTGGCTCTGGGAAAGTTCCTTAACCTGTTTGTGCTTGATTTCTCATCTGTAAAATAGAGATAACAGTAGTGACATTAAGAGAGTCTAGGGACATGATGGACAGGAAGCATTTCACCCAGTGACTCTGACCTGGGGTGCTCTGCATCTCAGGAGACATCTGGAAATGTCTGGTGACAGATTTGGTTGTCCCCAACTTCAGGGGTTGGGGTACTTACAGCATCTATCTAGTGGCCAAGATGCTGCTAAATATCCTATCGTGCAGAGGATAACCACCCATGACAATAACTAGCTGGTCAATAGTGACCAAACATTGAGAACCCCAATGTCTGACACATACTAAGTACCGGCTGAGTGTTAGCCAGAAATATTTAATGCAGTGTGGGGCCGGAGGCACAGTAGACCAGGGATTGCATCCTTTGGGAAGGATCAGAGGTGCATCCTTTATGAAGGATTTTGGTGCATACTTTGCAGTTGCTATGTTTCGTCATTTTGTTCCTATCAAATACCCCGTGGGAGATTTGAGGCTCAGGAGGAGGGGAAGGTCCAGCCAGAGCAGGACCTGGGGGGCCAGCAGCCCAAAGGACAGGCTACCCCAGGTTGGGAGTTGGAAAGGGCTGAAGCCAAAGGGAAGACCTAGCCCTAGCCATGGTAAGAATCTCCGCTGTGCTTCACTGGGCCATCTCCTAGGGGGTCCCACCTGAGCGAGGTCAGTCTGCAGCCAGAGTAGAAGGAGCCAACAGTGGTGTTCTTGAATAATGGTCTGAGCTGTTGAAGGAGAAGGAGGTGAGTAGGACTGAGCTGGACAGGGGCAGGACAGGGAGGGACATGGGTGGGGCATGAGGGAGGTGGGTGGGGCTGGCATCTGCTGGGAGGCGGGGGAAGAGTGGGCGGGGGGGGGGGGGTATGTGGGAGGAGCTGGGCAGGGTATGGGGGAGGTGGGTGGAGCTGGCCTCAGAGGGTAGGTGGGGATCAGTGGGTGGTGGGATGAGGTGGGTGGGACTCTCACCAGGTTCTGCAAGATCTTCTCTATTT
Source organism: Vulpes lagopus (assembly GCF_018345385.1). Classification (NCBI taxonomy): domain Eukaryota; kingdom Metazoa; phylum Chordata; class Mammalia; order Carnivora; family Canidae; genus Vulpes; species Vulpes lagopus. Next base: position 6,323,103 of record NC_054830.1, read on the forward strand.
TGTTGAACTTGGCTGAGCCTATTAGCTGCATGTCCTCCGTGTAGTGCAGGTTGGTGATGGTGAAGTTAAGGGTGAATGGAACCAGGTCGGGTCCAGAGACTGCAGTGAGGTTGGGCGAGAAATATCCCCCGAGTCACTGCCTTAGCTGGATTTAGGGATGGAGGGATGGTGGGGGTAGTGTCTGGATCCACATCCCTGGTGCCCAGTATATTCACATCTGGTGCGAGAGTTCAGAATATCTCCTCCCCAAATGGGGAACTTTATTTTGTTATTCTACTAATACAGTAATGATATAAACAATGGCCCTAAATAGCAATAATAATGATAAGACCTGATGTTTGGTAAGAGGTCACTCTGTGCTAAGAGCTTTTCATCCAGTATCTCATGTCATCCTCAAGCAAACCCTGGAAGTGAATCCTCTTATTTATCCCCACAACTGACAGAGGATGAAAATAAATTTCAGAGAAATTAAGTCACTTCCTCAAAGCCTCACAGCTGTTTTAGGGCAGAAGCTCAGATTCTAGAGTTTGAATGACTTGAACATGAGTCCTGCCCATCCACTGGCTGCGCGACCTCAGAAAAACACCCAGATCCCCAAGAACCAGCCTGTTTCTCTTCAACAGAGAAAGATCAGTGTCCATCTGCTGGGACTGAAGATGGTACATGTGAGGCAGAGTCCCCATCATGTGACAAACAATCAGTGAATGCCGCTGTCATGGCTTTGTAGTCATTTTTCTCGTTGCTACTTATGCCTGCTTCCTCTGCTTTAGTCTCTGCGCTCTGGGAATTAGTTCTGGATTTGACCTTGACTATTTCCATTCCATTCTAGAGAAAGTAAAGCTTTAAGAATTGTTCTAGAATGTACCACTGCATCTAATCTCACTACTCACCCCCTGGGTCCCCTCAGGCCAGCATGGTCACAAGTTGGACCATGGCATGACACATGGGGTGGACTGTAAAAGTGACCACAAATTCTTCACCTCCCCAAGCTGTCCCCTTGCTTTGAGCTGTGTGTGCATACTCTCTTGCTCTTCTCGTTGCAAAGCACAGGTGTATGGTGAGAGGAAAGGAGACATGGAGAGAAGGCTCTCACCTGTAGGGCTGGAGGAGATTGGAGCCGCCGAGGTTTCTGAGGGCGTGGAAGTCACAGGGACTGAGGAGGAAGCAGCATAAATAAGAAAGATGAAGCCCCCGTCACCTTGGAGATGCCAGAGACAGGAGCTCTTGATGCCCCTGATGCCCAGCCCGAGTCACGGAAGGCAGAGGTGGGGAAAGGAGGGGGACCAGGCCCCTACGGCTCCATTCCTCCATGAGGCCCTGGGTGGGGAGAGGGAGCAGCTGTTCCCATGAGCTGTGGGCACATGAAGCCATCTAGGATTTGAGCACTTACCACTGGGGCTGGAGGTCAGTGGTGGTCTGGTGTAACCTGCAGGAAGTGGATAAGAGTGAGGTGGGATGTTTGAAAGGCTTAAGTGAGGGATGATGGGGCTGGACCATTGGTGGAAGAACAGTTGCCATGAGGAGGCCCTGTCCCTTCCACACTGTGGATGGTGCCTCCCAGAACGTTTATCTGACTTTCCACCTGCCTCTGTGTGATATAGCCTTTGGTGGGGAAGGGGGATCTCATAAGGAAAGGAAGAAGGAGGAGAGAAAAGTCTAGAGGCAGATGCAGGTGTATCCTCTGGCCAGAGCTCAGAGCATCCACAGAATAGTCCATCTGGGGTGCAGGAGGAGACCCCTGTCGCCACCAGATGCTCACCGTTGACATAGAGACTATCCCTGTCCAGGAAGTAGGTACCGAGCTGAGTGACACCACGGGTCTGGTGGCTCAGCTCCCAGTAGAGCCGCTCCCTGTCCAGCTGGAGACCCGAGGGGTCAGGTTGGTAAGTGCAAACAGCGTCAACTCCAGTGGCTGATCCACCCTTTTCAGGCCTGAGGGGAGAAGGACATGGGTATGGGAACAGGACGGAGGGGCATCCCTGCCAGGACATCCTTTCAACAGCCCACTTGTATGTGAATACCTGTTTATCTGCCCTCTTGGTCCAGACATAAGCTGCTCATAAGAGAAGGGACATCCTTGCCCAATAAAGGACCAGAGTGGGTGTTCTAGAGTCAGGTGACCATTGGTTCAAACCTTAGCTCTGTCACTTGTTGAATAATCCACGTGTCTGACTCGGTTCTCCCATGTTTGCAGTGTGGATAAAGCTCTAACCCTATTGCTGGAATGCCATGGGGTTCGGAAATGACTGATCTATCACACCTAGCTCTGGTGCCAAATGCTCATCAATTAATTGTTTAATTAAACAAATATCCACAGAGCTGGATATTTACAGTCCCTAGCACTGGATAGCAGCTCTGAACAACCCAATGTTTGGACCTGAGCATCTGAGCATGAGATGCTGCATAGCAAAGCCCCCCACCCACTGGCCACCTGCTCCCCATATTCTCAGCTATCTGGGGAAGGAAGCAGGAAAAATTAACCCTGATGGGACAACCTGGGGGAACTAGCAGGCTGCACTGCCAGAGGGTATTCCTGGGGAGAAACAGAATATCCCTTGGGCCTCAACAGGATGGAAGTGACCTTGAGCTAAGTTGCTTCTAGCTCTGGTCTCCTAGGAACTTGCTACAGGTGCAATGTCAGTTGTGATACCTGGTGATGTTGCTTATGGTGAAAATGACCCCTCGTTGGTGACCTGCATCTTCTCTGGGAGGGCAGAAAACGGACAATAATACCTGGCGGGAAGCTAGAGCTTTGGGCTTCCTTTGGTTATGGCAAACCTCTTAACTTGTCAGGACTGTTACAAGAGATATTAGTTACCTTTTGGGACATGGGACATGTAAGCCGGGGGAGCTTGATCACCTATCTACTGAGGTTATAGTTCTTCTTTTTAAAATTTAATTTAATTCTTTAATTTAAATCAAAGTCACCTAACATATAGTGTAGTATTCGTTTCAGGGGTAGAATTTAGTGACTCATCAGTTCCATATAACTCCCAGTGACCGTTACATCAAGTGCTTTCTTTAATGCCCATCACCCTGTTACCCCATCCCCCCATCCACCTTCCCTCCAGCGACCTCCACTGAAGTCATATTTATTAATTGTCACCTGGATGCCAAAAGAATAGTCCTTGGACTGCCAAGAAGGTTCTTACAAGAAAAGAAATGCCCAGTGCTGCCCCGCTGGCATGCCCTTTCCTGTCTGTGTATGGCTTGTTCAGGTCTTGCAAGTCTGATTATCTGATTGGGCTTAAGATGACCCAGAGAGGGCAGAGCATGGGTCTGGACCAGAGCTGGGAACTGTGTGAGACAAGCAAGGGGCCTGGACACAACATCTAACGGAAGAGAGTGCTTACTCTCAGGGCTGTGCAAACATCGAGTTAGTCCCTGTGCGTGAGCACCTCCTTCGATACTGTGCTCAAGGTATCTTGCTGGCCTCCCTAGTCCGGACCCTGGCTAGCCCAACCAGCCCACACCTTATTACACCTGCTAAGGCCAAAAAGGAGGCCTCACCTGAGTGCCGTCACTCTGCAGCCAGTGTAGAGTGAACCAATGCTGCTGTTGGCAAACAACGGCTTGAGCTGAGAAGAATGAAGTGAGTGAATGAAAAAGAAATGTAAAACCAATCATCATTTCAAAACACAGTATTTTACAAGGAAACAGCAACTCCCCAATCGTCTCACTACAACACTGAATTCTCAAAAGAACCCTCTGGGCTAAAGGCTTTTATTATCTTACTTTTACGGATGAGCCAATGATACCAAAAGGCAAGATCACTACTCCGAAGGCCCATCACCTGCCTGTGGCAGTTCCGAGTTTTGAACCCAGAAACTGTCCGCCCTGGGGCCCTCCGTATTCTCCAAAAGCACAGTAGGGAGACTCAAAGAGGATGGGGAGGATGGAAAAGAGGGATGGGCAGCAGGGGGCTCTCACCAGGCCTTGTAGAACTGACTTGGTGGAGTTGAACTTCGCAGAGCCCGGCCGCATGTCCTTCGTGTAGCGCAAGTTGATGATGGTGAAGTTGAGGGTAAAGGGCGCTGGGGCGTGGCCAGCAGCTGCAGAGGGACAGGAGGAGAGGAGGCCATGCCTTGAGTCAGGCCTGGATCAGATGTGGGGCAAAGGGCCACTGGGACACAGCTCCAGCCTGCTCAGAGGACCCATCATCTTGGAGATACTAGGGAGAGGCTGCCCTCCCCTGGGAGTCTCCTGAGTATCATTCTCTGTTCATGTGAGGCTGGAGATGGGGTGGGGGTGGGGAGTGGAGGCAGCTTTGGCCACATACGGAAATGGAAGATGCTGGTGTCTGGGTGTTACATAATGAGCCAGAGATGGTGCCTGCATATGAGCTCATGGGGTACTTAATTCTTCACAGCAGGCTGGGATCCATGAGCTCAAAAGCCTGCCAGCACCAAACTCAACATTTTATATCCAGTTCTTTTAAATATAGCCCAAACAGGCAGATTTCAGCCGATTTCAGTCACTTTGAGCCTGCCTGCTTTGCATACCCCCGAAACTGCACCCAATAGCTGGGAGCTATAAAATAGATGGACCCCGTGGCTTTGGAGAGCCTGAGCCACTGCTGCTGGGCAGAGCTGTGCAACCCAGAGACTCCTCGCCAGGCTGCCGGGTGACATCACCTAGACAGGAGAATGTCTTCTCCGACCACTCCCCTCCCCTGGGAGTCCTCTTGCACTTCCCCCTTTTGAGAAGGGATGCCCACCCAGAACCTCCTGAAGATGTCACAGGCTGACACCTGCTGGGAAGGCAAACCTGCGCTACTCACAAACATTTGTGCTTGCTACTGTCATCTAGTGGTCATGTTTTTTCTTTGCTCAACCTAGAAATACCTAAAAATCCCAATAGCCAAACTGTTGAAGGAGCCTCTGTGTCCATCGAAAGATGAATGGATAAAGATGTGGTCTGTGTATACAATGGAATATTCCTCAGCCATTAGAAACGACAAATACCCACCATTTGCTTCAACGTGGATGGAACTGGAGGGTATTATGCTGAGTGAAGTAAGTCAATCGGAGAAGGACAAACATTATATGGTCTCATTCATTTGGGGAATATAAAAAATAGTGAAAGGGAATAAAGGGGAAAGGAGAAAAAAATGAGTGGGAAATATCAGAAAGGGAGACAGAACATGAGAGACTCCTAACTCTGGGAAACGAACTAGGGGTGGTGGAAGGGGAGGTGGGCGGGGGGTGGGGGTGACTGGGTGACGGGCACTTGACGGGATGAGCACTGGGTGTTATTCTGTATGTTGACAAATTGAACACCAATAAAAAAATAAATTTATTAAAAAAAGAAAATAGGTAAAAAAGAAAGAAAGAAAGAAAGAAAGAAAGAAAGAAAGAAAGAAAGAAAGAAAGAAAGAAAGAAAGAAAGAAAGAAAGAAAATAGGTGAGAAACCCATAGCTGAAGACCATGAGACTGTCTTGGCTTGAGCCAGTTTCTTCCTCCTCCCGGGTCACCTTTGAAGACCCGCCCAGACAGGTTCAGCTTTCAATGCTGCGTTTGAAAATTGACCTCAGGAGCAATTTGCCAACTAACAATTTCTTTCCCCAACTTACTCATTTAATAAGATGTATCGTGTGAATAATTCCTCTCAAGAATATTCTTACTCAAAAGTATATTTAAAACAAGCAGGCAAAGCCAGCTTCTGTTCTGTTGTCTTTAAAAATCAAAGTCCTAGGGGCATCTGGGTGGCTCAGCGGTTGAGTGTCTGCCTTTGGCTCAGGTCGGGATCCTGGGATCCTGGGATGGGTCAGTCCTGGGATCAAGTCCAGCATCGGGCTCCCCGCAGGGAGCCTACCTCTCCCTCGGCCAATGTCTCTGCCTCTCTCTCTCTGTGTCTCTTATGAATAAATAAATAAAAAATCTTTAAAAAAAGAAAAAAAGCCACCTACCAAAGGGAGATATTTGGGGAAAATGTGAGTACAAACTGCAATGCTAGATGACGCCATAATATTCTTATTTTTTGAAGCACAGTAATGCTATTATGGTTACATAAGGCAATGTCCTGATTTTGTGGGGATTCTTGCTGAAATCTTTAATGGTGAAGCCTCATGATATTTGCAAGTTTCACGTGGATCAGGGAAAAAAAAAATTATGTCTACATCTTTGTCTAGTCAGTTCTACCATGATGCTTGTTTTGAAAACACAATTTTTTCAGGGGCATTGATACATTAGGTAGCTGTGAACACAACGTAGATTTCGTGTGTGTGTGTGTGTGTGTGTGTGCAATTTTGTCTGCAAGACACACAAAAGCTGAACCCTGAACGCAGCTAAACCCCCCTCTGTAGGTGTACACAAAATGCATGGACACGACTCAAGCGTCTACTGGCTCAATCACACCCCTGAGGTATTAGGAGGGATGGCCCTACTCATCCTGGGTTTCCGCTTTCTGTAGGATTTCAGGTAACCCTCCTTCTATACTTTGCAATAGCGCACAAGCTTTAATCCACTTGCTAACTACTTCCACAAGCCAACAACGTCAGGCCTCTTTCAGAGTAAAGTGCTGCATTTATTGCACTAATTTATATTTCTTAGCCATTGAACATTTGTAAAACTGGGCTGTCTTGTTAGATGCCTATTTTTTTATTTTGTCACTGACAAGGTTCTCGAGTGTTGACCCCATCCTCAGCCCTGCGCCTTCTGTCGTGTGATTTTGCATAGCATAGTTTAGGGACACCTATGTCATATAACAGAATCATGTACAAAGACAAAAGGTCAACAACTGTGGTGGACAGCTGGATTTCCTTGCGCTATTCTTTCAATGTTTCTACTACTTTTGGCAATTTTCATAATAAAAAGGATAAAAGGATTTAGATATTCACGAAAAGTGGAAATGACCCCATGGTCCCTAGACTTTGACAGATCCAACATTCCTTAAATGAAATGATTATTTGCATTGACTATGGTCAGGGAGAGACTATATATATTCACAAGGAACATATTCATAAAGACATGATAAGAAGAAAAATAAAGTCATATCTATTGAATATGCTCACAGAGAATATTCCTTAAAATAAGCTGTTGGTAAATTGGTTAGCGGGGGAAACTGAAGAATTGATTCTTCACTGACTTGGCTTTGGCAAGCTGGCCACTGGACAAATCTATTATCAGTGAATAGATCTGCTCTCTACTTTCCAAGGGATGCAGGGTGATTTGGATGTCAGGGGTCACCTATAGGTTTCAGACACAGGCTAAAGAGAATGGCTGAAGACTCCCAGTGCTGGGAGTGGGATTGGTGTTCAAGAAATCCCTGACCTGGGTAGGGCCTAGCAGATCCTCAGAAGTCACCCTTGGGCTCCCCTGGGAGATACCACCCACTCTACTCCTCCTCTCATGTCCTGTGATTAGTACCCACCAAGAGTAGCTGGGAGCCTCTTCAGAGGAGAGAATGCCTACCTGTGGGACTGGAGAAGGAGGCTGGCATCCCTGCAGAAACTGTGGCCACCATAGAAGCTGGAGAGAAAAAAAACCCCAATATTTGGGGGTGAGGATCCCTCACTTCAGGGATTACCAGCGAGGGGGTGGCCGTGCCTGGGAATTTCTTAGGTGTAGGTCCCTGTTCACACAGAGCTGGGGGTGGAACAGGGGTGCACAGGGCAGGCCATGGGCTCCTGCACACTTCCATTCTAAGGGCAGGGACTCACAGGGTTGCAGAGACTCCTGAAGCCTCTGAATACTCACTGCTGGGGGTGGTGGCCTGGGTCTTGCGGGTGTAACCTGCACAGGGAGAGGGAGGAAGGGTGACGAGGGTGAGTAATCACAGAAAGGGAGGAATGGAGAGGAGGATGTGGGCCTGTTGAAATGTGGACCAAGATGGCAATCCCTCACCATTGATGTAGAGACTGTCTGGGTCCAGGGTGTAGATACCCAGCCTAGTGACGCCTCTGGTCAGCTGGCTCAGCTCCTGGTACAGCCGCTCTCTGTCCAGCCCAGAGCCCATGGGGTCAGGGTGGTAGGTACAGATGGCATCCACTCCAGTGGCTGCCCCATCCTTCTCGGGCCTGGGGAGGGTGGGTAGGGGTATCACTAGATGGAGTCCCAGGACAGGGCCCCTGGGACCTTGGGGGCAGGCCAGGAGGGGACCAGGGCAAGTGAGAAGGCTGGCACCCACTTCTGGCCAGCCCGGGAATGTGCAAACAGTCATGGCGGGGGCGGTGGTGGTGGTGGTGGTGGTGGTGGTGGTGGTGGTGGTGATGGTGGCAGGATTTCTTAAATTGCAAATCTGAAACCTGCAACCTCAGAGCATGGGGACAGGAGAGCTCCTACTTGAGACAGGTGAAAAGCTGGAATTTGGATTAAAGCAAGTGGAAAAGGCAAGCTTGCCTTGAGAGGAATCCTGGGGAAGGAACTGAAAACCCAAAGGAAATGCCTTCTTTGGTCAAAGGGAGGCAGGAGGGAATTGGGAAGGATGACCCAGACTAGGGGCTCTACAGAAGCTGGGGACAGTGTGTGTGTGTGTCGGGGGTGGGGGGTTACAACCAGAAGAGGCCTTGGTTCTGGAGCCAGTAGCTCCTGAATTCCACCTCTGCTGAGGACATGGACAGAGAGGCCAGGTAGGAAGCAGAGGGAACTCTTGGGTCCTCAGGGAGCCCTTGACGCAGCCCTGGCCGGGGATTGCAAGGTCTCACCTGAGCAAGGTCAGTCTGCAGCCGGAGTACAGGGGGCCCAGACTGGTGTTCTTGAACAAAGGTCCGAGCTGTAGAGGAGAGGCAAGGGAGTAGAAAGTCTCAGGGGTGGAGAGCAGGGCAGATATGAGAGGAGTCGGGCCAGCACCAGTGAACCAGGCCTGCATGGGGGGCTGCACAGGTAAGGTAGGTGGGTCTCTGTGGGCGTGGCAGAGATCAGGTAGGCGGTGCCTGCATCAGTGGGTGGGGCAGGAATACTGCTGGCGGAGCTCTCACCAGGCCCTGCAGCTTTCTCTGGGTGGCGTTGAACCCCCAGGAACCAGGGTGACTCATATCCTCTTTGTGGGACAGGTTGGTGATGGTGAAGTTGAGAGTGAACAGCACCAGGGTCGGACCAGTGGCTGCAATGGGGGCAAGAGGGAGATGTCAGGGAGCCTAAACATGGGTCATCCCACATTTATCTCTCTAAGTACTGGAGAGGGGCTTCCTCCAGGATGGGCAGTTTCCACAAGAAGGAGATCCCAGACATTAGCATTAAGTGAGGGGCTCTGGGGATAAGTGTGGAAAAACACTATGGAGGTAAATGCAACATTCTGACCCACCAGTTGGCTAAAATTCCAGACAGACATCCCCTTTTTCTGAGGGTTTTTTTTTTAATCTCAAATTATTTCTCTGGGACCCAACTATTTACTGATTTTTAAAGATTTATTTGAAGAAATACACTTCATTTGTATAGGTCAGGCCCTGTTTTAAATGCTTCACTTAAATTTTAATCCATTTAAGCTTTGAGGCAAATCATTCAGAGGGAGATAGTATTCTTATCTCATTTCACAGATGTAAGAACTGAGCCCAAGGGTGATTAAATAATTTGCCCCCAGTCACACAATCTATAAATGGCAGAGCACAGTTAAAACCTGAGCATTGTGGTTGCAGAGCCTGTGCTTCTAACCCATCTACTCTAGTACCAAGGGCAGGTCCATGCAATAACCTCACTCTGGCCTGAATGGTCAGTGGTCAGAACACCCTCAGGAGGCCCTAGCTGATGAGTAAGTAGAGACTCAAGTAAGACAGTGTTAGTAATGATGGGTCATCCAGGACCCTCAGCAGTGTCAGTGGGTGGTATCAAAATCTACCTTGGGCCAGTGAGAAGCCAAGAATGGGAAGTTAGCTGTTGGCCCAACCAGAGTCTGCCCAAATCCCTAACCAGGACCTGTAGGAGGGCATTTTCAGGTACATACGTAGCTCACGCTGTTGTTCCCTTCTTTGTTGGAAATGAAGACCAACTATTCAAGAGAGAAGCCCACATACACATTTGCAGATCTCACCCCACAACCATGCTGATTGTAATTCAATACTTATTCGTACACTCAAGTCCTTATTCTATTCTCTTTCTTGCTGGAAGCTCATCAAAGACTAAGGCCCTTTCTATTCTGTTCACTGCTGCATTACCAGGGCCTTTTGTCCAGTAAGGGCTAAATGAATGCTTCTTGAGTGAATGAATGAATGAATGAATGGGCATGATGCTCCATATGATACCAGCCACTGGCCAAGTGCATGAGACCTTTGTAGGGGAGGAATGGCAGAGAGGAAGCTCGTACCTGTGGATATGGAGGTGGGGGTTGCTGAAGTTGCTGAGGAGATGGTAGGGGCTATTCCAACTGAAAAAAAAAAAAAACAGTGAGGCAAATATGGGAGAAGGGAGGGCCTCCCCAGCTAAACAAGGCCCATCAGGGGTCCATGAAATGCTCCTCAAGCCTGTGTCAGGCTTGTCTTTTCTGATCTGGGTAGTGAAGTTAGGGAAAGACTAGAGCTTTTCAGGACCCTTCTGTCCCTGGGGAGGTGGGGTAGGGATAGCGAGGAGGAGAGATGGGTCCCAATGCAGAAAAATGCGAGGGCCTAAATTACTACACACTGTTGGGATTGGAGGTCAGGACCTGATGGGTGTAACATGTAGAAAGATAGGAAGAGAAAGTATGAAGAGTTGTAAGGATGGGAGAAGAAAGGAAGTGTCAAGAATCTGGGGTTCTTTGGGTGTCTATGAATCTATTTATGTAAGTAGCATTTAGAGAGCCCCCTCAAAGTGCAGACCCAGTAGACAAACTCCAGAGAATGCAACTGAAACCCAAGGAGGCATTTCTCTATCAGGTCACCTACAGACTACCCTTCTGCCATCTGTGCCCCAATTCTCTCCATGTGTCTGATCCCTCCATGAATCCCCAGAAAAGCTGTGAATGTTTATTGCCTCATACAAGAAAAAACAAAGGTGCAAGCCAAAGTTGCTACTAACTTTTCCTGGATACTGGTCAGGAGGAGGTGTGAAGAGGCTTGGATCAAACTGTTGTTCTCAGTCATGACCCAGCTGAGGTTGAGCAGTTTTCTTTTCTTTCTTTCTTTCTCTCTCTCTCTCTCTTTTTTAAGATTTTTATCTATTTATTCATGAGAGACACACAGAGAGAGGCAGAGACATAGGCAGAGGGAGAAGCAGGCTCCATTCAGGGAGCCCGACGTGGGACTTGATCCCGGGATTCCAGGATCATGACCTGGGCTGAAGGCAGTGCTAAACCGCTGAGCCACCCGGGCTGCCCCAGGTTGAGCAGTTTTCAACTCACGAATGCCTTCCAGGAAAACCAAAGAGCCTTCCACACATCAAGGAACTTAATTTCCTTGAACTCTATCCCACAATTCTGTGGCAACTTCAACTGAACTGGTAGTGACTGCCTAGGGTATTTTGTTGGGAAGGATTCTGGAGCTGTTTTGAATTCAGAAAGCAGGGATGCTGTTACCACTTAGTGATGTCTGCCATGGATGAGGGAATAGGGAGTGATGGCACAGATGGCATGTATTTGTCCTGGACAGAATCTGACAGTCATTAAAGATTTGAACAAGGACAAGAAGGAAGTATTTCCACATATTACAAAAAAGCGTATTTCATTCCTTCTTATCCTGAGAAAAATCTACATACTTCCTGTGGACTTACAATTCACAAATGACCTAAGATCACCATCATCATCATCATCACCACCATCATCATCACCATCACCACCATCACCATCATCACCACCACCACCACCATCATCATCATCATCACCACCACCACCACCACCATCACCACCATCATCATCATCACCACCACCACCATCATCATCACCATCACCACCATCCTCACCATCACCACCATCACCATCACCATCATCATCACCACCACCACCACCACCATCACCATCACCACCATCAACATCACCACCACCACCATCATCATCACCACCACCACCATCATCATCACCACCACCATCATCATCATCACCATCCCCATCATCACCAGCTCCATCACCACCACCATTATCAATATCATCATCATTATCGTTATCATAAGAATATGAGCTTTATGAAGGCAATAATTTTTGTCTGTGTTCCCTGCTGTCTTCCCCAGGTCCTGACACAGAGTAGGTGCTCAATAAGGCTTTTGACTGACTCATTATCACTAGATTTACTATGAATTTCTATAATTATTTGAGTGAGCAATATTAAGTATGTTTTTACTCATCAGGTGCCCCCAGTAGATGTGCCACTGACTGGTACTTACTCGTGGGGCTGGGGCTGGGGACAGAGGATGGAGTCCCAGAGGTTCCTAGGTCCACTGTGGAGGTCCCTGGAGCTGAGAAAAAGCCCTCATCAGCGAAAGCAGAAAAGCAATCACATAGAAGAAATGCCAACAAGAGAGACTATTTATTAGGCTGCATGTGGGGCTGAGATTCCCTCTGGATCTGGGGCAGAGAAGAGAGTAAATAACTTGTGGCCTCCCAGGATCTTTCTTCCTCCTGGCATGAGGAGGCATCAGTGCTTTGCCTGCCCTGGGTGAGGGGGCCCTGGGTCATAGATGAATACTCACTGTTGGTGATGGGTGCAGAGCTTTGGTGGGTGAAACCTGTAGGGAGAGGGAGGGAAGATTATGGGTAAGGGTTAAGGGAGAGGCAGAGGACCAAACAGGAGGCAGGGCTATCCTGGTGCAGTGGAGGGGTCTCTAGCAGGGGGTGCTGTTGGGGATTCTCCATCAATACCCATCAGGAAAGAAGGCTCTAAGGGTGAAGTTAGTCCAAGATGAAGAGGAAACCATGAACCAGAATCAGCACATTTAGTGCATAGGGCTAAGGCCCTAAGGGCCAGACAGGGAGCACATTCTCAACCAGAGGGCAGAGGTTGCCCGGTGAGGGGGAAGAGACTCTGACCACATCACGGTTGCTCACCATTGACACAGAGACTGTTCCTGTCCAGGGTATAGTGGCCCAGCATGGCAATTCCATGGGTCAGCCGGCTCAGCTCCCAGTACAGCTGCTCCCTGTCCAGTCCAGGGCCTTCAGGGTCAGGGCGATACATGCAGATGGCATCCACTCTGGTGGCAGCCCCATCCTTCTCAGGCCTGGGTAAAAATCACCACATAGTTGGTCTAACCATCTATCTATTGATCCTTTTCTCTCTCTCCTTCTAGCCCCTAAGGCAGAAACTTGGGAAACCCTAGTTAACAAAAGCTGTGGCCATCAGGGAGATGCCCTCCATAAACAATTAGCACACCACAGGTCTGAAGCCTCCTGCATGCCTAGGAGAGAAGACTCCGAAACCCCTGGGAGTGGCAGATACACGAGGATGTTGTTGATGGAGTGAGCCGGAAGATGCCAGATGAAGCTCCAACAGCCACATCCTGTTACAGGTCTCGACGAGCACAAAAAAATATGTCTAAGATCATGCTGCAATGGGGGGGTGGGGTGGGCAGTGGCCCCAGGAAAAGTGACTTCAGCATGGTTTGGTGACATTTTCCTGCAGAGAGTTGAGGTTTCCAAAGAGTGAGACCAAAAAGCTAAAGTCACTCAGTCTGGAAGCAGGACTGGGGCATTTCTAAAAACTCAAGAGACTAAATGGTCAGAGACACACATGCCCTTTGGGTGAGTCTGAAAGCATGACCTGTCCATGTCTCAGCATCACCTCTGGCCACAGGACACTACCTACCCGCCTGCCCACGCAGCCATACACTACTGAGTGATGTGGAGAGAAAGGCGCTCCCACACCCCAGAACCATGGATGCAATGTCTCTTGTAAAAACAACCACCCCCTGACAACGTGGATGGAACTGGAGGGTATTATGCTGAGTGAAATGAGTCAATTGGAGAAGGACAAACATTATATGTTCTCATTCATTTGAGGAATATAAATAATAGTGAAAGGGAATAGAAGGGAAGGGAGAAGAAATGGGTAGGAAATATCAGAAAGGGAGACAGAACATGAAGACTCCTAACTCTGGGAAACGAACTAGGGGTGGTGGACGGGGAGGAGGGCGGGGGGTGGGGGTGACGGGGTGACGGGCACTGAGGGGGGCACTTGATGGGATGAGCACTGGGTGTTATTCTGTATGTTGGCAAATTGAACACCAATAAAAAATAATTTTTTAAAAAAATAAGGTTCGGGTATAACTATATATTATTCTCATATTGTCTATACTTAGGTAATATGTGTATTATATAATATACAAATATATTAGGAATATACTTATATATCATCTATGTTAGACATTATATCTATATATGACATATACCTATTATGTGTATATATGACATATATGTAATATATACCCATGTATAAAGTATAGGTATGATTATATATTATACTTATATATGATATATATTATATATAACTTTATTATAGTTATTATATGTTATAGTTCTGTATTATATATAGATTATGTATATTATAGTTATATTATAATAATTATAGTTATATATTATATGTAGGTATAACATATACCTATATTATAGTTATAGTTATATATATTATTATACATAATATATATAACATGGGATCCCTGGGTGGCGCAACGGTTTGGCGCCTGCCTTTGGCCTAGGACGCGATCCTGGAGACCCGGGATCGAATCCCACATAGGGCTCCCGGTGCATGGAGCCTGCTTCTCTCTCTGCCTGTGTCTCTGCCTCTCCCTCTCTCTCTCTCTCTGTGACTATCATAAATAAATAAAAATTTTAACAAACATATATAACATATATATAGGTATATATAGGTATAACATATATATTAGGTATAGATATAACAGATATACTATAAAATTATACCTATTCTTTCTCTCCCTTTCTCTCTCTATATATGTGCATACATATATGTATGTTTACAGCTGACTTTTTTATTTTTAAAGATTTCATTTATCTATTCATGAGAGACACAGAGGGAGAAGCAGAAACATAGGCAGAGGGAGAAGCAGGCTCCCCGGGAGAGCCCAATGTGGGACTTGATCCCAGGACCCTGGGTGTCCCTATACAACTGACTTTTGAACAACATGGAGGTTAGGGGTACGGACACCTAACCCAGTTGTAAATTTTCATAGACCTTTTGATTCCCCTAAAACTTAACTACTAAAAGAGTGCTGTTGACCAGAAGCCTTACTGATAACACAGTCAATTAACAGATATTTTTATGGTATTGGTATTATATACTCTATTCTTACAATAAAGTAAGCTAGAGAAAAAAACGTTAAGAAAATCATAACAGAAAATACATTTATAGCACTGTACTGTATTTTTCAAAAACAAAATCCATGTATAAGTGGACCCTGCAGTTCAAACTCAGTGTCCAAGGGTCAACTCTCTCTCTGTAGACATATGTATGTTAGTATACACGTATTATGTATAGGCCTAATGTGTCATATATAACATGCGGAGTAACGAGGCACAGCAAGGTTTGGGATCTCATTAAATGGCAGAGCTCGCATTTGAACTCTGCTCTGGCTTCACCGAGGCTCTTAGCCACTAGGCTCCTATGCCTGGTCTTGCCCCAGGAAAGCAAGGGAGCTGGAGGTAAATGCCTGTGATAAAACAGGAATGTGAGGAGAACCAGACCTAGATATTCTGAGAGAGATGTAGGAGGCAAGAATGCCAGGTGTGAAGTAGGTCAACCAACTGCCTCCCCAGCTGCACCCATGGGATGGTGTCGTCCCCAACCTTGAGCCATCCGAGGGTAGGGCAGTCCTCCTTCCGTGAGTCTGACCCATTCAGGAGCACACGCTCTCTCTGTAACAGTGTGCTTGCTTTCCTTCCCTCTTAGATTCTTTCCTTTTAGAGGTTGCCAGGTCGGTAATCTCCCCATGCTGCAAGGTCATAATGAGGCAGAGGAAGCAGTGCTGCTTAAGAGCTAGGGGTTTGGCTCTAGAACCCACAATGTGGGGTTGCTCTGTGTGACCTGCACAATCTACTCAATTCCTCTGAGCCTGTTGCACCTCTGGTTCCTGCCTCATGAGGCTGTCGTGAGGCTGATGGGTTGAAATATGAAGTACTAGCACAGTGCCTCGGATCTTAGGAATTACTAACTGCTGGATTGTCATTGTCAATGGTGATGTGTAGTATCCGTGGTGGTAGTCGTCCCAAGTATGGACAAAGTCAGGGAGCCTGTAGGTGAGGGTCCCATACACCTGTTGGGCTGTGTTCTTGGGGAGAGTCTTACCTGAGTGAGGCCAGTCTGCAGCCTGAATAGAGGAAACTCAGACTGCTATTCTTGAACAGGGGGTTGAGCTATGAGAAAAGAGATTGAAGGTGAGAAGGAACCTTTGAGGGAGGCCAGGGGGAGCAGGGGTATTGGTGATGTGAATGGGGCAGAGGCGATATGGGTAGGGGCAGAAGTCAGGTGGACAGGGCTGACACTGATGGGCAGGGCAGGGGGTGTTGTAGGGTTAGGCTGGTACCGGTGGGTGAGGCTCTCACCAGACCCTGCAGGATCCTCTCCGTGGAGTTGAATTTCCAAGAGCCTGGATGCTGCATGTCTTCTTCATAGCGCAGGTTGGTTATGGTGAAGTTGAGGGTGAATGGCACCAGGAAAGGGACTGCTGCTGAAGCAGGGGGAGGAAAAAGGAGGCCATGCATGAGTCACACCTGGTCTAGATCCTAAGGCAACTTCTGGGGATGGAGATGGAGGGTCCAGATCTGAGGTAGCAGGGGTTCCGAGTAGGCCACCTAGGCTAGCTACCTTAGGACCAATGACAGAGACCAGATAAAGAGCAAAGCTAGATGCTATTAAGTACAGTAACATGCACATCCTTTCGGATGGCTATTAGGCTATTATAGAAAGAAAGAAAGAAAGAAAGAAAGAAAGAAAGAAAGAAAGAAAAGTCAATCAGAGAAGGACAAACATTATATGGTCTCATTCATTTGGGGAATATAAAAAATAGTGAAAGGGAATAAAGGGGAAAGGAGAAAAAATGAGGGGGAAATATCAGAAAGGGAGACAGAACATGAGAGACTCCTAACTCTGGGAAACGAACTGGGGGGGTGGAAGGGGAGGTGGGTGGGGGGTGGGGGTGACTGGGTGACAGGTACTGAGGGGGGCACTTGACGGGATGAGCACTTGGTGTTATTCTATATGTTGGCAAATTGAACACCAATAAAAAATAATTTATAAAAAAAGAATATTTTTTATCAATAAATCTATTTCTACATCATTAAAAAAGGAAAGAAAGAAAGAAAGAAAGGGAAGAAAAAGAATTAGTTTTGTCAAAGATGTGCAGAAATTGGAATCTTCGTGCATTGTTTGTGGGAATGCTGGCGGAGCTGCAATGGAAAACAGTTTAGTGATTCCTCAAAAAGTTACATATAGGATTACCATATGATTCAGCAATTTTGCAGAATGCTAGGTATAGACCCAAAAGAACTGAAAACAGGGACTCGGATCCTTGAATACAAAATATCCATAGCAGCATCATTCACAATAGCCAAAAGGTGGAAACAGCCTGAGTCCATCGCCAGATGAATGGATAAACACAATGTGGCGTATACATACAGTGGAGTAATATTCGGCCATAAACATGAGGGGAGCTCTGACACCTGCTACGACACAGATGAACTGTGAAAATATTATACTAAGTGAAATGAAACAAACACGAAAGGACAAATATTATATGGTTCCAATCACATGGGGTACCTAAAATAGGCAAATTCGTGGAAATAGAAGGTAGAATAGAAGTAACTAGGGGCTAGGATTGGGATTATAGGGAGTTAGTGTTCATATGGGAACAGAGTTTCCATTTGGAATGATAAAGAAGTCCTGAGAATGGATAGTGGTGATAGTGGCATGACACTGGGAATGTATTCAATGCCACTAAATTGCACACTTAACAGTTGGTTAAAATGGTAAATTCTACGTGTTCCATAAAAATTGTTTAATGCGGCAGTTGGATCAAAATGTAGGTTATGGGGCTCTTGAGTCTGTATATGGGCCAGGGTACGTGTCAGGTGTTGAGGTTTTTGGCTCTGGTGAGACTCCAGATTGGCCTGATAGTCTTTACTTGAGAGGTTAAAAGTAATAGGATTGGAGCAATCTCATGGATTAAGGGGAAAAGAAAGGAAAAAAAATCAATTCAATCCCATCCAACACAGAAGAAACATTCTTTTTTAAATATAAGCCAAATATCAAATTTTAAGGAACCTTCCTGTCACCTACTCAACTTACCCCACCTTACCTGCCCCATAACTCTCAGGACTTGACCTTTAATAGAGACCAAGTGCAGAGCTGTGGTTACTATGGTCACCACCACACTAATAAGTCAGACTTGGTTTCAAGTGCCCTCTGTCCTCTCCCCAGCTGTGTGACCATGGAGACATCACTAAACCTGTCTCTACAGTTGTTCCCTTTATCTGCAGCTTTGTTTTCTGTGGTGTCACTTACTGGAGGTCAGCTGCAGTCTCAACGCATGTGGTCCTCTTTCTGAGGTATCATCAGGAGGTCAATAGCAGCCTAACACTACATCACTCACCTCACCTCATCTCATTGTGTAGGAATTTTATCATCTCACATCATCACAAAAGGGTGAATATGGTACAATTAGACATTTTTAGACATAGCACATTCACATAACTTTTACTGTTATAATTTTTCTATTTTATTATTAGTTATTGTTATTAATCCCTTCCTGTACCCAACTGATAAATTAAACTTTATCCTATGTACATATATATATTTTTTAATAATAAATTTATTTTTTCTTTGTGTTCAATTTGCCAACATACAGAATAACACCCAGTGCTCAAAACACGTTTATATAGGAGGTCAGTACTATCTGTGGTTTTGGGCATCCATTGGGCATCCATCTGTGGTTTTGGAAAAAATCCCCCATAGATAACAGAGGACTACTCTACCTTCATTTCTTCACTACAAAAAATACTACTTTGTAGAGGAATTATAAAGGCTAAGTGACTGCTAAAAGAGTTAGCATATTTTAAGGGCTTTATGCTGAGTGAAAAAAGTCAGTCCCCAAAGGCGACATGCTATAATGATGCCATTGGTACGTTCCCAAACTAGCAACATTACAGAGATGGTAAACACATGAGTGGTTGCCAGGGTGAGTTTGGGTGGGTAAAACTGTAAAAGATCCTTGCAGTGATAGAACTGTTCTGTACTTTGACTGCAGTGATGCTTAAAAAAAAAAAATCTGCCTACGTGATAAAATGGTATAGAATCACACATGTACATGGGAGTGCACACACACACACACACGTGTGCATGTGCACACGCGAGTCCGTGTAAAACTAGTAACATCTGAAATCTGAAGTCTGTGGATTTTAACAACTACTTGGCAGGTGAAGACACTGAGAAGAGGGTCAGTCAATTGTCCAAGGTCAACACAGCTGGAAAGATAAGGAGGACACAGTCTCTGCTCTTGTGGAGTTCAGAACAGAGCAGGGGAGCCCATGGCAGCTCCATGATCCCTCACTGCAGCTTTTCTCTACAACTTCCAGATCTATCTTTGAGCCTCCTTACAAGGAGCTGGAGAGAGAAGTCGCCTACCTGTGTAGCTAGAGAAGTGGGTTGGCACCGCTGAGGTCCTTGGAAAGAGCACGGAGGTCACAGTAGCTGAGGATAAACAGTCTGGAGTAAGAATGGGGATTCTGAGTGGGGTGTCTTTCCTATCTGGCTATAGCCACTGAATGTAGGGGGAACTGGGTAAGACTATCAGGTCTCCTGGCTTCTTCTCTCCCCAGGCCCTGGAGTAGGGGGTCAGTTGCTGTCTACCAGGGGCCCAGAGCATATGGTTATCAGGACTGTGGGTACTCACCACTGGATGTGGGAGCTGAGATCTGGTGGGTGTAACCTGAAATGAGAAAAGGAGACAGAACTAGAATGCAAGCACGAGAGGGAGGTCCAAGGTGGAGCCCAAAGCCACCTGCCTCTACCCCCAACAAAGACTTCAAGTCTACACAGTTCAACAATTGTGATTCAGGGGTAACTATTTCTTGTTCCTAAATGGCTGAGAAATCAAAGACCCAGTTTCCTGTCTTCATGAGCTTGTAATTTATTTGGGAAGATAAATACACCAACATTTCTAGAAATGGGCTTGCAAACTGTGCTTTTCAGGGTCCAAAGGGGATTTTTGAAATATCAACAGGGAGAAAAATAGCCAGATGCTTGAATCATTGACCAGCCAGAGGGATATCCCCTTTCATCAGTCTGGATAAAGACTTTGTGGCTCAGACAAGTATATAAATCACAGCCCTGAAATGCAGAGATGCAAAGGGAAGAAAAGGGTTTGCAAACCTAAGGGCCTATGAGGGCCTTTGACTCATCATGGGACATCGCTTAGGTGGAAAACAATACATACAATGAGTCCTGTGGCAAAGTGGATAATCTATATCCCTTCCTGGGGGCAGATTCTCAGCTTTAACTTGTGGTTACAAAATGGTTGCTCACCATTGACATAGAGGCTGTTCTTGTCCAGGGTGAAGGAGCCCAGCTGAGTGACACCATGGGTCTGATGGCTCAGTTCCCAGTACAGCTTCTCTCTGTCTAGCTTAGGGCCCACAGGGTCAGGGTGGTAAGTACAGACAGCATCAACTCCAGTGGCTGTTCCCTTTTTCTCCGGCCTGGGCAGGGAAGGACACAGGAATGGGGAGGTGGGGACTCCAGGCAGGGCCCCTGAAAAGGTTCACTGAGGGAGGGGACAGAGAAAGCAGGAGGAATGGTAGGCAACCTGGAATGGTCTTGGTGCTGGTGGAGGATTGGAAATGGATGGGATGACCACGGTCCCTGAGCATAGAGGACGCAGCATCTCCAAATGCTAACGTTTGTGCTGAGCTTTAAAATGACAATCATAAGGCGACATACATGCTAACAACAGAAGCATGATGGAGGGGACTTGGACAAGGTGGGAAAAAAGGCAGTGTCAAATGGCTTAAATTCCAGTTCTGCTGCTCCATTTCTGCAAGACTCTGAGTAAGTCTCTCAACCTCTCTGTGGCTTATTTTTATTTCATCCATCAAATGAACAGGGCAGACTTCATAGCCCTAGTAAGTGCTCAAGAAAAGACAACTGTTTTTATTAGGCATTAATGGGCCCAAAGTTCTTGGTGTGGAATGGACCTTGCAGTGAGAGAGCCTAAGCCTTTTGAAAGAAAGAGTGAGGCCAAGTAGCCATCCTGGGATAGAGATGGGCATGAGGCTATGTGGTATCCCAGAGCCAGAGAAATCTCAAGGCCAGTGGAAAGGGAAGACGTAGCATCATGGATGGAGGACAATGTATCTTTGAAGTTGAGGGCATTCCATCCTCAGATGAAAGGTGAGTGGGAGATCTCACACAAGGGGTACAGATGGGGGCTCCCACGTGCTGGAGTTAATTCTCAGCACCTGGGTTTAGGAAAGGTCATGAATAATTTACTGCATGTTCTCAATATGCTAGTTCCTGTCCTAAGCACCTTTCATCTTAATCCTTATTATGCTCACACAAATGGCCACAACTTCTTCCTTTCAATCACTAGAGACAGAAACAGACTCTTGAATTGGGGTTTGGCCACAAGACTAGCATTGGCCAATGGACCTTCATAAATGTGATGTAAGCAGAGGATTGGAAAGCATGTGTGCAATAGGGCTTGCCATTTCTGCTGCTCTTGGAACTCTGAGCATGTGAATGAGCCCAAGCTAGCCTGCTGGATGATGAGAAACTATGGAGGAGAACCAAAGTATCCCAGCCAGGAGCTGAGTGCAGACATATGAATGACCCTCATTTAAGATCAGGTGAGCCAGGTCAGGCAGGAGAATCTACCAGCAGAATCTAGACCAAATCACCATCCAACAGAGTCATAGGCTAAATTTGTTGTGCAAGAAAGCAAATTGAGACACTCCAACTGACAGGTGAGGAGGCTGAAGCACAGAGATGTTAAGTAACTTGCTAGGATCACGCAGCCTTGAAGTAGGAAAGCTAGGCCTGTTGGACTCTAAATAAAACTCTAAATAGGCCTGTTGGGTCACACAGCCTTGAAGTAGGGGTGCTAGGCCTGTTGGACTCTTTATAACCCCTGTAGTTTACTACTCAGCGATCCCAAGTCCACCTCTGAGAGGTTAGAAAGCAGGAGGTCATTGATGGAGGACAGAAGAAGGGAGGGCTGGCTAGGTGGTCCAGGCAGGCCAACCATGAGCCAAAATGTGACACCAGCAGGAGAGAGAATTATGCATCCCTAGAGCAAGGTTTCTCAACCTTGGCACTATGCATATTTCAAGTCAGGAACTCGTGGTCCTGGGAGACAGTCCTCCATATTGTAGGATATTTAGCTGCATCCCTGACCTCACTTGCTAGATGCCATTAGCGATTCCCACTTTTGAGCTGTGACAACAAATAATGTCTTCAGACATTGCCAAATATCCTCTGGGAGGGAAATCGCTCTTGGTTGAAAACTAGGGCTCTATTGTGATGAAGCTAGCATGATTTACGAGTTGTTTTCTCAATGGGTTCCAGAAGAATGATCTTCCTGAAGAGTTCAACCTGGGTAGTTGTTACCTGGGAAGAGAGTCTGAGAGGATTCTGCATTTTTCTGGTTAGGAACACAATGTGACAGATTGGTCAGCAGTCCCTGGAACAGTGGTCCCCTCACCCCCTGCCCATTGCCTGCATGTGCACCCTGGAGTTCTCACCTGAGCAAGGTCAGTCTGCAGCCATTATAGAGGGGCCCAATACTGCTGTTCTGGAATAAGGGTTTGAGCTGGGGATGAAAGACATGGAGGTAAGTAGATGGACCAAGGGGCTGGGCAGGACAAAAGCAGGCACTGGAGGGTAGGCATTAGAGGGGCTCTTACCAGACGATTCAAGGTCCTCTCTGTGGTGCTGAATAGCTCAGATCCTGGGGGCCCCATGTCCTCTGTGTAGCGCAGGCTGGTGATGGTGAAGTTGAGGGTGAATGGCACCAGAGATAGGCTTATACCTGCAGCCAGAAAAGGGGAGGGGGTTTCATTATGATCTCTGGCTAGGATGCTGGAAGAGGCAGATCCAAGGGTTGCCACTCCCTCAGTGTTACCCTTGCATCCAGCCAGACTTACAGATGGGGAGGGGCCTCTATACTGGATGGATGATTTCAGCTGCAAAAAGAACCTCCAACCCTTCAGTTCAGTGTGTCTACAGGCAAACAATTGGTAGATATTTTGGTGGGAGGAAATAAAGCAGTCGCTCCACTGGCCCCTGGGATAGAGATCTCGCATAGTCTTCTGACTTTGCCATGGGAGAATGTGCAACCGCGGAGTGGTCAAGTCTGTTCTCTGTACAGTGACTCCTGCCTCAGCTTCATTAAGCCATCTTTGAAAAGTGAATTATGCATGAACTGACCACATCTCCTGGTTTTCCCTGGACAGTCATGTGGCTCTCATGTAAATGTTAATTTCAACCATCCCTTTCTTTGTCAAAAGTGCCCCATAAAAGCAAGCAAACAAACAAACAAACAAAAAAACAACTGTATGGTCATCCTGGGGTTAGGGTATGAAGAATCAAAAGGCCAGAGGTCTGAACTGAGTGACTATACCCTTTACAAATTTCATCTGAGTACAACCTGAAATCTGGCATTGTGATGCCCCCAGCTATGGTTTTCTTTTTTAAAATTCCCCTGGCTATTCGGGGTCTTTTCTGATTCCACACAAATCTTAAAATAATTTGTTCTAACTCTCTGAAGGAAGTCCATGGTATTTTGATAGGGATTGCATTAAACGTGTAAATTGCCCTGGGTAACATTGACATTTTCACAATATTAATTCTGCCAATCCATGTGCAATCCAAACCACAATGAGATCCCACCTCACACCAGTGAGAATGGGGAAAATTAACAAGGCAGGAAACCACAAATGTTGGAGAGGATGCGGAGAAAAGGGAACCCTCTTACACTGTTGGTGGGAATGTGAACTGGTGCAGCCACTCTGGAAAACTGTGTGGAGGTTCCTCAAAGAGTTAAAAATAGACCTGCCCTACGACCCAGCAATTGCACTGCTGGGGATTTACCCCAAAGATACAGATGCAACCAAACACCGGGACACCTGCACCCCGATGTTTCTAGCAGCAATGTCACAATAGCCAAGCTGTGGAAGGAGCCTCGGTGTCCATCGAAAGATGAATGGATAAAGAGGATGTGGTTTATGTATACAATGGAATATTCCTCAGCCATTAGAAACGACAAATACCCACCACTTGCTTGGACGTGGATGGAACTGGAGGGTATTATGCTGAGTGAAATAAGTCAATTGGAGAAGGACAAACATTATATGGTCTCATTCATTTGGGGAATATAAACAATAGTGAAAGGGAATAGAGGGGAAGGGAGAAGAAATGGGTAGGAAATATCAGAAAGGGAGACAGAACATGAGAGACTCCTAACTCTGGGAAACGAACTAGGGGTGGTGGAAGGGGAGGAGGGCGGGGGGTGGGGGTGACTGGGTGGTGGGCACTTAGGGGGCACTTGACGGGATGAGCACTGGGTGTTATTCTGTATGTTGGCAAATTTAACACCAATAAAAAATAAATTTATTATTAAAAAAATAAAAATTTAAAAAATTAAAAAAAAATTTCATCTGAGGAACACCAGTTGTGTGTTAGCCTTTGTACTGGGCACTTCATCTACAGCATCTCAATTTACCCTCATCCCAATCCTGAGAGTGAAGTATTACCAGTTCCATTTTACAGTTGGGGAAACTGAGACTCAGAAAGTAAATTTTACCCAAGGCCCACATGCAAATAAACAGCACAGCTACAATGGTTTTTTTAATTCAAAAATAGATATTTTTTCTGTTTGTACAACCATGTTTATAGCAACATTATTCACAATAGTCAAAGGGTGGAAGTAACCCAAATGTCCATTGACAAATGAGTGGATAAATAAGGTGTGTTATAAATCAAAACTACAATGAGAAATCACCTCACACCTGTCAGAATGGCTAAAATAATTAAAAAATAAGAAACCATAGGTGTTAGTGAAGATGTGGAGAAAGGGAAATCCTCCTGCACTGTTGGTGTGAATGTAAACTGGTGCAGCGACACTGAAAAAAGGTATGGAGGTTCCTCAAAAAGTTAAAAGTAGAACTACCCTATGATCCAGTAATCGTACTACTGGGTATTTACTCAGAAAATACAAAAATATTAATTCAAAGGTATACATGCACCCTAATGTTTATAGCAGCATTATCTATAATAGCCAAGCTATAAGAACAACTCAAATGTCCATTGACGGACGAATGGATAAAGAAGATGTAATGTATACATATATGTATGAATATTAGTCATAAAAAAAGAAATCTTGCCATTTCCAACAATATGGATGGAGCTAGAGAGTATTGCACTTGTGAAATAAGTCAATCAGAGAAAGACAAATACCATATGATTTCACTCATATATGGAATCTAAAAAACAAAACAAACAAGCATAGGGAAAAAAAAAAGAGAGAGAGAGAGAGTCAAATCAAGAAACAGATTCTCGGGTAGCCCAGGTGGCTCAGCAGTTTAGAGCTGCCTTTGGCCCAGGGCCTGATCCTGGAGACCTGGGCCCAAGTCCCACATTGGGCTTCCTACATGGAGTCTGCTTCTCCCTCTGCCCGTGTCTCTGCCTCTCTCTCTCTCTCTGTGTCTCTCATGAATAAATAAATAAAATCTTAAAAAAAAGAAAGAAACAGGACTCTCAATTATAGAGAACTGATGGTCACCAGAAGAGGGATGGGTGAAATAGGTGATGGGGATTTAAGGAGTGCACTTGTACGAAGTGATGTATGGAAGTGTTGAATCACTATATCGTACACCTGAAACTAATACAAGAGTTAGTTAAGTAACTGGAATTTAAATCAAAACACACAGAAAAAGAAAACTACAGCAGACAAAGCTATAGTTATCAAGATAGCAAGGTACTGGATGAGGATAGACACAAGTCTAGAAACAAATCCTTATATTTGTGATGAATTGATTTTCAACAAGGGAACCTGTACAATTTAAGGGCAAAAGAAATTTTCTAAATAAATGATAATGGTATAACTAGAAAAAAAGAAAGAGTGGCTAAAACTTCCCCAAATTTCTTGAAAACACACATTTTCAATTCAGGAAGCTTCAAAAATCCCAAACAGTATTTACCGAAAAAAAATCATGCTGAGATACATCATACCCATCATACCCAAAGATGAAGAAGAAATCTTGAATGCATCTACAGAAATGATGCCATCAAACATGGAATGACTTGGTCTATGGTGTATGTCACAAATTTACAAGCTTGTAGCAGTTAGGCCTATTATGGAAATGGTTGAATTGATCAGGGTAGAGTAGGACATGGAAAGTGTGCATTCTGTCTAAAGCTTATAAAAAGTTTGCAATGCTTTGACCCAGGAAACAAAGAATGCCAGAAGACAGAAATCAAATTATAGGACACCAGCTTGGATCCCACAACTCCAGACTCCCATGGCAGGATTAAAGGTCAGGGACACCCAGCCTGGGTCGTGATGTAAGCATGAAAAATACCCATAGACTCAATTTTTAAAATAAATCTTAAGGGTTGGAGTAAGATGGTTTCCTGACATAAACCAAGGCCTTGTGTCAGGTTCCTGGAAACTCAAGAGCCCTCAGATCCACATCTGGACAAGATGAGGAGACAGAGCAAGAAGCAAGTTCAGATCCTGAATGATCTTCTGGATGTTCAAATAGAATCCACAAATGTGGACATATACAAGATTGCTACATTCATCCATTCATCCAGTCAATAAATATAAAGCAAGTGCAGACTAGGCCCTCAGCTCCAAGGTGACAAATAAATGAGTAGACTAAATAGAGCCAATAGTAGTAAATTCCATGAGAAAATACTCATGGTGGTGGATAGAGAAAACCTACACACACACACACACACACACACACAGAGAGAGAGAGAGAGAGAGAGAGAGGCAGAGGGAGAAGCAGGCTCCATGCAGGAAGCCTGATGTAGGACTTGATCCCAGGACTCCAGGATCACGCCCTGGACCAAAGGCAGGTGCTAAATTGCTGAGCCACCCAGGGATCCTCATAGGAGGGTTTTTCAAAGGCGATGGTTGAGCTGAGATTTGAAAGGCAATAAGGTGCCAGGTGCAGCTGATCTCCAGAAAGAGCTGGTATAAAAGCCAGACAGAGGTTAGGACACTAGAGGAACAGACAAGTGTCTGATGTGGCCAAATTTAGAGAGTGAGGGAGACAGTGAGTAGAATAGGCTAAGGATAGGTGGTCGATAGCAACCAGACCGCGTAGAGTTGAAGTTTCACAGGTCCCAGAGAGCAGACTCCTACCTGTAGAGTTGAGGATGGAGGACAGAGTTGTGGAAGATTGTGGAGTGAAGATAGAAGTCACTGGAGCTGAGAAAAAAAGAACACGGAAAAAATTATTAAGTCCCATCCTGAAGGAATGTGGGACCAAAGCTGTTCATTAGAATTTGGTCTTCTGTCTTGACTCTGAGCAAGACCCTGGGTGAGTTGGGGGGTTCCTCTGAGTCTGTGGCTGGACACTTAGGGAGGAAGCCTTGTCAGCTTCTTTCCAGAAGAATGTGCTTGGGGAATAGGGTCGAGTGGGCATTGAAATTTCACAGTCGTGAATACTCACTGCTGGTGGTAGGGGTCTGGTAGCGATGGTTATAACCTGCAGAAAGGAATAAAGGACGGTTATAAGGGAGCAAGAGTTAAAGAGTAAGATGGTAGACATAGAGATGAAATTCATTAACATGCTTGGTGAGATTCATAAATGAACAACAACGGCCACATTTTATTGAGTGCCCTTATGTGCCTTGTCCTTTGCAAATAATGGTGAACATCTTCACTGTTATTATTGCCAAAAGAAAAATACAATAGTAAGAGCTGTCCCTATTTATTGGGAAATACACTAAGCACCAGAAATAATGCTAAACACCACATGACAAGGAACTGGGGATAAATTTACAAACAAGTGTGTTCCAAGCCTTATCCATGTCTTCTCAATCCAGAAAGATAACTTATCCTTGCTCTCTCAGCTTCTCTCCATTCACAGATTTTATGATAATGTGATTTTGTCTTTATAGCTTAGTTTCTGATTTTTGGGGAGTGATGTGAAAATGATAGAATTGTGGCAGGTTGAGAGAGGGGTCTGCGGAAGTGAACAAGATGGAGAGGGAATGTCCATGTGGTTTGGAATATCAGAGTAACTTTGGAAATGGGCTAGGATAATGAAGATAAGAGGAGAACTGGAGGTCAGATGGATGGCATAAAAATTGGAGTCTGAAAGGAATTGGGAATTGAGAATTTTTTATGAGTGTTTCTCTGAGTCATGGTCATCTCCTTGGATGCTCTGTGAGGGGTGGGCGTCAAGACTGGACCTCTTTCATTTGACAGTCAGGACAATCCTACATGACATGTATGCTTATTCCATTCTGCAAATGGGATGTTAAAGCCTAGAGAGGTTGCACAGCTTGTTCAGCATCACATAAAACAGAGATCTGTCATTCACCAATCCTCAAAATCCTCAAAGTTAACCACTGCTTTAAGGAAATCTCCATGTTGATATAGAGCGGAAATAACTAATCAAGATATAGATTAGATTGTTAGGCTAGATGTCACTCATGCCCCTTTCTGTCCTGAAATTTGAGGCTTTCTCTATCTGGATGGTCTGTGGTGTTGCCTTGTGGTTAGGAACTTGGGGTTTAGATTCAGTTCTGGGTTTGAGTCTTGTTCTGTCATGCATGATGACTGGATTATCTCAGGCAAATGACTCCCTGTTCGAATATACAATGGCTCTCTCTGTAAAAATAACTAACAACTCACAGGGTTTTGAGATGAGATAATACAAATAAAGACGTTATCACAATTCCTGGCACATAAGAACCATTTGATAAGAATTAACCATGATTATAGTTACTATTCTCAGTGTTCGCATTGGTCTTAGGGGCGTTGTTGCCAATGGTTTTGTGCACAGAGTCATTACTTATGGAGCATGTGCTAAGTATGATGTTATTTCATGAAGTCTGTGTAGCTCTGACTGGCCTGTGGGAACTTAAACATTGGCTGTCGTGATGGAGAGTGACATGGGGTGAGGGTTGACATGGTTACCCACTGCCCATTTGGAAACCTTAGCCACAGAGTCC
This sequence comes from Vulpes lagopus, assembly GCF_018345385.1. Classification (NCBI taxonomy): domain Eukaryota; kingdom Metazoa; phylum Chordata; class Mammalia; order Carnivora; family Canidae; genus Vulpes; species Vulpes lagopus. The sequence goes on from NC_054830.1 coordinate 6,352,133, forward strand.
CGCATCACCCACTTATCCCCCTAGAGTCTGCACGCTCCAGTTGGGCTCTTGTGGGGAGCAGTGGAAATAAGGAGGAAGAAAAATGTCATCTAAGAGGTGAAAAGGGAAAGGAAATCAGCCTCCCATGATGTGTTAAGCAGTCAAAAATAAGTCCCCAAGGAAATGCTAGGTTTGCATCAGAACTATAAATCTGTATATAGCAATTTCTCAAACTCAGCATTATCGACAATTTGGTCTAGATAATTCTTCATGGTGGAGGGCTACACTGTATATTGTGGGATGTTTAGCAGCACCCCTGGCTTCTACCCACTAGATGTCACTAGTACCACTCCGATTATGACATGAAATATCTCCAGACATTGCCAATGTCCCCTGGGGAGCAGAATCATCCTGGTTGAGAACTACTAGTATAAAGAAGTATGGGACTGGAGACCCTAACTGCAGCACAAACACTCACCATTGACATAGAGACTGTCTTTGTCCAGGGTGTAGGTACCCAGCAAGGTGACACCATGGGTCAGCTGACTGAGTTGCTGGTACAGTTCTTCTCTATTCAGCCCAGGGCCCGTGGGGTCCGGATGATAGGTGCAGATGGCATCCACTCCAGTTGCCACTCCATCTTTTTCAGTCCTAGGGTAGTAGGGACATGGGAATAGGGGTATCCTGAGATGTAGGAGAATTATATACTTTGTTCAACTCTAGCCTTCAGCTTGCTGCCCCTTGCCCCCAGCCTTGTTTTATGACGTTTCACGTTCCTGGGTCTTGTCTGGTTTCTCATGCACATTCTTTTCTCGGGCCTTCTCAACTAAGATGAGCCAAATATATGGAGCCAAACATGTGGAAGCATTCTGGACCTTCCCCTGTCCTTGGTACCCCAAGCATCCAAGCAACATCCAGGTCTAGCCCAACATCTCACTGGTTTCCCCAACTCCTGTTCCTTCCTCACATCTACCAGTGCACTACTTAAAATAAATGATATCACATCAAAATTCTGCATACAGGGATCCCTGGGTGGCGCAGCGGTTTGGCGCCTGCCTTTGGCCCAGGGCGCGATCCTGGAGACCCGGGATCGAATCCCACGTCAGGCTCCCGGTGCATGGAGCCTGCTTCTCCCCCTGCCTGTGTCTCTGCCTCTCTCTCTCTATGTGACTATCATAAATAAATAAAAAAATTAAAAAAAAAAACAAAAACAAAATTTTGCATACAACTCCATGGTTCCTCGTGGATCTGAGATATGCCACCCTTTGAAATATCTTTGCCAAAGTTTCTTCTAGCTAATACCTATTCATACTTATTCAGCTCAGGCATCACCTTCTCCAGACTGTCTCCACTCCACTTCCTCACAATGAGCTAAAAGTCCATCCTCCGGGCCTCTATGGCCTCCGTGTAGTGCTTTATCATTGTAGTAATACTGTTCCTATTATGGTTTTAAGTCCATATGGTTGCTGTCCTCTCAATACTGTGGGTACCTTAAGGGAAGGGCCCATGACTGACTCTCTCAGTGCCCTCAGCACCTGTCACAGGCCATGGCCTGAGGTGTGTCATTTTATGTCTGCCTAAAGAGTCAGTGCTGCCCTTTCTGACCAGTGAGCATGAATGCTCCATGGCTCTGCTTATACAAGTAATTTAAGACCTTTATTTGACAGCCACCTCTTTCAGGAAGCCCTCTCTGAAATACCCAGTCAGAGGGGATGCCTTTCATCTGAATTCCTGGAAGACCTCAGCCATTCATGATTCTTCTGGTTGCTATGTTCAGGTCCACACTACCAGGTGAACTTGCCTGTAACAGTGCAAGCCTTCATGTTATAAGAGAAGGAAGTCTCACCTGAGCAAGGTTAGTCTGCAGCCAGAGTACAGTGGGCCAACACTGGTATTCCTGAACAAGGGGCCAAGCTGGGAGGAAGGAGAAAGAGTTGAGCAGGAGAGGCTGAGGTGACTGGGTGAGGGAAGGACAAGGCAGGCCAGGGAAAGCATTGTTGGGCTCTTACCAGGAGATTCAGGGCCCTTTCAGTGGAGTTGAACTTCATAGAGCCTGGGTGCTTCATGTCTGGGGTGCAGAGCAGGTTGGTAATGGTGAAGTTGAGGGTAAATGGCACCAGGGCTGGACCCACACCTGCAGCAGGAGGGAGAGAGGGAGGAGACCTATCACAGTCTTAGGCCTGAGACCTCCCCTTGTACGTTAGAGGGAAGGCACTAGTGCCATCTCTCTGTTCAGTGTCCAGTAGGTGAAGCCTGAGATATCCCTTCTGGGGTACCCTCCCCCCTTAGCCAGCCAAGGGAGGAGAGGGGACCTCCATGGTAGATGTGTCATAGCAGCTCAAAAGGAAACTTCAATCTTCTCATCCCAGAGTGTTCAAAGGCTGACCTGTCACAACATCTTGGTGGAAAGAGGAGGGGCCAAGACTTTTGGTGTCACAAATGCTTGGACAGTCAAGAAATCCAAACAATAGTAATTTCCATGAAGGAAATGATCATAGAGATAGAATAGAGATTAGAACACATCTATGTGTGAGACATGGGGAAAAGCTACTTTCTAGGAGGAGGTCTGAGCAAGAGCCAGCTGACCTGAATCTGGAGGACAAAGAGAAACCAGGAACAGAGCTGAGTTCCCATTACAGTGAGAGCAAAAGCCCTGAGGATGGAAAGATGTTTGGTCTCTGGCGGAACAGAAATGGGGCTGGTATAGCCAGAGATGAGGGAGCAAGGGAGACAGTGGGACAACCTGGGTTTGGGTGGATAGCAGGGTCCAGATCATGCAGGGATTCACCAGTCAGAACAGGAGTTGAAGTTTCATGGGACTCAGAGATTAAACTCCTACCTGTAGAGCTGGGAGTGGGAGGCAGAGATGTAGGGAGTCCTGGAGAGAATGTGGAAGTCAGCAGAGCTGAAGGAATGAAAGAATACAACATGAATGCAAATTGTTGGGCTCTATCATGAAGCAATGAGAGGACAGGGCTGTTGACAGGAGCTTGCATCTCTAATGGGTGGTCTGGAGCTGCTCTGGGGCTGAGAACTGGGGGTCAGTGGATACTTCCCCCCCTCAGAGAGTGGGTGTAGGGAAGAAGCATCCCAGGGGTGCAAGGACATCTGGGCCATCGTGACTTACTGCTGGTGGTGGGGATCCTGTACTGATGGTTATAACCTGCAGAGAGAGCCAGAGAGGAAGAGTAAGCTGATGGGAGGAGGTTAAGAAAAGAGTAAGGGGTAGGACTTGAAACACACAACACAAATCTCCTTGAGTGGTTTCTCTGAGACTCATCAACTCTTTATAAGTTAACTGCCTCATACTCCAGTGCTCATGACCATGTCATCCTCATGGTCACCCACCACAAAGACAATAATGATCAAAATCTCCCTCATCGTGTAGGAGTTTACTAGGTGCCTGGGACAGTATTAACCTCATTAAATGAGTATTAGGAACAACAACTTTATGAGAGTATTTTCAGCCTTATTTGTGTTTTCTCTGCCAATTAAATATACCTTTGTCCTTGATCTGAATTTTTCCCACTACCTCACTCTTCAGGGACAGTGTGATCTTTGACATGGTTCCTATACTTCTATAATGTGGAACTGAGATCATGAGGGTGAGAGAATGAGACAGGCAGACAAAGGGGGGAGTCAAATAGAGAGTATAAAGTTGGAGAGTAAGAGGGAAAGGGGAAAAGAGAGTTAGAATAAGTATGGTTCTGGATCACAGATTGGATCCTCTCTGATCATCTGTAAGTAATACAAGTAAAACTTAGATTTATTTTATATTTGATGGTCTGACTGGGCTCCTTGAAATGGAATTCTTCTTTGAGACTGGATCTTGTGGAGAGAGCCCTGTAGTGTACTTAGATTATTCAGGTTTTATCTCATTTGACCTTTACAATAATCTTAGATGATGTTTTTAAAAATTCCATTCTAAAAATAGACACTGAGGCCTAGAGAGGTTGCATGGTTTGCCCAGGGTCACAGAATGAGCAAAAAACCAGGATGAGGGCTTAAGGAAAGACTTGTAAATCACCCAAACCCACACTCAACTACAGCTTTAAGGAATTCTTGAGGACTATTGAAATACAATACAGGTTTTAATCCAGATAGAAAGCCAATGTCAAAGTCAATACAGTGGGAATTTAATTAATTAATCGACCATTAGTTTAAATTGTCATATTAGAGGTTTCCTGATATGCCTTCCCATCCTGAGATTTGAGGCTTGTTCTAGTTAGTCTGTAGGTAGCCTAGTAGTTAGGAGGCCTCTTGGGGGGCCTTGGAGCCAATTTAGGGTTTGAGTCCTATTGCTACCACTTATATTAGCTGTCTGAACTTGGGAAAGTAGATTTCCCTCCTTGAGCCTTGGTTGCTCCTCTGTAAAACATACATAATATGTCACAGGGTATTGGACAGGATTAGTAAAAGGTGATACACAGAATGTTCCAGATCATAGGCATCCCTCAATAAATATTAGCCTTTAGTGTAGGCGTTACTGTGGGTTTTGTTGCTAAGAGCATTGGTGCAGAGGGATTTATTGCTAAAAACATTGCTAACAGCCTTGTTGTTTTATACTCAGGTGAGGTGTAATCTGGCTGGCCCCTGGAAAATGCGTAAGGGCCACAGGCTGTCATGACAAAGAGAAAGAGGCAGATCAGTCACCACCTTGGGAAGTTGTTGCCTGTTGGGGAGGAGTTAATGCCTACAGCCACTGTGGGCTTGCTTTACCTTCTTCCGTCCCTGACAGCTGCATGCTCCAGATTTGGGTTTCTGGGAAAGGTTACTGCAATAAAGAAGACTATGGAGGGAGTCCTTATTTCCATACCTTGGAAGTTGTTCTGTGAGTACCAGGTAATGCACGAAGTGCCAAATCACTATACTGTACATCTGAAACTAATGTAACACTATACGTTAACCAAGTGGAATTAAAATTAAAACGTTAACAAAAAAAAAATAGTAGGACTTAGAGACTAACTGACCATGGAATGTCCACACTGCTGATATTTGAGAGGCTACATTTGTGCAACTAGAGGAATGTAGTGAAGACAAACATCAGTATTCATGAGAAGAGATGTAACAAAAAAGTGATAGCCCAAGGAAGTGACCTCAGCAAACAAAACTTCACATTAATGAAATTTTCAGAGTAGTTTACCATACTGGAAAGCACACAGGGTAAAATGCTGGAATCTGATCAAAAATTAGAAAGTAATATAACAATTCACCTTGGCAGAGAAAAAGGCAGGCTCTGTATTGTAAATCATGTGATAAGAAGGTTCCTAAGAATTTTCCCTAAAATACCCCTTTCATTCTCAAAGTTTCTAATATTTAAAATGACAATGCACAAAATAAATATTAGATTTACAAGAAAGAAAGGAAGAAAGAGAGAGAAAAAGAAAGAAAGAAGAAGGAAGAAAGAAAGAAAGAAAAAGAAAGAAAGAAAGAAAGAAAGAAAGGAAGGAGAAAAATAATAATAATAAGAAGAAGAAGAAGAAGAAGAAGAAGGAAGGAAGGAAGGAAGGAAGGAAGGAAGGAAGGAAGGAAGGAAAGTTGCTTTCTAGGTGTTCTGATGGAAGAGAATTTCCCCTTGGAAATTCTAGGTTGGCCCAAAACTATGAACATGGGTACTGAGAAACTGTACCAAGGAGCGCCCATCCGGGACTCAAGAGGAGACCCCAACAGCAATGGAGGTGCTCACCATTGACACAGAGACTGTCCCTGTGCAGGGTGTAAGAGCCCAGCCGAGTGACACCATGGGTCTGCTGGCTTAGCTCCCAGTACAGCCGCTTTCTATCCAGCCTAAAGCCTGTGGGATCTGGGCGGTAGGTGCAGACTGCGTCCATTCTGGTGCTTTTTCCATCCTCTTCAGCCCTGGGGAAAGAGAGACACAGGAATAGGGACATGCAGAAAAAAAAAAAAAAAAAAGGAATAGGGACATGCAGAGAGACACCCGAGAGTTGGCCACTCTTGACAAAGCCTTCCTTCGTTGTACCCCTTGGTGTGTATTAGCACTCTTCTTTGGGTTTCATCTGCTTTCTCAAACACATCTTTTTCTGTCTCATATGGGGATCCAGACCACCCCACCCCACCTTAAATGCAGTATTCTCCAGGGCTACTCCATACCTAATTTCCCTCTTTTGCTCCTCAATCATTTTATTAATTGGTTTATGTTCATTGTGTCAACTACCAGCACCTAGTACAGTCCCTGTCCACTCAAGAAGGTAAGTAGAGATGGTGTCCCCTCCAGTAACAGCTGAATCCTGCTTGGATCATGGAATAGGGGGTGTGGAGTTCCTGGGGAGGAAACGAGAATCCTGAGCCCAGGCCACGTATGGAAAGGAATAGCAAAGGACTGAAGACCTTGGAGGAGGTGAGTGAGTCACCCCTGTGGCTGACTGTGACACTGTGTAACAGCCGTCATGGAGCCTGAAAGGAAGACTTTGTTTCAAGTTGGTGAATCCCAAGCCAGACTAACCCATTGGGAATCCCAACCCATTGGGAACACCTTAGGAGCAGGCAACCAAGTTTGGAGAAAAACAGAGAAAATGAATTAAGAGGTGATAAGAGGACTTTTGTCCTGAATTTAAGCTGAACCTACTGTGCTTGGCCCACACTGGGGGCTTTACAATGAGAAAGATCCTCTTCTTCCCTTGCCTGGGAATTCTTTCTATTATCCATGATACTCAAAGCATAGTCGTCAAAGTGTGGCCCAGGGACTCCTGGTATTCCCAAACTTTTACAGGGAGTCTATCAAGTAAAAAATATTTTCATATTCATACCAAGACATTATTTTCACTTTTATTCTCTCAGGAGTGTCACTGTGAATTTTTTTCCAGAGGCCACAAAGTGAAATATTGTAAAAGACTGAATGCAGAAGCAGATATCCCAGTGTCTTCTCCTAAGCCAGACATTAAAAAGATCTGCATAAAGGTAAATAATGTCTCTCTTCTTGTTATGCTTTTGGGGGAGGCAGGGGAAATATGGCTATTATTCATTAAATTATGTTATTTATGTTAACATGTAATATAGTTATTACTTTTAATAAATTAATGAATAAATATTTATAACATTTGTTTTAATTTCTAATCCAGTAAATATTAGCAGAAATAACCTCCAAATCCACAGGCTCTTTGGAGTTCTGAGTGCTCTTAAGGATGTAAGTTGTTAATCCCCGTGACTCTGAGCCAGCAGTGGTTAAAAGGAGGAACTCAAGATCTAGAACTTTTGGGTTCAAATCCTGGCTCCTCTCAAGTAAGTTGATTACTCTGAGTCTCAGTGTTCTATTCTGCAGTGTAGGATAATAATCATGTTGTTGTAAAGATGAAATGAATGAAAACATGTATATCACTTAGATTTTTAGGTGGCATATCATATGGGCAATATTATCTTATTGATTCCCCCATCTCAGTGGGTCTACAACACTCCAGGAACCTCTTCTCACGAAGCCATTTGAGTAGAAGACACCCCTCTCTGGCGGATGACTTGCATTGGCTGGATGCAGGACCCCAAGGAGAAGTCATAAGGTCGTGAAATGTACGGAAAGAATTCTGAGCCCCCACTGACCTCAGAAGACACCAAATGGGCATAGGCAGAGAGGAGAAGATGGACTATTTCTGCAGAGTTCAGGTCCATTTGGGAATTTTTAATATTTTTTTTTAATTTTTTTTATTTATTTATGATAGTCACAGAGAGAGAGAGAGGCAGAGACATAGGCAGAGGGAGAAGCAGGCTCCATGCACTGGGAGCCCGACGTGGGATTTGATCCTGGGTCTCCAGGATCACGCCCTGGGCCAAAGGCAGGCGCCAAACCGCTGCGCCACCCAGGGATCCCCATTTGGGAATTTTTAAATTGCAATATATCCTGCCAGTATTCGACATTTGGGTTTTTTGCCCCCTTTGGTTCTATATAACATCCTTTGGGAAAGTCCCTATCTCTTTTCAAGGAATATACTGCAGAATTGCAGTGTCCAGAGTTTGTCCCCAATAGGGTAGATAAGAGCTGGGGCAGGCAGAGTGTCGAGGATTCTGGGGACATAGTTGGCAAAGATCCTACACTGGCTAATATTATTAGATCCTGCATCTATTAGATCACATTAAGTGTTCACAATGGGCTAGGCATGGTGATGAGTGATTAAGAACCCAGAGAGTAAGGTACTAGTATTATCACCACTTTGTAGATAACGTGATTGAAGAACAGAGAGGTTATACAACTTTCCCAAGGTCACACAGCTAACAAATGGGAGGGCAAAGGTTCAAACCCAGGCACTTTGGATCCAATATGATGTGCTGCCTCTTGGCAAAGGCCCGAGGCTGTGGTTGACTGGGATGTGGGGGACCAAGAAAGGAAAGAACTGGGGTTCTGTAAGTCCTTTGGAAGAAGCCTCACCTGTGCAAGGTCAGCCTGCAGCCAGCGTAGAGGGAGCCAACACTGCTGTTTTTGAACAAAATCCTGAGCTGGGAACAAATGAGAGGGTGATGAGCTGGAGAGGCCAAGACTTCAGGGTTTGGCAGGCTTGGAACAAGGTGAGCATTGGTGCGGGGGGGGCTCTCACCAGGTGCTGCAGGTCTTTCTCAGTGGCATTGAATATCTCAGAGCCCGAGTTTTCCATGTCCTCTGTGTAGTACAGGTTGGTGATGGTGAAGTTGATGGTAAAAGGTGTCAAGAAAGGAACTGCAGCTGTGGTGGTAGGGAGAGTAAAATGACCCAGTCCTGAGTCAGGCCTGGGCTAGGGATGGGAGGGAAGGCTCTGAGGACATACCTTACCTCCAGCACTGAGCTGGGGTTTGGCCTAGAATGGTCTGCTGTTCAAGACCCTCCCATACAGGGTGACCAACCATCCCAGTGTTCCCAGGACTATGTGAGCTCCTGGGATCAGACGTCCGGTTGGAAAAGTGAGACAGTCTTGGGAAAACCAGGGTGAGTTGGTCACTGTCCTCTCACTTCCCCTTGTCTCTTACCATTTCAGTACACAGCAATGCTTGCATCTCCTTGTCTCAGGGGAATAAACAGGCCCAGGGAGCAATGATTGATGGGAGCTGATGGATAAATACCTCAGATCCCTAACTGCCCCTGCAGAGAGGATGACTCCAAAATTCATGTTCTATACATTCTCCCAGGATCCCCTTCAGCCTCTATAACTGATAAATTTCTATTGTTCAAAGCACCCAGTGTTTGGTGTTCACCGCTGCCCTAACAAACTAGTACACCACATGACTCAGCAATTCTTTCTCGAGATATTATCCCAAAGAATTGGAAACAGAGACTCAAACAGATCCGTGCATACCCACATTCATCGCAGCATTGTCCACAGTAGCCAAAAGGTGGAAACAGCCTGAGTGTCCATCAACAGATGAACAGACAGATAAAATGTGGCCCATCCATACAATGGAATATCATTCATCCATAAACAGGAATGAAATTCTGATACATGCTATGACATGATGAGCCACCATGACATTGCACTCAGTGAAATAAGCCAGACACACACAAAAAAACAAATATACTGATTCCACATACATGAGATCTCTAAAATAGGCAAATTCAAGAAGACAGAAGTGGATTAGAGGGGCTGAAAGGAGTCCAAAGGAAAGCTAACGTCTAATGGGTACACAGATTCTGTTTGGGGTAATAAAACGTTTTGGACAAAGGATGATATTTGTAAAACACTGTGAATATAATTAATGCCACTGAATTATACATTTAAAGTGGTTTAAATGGCTAATTTTATAGTATATATACATTCTTACTGCAGCAAGAAAAAAAAAAGTTATTCTTACTTGTTTCTGAAGTAACACTCAGAGAGGCCAAGGTGGACATCTCAGGCGAGGTCTCAGCGACAAAGGAACTTCCTGCCATTGTACTGAAGGTGGTTGTGGTCTCTGCCATGGTGGGGCCTGAACCTGTAGTGGCTAAATTAGTGGTTTCAAGAATTGTGGTTTTCAGGACAGTAGTTGCACTCAGTCCTTCCCTGTGGCTTGTTTTAGGTAGTGTTGGGGTCTCTGATGCTCTCAAGGTCACAGTCTTGGACAATTCAGGGAGTCCAACTGATGTCACAGGTGGTGATGGTTCTGTGCCCCAGGAAGTTAAGGTATAAGGCTCGCCGGTGGTTTCAGGGGTACTGACAAGCCCAAGAACACCAGCAGTCAACATTGAGATACCTGTGCCAGCATCTGATGCAGGGCTGGTGGCCAGTAAGCCTGTGGCTGCCAAAAAAGTAGGGGAAAGAGTTGAAGTTGAACTAGTTGTGCTGATGTCTGTGCCAGGACCTGTGGAGAGTGAGGCCGTTTCTGCAGAAACACCAGGTGGGACAGTTGGACCTAGATCAACTCTGCTGGTCTTGGTCACAGATGTGGCGAAGGATGTTGTTTCTGCTGAACTGAAGGAATCAGTCTGAGTTGGAAGAGCTGCACTGATCTCCAACTCAGGTTGGATAGATAATGAGGCTATGGTCTCTGGTAAATGAGGAAAAGCAGTTGTGCTTGTCTTTGCACTAGACTGGGTGACTGATAAGGTTGTGGTTGCTGGTTCACCAGGAGAAAGTGTCACACTTGGAATAGTCATATTGGCATCTGTCTTAGAACTAGGGAACCAGGAGGTCACCATATCTGTTACACCAGGAGAGACTGTTGGAGCTGGAGCAATTGAACTGGCTTCTGCCGCATGGCTGGTGGCCATCAAGTGTGTGGTATATGGTTCACTATGGGAAATATTGGGGGTTGTCCTGGGAACTGTTGGGCTGGTCTCTGTAGGATGGTTGACCAATGAGACTGCTGTATCTGGCTCTCCAGGGGAAGAAGGCAGAGCTGGAACAGCTGAACTGGCTTCTTTCTCAGGATGGGTGACCCATGAGGCTGTGGTCTCTAGTTCATGCAGAGAATTAGTTAGACTTGAAAAAGTTGTATTGGTGTCTGCTTCAGAACTGGTAACCAGTAAGGTCACTAACCCTGGCACACTGGATGAGATAGTTTTAGCTGGAAGTGAACTGACTTCTACCCCTGGAGTTGTGGCTGTTGAGAGTGAGGTATCTGATTCACTGTAGGAGAAATTTGGAGTTATTGTGGAAACAAGTGTGCTGGTCTTTGTGGAATGGGTGACCTGTAAGGCTGTTGTATCTGAATCATGTGAGGAATCAGTAAGAGTTAGAAAAGTTGTACTGGTCTCTGCCCCAGAACTGGTGACCAGTGGGGTTGCCACCCCTGATACACCAGGGGAGACAGTCAGAGTTGGAACAGAACTGGTCTGTGATCCAGAATTATTAACCCATGGGACTGTGTTTGTTGGTTCACCAGAAGAAAGAGTTCGAGGTGAAATAACCATACTGGCATCTGTCCCAGAACTAGTGGCCTGTGAAGTCACTATATCTGGTACACCAGGGGAGACAGATGTAGTTGGAACAGCTGAACTGGCTTCTGTCTCAAGGCTGGTGGCTGTTGAGGGTGCACTTTCTGATTCACTATGGGAAGCATTGGGGGTTGTCGTTCTAGGAACCATTGGGCTGGACATTGCAGGATGGGTGACCAAGGAAACTGTTGTATCTGATTCATGCAGAGATTCAGTCAGAGTCAAAGAGGTTGTACTGGCATCTGTCCTGGAACTAGTGGCCTGTGAGGTCACCATAGCTGGTATACCAGGTGAGACAGTAATTGCTGGAGTGGTTGAGCTGGCTTCTGCTCCAGGAGTGGTGGCCATAGAAAGTACAGTGTCTAATTCACTTTGGGAAAAATTTGGAGTTATCCTGGAAACAGATGTGCTGTTCTCTTTGGAATGAGGCCATGAGGCTGTTGTATTTGGTTCACCAGGGGAAACAGTCAAAGTTGTAATAGTGGAAATAGTTTCTGTCCCAGGAGAGACAGCTGGAGTTGGAATGGCTGAACCAGTCTGTGCCCCAGTATGGGTAACCAATGAGACTATTGTATCTGGCTCACCAGGAGAAATAGTCAGGGTGTGATCAGTTGGGCTGATCTCTACTCCAGAACTAGTATCTAGTGAGGTCACCAGCCCTGGCTCACCAGGGAAGACATGTGAAGTTGGAATGGCTGAACTGCTCTGTACCCCCGGATGAGTGACCCATGAGGCAGTGGTCTCTGATTCATCTTGGGAATCAGTTGAAATAGCCATACTCGTCTCTGCTCCAGGACTGGTCACCAGTGAGGTCACGATTTCTGATACACCAGGGAAGACAGTCAGAGTTGGAACAGCTGAACTGACGTCTTCCCCAGAACTGGTTGGGGGTATGCTATATGATTCACTGTGGGAAGCATTCAGGGTTTCCCTGGAAACAGTTGAGCTGGTTTCTGCAGGATGAGTGACCCACGAGGTTGTGGTCTGTGGCTCACCAAAGAAAACAGTCAGAGTTGGAACAGGTGAACTGTTCTTTGCTTCAGAACTCAGGACCAGTAACGGTGTGGTTCCTGACCCTCTATTGAAGACAGATGAGGTTGTCCTGGGAACCTCTGTGCTTGTCTCTGCTTCAGGTCTGGTGGCCAATGAGGCTGTCATTTCTAGAACATCAGACGAAACATCTGGGGCTGTAATAATTGTTCTTCTTGTGCTTGTGCTGGCCGTTTTACCTGATGTCCCCAGGAGAGTCAGCATTCCGGAAGTGGGAGTAGAGACTGTAGTGGTCAAAGTTGCTGTAGAGGTGGGCTTCAGAGCTGTGATCTCTGCTCTTTCTGTCCACTCTGTTGGTAGTCCTGTGAATTGGGGGATGGACACACAGTTTGGACAAAATGATTGTTGCTTACCGGACTGGCAATAGCTTATTTTTTCTCCACATGCGGAAAGGGAGAGAAATGTGTCTGCCTGGGATGTGCCTGCAGTGCTTCTGGAATGGCAAAAGGAATTGTCATTGACATTCCTGCACCTTCCCCTTCTCACCTTGTGCTGTAACTCCGTGAATTCTTAACCACTCCCTGTTCCCAAATGTTGTCTGTACTCTCCAGTCCCTAACCCTTTGTTCAAGCTGTTTTCTCAGTCTGCCTTGCCCATCTTTCATCAGCTTCCAGACTCTCAAATTGACCTTTACATGTCAATCCATGTCAGAATTAATTTCTCCCTTCTCAATATTTCACTATTCTACTGCCTGAGTCTGCACCGTGGCACTCCTGGCAGTCTGCTTGATAATAAGCTATTAATAGCTAAAAGACTGCTTGGCATATAGGAGGCGTCCACAAACATTTGTTGAATAAATGAATGAATGAGTGAATGAACGGATATGTAGATGGATGTATGCAGAGACAGGTCTCCTTTGGCTTGAGAGAGATTATGTGTCTTTGTACTTAAGAACTTGGGTTCTGGAAGAAGGCAGTCCTGCACTTACATTCTGGCTTCTCCACTAATTGGATGTATTATCAAACCTTGCGAGACTTTCATCTTCTCATTTGAAAAGTAGGTATAAGTAGAGTGGCCATCTCAGAATGCTGATAAAAATGTACCAACCTGGGGCTCTTGGCTGACTCAATCGGTTGGGCAGCCAACTCTTGGTTTCGGCTCAGGTGGTGATCTCAGGGTTGTAGGATCGAGCCCCATGTTGGGCTCTGTGCTCAGCCTAAAGTCTGTTCAGATTTCTCTCTCCCTCTCCCCTGCTCTTGCTCTCTCACTCTTCCGCATGCTCTCGCGTGCAAATAAATGAATAAATCTTTTTAAAAAGTGCACCAAGCCTGGTGCCTCCTGGCTCAGAATACTACCACTGCTACTTCTACAACTACCTGCTGTTACTGCCATTACTACTGTCACTGCTACTACCTACCATGACTGCTCTTATTGCTACTATTACTAATGCTGTGACTACTACCACGGCTAATATCTACCATCATTGCTGTTACCTCTATTACCATTGTTACTATTATTGTTGTTACTGCTACTCTTACCAACTATTACTAGTTATTACTACTGTTTCTGCTACTGCTACTGCTACTTTTTGTATTTCCACTATAAAATAACTATTTGCTGAGTCAGATTTGCCAGGAATCGTGCTAGACCAGTACTGAAACTGGCCAGGGTGACTGGAATTCAGACCCTGAAGATGCATAAAGTCACATTGGCTGAGACAGCAGCTGCTGACTGGAGCTTCAAAAAATGGTCCCCAGGAAGGCAGGAGACTTCTCTATAAGGACCACAAGACTATCGGCGCTTGATCCAGGGACAAAATAAAGGGGATTTAGACTCTGATGGAAAAGCGATGTCCCTCTTTTGCTAAGACTATCCCAAACCCCTAAATTTCTGAGAGTGGACGTACTGAAGTGCTTAATATGTATTTGGTGATGAGGAGGAGGAGGAGGGGAAAGATGAGGAGGAGGGGGAAAGGAGGAAGAGGGACATTTGCAAGCACCTAGCATGTTTTATCTCTTTGATCCTCACCAGAGCACTGAATATACATCATATTATTCTTGTGGTTTCATAGAAGAGAAAGACAGAAACTCAGAAATCATCATCTGCCAAGGTCACACAGCTACTGACTGCCAATGTGGAAATTCGAACATTATTCTGCCTCATGCTAAACCAATGCTCTCTGGCACTGTAGTATATCATTCTCTAACTGAATTTCAGGATTTTGTGGGGGTTCTGATAAAAAGAGAAGAACGTAAGGAGGAAATGCACATCTGGAGAGAATGTTAAACAGAAGTTTTTTGGTTCAGGTTCTCAATCCGGGGTGATTTTGTTCCCGGGGGATACTTGGCAATGTTGGGAGACAGTCTTGGTTGGCACAACTGCGTAGGATGTGTATGTGTAAGATGCTACTGGCATCTAATGAGTAGAAGCCAAGGATGCTGCTAAACATCCTACAGTGCACAGGACAGCTCACAAGTAATTATTTGCCTAATAGGGCTGAGGTTGAGAAACCCTGCTCTATATTGAAAGGAGTCAATGAAAACTGTTAGCTATTCCTCATATGCTTTGCTATCTAAATACTGGTCACCACCTGAAACCCAGTGATTCATTTCCTGGTGAACTGATGTAACCAATCCTGTCAATGCCCAACTATATTCCATATAGTGACCCCAATGGGGTCCTGATGCAGCCCCTGTGACTCCACACCTAAGGGCTCTCACTTAGCCTGTGGCGGGGGCAGGGGGTAGGCTGGAAGTATTCAGAGTTATTACCCAAGGATCAAGCATTCTAGAGCCAATGGTAGAAGAGAGTCGGACAACAAATGCCCCACATCCACTTCATTCCTCAGATAGAACAATACTGAGGTACTCTCTGCTGTCTCCCAGAGCTTCCTAGTGGGACTGACACTGGTGTTCACGGCTGTGGCCTGCTCATGAATGCAACTCGCATTCACTTCCTTTCCTTGTCTTCTCCAGTGCTTCCTGGGACCATCCCCCACCTGAGACAAGCCACTTGCCCCATATCCTTAACTCAACTCTGCTTTTGAGGAAATCCAACCAAAGAAGCCTGGGTCACAGGATGAGACTAATCATCTGATTGTGGGGTAACTCTGTCTAAAGCCTGTATCTTGCAGAAAGCTTCCAAAATGTAAAATAGTCTGGGCTCCAAAAATCTTGGGAATAAATCAATGGGTATGGGGAGCTTTACCTTTTAACCACACAGTGAGGAGAACCCCTTGCTGTATACACCTGCACTTCTTAAACTCTCAGGCAGAATAATCACTGAGAAATGTTAGCAGGTGCCTTTTAGAGAGAAAGATTATGTAGTCAAGTAATTGTGTAAAACTCTATGTTGAATAAAGCTAAACAATTTCTTTACAGTAGGATTTCTCAGAGCCTTTAATATGTTTATACATGTTATGGTTCTTTAGGAAGGAACAACATGTTTGTCAAACCTTTTTTGCCGCAAAATTCTTTGTCCTTTTGTTAAAGAATATCCAACCAAGCATTACCAAACCTTAGAAGGTTTTCTGAATGTTGTTTTCTGCCTCTGTCTCCAGTATCATTTTCCACCACTCCATCCTTCTATCTCACATTTTAACAATTTTTTTGTACCTCCCAAATATTTCCAGTCTTATCCCTCTCTATGCCTTTGCACGCACCTGTTCCCTCTATCCAGAATGTCTTCATCAACCCCCTTCGTCTTTCTGTTAAATCCCTAGTCATTCTTTCAAACCCAATTCAAATATTATCTTCCTCATTAAACTTTCCTTCTATAGTTCAAATACATCTTCATTGCATGTGTTTAAAGTTGCATCATAGTAATTCTGTTCCTTTGTTTCTTCCCTGCTGGTCTGAGAGCTCCATGGATACAGTATTTTCATCTGTGCATCCTCCATTTCAGCACAGTCTCTAATACAATGAAAGTGATTAATAAGCATTTTCAGAATTAAGTTAAACTGGGTCATATTTGTGGAACTGACATATCCAATCTTGAACTCAACTCACTATGCATGTTATGAGTAAAAGAAAAGTGGCAACATCCACCCGGTAGCTATTAGACAAAAATCCAGCTAAGACAGGGAAGCCCATGGCCACCCCACCATTGTTCTTCCTCTAAAGAAACAAACATGCCATCTCTCTGGAAAAGGAAATAAGGCCACATGTGGGATTACTGGGAAGTAAGCAAAGTTGAACCTACCTCTAGGACTAGCAGATGATGTGGGTGACACATGGACATGGTCTGGTCCTGTGGCACCTCCATGGACTGCTTCGTTGGGTATCTTTGTGATGCGTTCCACGATGCCATCAGTCCCTGCAAGTGAGGTTGGAGAAGAAACCTGAGTTAATTCATTTTATCCAGAAGGAGAGCACTGTCTGACTGGATCCACTTAGATGACTATACAATTCAATTCTTCTCAAGTCCACCTGTACGGACTTGAGCCAGGCTATGTGCTATGAGTGGCCACCTCTGTCCATTGACCCATTCATCCACTTGTAGATTTGTCCATCTTTCCTTCCATCTATCCCTATATCTACCCATCCATCCTTCCTTCTTTTCTCCCTTCTCTACATCAAGCCTCCCTTCTATATATCGGATCTCTCTTCTTTCATTTATGTCTTTCTGTTCTTCCTTTTATCCTTCTATCCATTCAACCACTCATCTACATTCTTATCATCCCACTCATCACTTGCTTACTGAACACCCATGACTCAAGTACTGAGCCACCTTTTAAGACATGCATCAACACCGTTCAATGTGTCTAATTTTACTGTGAATTGAGAGGTAGTCAATTCGTCTTCCTATAGATATTGTCTAGCAACGCAGGTGCTAAAGTAGTTAGAGGACTTCTTTACACTTGTCTCCCAAACAAAAGTTGGGGGAAAATTCAACTTTTCAGAGGAATGGAATCCCCAAGAGGTTCCCTTCTTCATCTAAGGATCTCTTGGAGATGGTGTACCTCCTTGACCCCGAATCCTTCCCACATTGCATAGTTACTTGGTTCCATCATTTCCTTTAATCACCTTTTCCTTTCACTTTTCCCTTACTTTTGACTCTGTTCTTAATATAAAAACACACTCAATTCAAAGGGGGATATCCTAACTCTGGGAAACAAACAAAGGGTTGTGGAAAGGGAGGCCAGTGGGGGGATGATGGGGTAACTGAGTGACGAGTACTGAGGAGGGCACTTGATGGGATGAGCCCTGGGTGCTATACTATATGTTGGCAAATTGAATTTAAACTAGAAAATGTAATTAAAAGGGGGGATATCTCCCCGGCATCTATGTGTAGTTCTAGTTCTAGTTCTTTGCAACTTACTCATACTCCCTTCATTAAAGTCCCTGAGTGCCCAAATGTTATAGAAGGACTCACCTCATTTCAATTTGACTATTAGTAGCATTTGACAGAACTGACCATTTTCCTTCCTAAAACTCAACCATCCTAAAGCTTCTGCAATGTCAGAATCTCCTGCTTTTTCACCCCCCTCTCTGACCACTCCTACTTAGCCTAATAACTAAAAACATAGACTCCTAGGGCCACACAATCTGAATTCTTACCACTTACTAGCTTTGTGATCGATTTTGAGTGGATTACATAACCGTCTGTGCCTCATTTTACTAATATGTAAAAAGAGCTTATAATCATCCTTTCTTCAAATTGTGTTCCAATAAGGATTAAATAACTTAATACAACAGTGCCTGACACAGAATAAGTGCCCTATAAAAAAATCTGCTGTTGTTAGCATTATCATCATAATCATAGTAATGTTAAAACATCTATCACGGTACTAGAATCATCTACTTGCTTACTTATACTTTGTTTCCTAGTTTCTAGCCTAGGACTGAGGATAGATCAACAAATGTTTCCTAAAAGAATTTCTGTGCAGTTATAAGTTCCTTATTAACTCCCTTATGCCTCTCAGGAAAAGAGTCATTTCATATAAGCCACTAAAAATAGGAGTATAGGAGCTGTGGGACCTTACTTGTCAACTGTGTTGAATTTAGAGGAAGTTGAGAAGGACTTGTCACTGTTTCCAAGTGAATTTGTTCTGTTATTCTGGTATCCACATTGGACGACAAAGATGTCCTGACTGGTTCAGTCCATGTCTCCAAAGTACTGACCACAGCCAAGGGTTGTTCAGCAGTGCTCTTCTCTGTCCCGATGTTGGTGCCCACTGTACGCTGGGTAACCAGTGAGGAAGTAATTCCCTGAGGGGCTGGGCTGATTGAAGAATAAGCAGTAGTGAAGGTCGAAGAGGGGAATGGTATTGAAGCTGATGAAGGTAGACTCTCTGCAATGGTGGACATGGCATCTCCAGGGCCTGGTTCTGTTCTCAAAAATGGACTGGCTGAGAAGGCAGCTGGGCTGGCACCTGAAACTCCAGATGTGACTGTAGCTGCAGACAGAGAAGGCACCGATGTGTCAGTTGAAATGACCTCACCTGAAGACAGCCTTACTGTGCTCAGGTGATAAGTAGTTTCTGACACAGACATGGAAAGCTTGGGTTCTGGAGAGGAGGTTATACCAGCAGACCCTGCACAAGAGAGAAGCATAAGAGTGAGAGAGAGATTTCCCCTGAAATTTTAGCACACTGGCCAGATGAAGGCTGGTCTGAAACCAAAACCGAAAAGGTAATATCAGACTTGGAACACTTCAAAACATGGTGGGCGAGGAGATAAAGGTGTATATGAGGGAGTGGTGGAACTAGAGTCCAGGGATATGAGTATCTCCTGCAGGCCAGAAAAGACATGGGAAAGTGGACCTGTCTCAATGTTCTGGGGTCAAAAAAAGACAGGTACTGAAGTAGACATAGTGGTCTCCTCCATAGAACAGATACTATCAACTGGAAAGAGGCTCTGCATAGGTCACAGAGAAGGGGACAGAGGAAGGTGTATGATATCTACAAAGGCTAGTCAGCACATTAATTAAAGTTATATTTATAAAAAAATATTCATACTTTTAAAATCTGTAGTAACATCAAAGGTGGCCAATGTTTCAAGGAAGGTGTTCTTAAAAACTAGAGGTAAAATGATTTTAGTTTCCAAGACTATAAGAAGAAACTAAGCTTTACAGGGACAAAAATGAGAAGTGAGGTCACAGGAATAGGAAATGACGTTTACTAAAGATACTGTGAAAAAAAATTAAAAGTAATATCGTGGAAGGGATCACTGCCAGAAAGACGAAGCACAAAGTTTGAAAAAAGAAAAAAAATTCACATAACCCCTTACAAACATTCACAATACTAGTGGTCATGTAGCCTGTGCTAAAACCAACCACTCTACCCAGGATTGTGGTTGATGCATCCAAGAGTGATCTTTGATACATCCCCAAAGGATGTATCGGTTAAGAGGGTGATTTTCCTATGATCAAAAAAGGGAAGAAGTAGAAAGCCTGGTGTTGATTCCTGCAGGAATATCAGGTAACATGGATGGAGCAGGGCCAGGGACAGTGTTCCTACTAGAGGACAAGATACCTGTTTTGAAGGATTCGACAGCATTACTGGTGAACACATCAGAAGGGAGAGTAGTTTTCTCTATGGCCTGGTAGGTGGGCCTAGAGGTGCTGGTTTCCCATGGTTCCATACTAAGGGGTGATTTAGACTCTGTGGCTTCAGAAAGGCCAGGCAATTGTGTGGAGCCCATGAATTTCTCACTGAGGGAAGAAGTGACAACTGGAGTGGTGCCTTTGGGGGTCTCTGACCCAGGTGGGGCAGAGGAGTGGGACTCCTGTGCGGAAGGGTTCGTCCCCACACTTGTCACTGCTGTGTTGTCAGAACGCAGGATTTCCACTGTGGCAGTAGAGGGTTCAGTAGTGGCCGGTATCCCTTCTGGGGTTCTGCTCCAATCTGAAGGTGAACTTGTCACAGGTGCCAAGCTTGTGGTCCATCCTCCAGTGGTCATCAGCGGTTCAGGGACTCCAGGTGAGGTGGCAAGGACAGGTGCAGAAAAGGCACTGGTCTGTGATATGGGGGATGCTAGAGAAGTCAAGCTCATGGCATGTGAAGGCACCAGGGAAGATGGGGATTTCATGTCCTGTTCAGAGGAAGGGCTTGACTGGGGCAGGCCCTCAGATGCTGTGTCCATGCTAATGGTCATGTCTGACTGTACTGAGCCCTGAGTCCCAGCTGTGTGACTCTCTGACAGGAAGACCATGGCTGATGCACCCGTGGTTTGTGTGCCCTGTGATGAGGCCCCGGGGGGAACTGTTTTGGTGGCCATGGCTGTATCTGCAGACACTGTCGGGACTGGGAAGGTAGAGAGCCTGGTGTCAATACTCGAGGAAACGTCTGGTGACATCGTAGACTGAGCAGAGCCAGGGACAGACATCCTGCTAGACGAGATGACCTCTGTTATGGAGGCCACAGTAGGACTAGCAGTGGACAGCTCAGAAGGGACAGTCGTGTTTTCTGTGGTCATGCTGGTGTGCCACATGGTGCTGGTGACCCTTGGCTCTGGAGACAGGGATGATTTTGACTGTGTCTCATACTCAGTGGTGTCAGAAAGACCAGTCAATGGTGTGGAAACTGTGGAGTCCTGACTAAGGGAAGAAGTGACAATTGGAGTGGTGCCTTTGGGGGTCTCTAAGCCAGGTGTGGCAGAGGAGTGTGACCCCTGGATGGAAGTGGTCGTCCCCATGCTGCTCACCACTGTGTTGATGGAACTTTGGATGTCTGCTGTGGCAGTAGAGGATTCCCAAGTAGCCTTTATCCCTTCTGAGGTGCTGATCAAATCTGAAGATAAACTTGTCACAGGTGCCAAGGTTGTGGTCCTTCCTCCAGTAGTAGTAAGCAGGCTAGGGGCTCCAGGTGAGGTGGCAGGGACAGGTGCAGAAAAGCCACTGGTCTGAGATGTGGGGGATGCTAGAGAAGTCGAGCTCATGGCATGTGAAGGGACAAGGGAAGATGGGGATCTGATGTGATGTTCATAGGAAGGGCTTGTCTGGGGCACCCCCTCAGATGCTGTGTCCATACTAATGGTCGTGTCTGACTGTCTGGAGCCCTGAGTCCCAACCACACGACTCTCTGCCAGGGAGACCGTAGCTGATGCATCCGTGGGTTGTGTGCCCTGTGATGAGACCCCAGGGAGGACACTTTTGGTGGCCATGTCTATATCTGTAGACACTGTCAGGACTGGGAAGGCAGAAACCATGCTGTCGATACCCGTGGAAACATCTGGTGACATCGTAGAATGAGCAGAGCCAGGGACAGACATCCTATTAGATGAGATGACCTCTGTCATGGAGGCCACAGTAGGACTAGCAGTGGACAGCTCAAAAGGGACAGTCGTGGTTTCCATGGCCGTGCTGCTGTGCTGCATGGTGCTGCTGTCCCCTGGTTCTGGAGACAAGGATGACTTTGACTGTGTCTCCAACTCTGTGGTTTCAGAAAGGCCCGGCAATGGTGTGGAGACTGTGGAGTCTTGACTGAGGGAAGAGGTGATGATTGGAGTCCTGCCTTTGGGGGTCTCTGAGCCAAGTGGGGCAGAGGAGTGGGACTCCTGTGCAGAAGTGATGGTCCCCACACTGGTCACTGCTGTGTTGTCAGAAGGCTGGATGTCC
This sequence comes from Vulpes lagopus, assembly GCF_018345385.1. Lineage (NCBI taxonomy): Eukaryota > Metazoa > Chordata > Mammalia > Carnivora > Canidae > Vulpes > Vulpes lagopus. The sequence continues at coordinate 6,373,989 of NC_054830.1, forward strand.
GCTGTGGCAGTAGAGGCTTCCCAAGTGGCCTGTATCCCTTCTGAGGTGCTGCTCCAATCTGAAGGTGCACTTACCAAAGGTGCCAAGCTTGTAGTCCATCCACCGGTGGTTGTCAGCAGGTTAGGGGCTCCAGGTGAGGTGGCAGGGACAGGTGTAGAAAGGCCAAGAGTCTGTGATGTGGGGAATGCTAGGGAAGTCAAGCTCATGGTATGTGAAGGGACCAGGGAAGATGGAGATCTGATGTGGTGTTCAGAGGAAGGGCTTGTCTGGGGCACCCCCTGAGAACCGGTGTACATGCTAATGGTCATGTCTGACTGTGCTGAGCTCTGAGTCTCAGCTGTGTGACTCTCTGTCAAGGAGACTGTCGCTGATGTATCCGTGCTTCGTGAGCCCTGTGATGAGGCCACATGGTAGAGTGCTTTGGTGGCCAGGGTGATAAGGGCCATGTTGGGGGATCTAGAGAGCCTGGTGTCGATACTCGTGGGAATGTCTGGTGACATTGTAGACTGAGCAAGGCCAGGGACAGACAGCCTGCTCGAGGAGGTAACATCTGTCCTGCTGTCCTCAGTAGGAATAGTAATGGACACCTCAGAAGGTATAGTGACCTTTTCCATTCCCATGCTGGTGTACTGCAAGGTGCTGGTGTCCCCTGGCTCCAGAGACAGGGATGACTTTGACTGTGTCTCAAGCTCTGTAGTTTCAGAAAGGCCAGGCAATGGTGTGGAGATCGTCGAGTCCTGAATGAGGAAAGATGTGACAATTGGAGGGGTGGCTTTGGGGGCTTCTGAGTCAGGTGAGGCAGAAAAGTGGGATTCCTGTGGGGAAGTGATTGTCCCCACCTTGGTCGCTACTGTGTTGTCAGAATGCTGGATGTCCTCTGTGGCAGTAGAGGCTTCCCAAGTGGGCTGTGTGCCTTCTGAGGTGCTGATCAAATATGAAGGTGAACTTCTCACAGCTGCCAAGGTTGTGGTCCTTCCGTCGGTGGTCTTCAGCGGGTCAGGGGCTCCAGATGAGGTGTCAAGGACAGGTGTAGAAAAGCCACTGGTCTGAGATGTGGGAGAAGCTAGAGAAGTCAAGCTCATGCTATGTGAGGGGACTAGGGAAGATGGGGATCTGGTGTGGTGTTCAGAGGAAGGGCTTGTCGGTGGCACCCCCTCAGACGCAGTGTCCATACTAATGGTCATGTCTGACTGTGCTGAGCCCTGAGTCCCAGCTGTGTGACTCTCTGACAGGGAGACCATGGCTGATGCATCCGTGGGTCGTGTTCCCTGGGATGAGGCCCCCGGTAGGATACTTTTGGTGGTCATGGCTGTTTTTGTAGACACTGTCAGGACTGGGAAGGTAGAGACCAAGGTGTCAGTACTCGTGGAAACATCTGGTGATATTGTAGAATGAGCAGAGCCAGGAACAGGCATCCTACTAGACGAGTTAACCTCAGATGTGGAGGCCACTGTAGGACTAGCAGTGGACAGCTCAAAAGGGACAGTCATGTTTTCCGTGGCCATGCTGCTGTGCTGCATGGTGCTGGTGTCCCCGGGTTCTGGAGACAGGGATGACACTGTTTGGGTCTCCAACTCTGTGGGTTCAGAAAGGTTAGGCAATGGTGTGGAAACCATGGAGTCTTCACTGGGGGAAGAGGTGATGATTGGAGTGGTGCCTTTGGGAGTCCCTGAGCCAATTGGGGCAGAGGAGTGGGACTCCTGTGCGGAAGTGATGGTCCCCACGCTGGTCACCATTGTGTTGTCAGAAGGCTGGATGTCCGCTGTGGCAGTAGAGGCTTCCCAAGTGGCCTGTATCCCTTCTGAGGCGCTGCTCCCAATTGAAGGTGAACTTGCCAAAGGTGCCAAGCTTGTGGTCCATCCCCCAGTGGTGGTCAGCGGGCCATGGGCTCCAGGAGAGGTAGCAGGGACAGGTGCAGAAAGGCCAAGGGTCTGTGATGTGGAGGATGCTAAAGGAGTCAAACTCATGGCATGTGAAGGGAGCAGGGAAGATGGGGATCTGGTGTGGTGTTCAGAGGAAGGGCTTGTCTGTGGTACCCCCTCAGACCCTGTGTCCATGCTAATTGTCATGTGTGACTGTGCTGAACTCTGAGTCCCAGCCGTTTGACTCTCTGCCAAGGAGATCGTCACTGATGCATCTGTGCTTTGTGTGCCCTGTGATGAGGCCTCTGGGAGGACTGTTTCGGTGGTCATTGCATTATCTGCAGACACTGTCAGGACAGGGAAGGTAGAATCCATGGTGCTGATACTTGTGGAAATATCTGGTGACATTGTAAACTGAGCAGGGCCAGGGACAGGTATCCTGCTCGAGGAGATGACATCTGTCATGGAGGCTATAGTAGGACTAGCAGTGGACAGCTCATGAGAGACAGTCATGTATTCTGTCACCATGCTGGTGTGGCGCAGGGTGCTGGTGTCCCCTAGCTCCAGAGACAGGGATGACTTTGACTGTTTCTCAAGCTCTGTGGTTTCAGAAATGCCAGCTAATGATGTGGAGATCATCAAGTCCTGACTGAGGAAAGAGGTAATGATTGGAGTGGTGCCTTTGGGGGTCTCTGAGCTAGGTGGGGCAGAGGAAGAGGATTCCTGGGAAGACGTGATGATCCCCATGCTGCTCAGTGCTGTGTTGGGGGAAGGCTGGATGTCCACTGTGGCAGTGGAGGCTTCCCAAGTGGCCTGTATCCCTTCTGAGGTGCTGATCAAATATGAAGGTGAACTTGTCACAGGTGGCAAGTCTGTGGTCCTTCTGCTGGTGGTCTGCAGCAGGTCGGAGACTCCAAGTGAGGTGGCAGGGACAGGTGAAGAACGGCCACTGGTGTGTGATATGAAGGATGGTAGCGAAGTCAAGCTCTTGACATGTGAGGGCTCCAGGGAAGATGGGGATCTGACATCATGTTCAGAGGAAGGGCTTGTCTGGGGCACCCCCTCAGACTCTGCGTCCTTGCTAATGGTCATGTGTGACTGTGTTGAGTCCTTGGTCCCAACTGTGTGACTCATTGCCGAGGAGGATGTGGCTGATGCATCTGTGCTTCGTGTGCCCTGTGATGAGGCTCCTGGGAGGACTGTTTTGGCGGCCATGGTTATCCCTGCAGACACTGTCATGACAGGTAAGCTGGAGAGCCTGGTGTTGATACTCGTGGGAATGTCTGGTGACATGGTGGACTGAGTAGGACCAGGGACAGAAATCTTGCTAGAGGAGATGACATCTGTCGTAGAGGCAACAGTAGGACTAGCAGTGGAGATCTCAGTGTGGACTGTGATGTGTTCTCTGACCATGCTGGTGTGCTGCCTGGTGCTGGTGTCACCTGGCTCCAGAGACAGGGATGACATTAACTGTGTTGCCAACTCCATGGTTTCAGAAAGGCCAGCCAAAGGTGTGGAGACTGTGGAGTCCTCACTGAGGAAAGAGGTGATGATTGGGGTGGTGACATTGGGGGTCTCTGAGCCAATTGGGGTGGAGGAGTGGGACTCCTGTGTGGAAATGATGGTCCCCACACTGGTTACCACTGTGTTGTCGAAACCCTGTATTTCTGCTGTGGCAGTAGAGGATTCCCATGTGGACTGTATCCTATTTGAGGTGCTTATCAAATCTGAAGGTGAACTTGTCACAGTTGCCAAGCTTGTGGTCCATCCACTGGTGGTTGTCAGCAAATCAGGGGCTCCAGGTGAGGTGTCAGGGACAGGTGTAGAAAAGCCACTGGTCTGCAATGTGTGGGTTGCTGGAGAAGTCAAGCTCATGGAATGTGAAGGTACTAGGGAAGATGGTGATCTGTTGAGTTCAGAAGGGCTTGACTGTGGAGCCCCCTCAGACCCTGTGTCCATGTTAATGGTCATATGTGACTGTGATGAGTCCTGAGTTCCAACCTTGTAACTCTCTGCCCAGGAGGCCGTGGCTGATACAGCCAAGGAATGTGTGCCCTGTGATGAGGTCCCAGGGAGGACTGTGTTGGTGACCGTTGCATTATCTGCAGACACTGTCAGGACAGGAAAGGTAGAGACCACGGTGTTGACACTCTTGGAAATGTCTGGGGATGTTGCAGACTGAGCAGGGCCAGGGAGAGACATCCTGTTCATGGAGAATACATCTGTTGTGGAGGCCACAGTAGGAGTAGCAGTGGAAAGCTCGGAAGGGACAGTGGTGTTTTCCATGGTCATGCTGGTGTACCACAGGGTGCTGGTGTCCTTTGGCTCTGGAGACAGGGATGACTTTGACTGTTTCTCAAGCTCTGCGGTGTCAGAAAGGCCAGTCAATGGTGTGGAAACGGTGGAGTCCTGACTGAGGGGAGGGGTGACGATTGTAGTAGTGCCTTTGGGGGTCTCTGAGCCAGGTGGGGCAGAGGAGTGGGACTCCTCTGCAGAAGCTATGGTCCCAATGCTGGTCAGCGCTGTGTTGTTGGAAGGCTGGGATTCCGCTGTGGCAGTAGGGGCTTCTGTAGTGGCCTGTATCCCTTCTGAGGTGCTAATCCAATATGAAGGTGAACTTGTCACAGGTGCCATGCTTGTTGTCCAACTGCCGGTGGTCATCAGCGGGTCATGGGTTCCAGGTGAGGTGGCAGGTACAGATGAAGAATGGTCACTGGTCTGTGATGTGGGGGATGCTAGCGAAGTCAAGCTCATGGCATGTGAGGGCTCCAGGGACGATGGGGATCTGATGTCAACGTCAGAGGAAGGGCTTGTCTGTGGCACCCCCTCAGACTCTGTGTCCATGCTAATGGTCATGTGTGACTGTGTTGAGCCCTCAGTCCTAGTCATTTGACTCTCTGCCTGGGAGGCCAAGGCTGAAGCAGATGTGGTTCTGGCATCCTGTGGTGAAGCCCCAGGAAAGACTGTTCTGGCATTATCTGCAGACACTGTCAGGACAGGGGAGGTAGAGACCATGGTGTTGACACTCATGGAAACGTCTTGTGACGTTGTAGACTGAGCAGGGCCAGAGTCAGACACCTGGCTCGAGATGACATGTGTCATGGAGGCCACAGTAGGACTAGCAGTTGACTGCTCATGAGGGACAATTGTGTTCCCAGTGGCCATTCTGGTGTGGCCCACGGTGCTGGTGACCCTTGGCTCTGGAGACAGGGATGACTTTGACGGTGTCTCAAACTCTCGAGTTTCAGAAAGGCCAGGCAATGGTGTGGATATCATTAAGTCTAAGGAAGAGGTGACAATTGGAGTGGTGCTTTTGGGGGCCTCTGAGCCAGGGAGGGCAGAGGATTGGGACTCCTGTGTGAAAGTGATGTTCCCCACAGTGGTCACTGCTGTGTGGTCAGAATGCTGGATGTCCACTGTGGCAGTAGAGGCTTCCCAAGTGGCCTGTATCCCTTCTGAGGTGCTGATCAAATCGGAAGGTGAACTTGTCACAGGTGCCATGCTTGTTGTCCATTCGCTGGTGGTCTTCAGCAGGTCAGAGACTCCAAGGGAGGTGGCAGGTACAGATGAAGAACGGTCACTCGTCTGTGATGTGGGGGATGCTAGCGAAGTCAAGCTCATGGCATGCGAGGGCTCCAGGGACGATGGGGATCTGATGTCGACGTCAGAGGAAGGGCTTGTCTGTGGCACCCCCTCAGACTCTGTGTCCATGCTAATGGTCATGTGTGACTGTGTTGAGCCCTCAGTCCCAACCATGTGACTCGTTGCCCAAGAGGCTGTAGCTGATACATCTGTGGTTCCTGTGCCCTGAGATGAGACCCCAGAGAAGACTGTTTTGGTGGCCATGGCTATATCTGCAGACACTGTCGTGACAGGGAAGGTCGAGAGCCTGGTATTGATACTCTTGGGAATGTCTGGTGACATTGTGGACTGAGCAGGACCAGGGACTGACGTCCTTCTAGGGGAGATGACATCTGTCATGGAGGCCATAGTAGGACTAGCTGTGGGATGCCCAGAAGGGACAGTGATGTTTTCCCTGGCCATGCTGTTGTGAGGTATGGTGCTGGTGTCCGTTGGCTCCAGAGACAGAGATGACTTTGACTGTGTCTCAAGCTCTGTGGCTTCAGAAAGGCCAGGCAATGGTGTGGAGACTGTGGAGGACTGATTGAGGGAGGAGATCACAATTGGAGTGGTGCCTTTGGCGGTCTCTGAGCCAGGTGGAGCAGAGGATTGTGACCCGTGTGAGGAAGTGATGGTCTCCACACTGGTTACCCTTGTGTTAATGGAATCTTGGATGTCTGCTGTGGCAGTAGAGGTTTCCCAAGTGGCCTGTATCCCTTCTGAGGTGCTGATCCAATCTGAAGGTGAACTTGTCACAGGTGCCATGCTTGTTGTCCATTCGCTGGTGGTCTTCAGCAGATCAGAGACTCCAAGTGAGGTGGCAGGTACAGATGAAGAACGGCCACCAGTCTGTGATGTGGGGGATGCTAGTGAAGTCAAGCTCATGGCATGTGAGGGCTCCAGGGACGATGGGGATCTGATGTTGACGTCAGAGGAAGGGCTTGTCTGTGGCACCCCCTCAGACTCTGTGTCCATGCTAATGGTCATGTGTGACTGTGTTGAGCCCTCAGTCCTAGTCGTTTGACTCTCTGCCTGGGAGGCCAGGGCTGAAGCAGATGTGGTTCTGGCATCCTGTGGTGAAGCCCCAGGAAAGACTGTTCTGGCATTATCTGCAGACACTGTCAGGACAGGGGAGGTAGAGACCATGGTGTTGACACTCATGGAAACGTCTTGTGACGTTGTAGACTGAGCAGGGCCAGAGTCAGACACCTGGCTCGAGGAGATGACATGTGTCATGGAGGCCACAGTAGGACTAGCAGTTGACTGCTCATGAGGGACAATTGTGTTCCCAGTGGCCATTCTGGTGTGGCCCACGGTGCTGGTGACCCTTGGCTCTGGAGACAGGGATGACTTTGACGGTGTCTCAAACTCTCGAGTTTCAGAAAGGCCAGGCAATGGTGTGGATATCATTAAGTCTTGACTGAAGGAAGAGGTGACAATTGGAGTGGTGCTTTTGGGGGTCTCTGAGCCAGGGAGGGCAGAGGATTGGGACTCCTGTGAGGAAGTGATGTTCCCCACAGTGGTCACTGCTGTGTGGTCAGAATGCTGGATGTCCACTGTGGCAGTAGAGGCTTCCCAAGTGGCCTGTATCCCTTCTGAGGTGCTGATCAAATCGGAAGGTGAACTTGTCACAGGTGCCATGCTTGTTGTCCATTCGCTGGTGGTCTTCAACAGGTCAGAGACTCCAAGGGAGGTGGCAGGTACAGATGAAGAACGGTCACTGGTCTGTGATGTGGGGGATGCTAGTGAAGTCAAGCTCATGGCATGTGAGGGCTCCAGGGACGATGGGGATCTGATGTCGACGTCAGAGGAAAGGCTTGTCTGTGGCACCCCCTCAGACTCGGTGTCCATGCTAATGGTCATGTGTGACTGTGTTGAGCCCTCAGTCCCAACCATGTGACTCGTTGCCGAGGAGGCTGTAGCTGATACATCTGTGGTTCCTGTGCCCTGAGATGAGACCCCAGAGAGGACTGTTTTGGTGGCCACGGTCATTCCTGCAGACACTGTCATGTCAGGGAAGGTAGAGAGCCTGCTGTTGATACTTGTGGGAATGTCTGGTGACATTGTGGACTGAGTAGGGCCAGAGACAGACATCCCGCTAGAGGAGATGACATCTGTCAAGGAGGCCATAGGACTAGCAGGGGACAGCTCCAAAGGTACAATTGTGTTTTCCCTGGCCATGCTGGCGTGCTGCACAGTGCTGGTGCCTGTTGGCTCCAGAGACAGGGGTGACTTTGACTGTGTCTCAAGCTTGGTGGTGTCAGGAAGGCCAGGCAATGGTGTGGAGACTGTGGAGTCCTCATTTAGGTAAGAGGTGATGATTGGAGTGGTTTCTTTATGGTTCTCTGAGCCAGGGGGTGCAGAGGAGTGGGAATCCTGTGTGGAAGTGATGGTCCCCACACTGGTTACCTTTGTGTTAATGGAATCTTGGACGTCCACTGTGGCAGTAGAGGTTTCCCAAGTGGCCTGTATCCCTTCTGAGGTGCTGATCAAATCGGAAGGTGAACTCGTCACAGGTGCCATGCTTGTTGTCCATTTGCTGGTGGTCTTCAGCAGGTCAGAGACTCCAAGGGAGGTGGCAGGTACAGATGAAGAACGGTCACTCGTCTGTGATGTGGGGGATGCTAGTGAAGTCAAGCTCATGGCATGTGAAGACTCCAGGGACGATGGGGATCTGATGTCGACTTCAGAGGAAGGGCTTGTCTGTGGTACCCCCTCAGACTCTGTGTCCATGCTAATGGTCATGTGTGACTGTGTTGAGTCCTCAGTCCCAACCATGTGACTCGTTGCCCAGGAGGCTGTAGCTGATACATCTGTGGTTCCTGTGCCCTGAGATGAGACCCCAGAGAAGACTGTTTTGGTGGCCATGGCTATATCTGCAGACACTGTCGTGACAGGGAAGGTCGAGAGCCTGGTATTGATACTCTTGGGAATGTCTGGTGACATTGTGGACTGAGCAGGACCAGGGACTGACGTCCTTCTAGAGGAGATGACATCTGTCATGGAGGCCATAGTAAGACTAGCAGTGGGCTGCCCAGAAGGGACAGTGATATTTTCCCTGGCCATGCTGTTGTGAGGCATGGTGCTGGTGTCCGTTGGCTCCAGAGACAGAGATGACTTTGACTGTGTCTCAAGCTCTGTGGCTTCAGAAAGGCCAGGCAATGGTGTGGAGACTGTGGAGGACTGATTGAGGGAAGAGCTCACAATTGGAGTGGTGCCTTTGGTGGTCTCTGAGCCAGGTGGAGCAGAGGATTGTGACCCCTGTGAGGAAGTGATGGTCTCCACACTGGTTACCCCTGTGTTACTGGAATCTTGGATGTCCGCTGTGGCAGTAGAGGTTTCCCAAGTGGCCTGTATCCCTTCTGAGGTGCTGATCAAATCGGAAGGTGAACTTGTCACAGGTGCCATGCTTGTTGTCCATTCGCTGGTGGTCTTCAGCAGGTCAGAGACTCCAAGGGAGGTGGCAGGTACAGATGAAGAACGGTCACTGGTCTGTGATGTGGGGGATGCTAGTGAAGTCAAGCTCATGGCATGTGAGGGCTCCAGGGACGATGGGGATCTGATGTCGACGTCAGAGGAAAGGCTTGTCTGTGGCACCCCCTCAGACTCGGTGTCCATGCTAATGGTCATGTGTGACTGTGTTGAGCCCTCAGTCCCAACCATGTGACTCGTTGCCGAGGAGGCTGTAGCTGATACATCTGTGGTTCCTGTGCCCTGAGATGAGACCCCAGAGAGGACTGTTTTGGTGGCCACGGTCATTCCTGCAGACACTGTCATGTCAGGGAAGGTAGAGAGCCTGCTGTTGATACTTGTGGGAATGTCTGGTGACATTGTGGACTGAGTAGGGCCAGAGACAGACATCCCGCTAGAGGAGATGACATCTGTCAAGGAGGCCATAGGACTAGCAGGGGACAGCTCCAAAGGTACAATTGTGTTTTCCCTGGCCATGCTGGCGTGCTGCACAGTGCTGGTGCCTGTTGGCTCCAGAGACAGGGGTGACTTTGACTGTGTCTCAAGCTTGGTGGTGTCAGGGAGGCCAGGCAATGGTGTGGAGTCCTCATTTAGGTAAGAGGTGATGATTGGAGTGGTTTCTTTATGGTTCTCTGAGCCAGGGGGTGCAGAGGAGTGGGACTCCTGTGTGGAAGTGATGGTCCCCACACTAGTTACCTTTGTGTTAATGGAATCTTGGACATCCACTGTGGCAGTAGAGGTTTCCCAAGTGGCCTGTATCCCTTCTGAGGTGCTGATCAAATCGGAAGGTGAACTCGTCACAGGTGCCATGCTTGTTGTCCATTTGCTGGTGGTCTTCAGCAGGTCAGAGACTCCAAGGGAGGTGGCAGGTACAGATGAAGAACGGTCACTCGTCTGTGATGTGGGGGATGCTAGTGAAGTCAAGCTCATGGCATGTGAAGACTCCAGGGACGATGGGGATCTGATGTCGACTTCAGAGGAAGGGCTTGTCTGTGGTACCCCCTCAGACTCTGTGTCCATGCTAATGGTCATGTGTGACTGTGTTGAGTCCTCAGTCCCAACCATGTGACTCGTTGCCCAGGAGGCTGTAGCTGATACATCTGTGGTTCCTGTGCCCTGAGATGAGACCCCAGAGAAGACTGTTTTGGTGGCCATGGCTATATCTGCAGAAACTGTCGTGACAGGGAAGGTCGAGAGCCTGGTATTGATACTCTTGGGAATGTCTGGTGACATTGTGGACTGAGCAGGACCAGGGACTGACGTCCTTCTAGAGGAGATGACATCTGTCATGGAGGCCATAGTAGGACTAGCAGTGGGCTGCCCAGAAGGGACAGTGATATTTTCCCTGGCCATGCTGTTGTGAGGCATGGTGCTGGTGTCCGTTGGCTCCAGAGACAGAGATGACTTTGACTGTGTCTCAAGCTCTGTGGCTTCAGAAAGGCCAGGCAATGGTGTGGAGACTGTGGAGGACTGATTGAGGGAAGAGCTCACAATTGGAGTGGTGCCTTTGGTGGTCTCTGAGCCAGGTGGAGCAGAGGATTGTGACCCCTGTGAGGAAGTGATGGTCTCCACACTGGTTACCCCTGTGTTACTGGAATCTTGGATGTCCGCTGTGGCAGTAGAGGTTTCCCAAGTGGCCTGTATCCCTTCTGAGGTGCTGATCAAATCGGAAGGTGAACTTGTCACAGGTGCCATGCTTGTTGTCCATTCGCTGGTGGTCTTCAGCAGGTCAGAGACTCCAAGGGAGGTGGCAGGTACAGATGAAGAACGGTCACTGGTCTGTGATGTGGGGGATGCTAGTGAAGTCAAGCTCATGGCATGTGAGGGCTCCAGGGACGATGGGGATCTGATGTCGACGTCAGAGGAAAGGCTTGTCTGTGGCACCCCCTCAGACTCGGTGTCCATGCTAATGGTCATGTGTGACTGTGTTGAGCCCTCAGTCCCAACCATGTGACTCGTTGCCGAGGAGGCTGTAGCTGATACATCTGTGGTTCCTGTGCCCTGAGATGAGACCCCAGAGAGGACTGTTTTGGTGGCCACGGTCATTCCTGCAGACACTGTCATGTCAGGGAAGGTAGAGAGCCTGCTGTTGATACTTGTGGGAATGTCTGGTGACATTGTGGACTGAGTAGGGCCAGAGACAGACATCCCGCTAGAGGAGATGACATCTGTCAAGGAGGCCATAGGACTAGCAGGGGACAGCTCCAAAGGTACAATTGTGTTTTCCCTGGCCATGCTGGCGTGCTGCACAGTGCTGGTGCCTGTTGGCTCCAGAGACAGGGGTGACTTTGACTGTGTCTCAAGCTTGGTGGTGTCAGGAAGGCCAGGCAATGGTGTGGAGTCCTCATTTAGGTAAGAGGTGATGATTGGAGTGGTTTCTTTATGGTTCTCTGAGCCAGGGGGTGCAGAGGAGTGGGAATCCTGTGTGGAAGTGATGGTCCCCACACTGGTTACCTTTGTGTTAATGGAATCTTGGACGTCCACTGTGGCAGTAGAGGTTTCCCAAGTAGCCTGTATCCCTTCTGAGGTGCTGATCAAATCGGAAGGTGAACTTGTCACAGGTGCCATGCTTGCTGTCCAACTGCCAGTGGTCATCAGTGGGTCATAGGTTCCAGGTAAGGTGGCAGGAACAGGTGCAGAAAGGCCACCAGTCTGTGATGTGGGGGATGTTAGAGAAGTCAAGCTCATGGCATGTGAAGGCACCAGGGAAGATGGGGATCTGGTGTGATGTTCATAGGAAGGGCTTGTCTGTGGCACCCTCTCAGATCCTGTGTCCATGCTAATGGTCATGTCTGTCTGTCCTGAACCCTGAGTCTCAGCCATGTGACTCTCTGTCCTAGAGACTATGAATGATGCATCTGTGGTTTGTGTGCCCTCTGATGAGGGCCCAAGTATGATAGTTTTGCCAGCCATGGTTATAGTTGCCATGCTGGGGGAGGTAGAGAGCCTGGTGTTCATTTCTTTTGGGATGTTTGGTGATATTGTGGTCAACGCAGGGCCATTGGTTAACATCCTTTCAGAGGAGTCCTCCTTAGTAGTCTCAGTGGGCACTTCAGACGTTACAGCGTTTTTCCTCATGGTAATGCCAGTTTTCTGGGATGTGCTTTCAGATATTGTGGCAGAAACCTGGGTAGAATTCTGCTCTGCTTCTTTGCTGACATTGTCTAGCTTCCATGAGAATGTGACTCTAGAACTACTTTCCACATATGCAGGTGTGACCCCACTTGTCATTTCTGTTGTAAATAGTGGCTGTTGTGAGGTAGTTGAGCTGATTATGTTCTCCACAGGGAATGTTTGAGTTGTGTCCCCTTGAGGAACTGAGGTAGTGGTTGTGGCTGATGACACAAATATCCCAGTAGCCCAGTCAAGAGTGGGCAGAGAATCAGACTTTGCATTTGAATGGTCAGTAGAAACCACTGAAACAGGTAGAAATGTTTCTCTTCTACTAGTAGTCCAACTTGTGCTTAAAATATGAGGAGATGAGGGTCTCATCCTTTCAATACCAGCAGTAGTTGAGATGGGCATAGATGCCGTCATGTCTGAATGACTGAATGTTCTCATACCTGTGGACTTCATCTCTTCAGCTGAAGCATGAGAAGATGGAATGGGTAGGCTGGTTCCAGTGACAGTCGCAATGTCATGGGGAGTAGATGTAGTGCCTGATTCAGTGCTTGATGCTAAGGATGAAGTTGTGCCCATTGCAGAATTTGTTTCAGGGGAACCTGTGACTTCCAAAACTGAAGTTATTTTTTTAAAACTCCAAAGGCCTGATGTTGGGGCAGAAGCAGTTGTAGGTGACCATGTGGAAGGATGCTCTAGGGCAGATGTGCTGGTCTCTGTGGCCAGAGTGCTCACTGTCCTCTCTAAGTCAGACATGGTAGTCAGGACTGGGTTGGTTCCCATGGTGGTGATGGTGGTGGTAACATCTGGAGTGGGAGGTGTGGTTACACCCACGGTGCTCATTTCTGCAGGAGATGAGGTCTGTGACAGTAGTCCAGTCCTAGAGGGAGCATCACTTGTCACTACATTTGTGATGGCCACCAGAGTCTTAGATCCCATTGAAGGAAGTATGATAGATGGTAAAGAGCTCATTTTTCCTCCTGAGGCACTGGGGGGGCTGGTAATGGCTTGACTTTTAAAGGTCAGAGATGGTGATGTGGTTTGTTCTATGGAGGTTAGATGCAATGTGTCTGTGGTCTCTGGAGACGCATCATGCAGGACACTTCCAGTTGTCTTCTCTGACCATGTGATAGCAGATGAATAAGCCTCACCCACAGATATACTTGACTGTTGTTCAGCTGTTGCAACAGCCACAGTTGAGGAAGCAAGTGTCCTGCCTGTAGAAGTGTCTTTGGGCAAGCCAGTGGCATGGAAGTGGGCAGCTGTGTCTGTGACAGTCCATGGAGAGGTCTCTGGTGCTTGGGTGCTGTCTGTGGTTCTGGACTTCCTCTGTGGGCTAGGCATTACAGTTGAAACTGACCTTGCTCCCTTGGGGCTAGAGGTGATGACCCTCACAGTGGGGGTCCCACCCTTGCTTGTTAGTTCTGTAGGAGATGATGTCACAGAAAGGGCCTCAGGTGGAGATGCAGTTTCAGTGGTCTCCAGTCCTGTGATAGGCTCAGACTTAGGCCCCACTGAAGGGGAGGTGGCAAATATAGAGGAGCCAGTTTTCTCTCTTGTCATTCTGATGAGGCTGATAGTGGTTGAGCCTTCCGACCCATCAGAAGGGAGGGTGGTAAAAGTTGTGTCTGGATCCACAGGGGAGGCACTCAGTGTTGGGCCATTCCTAGCTGTCTGCTTTGACCATGGGCTAGCAGGCGAATAAGTCCCATCCACAGATCCACCTGAAAGCCATTCAGCTGTCATTGCCTTTTTACTGAAGGCAGTGAAAGGAGTGACCATAGTGCTGACCCATGTCCTGGCTTCAAGTCCAGATTTCTCTGTCACTGAGCTTGTGGCTATCTTGGGGGTTATAACTAAACTTGTTTCAAAGTCCTGAAGGCCAGTGGAAGATGTGCTGGAGGGGAAATGTGTGTTCGTTGCAATTCTCTCAGTGGAGCCAAGCCGTGTGGACAAGTCCACTTCAGTTGTTTTGGAAGTCAGGACTGAGCTGACTTGCTGGACATTCCCTGTGGAAGTTGCCTCTGGGTGGAGGAAGGACATTGTTCCTCTTGACTGGCTTGTCCTTTCTGGCGTTTCAGCATATGCAGTGGCCCGAGCTGTAACTGGATATGGGGAGTGGGAGGTGTTATTTGTAACTACTGCCATTTCTGTAGATGATTCTGCTGGCACCGTGGTTCCTGTGGGCAAGTGAAGGAGTCTGGTGCTGTCACTCCCTGTGGTCATAGCAGTCTCTGTTGAAGTCTCTCTAAAAGAAGTTTCCACAGTGGTCCTGGTCTTGTAGCTACTGCTGGACCCCTTGGAGGTTGGATTTATGATATCTTCAGATGTTCCTGGGCTTCTGGTGGACAAGCCTGTGACTAAAACAGCTCTTCAGTTAGGAAGTTTGCAAGGAGATTAAAAAAAGGGGGGGTTATTTTGGTTTTGATTCTCCTTATAAATCTGTACATATTCTGCTCCTTTGGATGGTAGGAATCCTATCATCCATCCTTGTGTCTGATGTTGGGTATATGAGCTTGGTCTACTGCCTGCAGGGCTCCCCCTGGCATCCCACCTTTCTATATCAGTGTGGCCTCCATGTGGACCTATGTACCACATCTTCCTGTCTTAATGGAGGGTAAAGATTCTACCTGGGAACAGGGGAAAACTCTCCCACCTTTTGCTCTGTTTTTCCTCCTTGGTCCAACCTTCAATCAATCAATTTTAGTCTGATATCTGCCTTTATCCCCTAGACTTCAAAATTGTGATTCTAATTAAAAGTTCTATGGCTTGGTTTTAACAGGTTAAAGAAAGAGGTCAACCAAGGCACCTTACTTCCTATATATTTTCATGTTCTTTCACCTCTCATCTCATCTCATCAGGAAAAGGTGGAACATTTTAATGTCTAGCACAAAAGACATGTCAAATGATTGCTTTCAGGACTCAGGACAACTGTATCCATCTACTTAAGCACCATACGTTGACACCTCTCACCTGCAGGCCATGTACTGAACATTGTAACAAGGGACAGTGTTACAATCATCTTATAATTATGAAGTGACCCATAGGATAAACTTATGACAAGTGTTCCTTTCTCTGTTCATGGAAATCCCTGACCTTAGTGACCTAGTGTCTGAGTTAGGAAGGCTCTTCACAATTGGTCAGCTGATTTGTAGAGATACTATATCTGTTCCGAAGGTTGAAGTGATTGGTTCTTGAACATATAAATTACTAAGAAACAATTCATATTAGAAACAGGAGTGCCTGTGTGGCCCAGTCAGTTAAGCAACCAATTCTTGATTTCTGCTCAGGTCACGATCTCAGGATCCTGGGATCGAGCCTCACATTGAGCTCTGTGCTCAGCGAGGAGTCTGCTTGAGGACTCTCTCCTTCCCTCTCCCTCTGCCCCTCCCTACTCTCTCTGTATCTAAAATAAATAAATAAACCTTTATAAATAAATAAATAAATAAATAAATAAATAAATAACTTCTCCATAAAAATATTGGCTGCTGGAGGGGAGGTGGGTGAGGGGATGGGGTAAATAGGTGATGGGCATTAAGAGGGCATGTGATGTGATGAACAATGAGTGTTATATGCAACAGATGAGTAGTTGTACTTTATGTCTAAAACTGAACACACACTATATGTTAACTAATTGAATTTAAATAAGGTAAGTTAAAAGATAAAAAATAAATATATATTATCAATAGCCTCTGGATACAACAGCAGAAAATTTTGATTATGTACCAGCACGTGGGACCCAGGCAATCAATTATTTTATCCCAGAGACCAGTGTTAAACATAGTGTACACAGATAATCATACGTACCCAGGCTGATGGTAGTCATCAGAGATGCAGGGTCACTTGTTGACCATGTGGTGTCTCCATGTGCTCCCTCACTGAGCTCCCTGCTGGTGGTTGTCACGGATTCCTGAGTCCCTGAAGGATAAGAGGATTGAGGTGTCAGCCTAGCATTCCCTCAAGATGTGCATAGATAAGAAATGCTCTCACTCGACACTGGCTCGGCCATGTCCTCATTTATCTCTGAGAAGGCACATTGCAAGGAAGAATTCTCTTGCTGGCATGAAGTCAAACGCACAAGATGGCCTGCATCATAATAATAGAAGAGCTTCGTGTTGATGGTCGGACTGTTGTATTGATTGGTCTCAAGCGAAAGCATTTGGTGATACTCTGTCTTCGTTACCTATGATATGTGAATTCATCATTGATTGACCTCCCATGTCTGACCTACTCCGGAAGCCTCAGCAAATGGTCATCTGCTGGCCATCAGGAGAAGTTGTGACTTGGACAGTATAGTTGGCTCCCCCCAGCCCTCTATTGCTAAAAAGTGTACTCATGATGTTAGGAGGTATTAGTTATTGTGGTGAGGTTTCTATGAATGTCAGATTGATCTCTTTTGAGTTTATCCTGAGATAACATTTAACAATCCCATTTCCGACCACCTGAGGGAGAATCTGTTTCTCCTTTTCTACATGTATTGTTCCTTTCCCATATCCGGCCTTATTCACCAAGTGCCTATGGTCCCTGCTAACCCATCTGAAACTCTTGACCACTGAATATTATTTCCAAGGAATTAGGGCATAATTTAATATCTATTTTATTATTATTGTTGTTGTTATTATTATTATTTCCCATTTTGGAAACTCCTGTTTGACCCTTAAAGAGAAACTAAGTGCAGGGAATATTAGATTATAAAATGATAGGTCAGTCTCCAAACTCCTATCACTTCTTCCTGACAAGAGAGAACCATTTCCTTTTCAGAAAAACCTCTAGGACACAGAGTTGACTTTCTCGTGGCATCACATCTTCCAAGATGGTGGCTTTTTCTCACATAAGGATCATTCCAGGAACCATCAACCGTCCATGATCAATTCTTATCGTGATAGTTTGGGACTTCTTTCAGTAAGAGCCATATACTAATGAATTTGTCCTGAACACAGTATGATCTCTTGTGTTCTTGGAGATACTTATGTTCCATATTGAAGAAACGGCAAAGAGACCTACATTCTTAGGAGAAATCCAGGTAGTGCCAATTTCTCAGACTAGTTCTAGCAAAAGCACAATTTACCAGGGATCAGAAAGCATGCTTCCTAGAGAGACAAAGCTAAGCAGCGGCTATCATACCTGCAGAGTCCACCACTGTCACAGGTGTTGAAGGGTCACTGTTCAGCCATGAGGAATTTTCATATGTGGAAAAGTTAGTGATGGACACCACAGTCCCATCAGTGCCTGTAGGAGAGACAGGTGGGTTGGGTGGATATTGGTCAGTTTAGAAGGAAGGCACCTGAGAAAAATCACACTTTGGGAAACAAAGATTATTTACAAGGAAGTGTTAGTCAAAGGCTAGAGACAGGAGAACACAGGCTTGGGGTGATTTGAATACCAACTCTGCACAAGAATTGTGCCGTGAACAAGCACAATGGAATAAGGTATTAATGGGCAGTAACTGATTCTCTTCTCTCCTTAATTCCAGCCTCATCAGAATCCACATTAAGTCTGGAAGGTCATGGGCATCAAAGTGCTGGTCTATTCCATAAAGAATGTGCTGGTCAAAGAGGTATATGAGTGAGGCAGACGGCTGCCCAAGTGACTTCAAGTCAGATATTCTAATAGGTCATAGTGGAGGGCATAGACTAGAGAGTGTCAGGAAAGACTGTCAAGATTCCTGCTGGGAGGGACGCCTGGGTGGCTCAGCGGTGGGGCACCTGCCTTGGCTCAAGTCGTGATCCTGGGATCTGGGATCAAGCCCCACATCAGGCTCCCTGTGAGGAGCCTGCTCTCCCTCTGCCTATGTCTCTGCCCCTCTCTCTGCGTCTCTCATGAATAAATAAATATTTTTAAAAAAGAAAGATTCCTGATGGGAAGCTGTTTGTTTTTAAAGATAATGACAACTAAGGTGATGTGATCAGTCATCTCAGGGAGATGAGTCAGACACAGAAGCCACCAGTCTTACTGAGAAGGATCTCATCAATCAGGGATACCTGGGGAAGCTTAGTTATGATGGGCTGATTCTCATCTGGGTGAGAACAGGTGACCCCAAGAAGAAGTTTCAAAACCTAAACATAAAAATATAGTATTCCATTACATTGTGTAGGAATCCCACTACTAGGTATTTGCCCCTAAAACATGAAAAAGACTCAAACAGATATTTGTACACTAATGTTCACGCAGCATGATTCTTAATAGACAGAAGGTGGAGACAACACAGATGTCCACCTATGGGTGAATAAACAAAAGGTGGTTTATATCCACAATGGGATATTATTCAGCCTTAAAAAGGAAGAAAACTCTGACACCTACTACCATAAGAATGAACCTTGAAAACATTACCCCAAGCGAAATAAGCCAGACACAAAAAGGCAAATATTACATGATTCCACATATATGAGGTACCTAGAATAGTCAGATTCGTAGAGATGGAAGTAGAATGGTGATTTCAGATGCTGGGAGGAGGGGGAAATGAGGCGTTAGGGATTAATGGGAAGAGAGTTTCAGTTTGGAAAGATAAAAAAGTTCTGGGGTTGGGTAGTGGGGATGGTTGCAGAACAATGTGAATGTACTTAATGCCACTGAACTATATATTTTACCTCAATAAAAAAAATGTGACATGCATTGAGCACCTGGGTGTTTCAGTCACTTAAGCATCCGACTCTTGGTTTCAGCTCAGGTCATGATCTCAGGGTCGTGATCTCAGAGTTGTGAGATCAAGCCCTGTGTCAGGTTCCACACTGAATACAGAGTCTGCTTGTCTTTCTTCCTCGCCCTCTGCCCCTCCTCCCTGCTCATGCTCTCTCTTTCTCAAATAAATAAATCTTTTTAAAAAATGTGATATTCGGGGGTGCCTGGGTGGCTCAGTCGGTTAAGCATCTTCTTTCAGCTCAGGTCATGATCTCAAAGTCCTGGCATCCAGCCCTGAATCGGGCTCCCTGCTCAGTGTGGAGTCTGCTTCTCCCTCTGCCTCTGCCTCTCCCCTCCATTTGTCTTTTTTCTCTCTCTCTTTCTCTCTCAAACAAACAAATAAATAAAATCTTAAAGTAAAATAAAAATGTGATATTCATCAGGAATGGCTACAAAGCACAATATGGATGAGCAATCCCATACTCTGGGTATATGCAGGCAACTTCTATAGTGAACTTCTTCTCTACAGTCCTAGAAAACCAGATATAGGGAGCCATAGTGGCAACCATGGCCAACTGGTCATTTCCCTGCACCCAGAATCCTGAAGCAATACAAGCAAAATACCCCATAAAAAAAAAAGGAAGGGGCTTTCTTACCATCCTCAATGACCAACCAAGGAAAACAAGCCCATTTCCAAGAAGGCAGAGGCAGCAGGTCCTTACTCATGAATGGAGGCAAACTATCACAATCAGGAACAGGTGCTTCCTAACCCAGAAGTCTCACCTCTGTGGGATGAGGCCTCTGACAGTGCAGAGGTGGATGTCCGGAGGGGTTCTCTCTTGGCTTCAGAAAACGTTAGTGCTCCTGGTGAGGTTCTGGCCAGGCCTGTCTCCACTCCCGGGCTGGTGTGCTCCAGCCCTGGGTTTCTAGTCTCAGGAGAAGCGTGGCTAGTCTGTGCCAGGAGGTTGGCAAATGCTGATGAAGAGACCCAGGTTGAAGCCTTGGGATCTAAGGGAGAGGCCCCAGTCACTGCTGTGGTGGACAGATCAAAAGAATCAGGACTGTTGCTAATGGTGGGGGATGTGTAAGTAGAGGAATTTATTTTCCTTCCCGAAGATGAGCTGGACTGTGACATGGTTGAGCTTGTCCCTGGGTTCTGTGACGCTGCTGTGCCAGAAAGGGGTGCCCTGGAGTGCTCAGAGCTCCCAGGCATAGCCATGCTTGTGCTATGCCCCGCGGGGGCACCCCGTGTGCTTCTGAGCTCCCTCATTGGGTCAGGTGAGGACGCCTGAGCATCACCTGTCGCCCTGCTGTCAGGGCTGGTTAAACCTGGGCTGGAGCCTGAAGTGACAGTCAGATTGTTCTGTCTTCCAGGAGCAGAGGTTCTGGTCGTGGTCTCAGCTGGGGAAGTAAAAGACAGGGCACTTTTGTTCACTGTAGTCACACCTGTGGAAACCTCACATCACAAACTGGTGCCTGTGTGCCCATGTGGATTCGGTGCTGCGGCCCCATGTGTTACAGGATGGGGTCGGAGCCCTGGATCCGAGGAGGCCCACGGGGTCAAGCAGGGATGGGTCAGCATTTGCCTTTTGGGGGCAGGTCTAAGACTTGTCCTCTGGGAGCCAGCTGCTGGCTGCCACGGGGCTCCCTGCAACTTTTCCTGATGGGCGATGTAACTGGAATCTCTGCACTTCTCCTGAGCAAACCTATGTCCGTCCGGAAGACCTGCTGTGGATGTGGGAAGCTGGGGGGAAACTGGGCAATCTTTCTGACTGAGAAGAGACAAATTTGTACAAGAGAAAGGACAGGGCAACCACAGAATTTCCCTAAGATGAAAAACCAGACTGCATCGGTTCCCCCCTTCAAATTTTAGTCCTTAAAGATCCATCTTGCCTCTTCTTCTCACACTGGTTCTCAACTCTGTCTGACATTCTCCCCCAAGGAATATTGGATAAAGGTGATGCCTTTTGGGTTTTTAACCCAAAAAAACCCCTCTGCTGCTACCTAGTGGGCAGAGGCCAGGGATGCTACTACCAACCACAGAGGCTTGGGCCACAGTACCAACCCCCTGCAAAGAGTACTGGACCCCCAATGCTCAAGAAGGCTGAGGTCCAGAAACCTTGCCCCAGCTTGACTTCCCAAAACATCCTTCCCATCGCCTTCTGTAAGTCATAGTGACATTGTTGAGGTTCCCCAGCCAAACAAATCATAATTCTTCATGCCTCTTTCCTCTCTGTCCATGGTTCACACTCTCCTCTTTCACAAATTAAGACCTATGCATCATTCAAGATCCAGTTCAAGCTAGTGTATTCATTCTTGTGTCCTCACTGAATTTTCTCAGTGTTCTACAATGGGCACACATGACTTCCACTGGAATTTTCAGGAAAGTCTGAGAAGGAAAATAAATATTGAGGCAAAAGGAAAAAAAAGTTAAATTTCCTTGCAACTTATAAGTCAGTCAGAGAAAGGCAAGTACCATACGATCTCACTCATATGGGGGAAGGGAAGGAAAAATCAAATAAGATAAAAGCAGAGAGGGAAGCAAACCATAAAAGACTCTGAGCTCTAGGAAACAAACTGAGGGTTGCTGGAGGAGAGGTGGGTGAGGGGATGGGGTGACTGGGAGATGGGCATTAAGGAGGGCACTTGATGTAAAGAGCACTAGGTATTGAATGCAACTGATGAATCACTGAATTTTACCCCTGAAACTAATAGTATACTATATGTTAATTCAATTGAATTTGAATTTTAAAAGATTGTTAAATAAAAATAAAATAGAAAAAAGGAAAATAAAATTGAAAAGCTACTGTGATAATTTTAAAAAGATCATTATTCAATACAATTTTGTCTTAGAGGTGCTGTATATCAGTATTGCTACTCCTGCTCAAACTAGGATTATGGTTCTCTTTTGGGGCAAACTCCTGGAGTTGCCAATTTATAACTGTATCGTGAAAGACACATGACAGTAATTCAACATTTCTTCCTTCTTAGTTCATTTAAAAATCATTTTAGTGTCTTAGTGAATGTTTTTGTTACTCTGCATTTTTTGTTGTTGACTAGTATATTACTTTATTTTTTTTAAGATGTGTATTTATTTATTCGTGAGAGATAGAGAGAGATAGAGGCAGAGACACAGGCAGAGGGAGAAGCAGGCTCCTGTAGGGAGCCCTAGTATATTACTTTATTTATTTATTTTTTAGGTTTTTTTTTTTATTGGAGTTCAATTTGCCAACATATAGCATAACACCCAGTGCTCATCCCATCAAGTGCCCCTCTCAGTGCCCATCACCCAGTCACCCCCACCCCCCGCCCACCTCCCTTTCCACCACCCCTTGTTCCTTTTCCAGAGTTAGGAGTCTCTCATGTTCTGTCTCCCTCTCTGATATTTCCCACTCAGATTACTTTATTTTTATTTTTTTTTTATTATTTTATTTTTTATTTATTTATTTATTTTTATTTATTTATGATAGTCACAGAGAGAGAGAGAGAGGCAGAGACACAGGCGGAGGGAGAAGCAGGCTCCATGCACCGGGAGCCTGATGTGGGATTCGATCCCAGGTCTCCAGAATCGCGCCCTGGGCCAAAGGCAGGCGCCAAACCGCTGCGCCACCCAGGGATCCCAGATTACTTTATTTTTAAATTGTGATCTAAGTTTGGTTATCTTTATCATTCACTTTATAAAACAGAGGCTGTAAATATTAAATACGTAGGTAAATTTCCCTATGACTTACAGCCCGTTGACAAGTCCTTGAAACAGGCAGAGTGACCTTCTAGGAAGCCAACTGCCTTTTGGAATATTCCTCAGCCATCAGAAAGGACGAATACCCACCATTTGCTTCGACGTGGGTGGAACTGGAGGGTATTATGCTGAGTGAAATAAGTCAATCAGAGAAAGACAATTATCATATGGTTTCATTCATATGTGGAATATAAGAACTAGTGAAAGGGACCATAAGGGAAGGGGGGGAAATTGAATGGGGAAAAACCAGAGAGGAAGACAAACCATGAGAGACTCCTGACTCTGGGAAACAAAGGGTTGCTGGAGGGAGGCGGGAGGGAGGATGGGGTAACTGGGTATCCATTTGTTGCATGAATGAATCAGTGCATGAACGACTTCATCTCAGGAGAGCACAGCCTGAGCACACCTATCATGGGAATGGGATGAAAGTAAAATTCACTGGTCCATTCATATATTAAGTCTCCACTGTTCACAGAAGTACTGTGCTGAGCTAAAGATGGCATCAGCTTCCTTAGACACCTGTAGATAATCTGTCCTGCAGAAAGCTGCCACCTCCATCCAGAGGGGTAGAGGATGATGGAGACAGAGCTGATAATGGTAAAATAAAAAAAAATTATTCAAAGATCTCTGTACCGGGTCCTCTCTTTACATAGGTTGCCCCACTGACTCTCCATAACCCTGTGAAAGTTCTTACTATTGAATGAATTAATATGTACAGTGTTTGTGTGGAAGGAGCCTCGGTGTCCATCGAAAGATGAATGGATAAAGAAGATGTGGTTTATGTATACAATGGAATATTCCTCAGCCATTAGAAACGACAAATACCCACCATTTGCTTCGACGTGGAGGGAACTGGAGGGTATTATGCTGAGTGAAGTAAGTCAATCGGAGAAGGACAAACATTATCTGGTCTCATTCATTTGGGGAACATAAAAAATAGTGAAAGGGAATAAAGGGGAAAGGAGAAAAAATGAGTGGGAAATATCAGAAAGGGAGACAGAACATGAGAGACTCCTAACTGGGAAATGAACTGGGGGGGGGGGGTGGAAGGGGAGGAGGGTGGGGGGGTGGAGGTGACTGGGTGGTGGGCACTGAGGGGGGCACCTGACGGGATGAGCACTGGGTATTATTCTGTATGTTGGCAAATTGAACACCAATAAAAAATAAATTTATTTAAAAAAGAAAAAAAATATGTACAGTGTTTGACACATAGTAAGGCACCCCAACATCAAGTCACTCTACCTTCTCAGGACAACCTAATGCAGAGGTAGTATAGACAAGATCATTTTTGTTTTCATACCCAAGATCTAGACAGCTCTCTCCAGTACCTGGACTGTCACCAGCAACCCCGCCACACCCTGTTTCAATTGAGCTTGGCATGATGGTCTCTGTAGTTAGGCAATGGAAGACACAAGGAGCAATGGTACGTATAAAAGTTCACTCTCTGAACAGAGAATTCTTTCTGAGAAGGTTCTGGTATAGAGTCCAAAGCTGAGGTTACACACTGGCCTTCTGTTCTCCAACTGGTAAGAGGTAAAATCTCAAAACAGAGTAAAGGTCAGGATTGTGAAAGCTTGCTAGATCTAGAAGGCGAGGAATCTTTAGGACCCAGTAGGTCAGGTTGTCATATTACAAGCGATTAAAGAGATGGATGCGGTTTTGGGGAATGGAGCACAGAGAGGTCTGTGGTGTATCTCAGAAACCAGAGACTGGTGTAAGTTTTTAAATGCTCCCAGAGGCCCTGACAGAGATAAGACCAGTATTCCCAAGGAGACAGCCCCCAGTGTGAAAACCCCAGGACAGAGGACAGTGGGCACTGAGCAGTCTTCTTGCAAAAAGGATGGATTGGAAGAAGCAAGGACAGGATGTTTAGCAGCATCCCCGGTGTCTACCCACCAGATGTCAGTAGCCCCTGCTCTCCAGACACAGCCAATGTCCCCAGAGGGCAAAAATTGCACCCAGTTCAGAACCACTATTTTGGAGGCATCTTCTCATTTAATATAGATTTCACAACTACTCAATCACACATTTTTTCTCACATTATAGATAAGAATCTGGAGGCTTAAAGAGGTTACCTCACTTGTCCGGAAAGTGGCAGAGGCGGGATTAGAACCCAGGCTGTCTGGCACCAGCACGGGTACTGTTAACTGCTCTGCTGGGTTGCATCTTTGTCATCCAGATATAGGGGACAATTTAGACTCCATGATGAGGAAGAGCCATCACTCAGGGCCAAGGAGCAGAGCGTGAAGAAGCCAGATGGGACTTGGGCCTCAAACTCCCTCTTCTTGTCTGCACCCGTTCCCCCCGAGAGGACATGTGGGCAGCTGTATCCCAGCAACAGGAAGCTGGACTGTGCATGTACCAGAGCTGATGGCCAGGTCCAGGCTGAGACCCGTCCACACTATTTGCAGCCAGGATAGGAGACAGATGTGGATAGAGAAGGTGGATTGGCAGCCAGGAGGGTAGAGGCAGAGGGATAAGAGCCAGGTTGTCTCTCTCCTGGCTGCTCTTAGGGAAGCCAATATTCATGACTAAGGCAGAGGAGGTGTGCCAGGCCGCAGAAGAAGTGCCAGGAATGGAATAAGTACAGGAGAGGGACCAGGATGGACTGCGACCAACTTGTTGTGGTTTGCCCTTGGACTTTCTCAATTTTAGCACTTAAAGATTCACATTCCTGGAGCACCCTCAGTCTCCGGCAAACCAGGATGGCTGGGTGGTGGCCCTCCTGGGATGTGTTCTCCTGACCTGGCATTCGTGCCCCCACAACCCTGGATCTGTGATGCACTGAAGCTTCTGGGGACAGCTCTGAGATCTGAGTACGGAGCCAGAAGACAAGGGAGCAGGCTGGTACCCACATCCAGAAGCCAGATCCAAATAGTGGCAGGGCGATACAGAGCATGGTGTTTGGAGTCGCATCCTGGGTTCCAAGCACAGCTCTCCCCCGGCCACATGGGGGACCTTCCACTGAGCTTCTGTGCCCTTCATCTGTGCAATGGGTGGGGTAATCTGGACCATGGAATCTACTGTCAAGAGTGGGTGGGTCCCTGTAAAAGCCACTGGGTCGGGCCTGGACTCTCCCAGAAGGTGGGAAAGGCTCATTCACCTGCTCACACTGCCCACCTGGGGGCAGCCCTGGGGACATCAAGTGACAAATTAGATGCAAAGAAGCCCAGGGCTGCCCCACCTTGCTGGACCCATCACTTTCCTTTTGGGGTAGGCCACCCAATAACTGGGAAGAAAGGTGACTCTTCCTTGAAGCCCAAGGAAAACATGAACAAATCTTTCCTCTTCTTTGGGAGATGAGTCCCAAGTGGTAAAAGATGAACTGAAATCCTGGCCAGAGTGGGTTGGACTCAGGGGCCCACCTCTTAGTTCCAAATATCCTCTGGCCATTGTCCAGGGACCCAGGAAGGCACTCAGCAGAGCGCAGTGAGATCTTTATATGTTCTATGCAGTCTTCACCCTTGGGGAGCCCTGCTGGGGGTGGGGGGCAGTGGAGGACAGCCCCTCATTTCTCCTGGGGGAGGCACCCGGGGACCAGGAAACTCCCAGGACACCAGTAATCTTGGTCAACCCTCTTGCCAGGCAGAGGGTGAAGTCAAGGCTTAGGAATCATCCAGACACTGAGATTTGGATCCTTGCTGTGTGACTTTGAACAAAAGAATTCACCTCTCTCTGAGCCTGTCTCCTCGTCCACAAAACGGGAGACGTAGACGTCCCATTTTCAGCCACACAAGGCTCAATTGAGATATTGCAGGTAAAACCCTGGCACACAGGATGTGCACAATGTAAGATGACGGTTACTAAGGTCCTTTGGGATCTCTCCAGGGGAAAGGAGAGAAAGAGCACAGGATACAGATGTGGGAGAAGATGGATGGGGCCCAAGGTGGAAGGAGAGGTAAGGAATAGATTTCCTCCAGCTCTGGAATTTTTAAAAAATTATTCTTTGGGGGCACCTGCGTGGCTCACTGAGCATTTGCCTTCGGCTCAGGTCATGATCCCAAGGTCCTAGGATCAAGTCCCGCGTTGGGCTCCCTGCAGGAAGCCTGCTTCTCCCTCTGCCTGTGTCTCTGCCTCTCTCTCTCTCTCTCTCTCTCTCTCTCTGTGTGTGTGTGTGTGTGTTTCTCATGAATAAATAAATGAACTAAAGAATAAAAATTTATTTTTATTTAAAATAAATTTTAAATAAAAATTTAAAAATTACTCTTTGGGGAGAAGGAAACTCAGAGAGGTTAAGTGTCTGGCCCAAGAACACTCAGCCTGTCAGTCAGTGCTAGATTTAGATTTCTTTTCATCTCTGACCAGGGATTAAGGGAGTCTTTTCCAGCATTTAACTCAAAAGTCCTGGAGGGTGTCTGGATTGATTCCAGGGGAATCCCTGCCCTGAGTGGTGTCCCAGGCACTATGGAAATGATGGGGCGGTGGGGAGGGGAGTCAAGCCATAGTCCAGGCGACCAGCACTCCCTGGGACAGGAACAGGAGTTTACCCAGCTCAAACAGCACCCTAGCATCAGACTTGGGAGTGAGCCTTGGGGACAAAAGCTGTTAAACAGCCTCTGTTTGTGGCTACGTGCTTTGGGGACAGCTCAGGGGGGACACACCCCATCGGAGGTGGTGGGATTGTCCCATATAAACCCGCCCACCATTCAGGTCATTGTGTGGATGGATGCCTCACAATGACATCTAACCACAAAGCTCTTCCCGGGGCCAGAGCCGGGCCTCCGTGACTCAGGGCTGGGGGGCTGGGGAGCCTTCCCCACCTGCTCTGGGAGCTGCAGCCTGGTCTGGGTGAGGGAAGGGCAGGGGGGCTCCAGGCTGCCACTGTCCAGGGTCTCATGCCCGCCCAGGATGGGGAAGCCCCTCTCGACTGCCCCTCATGCCCTGGTGGCCTCTATTTCCCAGCTGAACATTGAGGACAGTCCTTTCTCCTGGGACGAGGAAAGGAACAGGTACTTAGGCACCTGGCAGAGGGTCGATGTTCCCTCTACAAGCCTCCGGATGTCTTGCACACCCAAGAGGTTTGGCTAGAAAGCCCAGACTTCCTGCCCAAGGAAGCAGCTGGAGTGTAACAGTCCAGGGGGCCAGACAGCCCAGGGGTCACATGAGGGAAATCTTGGTCTTCCCTCTGTAGACGAGAGAGCCTGGTCTCTCCCCACAGCATGTAAGCACACCAAGCCGGCCCTCTGCCTTTCCCAGAAGCCAGTGGGCTTTCTCCTATAGGCAACAAGGCCCAAGCTAATCCCCCCAAATGACCAGCCGGCTTGCAAAGTCCCCTTTGGGATCTAAGAACACACCTCCCTAAACCTCACAGGCTGCCTTTCTGCTTCCACCCCTCCCTGTGCCTTCCCTACCGTGCAGCCCAGATCCACTCACATCACACTGAACTAACCCAAACACTCTTGGCAGTTCCCTGCCTCCTGGCCCTCTGAGCGCACAGATCTCCCTGCAGGGCTGCCCTTCCCTCCCTTCCACTAATCGTACCCATAGAAATCCCTGCCAACCCCAAAGCCACCCTGCAGCGCAGGAACTCCCCGGCCGCCAGTGCTCCTCTGCTCATCCTTGCACCCTGCGTGACCAGAAGCTCCTGGAAGCCGGGCTCTGTGGCGGCCTCGTTCCCCACCTCAGAGCCGGGCACAGGTGCCGAGGCCAGGGGACAGTGCACGAAGGAAGGAGTGCCTGGCCATCTCTGCACCGATCCCAGCAGATGTTTAATGCGTGACGCAGTGGTTTTGTGAATTGGCCTGTCAGTGGGGGCAAACGCAGCCTCATCTGGCCAGCGGTGATGCAGGACTTTGCCAGAAAGCAAAAGGCCTCCTGGCTGCCCCCGGGGTGGCGGGGGTGTTGGGGACGCCTGAGCCACCTGTCCCATCTGCCCCCTCCTCTCCTGGCCCCAGCCCGGCCCACTCACCTGGCGCACAGATGAGGAGGAGGCTCGCAGCCAGAGCCAGCAGGTGCCCGCGCCGGCGCCCCGGGTGTGCAGGGCCCCCCCAGCCCATGCTCCTGCCTGGCCGCCCTGGGCCGTGCTCCTCAGCCCTGAACAAGTCCCAGTGACTGAACCCGGCCCAGCCCAGCCCTGGCTCCTGGGAGGGTGGTGAGGACACGCCTTGCTGAGCTTCCCAGAGAGGCAGGGCCCGCCCTGGGGGAAGCAGTGGTTCGCTGCTGGCAAAGGTCAGCTGGCATTTCTCGGTGCCCACGTAGTAGCTAACAGCCACAGAGAGACACCCTCCGTGGGGAGAGGCTGGAGGGGACCCCCACCCGCCAGCCCCCTGTGGATCCCGAGCCTGCTGTCAGACAGAGAGAGACCCACCAGGGTCCATCTGGGCTTAAGGCCAGACAGGGACCCAGGGCAGGGACCTGTCCCCTTCTTTGAAGCCCCTGACTTCCACGCACACCTTCCTGCTCAGGGGCTGGTACCACCAGACTGGAGCTGGGTGGACCCTCCCTGGGGGAGGCACATCTG
This sequence comes from Vulpes lagopus, assembly GCF_018345385.1. Classification (NCBI taxonomy): domain Eukaryota; kingdom Metazoa; phylum Chordata; class Mammalia; order Carnivora; family Canidae; genus Vulpes; species Vulpes lagopus. Next base: position 6,402,880 of record NC_054830.1, read on the forward strand.
GCTCTGAGTGCTTTGGAATGTGCGGGAGTGGAGAGGAGACTGCACTCCCACATGGGAACTGCCCGGCTGCCAGGGGAGCTGAGGGCTGGGCCTGTTGCACCTGTGCGGCCCGGACCACCCCCGAACCCCGCGAGGCACACGTGGCAGTCCTGGGGGTCCGCAGTCCCTCACTCGCAAGCCAAACGCTTCTGCTGTCCCTGCCCGGGGCAGAGAGGAGCATGGGAGGCTGGCAAGGGCTGCAGGGAGGGGATTTGGGATACTGACTCCTCCTTGGAAACGCTGTACGCTCCACAGGCTTCTTACCACCCCAGGCTTTGGTCTGGACACCCGAAACTGCGTCTCTCCTGCCACCTGCCCAGTGCAGATGGCCAGAACAATCCTCCGTAGGTACCCCGTACTCCTCAGTGACCCCCATCCACTCCCCTTTTGTTTTGCACTTAGGAGCCCCCGGCCCCCCACTCATTCTCCAACCCCCCTGAAGCCTCTAACAGCCTGACAGGTGGGTTGATCTTCTGAACCAGAGGAAAATGCAGGCAGGTGCCCAGTGTGAAGGCGGTGGGCAGGGGACACCCTACTGCATCTTATATCCAGAGCCAAACTCCATGAGCCCGTGGTAATCAAGGGAAGCTTATCAGAAACTCCCAGGTCCTTCCACGTTCAGTGAAACTTCCTGCTAACCTACTCTCTTGTCTTCTTTTTTTTTTTTTTTAAGGTTTTATTTATTTATTCATGAGAGACACAGAGAGAGAGGCAGAGACATAGGCGGGGGGAGAAGCAGGGTCCCCCCACAGGGAGCCCAATGTGGGACTTGGTCCAAGGACTCCAGGATCACGCTCTGGGTCAAAGGCAGATGCTCAACCGCTGAGCCACGCAGGTGTCCCTGTCTTCTTGCCCTGCTCCCCATTCACACACTCCTAGGACAGAGGCACCCCGAACCCCGACTCTGCTCTGAGCATGCAGCCTGGCCGAGATGTACAACCAATGAGTTTACAGGTGGTCGAGCTGGAGTGGCAGCGGCATAGAGGCTGAGAGGAGACACCCGTCTCAGACTGGGAGGGGACAGGGAATCAGGGAAGTCTTCCTGAAGGAAGTGCCACGTACACTGAGCTTGAAGGATAAGCTGGGTCGGCTGGGCGAGGCAAGATAGAGAGAGGGGTCCAGAGGAAAGACACAGTGTTAGCAAAGACTGAAGGCGGCGGGAAGGGAGCCTCTGCCTAGACCCCCATTGAGAGTTCTCTACCCTGAGGCATCCCTCCCTTCTTTAAGTAAAACAATCACAGAGAAACGGAGGCCAAAGGGGAAAGGAGAAAAAATGAGTGGGAAATATCAGAAAGGGAGACAGAACATGAGAGACTCCTAACTCTGGGAAAAGAACTAGGGCGGGTGGAAGGGGAGGTGGGCAGGGGGTGGGGGTGACTGGGTGATGGGCACTGAGGGGGGCACTTGGTGGGATGAGCACTGGGTGTTATTCTATATGTTGGCAAATTGAACACCAATAAAAGATAAATTTATATTAAAAAAAAAAAAAAAGAAACAGAGGCCAAGGTGGTCGGTCCTATTTGAAGGTGATCACCGTATACGCTCCCCCCACCTCACAGAGGGGACAACAGGGCACCCAAGAGCATCAGATTAATGACAGAGCTGGGACCACACCCCAGACCTCTGGATCCCCCAAACTGTCCTCATTTAAGCAATTCAATTTTTCTTTCTCTAGAAGGTGACAACAAGCCCCCCTGAGCCCCATCAGGGTCTGGGAGCTGCCCTGCTCTCCACGGTGCACACAGGGGTTATTGGGTTCAAGTTCACACTGGGTGATCACAGCTACTGTTTACTGAACACCCAGCTATGTGCGGACACAGCATCCAGTCATCACCAGGACACTGACATCATGGACATCATGGACATGGACATCACCATCACCCTCACCTCAGTTCTGTAAGCCAACGGCTGTGCGCTGCTGCATGGCGCAATGAGAACCCCAAGGCCTAGGGATTTGCCCAAAGTCACTCAACTAGCATCTAGCAAAGCTAGGATTTAAACTCAGTTTTGATCTAGAACAGTGCTTCTCATCCAGGGGTGATTTCTTCGCCCTAGAGGGCTGTTGACAATGTCTGGAGTCATTTTTTGGTTGTCGTGACAGGAAAGGGGGCTGCTACTGGTATCAAGCGGGTAGAGGACAGAGATGCTGGTGGAAACCCTACAGTGCCCAGGACAGCCCCCCAACGCTGAATTATCCAGCCCTGAGTGTCAATAGTGCCACCGATACGAAACCCTGGTTCAAACCTGTGCTGTCGTCCAGCAGAACCTTCTGTGATAATGTTCAGGTTCCACGTCTGTGCCACCGTATTGGGTCACCCACAGTGAGCCACATGTGGCTCTCCAGCATTTGAAAGGTGGCTGGTACAGTCAATGATCTGAATTTCTAATTTCGCTTCATCTTAATTTAAAAAGCCAACTCTCGGTTTGGTCAGTGGAAAATGTGTGATTAGGCTTGCAACACCTTGGGCATGTGCACGTACTTTTTCTTTTCTTTTTTTTTTAATATAATTTATTTTTATTGCTGTTCAATTTGCCAACATACAGAATAACCCCCAGTGCTCATCCCGTCAAGTGCCCCCCTCAGTGCCCATCACCCAGTCACCCCCACCCCCCGCCCTCCTCCCCTTCCACCACCCCTAGATCGTTTCCCAGAGTTAGGAGTCTCTCACATTCTGTCTCCCTTTCTGATATTTCCCACTCATTTTTTCTCCTTTCCCCTTTATTCCGTTTCACTATTTTTTATATTCCCCAAATGAATGAGACCATATAACGTACCTTTTCGATGGGAATTTTATGAAACATAAAGGCAGGTCAAATCGTTTCATATGAAAAAATCTAGTATCTGAAATGAAACGAGCTCTAGTTGGAAATGCATGCTGGATTTAGAAGCCACGGTGTGGGGGAAAAAAAAACGTAAACCATCCCCTTGGTCATTTTCACACTGCTTACTTACTAAAATGATAAATATTTGGATATATTGGGTTAAAAAAAATATCTGGTGAAAATTGATTGCACCTGATGACTTTTTACTCTCTTAACCTGGCTACTGGGAAATCTACAATTACATATGTGACTTGGGGTCCCTTCCTATTGGATAATGCTGGTCTGGGATCGAAGTGCTCCCCACTATAAATAATTATTTAAGATAATAATACCATTATTGTTTAATTGTTGAATCTTAAACACCTTAACAAAGAAATACCTTCACCTCTCTTTGCTCTGTCTCCCTCGTCTTGGCGGTTCCTCCACCATGGGGTGGCATCCATGGTCCCCTGTCTACCTCTGAGTGTGTTCAGATGTGTCAGCAGGAACACTTGGGAATTAGGGGTGACAGGGCAGGTGTCTGGGTGTTCTCTCTCAGAGGCCTGCCTGTCCTTCTGTGGGTGCGTGGAGAGAACGGTGGTATCAGAGAGGAAGTGAAACAGCCTCTGGCTCCTGCCGTCCCCAGACCAACAGGGCAGAAAGAGGGAGGAGAAACCCACGGTGTCATCATGGAACCAGCAGGAGGAGTGGGTTTCTAGGACAAGAGAAAATCCTCCATACAAATGTCATAATCAAGGAGGAAGGAGAAGCTCCAGAGAAACTGTTGGGTGATACTTGAGAAAGGAGTTTCCATGCAGAAGGATGACAGATTGTCCACTTAGAAGGCAATGACAACAAGTAGAACTCCAATTTAAAAAAAAAAAAATACAAAAAAAATAAATAAAAGGCAATGACAACAGCAATAATAATGTTTACTGACCACCTATTGTATGCCAGGTATTAGGGAACCAGGAAGAAGGGTGCCAGGGGCTGAGAGTGCTAACATTAAACCACAGCCTTAACGCCCGGCATTTATGCAATGTTTTCTCTGAGCCCCACCCTTCATGGACTGTAACAGTTCACTGGGTTCTCGTGGTGTCTCTGTGAGGTGGTGTGGCCATCGACCCATTCCACGGAGGAAGGAACTGAAGTGCAGAGGCCTTGCAGTGAGGCACTGTATGTTTCCATTCACAACAGGTTCGAGAAGAGGCAAGATGGGGATGGGGATGGGGATGGAAACTAGAGTAATGTTCTGGGGATGGGAATAGTGCCTGGAAAAGAGACATGAGGGAAACTTCTAGAGTAGGAGTGCTCCACTGGGGACAGTTATGCCCCCCACCCCAGGGACATTTGGCAATGTCTGGAGACATCTGGCTCCCAAAACAGGTAGTCTCACAGAGGCCATCCAACGGGTCCATGAAAGGTGTCACTCATCGCCAGGGGAATGCAAATCAAAACCACAATGAGATATCACCTCATACCTGCTGGGCTGGCTGTTATAAAAAAAAGACAGGAGATAACAACTGTTGGTGAGGATATAGGTAAAAGGGAACCCTTGTGCTCTGTTGGCACGAATCTACTTTGGTGCAGCCGCTACGGAAAACCATATAGCAGCCAAAACACTAATTCAAAGGGAAAATACGCACCCCTATGTCTAATGCAGCATTATTTACAATAGCCAAGGTATAGAAGCAAGCCAGTCCATCAATAGATGGACGAATAAAGATGCGATGGAACAGAATCGAATATTACTCAGCCCATCAAAAAGAATGAAATCTTGCCATTTGCAACAACGAGGATGGAGCTAGAGGGTATAATACAAAATGAAATCAGTCAGTCAGAGAAAGACAAATACTATATGATTTCACTCCCGTGTGGAATTTAAGAAACCAAACAAGCAAAGGGGGGGGGGGGGAAATAAGAAAGAGACAAACCAAGAAATAGACTCCTTTTTTAAAAAATAAATATATTTTTTATTGGTGTTCAATTTGCCAACATACAGAATAACACCCAGTGCTCATCCCGTCAAGTGCCCCCCTCAGCGCCCGTCACCCAGTCACCCCCACCCCCCGTCCACCTCCCCTTCCACCCCCCCAGTTCGTTTCCCAGAGTTAGGAGTCTTCCATGTTCTGTCTCCCTTTCTGATAAAGAAATAGACTCTTCATTACAGAGAACAGGCTGCTAGTTACCAGAGGGGATGTGGGTGGGGAATTGGGGAAAGGGTGATGGGAATTGAGAGGTGCACGGGTCATGATGAGCACCGGGTGATGTATGAAAGTGTTGAATCGCTATATACTGTACACCTGAAACTAATATAACACTGAAAATAAAACTTTTAAAAACCAGTATGGCAATTCCTCAAAAAAATTTAAAATAGAGCTACCATGTGATCCAGCGACCAATCCCACTTCTGGGTATATATTCAAAGGAAATGCAAAGAGGATCTCAGGAAGATATCTGCGCCCCCATGTTCACTGCAGCATTATTTACAATCCCCAAGGCCTGCAAAGAACCTGGGTGCCCTTGGGTGGATGAACGGGAAAAGAAAATGCGGTATAGGTAAACAATGGAGTGGCATTCAGCTGTGGAAAAAGAAGGAAATCCTGCCTTTTGCAACAACTCGGATGAAACGTGACGGCATTGTGCTACGTGAAATAAGTCAGACAGAGAAAGACAAATACTGTGCCATCCCGCTTACATGTGGGATCTAAAGAAACCATACTCACTAATACAGACCACAGATTGGTGGCTGTCGGAGCCAAAGGTAGGGGTGGGGGAAATGGGTGAAGATGGTCAAAAGGTAAAAACTTCCAGGAAAAAAAAAAAAAAACCAGCAGAGAGGTATGGGTGCTACTGGCATCCAGGGGCCAATGGCCGGGGTCAAGGTCAACATCCTAGATTCACAAGACAGCCCCTCGCAGCCAAAATCTGCCTCACCCAATGTCAATACCTCGGAGGCTGAGACATCATGTCTTTCCTCTAGAGAGGAAAGGAATGTTCTATACCTCGAGCTGTACAGGGCTGCACATATGTAAGAATCCATTGAGCCATACACTTATGAGGAGGGCGTTTCGTGCACTTTACTGGGTGGATGTCAGACCTCAACAGAAAGTGCTTAAAAATTAGCTTAAAAATTTCAAAACTCCAATTGGCAGAGTGTGATGCTGAATTGAGGCCTGTGTGAAATAATATTTTTTTCCCCCTGGCCAGAGACAGCGCCTGCTCCCTGCTTGCCTTCTCACTCTCTCCAAATCTTTCTGTACAACTCCCCTGTTCAAAGCCCCCCATGCCCTCCCACTACAGTTGAAGTAGAATCTGAATTCCCCCACGGTGACCCTCATAGCACTCAGGTCTGCCTCCAGCCACCTCTGGGTCTTCTCCTCTCTCTGCTCTGCTCCACCACACTGGTCTCTGCCCTGGAACTGACCCGCCACAGGCCCTTTGCACATGCTCTTCCCTCTGCCCGGCTCTCTATACAACTGGCTCCTTCCCATCCCTCCAGCCTCCATTCAGATGTTACTTCCTCCGAGAAGTCTGCCCTCCCCACCGCCGAACTGTCCTGCCTTCTCCCTCACTCGCCACCTTACCATCCCCTTCCTTTACTCCCTAGCACCTGCCAATTTTCTGAGTCTACGTTGTCATCCACCCATTGTGCAGTAACCAAAGTGTGAAGATTTCCTCCCTCCAGCTGAGAAGGGAATCCTGCTGTATTTAGTTTAGCTGGATGAGGGCAGGGCAGCCTTGGAACCAGCCTTCTGGGCGCACACTTTGTGAAATGCTGCCCAGGACCCCACCTCTCATGGAATCTTTGACGTAACTCTTGACTCCCTTCCAGCCACCTCACCTCAGTTCAAGCCCTCATCTTCTCCGACTTTTCGAAATCGTCTCTTTAGTCATCCCCTGCCCCAGCTCCCCTCTGAGTTCCCCTCCACCCAGCCACACACTGACCTTTCAAAAATGCAAACTGGCCATGCCCCACCTCTGGTTGAAATTCTTCGGGACCGTCTCATCACCCTCAGGATCAAGTCCAAGCTCTCCAGCCTGGCTCTCTGGCCCACCTTGCTCTAGGACCTACCCCCTCGCCCCCCCCCACACACACACCTGCCTAATTACAATCTCCCCATACACCAGCGCGCTTCAGCCTTGCCAAAACCCCATCCTTCACCACCACATTGGACACAGCTTCTACCTGGCGAGTCGTTCTAGGGCTGTTTTCCTCGGCCAGGGTGGCCTTCCTGCTCTGGACCTGACTCATTCCTTCAAAGGCTTTGCTGACATGCCTGGTGATCCATGAAGCTCCCCACTGCCTCCCACAGACGGAATGCTTGCCTGCCCTCCCAGTTTCCAGAACACCCTGTAACTTCCTCTGTGAGAGGGCCCGACCACACCATCTCATATCTGTGTTTTCATCTCTTACGGCTCCCTAGATTCATGAGTACCACATAGGGCATCTGACACATACAGGAGGTATGCAAAATAAATAAATAAAAATTTACCGACTGATTCATTCATTTTTTGACTACTCACCAGGCACCGAGGGGATAGAGAGGTGAATGAGACAGACATGGCTGAAAAAGCAAATAAATTTCTTCCTACCCACTGCACCTCCCTTGTGTTTTCTTTTCTTTTTAAGATTTTATTTAATTATTGATGAAAGATACACAGAGAGAGGAAGAGACATAGGCAGAGGCAGAAGCAAGCTCCCCACAGGGAGCCCGATGCGGGACTCAATCTCAGGACCCCGGGAGCACGACCTGAGCCAAAGGCAGACACTCAACCACTGAGCCACCCATGTGTCCCTCTCCCTTGTGCTTTCTATACCCCTTTGGTGCTTCATCCTTCTTCCAATTTTAGTGGGTGTTTGTGTCTGGTGAGCAGGACCCCCTGAGGGAGCCTAAACTGATTCAGTCTCAAATCTGAACACATCTGGGAGATTCTGGAGGATGGATTTGAGGTCCATTGTTATCAGGGTGTCTGTCCTTTGGCATTACTGACATTTGTAGATGGATAATCCTTCACTGTGGGGGGTTGTCCTATGCACTTTATGGTGCTCAGCCACATTCTTGAACCTCCACCCACAGATGCCATAGCAACCCTCTCCCCTCCTCACCTCCAAATATCTCCAGATATTGCCAACTTTCCTTGAGGGGCAAAATCACTCCAGATTAAGAACCACAGATTTAGATCAATCCCAAAGCATCTGGCCCAAAGATAAAATGGGAGTCATCAAGAAGAGAAGTGACTCCAAGTATCGCCCAGTGGTTAAAAACTTAGAGTTCTCACAAATATTGACAGAATTATACACTTAAGATCTGTGAGCTTTATCATATATAAATTATACTTCCATATAAAAGAGAAAAAGGCAGGTAATATTCTACATGTTTCTAAGGTGATGTTGATGTTCTATCTACAGCTTGATAGGAGTTTAGATTGCACTGATATATACTTTTGCCCCAACTTGGCAAATTATACCTGATTCTAGACAGGTCTCTTGAAGTAAGGGAAACAAAAGCAAAAATAAATTATTGGGACTACATCAAAATAAAAAGCTTCTACAAAGCAAAGGAACAATCAACAAAACTAACAGGCAACCTACAGAATGGGAGAAGATATTTGCAAATGACATATCCAATAAAAGGTTAGTATCTAAAATATACAAAGATCATATACAGGGCTCCTGGGTGGCTCAATCGATTAAGTGTCTGACTTTGGCTCAAGTCATGATCTCAGGGCCCTGGGTTTGAGTCCCATGTCAAGCTCCTTGCTCAGTGAGGAGTCTGCTTTTCCCTCTCCATCTGCCCCTCCACCGGCTCATTCTCTCTCTCTCTCTCAAATAAATAAATAAAATATTTTTTAAAAAGGAATATATATGACTCAGCACCCAAAAAACAGATAACTGACTTTTAAAAATGGCCAGACATAAACAGAGATTTCTCCAAAGAAAGCCTCCAGATACATGAAAAGATGCTCAACATCATGCATCATCAGGGAAATACAAATCAAAACTACAATGAGATACCACCTCACCTGTCAGGATGGCTAAAATCAAAAAACACAAGAAACAACAGGTGTTGGCAAGAATGTGGAAGAAAAGGAACCTTTGGGGCAGCCTGGGTGACTCAGTGGTTTAGCACCTGCCTTCTGCCCAGGGCATGATCCTGGAGTCCTGGGATCGAGTCCCACATCAGGCTCCCTGTATGGAGCCTGCTTCTCACTCTGCCTGTGTCTCTGCCTCTCTCTCTCTCTCTCTGTCTATCATGAATAAATAAATTTTTTTTAAATTTTTAAAAAGATTTAAAAAGAAAAGGAACCTTCTTGCACTGTTGGTCAGAATGCAAACTGGTGCAACCACTATGGAAAACAGTGTGGAGTTTCCTCAAATAGAACTACCCTGTGATCCAGCAATCACACTACTGGGTATTTACCCAAATAACACAAAAACACTAATTCTATGTTTATAGCAGCATTATCAAGAATAGCCAAACTATGGAGAGAGCCCAAATGTCCATCCACTGATGAATAAAGAAGATACGGTATACACCATGCAGTATTATTCAGCCATAAAAAGAATGAAATCTTTCCATTTGCAATTATGTGGATGAAGCTAGAGAGTATAATGCTAAGTGAAATAGTCAGAGAAAGACAAATACTATATGATTTCACTCATATGTGGAATTTAAGAAACATAACAAATGAGCAAAGGGAAAAAAAGAGAAATCAAGAAACAAACCCTTAATTATAGAGAAGGGAAGGTGCATGGTGGGATGGGCAAAATAGGTGAAGGAGACTAAGGAGTACACTTGTGATGAGGACCAGGCGATGCTTGGAAATGCTGAATCACTATATCATACACCTGAAACCAACATAACACCGTAGGTTAATTATACTGGGATTAAAATTAAAACTTAAAATATACCTGAAATCTGTGCATTTCACTGACTGTAAATTTAATCTCAAAAGATAAAAATCTATGCACAAATACTGAACTTTGGTTAGCTCTCTGCATGGTGAACTATTTAGAGGGTAAGAGTATTGATAATACAACTTCCTTAGAATGCGTAAAAAAGAACATGGTTAGAAAAGGTGGTAGAGGGATGGGTAGATGGACAGATATTGGATGGACAGACAGATGGATGGTGTCTGGGTAGATGGATAATGGATGAAGTGGTGGATGATGTATGGATGTATGGATGGATAGATGATAGATGATAAAGCAAATATGGCAAAATGTGAATATAGAATCTAGGTAGTGGGTACTAAAGAATTCACACCAACATTCTTTCAACTTTGCTGTATGTTTGAAATTGTTCATAATGAGAGGTTGGAAAACAGTGCTTTGGGATGTACACTTAAATTTGTGCTATTAAAAAAAATTTGTGCTATTAATGTATGCCATTTCTAATTCCTTTAAAAAGGAGAAAATAAGAACCTATATGGTTTTGTGGTTAGATTCACCACTGACCTAGCTGCGCCTTTTCTCCCTCAGAAACTGCCTTCTCTCCCATCAACTTGGGGTGGTGATTTATCGAGGCAAGGTCCCAGGTACAAGCTTCTAGTGTCAGACACACAGGTTCGAATCACGGCTCCACCACTTCTCAGCCTTGGACAATGACCTCTCCTGTGCATGTCAAACAGGCAATGACAGTGCCTACCTTGCAACATTGCTAATGAGGCTGACATGTGATGCCTCGTATCCATATATAGCAGAGCTAGTGACAACTAGAGGTGACACTAAGCATGTTTATTGGGGAGCATGTGTAAGAGAGCTTCTGCAGTCACCCTAGGGGAGATGTTGATCAACTTCAGAAAAGCCAAGAGAGAGGAAACGGCATGGGTTCTCCCTCTCAGAAGGAACCAACCCTGTGAACACATTGACACTGATCATGGACCTCTAGCCTCCAGAAGTGTGACATAATATATTTCCTTGTTGAAGCCGCTCAGTTTGTGGCACTTTGTTACAGCAGCCCTAGGAAATGAATACACCTGTAAATAGCAACAAGGAAGCCAGGAGTGGGGCAGGAGGGCAGGGGTCAATGGTTTTATTCACACCAACAGGCTTTCTTCATGGCTGAGTAATATTCCATTGTATACATAGACCATATCTTCTTTATCCATTCATCCATCGATGCAATGACACGGATGGAGGCAGAGAGTACAATGCTAGGTGAGATAAGTCAGAGAAAAGACAAATACCATATGATTTCACTGTTGGTCAGAACTATTTAGTGGAATTTAAGAAACAAGACAAATGAGCAAAGGGGAAACAAGAGAGAGGGAAACCAAGAAACAGACTCTGAACTATAGAAAACAATCTGATGGTTACCAGAAGGCAGGGGAGGAAGGTGGGGGCAACAGGTGATGGGAATGAAGGAGTGCACTTGTCATGATGAGCCCTGGGTGATGTGTGCAAGTGCTGAGTCACTATATTGAACACCCGAAACTAATATAATGCCGTATGTTAACTCTACTGGAATTAAAATAAATTAAGATAAAATAATGAAAAAAATCTTGATAGGTTTTTTCCAGGGGCTGCCACATGCCAGGTACTGTGTCTGGTATGAGGATGTCACAGTGAACAAGAGCCACAGCCCCTGCCCTAGGGGGCTTTGGAGCGAGGAAGGAGGCAGGTGATAAGGAATAGCATACATGTGTCTGTGATGTCAGATGACTTACAGGGTGGGGATTTAATCTAGCCTCAGGCTTGCTGAACCCTGGGAGTGAGGAGACCTGAAGAGTGAGTAATATCAGACAAAGGGAGCCCAGAGGAGCAGTTCACCAGATGCCAAAACCAGAGGCTAGAGTGAGCTGGAGCAGAAGTTTCCTTTGAGAAAGGCCCAGAGAGAATCTGGAGAGACAGGTGGTAAGGCCCAGAAGGCCATGGGCCCAGGCATGGTTGACAGAATAATGGCCTCCCAAAGATGTCTCCATCCTAATTCCCAGCCCCGCAAATGTGACCTTATGTGGCAAAAGGGACTTTGCAGATGTAGTCAAGTTAAGGATGTTGAGATGGGGAGATGCTCCTGGATGACCCTGGTGGCCCAGTGCCATCACCCAGGTGCATCTAAGAGGGAGGTGGGAGGTCAGAGTCCCAGAAGGAGATGTGATAAGGAAAGTAGAGTGAGAGAGAGATCTGAAGATGCTCCACTAGTTTGAAGACAGAGGGTGGGCCCATGAGCCAAAGAATGTGGACAACTTTCTAGAAGCTGGAAGAGGCAATGAACAGGTTCTCCCCATCACTCAGTTTGTGGTGACTTGGTACAGTTTGTGGTGACTTGGCCATAGGAAACTTGTACACCCCAGAGCAAGTTGAGAGGGACTTTATGGGGGTGCTCAAAGGAGTGATGTTATCTCCCCACAGCTCAGAGCAATCGTCCAACTTGCTCATTGGGTGAAGCAGAGGCAGATGCAGGATTTGAACCCAGGCAGGTCCAAGTCCAGAGCCCGCACCTGTGTGTTCCCAGCACTGTACTTCGCTGTGTGTTTGTTAAAATAGATGAACAGACCAACGAAAGCATCCATGATCCTGCAGCTGAGATGTCCTTCTCCAAAGACCCTCCTCCAAGGAGGTGGCAGCAGTGAACATTTCTGGGGGGAATCTTTGAGGAGACCTTGAACCCCAGTATGCCAGGATGGGGGCAAGGGGCACAAGCCCCAGGTTGAGGCCTCTCACGGGATTCAGTACTATACTGTTTTCTTTCAAGAAGGGACTTCCCAAGAGTGGTCTTTTTGAGAGGCCATGGGGACAGATTTTAATTCTGTGAAAATGCTTGGGTTTTCCTAATCTATAAGGCCCCACTACAACATTCCCCCTGTGGAGTCTTTCAGCCTCTACTTGGATGCCTCTCGTGATAGGGAGCTCACTATCTTGCTCAACTCTCATGAGTAATCCCAACTCTCATGATTAACCACGACAACTTCCCTCTGTTGATAACTTATTTCTGACTGCTAGAGCCCCAAAGTCTTCTTCCCCCTTCCAACGGACAATCTCTTGGCTTTTTCTTCAGCCAGAAACAGATTGCAAAATAATGTATGTGCCTCTTCAGTTCACTGCACTCAGATTGAGATCCAAACACCACACACTGGCTGGGGAAGTGGTGGTAGGCCATTGTCAAAGCTGGCCCTCAATGATCCCCACCTCCTGACCATCACACCCTCGTGGAATCCCCTCCCCTCAGATATGGGCTGGACTTAATGAATCTGTGCTAATGAACGGAATACAGCAAGAGCGACAGCATGGCCCTTTTGTGATTAGGTTCCAAGACTACAGCTTCTAACTTGTTGGACTCCCTTTGTTGGCTTTCTGGCTTGCATGCTCTGGTGAAGCAAATGGCCACGCGGGAGAGGACCACGGGCGTGGGAATCGAGGGTGGTCTCCTGTCAAAAGCCAGCAAGTTTGTGGGGATGGGGAGGACATTAATCTCTTCTGCCACAACAGATACAAATGCTCCCCACCCCAAGCTACCCCTGCCCCCCTCGTTGACCTCTTATGACTCCCTGTTCACACATCACTGCCGTTCGACCTTTGTAAAGCTCCCTGGACATGCCACGCGTGTTGTCTCCTAAGAGATTTCACATAGGCTGTTGCATCTGCCTGACATGCCTTTCCTCCTGCAGGATCCCTTTCGGTCTTGGCTCCAATGTCACGGATTCAGAGAGACCATCACTGACCACCTTATCTGTAGTAGCCTCCAGCCCCTCGCTCACCTGCCTCTGTGTTCGCTTTTTTATAACCTAGATTTTTGGCCTTTGTGAGAGCAGAGACCCGAACCGTGTTGCTTGCTTGTGCAGTCTTCCTGCCTAGCACAAGCGGAGCCACAGAGCAAGTGCTCAGTAAATATTTGCCAAGTGAGTGAGTGGGTGAATGAAGCTGGTGCCAAGGAGATGTGTCTGCTTGATGCTTTCAGCTAGAAAACAAAGCAAGAGCAGGAGCTGGCGCCACATGCCCAAATGTCCGGCACCATGCCCTGCCCAGGTCTTGCCGGTTGGGCAGGTAGAGGTCAGCCTGCACTTCCTCTGCCCCTAGTAGAGCCTGAGGGGGAACTTCCCACCTGCCAGGAGGACTCCCTCCTGCTGTAAAATTGGTCTGGTGACCGACATGCCCTACTGGTCTTCAAGGTCTCCTGGCCACACCTGTGGGTGTTGGCCAGCTCAGGTAATACCATGACAGGTTGCTAATCTCAAGTGACCACAGAAGCAGCTGGGCAGGGCTGCCAGGAAGGGTTCGGATGGAGCCAGACCAGGAGATCCCCAGCCAAGGGGCGCTGGCTCTCTTGAAAAGAATCAAGAACACATTCGGTCCTAGGGAAGAAATGACTGGTAGGGTCCTCAGTCAATGGCTTTCAGGAACCACTCTCCTCCTGATAATTTCTATGAGCCAGGCACTGTGCTAAGGGCTTGCCACATGTTAGCTCACTAAACGTTCACAGAAATCCAGAGGGGCGCCAATGCTCTTCTATTCACCTTTCATAGATGACGCTGCTGAGGGTCAGTGGGATAAGCAGTGTGTCCACAACCAGGATGCAAAAGGGCTGGGATTTAAACTTGAATTCAATGCCAGAAGCCAACAAGAATAACTACAATCTCTTACCCTCCCCACATTGAACTGTGCCCACAGGACAGCCTTGAGGGGCAAAGATGAGCAAGAGCCAAGGCAGGACATGTGCCCTTCCTGGAACAGGATGCTGGAATCCCCCTCAGAGACTGTATTTCTTCCAGGAGGAACACAATGCAATTTAGAATACAACGCAATCAAAAAAATTTTCCGGCAGCCACACCCAACAAAAGTAAAAAGAAACAGGTGAAAATCATATGAAACCTTTTCTGTAAAGAATCTGAGTATTTTAGGTTTCAAGGACTGTTGTCTCTGCTGCATATTCCCACTTTGTTTTGGGTGGGTTTTTGGTTTTTGTGGTTTGAGGTTCATAAGTTTTACCCTCAGACCTTTATTTTTTTTTAACATTTTATTTATTTATTCATGAGGGACACAGAGTGAGAGGCAGAGACACAGGCAGAGGGAGAAGCAGGCTCCATGCAGGCAGCCAGAAGTGGGACTCGATCCCAGGACCCCGTGATCATGCCCAGAGCCAGAGGCAGGCACTCAACCACTGAGCCGCCCAGGTGCCCCTACCCCCAGACCTCTAAATATGTAGAAACCATTCTTAGCTTGAGGTCTTTACAAAAACAGGGCCACAGGGCCTTTACTCATGACCTGAAGCACTCAAGAAACAAACGGTAATGTATTTCCAAATAATTAAAGAAGGATGAGGAGAAGGAAGGAGAAGAGGGAAAGAAAGTATGTTGAGAAAGTGGAGAGGGAGGGAAAAGAGAAATGGGAAGAGTGGAATAAAACAGAGGAAAGGAGAGAGAGAAAGAGAGGAGAATTAGAGGAAGGAGAAAAAACACCAGTGTGCACCCTCCTCCCTCCCCCAGCATCTTTCCCACACCCCCCTTGCTGGTGAACTCCTCTCAATTTCAGTTCCTAATGGAAAAACCCAGACCCCCTTACCAGGTTAGGCCCCCCCTGCCTGAACCCCAAGGCCTCCTCCTCTCCTCTGGATCATCACAATTTCACTGTGATGTGTTTGATATCTCCCTTCACTGTTTGCCTCTGAACTGCGCAAAGCCTGGACCGGTTTGGCTGCAGTGATCCTTGACCCTTAGCATCAGGCACACAAACTCCACATCTGGTAAACCAACAAGGACAGAACCGAAAACAATAAAACACTCCTATGCCCAACAAAATGTCTCTCCTTGGAAGATTCAAACGATGAGGACTTACCATCTCTGATCCTGGAATAGGAGGGTGGCATTGTGTGCACTGTAGGATGCTGAGCCTCTTTCCCCTAGATGCCCCAGTACCCTCCTCTCTCCAGGTGCCACAACCAGAAATGTCTCAACCGTCCCCTGGGAGTCAGGATCATTTCAGTTCAGACCCATGGTTTAAGGCTTGCTAACAGGGATACCCGGGTGGCTCAGTGGTTGAGAGTTTGCCTTCGGCTCAGGTCGTGATCTCAGGGTCCTGGGATCGAGTCCCACATCAGGCTCCCCACAGGGAGCCTGCTTCTCCTTCTGCCTGTGTCTCTGCCTCTCTCTCTGTGTCTCTCATGAATAAATAAAATCTTTTAAAAAATAAATAAATAAAGCTTGCTGACAGTGAGCCCCACCAATGAAGTACGCAAGCTACTTTCTGACGATCTGGCTTGACCCAGGAATTACATTTGTATTATCCAGAACAGAGGAACATAATATTTGCAGGGGTGGGGGGGGGGTCATGGATTCATTTGTTAATCTGATGAGATCTATTAATTCTCTGGGTATGGGGAGGGGATGCCAAGACATCCATCCAAACCCACTTCCTAAATTTTTAGGAACATTACTGACCATCTTAAATCCTTTAGCCTAAAAGGCCCTAACCTGTAAATGTGGATGAACTGCAGTGTATCTTCCAGGCTTTTTTTTTTTTTTTTTCATTAACATACATACACCTCCTCATGCAAAATAAAAAAGAAATAAAGCTACATACAACAGGCTAAAACTTAAGTGAGGACATCAGAGGGAAGGGGGAAAATGAAGCAGTGTCCATAAATAGGTGGTGCCCATTTTCCATGCTATGAAGTGCTTTATATTAAGTCCAGGTTGAGCGTACGTTTGTCTCCGAGCCAATGTAAAGGGAGAAATGTAATCAGCTTATATGTTCCATTGTCCTAAGGGCTACTCCTAGATGGAGCCAATATTTTCCTGCTTTTTTCTTTCTCTCTCTCCTGTCCTTCAATAATTTCTTCAGAATACACACTTAGGCTCACTAAGGACCCAAAGACTGAGAATTTGTTGAAGCTATTTCGGCTTAGTTAGAAGAAGAAGAAGAAGAAGAAGAAGAAGAAGAAGAAGAAGAAGAAGAAGAAGAAGAAGAAGGAGGAGGAGGAGGAGGAGGAGGAGGAGGAGGAGGAGGAGGAGGAGGAGGAGGAGGAGAGGAAGAAGAAGGAAGAAGAAGGAAGAAGAAGGAAGAAGAAGAAGAAGAAGGAAGAAGAAGAAGAAGAAGAAGAAGAAGAAGAAGGAGAAGAGGAAGCAGCAGCATAAAATAGGAATCCTAAAATATCAGTTACGAAATGCCAACATAGCTTTAAAAAGCCTTCTGGCATGGCACCTGCTGCATAGCAGAAGCTGGGTAGAGGTAATTCTTATTTAATTATAATAATTATCACAAACCCCCAGTGAGGTAGGTGGGTGTGACCCAGAGACGCCTTACAGAGAAGAAAACTTAAGCTCAGGGAGGTGATCCGGGGTCACACAGGGAGCTAGCGTGGGGGGTGGGTGTTTGCTGTGTGTTCGCATTCCCGGGAAAGCCTCAGAACTGCAGGTCAGCCTGGCATACCCTGGGAAACAGGACACACTCCAGGCAGGTGACACGTGGATACGTGAGCAATGGATGTGGTGCCCACCTCTCAGGGGCAGCGAGACTCGCTTCCCTGCAACCAGAGGAGAGGTATTTCCTGGACACCTAAGCCACACACCTTGCTAAGTGCTGGGGTCAACCTAGGGGGGAGGAAGTGCAGGTGTGAAAGCCCAGAAGGAAAGGACTTGTTCCAGGACAAAGTGTCCCCAGGGCTTGTCCCACCCTCATCCCCACCATGAGTGACTCACACACACGCACACACCTGGGACGTTAATGGATTCAGTGGACGCTGAGAAGCTGTGAAACCTGATGTGGAGTGGGAGGCTTTTTAAAAATTAAACTTTGAAAGTACAGTTCCTGGAACGAGACAATGTCCCCACTCCAGGTTCTCGAGACAGTGCAAGGAATGGTTCAGACAACGTCCCCTAAGGCTGGCATGCATCCCCCAACACTCACCTCTAGGGTGTGAAGGGATCTCGCATTGTGGTCATGATTTGCACTTCCCTGATGATTAGTGAGGTCCAGCAACTTTTTGTGTGCCTTAGCCAGTTGTCTTTTTTGGAAAAATGTCTATTCAGTGTCTTTGCCCCTTTTAAAATTGGATTTTTTTTTTTTTAGAGTAGATCTTAAGTGTTCTCACCACAAAAGAGAAATGGCAATCATGTGTGGTGATGGAGGTGGTCGTCGTTTTGCAATATCTCCGAGTCCCAAATCAACACGTTGTATACCTTAAAATTACACGATGTCCTATGGCAATTCTATCTCAGTCAAGCTGAAGAAAGGAAGAGCAGAAGGTGTCAAGTGTCCTGGGGTCAAGGGGAAGCTCCCGGGTGGGTACTATCTGCAGAGCAAGCTGAGACCAGGAAACTCCGAGTCCTGAACAACCTGGCACCTGCTCAGGCCCCACTCCTCTGGCTAGTGAGCCCCAGGCTGCGGCACACGTCACACGAACGCCCTCCAGTTCCTGAGTTCTTCAGATCCGTCCTTTGTGTGGAAGAAAAGTACATTCTGCCTTTTCCCTCCTTTTTTTTTTTTTTTTAAGATTTTATTCATTTACTCATGAGAGACACAAAGGGGTGGCGGAGAGGCAGAAGGCAGGCCCCATGCAAGGAGCCCAACATGGGACTCGATCCTGGGACTCCAGGATCACACCCTGGGCCAAAGGCAAGTGGCAAACTGCTGAGCCACCCAGGGATCCCCTTGCCTTTTCCCTCCTGACAGCTGTTGCCAGAAAGCCTGTGCAGAGAATCAGGTCTGGGCTTAAAATCAGTCAAATTTGGGCTGAAACCCTGGCCTCAATATCAAAAGGTAGCAGCAGTCAATGGCTTTTGGATGATGTAGTTTTGGTACTCGGTACTGATTTGCTGAATGAATGACGGAGATACTTTTAGTGTTATACATTTTAAGGAGATCTCTATTCTACCCATGAGAAAAAAATAGTCCAAATGAGCCTGTGTGGTTGAGACAGAAAACTTTTTCTTCCTCCTCTGAACTATGGTGCTGACCATTCACAGGAAGTGGAAAAGCCCCTCATTGGTGGGTTGTGAGCCTCCTGACTCCTGCAATTGCGGAGGAGTTAAAATGTCTTAAAATACTTAGAACGTGTTGAGGTGTTGAGTATTTATGACTTTCGTTTTTAATGTAACTTAACTACAAAGTGATATCATCTTTAATAACAGCTGTTTATCAACTTACACACAAAGATCCTAAAAATTTCACAACTGTCTCTCGCGAGCCAGTGCAAACAACGCAAAAATTTTAATCTTGTCCTTCTGATCGTGTTACACCAAACCCTCTCCCTGGTCATGGCATGGCTTAAATTATCTGTCGTACACTCCGCGTAACCAAACCTCTAAAGCCCCCCCCCCCCACTTTCTTTTTCCTGAGGTCCAGATCGTTCTGGACCCAGATGCCCCTTATGGGGTATCTCACTGATCTCAAGTCCTACCTACATGGCTGCAACTGAGCTAGGTTACCGCTTTGTAATCTAGCTTGGTTGTTACCCAGTATCCCAGTAGTGTTCTTCCTTCCTCTTAATGATTCCAACACCCACTGATTAGTCCCAAAGACCCGGAGGCCACCCCATCTTCTCCACTAGCCTCATCTGCAGACATTGCCCATCCCTATCATAACAACCACTGCTGTTTATTACCATTGCTTGTCGGAGCCCTGTGTTCCCCCTCATACCTTTAGCTCTATGTAAACTTTGCATCTCCAGGGCCTACCAATGTACCAGGCTTGAATCTGTTCATCTATGTCTTTAATCCATCTGTAAGCCTTTAGTGAGCACCTGCTGTTTTTCAGGCACTGTGTACTAGGAGACAATAAGGCAGAAAAGAGAGGTTGGCAGTCAGTGACTCCTCAGACATAAAGGTTGGTATCAAGTGCTTACTGCCCTGACCTCCACATCCACCATCCATTTAAGCAACCCCTTTCACCCCTGTAATAACCCTGGAGAAGCAGGAAAGGTGAGGTCTGCTGGTAGCAATTGGCAGAGCCTGGACAGGTAGAGCATGAGAACCTGGGGTGGGGCGGGGGTAGGATTTCCATCTAGGTGCTGCGACAGGCTGTGGTCACACAGGTGAATGGAATTGAGGATACAGGAGTTCACACTGCAAAGAGATGAAAGATGCCCCGTCGGAACCTATTGACCTGAGTTCTCTCACACAGGAAGTCTGCAGCCCAAGAGCTGTGGGGCTTGGTCAAGTCTACCTGTCTGAGACTTGCCTTCAAAGTTGGAGAAGTCATGAGGAGCAAGAGAGGGACACATTGAGAAGACACAGTCTTGGAGCTCATCAGAAGACCCGCAAGAGGCCCCACAAAAACACCTAAGGAAGATGGGCCATCCTGACTAGGTGCTCAAAACCAGCACTCTTGAGCACCTCTGACATGCCAGGTCCTTCCTTCTGAGGCTCACAGGGGTTCAATAACTTGCCCAAGGTCACAGAGCTGTAACTAGGTTTCAAACCCGTGACTCTGCAAACCTAGACCAAAGGCTATCCTCCAGCTTCCAAGGCCCTGCAAGGGTTGACCAGTTCCACATCATGCCCCTCTCCTCTGGCATTCTCTGGTTCAGATACACTGGCCATTTCTCAGGGAGTCGTGCAGTGTCCTGCCTCCCACCACAGGGCTCTGCTCAGGCTGCTCCCTCTGTCTGGAACATTCTTCCTGCCTGTGTATCATTCAGATTCAACCCGTGGATGAGGAGGCTTAGGTATGCCCTTCCTGATCCACCTATTAGAAATACCTCCTTAGTACTGATTTCTTCTTCTCTGTGGGTCTCGTGGCAATGCCTAACCATGCACGGACTTTGTAATGTTCTGATTGTAACCACCAGAATCTATGTCAGCTGCATGAGAACCAGGTTGGGTCTCACTCCCTATCTGAGCCCAACATCTCATACTGTATTTGGGGACAAAGTAGGTACTCAATAAATATTAGTTGCATATCTCTGCTCTGCAAAAGACACTTAATGTAGCACTCACCAGCATTACAGTTAAATGCTTTAAAGGTACTAACTTGTTTAATATTAAAAGCAATTCCATATATTAGGTACCAGATGCTATCCAGTATGGCAGCCAGCTGCCCTGTGTGGCCACTGGAAATGTGCCCAGTGCAACACAAAAACGGAATTTCTTATTTTATTTGGTTTTAATTCATTTAAATTTTAAAATTAACTCTCAGCCCAGTTATTAAAAAACTATCAAGTTCAGGGGCACCTGGGTGGCTCAGTTGGTTAAGCATCTACCTTCAGTTCAGGTCATGATCTCAGGGTCCTGGGATCTAGCCCCATGTCAGGCTCTCGGCTTAGCAGGGAGTCTGCCTCTCCCTCTCCCTCTGCTGTTCCCCTCTGCTTGTGCCCTCTTTCTGTCTCTAATAAATAAATAAAATCTTAAAAAAAAAAAAAGAAAACTGTTAAGTTTGTTTGGGACAACTTAGGTATATGAATCTACACCTTCAACTGTAAGATCAAGTATTCCCAACAAAAGTGGCCTAGTCCAAATCAAGATGTGCTGTGAGTGTAAAATATGCACCTGGCTTTGAAGACTTGGTAAAGAAAAAAGAATACAAAGTGCCTCATTAATAGTTGTTTTTTATTTTGAGTATGAGTTTGAAATTATAATATTTTGGATAAATTTGGTTAAATAAAACTTATTGGTAAAGTTCACTTCTATCTTAGTTTGTTTGGGCTGCTATCACAGAGTACCATAGGAGAACTTATAAAAGAATTTTTTTCTTCCAGTTCTGGTAGCTGGAAGTCTGAGATCAGGGTGCTGGCATGGTCAGATTAAAGTCCTCTTCCAGCTCACAGATTTCTCATATCCTCATGTGGCAGGATCTCTCTGAAATCACTCTTTTTTTTTTTTTAAAGACTTATTCATTCATTTTTATTTATGATAGACACAGAGAGAGAGAGAGAAAGAGGCAGAGACACAGGAGGAGGGAGAAGCAGGCTCCATGCTGGGAGCCCGAGGCAGGACTCGATCCCAGGACTCCAGGACCTCGCCCTGGGCCAAAGGCAGGTGCCAAACCGCCGAGCCACCCGGGGATCCCCTCTCTGAAATCACTCTTATAGGGGATTAATATTCATGAAGCCTTGGTCAGCATGACCTAAGCACCTCCCAAAGGCCCTACCACTTTCTAATACTATCATATGAGACATTAGATTTCAACACACAAATTTAGTAGCTGGGGTAGTGGAGACACAGATATTCAGATCATAGCATCTGTTTATTTCTATTTTAAAAATATATATCAAAAATATATATCATTATTAGAAAAGAAAACTAAAATTATGTGTGTGACTCAGAATATATTTCTATTGGGCAGTACTATGCTATAATTATTCTCATTTTACAGAAAAGCAAATTAAGACACAGTGAGGTTACGTAACATGCCCAGTGTAACACAGCTAGTGAGTAGCTGAGTTGGATTTGAATCCAGAACATATTGCTTCAAAGCTAGGGCACTTAGCCACTGGCTCCAACATCCCAGATACATCATTTGCCAAGTCTGTGGGAAGGGAAATATCCGAGGATGAGAGTCCAGCCCCCACGTAGCTTCCACCTCAAGGAGGGAGCCCTTACACCAAGATACCAAAGACTATCTGCACTGGACAGAGAAAGCCTAAGGTTGAACAACATGTTTGGACTTGTCTGTCTCTCCCCTATAGATTCTCATCCAGGGCGGATCTTGATCATCCTCATATTGAGCCTCATAACACACCAAGAAGGAAATATTTGTGAGCATCAGGTGGAAGAAATAGTGAGGTGTGGAACAAAACATAATTGTGTTTCTGGATGATTAGGTTTAAACGAAACTCTCTCTCTCTCTCTCTCTCTCTCTCTCTCTTTGAGTGTGGGTGGCCCTAGGGACAGAGTTGAGGCCAGCACCCAGCTTCCTGGGACACCTGTTCCCAGCAGAAAGGTCCTCAGCTGGTCAGAATTACCAGAACTTGAGACCTTTCCCGCTACTACAGACGTCAGTCTCTCAGCAAAGAAAGATGAAAGAGGAATGTCAACTCTCTTTGCCTCTAGAGACCTTTATTTAGAGCTACAATCGCCTGTCACTAAAACCAAACTGACCTGTGGTTAGAGATATCCACACCCAGATTTATCCACTCCAAACCTGCACAACACACCCAGGTGCAGCCACTCTCCAGTCCTCACCCCTCGCCGGAATGCTCCATCAGGGACCTGGGGACTCAGATCATATCTCAACAGGACCTTCACACAAACCCAGCAACTAACTGCCCTGCCCACCCACTTAGAAGCATACTGCCACTGTTACCTGTCTCTACAATGCATCATTTCCAAGAAAATACACAACCAGGAACAGACCTGCAGGACTCTTCTGCAATTATTTAACCTACCCCACAGACCACAAGTCACCCCACATCTGTTACACAATAAAAGACCCAAGAAAAACAACCACCAAATGTATGGACCTTGTGTTCTTATATTCAAAGAAACCAAACTGTAAAGCCATAGGATACAAAATCAATGTGAAGAACCTGTTGCATTTCTAAACACTAATAATGAAGCAACAGAAAGAAAAATTAAGAAAACAACCCAATTTATAATTGCACTCTGAATAATCAGATACCTAGGAAAAACTTAACCAATGAGATGAAAGACCTGTACTCAGAAAACTATTAAACAATGATGAAAGAAATTAAATACGACACAAAGAAAAGGCACTACATTCCAGGCTCATGGATCGGAAGAAAGATCTCCATTTTAAAAAGAAAAAAGAAAAAATAAATAAAAATAAAAAAAAATAAATAAATAAAAATAAAAATAAAAAAGAACATAAAGACTCCTAACTCTAGGAAACGAACTAGGGGTGGTGGAAGGGGAGGAGGGCGGGGGGTGGGGGTGAATGGGTGACGGACACTGAGGGGGGCACTTGACGGGATGAGCACTGGGTGTTATTCTGTATGTTGGCAAATTGAACACCAATAAAAAATAAATTTATTATAAAAATAAAATAAAAATAAAAATAAAATAAAAAAGTAAACACTTTCTTACTCTCAAATGTATGTGCAGATGTTCAGTGCCCTTAATCAAAACACTTTTCCAACAGATCCTATATAGCTCCCTGAACATATATCCCCAAATATGCAGCACCAGGAAGAGATGCCCATATATTGAAAGTCCCACAGGTAGATAGTAGCACCACCTACCAACTGACCTGCCTGCAGATTTAACGACAAAAACATACAGAAGTGTAGATATTAACACATGCCAATTTACAGATACACCCATACACACCCTTAGTTACCCATGGATACATTTAGATCCTAGCAAGGAAACAAATATACATAAAACCAAGGGTGTAGACAGACAAGAAAGGAGTGATACCTCTTAAGCCCTATTTGATTCAACAAATACAAATTAAATGGCTACTGTGTGCCGGGTCCCTTTTTAAACACTTAAACATCACTAGAGAAAACAAAGATTCCCGTCTTGGAAAATATAAAAAGAACCTAGAATATCTTGTACCAGAAAGTAAGGAAGATACTCAGAGATGAACGAGGATATGATGATAGGACAAAGGAGCCAGACTGAAAGAGATTCCCCTACTGGCCAAGGCGGGGAGAATTTGGGCATCAAGATAAACTATGTCCATGAACCAACCGTACTCTGCTGGTAATGAATATATAAGTAAATATATAAGCTTCCCTTACGGCAGAATGCCAATGAATAAATGTGGAAAGAACAACAGAGCTAGGAAATCAACATTTTGTGACCATCGTGGGAATAATGAATTCAGCAGAAATCATCACTGGATGGTTGGGTGGATATGTCAATTCGATTGGGCAGCAGGGAGCACAGGCCTCTGGTCAAACATTATCCCATGTGCTTTTCTGTGAGGGTGTTTTGGCTGAGATGAACACTTGAAATGGTGGACCGAGTGAAGTGGATTACTCTACCTAATATGGGTGGGCCTCATCCAATCAGTCGAAGGCCTGAGTAGAACAAAAATGCTGACCCTCCCCCAACTAAGAAACTATTCCTCCAGCCTGACCACCTTTGGACTGGGACATTCCAGCCTTCAGCCTCAAAGAAAACACTGGTTCTTCTTAGATCTCAAGCCTGCTGGCTTTCATACTGGAATTTCACCGTTGGCTCTCCTGGTTCCCAGGGCTTCAGACTCACATTGGAACCCACACCACAGATTCTTCTAGGTCTCCAGCTTGCCAGTTTACCCTACAGATCTTGGGGTTTGTCAGCTTCAATAATCACATAAGCAAATTACTTAAAACTAATTTCTCTCCCTCTTTCAATAGATGATGATAGATAGATAGATAGATGATAGATAGATAGATAGATAGATAATGTGGATTCTGTTTTTCTGGAGAACTTTGATTAACACAGGTGCTAAAACCAGCAGGTAAAGGTTTAATGAGATAGAGGACATAGTCTCAGAGAGTCTTCCCATAAGTCATGTCTTAATTACAGAGAAGAAAATAGTACATTGCCAGTGGAGAAACTTGACCGATGTCACCCTAACGAGGCAATCCAAGTCATCATCACCAGGAAAGGAATAAACCAACAGCACGTGCTTCCTGTTAGGATGCGTTGAGGAAGACCCAGCATCACTTCCACGGTGCTCACCAATTTACATACACTGAATCTCATGATGAGGAAACATCAGACAAACCCACATTGAGGTGGGTTCTACAAATCCAGTGTCGTGATCTCTCAAAAATGTCAATGTCATGAAAGACAGAGGCTGAGTGCTATTCCAGATTATAGGAAAATACATTGACATGACAGACAACTGAATGTAGTGCATGATTCTTAACTGGATCCTGAACCAGAATTTAAAAAGTAATTGTGGACATTATCCTTTTTTAAGAAAATATTTCATTTATTTATTTGAGAGAGAGAGAGCAAGTGTAGGGGGGTGAGGGGGTGGGCAGAGGGAGAGGGAGAGGCAGACTCCCCACTGAACAAGGAGCCTGATGTGGGGCTCCATCCCAGGATCCTGGGATCGAGTCCCACCTTGGCTCCTTGGCTCAACAGGGAGTCTGCTTCTCCCTCTTCTGCCTGCCACTCTCTCTGCTCATGCTCTCTCTCTTCCTCTCTCTCTTTGTGTGTCAAATAAATAAAATCCTTAAGAAAAAAAAAAGTTTGATGTCACAGCCTCTTCATTACCTAAAGAACCAAAATGAGGGTGGGTCTTGTTAACCTCTGCCAGGTATAGTAACACCTTTGATCCTCAAAGAACCCCCTGAGGGCTTCTCCTGGTGAATGTCCAGGAAGAGAATAAGGAAGAGGAGGAGGAGGGAGGGAGCGGAGGAACAGGAGGGGCCCTCCCTCTGGGGGAGGGACCAGTCCACGTAGGGCCAAGCCAAGGTCTGACTCTGGGGATGCCACACACCTCTGGAAGCTCTTAGAGGCCAAAGGCACCTCAACATCCGTGTTGTGCAAATGCTTCTAGAGGAAACTGTACCGCCGGCACCAGAATTTGCCACCCACCGTAAGTTCTGCCCCACGCCTGTCTTCCTGAGCTGACAGATTGAGCAGCTCCCTGGCACAGCCTTGCCACAGTGAGGCCAGGAAGAAGGCATTGAGCTGCAATCTGCTTCCACCACTGGCCAGTCGTGTGGGCTTCTCTGAGCCTGTTTCCTCATCTCTAAAGTGGGAATGACAGTAACAAAACCTTCCTCCAAAGGTTCCTGTAAGGAGTCCAAGAGAAGGACCATGGGCATTGGTCCCCCCATATAGTCTGTGCTCAGTAGATGTGGGCTGCTGTCCTCACTGCCATAAGCTAAAGGGCAGGATATCTCAGATCAGATACCTTTTAGTGTGCTCCCTTGTTCCCTAAAGACCCCACCGACCCCTTCTAACTTTATTCCCCTCTGCACCTCTCCCTTCCATATACTCTGTGTCCCATCAAAATTGGCTTACACATCATACACCTGGTGATATCTACCCCAGGACCTTTGTGCTTCCACCTGAAGCAAGCTTATGATAGAGTGGACAGGCATGAGCATCAGAATCTAATAACTTTAAACTGGATCCCAGTCTCACCTCCTGAATGCTACTGATCTTTAGCAAATGGCAAAACCCCTCTGAGCTTCAGTTTCTCCATATATAGCAGAGTGGAAAATGTGTACCTTTTAAATAATGACTGAGGATTAAGAGGGGATGAGAGGCTCATCTGGATCAGGGAGGTATACTAATAAGTATTATTAGTAGAGTAAAATAAATAACAATATTAATGTTAATAGTAGCTGTTAATTAATGTTATTATATTATATATAATTATATAATAGATTATTACACATATAATTATACACTTATATATAAGAAATAGCATTAATAGATAATAACATATAATATAATTATTACAGTAAAAGATTAATGTTAGTAATAGATGTTCATTTATATTATACTATATTATAGGTTATTATATGTAATACATATATAAAAGATTTTATATATTTATTCATGAGACACACAGAGAAAGAGGCAGAGACACAGGCAGAGGGAGAAGCAGGCTCCCCACGGGGAGCCCAATGCGGGACTCGATCCCAGGACCCCAGTATTACAACCTGAGCCAATGGCAGATGCTCAGCTGTGCCCCAATATATATCTTAAATAATATATAATAATTATATAACTATGAAATAACATTAACATTAATAGTAGATGTCAATTAATGTTATTACTTTATATTACATATTACAGTTATACATAATACTTATATATTAACTAATATATTACATTTCCTATATATTTATTATGACTATATAATCTAATTTTTAAACATACAACAAATTTTGTTATATAAACATATGCTAATATTGATAATATAAATATGAAATGCTGTTACCATGTTTATAAGCATTTACCATGTACCCAGCACTCTTCCAAAATTTCTAAGATATTAAGTCACAGAATTCTCACACCAACCCTTGCATGTCAGTGTCGTTGTTAAATAAACCCATTTTACAGATGAGCAAACCGAGGTGAGGAGAGGCAGAGTGACTTGCCAAGGTCACGCAATCTGGAAGCGTCTGACCTAGGTTTTGAAGCCTGGTGGTCTCCCCCTAAAGCATTGCTGCCTGATGGACCCCTGCATGTTTCTGTAGCAATGGACAAGTTTTGTACCATCCAACATGGTAGCCAGCCATCCTGCACCATTTCCCGGGGCTAGAAACATGTCTACTGTGGCTGAGGGACTTAACTTTTTAAAATTTAATTTAATTCTTAAAAAAAATTATTTATTTATTCATGAGAGACACACAGAGAGAGGGGGAGACACAGGCAGAGGGAGAAGCAGGCTCCCCACAGAGTGCCCGATGTGGGACTCGATCCCAGGACCCTGGGATCATGACCTGAGCCGAAGGCAGATGCTCAGCCACTGAGCCACCCAGGTGTCCCTCAACTTTAATTTTTATCTAATTTTTATTCATTTAAATTTAAATAGCCACATGTGACTAGAGGCTGTTCTATTGGGAAGCACAGCTCTAGGGCCCTTCCTTTAAACCCCATGCTCCACCCTCTGGGTATATAATGTCCATGATTGAGCTGACCTAGCCATAAGCAAAGCATATTTTTTTAAGATTTATTTATTTATTTGATAGAGATAGCGAGAGAGAGCACAAGCAGAGAGGAGAGGGAGAGGCAGGCCCCCCTCGAACAGGGAGCCTCATGTTGGACTCCATCCCCAGACCCTGAGATCAAGACCTGAACCGAAGGCAGACACTTCACCGACTGAGCCACCCAAGGTGCCCCAGCAAAGTGCTTTTTGTATTACTAATGCAGAGGAATAATCTTGATCTCCACAAAGTCAAGCCCTAGGTCATTATTCAAAAACCTGATTTGCATCAATGGTTTTCAACCCTGGCTGTACATTAAAATCTCTTTCTCTCTCCACCCCCTTCTCTCTCTCTCTCTCTCTCTCTCTCTTTCTCTGTCCCCTTGTGCCTCTGTCTCTCTTTCTCCCCTTTTACATTCCTCACGTCTCACATCTGTCACCCTAAAGGGGAAGACTACAAGCCCCTCTGGATGGCCACCCTTTGTCTCTTCATTTTCACTGACTTTTCAGCCCTGAAGTGCCCGGAGGCCTGAAGTATATAAATGACTTGGCAGATCCTGCAAAGGCTCAAGCTGAGCAGTCCTAATCCTAACCAAACAGGATTGGTCACGAGGCTTACACGGTTTACAAGCCGGAGGAAACCTCCACATAATTTCCTGCAAGACCGCAAAAGCGGCTGTGGGAGAAAAACAATAAAAGTATGTTGACAGGAATGAAGGCCCCCCCATCCATCACCCCCCATCCATCACCACCCCCCCCCAACCGTTTGCACTGCAGGGAGCCTTTTCTTCCTTCTAAAATTAAAGAGAATTAAAAGGGCTGGAGCAACCAGAAGCTTTGGAGGGTTATATTCTGGTTTGGAGCCAAGGGCTGTGCTCTCCCCTGGAGCTGAGCACTGAGTCAGCGGAGGCTCCTTCTAACTGAAACTTGGTTTTCAAGATTCCAACTCTTGAAAGAGAGACCAGACCTCGCTTACTGTATGACCATGTATCTGCCCATTTTTGTTTGATCTGACCTTTGAGCTCCGAAGTGGAAGGATCAGAGGCTGGGGGGGTAGGGGGTCCTGAGAAGCCCTGACCACAATAGTACCCCTGTCCCCTCTCCCAGGCGGGCTCTCTGATAGAAGCCACGGTGCAGAGCAACCAGGGCACAGAAAGGGCTTGGTGCTGCCCTTCTCAGCTCAGAAACCTGCCACCCATCCAATAAAAATGTACCGAGCATTTAACATATGCTAAATTCTATGCGAGAAGCTAAAGATGACAGTGGTCCCTTGTTATCTGCTAGTGCGGGGGGGGGGGGGGGGGATCCACCGGGTTCTAAAACCCCTAGTGAAAAAAATAAAAATAAAAATAAAATACAATAAAACCCCTAGTGGATGCCTGACACCCAAACCACAGGTGGTACTGAACCCTTTATGTGCTGCGTGTTTTCCTGTACCTGCCTACCTATGAGAAAGTTTAATCTCTAAATTAGGCACAGTAAGAGATTAACACCAACATTACTAAGACAGAGAAATTATAATATACTGTAATAAAAGTTACTTGGGGACACCTGAGTGGCTCAGTCACTTAAGCGTCTGTCTCCGGTCATGATCCCGGGGTCCAGGAATGGAGCCCCCACATCGGGCTCTTTGCTCAATGGGGAGCCTACCTCTCCCTCTGCCACTCCCCGTGCTTGTGTTTGCTCTCTTTCTTTCTCTCTCTCTCTCTGACAAATAAATTTTTAAAATCTTTCAAAACAAATTAAAAAAAATAAAATTTATGTGAATGTGCTCTTTCTCAAAATATCTGCTATACTCAGCCTTCCTGTGCTGATGCGAGATGATGAAACACCCAGGTGCTGAGGCTCAGTGTGGGGAGTGAGGTAGGCTACCACTGACTTTCTGGCCACCGTGGGGTCAGAAGAGGGATCTACTTCCCCATGCCATTGCCCACAGGGAGCTGCGACCTGGGGAAGCAGAGCATGGATAAGGGGAAATTCCCGTAAATTATTCTTACTGTCATAACAACAAAAATTGCAAACACTCGTAGAGTCCCTATTCTGTGTCACCTATAGTTTCTAGGAGTTGTTTATCAATTCCTTATTGAAACCCTTTGTTTTTCCCCCATTTTATGCAGCCTCAGAGAGTCCTTAAGTCACACAGCTGAGCTGGGATTTGAACCTGGGCTACCTGGCCCCAGACCAGTGCTCTTCACTACCCTGCATCTCACCACCTTTGTGGAACATACAGTCTAAGGCAGGACGCAGAATCATTAAGTAAACAAGGTAATTTCAGACATTTGAATTCTCTGAAGATTCTAAAATAGGGTATTTCCTGTATTATTTTTTTTCTGAGAGTTCACACCAGCCTTGGGGAGAGCTATAGAGAGAACACTCGGGCAAAATGAATAGCAAGTGCAAAGGCCCTGTGGCCCAAATCTCTCCAGAAACAGCAGAGGCCAATGTAGTTGGGGGAAGGAGCTGAGAGGTAGGAGAGCAGAATGTGCCAGCTGTAGGGCACATGAGGGGTTAGCATTTTATCCAGAGAACAGGAACCTGGGAGCATAACATGAGAGTAGGAGGTCATTTTATAGTCATCCTGGGTCCCCTTTCATGCTCCAATTGCCTTCACCCTTAGCCCTTATCACTCTTGCTCCTCTAAGCCCTAATTCCTGTGAAATCTTTGGAGTCCCCTGAATGACAACAGCAAGGCAAAGCACCCCTAACCCTCATCTCTCTCTGTTTCCTTATTTATGTTCCTTTGACTTTATTTCCTGGACTTATCTGTGTAAGGAGAAATAAAAATTAAAACTAAGAGGTTTTAATCTCCCTGTCTCTCAGTTTCTGTGGGAGGGTAGAAGACTAATGTCAGTGGGTACCTTGCTCCGAATTGCACAACCACCTCCTATCATAAAGATGGGAGACGTCTGGTTTTCCTGTGGATAGAGCCAATTAGCTAATACGGATGGTCACCCCAGTGAGCAGGGTGAATCTCAGATGACCTATGTGTGACAAATGGTGCTGTCAAGTCCTCTGTCTTGAGGATTAATCATTGTTTATCTTGAAAACAGGTGTTTAATGGGTTACATCCCATTGCCTATGTAAAAAGATGGCATTCCTAGGGCGACTGGGTGGCTCAGTTGGTTTTTGACTATTGATCTCGGCTCAGGTCTTGATCTCAGGGTGATAAATTCAAACCCCACATTGGGTTCCACACCCATCACATTCTGGTTTAATGCTTATGATTTAATGTTTTTTTTTATTATAGTTCCCCGACATCTTCATGTCACTTCCTCTTTTTTTCTAATCTACAAGGGATGGCCCAGTTTGTTATTATACTTTCATAGCAGCACAGTAGGCTCTGTCAACAATTCTGCGTTCAAATGCTGTGTGGCCCTGGACAAGGCATTCAATTTCTCTGTGTCTGTGTTTCCCCTTTGGTAAATTAGGGTTATATGTGACAGTGCCTATTTCAGAGAGTGTTTGGCAAGACTAATGGGCCAAGAGCTTAGTACAAATCCCACCACAAAGCAAATAATTTTAGTTAATAATAACACCACCATTGTTTTAGGATTGCTCATCTTACTGGATCAGCACTATTTTAAACCCTGATATTAATAACAGTGGAATTAAATCCACATTCTCAACAAAAGCTAACATTTAGTTCTGATCAATATGGCAGACACTGGACTAATTCCTGTTTGTTTTTTTAAATTCCAGTAAAATACACATAACATAAAATTTGCTTCCCTAACCATTTTTAAGCGTCCAGTATAATGGCATTAAACACATTCATATTGTTGTGAACCATAACAACATCCTAATCTCTAGAATTTTTTGGTCAACCCAAACTGAGACTCTGTCTCCATTAAACACTGACTCCCCATACCCTTGCCCCAGCCCCTGGCTCCTACCATCTACTTCCTATCTCTATGAATGTCACCCCTGTAGGGTCCTCATAGAATTGCATTCCTGCAGTATCTGTCCTGTTGTGTCTGTCTTTTCTCACTGAGCACAGTGTCCTTGAGGTCAGTCCATGTTGCAGCACATGTCAGTATTTCCTTCCTTTTTTAAAAAATTCAAGTGTAATTAATGTACAGCATTATAGGGATGCCTGGGTGGCTCAGTGGTTGAGCATCTGCCTTCAGCTCAGGGCGTGATGCCCACCATTGGGATCCCTGCGAGGAGCCTACTTCTCTCTCTGTCTGTGTCTCTGCCTCTCTCTCTGTGCCTCTCATAAATAAATAAATAAAATCTTTAAAAATAAATAAATTAAATAAATAAAAACATACAGCATTACATTAGTTCCATTGTACAATATAGTGATTCAACAATTGTGTTCATTCCTCAGAGATCATCACTATGTGTACTCTTAATCTCTTCACCTATTCCAACCCATCCCCCCCACCCACCTTCCCTCTGGTAACCACCACTTTGTTCTCTGTAGTTAAGAGTCTGCTTTTTTGTTTTTCTCTTTGTTCTTTTGTTTCTTAAATTCCACACACGAGTGAAATCATATGGTACTTGTCTTTCTCTGACTTATTTCACTTAGCGTAATACTCTCTAGATCCATCCATGTTGTTGCAAACAGCAAGGTTTCATTTTTTGTATGTAGCTGTCCAGTTTTCCCAGCACTATTTGTTAAAGAGATTTTTCCCATTGCACATTCTTGCCTCCTTTGTCATAGATTAGTTAACCATAATAGTATAGGTTTATTTCTGGATTCTCTATTCTGTTCCATTGATCTATTTTTGTGCTAGGACCAGACTGTTTTGATTACTACAACTTTGTAGTATTATAGCTTTGTAGCATTGTAGTATCCAGCTCCTTCAGGAGCTGGAATAAGAACCCAAAAGCCAGTAAAAGGAAGGAAATAATAAATATTAGAGAAGAAATAAATGAAATAGAACCTTTAAAAAACCCCAATAGAATAGATCCATGAAACCAGGAGCTGGTTCTTTGAAAAGATCAAAAAAACCGATAAATCTTTAGCCAGACTCATAAAAAAAAATTTTTTTTTGTACGCCACTGGGAATTTTTTTTTATTTTTTTTATTGGAGTTCAATTTGCCAACATTTAGCATAGCACCCAGTGCAAAATTTTTTTAAGTAAAAAAAAAAAAGAACCACACAGAGGACTCAAATAAATAAAATCAGAAATGAACAGGAAGAAATAACAAGTGACACCAAAGAAATACAAACGGTTGTAAGAAAATACTATGAAATACTATGAAAAAATTATATGCCAATAAATTGGACCACCTAGAGGAAATGGATAAATTCCTAGAAACATATAACCCTCCAGAACTGAATCAAGAAGAAATAGAAAATGTGAACAGACCAATTACTTGCAATGAAATTGAATCAGTAATTGGATGTCTGGGTGGCTCAGTGGTTGAGTATCTGCCTTCGGCTCAGGGCACAATCCCACATTGTGCTCCCCACAGGGAACTTGCTTCTCCCTCTGCCTACTTCTCTGCCTCTCTCTGTGTCTCTCTCATGAATAAATAAGTAAAATTTTAAAAAAGGAAAAAAAAGGGACGCCTGGGTGGCTCAGGGGTTGAGCGTCTGCCTTTCACTCAGGGTGTGATCTGGGATCTGGGATTGAGTCCCACATCAGGCTCCTAGCAGGAAGCCTGCTTCTCTCACTGTCTGTGTCTCTGCCCCTTTCTCTCTTTCTCTGTGTCTCTCATGAATAAGCAAATAAAATCTTAGAAAAAGAAAAGAAAAGAAATTGAATCAGTAATCAAAAGACTCCCAAACGTCCAGGGCCCAATGCTTCACAGGTGAATTATACTAAACATTTAAAGGAGAGTTAATATCTACTTTTTCAAACTATTCCCAAAAAATAGAGAGGAGGAAAGGAAGCTTCCAAATTTCTTTTACAAGACCAGCATTACCCTGACACCAAAACCAGATAAAGACACTACAAAAAAAGACAACTGTAGACCAACGTCTCTGATCAACATAGATGCAAAAATACTCAACAAAATAGCAAATTGAATCCAACATGAAAAAAATTATTCACCATGATCAAATGAGATTCATTCCAGGGATGCAAGGGTGGTTTGAGATGTGCAAATCAATCAATATGATACATCACAGTAACAAGAGAAAAGATAAAAACCACACAATCATCTTAATAGATGCAGAAAAAGCATTTGACAAAGTACAATATCCATTC
The DNA here is from genome assembly GCF_018345385.1 of Vulpes lagopus. Classification (NCBI taxonomy): domain Eukaryota; kingdom Metazoa; phylum Chordata; class Mammalia; order Carnivora; family Canidae; genus Vulpes; species Vulpes lagopus. Next base: position 6,437,330 of record NC_054830.1, read on the forward strand.
ATGATAAAAATCTTCAACAAAGTAGGTGTAGAGGAAACATACCTCAATGTCATGGAGGCCATAAATGAAAAGCCCACCGCTAACTTCATATTCTTTTTTTTTTTTTTTTTTTTTAAATGTTTTTTATTTATTTATGATAATCATACAGAGAGAGAGAGAGAGAGGCAGAGACACAGGCAGAGGGAGAAGCAGGCTCCATGCACCGGGAGCCCGACGCGGGACTCGATCCCGGGTCTCCAGGATCGCGCCCTGGGCCAAAGGCAGGCGCCAAACCGCTGCGCCACCCAGGGATCCCCTAACTTCATATTCAATGGTGAAAGACTGAGAACTTTTCCTCTAAGATCAGGAGCAAGACAAGGATGTCCATTTTCACTGCGTTTAGTCAACATACTACTGGAAGTCCTAGCCACAGCAATCAGATAAGAAAAAGAAATAAAAGGCATCCAAATCGGTAAGGAAGAAGTAAAACTCTCACTATTTGCAGATGATGTGACACTATACATAGAAATCTCTAAAGATTCCACCAAAAAAAAATCACTAGAACTGGTAAATGATTTCAGCAAAGTTGCAGGATGCAAAATCAACATACAGAAATCTGTTGCATTTCTATACACTAATAATGAAGTAACAGCAGAGCAATTAAGAAAATAATTTCATGTATTTTTGCCTCAAAAGAATAAAAGAATAAAATACCTTGGAATAAACTCAACCAAGGAGGTGAAATACCTGTACTCCAAAAACTATAAAAACATTGATGAAAGAAAATGAAGATGACACAGATGGAAAGGTTGGGATTGGGAGAAAAAATATTGCTAAAATTTCCATACTATACCAACACAATATAGACTTAATGCAATCCCTATAAAAATATCAACAGCATTTGTGCACTAGGACAATTTTAAAATTTGTATAGAACCACAAAAGACCCCAAATAGCCAAGCAATCTTGATAAAGAACAAAGCTAGAGGTATCACACTCCCCAAATTTCGAGATGTATTGCAAAATATTCCCCACCTTTTATTTATTTTATTTTTTTTTTTATTCCCCACCTTTTAAAGGCTGAATAATATTCCATTCTATACGTGTACATCTTATATACCTCCATTCATCTCATCTTTCCATCATGGCCATGTTATTTTACGTTCCCACCAACAGTGCACAAGGGTTCCAGTTTCTCCTCATGAACACTTGTCATCTGGGTTTGTTTTTTTAATTTATGTATTTATTTTTATAGTAGTCATCTGAATGGATATGATTAGAGGACTAATTCTTTGTGAGCCATGTCATCTCACTCAGACCTAGTGTCCCAGAAACTGTTTTCATAAGCGCAGTAGGGGCTTCTATACCTTCAACTGTGAGAACCATGGGAGTGAAGGGTCTTTCTCACTTCTCTCTCTTTGCAAATGTGGGTCCTGGAGGTGGGGGGCTGGACAGAGTCCACTCTTGCTCAGGTATATGACTGAAACCTCACACCCTCTGGGGCTGGTTTCAGCCCCCTCCTCAGGCCAAGACCGTGAAAGAGCCTCTCTGTCAGCCAAGCCTTCTTCTAGAACTCACCAGAAACCCCACCTTCTTGGGGAAGATTCCCACCCACCCATACCCTAGCATACTTCAGTGGCCTTTACTCACCCAACATCTTGGTCATGACTTGAATTGTCTCCCCTCCAAATTCATATGTTGAAGTCCTAACTCCTAGTTCCTTTCAGAATATGACCTTATTTGAATTTTTTCTTTTTGGGGGCTGTGGGGTAGGGGCAGAAGGAGAGAGAGAATCTTAAGGAGACTCTACACCCAGCATGGAGCCTGATGAGGGGCATGACCCTGGGATCATGACCTGAGGCAAAATCACGAGTCAGATGCTCAACCAGCTGAGCCACCCACCTGCCCTGAATGTGATCTTATTTGAAAATAGGGTTGCTATGTTCAGATGGAGATGCAACTAATTAAATTATGATGACAGGGGATCCCTGGGTGGCACAGTGGTTTGGCGCCTGTCTTTGGCCCAGGGCGCGATCCTGGAGACCCGGGATCGAATCCCACATCCGGCTCCCGGTGCATGGGGCCTGCTTCTCCCTCCGCCTGTGTCTCTGCCTCTCTCTCTCTCTGCGACTATCATAAATTAAAAAAAAAAAAATTTAAATTATGATGACATCACCGTGGAGCAGGGTGGGCCTCTAATCCAATATGACTGCGTCCTTATGAAAAAGGAGAAATCTGGATACAGGTACACACAGAACACTGTGTGTTAAAGCGGAAGGCAGAGGTTGGACTTCCAGAAGGCAGGGAATGCTGAGGATTGCCAGCAAACCACCAGAAGTGAGGAGAGGGCCCTTGAACAGGTTCTCTCTCTGAGCCCCTAAGAAGGAACAGCCCGTCAACACTGTGATCTCAGACTTCTGGCCACCAGGACCGTGAGACAATAAATTTCTATTATTCGAGCCATCAGACTTTGCTACGGCACCTCCAGGAAACTCCTACAACTTCTAAACGTCTTGTCTCTCCCACCGTGCTTCTGCTTTTGCACCTGCCCTCCCTGCGAGCATCACGGGCCTGCCGTGTCCTCAGAGCCTGCAGAGGTGCATGGCAGGGGCTCAGCAGGCAAATGCCCACTGAGCGACTGAGTGACCTGGCCCCACCCCTCCTGCTGTGTCGTCCTGAGCAAATTCTGATCCTTCTAAACCTCAGTTTTCTCCTCAGGGAAATGGGGTCATCAGAGAAGCGGTTATCTCTAAGCCCCCTGTGTGGTCCCAAATCCTACATGTCATTTCCCCTCAAGCCCTCGTGGAAAATGCAGTCTTATCTGGGTCCCACACAGAGAGGGTCCCGTTCGTGCCCCCACCCCACCCACATATGCCCTTCTCCCTTCGTGACTGTAATGCCACTGCTCACTGGCCTTTCACCATGCTGGGCATTATCTCCATGAACCCACTGAGGTCTCCCCACATGCCCTATAAACTGCTGTTATCACTGGCACATCATTTTACAGATGGGAAAACTGAAACCCAGAAAGGCTAAGCCAAGCAGCTTCCAGAATCCCAGCCAGTGAATGGGGAAGGTGGGTTCAGCTCCCAAACTTGAGCCTTGGGCCACCGTGCTTCCCATCTCCAGCCCGACTGCCCTCAGTTTACAAGATAAATATTTATGGAGGGCCTACGATGCACCAGGCACCATCCCAGGCACTAGAGACACATCAGTGAACAAAACAGCGTCACTGCCCTCATGGGGCTCACAGGCTGGAGAAGGAGATAGACAAACAAGTAAATAAATAATGGTGGAATGTAATGAGAGGTGCAGAGTAGGAGAGTAAGGGGGAGAAAGGGAGGGCGGGTGGTCGTCTGGTGAGGTGTTTGGAAACATCAAAGACGCAGTGGTTGGGTGGAGCCCAGGCAGGAAAGGGAGACCAGTGCCATTGACACTGAAGGCCATCTGAGAATGAGCCCAGGGCAGGGCACTTGTGCCCCATGTCCCCTCCTTCCCAGAGGACTAGGACCAGGAGAGGCCCTTACCTGTGGGCAGCAGGTATCTGAGCGCCAGCAGCACCAGGAGCCAATGCTGGCCTCCGGGGGGGCCCCGCCATGGGCCAGCCATTCAAGGCATCAGGAAAGTGTGGGGGCCGCTCCTTACCCTTGCTGCAGCCCCCGAGCCGAGCCCACGGACATGACCAGGAGCCCCTCCCCGGGGCCCAGCGGACAGGTGGCTGCGATCTGCTGAGTATCAAATGTGCCCCAGCGGCCTAATCCCTCTGAGGCTGGGTGGGGCTGGGAAGGGCCCCTTCTTCTGTTCCCAGGCCCCGATTGGCTCCCGTGGTTCAGCCTGTCTGGTCCGCAGGAAAAGAGGGACCCATGGGCCAGGGGAGCTGACAGGCTCATCTGTGGGTGTCAGCAGGCAGCGTTCCCTGGCGTATCTCCCACACCCAGGACTTGAGCCCACCTTCCCACCACCGTCCAGGAACAATTTTTAAAATCATATCTCTCACCTGCTTTGGTATAAGGGTAAATATAATCCACAGTGAAGTCTTTTTTTCCCCCTTCTGATCTTAAAAGATGCAACCAGTTTTGTGAGCCACTGAAGGTATCCTGGGGTCCCACGCGCTGTGCCTTCCAGGCTTAAAGAATGAGTGAACTAACCCCATTAAATCCAGCATTTCCCAAACCTGCGTAACCCAAGACCCGTTTTAAGAACAGAGAGGTTGAGTGAACTTGCCAGTCACACAGTTGATTTGAGAACAGGCTTGTTGGCATCAGAGGACTCGCACTTCATCATGGTCCTTTGCCATCTTTTGCTGCGGGGACAGAGCAGAAGGGTGTGGGGCCCCCGTGTTATCTCAGCCCCCTTACAAGTAAAAGGGGATAATAGCAGAAGCCACCTCCTAGGGCTGCCGTGAAGCTCTAACACCTGTGGAGTAATTCATAACCACTAGAATCAGCAGCAGGGAGAAGGATTTCCTGAACGGCTGAGCTTAATTGTTCGGAAATACGTGCTCACAAATGGGATGGGTCCCCCATCATCAGCTAATCATTATTTATTGAGTGTCGGCTCCGCGCCAGGCTCAAAGCAAAGCCTCCCTCACCAGAACATGTTGTTTGCACATCTCAAATGTTACGGACACGGGTCACCCGGGGATCTTGATTCCTTGGGTTTCAGAATCTGCATTTCTGACAGGCTCCTGGGTGATGTCGATCTTGCCGGTCCCAGGACCCCACTGGATTAGCCAGTTATCCCCATTTTTCGGAGGAGGCAACGTGAGGCCCAGGGAGCTTGCCCCGGCTCGTGCAGCCAGTGATGGGCAGGGCCAGAATGAGCACTGACTGCAGAGTCCCTTGACAGCTGGGCTCTGCAGAATCCCCACCTGGAGTCCGATAGGGAAGAGGCAGTACGTCACGCAGAAGACTTATACTTTGTTCCAAAGTCTCTGGCCAGGTGCCGAGGAGCTTTAAACAGAGCAGTAACAGGGTACAGTTGGGATTCTAGAAAAAGCCCCTCGTGGTCTTATTAAGGAAGGTTTGCAAAAAGGAATTTTGGCGGTGGGACACCTGGTGGCTCAGTGGTTGAGTGTCTGCCTTCAGCTCAGGTCATGATCCCAGGGTCCTGGGTTCGAGTCCCGCATCAGGCTCCCTGCAGGGAGACTCCTTCTCCTTCTGCCTGTGTCTCTGCCTCTCTCTGTGTTTCACATGAATAAATAAAATACATTCTTCAAAAGAAAAGAAAGAAAAGAAATATTGGTGGTAAAGGGGCCAGTGAGGGTCTGCTAAGTCAGGAGAGTTGAGTCACAGTGGTGGGGACAGACGCTAAGTGGGTGAGGCAGAGGGGTCTTGGAAGGAGCTGGACGACAGGGGCAAAGGGGTGTATTCAATAAACTATCTCTGTTGTTCTGCCTTAGGTGAATTCTTTCACGGCCCATACCTCTGGCATCCACCTGATTGCGTCATCCCCCAGGTCTCTCTGTCCCTCCCCATGTACATTATGTTCCTGCATGTCTGAACCTCTTGCCTCCCCCTAAGCCCAATCTGCTGATCTTTCTATTCCTTATGTCTGGCATGTTGTTCCCTCCACCTATTTAGCCAACAGCAGCTTGTCCTATAAGATCCTATGATAACCTCTTGACCTACCCAGGAAGCTTCTCATCCTGTCCCTTGTGTCAGTACCCAGCTGTCACTTCCCTCTCTGGCCAGCTGAGCTCACCTTCTGCACTCATGTGTTCTCACAGCTGCTTTGTTTCAAGCCTGTGAGCTCTATCCACCCATCCACCCTCCCATCCACCCATCCATCCATCCATCCATCCACCCATCCAGGCAACACATTTATTTAGTTACATTTATTGAGTGCCAACTATGTGGTAGGTATTGTTCTAGGTACAAAGGACACAGCAGTCAATCAACATGACAGACAGACATCCCTCCTTCATAGAGAGGCAGATCCCAAGAAAGCAAATAAATATCAGCAAGATCATTTCAGGTATCAATAACAATAAAGAAGGGAGTAACATGGGGAAGAGACAGTGATTAAACAAAGTACTCGGACTACAGAGGGGACACTTAAGACAGGGTGGTCAGGGATGGCAGCTGAGGATGTGATACATACAGATGACAAAGATGCAAAACGCACGCCATGCCTGGGGGAAAGCATTGCTGGGAACAGCAAGTGCAAAGGCCCTGTGGTGGGAATGTGCCTGAAGCCAGTGTGGCTGCAAAAAACAAAACAAAACAAAAAAAACCATAGAGTAAGAGTGAGATACACATAGAAATGGTGGTGTGGGGGCAAAATCTAAGGGATGGAGCTCATCATATTGCTCATCTCGGCACCTAGCAATATAGAATGTGCTGGCTTAGTGAAAACATGGATGGATGGATGGATGGATGGATGGATGGATGGATGAAAATATTCAGTAAAAATGGAGTTGACATGAGTAGGGCAATCAAGGAGGGCCACTTAGAGGTGGCACTTGATTCCTTTGAGTTACGAATTGCCTACCAGATTCCTCTTTTCAAATGTAGCCCCCAAGGAGCAGGGGCAGACAGTGTCCCTTAACATGGGTAAGTTTTTTTAGCCAAACCAGACCAGACCCAGAGCCTAGAAGATCTGAGCAGGAGTTTTGGCTGCTGGATCCTCCAGCTCCCTGGAGCCCACCAGGAAGCTGTAGCTCTCTTTCACCCTGCAGAATGCAGGAACCCTGCCCAGAAGTGGCATTAGTAACTGAGCTGCCCCATTGTCTTTAAGCTTTGGCTCCATTGTCTCCTCCCATGTGACCAGGGAAATGCCCGGGAGGAGGGGGAGAGGGCCTGACACTGCTCAGCAGGCATCTCCTGATGTAAAGGGTCTGCGTCTGGGTCCAACAGAACCAGTACCCCAGCGTCAGGCTAAAAGAGAATGGATTCCCCAGGTTTGGGTCTGTGTCCCCAGATTCTGATATATTTGCCACACACGTAGGCCCCCCCAAGTAAGCCCAGTGGTTATGAGTATAGGTTCTAGACCTGGTGCCAGAGTTCAAAGCTTGACTTGGCTCCTTGCTACCTGTGTGACCTTGGATGAGTCCTTCAACCTCTCTGGGCCTCTGTCTCATCACCGGCCTATAAGGATAAGAAAGATACTGCCTCATAGGGAAGCTACAGTTAGGACTGCCTGGGACATAGCAGGCCTATTCTGTGCGTGTGTTTTAATAAATACAAGCAGGAGTAAATGAGAAATCCTGAACCCTGCCCTTCCTGCCCTTATTCCTAAGAATACAATTTGATTCTCATCACACCAAGGAAAGGCCGGGCTTAGTGCAAGCTCATTTTTCACATAAGGAAACTGATGCTCAGGGATCCTAGGCATGTGGCCCCCTGCCTTGGGGGACCAGGCCAGGTACCCAGAGAACTTGGTGTCTGACACTTACTCGGGAGAACTGCTCTAGTGAAAGCATAGTGGGATGCAGCGCCAAGGGCTGTGAACTAGGGCAGGAAGGCCTGGATTTCAATCCTGCTGTGTGACCTTGGGCAAGTCACTTGACCTCTCTGAGCCTCAGTTTCCTATCTGCAAGGTAAAGATCATTCCTACCACAGAGTCAAGAGCTCAATGAGATGAGGTGCCCTCCTTAGCCGAGGTGTGTGTATGCCTGTACAATTTTTGGTAATGCATGGAAACATCTGGCAGTGTCTGGAGACATTTCTGGTTGTCACAGTTGGAGGAGCAGTGTAACTGGCATCTCATAGGTATAGTAGCCACACCTTGAAAAGTAAAAAGAAACAGATAAAATTAAGGGTTTTTTTTGTTTTTTGTTAATTTTTTTTTATTATTTATTTATGATAGTCACACACAGAGAGAGAGAGAGGCAGAGACATAGGCAGAGGGAGAAGCAGGCTCCATGCACCGGGAGCCCAATGTGGGATTCGATCCCGGGTCTCCAGGATCGCGCCCTGGGCCAAAGGCAGGCACTAAACCGCTGCACCACCCAGGGATCCCTAAAATTAAGTTTAGTAGTGTATTTTATTGAACTCAACATGGTGAAAAATATTGTTTCAGCATATAATCAACAAATTACTGAGCTATTTTATATTCTTTTTTCATGCTAACTTCTTCAAAATTCAGTGTGTTTTACATGTACATCTCAATTCATATGCCAAATTTATAAATTATGCAAGAGAATCTTAGGGCATGAGCCCTGACAGGTCATGACTGAGGCAAAAATCAGAGTCAGATTCTTCATACCAGTTGTTTCCACCCACCTGTTTTGGTGTGATCTCATTTGAAATGAGTGCTATGTTCAGATGAGATGAACTAAAAATTATGAACAGGGATCCCTGGGTGGTCCATTTTGGGCCTGTCTTTGGCCCAGGGCGATCCTGGAGACCCGGGATCGAATCCCACCGGTTCCGGTGGATGGAGCCTGCTCTCCTCCGCCTGTGTCTCTGCCTCTCTCTCTCTCTGCGACTATCATAAATTAAAAAAAAAAAAATTTAAATTATGATGACATCACCGTGGAGCAGGGTGGGCCTCTAATCCAATATGACTGCGTCCTTATGAAAAAGGAGAAATCTGGATACAGGTACACACAGAACACTGTGTGTTAAAGCGGAAGGCAGAGGTTGGACTTCCAGAAGGCAGGGAATGCTGAGGATTGCCAGCAAACCACCAGAAGTGAGGAGAGGGCCCTTGAACAGGTTCTCTCTCTGAGCCCCTAAGAAGGAACAGCCCGTCAACACTGTGATCTCAGACTTCTGGCCACCAGGACCGTGAGACAATAAATTTCTATTATTCGAGCCATCAGACTTTGCTACGGCACCTCCAGGAAACTCCTACAACTTCTAAATGTCTTGTCTCTCCCACCGTGCTTCTGCTTTTGCACCTGCCCTCCCTGCGAGCATCACGGGCCTGCCGTGTCCTCAGAGCCTGCAGAGGTGCATGGCAGGGGCTCAGCAGGCAAATGCCCACTGAGCGACTGAGTGACCTGGCCCCACCCCTCCTGCTGTGTCGTCCTGAGCAAATTCTGATCCTTCTAAACCTCAGTTTTCTCCTCAGGGAAATGGGGTCATCAGAGAAGCGGTTATCTCTAAGCCCCCTGTGTGGTCCCAAATCCTACATGTCATTTCCCCTCAAGCCCTCGTGGAAAATGCAGTCTTATCTGGGTCCCACACAGAGAGGGTCCCGTTCGTGCCCCCACCCCACCCACATATGCCCTTCTCCCTTCGTGACTGTAATGCCACTGCTCACTGGCCTTTCACCATGCTGGGCATTATCTCCATGAACCCACTGAGGTCTCCCCACATGCCCTATAAACTGCTGTTATCACTGGCACATCATTTTACAGATGGGAAAACTGAAACCCAGAAAGGCTAAGCCAAGCAGCTTCCAGAATCCCAGCCAGTGAATGGGGAAGGTGGGTTCAGCTCCCAAACTTGAGCCTTGGGCCACCGTGCTTCCCATCTCCAGCCCGACTGCCCTCAGTTTACAAGATAAATATTTATGGAGGGCCTACGATGCACCAGGCACCATCCCAGGCACTAGAGACACATCAGTGAACAAAACAGCGTCACTGCCCTCATGGGGCTCACAGGCTGGAGAAGGAGATAGACAAACAAGTAAATAAATAATGGTGGAATGTAATGAGAGGTGCAGAGTAGGAGAGTAAGGGGGAGAAAGGGAGGGCGGGTGGTCGTCTGGTGAGGTGTTTGGAAACATCAAAGACGCAGTGGTTGGGTGGAGCCCAGGCAGGAAAGGGAGACCAGTGCCATTGACACTGAAGGCCATCTGAGAATGAGCCCAGGGCAGGGCACTTGTGCCCCATGTCCCCTCCTTCCCAGAGGACTAGGACCAGGAGAGGCCCTTACCTGTGGGCAGCAGGTATCTGAGCGCCAGCAGCACCAGGAGCCAATGCTGGCCTCCGGGGGGGCCCCGCCATGGGCCAGCCATTCAAGGCATCAGGAAAGTGTGGGGGCCGCTCCTTACCCTTGCTGCAGCCCCCGAGCCGAGCCCACGGACATGACCAGGAGCCCCTCCCCGGGGCCCAGCGGACAGGTGGCTGCGATCTGCTGAGTATCAAATGTGCCCCAGCGGCCTAATCCCTCTGAGGCTGGGTGGGGCTGGGAAGGGCCCCTTCTTCTGTTCCCAGGCCCCGATTGGCTCCCGTGGTTCAGCCTGTCTGGTCCGCAGGAAAAGAGGGACCCATGGGCCAGGGGAGCTGACAGGCTCATCTGTGGGTGTCAGCAGGCAGCGTTCCCTGGCGTATCTCCCACACCCAGGACTTGAGCCCACCTTCCCACCACCGTCCAGGAACAATTTTTAAAATCATATCTCTCACCTGCTTTGGTATAAGGGTAAATATAATCCACAGTGAAGTCTTTTTTTCCCCCTTCTGATCTTAAAAGATGCAACCAGTTTTGTGAGCCACTGAAGGTATCCTGGGGTCCCACGCGCTGTGCCTTCCAGGCTTAAAGAATGAGTGAACTAACCCCATTAAATCCAGCATTTCCCAAACCTGCGTAACCCAAGACCCGTTTTAAGAACAGAGAGGTTGAGTGAACTTGCCAGTCACACAGTTGATTTGAGAACAGGCTTGTTGGCATCAGAGGACTCGCACTTCATCATGGTCCTTTGCCATCTTTTGCTGCGGGGACAGAGCAGAAGGGTGTGGGGCCCCCGTGTTATCTCAGCCCCCTTACAAGTAAAAGGGGATAATAGCAGAAGCCACCTCCTAGGGCTGCCGTGAAGCTCTAACACCTGTGGAGTAATTCATAACCACTAGAATCAGCAGCAGGGAGAAGGATTTCCTGAACGGCTGAGCTTAATTGTTCGGAAATACGTGCTCACAAATGGGATGGGTCCCCCATCATCAGCTAATCATTATTTATTGAGTGTCGGCTCCGCGCCAGGCTCAAAGCAAAGCCTCCCTCACCAGAACATGTTGTTTGCACATCTCAAATGTTACGGACACGGGTCACCCGGGGATCTTGATTCCTTGGGTTTCAGAATCTGCATTTCTGACAGGCTCCTGGGTGATGTCGATCTTGCCGGTCCCAGGACCCCACTGGATTAGCCAGTTATCCCCATTTTTCGGAGGAGGCAACGTGAGGCCCAGGGAGCTTGCCCCGGCTCGTGCAGCCAGTGATGGGCAGGGCCAGAATGAGCACTGACTGCAGAGTCCCTTGACAGCTGGGCTCTGCAGAATCCCCACCTGGAGTCCGATAGGGAAGAGGCAGTACGTCACGCAGAAGACTTATACTTTGTTCCAAAGTCTCTGGCCAGGTGCCGAGGAGCTTTAAACAGAGCAGTAACAGGGTACAGTTGGGATTCTAGAAAAAGCCCCTCGTGGTCTTATTAAGGAAGGTTTGCAAAAAGGAATTTTGGCGGTGGGACACCTGGTGGCTCAGTGGTTGAGTGTCTGCCTTCAGCTCAGGTCATGATCCCAGGGTCCTGGGTTCGAGTCCCGCATCAGGCTCCCTGCAGGGAGACTCCTTCTCCTTCTGCCTGTGTCTCTGCCTCTCTCTGTGTTTCACATGAATAAATAAAATACAATCTTCAAAAGAAAATAAAGAAAAGAAATATTGGTGGTAAAGGGGCCAGTGAGGGTCTGCTAAGTCAGGAGAGTTGAGTCACAGTGGTGGGGACAGACGCTAAGTGGGTGAGGCAGAGGGGTCTTGGAAGGAGCTGGACGACAGGGGCAAAGGGGTGTATTCAATAAACTATCTCTGTTGTTCTGCCTTAGGTGAATTCTTTCACGGCCCATACCTCTGGCATCCACCTGATTGCGTCATCCCCCAGGTCTCTCTGTCCCTCCCCATGTACATTATGTTCCTGCATGTCTGAACCTCTTGCCTCCCCCTAAGCCCAATCTGCTGATCTTTCTATTCCTTATGTCTGGCATGCTGTTCCCTCCACCTATTTAGCCAACAGCAGCTTGTCCTATAAGATCCTATGATAACCTCTTGACCTACCCAGGAAGCTTCTCATCCTGTCCCTTGTGTCAGTACCCAGCTGTCACTTCCCTCTCTGGCCAGCTGAGCTCACCTTCTGCACTCATGTGTTCTCACAGCTGCTTTGTTTCAAGCCTGTGAGCTCTATCCACCCATCCACCCTCCCATCCACCCATCCATCCATCCATCCATCCACCCATCCAGGCAACACATTTATTTAGTTACATTTATTGAGTGCCAACTATGTGGTAGGTATTGTTCTAGGTACAAAGGACACAGCAGTCAATCAACATGACAGACAGACATCCCTCCTTCATAGAGAGGCAGATCCCAAGAAAGCAAATAAATATCAGCAAGATCATTTCAGGTATCAATAACAATAAAGAAGGGAGTAACATGGGGAAGAGACAGTGATTAAACAAAGTACTCGGACTACAGAGGGGACACTTAAGACAGGGTGGTCAGGGATGGCAGCTGAGGATGTGATACATACAGATGACAAAGATGCAAAACGCACGCCATGCCTGGGGGAAAGCATTGCTGGGAACAGCAAGTGCAAAGGCCCTGTGGTGGGAATGTGCCTGAAGCCAGTGTGGCTGCAAAAAACAAAACAAAACAAAAAAAACCATAGAGTAAGAGTGAGATACACATAGAAATGGTGGTGTGGGGGCAAAATCTAAGGGATGGAGCTCATCATATTGCTCATCTCGGCACCTAGCAATATAGAATGTGCTGGCTTAGTGAAAACATGGATGGATGGATGGATGGATGGATGGATGGATGGATGAAAATATTCAGTAAAAATGGAGTTGACATGAGTAGGGCAATCAAGGAGGGCCACTTAGAGGTGGCACTTGATTCCTTTGAGTTACGAATTGCCTACCAGATTCCTCTTTTCAAATGTAGCCCCCAAGGAGCAGGGGCAGACAGTGTCCCTTAACATGGGTAAGTTTTTTTAGCCAAACCAGACCAGACCCAGAGCCTAGAAGATCTGAGCAGGAGTTTTGGCTGCTGGATCCTCCAGCTCCCTGGAGCCCACCAGGAAGCTGTAGCTCTCTTTCACCCTGCAGAATGCAGGAACCCTGCCCAGAAGTGGCATTAGTAACTGAGCTGCCCCATTGTCTTTAAGCTTTGGCTCCATTGTCTCCTCCCATGTGACCAGGGAAATGCCCGGGAGGAGGGGGAGAGGGCCTGACACTGCTCAGCAGGCATCTCCTGATGTAAAGGGTCTGCGTCTGGGTCCAACAGAACCAGTACCCCAGCGTCAGGCTAAAAGAGAATGGATTCCCCAGGTTTGGGTCTGTGTCCCCAGATTCTGATATATTTGCCACACACGTAGGCCCCCCCAAGTAAGCCCAGTGGTTATGAGTATAGGTTCTAGACCTGGTGCCAGAGTTCAAAGCTTGACTTGGCTCCTTGCTACCTGTGTGACCTTGGATGAGTCCTTCAACCTCTCTGGGCCTCTGTCTCATCACCGGCCTATAAGGATAAGAAAGATACTGCCTCATAGGGAAGCTACAGTTAGGACTGCCTGGGACATAGCAGGCCTATTCTGTGCGTGTGTTTTAATAAATACAAGCAGGAGTAAATGAGAAATCCTGAACCCTGCCCTTCCTGCCCTTATTCCTAAGAATACAATTTGATTCTCATCACACCAAGGAAAGGCCGGGCTTAGTGCAAGCTCATTTTTCACATAAGGAAACTGATGCTCAGGGATCCTAGGCATGTGGCCCCCTGCCTTGGGGGACCAGGCCAGGTACCCAGAGAACTTGGTGTCTGACACTTACTCGGGAGAACTGCTCTAGTGAAAGCATAGTGGGATGCAGCGCCAAGGGCTGTGAACTAGGGCAGGAAGGCCTGGATTTCAATCCTGCTGTGTGACCTTGGGCAAGTCACTTGACCTCTCTGAGCCTCAGTTTCCTATCTGCAAGGTAAAGATCATTCCTACCACAGAGTCAAGAGCTCAATGAGATGAGGTGCCCTCCTTAGCCGAGGTGTGTGTATGCCTGTACAATTTTTGGTAATGCATGGAAACATCTGGCAGTGTCTGGAGACATTTCTGGTTGTCACAGTTGGAGGAGCAGTGTAACTGGCATCTCATAGGTATAGTAGCCACACCTTGAAAAGTAAAAAGAAACAGATAAAATTAAGGGTTTTTTTTTGTTTTTTGTTAATTTTTTTTTTATTATTTATTTATGATAGTCACACAGAGAGAGAGAGAGGCAGAGACATAGGCAGAGGGAGAAGCAGGCTCCATGCACCGGGAGCCCAATGTGGGATTCGATCCCGGGTCTCCAGGATCGCGCCCTGGGCCAAAGGCAGGCACTAAACCGCTGCACCACCCAGGGATCCCTAAAATTAAGTTTAGTAGTGTATTTTATTGAACTCAACATGGTGAAAAATATTGTTTCAGCATATAATCAACAAATTACTGAGCTATTTTATATTCTTTTTTCACGCTAACTTCTTCAAAATTCAGTGTGTTTTACATGTACATCTCAATTCATATGCCAAATGTTCATCAGAATTACTCAATTTGTAGAGTAATACTTCATGAAGTTCACAGTTTAAAAAAGTAGATTCTTATTATTATACCCAAGTTGTTTCCAAATGTTTTTAGAGGTTTTCCAATCATTGAATTGAGTCTCAGTTCTCAAATTTAAGTTAAAACTGAACAAAATTATAAATTCCATTCTGCAGCCTAGTGGCCATAGGCAGCTAGACAACAGAGCTCTGGAAGCAGCCAATTTGAAGAGAGGTAGATCGTAGTGGGCCAACAGGAATAATTCCCAGCATGCACAGTTGAATAAAAAAATAAAAATTTAAACATAAAAATAATAAAAGTAGAATTTAGAAGAGGGAGAGGAGGGGCACCTGGGTGGCTCGGTCGGTTAAATACAGGACTCTTGGTTTCAGCTCAGGTCATGACCTCATGGTCATGGGATCAAGCCCTGCATTGGGCTCTGCACTCAGCACAGAGTCTGCTTCAGATGCTCTCTCTTTTCCTTTCCTATTTATTTCCTCAAATAAATAAATAAAATCTTTTAAAAAACAAAGGAGGGAGAAGAGAAGCACATGTTTGAAAAGACCCATTGAAACAAAACAACGCAGGGATGCCTGGGTGGCTCAGTGGTTGAGCCTCTGCCTTTGGCTCAGGGCATGGTCCCGGAGTCCCGGGATCGAGTCCCACATCGGGCATCCTCCACGGAGCTTGCCTTTCCCTCTGCCTCTCTCTCTCTATGTCTGGCATGAATAAATAAAATCTTAAAAAAAAAAAAAAAGAAAGTAAACATCTTCCCCTGACCTGTATGTGTATGTATAGCAAATGTCCAGAAAGGCCCAGAACCGGGTGGCATGGTCACCCCGGTACAAAGTATAAAGGGAAGGTTTTTTTCACTTCTTCCCAAACACGCCTCACTATTGTCTGGATGCCCTGCAGCAAGCATGTGCTACTTTGGTAAATCAATTCACGCACTCGACAAATATTTGCCAAACACCTTGTATAAGCTGGGTCACTGGTGTTCTGGAGACAGCTTGTCCCAGCTCACAAGAGTGATCCGCAAGTTGTCGGCAGTTTCGGGAGTGACTTTTTAAACATGAGCATCATTAAAAAAAATAAACCATATAAGCTTATGATTAAATATATTAAAAACAAAAGTAATACTCAAAACTCATCACTTCCTACATTTTGCCAATATATGACCCTGGCATTGTCTACTGTACCTTTACGGTGAGGAATCTGGGATGCTGCATGTTCCCAAGCCCATGTTCAGGGCTATCACAGTGGTCGCTGGAAATCAGCCAGGGATGGAAACGTTTAAACCACCCAAACTGGCAAACACTACTAATCAGGATCCCTGACTCCAACCTCAACCCCCCAAGAACGAGTTGCTAAACGTTTCCCAGCACGCCCAGCCTAGGTCTAGCCGAACATGTTGATGTTTAGTAGGAAACAAGACAGACCACATCCCTGTCCTTGTGAAGTTCATGCTTTGGAGAGAGGAAAACCAACAAACAGCCATGTTCCTCACATGCTTTAAGCAAACCACTGTATTTAGAAATGTCTAAGTCACCTGCCTTGTCGACCCTGTTGTCATTTTTACCAACTTCCCAGACATGCAGTTGCCATTTCTGGCCACCCCGCATGCACCTTTGCCTGGAATGCTCTTTCTGCGCACCCACCCCTCCCCATTTTCACCTGGGTAACTCAGGTCAGGGGACAATCTTCCAGAAAGCCTTCTCTGTGTCCTCCAACCCCCACATTCAGGCTGGGCTGAAAGCCCCTACCGCACAAGGGTGCCCTGCATGGGCACGGCTCCAACCAGGGCCTCCTTCATCTCTGGCACATTCTCTGGGGCCTTGTGGGTATTCCATAAAGGAATGAACGAGGCCCACAATGGGGAAGGCAGATGCCCGCCTCCACTCCACACTCTTCATTTGCTCAGGCCCAGACAGACATCACCAATTAATCTTGCTGATTTTATTCCCACAGGAGGAGAAAATTCATTAACCACATGGTGTTTGCTGGAGGCTTTGGGTCTCCCAAGGCTGTCAACGAAGGGGGTCCCAAAACAACTCCCCCTTCTCTCATTACCCCCCACTCTCATCCCCAAAGCCCACAGATCACACCCTCCTTGCTGCCTTTAAGGCTCAGCCACCTGGGGTCCCTAACTTCCTGCTTCCAAGCAGTGAAAGCAGCACCTGTTGGATTGGCCATTGATCTCTGTGGAAATCAGCCTTGAGGCCAAATAAGGGGGGGGCCGGGGAATACAAAACACAGGTTTTCTGAATTGCCTTCCCCAAACTTGTGCATTTTCCTCTCGTCCATAAGGACATAAGCAGCTTCACATACCCCTAGAAAGCCAATAGCTGGGGTTCATTAGTAATACTAATGAAAGCTGAGCACTTACCCTTGCTGCCTTGAACCCTCCACATGCCTTATTGTGTCTAATCACCCAATACTCCAATGAGGCAGGAAGGCTTATCACCACTACTTCCCCATTTTACAGAGAGAAAACAAGCATAGAGAGACAATGACTTTGCCCAAGGTCACCCAGCAGTTCTGGGACTTTAGTCTAGGCAGTGAACCCTGGAGTCAGCTCTGAGCCACTGAAATGTCATGAGTGTCTACGGATGTGCATTTCTTCAGTGAGGAGGCTCCCCGCCCCAGTCTGATTCTCAATGGAGACCCCCCACCCCCCAGGGTATGGGCCACTGCTTTAAGACTTAGTCCTTCTCAGGAGGACCTCCCACCCTCCTTCCCCCTCAAAGCCCAGGGAGGGGGCTGCACATCTTATTGCTAGTCGGCTCAGCTGGCACCCCCCCCACCGCCCCGCACATTGTGTCCTAGGGAACCCCATTCTGTTCTAAAGGAAAAGCTTCTTCCCTTTTCTCCACCTTTTGAGTACTTGCTGGAGGACATTCCTTAGGTTTGCTGAAACCTGACGCTCTCTTGAAAGCTCCAACCTATTCACACTCAGACTTTGAAGAAGCCTCAGCCCCTTCCCTGACCCCAAAGCAAAGAGAGAAAGCCTGTCCACAGTGAAGTGATTGTTTCTTAGGTTTGTGGGGCACTGGGAACAGAAATAAGCAGGACAGGCTGTGGGACCCCTCCCTCAAAGACATCAGCCCCCCCCCCCAGTCCCTGGGGCAAACTGGATCTCATTCAACTCCTTCAACAAATCAGGTGCTAATGACACCTGAGACCGCATTCCACATTCCGCTGGAGTGGGGGCTTGGCATCCAGAGGGAAGCAGGCCTTTACAGCTCAGGCTTTGGGGAGGGTGGGGAGCAGGGGCTTATTCCACTCCCCGAGGGGAGCTCCAGGCCACCGCAATACCAGATTCACTTTCTAAAACCCGGGTCCGCCTGCTTTCACTGGTGAAACCGCCCCCACCTAGCTGGCTCTGACCCCAGGGTAACCAACACCTCGCTGACCCAGGTAACACCTCCACTCACACTCCCATTGCCATGACTCATCTCCTCTGCTCTCATTGTTCTGCAGGCCTCCCCCGCCACCCCCCACACCTACCAAGCTCTACACGCTTCCTGCAAGCTCTTTGTCATCTCTGGGAACAGCTCCAACAGCCTGACGATAAGAAAACTGTTCATCATTTAAATTGGTCCAATCTCTATTTGCAGTAATTCCTTGAACACACCAGCCTGCTTTCACTGCAGGACCCATGAGCTGGCTGTCCCTGCGCCGTCCAACTGGTTCCCTCCTTCGCCTTTTCTTTCTTTCTTTTTTTTTAATTAATTAATTTATTTTTTATTGGAGTTCAATTTGCCAACATATAGCATAACACCCAGTGCTCATCCCATCAAGTGCCCCCCTCAGTGCCTGTCACCCAGTCACCCCCACCCCCCGCCCACCTCCCTTTCTACCACCCCTTGTTCGATGACTGATCAAATGCCGCCTTCTCAGTGAGGCCTTCCCTAACTACTTAGTTTAAAACTACAATCCTGGGATCCCTGGGTGGCGCAGTGGTTTGGCGCCTGCCTTTGGCCCAGGGCGCGATCCTGGAGACCCGGGATCGAATCCCACATCGGGCTCCCAGTGCATGGAGCCTGCTTCTCCCTCTGCCTGTGTCTCTGACTCTCTCTCTCTCTCTCTCTGTGACTATCATAAATAAATAAAAATTAAAAAAAAAAATAAAACTACAATCCTGTGTGCAGGGTGGTGACTCTTGATGACACAATTGTGTATTGCTAAGAGTTGCTAAGAGAACATATCTTAAAAGTTCTTATGACAAGAAAAAAGTGCATCAACTATGCATGGTTGATGAAGTTTTGGAATACAGGTGAGGTTTGGTGGGGTGAGATCCGGAGCTGACGACCAGAAAGAATTCTTGAGACGTCTTTGGTGCGAAATGGTGGTTTTATTAAAGCATGGGGACAAGACCCAAGGGCAGGAAGAGCTGCTGCCCCCGCCTGTGAGGGGTGGCTGATTACATACCCCGCATTTGGGAGGGGTTCGGGGAGAGGGTACTCTCTAAGGAATTTTGGAAGCAAGGTTTCCAGGACCTTGAGGGGCCAGCTATTGTTGGGAAAAGGTCACTTATTATCGTCTAATAAAACCTGAGTCATGAGACCCTTCAGATGTATATCAGTGGGCTATATGCTTGGGGGATGATTGCTAACATGTATCTCAGGTGTTTTGGAGATAAAGGACACTTCTAAAGGAATCTTTATACGTTAAAGTAGACTTACAGGATCCTGGGGGTCAGGCTAAGATTGCCTTTTGCCCTTAGCAAGTACTAACATTGAGGCAGTTGAGCCCCTTGAGGAATGTCCTTCTGCCTGTTTCAAGGAGTTGTCAATGGGCTGTCCCGGGCTTGTGCTTTGTCCTCAGCTAGTCCTTTGTCCCCTCATCATAGTGACAGATGTTAACTAGACTTATTGTGGTGATCATTTTGCAATATATGCAAATATTTCATGTAGTGCATCTGAAACTAACAGAATGCTGTAAGTCAATTATACCTAAATAAAAAAAATAATAATTAAAATCCTACAATCCTGGCCACCTGGGTAGCTCAGTGGTTGAGCTAGGTTTGGCTCAGGTCCTGATCCTGGGGTCATGGGATCCCATTGGGCTCCCCTCAGGGATCCTACTTCTCCCTCTGCCTGTGTCTCTCATGAATAAATAAGTAAAATCTTAAGAAAGAAAGAAAGAAAGAAAGAAAGAAAGAAAGAAAGAAAGAAAGAAAGAAAGAAAGAGAGAGAGAGAGAGAGAAAATAGATTAGCAGTTATTTAGGGCTGGGGACTACAGAGTAGGAGTGAAATGGGTATGAGGACTGCCATCAAGTATGGATTTTCTTTTTGGGGTAATGAAAATGTTTCAAACGTGATCATGGTGATCGTTGCACAGCTCTGTGAACATACCAAAAGCCACTAAGTTGTATATATTTTTAAAACTGGATGGCGGGCACCGAGGGGGGCACTTGACGGGATGAGCACTGGGTGTTATTCTGTATGTTGGCAAATTGAACACCAATAAAAAATAAATTTATTATTTAAAAAAATAAATAAAACTGCATAGTTTAAATGGGTGAATGTACGCTGTATGAAGTATATCTCAATAAAGCTTTGAAAAAGAAAATTATAACATAGCCCTCTACCCTTATCCATATACTGTTCTTCAAAAAAAAAGTGACATCACATCTTCCTTGATGTACTCATTAATTATATTCATGGACTCTGACTCTTGAATGTTAGCTCCTAAAGGGCAGAAATTGGCAGTCGGTCAATGAATCCATTATCTCCCCAGGCCTGAGACTTGTCAGGAACATCACAGGAACCCAAAGAATATCTGCGAAGGGAATGCTGAGTGTCCTAACCATCCAGTTACTGTCAATATTGTCTCTCCACCTTCCCCTTGGATTCTCCAAATCCTGCCTTTGTCTCGCCCCTCACATGAAGTGGCCACTACATCCCACCTGTCCCAAGGCCACCTCTGGACTTGACACTCCATACACAGATGCTGCTGTTTTATTTTTAATCGTGATGGCACTACCTTCCCTTCTCTCTCCCTCCCCCAACCCTGCCACTGTCTCTCTCTCCCCACCTCAGAAAGAATAAGGCCCTTGTGGACCTTCCCCATTTGGACCCCAGACAGCCCCAGTCCTGGGGTGGGAAGAGAAAGCACAGATTCAGGGAGTTCCAGGGGTGGGATGGATGGGGAATTTGGAACACTTAGGACCACTCACTCGTCTATACGCCCTGACTGGGGATGCCCTCAGGAAGCTACAGGTTTGGAGCTCCCCTGTGGTGATGGGGCTGAGGTGGGAGTAGAGTCAGGAACCAGGATTAGCAGGTGTGTGCCTGGTATACATAGGCTCACTGTGAAGTGCTATTCCTGGAGCAGGTGGAAAAGACGAGGCAACCCGGCTAGGTGACTCTGCTGCTCCCGTGTGTCATAAGCTGGAACTGCATGAGTTCAGAGTGTCCAGCCCAAGGCAACAGCCAGCACCTCCCCCCCCTTCTCTCTGGGTCTCTGTCTCTGTCTCTGTCTCTGTCCCTCTCTCTCTTCTGCCCCACTATGGAGAGACCCCTATGTCCAAGAACTGCTGTCTTTGATCAGTGAAGAGATGAGATCTGCTGAGAGTGAGGGCAGAACCAGATCCCCTGCCCCAGTCCAAGACAGGCCCTGACCACAGTCCCCGCTGACACTGTGACTGCCGCCCTGTCAGAGACTCTGAGCCAAGTCACTGAGCTAAGCCACTCCCAGTTCCCTGACCCACAGAAACCATGCAATAATAACCATCGGTTGTTTTAAGCCAAGTTATGTGCTGGGTTTATAATGCTTGCAGGATTTTGTTCCTGCAAATCTAATTTATTTATATGAATCTAAATATATATTTTTATTTTATTTTATTTTATTTTTTTATTGGAGTTCAATTTGCCAACATATAGCATAACACCCAGTGCTCACCCCGCCAAGCAGCCCCCTCAGTGCCCATCACCCAGTCACCCCAACCCCCCGCCCACCTCCCCTTCCACTACCCCTTGTTCATTTCTCAGAGTTAGGGGTCTCTCGTGGTTTGTCACCCTCACTGATATTTTCACTCATTTTCTCTCCTTTCCCTTTATTCCCTTTCACTAATTTTTATATTCCCCAAATGAATGAGACCATTTAATATTTGTCCTTTATGAACTTGGCCACAGCAACTTCTTGCAAGATACATCTATGAAGGCAAGAGAAACAAAAGCAAAAATGAATTATTGGGACTTCATAAGTTAAGAAGCTTTTGCACAGCAAAAGAAACAGTCAACAAAACTAAAAGACAACCTACAGAATGGGAGAAGATATTTGCAAATGACCTATCAGATAAAGGGCTAGTATCCAAGATCTATAAAGAGCTCATTAAACTCAACAGCAAAGAAACAACCAATCCAATCATGAAATGGGCAAAATACATGAACAGAAATCTCACAGAGGAAGACAGACATGGCCAACAAGCACATGAGAAAATGCTCCACATATCACTGGCCATCAGGGAAATACAAATAAATATATTTTAAAACAGGGACAGCTCCTTAGCACTTAAATATCGACTTGTTCCTCCTGAGTTTGCAAGTCCAGTTCCCTGCTTCTGACGCTCTGTTCCCACCTCCTTCCCTGGAATACTTTCTGCCTGATTCAGGTCTCAACTCAGAAGTCATCTTAACAGAGACCAGTTGCCCCCAGAAATGTGGGGATTAAAATACCCCCCGCTGTCTCTGTTACATATTCTCCATTATATCTTTGAAGTCCTTCTTGCCATTGGTAATTATCTGACATATTGTTTTCTATGTTTATTGTTCTCCCTGCTGAAATGGGAAGGGTTGCTGTCTTATCTAGTGTTCAATTTTATTTCTGAAAAAAATATTATCAGTAAAATTAACTCTTTTTTTCTGGCATACAGTCCTTGGAATTTTATCCCATGTATAGATTTGTGGGATCTGGGGAGGTAGAGCACCATTAAAATTTTTTAGTACCTTCAAAGTCTTGCTCTGATATCAGGACACAGAACAGTTGCACTGCCCCAAAAAACTCCTTGGTACTAAACCTTGTTGTCATAGGAAAGGGCTTTCTCTCTCTCTTTCTCTCTTGCTTACTGTTCTATTTCAGTGCTTAAAAATAATAGCTGTCATAAAGGACTCTTGGTAAATATTTGTTGAGTGAATTAATTAAACATATAGTGATGCCAGCAAATGTTGGAAGTTGATATTGTAAGGGCTACTGGGACAAATATCTTCTAGAGGTGAGGCCTTAACTTTCTTTTAAAGATTTTTATTATTATTTATTTATTCATGAGAGACACAGAGAAATAGAGAGGCAGAGACACAGGCAGAGGGAGAAGCAGGCTCCATGCAGGGAGCCCGACGCGGGACTCAATCCCGGGTCTCCAGGATCACACCCTGGGCCGAAGGCAGGGGCTAAACTGCTGAGCCACCCTGGGATCCCCAGGCCTTAACTTTTTAACACAAAACAAGACAGAAACAGTTTGGCTGACAGAATCTTAAGAGACTTTTATTGGCACCAGGTGTCCCCCATTGCATCCCTTCTCCCAACCATCACTGTGACTACTCGCATGCATATGGCAGGAGACAGACGGGACCTACTAGGAGAGAGAGCTGTGGTTCAACGATCAGCTGGTTTTTGATTATTCCAAAAAAGCCCTGAGTGGGATGGTGGGTTCTCTAAGCAAACTCCAATATTCTTGAGTCTGGGTTTTATTCGCCTGAGTATCTCCAGAAAGCATCATCTTTCCAGCCTACCATGGGGCCAGGTCTGTTTGTTCAACTAAGAAAGTCTAACTTAATTCTCTTGGAAGGAAAGCAACTAAGCAAACTAGATGCACAATTATTCAAAGCCATTTTGCTTAAGATGATGTCAGCTCCTTAGCACCATTTGAAAAATTCGGGCCCCACTCACTGCTCATTCAGCCCAGAAGTAGAGTCCAAACTCACTGCTAGTCTATCTGGGTTGTGAATCTCCATGTAAAGATTAGAATTATTTCACAATAAACATAAATGAGATGCGTTCCTTTCATAGGGGCTATAGAATGAGGAAATGAGACACTGCAAAAGAACATGGCAAGGAGATACAAGTAAACCCTGCAACTAATAGGTCTCATTTTTGTTATAAGCAGTACTGCTACTCATGCATTCCACAGGCATATATGGTGATTGAGACATACCTCAGCTTCCTTCTGCCTTTGACATTCATGATTCAATTGATTGGTATTTTTCTCTTTGGCTATGAAGACTTATACCACCAAATGGCTCCTCATTTCCTCAGTGCATGGTCTCAGTCTCTTTCTTCCCCTTGTTTTGTACAATTTTCATCTAGCACATGCCATCCTGCTTCCCAAGAAGACAGGAGTCTTCTCCTGTCCAATGACTCACCTACATGCTCCCTGACTTCGGTTCCTGGAAGTCAATGAACTGCCTGATTCTCAAGAAAAAGCTGAACTCTTGAGTTGGTCCCAAAGTCCTTCTTGACCTGGCATTCCCCAGGTCATTCACTTCACAAATGGATCCTTCTCTCTCTTTCTCTTGCTCTCTGAGCTTTTCACATATTATTGTTTGTTTTTTCTTTTTCTGATATTCTTTCTTCTTATTTTCGCCTGAAAAACATAATCTTTCCTTTGAGGTTTAGGATCATCTCTCCTAGGAAACCTTCCCTGATTCCCCCTTCCAGATTCTGTCCGGTGTTCCTGTTCTATCTATCCTTGCCCTCGTGTGCATATTTCATCCCATTATAAGCAGTGTTCAGTATCTTCTCCTATATTCAACTACAAAATCCACACAATAGGGACCTTGTGTCTCCTGCTCACCACTCCATGGCCAGCACTTATAGCAAGCCCAGAATATGAACTCCATAAGTATTTGTTGAGAGCTAAATGGATTTTGAACCAGGAAAGATCCAATCTGGTAGGGCCAGACTGATCCTTCTGGGAAGATAGCATTAGACATACCCAAAAGGACTCCTACTGGTCTCAGTAATTGAGAAAATAGTAACAGGACCATCTTGAGATTTCCTTTTAAACTTCTACAACTTAAAATTCCAAGTGGCTACTCTCCCAAACTGTTCAATGCCTTTCTTATGCCCAAGACCCTGGATGTTGAGATCCTACTTCCTAGAAGTTTCCAGATGTCCTTGTGGTCAGGAAGATGAAGTGATTTTTCTGTTGACAAGCTTCCTCAGGGCCCCCTTCAGATCTCTGTTCCTCAGGCTATAGATAAAGGGGTTCAGCATGGGGGTGACCGCAGTGTACATCACAGCAGAGGCTTTCTCCTTCACAGCTGTGCGCACAGAGGAAGGACACAAATAGACCCCAATGGTGGTCCCATAGAAGAGAGCAACCACAGACAGATGGGAGCTGCAGGTGGAAAAGGCTTTCTTCCTGCCGCCTGCAGAAGGGACCTTCATGATGGCCACAATGATGCGAGCATAGGAGGCCAGGATGCAGATGAATGGCGTGGCTATCACCATCCCAGCCACAATGAGCACAAAGATCTTGTTCACAGATGTATCAGTGCAAGAAAGCCTGAGAAGAGGAGTGAGGTCACAGAAGTAATGGGGCAACTCATTGCTCCCACAGAAAACCAGACGGGCCATCAAGAGGATATGAGTGAGGGAGATGAAGCAGGAAAATACCCATGGACCACCAGCCAGCAGGCCACAGAGGCGTGGGCTCATGATGGTGGTGTAGTGTAAGGGATGACATATAGCCACAAACCGGTCATAAGCCATCACAGCAATTAAGACACTGTCCATAATGCCAAAGAAATGGAAAAAGTACATCTGGGTCAGGCAACAGGCGTAGGAGATTGACTTGCTCCTGATTTGGATGTTCATTAGCATCTTGGGGACTGTATCAGTGGCCAGACAGAAATCAACCAAGGAGAGATTGGCCAGGAAGAAGTACATGGGAGTGTGGAGGTAGGAGTCTGAGCTGATGGCCAGGATGATGAGCAGATTCCCCACTACTGTGACCACATACATGCAGAGAAACAGAGCAAAGAGGAGGGTCTCCTGCTCTGGATTTTCTGAAAGCCCCAGGAGGATGAATTCGGATGCGCTAGTTTGGTTCCTTGGTTCCATGGGTAATATTCCTCTGGAAGTATTGAAAGGGTGACATTACATGAATGTTGCAGAGATGATTCTGGAAGATCAGATGAGATTACAACCAATTTCCCAACCAGACTAAGTGTAACACCTGTTTATATATGGATTACATCTTGAACTATTCATGACATGTTTACAGCAACTCATATGTCAAGGTTTGGTAGTAGGACTCTCCATGAATATTCCCATTTCAAAAAAATATTGAGATTACCATGCATGAAAACTTACTGAAAAAACTAAGGGATTTACTTCAGGATAAAACAAATCGAGTTAAAAATAAGTAATATCCAGGAAGCAATGAACTGCCAAGTAACTTGTTTCTATGTAGAAAAAAAATAAAATGTTGAGTTTTAAAATAATAATAATAGAAGGGGGGATCCCTGGGTGGCGCAGCAGTTTGACGCCTGCCTTTGGCCCAGGGCGCGATCCTGGAGACCCGGGATCGAATCCCACATCGGGCTCCCGGTGCATGGAGCCTGCTTCTCTCCCTCTGCCTATGTCTCTGCCTCTCTCTCTCTCTCTGTGACTATAATAAATAAATAAAAATTAAAAAAAATAATAATAGAAGGAAGAAGGAGGAGGAGAAGAAGGTGCATTAAGATACTAGGGAACAGTTATCATACTACAAGAAGAGGAATTAGAATAAGGGTTGAAAGGTCCTTGAATTGAGTTACAGGAGAATAGAAATAATGAGTATTTTGGACATGACTTAAGTTTAGGTATAATCACTAAAATAATGAATATAGAATTTATTGCTTGTAAATTATAGTAGAGATGTAACAAAACTAAAGAGATTTTTGGTCACACCACTTTAAGTCAAGAAAAGAAATACAAAGAAGCGAAATAAAATCACAAAATATATGGCTAATTACACCAAATGTTTAAATGATTTTAATCTTTAAAAACAGATATTCTCAGATTGGACAAAGGAACAAAATTCTATTATCTCATGTGTGCAAGAGATACATCTAAACAGTAATGATATAGAGAAGTTTGACCATAAGGAAATAATAAAGGTATATCAAGAAATACTAACCACGAGGGCAGTCCGGGTGGTGGTTCAGCGCCACCTTCAGCTCAGGGCCTGATTCTGGAGACCCAGGATCAAGTCCCGAGTCAGGCTCCCTGCCTGGAGCCTGCTTCTCCCTCTGCCTGTGTCTAGACGCCTGTGTGTGTGTGTGTGTGTGTGTGTGTGTCTCATGAATAAATAAATAAAATCTAAAAAAAAAAAATACTAACCACGAAAAAAAAAAAAAGAAATACTAACCAAAATGAAGATGAACAGCTTATTTTAATATATGTGCTAAAGTATTTAGTATATGTGCCTGCTGAAGCAAGCAGGAAGACAGAGAGCTTGTTGAGGCATCTAAAGGCATAAGAAAAGTCATTATCATAATAAAATGAAAACTCACCAGAAAAAGAAAAAAAAAACAGGTACTAATATGCATTTAATGGCACAGGCTTATAAAAATGTATAAAGAAAAAAACTAACAGAACTGTAAGAAAAAAATCATAAACCACATCATATTAGGAGATTTTATCATATCTTTTTTCAGTAGCTGAGAGACCAGGAGCAAGCAGGGCAAAATTTCAGCAAGGGTATAGAAAATATAAGTAACACAATGAACCAGCTTGATCTGAGCATTATGTGAAACAAATAAATGACTCAGTAAAATTGCAGAATATGAAATCAATACACAAAAATCAGTTGCGGGGATCCCTGGGTGGCACAGCGGTTTAGCGCCTGCCTTTGGCCCAGGGCACGATCCTGGAGACCCGGGATCGAATCCCACATCGGGCTCCCGGTGCATAGAGCCTGCTTCTCCCTCTGCCTGTGTCTCTGCCTCTCCCTCTCTCTCTGTGTGACTATCATAAATAAATAAAAATTTTAAAAATATCAGTTGCGTTTCTATACACTAACAATGAACTACCTGAAGAAGAAACAAATAAAACAATTCCATGTATAATAGCATCCAAAACAATAAAACACTTAGGAACAAATTAAACCAAAAAGGTAAAGGGTCTATATACAAAAAACTAAAACACTGATGAAGGAAATTGAAGAAGACACAAATAAGTGGAAAGATATCCTGTGTTATACCAATTAGAATAATTAATATGGTGAAAAATGTGTGTTCTATTCAAAGTGATCTACAGATTCAACGCAATGACTATCAAAATTCCAATGGCATTTTTTGCAGAAATAGAGGGCACAATCTTAAAATTTGCATGGAACCATAAAAGATCCCCAAAAGCCAAAGCAATCTTGAGAAAGAACAAAGCTGAAGGCATCACAGTTCCTGGTTTCAACTACGTTACAGAGCTCTAGAAATCAAACATTTAATAAATGGTGTTGGGGGAACTGAATATTTACATTGAAAAGGATGAAAGTGGACTTCTTAATTTTTTTTTAATTTATTTATGATAGTCACAGAGAGAGAGAGAGAGGCAGAGACACAGGCGGAGGAAGAAGCAGGCTCCATGCAGGGAGCCCGATGTGGGATTCGATCCAGGGTCTCCAGGATTGCGCCCTGGGCCAAAGGCAGGCGCCAAACCGTTGCGTCACCCAGGGATCCCAAAAGTGGACTTCTTATACCACTCACAAAAAATAACTCAAAATGCATTAAAGACCTTAAGATATGAATTCATAAAACGAGGAAAGAACATGGGGAAAGCCTCTTGACATCAGTTTTGGCAATGATTTTTTATTTTTATGTGACATCAAAAGCAGAGGGAAGAAAAACAAAAAGAAACTCAACTGGGACTGCAGGAAACTGAAAGATTTCTGCACAGCAAAAGAAACAATCGACAAAGACAAAAGGCAACCTACAGAATGGGAGAAAATATTTGCAAGCCATTGATGATGGGGGATATCTGATGGGGGTTATATCCAAAATATATAAGGAACTTATACCACCTAATAACAAAAATGCAAATAATCTGATTAAAAATGGGCAAAGTACCTGAATAGACATTTCTCTAAAGAGATACGAAAGGCCACAAGGTACATGAAAAGGTGTTCATCATCAAGGAAACACAAATAAAAATCACAATGAGATATCATCTCACGACTTTTAGATGTCTTTTACCATAAAGACAATATATAACAACTGTTGGTGATGATATGGAGAAAAGGGAATCCTTGTGCAGTCTTTGTGGAATTATAAACTGGTACAGCCACTGTGGAAAGTGTGGGGGTTCCTCAAAATGTTAGACTAGAACTACCATATGATCCAGCAATCCCTCTTCTGGGTATGTATTTGAAGGAAACCAAGTCAGCATCTCAAATGGATATCTGCTCTCCCACGTTCATTACAGCATTATTGACAATAGCCAAGGTATGGAAACAAGCTAAGTGTTCATCAATGGGGAAATGGATAGAGAAGCTGCGGGATATATGTAAAATTCAGTCATGAGACAGAAGGAAATCTTGTCATTTGTGACAACATGGATGAACCCAGAGGAAGTTATGCTAAGTGAAATATTCCAGGCAGAGGAAGACAAATATTATTTGACCTCTCTTATATATGGAATTTTTTAAAAAGTCAAACTCAGAAATATACAGTAGAATGGTGGTTCCAGGGGCTTGGGGAAATGGGGAGATGCTGGTGAAAGGGTATAGCTTGCAGTTCTAAGATAGATAAGATTTGGGGATCTAATGAGCAAAGAGTTACTAATACTCTATTGTATACTTGAAATGTGCTGAGAGAATAGATCTTAAATATTCTCACTTTGGCTCTCTTTTACTTAACAATTTTGGTCCTATGATCTTTTGGAGATTCTGCTAAACTATAGGCCTGCCCTCTTCACCCCAACCCCCAGAAAATATATGCCTTGACATTACTTTGCACACCATTTCAAGGTGTTCATGCAATATCCTAAACTCCACATTAAGATCCACCTTTAAAAGCTTTCTCTGTAGAGGTCTGCTAGTTTTCAGAGGTGATTCTTAGACTTAAAATTCCAGACTTCCAACACCTAGACCTGAATTACTGCCTGCAAACCCAATATTTCCACCTGGAAAATTTTTATGAATACAATGTGGAATGATAATTGGATCCAGATAGACCAGAATTAAAACCCGAGCTTACTAATCTAGTGACTATTGACGCCTCTAAACTTCATTTTCTGCATTTTTATACTGGGAGAAATAACACCCACCTCTGAGTTTTCTTAGAAGCTGAAGCAAGGCAGCATGTGGAAAGTGACCCATATAGTGCTCAGCATCACAGCACCGCCTCAGCCAACATGAGGTAGCATCACCTCAGATGTTAGGGAAGGACTTTGAAAAAAGAAACATTTGGATATGATTCATGAGCTCACCACATACTAGCTAAGTTACCCTGAGTAGATTGCCTAACCACTAAAACCTCACTTTCTTCAAAAGGGAATGATGATAATAGTATACAATGGATAGGGTTTTCTTGAGGATCAAATAAATGATACATATATATAATTATCTACAGTGTCTGACACGTAATAAAATGGTTATAACAAGCAGTGATATCCTTCTCTTTTTTTTTGTCTTGCATGGCAACTTCATTGTATACAAAATAAAGTCTAATTTCTTCTAGACCCTCTCTTTCTGTGAATGAAATCACTATCCTTCTAGATAACTATGACCGAAACATTTCTTCCACTGCCAAAGCCAATCCATTAGTGAGTTGCTACATCTTCCAGAAGTTGAACATTCTATTCTTCTACTCCTTTTCCATCTACCTCCTCCTGCCATCACTTGAGAGAAAATCAAGGCTTCCATTACTTCTGGCTTGCCACATCCTAGTTCTTAATTAGTCTTTTTTTTTTTTTCAGGTGAATCTGGAGTAAGTATATCGATTTTTATTTATAAAAAATGAATATGAAATATTTAGTTTTTATGCATCCATTCTCCTTCCTCCAAACCATCCTGAAATCACTGCCAGATTAATCCTTATGAAGCATACCCCTCACTGTGTCACTTTCATTCACTTTCCCAATCATCCAGCCATTTATTCCATAAATAATTAATGATGGTTGCCATATACCAGGATTTGAGCCAAGTGGTGGGGACATGGCCATGAAGCGACACAGACCCTGTCCTCCAGACACTTGAGAGCAGGGATTCTATATCTTTGCTCATTTTTATGGCCTGCACCTTATCCAGGTATAAAAGGCATAAACACAATCTTTAAATATGTGCATGAATAAATAATGATTCTCTTTTATATTGAGTGCCTCCTATAACACAAGATACTGCTCTAAGTTCTTTGCCAATTTGCTACCCACAACAACCTACTGAGCTTGGTTCTGTTTCACATACAAGGAAATGGAGACACAAGGAGATTAATAAAATCAAATGGTGCTTCACAGACAGCAGGTGGCAGAACTAAATCAAGTCATCTGAATCTAGAGCCTATACTCTTAATCTCTATAATTTCAAGAATCTGGAGCGAACTGATAAATTCACAGTTTAATAAAGGAAACAGACTCAAGAGGCATTTATCAAATTATGGGGAAATGGGCGTAATAGAAAATTATCCTGAGAATTATAAGAGTTCTCAGAAAGCACAGCTGAATCAGGCAGTGATTCTTAGAAAGTCTGCCATCTATGCAAGAGACCATGAATCACTATTGTCCACTGAACAAAATCCAAATGTTTACCTTCACATGAAAAAAATCTTCTGATTCTATTGCAAATCCATATGCCTCACTTTTTTTCCCCACTGCCCTACTAAAATTATGTCTCACATCTGATTTGGTGGGGTGCAATATGCCAATCCCCTTCACTACCCATCCTTCCCTGTCATTTCCTGTCTCCATGCTCCCTCACATTTCATATTAATGAATTCCTGGTATGTGCCAAGCAGTATAATAGACATATTACATATATGGCATGTCATCCTAACAACAAACTGCGAGGAAGGGATTATGATCCCCCTTTTACAAATGAGATGAGCAAAGCCCAAAATGGGGAAAGGACATGTAGCTCCCATAGTTACTACATGATAAGCTTCTACTGTACGTCTGCCTGAATCCAAAACTCACAGCCCTTCCACTGAGCCATGCCACCCTTCTGCATTCTCTCTTCCTGGAGTTCCTTGGCCCCCTGATCATTCTCCACTAAATTCCTACTCACTTCCTCTGACACTCCCTGTTTTTCCACAACTCTTGGGAGAAGTTTATGTCTCTGGACCTGGGGGACTCACATACTTCCAATCATCTTGATGAGGCTCTACTCAAAGAAGCACAATTCCTATCTCACATGGAACCCTAGAGCTTGGTGTCCACGGTTTCTTAGCAAGGAAAGATCAGGAATTTCCAATGACGTCAGAGACTCAGTGATGGAAATAACTCAGATTTATGCTAATAAAGCCTGGCGGAAACACTTTCTTCTTTAAGATACTCAAGTGTGCTTGGAAAAGCAGGTCCAGATACAAAGATTGTGCTACATGCTTCTTGCAAAAAGAAGACTCTTTATATTTAATGTCTCCAGTTCAAAGTATTGTTTGTCTAAAGAAACATAGTTATCATCTAGCTATGAATAAAACTTCAAGAGTTTCAATGACTAATGTTTTTTAATTAGCCCAAACAACATGAAAAATGTTCATACAAAAGTTAAGTTTTGATTTAGTTTTTAATAGCAGTTTAATACCTTTCTTGAATTACTGGTTTAACCTAAATTTTGAAAAAAATGTAATATGTTAATATACATACCATAATCTTCAATAACAGGAAGAACATTAATCACATTTAGATAACATTTTTATAATTAAACCTGGATATTAAAATAAGTGAAATGATTATTTTGAATCACTGTCTGTCAAGGCTCATGATTCACATTTTGGGATGGATTCTTTCTTAATCCAATACCTAACTTGATAATTTTTAAAAATTAATATTTGATCAGATAATGTAAGTCAAAATGAAGACAAACAATCCTTTAAAAGGACACATTATTTGTCCATGTAACGACAGCTCCAAAGTATTTTTGGGCAATTTGATACCTTTTATATATGAAGTATACTTAACCAGAAAACTAGAAATTTAAATTGCAAACTGATATTTTTAAGACTTCAAAATGATAAATAATTTTCAATAAAATTGGCCTCAAACTAATAAACTTAAAATCTGTAAGCAAATCAAAATTAAATATTAGTTTAACAACAAACACCAAATATTTGTTAGAAGCTATCTTTCTTCACTGGTGACTTATTTTTAATCATAAAATTTCTAGCAGATCTTAGCTTTAAAGGCCTTTAATATTTGAAATAGATGCTTAATGAGGAAATTACACTTACCTTTAGAATTACAAAAATCTCAGCTTTATAAAATGTATCTATTCATGAAGATAATTTCTCTGGTGATCAAAATGTAAAATTTAATATAGTACTCATATATCACTGGAGTGTATATATGTTTCTGAGTTATTTTTTAAACAAAATATATAGATTCATTAAAAAAAACTATGCTACAAATCATGGGCTTTAGGAAGGGCTTGCTAGAATCACAGCTGGATAACATTGAGTGGTTGCATGAGTGGCCACAAGAGTCAGGCGTGAGACCTAGATGCTAACTTGAGCCCAGCAGAATCACCCAGTTCTCTGAGAACACAGGGTCTATCCTCTTTTTCTGTTGCCTGCATTCTTCCCAATTGCTCTCAAATTCTCATTCTTGCTCCCACTCACTCTTGCTCTCCTGCTCGCTCTCACTCTCTTCTCTTATTCTCTGAGTCCAGTTACTGGACTATCTTTCCTCTTCTTGACATCAGTGAGGCATGAGTCAAACTTGGCTCAGTCTCCTCCCTGGTGATGGCCAGTAAAGATGCTGGCTCTGCTTCTAGGACAGGACAAGATGATAAAGTTATATCTTGGAGATTGAAGCTGCCTCATAGAGGCATGGGTAGGTATCCACCTGGCCCAAAGAAGAAAAGCTAGGGTGGGGATGAACTGTAAGAACAGAGGGAATATTTACAATTTCTGAGCCAATAAGAAGTCAATTCCCAAGGCTCCTTGTTAGACAAATTGTCCAATTTCACTTCTATTCCCCGAATAGTTGTTTCCTACAGGGGCTGAGACATAGCTGTAGGAAGACTCTACTATTTGAGGTCTTTAGAAGGCAACTTGGTGTGTGGTGAGGACATTCAACCACTGTGAGGGAATCTGAATATTTACATTGAAAAAGATGAAAGTGGACTTCTTATACCACTCACAAAAGATAACTCAAAATGCATTAAAGACTTAAATGTAAGATATGAATTCATAAAACCAGGAAAGAACATAAGGAAAGCCTAAAGAGAGAGAGAGTCAGAGCACAAGTGGGGGGCAGAGAGAGAAGGAGAAGTAGACTCCCCACTGAGCAGGGAGCCCCACACGAGGCTCAATCCCAGGACCCCAAGATCATGACCTGAACCAAAGGCAGATGCTCTTAGCATAACTGCCTCTGGATAACATTCAACCACTCAATGTTATCCAGCTGTGATTCTAGCAAGCCCTTTCTAAAGCCCATGATTTGTAGCATAATCTTTTTTTAATGAATCTATAAACTTGGTGTAAGTTGGTGGTTTCCCAACAGGCTCTGCGCCCTCTCTTCAGAAAAAACAAATTCTCCTAGCCTCCTAACTCTGTCTCCCCCAAGGTCAAGGGCTTCTCCTAGAGGAAGTGCTCACTCTTCTTTGAAACTAGAGCTCCTCATCAGCTCAAGAACCAAGAAACATCTCCCTACATTCACCCAGTGAGGTCACACCAAGAAACAAAGGCTGCTTCCAGCCCCACTTACCCTCAAGAGGCCAACTCTCTGGAAAGACACCATAGCTTCCTTCCACTTCTGCTAATGGAGCAAATAGGATCTCACCTGATGGGCACGCACACAGAGAGAGGCGGGCTGAATGGGTCCGCAGCCAGATCCTTGCTCCGGGTATTGGTCCTAGGGTGGCATTAGAGGGAGGCTCTACTTTTGCATTTTTTTAGGAATTCAGTTTTATGAGGTCACTGCCAGATTATCAGGTCATGGGTTCACTCAATAAACATCCATGGAACCAACTGCTACATTAAGTGCCAGTTTTTAAAACCCTTTAATTATGGAAATCACCCAACCATAGACAAAAGTAGAGAACAGAGTACTACACGGAGTCATATGATATGGTTTCCATACCTTGGCTATTGTGAATAATGCTGCCATGAACATGGGAGCACACATATTTCCTCAAAATTGATCTCATTTCCTTTGGATATATACCCAAAAGAAATGAAATTGCTGGATTACATAGTAGGTTTATTTTGTATTTCTTGAGGCTTTGTGCTGTTTTTCATAATGGCTGTATGAGTTTACATTTCCCACAAACAGTGTAATACTGGAGAAAGCACATATTTTTTCATTGTTTCTCTTTTTGTGAAATCTGCAGTCATTTAGATTCATTGCCTGGATACATCATTTCACAAAAGATTGCAAATAAAAGTATTCTTTCAGACTGTCTTTTAGGAGGTAGAATACTTCTACAAAAATAAACTTCCCCTCTTTAAGTCTCTGGTCAGTTTGAGGTACTATTTCTAGAAGAAAATCAGCAAAAATGTTTGAATCTTTATATTATTTCCATTTATTTATTGGTTTTCAAAAAGTTTCTCATCTCCCTAACATTTCCCATAGGTGACAATGAATGTGTTTTTTTTTTTCAATCATTATTCGAATCCCTGTATTTAAAAAAAAATTTTTTTTTAAACAACAAAAATTTATTCTCTTATACTTTTAGAAGCCAGAATTCCAAAATCCAGATTTGGGCAGGCTTAGTTCCCTCTGGAGACTGAGAAAGAATTGATTTTCTGCTTCCCTCCTAGCTTTTCCCGGCAGCAGAAGACCTTTAGCATTCTTTGGCATGGGACTGTAGAAATTCAAAATCTGCTCTCATGTTCACATGACCTTCTTCTCTGCATTTGTGTGCCTCAAAGCCATCTCTTTCTCCTTATATAAAGATGCCAGTCATTGGATTTAGTGCCCACCTTAAGATCATTTCATCTTAAAATCCTTACCTTCATTTCACCTGCAAAAACTCTAAATCTTCAGAGGGTCACAGTCTGAGGTTCTGGACAGACATGAGTTGGAAGGGAGGACAGTATTCAACCCATTAAAGTTCATTTAGAAATTGCTTCTAGGGGCACCTGGGTGGCTCAGTCAATTATGCATCTTAATGTTCCTATTTTTCAAGAGTAATTTGGCTATTTAGAGTCTTTGAAATCCATATGAACTTTATGGTAGATTTTTCTATTTATGCATAAAATGTTGTTGAAATTTGCATGGGGATTTCATGGCAAGAAATCTAATCAAGATTCATGAAACCTGACTCTTGGTTTCAGCTTACGTCATGATCTCAGGGTCATGAGACAGAGCTCCCAGCTGGACTCCCTGGTCAGAGAGGAGGCATCTTGAGATTCTTTCTCCCTCTATCTCCCCCCGACCCCACTCACTCTTGCTTGCTCTCTAAAATAAATGTAAAAATACATATTTTTAAAAGAAACTGCCTCTAAAATATGATTTAGCCTCACCTGTTCTTTTTTGTCTGATGCTATTCCTGTTAGACATGGCTACTAAAAGTCAATTTTCAAAATAGCCTTTGTGATTTTCCTTTAACATCTTTTAAAATGTAATTTTTAAAAGCATTCATGCTTCTTCTTTTTACCAAAGCAATAAATGTTAATTGAAGGAAAATTGGAAAACACAGAAAACCTAAAAGAGAAAGTAAAACCACCTGTTCGGGTTTTTTTAGTTTAGTTTTTTTTTTTTTTAATAATTTTTTTTGTACCACTTGTATTCTCACTGCTCAAAAGAAAAGATTTTCTCTCCTTCCCCCTCCCCCCACCACTTTCACCATTTTTAACTGTACAACTCAGTGGCATTAAGTACATTCACACTTGTGCAACCATCCCCATGATACATGTGCAAAACTTTCATCTTCCCAAACTGAAATCCTGTCTCTATTAAATGCTAATTCCCTATCCTCTCCCCCTCCAGCCACTGGTAACTACCATTCCACTTTATGTCTCTATGAATCTGACTCATCTTTGCACCTCATATACGTGGAATCACACAGTATTTGTATTTTTGTGTATGACTTATTTCACTTAGCATAATGTCTTCAAGGTTTATCTATGTTGTAGCAGCAATGGGCACTTGGAGTTCTTCGCCACATGTAGCTATGGTGAATAATGCAGCTATGAACATGGATATACAAGCATCTGTTTGGGTCCTTGCTTTCAATTTTGGGGGGCATATACCCAAAAGTGGAATGCTGGATCAGATGATAATTCTATGTTTAAGTTTTTGAGGAACTGCCATACTATTTTCCATAGCATCTAGACCATTTTATATTTCTACCAGCAAAGGTTCCAATGTATCCATATGCTTGTCAAAGCTTGTTTTTCTATTTGCTTGTTTTGTTTGTTTTTATTTTTTGTTTGTTTGTTTTTATAGTCATCCTAGTAAGTGTGAAGTGATATCTTATTGAAGTTGATTTGCATTTCCCTAATAATTAGTGATGTTGAATACTTTTTCATGTGCTTATTAGCCATTTGTATCCTCCTCTTTAGAGAAATGTCTATTTAAATCCTTTCCCCATTTTTAATTGGGTTGTTTCAGTCCTGTTGTTGTTGGCGTATAGGACTTCTTTATATATTCTAGATATTAATCCCTTATTAGATATATGGTTTGCAAATATTTCTTTCCCATTCCATGAGTTGCCTTTTCTGCTGATTGTGTCCTGTTATGTGCAAAAGCTTTTTTTTATATATTTCAATTAATTTTTATTGGTGTTCAATTTACCAACATACAGAAAAACACCCAGTGCTCATCCCGTCAAGTGTCCACCTCAGTGCCCGTCACCCATTCCCCTCCAACACCCGCCCTCCTCCCCTTCCACCACCCCTAGTTCGTTTCCCCGAGTTAGGAGTCTTTATGTTCTGTCTCCCTTCCTGATATTTCCCAACATTTCTTTTCCCTTCCTTTATATTCCCTTTCACTATTATTTATATTCCCCAAATGAATGAGAACATACACTGTTTGTCCTTCTCCGATTGACTTATTTCACTCAGCATAATACCCTCCAGTTCCATCCACGTTGAAGCAAATGGTGGGTATTTGTCGTTTCTAATTGCTGAGTAATATTCCATTGTATACATAGACCACAGCTTCTTTATCCATTCATCTTTCGATGGACACCGAGGCTCCTTCCACAGTTTGGCTATTATGGCCATTGCTGATAGAAACATCGGGGTGCAGGTGTCCCGACTTTTTTTTTTTTTATGATAGTCACAGAGAGAGAGAGAGAGAGGCAGAGACACAGGCAGAGGGAGAAGCAGGCTCCATGCACTGGGAGCCCGATGTGGGATTCGATCCCGGGTCTCCAGGATCGCGCCCTGGGCCAAAGGCAGGCGCCAAACCGCTGCGCCACCCAGGGATCCCCTGTCCCGACGTTTCATTGCATCTGAATCTTTGGGGTAAATCCCCAACAGTGCAATTGCTGGGTCGTAGGGCAGATCGATTTTTAACTCTTTGAGGAACCTCCACACAGTTTTCCAGAGTGGCTGCACCAGTTCACATTCCCACCAACAGTGCAAGAGTGTTCCCTTTTCTCCGCATCCTCTCCAACATTTGTGGTTTCCTGCCTTGTTAATTTTCCCCATTCTCACTGGTGTGAGGTGGGATCTCATTGTGGTTTTGATTTGTATTTCCCTGATGGCAAGTGATGCAGAGCATTTTCTCATGTGCATGTTGGCCATGTCCATGTCTTCCTCTGTGAGATTTCTCTTCATGTATTTTGCCCATTTCATGATTGGATTGTTTGTTTCTTTGGTGTTGAGTTTAATAAGTTCTTTATAGATTTTGGAAACTAGCCCTTTATCTGATATGTCATTTGCAAATATCTTCTCCCATTCTGTAGGTTGTCTTTTAGTTTTGTTGACTGTATCCTTTGCTGTGCAAAAGCTTCTTATCTTGATGAAGTCCCAATAGTTCATTTTTGCTTTTGTTTCTTTTGCCTTTGTGGATGTATCTTGCAAGAAGTTACTGTGGCCGAGTTCAAAGAGGGTGTTGCCTGTGTTCTCTTCTATGATTTTGATGGACTCTTGTCTCACATTTAGATCTCTCATCCATTTTGAGTTTATCTTTGTGTATGGTGCAAGAGAGTGGTCCAGTTTCATTCTTCTGCATGTGGATGTCCAATTTTCCCAGCACCATTTATTGAAGAGACTGTCTTTCTTCCAATGGATAGTCTTTCCTCCTTTATCGAATATTAGATGACCATACATTTCAGGGTCCACTTCTGGGTTCTCTATTCTGTTCCATTGATCTATGTGTCTGTTTTTTTTTGTGCCAGTACCACACTGTCTTGATGACCACAGCTTTGTAGTACCACCTGAAATCTGGCATGGTGATGCCCCCAGCTATGGTTTTCTTTTTTAAAATTCCCCTGGCTATTTGGGGTCTTTTCTGATTCCACACAAATCTTAAAATAATTTGTTCTAACTCTCTGAAGAAAGTCCATGGTATTTTGATAGGGATTGCATTAAACGTGTAAATTGCCCTGGGTAACATTGACATTTTTACAATATTAATTCTGCCAATCCATGAGCATGGAATATTTTTCCATCTCTTTGTGTCTTCCTCAATTTCTTTCAGAAGTGTTCTATAGTTTTTAGGGTATAGATCTTTTACCTCTTTGGTTAGGTTTATTCCTAGGTATGCTTTTGGGTGCAATTGTAAATGGGATTGATTCCTTAATTTCTCTTTCTTCAGTCTCATTGTTAGTGTATAGAAATGCCACTGACTTCTGGGCATTGATTTTGTATCCTGCCACGCTACCAAATTGCTGTATGAGTTCTAGCAATCTTGGGGTGGAGGCTTTTGGGTTTTCTATGTAGAGTATCATGTCATCGGCGAAGAGGGAGAGTTTGACTTCTTCTTTGCCAATTTGAATGCCTTTAATGTCTTTTTGTTGTCTGATTGCTGAGGCGAGGACTTCCAGAACTATGCTGAACAGCAGTGGTGAGAGTGGACATCCCTGTCTTGTTCCTGATCTTAGGGGAAAGGCTCCCAGTGCTTCCCCATTGAGAATGATATTTGCTGCGGGCTTTTCGTAAATGGCTTTTAAGATGTCGAGGAAAGTTCCCTCTATCCCAACACTCTGAAGGGTTTTGATCAGGAATGGATGCTGTATTTTGTCAAATGCTTTCTCTGCATCTAATGAGAGGATCATATGGTTCTTGGTGTTTCTCTTGCTGATATGATGAATCACATTGATGGTTTTACGAGTGTTGAACCAGCCTTGTGTCCCAGGGATAAATCCTACTTGGTCATGTTGAATAATTTTCTTAATGTGTTGTTGGATCCTATTGGCTAGTATCTTGTTGAGAATTTTTTCATCCATGTTCATCAGGGATATTGGTCTGTAATTCTCCTTTTTGGTGGGGTCTTTGTCTGGTTTTGGAATTAAGGTGATGTTGGCCTCATAGAACGAATTTGGAAGTACTCCATCTCTTTCTATCTTTCCAAACAGCTTTAGTAGAATAGGTATGATTTCTTCTTTATTTATTTATTTATTTATTTATTTATTTATTTATTTATTTTTTATTTCTTCTTTAAACGTTTGATAGAATTCCCCTGGGAAGCCATCTGGCCCTGGACTCTTGTGTCTTGGGAGGTTTTTGATGACTGCTTCAATTTCCTCCCTGGTTATTGGCCTGTTCAGGTTTTCTATTTCTTCCTGCTCCAGTTTTGGTAGTTTGTGGCTTTCCAGGAATGCGTCCATTTCTTCTAGATTTCCTAATTTATTGGCGTACAGCTGTTCATAATATGTTTTTAAAATCGTTTGTATTTCCTTGGTGTTGGTAGTGATCTCTCCTTTCTCATTCATGATTTTATTAATTTGAGTCTTCTCTCTCTTCTTTTTAATAAGGTTGGCTAATGGTTTATCTATCTTATTAATTCTTTCAAAGAACCAACTCCTGGTTCTGTTGATCTGTTCCACAGTTCTTTTGGTCTCGATATCATTGAGTTCTGCTCGAATTTTAATTAACTGTCTTCTTCTGCTGGGGGTGGGGTCTATTTGTTGCTTTTTCTCTAGTTCCTTTATGTGTAAGGTGAGCTTTTGAATTTGAGATCTTTCCAGTGTTTGAATGGATGCTTGTATTGCGATGTATTTCCCCCTCAGGACTGCTTTTGCTGCATCCCAAAGATTTTGAACGGTTGTATCTTCATTCTCATTAGTTTCCATGAATCTTTTTAATTATTCCTTAATTTCCTGGTTGACCTTTTCATATTTTAGCAGGATGGTCCTTAACCTCCACGTGTTTGTGGTCCTTCCAAACTTCTTGTTGTGATTAAGTTCTAATTTCAAGGCATTATGGTCTGAGAATATACAGGGGACTATCCCGATCTTTTGGTATCGGTTCAGACCCGATTTGTGACCCAGTATGTGGTCTATTCTGGAGAAAGTTCCATGTGCACTTGAGAAGAATGTGTATTCAGTTGAGTTTGGAGGTAAAGTTCTGTAGATATCTGTGAAATCCATCTGGTCCAGTGTATCATTTAAAGCTCTCGTTTCTTTGGAGATGTTGTGCTTAGAAGACCTATCTAGTATAGAGAGAGCTAGATTGAAGTCACCAAGTATAAGTGTATTATTATCAAAGTATTTCTTCAGTTTGGTTATTAATTGGTTTAAATATTTGGCAGCTCCCACATTTGGGGCATATATATATTGAGGATTGTTAAGTCCTCTTGTTGGATAGATCCTTTGAGTATGAGATAGTGTCCCTCTTCATCTCTCACTATAGTCTTCGGGGTAAATTTTAATTTATCTGATATAAGGATGGCAACCCCTGCTTTCTTTTGAGGACCATTTGAATGGTAAATGGTTCTCCAACCTTTTATTTTCAGGTTGTAGGTGTCCTTCTGTCTAAAATGAGTCTCTTGTAGACAGCAAATAGATGGGTCCTGCTTTTTTATCCAGTCTGAAACCCTGCGCCTTTTGATGGGGTCATTAAGCCCGTTCACGTTCAGAGTTACTATTGATAGATATGAGTTTAGTGTCATCATATCTATTCAGTCCTTGTTTTTGTGGATTGTTCCACTGAACTTCTTCTTAAAGGGGAATTTTAAGAGTCCCCCTTAAAATTTCTTGCAGAGCTGGTTTGGAGGTTACATATTCTTTCAGTTCCTGCCTGTCTTGGAAGCTCTTTATCTCTCCTTCCATTTTGAATGAAAGCCTTGCTGGATAAAGTATTCTTGGTTGCATGTTGTTTTCATTTAGGACCCTGAATATATCCTGCCAGCCCTTTCTGGCCTGCCAGGTCTCTGTGGAGAGGTCTGCTGTTACCCTAATATTCCTCCCCATAAAAGTCAGGGACTTTTTTTCTCTTGCTGCTTTAAGGATCTTCTCCTTATCTTTGGAATTTGCAAGCTTCACTATTAAATGTCGAGGTGTTGAACGGTTTTTGTTGATTTTAGGGGGGGATCTCTCTATTTCCTGGATCTGAATGCCTGTTTCCCTTCCCAGATTAGGAAAGTTTTCAGCTAGGATTTGTTCAAATACATATTCTGGCCCTCTGGCCCTTTCCGCGCCCTCAGGAACCCCAATTAAACGTAGGTTTTTCTTCCTCAGGCTGTCATTTATTTCCCTTAATCTATCCTCATGATCTTTTAATTGCTTGTCTCTTTTTTCCTCAGTTTCCCTCTTTGCCATCAACTTGTCTTCTATGTCACTCACTCGTTCTTCCACCTCGTTAAGCCTCGTCGTTAGGACTTCTAGCTTGGATTGCATCTCATTTAATTGATTTTTAATTTCTGCCTGATTGGATCTAAATTCTGCAGTCATGAAGTCTCTTGAGTCCTTTATGGTTTTTTCTAGAGCCACCAGTAGCTGTGTAATAGTGCTTCTGAATTGGCTTTCTGACACTGAATTGTAATCCATATTTTGTAACTCTGTGGGAGAGAGGGCTGTTTCTGATTCTTTTTTTTGAGGTGAGGTTTTCCTTCTGGTCATTTTGCTCAGTGCAGAGTGGCCAAAAACAAGTTGTATTGGGAAAAGGAGAAAAAGAGAGAGAAGGAAAGAAAAGAGAAAAAGAAAAAAGAGAAAGAAGAAAAAAAAGGGGGGGAAGAGAAGAAAAAGAAAGGAGAAAAAAGAAAAAAAAGGGGGGGTGGGGTGGGGGAAGCAATCAGAAATCAAGAAGAAAGAAAGAAAAAAAAAGCACAAAACAAAACAAAAACAAAAACAAAAAAAACCACGGGGGAGTATCTTCCGATTCTGTATACTTTAAGTCCCTTGACTTCCCTTGGAACTTGTCCCTCTAGCTGGTCTTCTGGGGGAGGGGCCTGCTGTACTGGTTCTCAGGTGTTAGCACTTGGGGGAGCTGCTCTGCCCCTGCCTGGTGCAGGGCTCAGTGGAGGGTGTTTACCCCGTGAGGCCCCGGGAGGAAGCCACAGTGGCGGGGGCAGCTCTGGGACCCTGGAGTCAGCTCCCGCAGTAGCTCCGGGGCTCTCTGTCTGCAGGGCCTGGGGGCTCCCGGGCGGGGCCGCCGATCTGCTCAGCTCCGGGCAGGAGCGTCCTTGCTGTCCTGGGCCCTCCCGGCCTCTGCCTGTCCCTGGGGGAGGCCGGATCCTGGGCTGTGTCCCGGCGCCCTGTGCTCCGGGGCCTGCGCTGTTGGATTCGCGGTCCCGCCCCGCAGCCCCCTCCGCGGAGCCGCCGCCCGAGCCCCTCCGAGCTGCTCCGGGCCCCGCCGAGGCTGCAGCCCTTAGGGAGCTCGGCGCATCTCCCGGGGCGCAGTTCCTGTTACTGTCCCCGGGAGCCCGAGGGCGTCCCCGCCCTCCTGGGGATCCTGCTCCAATTCCCCGGGAGGCCTTTCCGCAGGGAAGGTTGGTGCAGCTCCTGCTCCTCCGGGCCGGGGCTCTCCTGTCCTGGGGACACTCCCCCCCCCCCCCCCGCCTCAGCCCGGCTCCTCGCGGGGCCCCTCCCCCTTGGAGGCCTTTTGTTCCTTATTTCTTTTTCCCCGTCTTCCTACCTGATAGAAGCGCGAACTCTTCTCACTGTAGCGTTCCAGCTGGTCTCTCTTTGAATCTCAGGCCGAATTCGTAGATTTTCAGGATGATTGGATGGTTTTCTAGGTAATTTGTTGAGGACAGGGGACTTGGGGACCCTACTCTGCCGCCATCTTGCCCCTCCCCCTGTGCAAAAGCTTTTAATTTTGGTGAAGTATGTTTTATCTATATTTTCTCTTATTGCCTGTGCTTTTGGTGTCATTTTAAGAAATCATTACAAAATCCAATGTCATAAAGTTTCCTCTCCGTGTTTTCTTCCAAACTATTCTATAGTTATAGGTTTAAGTCTTTGATCCATTTTAACTTAATTTTTGTATATGATAGAAGGTAGGGGCTCAACATTTGGGACCATTCTTTTGCATGTGAATATCCAGTTTCCCGACACCATTTGTTGAAAAGACAGTCTTTTCCTCCACTGAATTGTCTACCACCCTTGTCAAAAATCATTTGACCATATATGCCACGTTTTTTTTTTTTCTGGGCCCACTATTATAACATTAGTTTCTATCTGTATTTATGCTAGCACCATACTATTTTAATTACTGTAGCTTCATAGTAAGTTTTGGGATCAAGAAGAGTGAGACCTCTAAGTCTGTTCCTATTTTTAAGAGTAATTTGGCTATTGAGAGTCTTTGAAATCCATATGAACTTTATGGTAGATTTTTATATTTCTGCATAAAATGTTGTTGAAATTTGCATGGGGATTTCATGGCATAATGAATTTGCCAGTTGCTTTAGGTAGTACTGACATCTTAACAATATTAAGTCTCCCAAACCATGAACACAGAAGCCTTTCTTGTTTTTTTGTTTTTTTTTTTTGCCTTTCTTGTTAATCTGTGTCTTCTTCAACTTCTTTCAGCAAGATTTTGTAGTTTTCAGTATACAAACCTTTTGTTTCCTTCAGTTTATCCCTAAGAATTATATTTTATCCTTTTTAAATCCTTTTTTAATGCTATTGTAAATGGAATTATTTTCTTGATTTCCTTTGCAGATGGCTCATTGTTAGTGTATAGAAACACAACTGATTTTTGTGTGCTGATTTTATTTTTTTTAAAGATTTTATTTTATTCATGAGACACACACACACACACACACAGAGAGAGAGAGAGAGAGAGGAGCAGAGACACAAGCAGAGGGAGAAGCAGGCTCCATGCAGGGAGCCCGACGCTGGACTCGATCCTGGGTCTCCAGGATCAGGCCCTGGGCTGAAGGTGGCACTAAACCGCTGAGCCACCCAGGGATCCCCATGTGTGCTGATTTTATATTCTTTGGACAACTTTGTATAGCTTTGCTAAATTTATTAGTTCTAAATTTTTGTGCATCTTTGGGGCTTTCTACATATAAGATCATGCCGTCTGTG
This sequence comes from Vulpes lagopus, assembly GCF_018345385.1. NCBI lineage: Eukaryota > Metazoa > Chordata > Mammalia > Carnivora > Canidae > Vulpes > Vulpes lagopus. The sequence goes on from NC_054830.1 coordinate 6,482,248, forward strand.
AACAGAGATCATTTTACTTTTTTGCTTTCCGTTTTGAATGTCTTTTATTTATTTTTTCCTGCCTAATTGCCCTGGCTAGGACTTCCAGTATCATGCTGAAAAGAAGCAGTAAGATCAGACATTCTTGTTTTATTCCCGATCTTAGAGGAAAAGCTTTTAGTCTTTCATCATCGAGTGTGGTGTTACCTATGTGTTTTTCGTGTATGGCCTTTATTGTGTTTTTTGTTTTGTTTTGTCTTTTTATTTTTTATAATAAATTTATTTTTTATTGGTGTTCAATTTGCCAACATACAGAATAACACCCAGTGCTCATCTCATCAAGTGCCCCCCTCAGTGCCCGTCACCCATTCACCCCCACCCCCTACCCTCCTCCCCTTCCACCACCCCTAGTTCATTTCCCAGAGTTAGGAGTCTCTCATGTTCTGTCTCCCTTTCTGATATTTCCCACACATTTATTCTCCCTTCCCTTATATTCCCTTTCACTATTATTTATATTCCCCAAATGAATGAGAACATACACTGTCCTTTTCCAATTGACTTACTTCACTCAGCATAATACCCTCCAGTTCCATCCACGTTGAAGCAAATGGTGGGTATTTGTCGTTTCTAATGGCTGAGTAATATTCCATTGTGTACATAGACCACATCTTCTTTATCCATTCATCTTTCGATGGACACCGAGGCTCCTTCCACAGTTTGGCTATTGTGGACTTTGCTGCTAGAAACATCGGGGTGCAGGTGTCCCAGCGTTTCATTGCATCTGTATCTTTGGGGTAAATCCCCAACAGTGCAGTTGCTGGGTCAGGGCAGGTCTATTTTTAACTCTTTGAGGAACCTCCACACAGTTTTCCAGAGTGGCTGCATCAGTTCACATTCCCACCAACAGTGTAGGAGGGTTCCCTTTTCTCCGCATCCTCTCCAACATTTGTTGTTTCCTGCCTTGTTAATTTTCTCCATTCTCACTGGTGTGAGGTGGGATCTCATTGTGGTTTTGATTTGTATTTCCCTGATGGCAAGTGATGCAGAGCATTTTCTCATGTGCGTGTTTGCCATGTCTATGTCTTCCTGTGTGAGATTTCTGTTCATGTCTTTTGCCCATTTCATGATTGGATTGTTTGTTTCTTTGATGTTGAGTTTAAGAAGTTCTTTATAGATCTTGGAAACTAGCCCTTTATCTGATATGTCATTTGCAAATATCTTCTCCCATTCTGTAGGTTGTCTTTTAGTTTTGTTGACTGTTTCTTTTGCTGTGCAAAAGCTTCTTATCTTGGTGAAGTCCCAGTAGTTCATTTTTGCTTATGTTTCTCTTGCCTTCATGGATGTATCTTGCAAGAAGTTACTGTGGCCGAGTTCAAAAAGGGTGTTGCCTGTGTTCTCCTCTAGGATTTTGATGGAATCTTGTCTCACATTTAGATCTTTCACCCATTTTGAGTTTATCTTTGTGTATGGTGAAAGAGAGTGGTCCAGTTTCATTCTTCTGCATGTGGATGTCCAATTTTCCCAACACCATTTATTGAAGAGACTGTCTTTCTTCCAGTGGAGAGTCTTTCCTCCTTTATCGAATATTAGTTGACCATAAAGTTCAGGGTCCACTTCTGGGTTCTCTATTCTGTTCCATTGATCTATGTGTCTGTTTTTGTGCCAGTACCACACTGTCTTGATGACCACAGCTTTGTAGTACCACCTGAAATCTGGCATGGTGATGCCCCCAGATATGGTTTTCTTTTTTAAAATTCCCCTGGCTACTCAGGGTCTTTTCTGATTCCACACAAATCTTAAAATAATTTGTTATAACTCTCTCAAGAAAGTCCATGGTATTTTGATGGGGATTGCATTAAACGTGTAAACTGCCCTGGGTAACATTGACATTTTCACAATATTAATTCTGCCAATCCATGAGCATGGAAATTTTTCCATCTCTTTGTGTCTTCCTCAATTTCTTTCATAAGTGTTCTATAGTTTTTAGGGTATAGATCCTTTACCTCTTTGGTTAGGTTTATTCCTAGGTATCTTATGCTTTTGGGTGCAATTGTAAATGGGATTGATTCCTTAATTTCTCTTTCTTCAGTCTCATTGTTAGTGTATAGAAATGCCACTGACTTCTGGGCATTGATTTTGTATCCTGCCACACTGCCAAATTGCTGTATGAGTTCTAGGAATCTTGGGGTGGAGGCTTTTGGGTTTTCTATGTAGAGTATCATGTCATCGGCGAAGAGGGAGAGTTTGACTTCTTCTTTGTGGCCTTTATTGTGTTGAGGTCGTTTCCTTCCATTCTTAGTTTCTTGGATTTTTTAATCATAAAAAGGTATTAAATTTTTTCACATGATTTCTCTCCAACAGTTGAAATAATTATGTGTTTTCCCCCTTCATTATGTTGATGTGCTATATACATTAATTTTTCCTGTGTTGGAACATCCTTGCATTCCAAGAATAAATCTCATTTGGTCATGTTGTACAATCCTATTACTATGTTGGGGTGTGCTAGTATTTTGTTGAGGATTTTTACATTAATATTCATAAGGGATATTGGTCTGTAATTTTCTTTTCTTACAGTGTCTTTGTCTGATTTCAATACCAGGGCAATGCTGGAAGTGCTCTCTCTTTTTTCTGGAAGAGTTTAAGTAGGATTGGCACTAATTCTTCTTTAAAGGTTAGGACCGCTGAAGCCATCTGGTCCCAAGCTTTTCGTTCTTGGGGGATTATGGATTACTAATTCAATCTCCTTACTAGTTATAAATCTATTCAGATTTTTCTGTTCATGATTCAGCCTTTGTGGGTTCTGTTTTTCTAGGAAATTGCCCGTTTTGTCTAGGTTACTTTTATTTGCTGACATGTAATTCTTCATAGCACTCTTGTACAATCCTTTTTATTTCTGTAAAATCACTACTAATGTTCCCTTTTACATTTATGATTCTAGTTGAGTTTTCTCTCTTTTTTCTTAGTCTAGCTAATGATTTGTTCATTTTGTCGATGTTTTCAAAGACCCAACTTTTGGTTTTGTTAATTCTATTGATTTTCTATTCTTTTTTTTTTTTTTTGATTTTCTATTCTTTATTTTATTTATCTCTCCTCTAATATTCTTATTTTCCTTCCACTAGTTTTGGGTTTATTTTGACCCTCTTTGTCTAATTACTTAAGTTGTAAAGTTAGATTGTTAGTTAGATTTCAGATCTTTTTCATTGTAAGAATTTATAGCTATAAATTTCCCTCTTTAGCAATTGTCTTAGTCTGTTCAGGCTGCTATATCAAAGACTGGGTGACTTATAAATGACATAAACTTATTTTTACAGATCAGATGACTAGGATATCCAAAATCAAGGTGTCAGAAGATTTGGTGTAGGGTGAGGGTCTGTTTCCTCATTTATAGATGGCAAACTTTTATTTTTATGTTTTTATTACATTTTTATTTTTTACTTAAATTTTACCTAGTTAATATACATTGTAATTTTGGTTTTTGAGGTAGAACTCAGTGATTCATCACTTACATACAAAACCTAGGACTCATCACAAGTGCCCTCTTTAATATCCATAACCCTCTAGCTCATCCCCCACCCAACTCCCTCCATCAACGCTCAGTTTGTTCTCCACTGTCAAGAGTCTCCTAGATAAGATTTGTTTCCCCTCTTTCCTTTTTTTCCCATTCCCATATGTTCATCTGTTTTGTTTCTTAAATTCCACATATGAGGGAAATCATATTGTATTTGTCTATCTTCGATTGACTTATTTCACTTAGCATAATACATGCTAGTTCCATCCATGTCACTGCAAATAGAGAGATTTCATTCATTTTGATGGCTGAGTAATATTCCATTGTGTATATATACACTACATCCTCTTTCTCCATTCATCAGTCAATGGACATTTGGAGTCTCTCTATAGTTTGGCTATTGTTGAGAGTGCTGCTATCAACATTAGGGTGGGTATAACCCTTTAAATCTGTATTTTTGTATCCTTTGGGTAAATACCAAGTAGTGCAATTGCTGGATCATAGGGTAGTTCTATTTTTAGCTTTTTAAGGAACCTGCATACTGTTCTCCAGAGTAGCTGCACCAGTTTGCATTCCCACCAACAGTGCAGGAGTGTTCCCATTTCTCTGTATGGATGGCAAACTTTTCACTGAGTCCTCACATAACAGAAGGGACAAGGGAGCTCTCTGGGGTCTCTTTTATAAGAATGCTATTCTGCTCATGACGTTTTGATTGCAGTCTATGAGAGAACTTTAATGCAGAGGCACTCAGCTAAGTCATACTCAAACACTTGATCCACAGAAACTGTGAGATAAATCTTTTAAGCCTTGTTTTAAGTTGAACTATATGTTGGGTTCATAAAGCTTGCATAATTTATTCCAAGATTGAGAAGGGAAATAATCTTTATGAAAAAGACACGGACAACTCCTTAAAATTTATTCAAATGCAAACTTGTTCTTAATTATGCATCTGGCATTATACCTTTGGTGTTCTTACCATTGGTATTTGATTAATTAACTAATTAAGTAACTTTTTAATTTTTTATTTTTTAAAGATTTTACTTAATTATTCATGAGAGACACACACAGAGAGAGGCAGAGACACAGGGAGAGGGAGAAGCAGGCTCCATGCAGGGAGCCCGATGCGGGACTCGTGGGACTCTGTCCCAGGTCTCCAGAATCAAGCCCTGAGCTGAAGGCGCTAAACTGCTGAGCCACCCAGCTGCCCAAGTAACTTTTTTAAATTGTTATTTTCCATACTGGACTAGTAATAGTTGTTTTGTTTTGTATTATTCAATTTTATTTTTAAAATTAATATCAATCAATAATGTGTTTGTTTTGGTTTTGATGCATAGTGCTTAGAATTTTATCCCATGTATAGATTCATGGTTATTTTTTTTTAAGATTTTATTTATTTATTCATGAGAGACATAGAGAGAGAGACAGAGGCAGAAACACAGGCAGAGAGAGAAGCAGGATCCATGCAGGGAGCCCAACATTGGGACTCGATCCCAGGTCTCCAGGATCACACCCCAGGCTGAAGGCGGCACTAAACCGCTGGGCCACCAGGGCTGCCTTAGATTCGTGGTTATTAAAGGAAATAGCACCATTTGAGAATTTATGATCCCTAAAAATAATTGTGCTATGATTAGGAACAGGACATCCCCAAAATTTCCTCTCACTGCCTCTTTGTGGACACAGGGAAGGTTTTATGCTTGCTTGTTAAATGCTCTATCCCCAGTGCTGAGCAAAATAATTATCATGGAGTAGGCACTTGGTAAATATTTGTTGAATGAATAGATAAGGTATGGAGATGGAATAAATGGATATGCTAAAGCCAACAAGTGATGGAATTTGATATTACAAGGACTAACAGAACAAGTCTCTCCTGGGTTTGTAGTTTTCATTTCTTAAAACAAGATGAAGATAGTGTAGCTAAAAAAAAAAAAAAAAAAAAAAAAAAAAAAAAAAGTTTAGTTGACAAAAATCGTGAGCAATTTTTATTGGCCACTGGAATCTCTCATTCCACAGAGGATGAGGTGGTCAAATCAGTGCTATAGCTCAAGCCATATCTTTCTGTATCAGAGAGAGAAGTATTCACAAATATTCTGAGTCCCAGGTTGTAATGATCCTCTGAGTCTGCAAATTCCAGCTCTCTTCCAGCCAACTGTAACTACTTCCATGCAGGTGTCAAGAGAATGGAGGGAACTTAGGAAAGGAGGGGGCTGTGAATCAATCTTCACCTGTCTTTTTGGTTATGTGAAAAAGGTCATGACCAGATGCATAGGTACTCCACGGCAAGGCTTTCTCTTTCACAGCTGCTGGACAGAAAAGGATACAAATAGAACCCAGTAGTGGTCCCTTTAAGGAAAACAACCACAGACAGCTGGGAGCTCAAGTGGAAAAGGCTTTCTTCCTGCCACCTGCAGAGGGCAGAGTCCAAAATTATTAAATTTTATATTTTATCTATTAGGATATTCCCCCACGAACTGGATTTTTTTGTATTTTTCTACCTGTAGTTTCACTAATAGTTGTTAAACTAGGACCAGGCCTGTATATCTGTTTGTTCAACTGAGAAATTCTATTTTAATTATCACGGAAGGAATTACCAAAGGCAAATTAGATGTGTCATTATTCAAAGTCATCCTGTTTAAGATGATGTCAGCTCCTTAGCACCATTTGAAAATTTCTGGCCCTGCTAAGTCACCACTCATTTTACTTCAGTTGTAAATCTCCATATGAGTATTAGAACTACTACACAATAAAATAAATGAAATTCATTGCTATCATAGGGGCTTTAGAATAACTAACAAAGAATGGTGTGTGGCACAAAATAAGCTCATAATGAAGAGCTCTCATTTCTGTTGTAAACAGTGTTACTACTCATACGCATTCCACAGGCATATATGGTGATTGAGACATGCCTCAGCTTCCTTCTGCCTTTGACATTCATGATTCAATTGATTGGTATTTTCCCCTTTGGCTATCAAGACTTATACCATCAGGTGGTTCTTCATTTCCTTAATACACAATCTGAATTTTTTTCCCTTGTGTTTATACAGTTTTTATCTAGCACGTGCCGCCCTCTCCCCCAGATGATAGAATAGGAGTGAAGATGAGGGGGGTGGTCATGACTTACCTACGTGCTCCCTGACTTTGTTCTTGGAAGTCAATGAACCACCTGGTTCTCATAAAAAAGCCAAACTCTTGAATTGGTCCCAAAGTCCTTGACCTGGCATTCCCCAAGTCATTCACCATAGCTGGATTTTTTACTTCACAAACGCATCCTTCTCTCTCTTTCTCTTGCTCTCTGAACTTTTCACATATTGTTGTTTTTTCTTTTTCTGATACTATATCTCCTCATTTTTGCCTGAAAAATATCATCTTATCCTTTGAGGTTTAGGATCATCTCTCCTAGGAAACCTTCCCTGATTCCCCCTTCCAGATTCTGTCCGGTGTTCCTGTTCTATCTATCCTTGCCCTCATGTGCATATTTCATCCCATTATAAGCAGTGTTCAGTATCTTCTCCTATATTCAACTACAAAATCCACACAATAGGGACCTTGTGTCTCCTGCTCACCACTCCATGGCCAGCACTTACAGCAAGCCCAGAATATGAACTCCATAAGTATTTGTTGAGAGCTAAATGGATTTTGAACCAGGAAAGATCCAATCTGGTAGGGCTAGACTGATCCTTCTGGGAAGATAGCATTAGACATACCCAAAAGGACTCCTACTGGTCTCAGTAATTGAGAAAATAGTAACAGGACCATCTTGAGATTTCCTTTTAAACTTCTACAATTTAAAATTCCAAGTGGCTATTCTCCCAAACCGTCCAATTCCTTTCTTTTGCCCAAGACCCTGGATGTTGAGATCCTACTTCCATCTGGAAGTTTCCAGATGTCCTTGTGGTCAGGAAGATGAAATTATTTTTTTACTAAAAAGCTTCCTCAGGGCCCCCTTAAGATCTCTGTTCCTCAGGCTATAGATAAAGGGGTTCAGCATGGGGGTGACCGCAGTGTACATCACAGCAGAGGCTTTCTCCTTCACAGCTGTGCGCACAGAGGAAGGACACAAATAGACCCCAATGGTGGTCCCATAAAGGAGAGCAACCACAGACAGATGGGAGCTGCAGGTGGAAAAGGCTTTCTTCCTGCCGCCTGCAGAAGGGACCTTCATGATGGCCACAATGATGCGAGCATAGGAGGCCAGGATGCAGATGAATGGCGTGGCTATCACCATCCCAGCCACAATGAGCACAAAGATCTTGTTCACAGATGTATCAGTGCAAGAAAGCCTGAGAAGAGGAGTGAGGTCGCAGAAGTAGTGAGGAATCTTGTTGTTCCCACAGAAAACCAAGCGCACCATCAAGAGGATATGAGTGAGGGAAATAAAGTAGGAAAACACCCATGGGCTACCGGCCAGCAGGCCACAGAGGCGTGGGCTCATGATGGTGGTGTAGTGTAAGGGGTGACATATAGCCACAAACCGGTCATAAGCCATCACAGCAATTAAGACACTATCAACAATGCCAAAGAAATGGAAAAAGTACATCTGGGTCAGGCAGCAGGGATAGGAGATTGACTTGCTTCTCATTTGGATGTTCACCAGCATCTTGGGGACTGTGTTGGTAGCCAGACCAAAATCAACCAAGGAGAGATTGGCCAGGAAGAAGTACATGGGAGTATGAAGGTGGGAATCTGAGCTGATGGCCAGGATGATTGAAAGGTTTCCCATAGCCATAACCACATACATGCAGAGGAACAAAGCAAAAAGAAGAGTCTCCTGCTCTGGATTTTCTGAAAGTCCTAGGAGGATAAATTCAGATGTGCTGGATTGATTCCTTGATTCCATGGGTATGATTCCTCTGGAAGTATTGAAAGGGGGAAGTTAGCTGAATGCTATGAAGATGATTCTGTAAGTTTAGATGAGCTTATAACCAATTTCTTATCTGTGCTATTTACAACACTAGCTTCCATATTTTTGTACCTTGAACAATTGTTACATTGCAGCAACACAGGTTTGAAGACTCAATTCAAAGAAACTTGACCTGAATATTCCCATTTCAGATAAAGATTGGGAGAGTACATCACACATGGATCTTTGCTGAAAGAATTACAGAAGAATATGCTCCAGGTTAAAATAAATTGAATCAAGACAGAGTAAGTGATGTCTGAGAAGCAATGGTTTACTAAGAAATTGGTATATATGTAGGAAACATTTAAATAAAACACTGAGTCTGTGAAGAAATAATTCTAAAAAGTGTGTAATGAAGGTGAGTTAAAATAATAGGCAACAATAACAGAATATATTAAGGTAATTAGAATGAAATTATTATAAGATTCTTGCATTGATTTTCAGGAGAATAGGAATATTGAGTATTTTGTACCTTCTATGTCAAACACATATGATAAAAGACTTTGTGAAATCACTAAAATAATGAACATAGAGTATGTAGCTTCTAATTTGGTACAATGGGCACACCAGGAATAAAGAGATTTTCATCATACTACCTGGAACAGGAAAGGTGTTTTGAAGTTGACTCATATTGTTTCACATGAGTAGAAACTTAAACTTTAATAAATTCAAATGTTGGTAGCTTAAAATTGATCATTATGATCATACTCACACTATGGAAATCACCAAATGCTATGAATCAAAGTGTGACAGTTTGCCCACTACAAAGACAGAAGGAACACAGTCCACAAGACCATCCCCACTTTGACACTAACTCCATGGTTAAGGGTTCCCCTAAAATTCATAATTTCAGAATTCACTAAAAAGACATACAGCTGCTATACTCGTGGTTAGAGCTATTATGCTCATGGTTAAAGTTTATTACAGTGATCAATCATATTCTAGTAACTTTGTATGGTGACAGATGGTAGCTACACTTATTGTGGCAAGCACTGCATAATGTATAGAATTGTTGGATCACTATACGTTGCATCTGAAACTAACATAACATTGTATGTCAACTATATTTCAATTAAAAATGGTTTGTTACAGCTAAAGGGTACAGATTAAAATCAACCAATAGAAGAAGCACATAGGGCTGAACCCAGTAAAATATCAAATATAGAACCCCTATTGTCCGTTATCCTCAGAGTCGAGACAGCATGACTTTCATTATACACAAAATACTGCCAATTAAGGAAGCTCTCGTTAACCTCGGTGTTCAAAATTTTCACTGAGACTCACTCATGTAAGTACAAATGACTGTCCACATCACTCATATCAGGCTCCAAGCTCTAGTCCTCCTGGAAAAGGACCCAAATCCCCTCTGGAAACCACATTATTGCTACCTTTTGTGGCCATTTCCTCCCTAAGACTATCTGGTACAATCACCACCCCATATTACATCTAGTGTGACTCAAGACCTCCAGACAAACCAAGACACTCTTATCAGGTATGAAATTCCAGGGGCTTAGAAATTACCTCCCAGAAGTGTTTTGAGCAGGGATAAATTCTTTATCACACAGGCAAACATCCACCATCCTTGGCTAAGGCTCTCTTATAGCAACATGATTATATGCCTAACACTTGTCACTGTCAGTGTAGATAGGGATAAATTTAAAGAATCAACCAATTTACCCTATAAAGTCATTACAACCCTTTTCATATTTTTGTCACTTGATCTACCTGTATGTATACATTATGATAAACTTGTGAATCATTTAGCACAGAAAATCATTGACAATTAGCTAAAATCAGCTTCCTCAGACCAGTCATTTTCCATTACTATTACATAACAAGGAGGCTTTAACTCAATTTCCCAATACATTAAACTGTCAGTATCAATTTTAGAATCTTACCAACAATGCCAGTGTTATACTATATTTCAGTATGGTAATAGATGCCAACTGAAATATACAAGTCAGAGACACAGGGAACATTACCAGGGTTCCAGTCAGTCATTAACAGTGAGTCCAGTCCATTATCATATCATATGATCAAAATGTCATCTACAGCAATGCCACTCAGAGTTATAGCCTTCCATCTGACTTGGTCAAGTTCCAAAAGCAGAGGTGACCTCAGCATCTGGTATAATTGAGCTAAGAAACAGTATCATCTTTTGCTCAGAGCCCGTGTCAAGGCAACAGTATAATGTTGGATTTCCCTAACTGCCTAATCTATGTAGGTCTTTACCCTCAGTAACTATTCTCCCTTTTCCCCATTTATCATTTTTTTTCACCCAACCTTGCACATCTTTGTTGTGTCCCTCTGCAGGCCCAGATGGTGGTCAGAAATATTTAACCAAGTGCTTCCCCTTCAGTCTGTTCCCACCTACATGGAATAAATTTATATAGGTGTAGAAAGTTATATAGGTGTAGGCTATCTGGTCTACTAGGTGATAGAGCTGCATTCACTTCTAGCCCCAATTTTGCTAGATGGGGTGGAGGCAAAATCTAAACTGTCAGTCTCCAATAAATATGGAGATTTAGAGATTTAGATAAAGACATAAAGATTTAAAGGTATAGTTGCCATTCCTTAATTAGGGATTATCTTTGCACCCAGCATCCACAGAGTAGCACAAGTCCTGGGATTATTGTATCAGGGAGAAAAAATAAACTTGAGATGATGTAAGGAAGAATTGCATAGTCATAACACTATCCTCCCCAAAACTTACCTACGCAGATCCCCCAGATAAATAGAAGAATCTATCTATTCCTGGGCCTCCTCATGTTGAGCATGATAGCATGCTTGTGATGGTGTATAAGCCAACACATCATGCTGCTATATCTCTCCTTGTTTTAGACAACAATGTTTCAAATGTTCACTCCAATTCTCTACCAAACTATTACTCTGAGGATGAAAGTGTGTTCCTTGGTCCACCGTGATATAGTATCTCCTGATTCAGTTCTTCCATAGTGTCTTGAGCATTTTTATCTGCCATTGAGTGTGAAAAGCCTAGTGCAGAGTAAGTGTTCTATCAAGACCCATTTGGAGCTTTGGTCAGCAAATCCATCTGATTTGTCAGCTGTGTTTATGGATTTCCCTCTGTCCCATATCCAAACTTGGGCCAGAGTCAGGATCTTTCCCAATATTGTCCTTCAACTACACTTTAGCTGTTACAGATAACAGTAACTAAGTGATTGCATGGAAGCTAAGCTTATTTCCTGTTGGCTTCCATTTCCTAATGCATTCAGTGAGCCAATCCTCAGGATTTTTAGATCCCATCGTTTAAAAATTCTATTGATAGGGATGCCTGGATGGCTCGGCAGCTGAGCATCTGCCTTTGGCTCAGGGCGTGATCCTGGTCTATATGGAGTCCCACATCAGACTCCCTCTGGGGAGACTGCTTCTCCCTCTGTCTTTGTCTCTGCCTCTGTGTTTTTCATGAATAAATAAATGAAATTTAAAAAAAAAACCCAATTGATAACTTTTACCTGTAATAACTGAGCATAGCACAACTGCAGTTCCATACACAGACCCTGTGGCCATCCAAGAGTCAAAGTGGAAGGATGAGTGTTTTTCAGTGAATTAGCATCATCCTAGTGAATACTGCTCTGACAGGACCTGCAAGGAGTTGGGACAATATGAAATTAAAGAGAACACAGTCCACAAGGTCATTCCTATGTCTGACATCAATTGCAAGTTTCAAGGAGTCCCTAAGCCCCCTGAGATTCATTAATTTGCTAGAAAGACTCATAGATCTCAGTGAAAGCTTTTATAGTCATGATTATGGCCTTTACAGTTAAAAGATATTTTTACATTGCCCAATGTTGATTAAATCAGCCAGGAAGTGCAAGAGCCCCAAATGGCAACACAGAAGACCCAGCCTTATCACCCCCCTGCAAAGATCAACAATTAGACAGCTATCTGTGAACAAAAACAAGCTCTGGGAGAGCTCTAGAATCCACTCAAAGAGTTTTAGCAACACAGTAGAATACAAAACCAGAGATTAATCACACCAGAAAAGAAGAAAGCTTATTTTTGCTCATACTATCCTATCCCCCAAGTCACCATCAAGAAGCACCGTACACAAAGATAGACTCAAAATGGATGAAAGATCTAAATGCGAGACAAGAATCCATCAAAATCCAAGAGGAGAACACAGGCAACACCCTTTTTGAAATTGGCCACAGGAATTTCTACGAAGGCAAGGGATACAAAAGCAAAAATGAACTATTGGGACTTAATCAAGATAAAAAGCTTCTGAACAGCAAAATAAACAGTCAACAAAACTAAAAGACAACCTACAGAAAGGGAGAAGATATTTGCAAATGACCTGTCAGATAAAGGGCTAGTATCCAAGATCTATAAAGAACTTCTTAAACTCAACAGCAAAGAAACAATCTAATCATGAAATGGGCAAAAAACATGAACAGAAATTTCACCAAAGAAGACTTACACATGACCAACAAGCACATGAGAAAATGCTCCGCATCACTTGCCATCAGGGAAATACAAATCAAAACCACAATGAGATGCCACCTCACACCAGTGAGAATGGGGAAAATGAACAAGACAGGAAACAACAAATGTTGGAGAGGATGTGGAGAAAGGGGAAGCCTCTTGTACTGTTGGTGGGAATGTGAGCTGGTGCAACCACTCTGGAAAACTGTGGAGGTTCCTCAAAGAGTTAAAAATAGATCTGCCCTACGACCCAGCAATTGCACTGCTGGGGATTTACCCCAAAGATACAGATGCAGTGAAACGCTGGGACACCTGCACCCAATGTTTATAGCAGCAACGTCCACAATAGCCAAACTGTGGAAGGAGCTTTGGTGTCCATCAAAAGATGAATGGATGAAGAAGATGTGGTCTATGGATACAATGGAATTACTCAGCCATTAGAAACACCATTTGCTTCGACGTGGATGGAACTGGAGGGTATTATGCTGACTGATATAAGTCAATCGGAAAAGGACAAACATTATATGGTCTCATTCATTTGGGGAATATAAAAAATAGTGAAAGGGATTATAGGGGAAAGGAGAGAAAATGAGTGGGAAATATCAGTGAAGGTGACAACACATGAGAGACACCTAACTCTGGGAAACGAACAGGGGGTAATGGAAAGGGAGGTGGGTGGGGGGTTGGGGTGACTGGGTGACGGGCACTGAGGTGGGAACTTGATGGGATGAGCACTAGGTGTTACACTGCATGTTGGCAAATAGAACTCCAATTAAAAAATATAAAAAAAAAATAAGGACCCTTCCAGCTAGAAAGAAAGACACACACACACACACACACACACACACACACACACACCGCCTGGAGGACCTGTGTTGCACAGTTAAGCGTCTGCCTTCATTCAGGTCATGATCCTGGAGTACTGGGATGGAGCCCCACATTGGGCTCCCTGCTCAGCAGGGAGCCTGCTTCTCCCTCTCCCTCTGTCCCTCTCCCCATTCATGCTCTCTTTCTCTTAAGTTCTCTTTCTCTCTCTCTCTCTCTCAAATAAATAAAATCTTAAGAAGAGAAAGGAAAGGAAGGAAGGAGGAAGGAAGGAAGGAAGAAAGGAAGGAAGGAAGGAAGGAAGGAAGGAAGGAAGGAAGGAAGAAAAGAAAGCAAGAAAGAAAGCAAGAAAGATCGATCCCCTTACCAGGAATGAAAGTCAGGGAAGCAGCCAGTTTCTCCAGTCTTCTGGGGCACTACACAAAGGACTTGCTTCAGATTTACCCCACCCAAACCCTACAAAGCTGAGATATATCGACACAGCAAAAAACAAGGAAGAAAAGCAGCCACACAGCATAAGTGACTACAGTTCCCAGTGATCTGCTTTACAGATAAACTCCCCAAATTTTACCACTGAAGAAGGAATCAGTGGTGAGAACAGCTGTCAGGACCACCTGCAGATCTCATCAGCCTTTGCCCCACAGTGATTCCCATTCATGGAAGCCAGCTGCCTGAGTCCCTCCCTGCCCTGGCAAGAGCCCAAGAATCCCCCCTGCAGTCAACTCAGGCCTCTGCAGCTGCACCAGTGCAAGACACCAGACTAGACCCCCACCCCCACCCCGCTCTCACAACCATGTGCATCCTTGGGACTAGCCACCCCCAGCTGTGTACCTGTAAGCTTCTGGCCTGATACTCATCATAAGCCTCTATGCAGTGCAAATGCCAGTAGGGAAATTATGCAGCCACGGGAAAACACACCAACAGCCAGGGCCCCCATAGCCACCAGTGAATCCATAGCTGGCCCCAGCTCTTGCTGCCTACCCTGGCCCCCACCACTACATGTGTGTCTGCAACCAGTCCCTACCATTACATAGGTACCTACTGCACTTGTCCCCACAGCCAAATGTGTGCACATCACTGGCTCCAGCCACCACTCCGGTCTGCTGTGGTCCTTAACCGAAGGATCTGGAGGCAGTGCAAAGGACCCCAAGAATCCTTGCAGCCACTGCAGACATCTCACCAAGGACCACCACATAGTTGTCAGTGCTGTGGGTCCCAGCAGTCATCACCCCTCCCTGTCCAAACCACCACAAGCCCCTGCACTTGCACCCCACACCACTAGACCCAGGGTCACAGCATGCTCCAGCCTGCCCCCACACACAAATGAAATTGTTCTCTTACAGAAGTCAGTCCATAAAGTTGGAAGAAGGGTCTACTTCTTCTGCAGACACCCATGCAAATCCATACTTCTCACTTTATTTACTACTGCCCTCCTAAAATGATGTTTTTCACCAGCTTTGTGGGACGACATGCCAATCTCTAAAATATCATCCTTCCTGCCTATTTCTGTCTCCATGCTCCTTCACATTTCAAGTTATTTAATAAATTCCTAATATGTACCAAGCACCACAATAGATACTTTATATGCATGATATATTGTCACAGCAACAAACCATGAGGAACGGGTCATGATCCCTTTTTACAGACGTGATCATTGAAACCCAAAGAGGAGAAAGGATGTGTAGCTCCCACAGCATTTAGAGGTGAACTTTGTTCTTCCTGAGTCCAAAGTTCACAGCCTTTCCACTGAGCCATGCTGTCCTGCATTCTCTTTTCCTGGAGTTCCCTGGCCCACTTGCTATCATCCACCAAATTTTACCCCTACAGAGCCCCCTGTCAAAGGTGGTTTCTTACTCTGTGGTTTTGTTTTGTTTTGTTTTGTTTTGTTGTCAGAGAGAGAGCACAAGCACGGGGAGTGCAGGCAGAGGGAGAAACAGACTCCACACCGAGCAGGGAGCCTGATGCAGGAGTTGATCCCAGGACCTCAGGATCACGAACTGAGCCAAAGGCAGATGCCCAATGGACTGAGTCCCCCAAATGTCCCTTACTCTGTTTTGACATCAGATCAGAGATTACGCCCCTCTATACCACTGCCAACATCCTACCATGAGTGGTATCATAATTTGGCTAAAAGACTGATATTTTTAACACCAAAAGGAACTAGCAAATACCCTTTAAGTTAAATTACTAACTGAATCAATGTCCTCATCCCATATTCTTCTGCACACCTAAGCTATCCCTCACTTACTCTGTCATCCTATGTCCTTCAAAGCTCTTGGAAACGCTTTAAGTCTTACAAACTGGAAGACTCATGTTTTCCCTTCTTCTCGGTTAGGCTCTACTCAAGTAAACCCAAATCCTATCCTAGGTGAATCCCTGGACCTGTTTGTAGGGCCTCTCAGCCTGAAAAGATCATGAAATCTAAGGGCTTCAGGGACTCAATGGTTGGAATAATACATGTGTCTTGGAGGGAATGCCTTTGTGTTTTGAGGTGCTCAAGGGGGCTTGGAAAAGCAGGTCCAGATACTAAGAACTGCGTCCTAAATCATTGGCTTTGGAAAGTGATTGGTGGCATTCTAGCTGCACTAGTTTGAGCTAGGTGGATAGGGGTGGTCCTTCGATTCTGAGCTGGGAAATGGTGCTGAGCTCAGCCAAGCAAAATCTCCCAGTGTTTTTGGCAATACAAAGGCTGCCACCTACTCACTTTACCAACATTCATCGAGATTCTCTCTTGCTCGCTCTCCTTGTCCCTCAAGCCCATTTACTGGGCTACCTTTCCTCTTCTTGACATCACTGAAGCAAACTTGGCTCAGTGTCCTCCCTGGTGATGGCCAGTAAAGATGCTGGCTCTGCTTATAGGACAGGACAAGAATGATGAAGCTATGTCTTTGAGACCAAGGATCCCTCATAGAGGCACAGGTAGGTATCCACCTGGCCCAAAGAGTAAAAGCTAGGGTGGGGATGAATTGTAAGAACAGAGGGAATATTTACAATTTCCGGGCCAATAAAAAGTCAATTCCCAAGGCTCCTTGTTAGACAAATTGTCCAATTTCACTTCTATTCCCTGAATAGTTGTTTCCTACGGGGGCTGAGACATAGCAGTAGGAAGCCTCTATTGACTATTTGAGGTCTTTAGGAGGCAACTTGGTGCAAATTGTAGGTTTCTCAATGTGCTCTGTGCCCTCTCCTTAGAGAACAAACTCTCCTAGCCTCCTAACTCTGTCTCTCCAGGGTCAAGGGCTTCTCCTTGAGGTTGTCCTCACTCTTCTTTGAAGCTAGTGTTCCTCATCAGCTCAAGAACCAAGAAACATCTCCCTACATTCACCCAGTGAGGTCATACCGAGAAACAAAGGCTGCTTCCAGCCCCACTTACCCTCAAGAGGCCAACTCTCTGGAAAGACACCATAGCTTCCTTCCACTTCTGCTACTGGAGCAAATAGAATCTCACCCGATGACCACACACACAGAGAGAGGCGGGCTGAATGGGTCTGCAGCCAGATCCTTGCTCTGGGTATCGGTCCTAGGGTAGCATTAGAGGGAGGCTCTACTTTTGCATTTTTAGGAATTCAGTTTTATGAGGTCACTGCCAGATTATCAGGTCATGGGTCCACTCAATAAACATCCATGGAACCAACTGCTACATTAAGTGCCAGTTTTTAAAACCCTTTAATTATGGAAATCACCCAACCATAGACAAAAGTAGAGAACATAGTACTAGACTGAGTCATATGAAATTGCCAACATTCCACCATTTTTGGCCAATAAAACTGGCTTTTTTTACATGCTTATTGCTGGAGTTCTTGAGCAGGCAGTCTGGTACCTGGGTTGCCAGGTGGGCAGATCTGGTGCTTGTATACACAGGGACCAACCTGGCTTCACTGGGTTGGGCCTAGGGCTTGTGTCTATATGACTGGGCCTGGATCCTGGGTTCATGGGTTCAGAGACCACTGAAGTGGGTTTGGTGCTTGGGTATGTGGTAGCTGACCTGGAGGCTGGGGGCCCTGGGGCCAGCCTGGTAGTGGGAAAGACCAGAGTTTGAGGGATCCCTGGGTGGCGCAGCGGTTTGGTGCCTGCCTTTGGCCCAGGGCGCGATCCTGGAGACTCAGGATCGAATCCCACGTCAGGCTCCCGGTGCATGGAGCCTGCTTCTCCCTCTGCCTATGTCTCTCTCTCTCTGTCTCTCTCTCTATCTCTCTGTGTGCCTATCATAAATAAATAAAATTAAATTAAAAAAAAAAAAAAGACCAGAGTTTGAGTTCATGGGAACTCACTTGGAGCCTAAGGCCACAAGGTTCAGCCAGATGCTGAGGCCAATTGGGAGCTTAGGGCTGGCCTAGTGCTGGGGCAAGCTTGGAAGCTGAGTGTGTGGGAGCCCACCTGGAGATTCAGGTCAGAGGGGCAAGTACAGTGCTGAAATGGGTTGGGATCCTGCCTCTCTCTCTCTCTGTGTCTCTCATGAATAAATAAATAAAATCATTTTTTTAAAAAAAGTACTTTTATGTGGTAATAAAACTAATGTTTACTACATAATTTTTTAAAATATTTAGGTATAAGGAAAATAAAATGATCACCTCCAAAAGAAAATTGGCACTGCTGTTTTAGGTCATCTATGTCATGACTTTGGCCCACTGTTTAAGAATACTTAAACATATAAGCATATATGTACATGTGAAGTTATGGTTCAATTTTTTTTTTTTAAGATTTTATGTTTTTATTCATGAGAGATACAGAGAGAGAGGCAGAGACATAGGCAGAGGGAGAAGCAGGCTCCCTGCAGGGAGCCTGATGCAGGGATCAGTCCCAGGACCCTGGGATCCCAACCTGAGCCAAAGGCAGATGCTCACCACTGAGCAGCCCAGGTGTTCAATTATTAAGAACCTGTGCTCTGATACCAGATTACCTGTGTTAGCATCTTGGCCTCACCATCACTTTCTATGGGGATTTACTGCTACTTTTTAAATCCCGGTATCTTTATCTGTAAATTGTGGCAAATAATTGTATCAACCTCATAAAGTTATTATGTCCATTAAATGATACAATACATACAATGTGCTTATAAGTATTTCTGACACAACTAGGAAGCACTAAATACAGGTTAGCTGGGATAACAATAACACTTACGATGGTGATGATGATAATTTATTCATGTGTCTATTTCTCTAGAGAAAATAAATGCACAAAGGAAACAAAACTCAACATAGCAGCCCTTCATTTCAAACAAGGGCTTTGATTTCATTTTCAAGTGTACAGTCTAAGCCTATAGAAAATCACTTGATTCTTTCAGGTACAATTTTGAAGTATATTCTAGGTTTTCTATTTAACTCATTTGGCCTACATATTCCTGAGATCAGTACCACATCATTTTTTAAAAATTCTTTTTACTTTATTTTGACAGTTGCTTAAGAATATCTAGTATTCAGCTTCCCTAAAATATTCTTGGAATTCCTATCTTTTTACTCTTGCAAGTAAATTTTAGGATTTTTAGTTATCTTCTAACCTGAGTTGGTATAATTTCACAACTACATTAGCTTTTAGAATTATTTGGAAAGAACTGAAACTTTATGATATTGAGTCTTTCCATGTAGAAACTGGAAACTGGAAACATGTGTTTCCATTTAGAGAATTTTTTTTTTTTTTTTTTTTTTTTTTTTTAGTGCCATTTGTTTTCTTTAAAATGATGTGAACGTGGAATTTTTTTCCTGACATTAGCTCACAAGTGCCCCCTGGTTGTCATCTTTCTCTAGCCTCTTTTTTTTTTTTTTTTTTTTTTAATTTTTTTTATTGGAGTTCAATTTGCCAACATACAGCATAACACCCAGTGCTCATCCCATCAAGTGCCCCCCTCAGTGCCCAACACCCGGTCACCCCAACCACCCGCCCACTTCCCCTTCCATTACCCCTTGTTCATTTCCCAGAGTTAGGTATCTCTCATGTTTTGTCACCTTCACTGATATTTCCCACTCATTTTCTCGCCTTTCCCTTTATTCCCTTTCACTAATTTTTATATTCCCCAAATGAATGAGACCATATAACGTTTGTCCTTTTCCAATTGACTTACTTCACTCAGCATAATACCCTCCAGTTCCATCCACGTTGAAGCAAATGGTGGGTATTCGTCGTTTCTAATGGCTGAGGAATATTCCATTGTATACATAGACCACATCTTCTTTATCCATTCATCTTTCGATGGACACCGAGGCTCCTTCCACAGTTTGGCTATTGTGGACATTGCTGCTAGAAACATTGGGGTGCAGGTGTCCAGGCGTTTCACTGTATCTGTATCTTTGGGGTAAATCTCCAGCAGTGCAATTGCTAGGTCGTAGGGCAGATCTATTTTTAACTCTTAGAGGAACCTCCACACAGTTTTCCAGAGTGGCTGCACCAGTTCACATTCCCACCAACAGTACAAGACGCTTCCCCTTTCTCCACATCCTCTCCAACATTTGTTGTTTCCTGTCTTGTTCTCAGTGGTGTGAGGTGGGATCTCGTTGTGGTTTTGATTTGTATTTCCTTGATGGCAAGTGATGTGGAGCATTTTCTCATGTGCTTGTTGGCCATGTCTATGTCTTCCTCTGTGATAATTTCTGTTCATGTCTTTTGCCCATTTCATGATTGGATTGTTTGTTTCTTTGCTGTTGAGTTTAAGAAGTTCTTTATAGATCTTGGATACTAGCCCTTTATCTGATAGGTCATTTGCAAATATCTTCTCCCATTCTGTAGTTTGTTTTTTGGTTTTGTGGACTGTTTCTTTTGAAGTCCCAATAATTCATTTTTGCTTTTGTTTCTCTTGCTTTTATGGGTGTATCTTGCAAGAAGTTGCTGTGGCCAAGCTCAAAAAGAGTGTTGCCTGTGTTCTCCTCTAGGATTTTGATGGAATCTTGTCTCACATTTAGATCTTTCATCCATTTTGTTTATCTTTGTGTCTGGTTTCATTCTTCTGCATGTGGATGTCCAATTTTCCCAGCACCATTTATTGAAGAGACTGTCTTTTTTCCAGTGGATAGTCTTTCCTGCTTTGTCGAATATTAGTTGACCATAAAGTTGAGGGTCCACTTCTGGGTCCTCTATTCTGTTCCATTGATCTATGTGTCTGTTTTTGTGCCAGTACCACACTGTCTTGATGACTGCAGCTTTGCAGTACAACCTGAAATCTGGCATTGTGATGCCCCCAGCTCTGGTTTTCTTTTTTATTATTCCCCTGGCTATTTGGGGTCTTTTCTAATTCCACACAAATCTTAAGATGATTTGTTCCAACTCTCTGAAGAAAGTCCATGGTATTTTGATAGGGACTGCATTAAGTATATAAATTGCCCTGGGTAACATTGACATTTTCACAATATGAATTCTTCGAATCCATGAGCATGGAATATTTTTCCATCTCTTTGTGTCTTCCTCAATTTCTTTCAGAAGTGTTCTGTAGTTTTTAGGGTATAGATCCTTTATCTCTTTATTTGACAGCTGTTCAAGACAGCCTAGAGGGCAGGAGAGAAGAGGCCCCTTCAGCCTGAACAGCACAAATTAAAATTAGCCTTGATGTGAAATTCAGTGGGGAGTCTGTCTCCCACTGCAGCTTATTGTTAGCTTGGGATCCTGTCAATTTGAGTCTTTTTTTTATTGCAGAATCTCTGAAAGCCGTGATTCTTAACTTTGGCTGAAGTTTGGGATCATTGAAGAATTTTGAAAACCTGGCCTCCAGAGATTTTCATTTAATTGATCTAGTATGAGTCTTATACATTGGAATTTCAAAAGCACCACAGGAGGTTCAAAAGCACAGCAAGTCTGAGAGCTGCAGTATTTGGGAACTGAGAAAGAAAAGACATGCATGCATGCATGTGGATTAATGTACAAAGGGGTGTCCTGGAGTGATTTTCTTTAATGAATACAAGCTGGCACACACTGAGACTGGAAATAGATAAATTATTCATAATTTCAAGAATGGCTATGTCCTCTTTTACTGAACTGAGACTTTGATCAGACAAAGGCTTCCATCTGATTTCAGTGTGAATGCATGAATTCTGTCTTTTCTGTGTTCCCAAAAAGGAACTCTGGTTAAATCCCAGTAAGGCATATAGTTTTAGTTAATAGTATTGCTCTCGGGTCTGTTTCCTAGTTTGGGTAATTTACTAAAATTATGAAAGATTACATCACCATCAAAGGGAGCTCTAGGAAGTGTACACCAAGATCTTGATTCTATTTTTGCAACATTTATGTGAGTCTAAAAATATTTCAAAATAAAAAGTGAAAAAAGCATGAGCAGGATGGGAACCCTGCCTCTTATGAGATTCAAAAAAACAAAGTTTTTGTTTTGTGGAAATTTGCTGTGGTTGACTGCCTTAGTGTTTCTTATTGGCATTCAGAAAGGGAAAGCCGATTTGATCCTTCTTGCCTAGGGCCTCAATCTGTCTAATCTGACCTCATTTTATATATATATATATATATATATATATATATATATATACACATATACACATACACACATATGTAGTCAGTTAAGAAAAAATATATTTATTATATAAATTTATATATTTTATATAATATATTATATTTTATATAGTATACATAATATATATTATAAATTTATATAATAAATATATACTTTATTAACTGACTATATATTATATAAAATATATAAATTTATATAATAAATATCTATTGTTTATTAAATGACTACATATTTTTTTTCTTTTCCTTAGAATAAAATGATATTCCATTAGACACACAATTTAATCAGACTATACTGTGGAGAATTGCGTACACACACACAGAAGGAGTTTATCTGCTCTCTGCTGGGACAAAACCTGCTCTGCTGCAGTATGTGACTGCAGGTACATCTAAGGCATGTGGAATGAGATAAGTAAAGGTGGATACCTTCTGACATTGAACTCTAGGATATGATCAGTAAGTGAGTGACTGTTGCCCATTTACAAGAAGGAAGAACCTCTGTCCCTGAAAGCCCCATTTGACAAGAATTCTATACTGGAATAGGAGTTTACCTGAGTATCAGCCTTGGGTAGACATCATGACCTCAGTGGAGTACCATCTTGAAATTGTCAGCTAGGCCTTAATAATGGTTTTTCCATTGTTTAAATATAAATGTCATTCCTTTTTAAAAGATTTATTTATTTATTCATGAGAGAGAGAGAGAGGCAGAGACATAGGCAAAGAAGAAGCAGATTCTCTGTGGGGAGCCTGATGTGGGACTCGATCCAAGGACCCTGGGATCATGACCTGAGCCAAAGGCAGACACTCAACCATTGAGCCACCCAGGCATCCCTGAATGTCATTCCTGAATGTATATTTCCCTAGTTGATTGAGGCAGAAAGAGGCTAAGATAGTGGTTTTCAACCAGGATAATTTTGTCCCCCAGAAGATATTTGGCAGTGTTTTGGAAGAGTTTTAGTTGTCACAATTGAGGGGAGTGTTCCTGGCATCTGCCAAGTAGAAGGCAGGATGCTACTAGGCACCCTTTAATCCACAAGACAGTCCAGTGGTGTATATACCTATAATGAAATACTAGTCATAAAAGGGATTGAGTTCTGATATCTGCTATAACATGGATGGACCTTGAAAACATTATGCTAAGTGAAAAAGCCATGTGTGGAGGTTCCTCAAAGAGTTAAAAATAGATCTGCCCTATGACCCAGCAATCGCACTGCTGGGAATTTACCTCAATGATACAGATGCAGTGAAATGCCAGGACACCTGCACCCCAATGTTTATAGCAGCAATGTTCACAAGAGCCAAACTGTGGAAGGAGCCTCGGTGTCCATCAAAAGATGAATGGATAAAGAAGATGTGGTCTATGTATACAATGGAATATTACTCAGCCATTAGAAACGACCAATACCCACCATTTGCTTCAACATGGATGGAATTGGAGGGTATTATGCTGAGTGAAATAAGTCAATCGGAAAAGGACAAACATTATATGGTCTCATTCATTTGGGGAATATAAAAATTAGTGAAAGGGAATAAAGGGGAAGGGAGAAAAAATAAGTGGGAAATATCAGAAAGGGAGACAGAACATGAAAGACTCCTAACTCTGGGAAACGAACAAGGGGTGGTGGAAAGGAAGGTGGGCGGGTAGTGGGGGTGACTGGGTGACGGGCACGGGGGGGGGGCACTTGATGGGATGAGCACTGGGTGTTATGCTATATGTTGGCAAATTGAACTCCAATAAAAAGAAAGTTAAAAATAGAACTACCTAGTAATTACACTACTGGATATTTACCCCCAAAATACAAAACCACTAATTCAAAGGGATACATGCACCTCTATGTTTATATTTATAGTAGCATTTTTTACAATAGCCAAATTATCGAAGTAGCCCAAGTGTCCATGGATAGATGAATGGACAAGGAAGAAGTGGTGTATATATATATATATACACAATGTATATATATATATATATATACACAATGTTGGTATATATATTATATATATAATATATGCGTGTGTGTGTGTATATATATACACAATGGAATATTATTCAATCATAAAAAAGAACAAAATCTTGCCATTTGCAACAACATGGATAGAGCTAGAGGGTATAATGCTAAGCAAAATAATCAGAGAAATATAAATATCCTATGGTTTCACTCATATGTGAAATTTAAGAAACAAAGTTTTTTTTTTTTTTAAAGGAGAGAGAGTGATAAACCAAGAAATGGACTCTTAACTGTTGAGAACAAACTGAAGCACACCAGAGGGGGTGGCAATGAATGAAATAGGTGATAAGAATTAAAAGTACACTTACCATGATGAGCACTGAATAATGCATAAAATTGTTGAATCACCAGGTGCCTGGGTGGCACAGCCAGATAAATGTCTGCCTCTTGGTTTTGGCTCAAGTTGCGATCTCAAGGTTGTAAGACAGCCCCACATCATGTTCCAAGCTCAGCATGGAGTCTGCTTCATATCTCCCTTGTGCTCGTGCACTCTCTCTCTCTCTCTCTAAAATAAGTAAGTCTTTAAAAAACGTTGAATCACTATGTTGTACACCTAAATCTAAAATAACACTGTATGTTAACTATACTGAAATTAAAAATAAAAAACTACATGTTCTAGGAAAAATTAAATAAGACCTAAATAAAGGTAAAGATTATACCATGTTCATGGATTGAAAGAATTGAGATTATTAAAAGATCAATTATAGTCTCCTTAATTAAATAAATCCAATGCAAAAAGAGAGAAAGAGAAAGAAGCCAGACACTAAAAGACATACATTGTATGATTCACAGAGACAGAAAGTAGGTTAGAGATTACCAGGAGCTAGAAGGAGTGCTCACTTGATGGTTACAGAGTTTCTATTTGGGATGATGGAAAACATTTGAAAACAAGTCATAGTCATAGTTGCAAAACACCATGAATGTAATAAATTCCACTGAATTGAACACTTAAAAATGGTTAATATTTTGTGATTTCACTTACATGTGGAATCTAAAAAAACAAATGAATAAATAAACCAAAAAGCAGAAACAGACCCATAAATACAGAGAACTGATGGTTGTCAGAAGGGAGAGAATGAGGGGATAGGCAAAATGGGTGAAGGGGAGTGGGTGGTATAGTTTCCAGTAATGGGATGAATAAGTTATGGGGATGAAAGTTACAGCCTTGAGAATGATACTAAATTAGCATTGCATGGTGACAGATGATAGTTACACTTGAGGTGAGCACAGCACAATGTACAGATTTGTCAAATCCCTATGCTGTACACCCAAAACCAAGGTAACATTGTATGTCAACTGTACTTTAATTTAAAAAAAATAGTTAATGTTTAATTTTACATTAGGTAAATTCTAGCTCAATTTAGTTTTTATTTTTTTAAGATTTTATTTATTTATTTGAGAGGGCAAGAGAGCACAAGTGGGGAGAGGGAGAGATGCAGAGGGAGTGGGATAAGCAGCCTCCCCACTGAGTGCGAGTCTAACGTGGAGCTCAATCCCAGACCCTGAGATCATGACCTGAGCAAAAGTCAGATGCTTAACTAAGCCACCCAGGCCCTCCCTCATCTCAGTTTTAGAAAAATAATACACTAGCCATAAGCACTTCTGACACTTGAAATGGCATGAGTCATAATTTAAACATCTGCTCTGGGGATCTACATGATGCTCTGGGAAGAACTCTCATCATTTCTGACCAATGTTATTGAGATAAGAGGTGATTGCCTGAAGGCCATGAAGCTCTGTAGGTTGTGATATTAGCAACATTCACAACAGATTCTGTACAGATTTGGGGAAGGATTTGAATGGCAGAAGTACATTGGTAAAAGAGAAGCTAAATCAGTGAATTTGTCAAATCCTTCCTGTCAAATAGCATTAATTCAACAAAATTTGATCAGGCAATGTTTCAATGTTTGAAATATTAATTTTGCATAAAGGCTATAGAATTCTATACTTCCTTCACTTTCTTTTAGACATGTTGCATTCACTAATGATGAAGTTTATAATTATTAACATTGAGCACCATCTTCATCTATTAAATTAGGGCTGAAATTTCATTCATTTTACTGAGAATATGGATGAACCAGCATAATATTGCTTTGCCAGTGACACTGAAATTTATTATAACTCTATTAAAAAAGAAAAAAGCATGAAATCTTGCAACGACAGAGATGGAGCTAGAGAGTATCACGCTAAGTGAAATAAGTCAGTCAGAGGAAGACAAATACCATATGATTGCACTCATACACAGAATTTAACAAAAACAAATGAGCAAAGGGGAAAAAGAGAGAGAGAGGCAAACCAAGAAATAGACTCTTAACCATAGAAAATAAACTAATGATTACCAGAGGGGAGGTGGGTGGGAGATGGATGAAATAGGTGATAGTGATTAAGGAGAGCATTTGTGATGAGTCCTGGGTTTTGTATGAAAGTGTTGAATCACTATATTGTACATCTGAAACTAACATTATACTGTACGTTAACTAACTGGAATTTAAATTAAAGCTTTTAAAAAAGAGCAGCAGAATGCTTTTTTTTTTTTTAAAGAAGTGTCATAATTTCAACCCATGACCCACTAATGTAAAGAAAAATGTACACTGAATCCATCGTGATGAAATTGGAAATGGTGTTTATGAAATTCTAAAGTCTTATCTATATCGATCACAGTTAGATTTGTTACAGATTATAGATTAAAATCTGCAGTATGAACTCTACAGAATGAAAATTGATGTTCACTTCAATGCCTCTCAGGAAAAAAAAAATCATCACTGATTGTTTGCATCTTTACACAGCTTAGCTGTATTTATAAACATTTATTTCACACCAACATATATAAACTGTGTTTTCAACTTGAAGTTAAAATCTGGTTTCCTGGGAATCCCTGGGTGGCTCAGCAGTTTCGCGCCTGCCTTTGGCCCAGGGCGCAATCCTGGAGTCCCGGGATTGAGTCCCACGTCAGGCTCCTGGCATGGAGCCTGCTTCTCCCTCCTCCTGTGTCTCTGCCTCTCTCTCTCTCTCTCATAAATAAATAAATCTTTAAAAAAATAAAAATAAAATCTGGTTTCCTGATATCACTAATTAGATTGAGATGCCTTTGCCTATATCTAAAAACTGAAGACTGGAGTCCAATTCCAGAAGGATGTGTGTCTACATGTGCAAGGTATGTGAAAGGGGGAGTGAGGACGAGCAGGTGGAGAGGACTGCCTGGTGTACTCCTGGCCACACATGGTGAGGGATTAGACATCATGAATTCCTCTCTTCTATTATGTTGGTCTTTGAGGACTTGCACAGTCTGGGATAAGAATGATACTAAACACATGTGTCTAATGAGGAGCTTTGGATATTGATTCCCCAGGGATAGAGAGAGAGACTGTAGAGTCAGCCTGTGACAACCTCATTCAACAAACAGCCCTTACTAGTCAAGAAGAAGCACACCTAGGGCTCTATCCAGGAATGACCTTTCTTGACCACAAGCCCAATGTCTCACTTGGTGTTCCCTGCCCTTTCTGGGACAGACCTTCTGTCTTCAGTATCCAGGGGATATCATTCTACACTGATGCCAGCCAGGTAATTTAAAGTCCCTTAGTTAATGCTTCTGTAAGAGAGGCAGGTATTTTGCTGCAGATTCACCCAGGGAAAGCAGTGAGGAGTGTGCATGCATAAAATGATGAGAACTGAGTATCCTGTGCAGTCCAGCTTGTCTTCCTGTTGACAAGTTCCCAAGTAGGTTTGTACTGATACTGACCCTGGTTTCAATCAGCTGGTCTCCTAATCTCTCTTAAAAAATGGCAGAACCCAGTTATTCTCTTGAGCAGAAATCTGCCCCTTCTCAAACAAGATCACTGTTATAAAACGTTCTGGAATTTACTTGAATTTTTGTGGTGGTCATGGGGAGGGATTTGGGTGAGCTCTTCTATTATTTGCATTCCTGGTTCTCAATACGCCACTGAGCAAAAGAGTATATTATCCCTGTAGCTTGCTTAAGGATGCTGGGGGAGAAAGTGGAGGCACAGAGAGATCTAGAAGACTGCCTTCTTAGCATACCTGTTTCTCTGTAAGATTAACAATGATTTTGGGGTACCTGGGTGGCTCAGACTGTTAAGTGTCTGCCTTCAGCTCAGGTCATGATCCCAAGGCCCTGGGATCAAGTGCTGCATCGGGTTCCATGCTCATAGGGAGTCTGCTTGTCCCTGTCCCTCTACCCCTCCCCCCCATGCTCTCTCTCCCTCTCTCTCAAATAAATAAAATCTTTTTAAAAATGATTTTATATAATAATAATAAATTAATAATAATAATAATAATAATAAATTAAAAGACATCCTTCAACTCACTCCAGAATCAACAAATGTTGACTTCTACTATACAAAGTTTAGGTCTTCCCTTGATAGGATGAGCACAGGGTGTTATACTATATGTTGGCAAATTGAATTTAAATAAACTATTTTTTTTAAAACACAAAATTCAGGTCTTTTTTATAAATTAACAAAATACGGGCACCTGGGCAGCTCAGTTGGTTGAGCATCTGACTCATGATCTCAGCTCAGGTCTTGATCTCATGGTTGTGACTTCAAGCCCTATGTGGGGCTCCACTCTGAGCGTGGGGCCTACTTAAAAAAATGCATACAGAAATCACCATTTTTGTATCCTCTGTTTTCGTTCTTCCCTTCCTAAGACAACTTCCTCTCAAATGTGATGGTATCCCCTATACATGGCTTTATAATGTACATGTCTTCATAAACATATATAGGATAAAAGGCATTAACCATAATACCTATCAGTTAGGGAATGGGGGGATAAATCATGACATAACAATACAGTGGATTACTCTCTGGTAATTGAAATTAATAAAATGGGACTAGGGATGCCTGGGTGGCTCAGCAGTTGAGTGCCTGCCTTCGGCTCAGGCTGTGATCCTGGAGTCCCGGGATCAAGTCCCATATTAGGCTCCCTGCATGGAAACTGCTTCTCCCTCTGTCTGTGTTGCTGCCTTTCTCTCTCTCTCTCTCTCTCTCTCTCTCTCTCTCGAATAAATATTTTTAAATAAATAAATAAATAAAATGGGACTAAACATATCATAATAAAGAAAAGATAAATCATATATGAATTTCAAATATAAATATATTTCACATATAAATATCCTATATAGTTGTTTATATAAGATTTTCAAAGTTGTAAATAATGTAGTTGTTTATGTTATTATATTAACAATAATACTAATTTTAGTAAAAATTTCTAGGGAATAATGTGTATGAAGTTCATGTAGTGATTCCCCCAGGGAAAGAAAAAAATCAAGATTGTTCAAATACATAATGTGTATACTTGGATCATTTATTGCAATAAAAACACTAGAATGAGAGACACCTAGCTGGCTCAGTAGAACATGAGACTTGATCTCAGGGTCATGAGTTCAGGCCTCACCTAGGGTGTAGAGGGTACTTAAATAAAACTTAAAAAAATATTTTTAAAAAACCATTTAGAATGAAGATGGTGATGTGTGTGAATTTTATGCTATTGATTGGTGTGTACCACCCTTCATTTATCTCTATGGGTTTTTGTTTTTGTTTGAATAATCCAGGGTAAAAATAAAAACCTGTAAATTTTATTATGGATTATGCCTTGTTAATGACTCAAAATATAATTAAAATTTTCTAATAATGTATACTTTATGGAATTCAAAAATATTTCCCGTATAGGCTTCATTATTTATACTAATTTTTTATCAAATACATTTTATTGTGTAGTTTATTTTAATTGCTATATTTTACAAAAGATTTTATTCATGAGAGAGAGAGAGAGAGCACACACTCGTGCACAAACAGGGATAGGACCAAAGGGAGAGGGAGAAGCAGGCTCCCCGAGGAGCAGGGAGCCTGACAGTGGGCTCCATCCCAGGACCCTAGGATCATGACCTGAGCTGAAGGGAGATGCTTCACCAACTGAGCCACCCAGGTGATCCTAATTGTTATATTTTTCATTATATACCCATTTATTTTCTTTTTAATTTTTA
Organism: Vulpes lagopus; assembly: GCF_018345385.1. Taxonomy (NCBI): domain Eukaryota; kingdom Metazoa; phylum Chordata; class Mammalia; order Carnivora; family Canidae; genus Vulpes; species Vulpes lagopus. The sequence continues at coordinate 6,512,349 of NC_054830.1, forward strand.
TTTATGTATTTGAAAGAGAGAGAGCACACGTGTGAGAAAGAGCATAAGAGGGATGGGGGCGAAGGCAGAGGAAGAAGCAGACTCCCCACTGAGTAGGGATTCCCCAGTTGCAGGGCTTGATCCTAGGACTCTGAGATCATGACCTGAGCAGAAGTCAGACATTTAACCACTGAGCCACCCAAGCACCTCCATTATATGTCCATTTCATTTTTTCTTTTTTTAACTTTAAATTTTATTTTATTGAAATTCAATTAATTAACATATAGTATTATTCTTTTGAGAGGTAGAGTTCAGTGATTCATCAGTTGCATATAAAACCCAATGTTCATTATGTCACATGCTCCCCTTAAGGCCCATCACCTACTTACCCCATCCTCCCACTGTGTCCATTTCAAATGAATTTTTTAAAGATTTTATTTATACATTCATGAGAGAGAGAGAGAGAGAGAGAGAGAGAGAGAGGCAGAGACACAGGCAGAGGGAGAAGCAGGCTCCATGCAGGGAACCCGACATGGGACTCAATCCGGGGACTCCAGGATCAGGGCCTGAGCCCAACGCATATGCTCAACCGCTGAGCTACTCAGGCGCCCCTCAAATGAATATTGATATCATTGATGAATCCTTCACTCTTTTTCTACATGATAAAAGTTCCCAGCTCATAATTTTTTTCCCGGAAATTTGCAGCTATCCTGCTGGGGATATTCTGTCTTTCTATGGACTTTCCTCAACTTACCCCACCCCACTGCTTCCTCCTGAGGAGTGAAATGTATAAAGTGTTGTTCTTCACAGCAGGAACACACACACACACACACACACACACTCATGGAAATGTCAGTATGAGGGTCTTATGTACTAAGTACTGTACCAGATGCTTTTCCTCTATTTGTTTCCCATCACTGCAAAAAAAACATGAGGTTTTATGATAGTCCCCATTATACAAATGAGGACACCAGGCTTTTCATATAAGTGAATAATTCCACCCCTCCCCCCCACAAATCAAGTACTGGTCTGGATTAAATTCAATATTTAAGCCTAAGTAATATGCCAAATGATTAATGCTGTCTTGGCCACTTCTGTCTCATTTAGGCAGGAGAGGACCACTGCTTTACAGAAGTACTTCTGTTAAGGATGCCTGATTATCTTATAAGTATCATATAAGTCCATCTTATAATTCTCCATCTTCCAAGGACCAAATATTGTTGCTATTTTCACCTATTTTTAAAAGACTATGGGTTTTTTTCCTCTTATTTACCTGGGTTTTTTTTTAATGATATTCCTGCTACCTATCCCCTAAGGAAGATGTCTCCTTAGGATAAGATAGAGAATGTCATTGACATTTGCCCAGATTCTCTTAAAATTAATTGCTAATGCTGATGAGTACTGTTTCTCTGGGGGATTTTTATGAGCTTCAAGTTTATACACAACATTTTCTAATCTTTGCTCAGGTACAGAGTATATGCTTGGAGATGTCAAGCATCTGCTACACAGAACTTCATGGGTAGGGGTGGACAAATACTGTAGACAAGGGAAAAGATTTGGGGCATTGTTCAAGGTGAATACATTAAGATTTTAAAGGAACTGTTATAGGGATGCTTGGGTGGCTCAGTGGTTGAGCGTCTGCCTTTAGCTCAGGTCATGATCCCGGGTCTGGAGTTCGAGTCCCACATCAGGCTCCCTGCATGGAGCCTGCTTCTTCCTCTGTCTGTGTCTCTGCCTCTCTCTCTGTGTCTCTCATGAATAAATAAATAAAATCTTTTTTTAAAAAATAAAGGAACTGTTATGAAATCTGAGTGTCGGTTTAGGAATGCTAATTCTGTATAGCAATGATTGGTCTAGAAAGTCAACTTGCCCAGTTAAACCACTTGAGTTCACACCTTGTCCTTTCCAGGCACTATGTTCTCCACCCCACCTCAATTTCCCAATAGATAAATGGAGTAACAGTATGATCCAACTCATCTGTAATTTGACAAGTACATCAGCTGATTCTGAGGCACACCAAGGGTTGGGCACCATGCTCTACAACAGAAATTGGATAATTTCATTCTCATCTTTCTGTTTGAGACAAGCAATATTTCTGAAGGAAATGCCATGGTTTATTCTTTGTCTCGTCTCAGTACTTGGCACAATGTGTGAAAAAGAACTGGTGATCAATAAAAATCTGAGCCACAAATTTGAGTGGAGAAAAGAAAAGTAAGATATGATGATGATGGAGGAAGATATTAGCAGAGGGAAAGATTTGAATACTCTCTTTGCTTCACCATATACATAAAATTTTATTTCTTTTTACTTAAGCTCTGGCTCTCAAACTTCAGCATGTATCAGACTTATCTGGAGGGTTTGTTAAAATTTAAGATTACTGGTCATTACGTCAGAGTTTATCAGCAGTGTACCTGGAGCAGCACCAAGAATTTGCATTTCTAAATAGTTTCCAGGTGATGCAGCTGTTGCTCCTCCAAGGACCATTCATTTTATTTTATTTTTACCTTGTTTTTCCCCCTCAGATTCATCAACAACATGGAACCCAGAAATCACACAGATGTTTCAGAATTTCTTCTTCTGGGATTGACAGATGATCCAGAACTGCAGCCTTTCCTATTCTACCTGTTTCTGTCCATGTACCTGGTCACTATCCTGGGAAATCTGCTCATCATCTTGGTCATCAGTTCTGATTCTCACCTCCACACCCCCATGTACTTCTTCCTCTCCAATCTGTCTTTTACTGACATCTGTTTAAGCACAACCACCATCCCAAAGATGCTGGTGAACATCCAAGCACAGGATCAGAGCATCACTTACACAGGCTGCCTTACCCAGGTTGGATTTGTCCTGGCTTTTGGTGGTTTTGAAAATTTTCTCCTTGCAGCAATGGCTTATGACCGCTACGTGGCCATTTGTCATCCCTTGAGATACACTGTTATCATGAACCCCCAACTCTGTGTTCTGCTGATTCTGCTCTCACTGTTCTTTAGCTTTGTGGTTGCCCTGCTCCACAGTCTAATGGTGCTACGACTCTCCTTCTGCAAGGACTTGGAAATTCCTCATTTCTTCTGTGAACTTGCTCAGGTCATCAAGCTCGCCTGTTCTGACACCCTCGTCAATAACATACTGATTTATTTTGTGGCTAGCCTATTTGGTGGTATTCCTCTCTCTGGGATCATTTTCTCTTATACTCAAATCGTTTCTTCTGTTTTGAGAATGCCATAAGCAGGGGGAAAGCTCAAAGCTTTTTCCACCTGTGGGTCTCACCTGTCAGTTGTGTCCTTGTTCTATGGGACAGTTGTTGGAGTGTACATTAGTTCTGTAGTTAATGACTCTTCCAAGAAGACTGCAGTGGCTTCAGTGATGTATGTTGTGGTTCCTCAAATGATGAACCCCTTTATCTATAGCCTACGGAACAGGGACATGAAAGGAGCCTTGAGAAAGCTCATCAGTGGGATGCCTTCTTTGCTGTGATTATGCCATCTACTTTGGACTTGGGTTTCTAGAAAAAGGCAAAGTGATAGGAATCCTAGATGTGCCATAATGCTTAATTTTTCCATCACTGAATACCTCTAAACCAGCCAGGCAACAGAATGCCCAAGTTAATTTTAACTTGGGGTTGAAACATACTTTTATTTTTTTGTCTGGTCTTATGATGTTTGACACATGATTTCAATTCTCTCAATTCAGTTTCTTTGCTCAGGTTCTATACAGAAGCAGAGCTTGAGGCAAGTGTTCTTTTTATAGTGATTTTTTTGGAGGGGATCACTCTCAGAAGGAATATTGCAGAAAGTACGTAGGATAGGGAAAGTATTGAAACAAGACTGTGGTCATAGCTAGAGACTAGCTTCCACCTGATTTCAGGGTAGGGCCATGCCAGTAACACTCTGGAGTTAGACCTGTAATGGAGAAGGGGAGTTTACCTTTTATATACTTATTTAGTAATTAATTTGTTCACTGTAAACTCTATCCTGCTGAGGACTTTAGCATCTACTTATCTCATTCTATTATCTACGAAATTTGTATAATTAAGTTATCTCAGTGGTTTGAGATGATTGTGAAATATTTGAACTTTCCCAGTTGAGGAAACTTCCAGTTACAATAAGAAAAAAATCCCTAACTCTAATATTGCTAACAATAAAGAGAGTTATCTTTCATTACAAGCACTTAGAGGCAGGGAATGTATACAACAGGTAGATTCATTCAGTCCTTCATGGATTGTGTGGGCCTATGGCTGGCTTTCCTCAGGGCCATCAGGTAGTGGCACCAGATGGAGATGTCATACTTGAACATGATTCCCAGAAACAGAACTCTGCCTGTCCTTCCTTGAGTCAGATGATTATAGAATTTTCCACAGAGTCAGTTACAAGAGTCAACTGGAACCCCAGCTATAAATGGTTGTATGGTGGTCCTCAAAAGAATTTTTCCACATTCTAGTCCCATAACTTATTAATATTTTATGATAGAAGGATGAATTGTACTTACTTGGAGTCTTTGTAGAAGGTGAGCTTATCCACCCTATTATCTGGGTAGCTTCTAAATATAATCATATGTATCCTTATAAGAGACAGAAGTGGAAATGATCCCAAAAATGTAGAGATAATGTAACCATGGTGACATAAATTGGATTTATGCAGCCAGTATTTAATTTTTCAGTATTTGGTCATTTTTTTCCAGATTTATTGAGATATAGTTGTATATAACATTCTGTAAGATTCAGGCGTACAATGTGCTGATTTGATGCATTTATGTATTGTGAAATGATTATCACCATTACATGGATAAAACTTCCATCCCATTATTTAATTGTCATTTCTTCTGTGGTGAGAATATTTAAGACTCTACTCTCTTATCAATACTTAAGTATATAATATAGTACTATTAGCTATAATTATCATGATCTATATTAGATCCCCAAAATTTTTAAATCTTATAACAGCAAGTTTATACCCTTTGACCAAAATCTCTCCATTTTCCCCACTGCCCAGCCCCTGGTAGCCACCATTCTAGTCTCTGTTTCTGTGAATTTAACTTTTTCAGATTTTCCACACATAAGTGATATTATGCAGTATTTGTCTTTCTCTGACTTATTTTACTTAGTATAATTCCCTCAAGATCCATCCAAGTTGTCACAAAAGGCAGGATTTACCACTTTTTCAAGGCTGAATAATACTGTGTTGTATATATACCACATCTTTATCCATTCATCTGTTGATACTTAGGTTGTTTTCCTAACTTGGCTATTGTGAATAGTGCTACAATGAACATGGGAATGCAGATATCTCCATAAGATCCCGATTTTAATTCCTTTAGCTATGTATCAAGAAGTGGAATTGCTAGATCATATGGTAGCTCTATTTTTAATTTTTTAAGGAACCTCTATACTGTTTTCCACAGGAGTTGTAGCAATTTACATCGCCACTAACAGTGCACGAGGGTTCCTTTTATTCCACACCCTTGCTAACACATTATCTTTTCTCTTTTTGATGTGACCTATTCTAACCAGTGCGAGGTGACATTCTGGTTTTGATTTGCATTTTCCTGATGATAAGTGATGTCAAGCACTGTTTCATGTGTCTGTTAACTACCCATATATCTTCTCTGAAAAAATGTCCATTCAGTTCCTCTGTTCACTCTTTAATTGGGTTGTTTAGTTTTTGGCTAAGGAATTGTATGAGTTCTTTATATGTTTGGGATATTAACCCCTTATCACATGTACGATTTGCAAATATTTTCTCACATTCAATAGGTTGTATTTTCATTTTGTTGATGCTTTACTCCTTGTGAAAGCTTTTTTTTAATTTAAATTCAATTAGCCAACATATGGCACATAATTAGTCTCAGATGTAGTGCAAAGCCTTTGATTTGATGTAGTCTCATTTGTTGATTTTAGTCTTTGTTCTGGTGTCTATCCAAAAAACTGTTGCCAAGACCAATGTCAAAGTGTTTTTCCCTAAATTTTCATCCGAGAAGTTTTATGATTTCATATCTTTTGTTTAAGCCTTTAGTGCATTTTGAGTTAATTTTTGTAAGTAGTATAAGGTAGAGGTCTACTTGCATTTCACTGCATGTGTTTATCCATTTTTCTTGACACCATTATTGAAGAGATTGTCCTTACCCATTGAATATGGATCTCCTTTGTCAAATACTAGTTGGCCATATACACTGAAGTTTATTTCTGGCATCTTGATTATGTTTCATGGGTCCCAGTGTCTATTTTCATGACAGTATCATACTATTTTGATTACTCTAGTTTTGCATCATAGTCTAAAGCAAGGAAGTGTGATACCTCCAACTTTGTTCTTTTACTCGGGACTGCTTTGGCTCCTTGGGGTCTTTTGAGACTCCATACAAATTTGAGGATTGCTTTTTCTATATTGTGAATATCACAAACCCAGTCTCCAAGTGAATAGGTAACTCGGATTGAGATAGTGGGCATTTTCTGAAACCTTCAGTTGTTCCAAATCCATATTTATGGTTGGGTCCAGGCAGTGTCCATAACTTTTGTGTTCACCCACATTGCTCGAAAACTAAAGCTCCATTTTTGTCTTTGACTTCAAGCACTAATCTCTTCCAGGACATTTAACTTCCAGGATGCTCATTACCTGGAGAGAGTTAACTTCTTCCTTATGGAGGTGATTCCATAGAGCCTCTAGGCTTCAGTGCCCTCACCCATTATGTGTGAGTTATTTTTATAGCACATGGAAAAATTTGTCTTGTTTTATGAGACCACCTATGAATTTATATATGTACTTATTATTTAATGTGTTGAAATGAAAGGATGACATTCAAATGCCATCTTGTCTCATGTCGGTTTCAAATACTACCATAAAATTCCACTAATTAAAAGATGAAGTCATAGGGGCACCTGGGTGGCTCATTAGTCAAGCGTCTGCCTTTGGCTCAGGTCATGATCCCAGGGTCCTGTGATTGAGCATCACATCAGGCTCCCCTTGAATGAGGAGTCTGCTTCTCCTCTTCCTCTGCTCCTCCTCCTCCTTCCACTTGTGCACTCTCTGTCTCAAATAAATAAATAAATAAAATATTTTATTTTTTTTAAATCTTTTAAAATGAAGTTATACATAAAGAGTTAACGTGTGGCAAAAATAAATTGATAAGTGTGTAAATATAATAAATTCATTAAATAATGAAAATTTGTAATTAAGTATTAACACAGAGCACCATCTTTACCTGCTAAATTATGGCTGCAATCTCACTCATTCTACTGAGAGTATGGATGAACCAGCACACTGTTGCCTTGTCCATGACATTGTAATTTCTCATTAATCTATTTTTTTAAAGTGTCATAATTTCAATGCATGACCGATTAATGTGAAGAAATATGTACACTGAACCCATTGTGATAAAATTGGAAATGGTGTTTATGAAATTCTAAAGTCTCGTCTATATTGATCACAGTCAGAATTGTTTAGAGATTACAGATTAAAATCTGCAGTATTAACTCTACAGAATGAAAATTGATGTCCAGGAAACACTTAAATGACTCTCAGAAAAAAACTAGTTGTTTGCATTTTTACATAGCTTAGCTGTATTTATAAATATATATTTTTAAACTCACATATATAAACTGTGTTTTCACACTTAAAGTTAGAATCTGGTTTCCTGATATCACTAATTAGATAGAGATGCTGTTGCTTATATCTAAAACCTGAAGAGTGGAATCCAAAGAGAAAGATGGTGTGTCCACATGTGTTAGGTATGTGAAATGGAGGTGAGCATGAGCAGGTGGGGAGAACCATGTGGCATGTGTGTGGCCTCTGAGGGTCAGGGATCAACCATCCTGAATTCCTCTCTTCTATAGCTTTGGTCTTTAGGGATTTACACTGTCCTGGTATCCAAATAATAATAAAATGTTTGTCTAATGAGGAGCTTTGGATATTGAACCCTCAAGGATGTAGAAATTGCAAATAATCTGTCTATGACCACCTATCTTAACAGCTCTGCCCAGTGTGGGCCACCTCCCAGTGATGATCCTACTTGCCTAGAAACGTGGGGCTTCACTCAGTCCCTCTGCCCTTCTCAGAGACAGACCTTCTGTCTCAATCATTCAATATCCGGGGATGATGTCAGTATCATCCTGCAATGATGCCAGCCAGGTAACAGAAAGTCCCTTAGACAATGCTTTGGACAGAGGGAAGATGTTTACTGGTGCTGCTTCCCTGCATAGTCATGAGATGGAACTATGCCCAAGACAATCAGTACTAAGACCTCAATGGGACTCTTGCCTTAATGTCATCATCTTGACGTTACTTTGTACCTCCACAATGCCTATGCAGCTCTGATTGTGCTAGTTTTCTGTTCTGTCTAACGGCAGGAACCACTTTGTTCTTGATCTTAAAATCTTCCTCTTCACAAACATGATGACTATTATAAAATTCTCTGACATTTACTTGCATCCTTTGGTGATGGAAGGGGGAGATACTAGTCAGCTTCATTGTAACCCCCCATACACTGTATAGAAGAACTTTGGTATTATCTATATAGCCTGGCTATGAAGACTTAGAAGAAGGAATTTTAGACCCAGACAGACAGAATGTTACTTTCTCATCTTCATAAAACTATCATATATTTTAAATTATAAGAACAGCATAGATATTATAATAATAAATTTAATATGCTACCATTTACCCATTCCCAGAGTTAACAAATGATGGTATTCTATTGTATCATCTCACGCCTAAATTTTTAATTAACAAAATAATACAAATACAGAAGGCACTCTTTTTATGTTTCCCTTAGTTCCCCTAACAAAGGCAGCACTAATGTAATGGTATTCCTCAAGCATGCTTTCATACTCTGTGTGTATATATGATAATTTATGTGTAAATACTTATTTTATATGAACAATTTTATCTCTTGTTTTCATTGCTTATATTGATTCATAAGATCTAATTTTTTAATATTTATTTTAATTGCTTTACGGCCATGTCAAATAAATATTGGTATATTAATATTCCCTTCCTTTCCCCTGCACAAGACCAAGATTCCTAGAGGGAGCTTCAGCACAAAAACTCATCCCTGAAATTTGCAATGATCACAGCAAGGATATTCTCTTACTTTCCTCTTTCCTCAACTTGACCCAACTCACCAGTTCTACCCTAGGAGTGAAACATGCTAGATGCTATTGTTCATGGCAGAGCAGAAGGGGAAGAAAAGGGGAGAAAGAAGAAGAAGGAGAAGAAGAAAAAGAAGAAGAAGAAGAAGGGTTTCTCTAATACTTTCTCTAATATATTCTCTAATATTCTCAATGAATATTCTCTAATATTCTCAATGAAAGAGAGAATAGAGATTCATTTAGTTCTCCATAAGGTGGCTTCATTCTAGGACCGGTGGTAGCAGCAGACACAGGTGTCATACTTGGTTGTGATACCCAGGGACAGGAAACTGACTTTCTTTCCCTGGGCCATTTGAAAATTGACCTTTCCATGGCATCATCCAGAAGATATCCCCTTAAAATCTCATCACCAAGAAGAAGATCATATGCTCATCACTAAGAAGATCATATGCTCCTTCTTAATCTAATTACTTGCATGGGAGAAATAATATGGAAGCTTTTAGACTGACCGTCTAGAGTTAATTTTTGTCGGGCAGTCAACTGTCATAATCATAACAAGCACTTAATACAATACCTGACATATTGTGGCACTCAACAACACTTAACTAATATCATAGTTTTTCATATGTTGCCTATATTCATAAGTTTTTTTAAGATTTTATTTATTTGAGAGAAAGAGAGCACAAGCAGGGGGAGAGGTGGAGGGAGAGGGAGAAGCAGACTCCCTGCTGAACAAGGAGCCCAATGGAGGGCTTGATCCCAGGACCCAGGGATCATGATCATTTGGCTCATGACCTGAGCCAAAGGCAGACGCTTAATCAATCAGAGCCACCCAGGCTGCCCCTAGAAGTATTTTTTTTTCTGGATGTGTGTATTAGGGGAGAATGACAGAGGTCTCCCAGGAAACTAAAGGAGTAGCATTCGTTGTGAGGAGAGGAAGTATTATGTCATCACCACAACTGGGGAACAGCTCCCTGCTGCCCTGGTGTGCTCTAGTGCCAACATCCACAGAACACCTGCAGAGATGAATCACTGGAGGCCCTTGTTCACACTGCAGATTTTTGAAATGCTGACTTTGAGAACTACTGACTTTGATTCACTGGGGAAGCATCCAAAATGTGAGTTTATAAATAAGTACTTTGTAAGTTTCTTATATATTCTTAAGCCTGAGAAATATGACATGAATATTAAAAGAGCATAGGAGGAGGAATTAAGATGGCAAAGGAATGGGGGAACCCTAAGCTTACCTCCTCTTTCAATATAGCTAGATAGTTATCAACTCATTCTGAACACCTAAGAAATCAATCTGAGAGGACAAAATCATATGTCTACAACTAGAAAATCAACCATCTTTTGGAAGGTGGGAGAGTTGATCTGGGGGAGATATAACTGTGTTTACTGCCGTTGGGAGGGACCCCTACTTACAGAAAGAATTACAAGCAGTGGAGTGCAAAATCTGAAATTTTAGAAGTCTACCACCACCAGGATTATGCCTGGGACTCAAGTGGAGAAGGCCCAGGCATGGACAGCATGGTCTGAAGATCCCCTGGGTCACAAGAAGAATGGGTAGCACCCACATGCTTCACTGTTCTCAAGCATAGGAGCAGGAACTCCAGCCAAGGGCAGCAAGCCTGGGTGCCAACTCTCTGTTCTGTCTTGTCATAAACTCAGCCGCTGTATAGTCATGCAACTGCTTTCCTGGCATGGTCTGGCAAACAGCAAAAGTGTGTGGCAAGACCTTCTCTTAGAGGATCATCGTGGGTCTGCATCATGGGAGTCTCTAAAATTTGGAGTTTTAAAACTCAGCCATGCATCTGAGATAAAACAGCTGGGATACAGACAGGGTGAAGACAGGCATCTGACAGAACCAGGGACACAAGAAGGATGATTTACATTTAGGGAGATTATTCAAAGATATGAATTTAGTGCTATGTGTCCTAGGATCAAAGTTTTCTGTGAGGGCTTCCTGAAGAGTGGGGGATGTGAACTCTCAGCTCTGGGGCTAGAGAGAGGGGACAGCCATTTTTATCCAGCCCAACAGTGCTGAAAGACTTCAGGAAGCAACACGGTTCCCCCTAGTGGAGCCCAGAGCCACTTACACTAAACTCCACCTCTCTGAGCCCTGGAAGTGCTTCTCCACTAGGGCTTGTCCACCTGAGAATCAGAGCAGCATGCCTCTCCCCAGAAGACCAGCACAAACATGTACCAAGTCTACTGCACCAAGTCTACTGATCATAGATGCTGGAAAGTTCCAGCTCTATGGGAAATAGGATCTGGGCAGCCCTGGGTGGCTCAGCGGATTGGTGCTTCCTGCAGCCCAGGGTGTGATCCTGGAGACCCGGGATCAAGTCCCACCTCAGGCTCCCTGCATGGATCCTGTTTCTCCCTCTGCCTGTCTCTGTGCCTTTCTCTCTGTGTGTGTCTTTCATGAATAAATAAATAAAATCTTAAAAAAAAAAAAGGAAATAGGATCTGCCTTCCTTTTTAGTTTTATTTTTAATGTTTTATTACTATTCTATCATTTTTCCCTTATTTTTAAATTCCTTTATTTTTATTATTGTTTTAGTTTTTCATTTATATATATTTTTTTGTTTTTTATTTCATTTTATTACTTTTTAAAAATTTTTTGAATCTAGCTTCTTTTAAGAAGCAGACCAAAACACATCCAAGATCTAGGGTATTATTATTATTATTATTATTATTATTATTATTATTATCTGGAAAAAAGGACAAGATGGAGACATTCACCCCAAAAGAAAGAACAATAAAAAGAACTTATGGTCAAGGATTTAATCAATACAGATATAAATAAGATGTCTGAACTAGAATTTACAACAATTATAAAGATACTAGTTGGCCTTGAAAAAAGCATAGAAGACACCAGAGAATCCCTTACTGCACAGATGAAAGAATTAAAATCTAGTCCAGCCAAAATTTAAAATGCTATAACCGAGATGCAAAGACAAATGAAGACCATTAAAAGGAGGATGGAAAAAGCAGAGGAATGAATCAGTGATATAGAAGATAAAATTATGGAAAATAATGAAGTTGAAAAGAAGAAGGAAAGGAAGGTAATGGATCATGAAGGTAGACTTAGGGAACTCAGTAACATATTAAAATGTAATAACGTTGTATCATAGGAGTCCTAGAAAATAAAAGAAAGAAAAGGGGCAGAAGGCTTAAGCAAACAAATTATAGCTAAAAACTTCCTTTATCTGAGGAAGGACACAGATATCAGAATCCAAGAAGCACAGAGAACTCTTGTTAAAATCAACAAAAGCCAACCATCACCAAGGCATATCATAATCAAATTCACAAAATAAATAACAAGGAAAGATCCTGAAAGCAGCAAGGAAAAAAAAAGTCCTTAACCAACAAGGAAAGACAGATCAGGTTTGCAGCAGATACAGCCACAGAAACTTCAGAGGCCAAAGACAGTGACAGGATATATTCAATATGCTGAATGGGGAAAATATGCAGTCAGGAATACTCTATCTGCCAAGGCTGTCATTCAGAATAGGAGAGATAGAGTTTCCCACACAACAAAACTTAAAGGAGTTCATAAACACTACACCAGCCCTTCAAGAAATATTAAGGGGGACTCTTTAAGTGGGAGGAAAAAAAGACCAAAAGCAAAAAAGACTAGAAAGGACCAGGGAACATCATCAGAAACACCAATTCTACAGGTAACACATAGCACTAAATTCATATCTTTGAATAATCTCCCTAAATGTAAATGGACTAAATACTCTAATCAAAAGACATAGGGTATCAGAATGGATTAAAAAAAAAAACAACAACAAAAAGGAATGCCTGGGTGGCTCAGCAGTTGAGCCTCTACCTTTGGCTCAGGGTGTGATCCCAGAGTCCTAGGATCAAGTCCAACATCGGGCTTCCTGCATGGAACCTGATTCTCCCTCTGCCTATGTCTCTGCCTCTCTCTCTCTCTCTCTCTGTCTCTCACAAATAAATAAAATCTTTTAAAAAACAAAAAACCTAACAGGATCTATCAACATACTGCCTACAAAAGATTCATTTTTTTCATTTTTTTGAGACTTTTTTTGTTGGAGTTCAATTTGCCAACATATAGCATAACATCCAGTGCTCATCCCATCAAGTGCCCCCCTCAGTGCCCATCACCCAGTCACCCCCACCCCCCGCCTACCTCCCTTTCCACCACTCCTTGTTCATTTCCCAGAGTTAGGATTCTCTCATGTTCTGAAGAGACTCATTTTAGACCTAAAGACACCTGCAGATTGAAAGTGAGGAGATGGAGAACCATCTATCATGTTAATGGACATCAAAAGAAAGCTGGGGTACCATACTTATATCAAACATACTAGATTTTGGGACACCTGGGTGGCTTGGTGGTTGAGCATATGCCTATGGCTCAAGGCCTGATCCCTAATTCCCAGGATCTAGTCCTGCATCAGGCTCCTTGCATGGAGCCTGCTTCTCCTCCCTCTGCCTGTGTCTGCCTCTCTTTCTGTGTCTCTCATGAATAAATAAATAAAATCTTTTTTAAGAAACTAGATTTTAAGTCAAATACTGTAACAAGAAATGAAGAAAGGCATTATATCGTAATTAAGGAGTCTATCCATCAAGAAGATCTAATAATTGAAAATATGTATGCCCCAAACTTGAAAGCATACAAATATATAAATAAATGAATAATAAGCACAAAGAAACTCACTGATAACAATACAATAATGGTGGGGGACTTTAACACCCCACTTAAAAGGAGAATTGAACAAAGATCCCACTAAAAAGGAGAATTACAGGCCATTATCTCTGATAAACATGGATGCAAATTTTTTTATAAAATACTAGCAAATCAAATTCAACAGTACATTAAAAGGATTATTGAACATGATCAAGTGGAAATTATTCCTGGTCTACAAGCTTGCTTCAATATTCATAAAATAATCAATATGATACACCACGTTAATAAAAGAAAATATAAGAACCGCATGGTCCTCTCAATAGATACAGAAAAAGAATTTGATAAAATATAGCACCTACTTAATAAAAACCCTCAACAAAATACGGGGAGAAGGATATTAGCTGTGTAGCTAATACCAACCTCAATGGGGAAAAACTAAGAGCCTTTCCCATATGGTCAGAAATAAGACAAGGATATCCACTGTCACCTTTGCTATTTAACATAGTCCTGGAAATCTTAGCCTCAGCAATCAGACAACAAAAAGAAATACAAGGCTCAAAATCAGCAAAGAAGAAGTCAAACTTTCACTATTTGCAGATGACATGACATTCTAGTTAAAAAAACAGAAAGAGTTCACCAAAAAAATTGCTAGAACTAATACATGAATTCAGCAAAGTCGCAGGATATAAAATCACATGCAGAAATCTGTTGCATTTACATACACTTATACCAAAGCAGCAGAAAAAGAAATCAAAGAGTTGATCCCATTTGCCATTGCACCAAAAACAATAAGATACCTAGGAATAAACCTAACTAAAAAGGTAAAAGACCTGTATTCTGAAAACTATACAACACTTATGAAAGAAATTGAAGAGAACCCAAAGAAATGAAAGAACATTTCACGTTCATGGATTGGAAGAAAAAATCTTGTTAAAATGTCTATACTACTCAAAGCAATCTACACATTTAATGAAATCCCTAATAAAATACCAACAGCATTTTTCACAGAGCTAGAACAAGCAATCCAAAAATTTGTATGGAACGACAGAACCCTGAATAGCCAAACAATCTTGAAAAAGAAAAAGCTGAAGGCATCACAATTTCAAACTTCAAGTTATAGTACAAAGCTGTACTTATAATCATCAGAACAATATGATACTGGTACAAAAACAGATATATAGATCAATGGAGCAGAATAAAAAAACCCAGAAATGAACCCAAAACTCTATGGTCAACTAATCTTTGACAAAGCAGGAAAGAATACCCAATGGGAAAAAGACAGTCTCTCCAACAATGCTGCTGGGAAAACTGGACAGCAACATGTAGAAGAATGAAACTGGGCCACTCTCTTACACCATACACAAAAATAAAGTCAAAATGGATGAAAGACCTAAACGTGAGACAGGAATCCATCAAAATTCTAGAGGAAAACACAGGCAGCAACCTCTTTGACTTTTGCCATAGCAACTTCTTACTAGAGATGTCTCCAGAGGCACGGGAAACAAAAGCGAACGTGAACTATTGGGACTTCATCAAGATAAAAAGCTTCTGCACAGTGGAGGAAGCAATCAACAAAACTGAAAGGCAGCCTACAGAATGGGAGAAGATATTCACAAATGACATATCAGATAAGGGGCTAATACCCCAAATCTATAAAGAACTTATCAATCTAAACACCCAGAACACAATCCAGTTAAGAAACGGGCAGAAGACATGAATAGGCATTTTTCCAAAGACATCCAGATGGCTAACAGACACTTGAAATCTCATCATCAGGGAAATACAAATTAAAACCATGATGAGAGACGCCTGAGTGGCTCAGCAGTTGAGCTGCTGCCTTCAGCTTAGGGCACGATCCCAGGATCCTAGATGGAGTCCTGCATCCAGCTCCCTGCGGGGACCCTGCTTCTCCCTCTGCCTATGTCTCTGCCTCTGTGTGTGTGTGTGTGTGTGTGTGTGTGTGTGTGTGTGTGCATGTCTCATGAATAAATAAATCTTAAAAAAAAAAAACTCCATGATGACATGCCACCTCACACCTGTCAGAATGGCTAAAATTAACCACACAGGAAAAAAAACAGATGTTGGCAAAGATGCAGAGAAAAGGGAACCCTCTTACCCTGTTTGTGGGAATACAAACTGTTGCAGCCTCTCTGGAAAACAATATGGAGGTTCCTCAGAAAGTTAAAAATAAAACTACCCTATGACCCAACAATTGTGCCACCAGGTATTTACCTAAAGGGCATAAAAATGCTGATTTGAAGGTACACATACACTCCAATGTTTACAGCAACATTATCAACAATAGCCAAATTATGGAAACAGCCCAAATGTCCATCGGCAGATGAATGGATAAAGAAGGTGTGTATATATACAATAGAATATTACTCAACCATAAAAAGAATGAAATTTTGCTATTTGCAATGATATGGATGGAGCTACAGTGTATTATGCTAAGTGAAATAAGCCAGTCAGAGAAAGACAAATAACATATCATTTCACTCATATGTGGAATTTAAGAAACAAAACAGATGAACACAGGGGAAGGGAAGGAAAAATAAGATAAAAACAGAGAGGAAGGCAAACCACAAAGACTATAAAGTATAGAGAACAAAACTGAGGGTTGCTAGAGGGGAGGTAGGCAGGGGATGGGCTAAATGGGTGATAAGTATTAAGGAGGGCATGTGTTGTGATAAGCACTGGGTGTTCTTTTTTTTTAATTTTATTTATTTATTCATGAGAGACACACACAGAGAGGTAGAGAGAGAGAGAGAAACAGAGGCAGAGACACAGGCAAGAGGGAGAAGCAGGCTCCATGCAGGGAGCCAGATGTGGGACTCCATCCCAGGACTCCAGGATCACGCCCTGGGCCGAAGGCAGGCACTAAACCACTGAGCAACCCAAGGATCCCAAGCACTGGGTGTTCTATGTAAGTGATCAATCACTAAATTCTATACCCAAAACCCATATTACACTGTATGTTAACTAACTAGAATTTAAATGAAAACTTGAAACAAAAATAAGATTAAAATTTTTTTAATTGTTGTTATAACAAACAGGCCTCAAATCTTATGATTACATCCTCAGAATCATATGGTATCACAGGTTGACTATTACTCTGATAATTTGTAATTTACTACAACAGTATTGATAACCAAGACCAATAGTTTTAACCCATGGCCCTTAATGTGATTAAAAATATATTTAGGCCATTACTATTGTTTGGGAAAAGTTGGAAGTGACATTTTATCAAAAGAATAAATGTCTGGTACAGAAAACATTAGCAACTGCTAAATATAATGAGCATAGACAGAATCAACATTCAATGAGTCACACATAACATCTCCCCGTAGTGTTGCGTTTTTGTTTTTGTTTTTGGTTTTTGTTTTTTGTTTTTTGTTTTTAGTGTATGTTTCCTACATTATCACATGTATTAATCCAGGTAATATTTATCTATCCATATAAGGAAACTATATATTTTTTTAGCTCAAATGTATTATCAGTCTTCTTGGGATTGTAATTAAAACAGACTTGAATGTAAATATTCGTTTAACAAAGTCTGGAATCTAATAACAGAAGAAAGATGTGGTTGGGTTTGTAGGTTACTTGAAATGGATATAAGCCAAGACCTATGGAGGGAGAAGATCACATATGTTTGATCACTCAGGGTGAGAGAATCAGACAAAGCAAAGTTCCTCATCTCTGAGCCTCGCTCTTCCAGGATTTGCACTGCCTTGTGGTCACATGAGAGTAAAAAAAAGAGTTTGCTAATGAGGAGCTTTGGATATTGAACCCCCAAAAGAGAAAAAGACTGCAAATCGTCTTCCTGTGATCACTCCACTCAACAGCCACACCCAGGTCATTTGCAGCCCACCTGGGCCTCGTCCCAAGGTCCAGCATCTCTGCACTAAGAGCCCAGGGCTCCACTACCTTTCTGTGCTCACTGAGAACAGTGCTCTCACTCTAGGGAAGAGAATTCTTCACATCTAGGGAAGAACTGAATGTCATTCCTTACTGTTGACATCCAGGTAATCTGAAGTCCCCTACTTTATGTTTTGCAATAAAGTTCTTTGTTTAGTGGTCCACCTGGTAACTGTGAGGTGAGGACATGCAGATGAACAGAGTTAGGTGACCTTTGAGGTGCCTGCCTAAGGATTCATCAATCTTCCTCTCCACCTGTTTGCTTGCACCTTTGCATAAATGCTTGACTATCTCTCATTCTGCTAATCTCCTATTCTGATCCTAAAGTCCTGGGACTCTTTCCACTCTCAAGAGCAGTCTACTTTTGCTCAATTTTGAAGAATATTCTAGAATTCTCTCACATTTTCTTTAATTTCTTTGGCAAAGGGCAGAGGTGCGTGGCCAGCCTCTCCTTTCCTTTCCACTCCTGGCCCATGATACTCCTTTGTGGAAGAGACCTTTGCTTTTGACACTGTTTCCCGGTTATGAGTGTTCTGAGACAGAGGAGGTAGAGAATGGGGCTGTTTCCTTTTAATAATCTATGAAATATTTAAGGCAAAAGAGCATAGAATAATAGAACAAGTAAACAGGTACCCATGCTTCCAGAATTACTAAAACTTGATATTTTGCCATCAGAGTTCCTTTTTTTCATTTTAAGTTTTTATTTTAATTCCAGTCAGTTAACATACAGTGTTATATTAGTTTCAAGTGTACAATAGTTATTCAACACTTCCATTCAAAACCTGGTGCTCATCATAAGTGCACTCCTTAATGCCCATCACTTATTTAACCCATCCCCTACACACCTCTCCTCTGGTAACCATTAGTTTGTTCTTTGTAATTAAGAATCCGTTTTTAAATTTCTCTCTCTCTCTCTCTCTCACTTTTTCCCTTTGCTTTTATGTTTTGTTTCTTAAATTCCACATGTAAGTGAAATCATATGGTGTCTGCCTTTCTCTGACTTATTTCACTTAGCATTATTCTCTCTAGCTCCATCCATGTCATTGCAAATGGCAAGATTTCATCCTTTTTGATGCCTGAATAATATTTCATTTTATATACATATAAAATATTTTTATATTATATATTATTTTATATATAATATATAATATATATACCACTTATTAATCCATTTCTCAATCAATGGACTGCTTCTATATCTTGGCTATCATAGATTATGCTGCTATAAACATAGGGGTGCGTGTATCCCTTTGAATTTGTGTTTTTGTATTCCTTCGGTAAATATCCAGTAGTGCAATTACTGGATTGCAGGGTAGTGGTAGTTCTATTTTTAACTTTTTGAGGAACCTCCATACTGTTTTCCACATAGAGCTCTTCTCTTAAATAACAAAATAACATGGAACAAACTGATAGCTATCATAGGGGAGTTGGTTGGGCATGGGTGAAATAGGTGAAGGGGATTAAGAGTACACTTATCATGATGAGCACTGAGTAATGTACAGAATCGTTGAATCACTATATTGGACATCTTGAAACTAATATAACAGGGTATGTTAACTATCCTGTAATTAAAATTTAAATGTTTTTTAAAGTAACAAAAAGGCGCAGCGGTTTGGCGCCTGCCTTTGGCCCAGGGCGCGATCCTGGAGACTCGGGATCGAATCCCACATCGGGCTCCCGGTGCATGGAGCCTGCTTCTCCCTCCGCCTGTGTCTCTGCCTCTCTCTCTCTCTCTGTGACTATCATAAATAAAAAAAAAAAAAAAATAAAGTAACAAAATAATATGAATTAATAGAGCATCCCTTTATGTTCTTTTCATTCCCAGAGGCAACCAGAGTCTTGAGTTTGGTTATTCTCTGCATGTTATTTAAATTGTTTGCACATTGTGTGTGTTTGTGTGTGTGTATAAAAGGCAACAGTAAAATGCCTCTTAGTTAAAGAAAGGACAAATAAATTGTGATGTGATATGACACTGGAATAAAGTAAGGTATTTAAAGTTAATGAACCAGAGAAAAATGTACCAAGACATTAAGTGTATTATTGTTAAAACTAAATGTAAAATGTACAATATGTCAAGTTTAAAATGTAAAACAAAAGGTTATACATTTGTATTCAACTATTAAAACCATAAGGGAATCATAAATGCCAAGTTCAGTATGGTAGTTCCCTTGGGCAAGAAAAAGTTATTAAGGATATGAAAAAAAAAGGATATGAAAAAATAAATACATATTACTTTGATTCTTAAAATATTTACTGCCAATATGGCAATGTATTTTAATTTAATGGTCCTTAGTGGCAGATACCCAGGACTTTGTTTTCTCTGTGCTTTTTGTATACGTGAAATGCTTTATAGTAAGAAATTAAAGTTTTAAGATCAGTGCTATTTTAAAACATTTAAACCGTATCATAATATTGGTCTTGTTAGGAAAATTACTTTCTCTTTGGAGTTTTTAATATTTGTGTTGATACGTCTGAGCCTAATTTATTCATTTTAGATGCTATACATTTTATCATATGTCCATGAGAAATGAGAATTAACTATTATGTTCATTCAGATTGTTCACTTTGGTTTCCCTATGTAAGCAATTATCCCCCAAAGAGATTCAACACATCCGTTTTTCCTTAAAATTTATGATTGTCATGCTATGGTTGCCATGTTTATGGTTGTTTCTCCTCTCTTCCTACACTTTGCCCCTCCTAATAGTTCCCCTTTTAAATGAACCATGCCAGATGGTACACTTGTGTCCATGGCAGAAACAAATCACAATAGGAAATATTAAGAGTGTCTCATATATCAAACATTGTACTTAGTGATTTCATCTACACATCACTCATTCTTGCAACATTCCCATAAGGTTTTATAATTTTTCCCATTATCCAAATGAGTCTGAGGCTTCTTGCACAATTGAAAAGAAATTGTCCTTCTTTACAAAGAAAGTGCTGGAGACAGAATCAAACTCATATGTGCCTGAATTGAAATATTAATTGATATTACTGGTTGCTTGTTTTCATGACTCCATGCTAAGGGCTCATATTTTCTCATTGGTGAAACAGAGATTACCTAGGGCCGTTCAGCTCCTCAGTATTAGTACCTTAATGAGCTGTTCACAGAAGAGACTTTTGCAGACTTTTTTCTAAAACATTGATTCATGAGAATATTTGGCAGATCCATTGATGCACCCAGGACATAGCCATGTCTTGCCTATTTGGATGATACAATAATGGTATTCTCAGGAACTCACTCTAACAAAGAAAACAGAAGTATCCTTGAGTTCTTCCTGACACATAAACTAAGGATTCCTTTGGAAACGAGTGGCCAAGGCTGCCTAACTTTGATGGCACATGATGAAACACTTGATGAAACTTTGATGAAACACATAGAGGATCTGAATTTCTATGAATGGTGTTCAACATTTCTTTCCTTAAAATTGTCCATTATACCACAGGGACAGAATCGGTATTAAAAAAAAAAAAAAAAAAAGGCAAGAGAAAGTCAGTTAAACTGCTGAGCAGGAACAGATTACTTCCTTAATCTACCATAAAAAGAGGGAAATGAAAGGGGCTGATCTCATTAAGTTATCTTGGAAAGGAAAAAGGTTCCAAATTTTCTTGGAAGTTATTGCCTATTAATAAAGATAATTATCACACTTGTTAGTTTAAAATTTGAATTTGCTTGTAGTCTTTTTCTATTGCTTTGCATGTAAAAATGTGATTGGCAGGGATGCCTGGATATCTCACTTGTTATAAGTCCAACTCTTGATTTCAACTCAGGTCATTATCTCAGGGTGGTGAGATCAAGCCCCACTTTGGGCTCTGCACTCAGCATGGAGGCTGCTTGCCCCTCTCCCTCTACTCGCTCAGTGTGCTCTCTCTAATATATAAAAAAATTAAGTGTTTAAAAAATGTATGAAAAATGTGACTGGTGGTCAAACAAAAAAGAGTGTGCATGTATTTATTTCATTTACTGCTGTGGGGGGTGTAGGTCCCCGGGGTCAGGGATAAGTAAGTAATTCCTAAAAATAAGGTCTCATTTTCTCATCCAATTGTCCCCATCATCCTAAATAACAAGTGCTTCACATTCCAGGGGCACTAAGCTCCCATTTATATGAATTAAATTCTTTAAGCCCAACTAGCAAGGCATTTAAGGTATCCAGATATACCTTTCTCAATTTCCTTTTTCTTTCTTAAAGCTAACTTGACAATCTTCCTCCTCTTCTTACTACAGTAAGAAGTACACTCTTGTCAAACAGCCCGGACATTAGTGTCCGTAGATTTTCTCTCTCTTATCCCAGGATTCTGATTTTTAACACATTAACAAATTTTTGCTTTTTAACTTTTTTCTTTCCTTCAAGACCTCATGCAATTCCTTCTTCCTCAAATTCTTCAGTATGGCGTGGAAAATATAGATGTGTTATGTAAACCTTATGAGAATGTTTTAATATCCTAATGTTAAAAGAAAAGTGAATCTCATTGAAATAATAACCATAACAGCCTAAAATACTATATGATAATCTTGATCTCTGGTTCTGAGTGTGGATCCTGTTTTGAAGCTATCACTTGCTTACGTACTACCTACATTGTTGGAAATTAGAAGAACTTCAGGCAGGGAAGCTCTTGACTTCCACTCGCAGTCTTATGCAGAGGGAAACTTCAAAAAGCTGGTGCTGAAGTCTGATCAACCCTATAGGACACCTAAATCTTCACTCGTCAGAGACCACATCACATGATGTTGAGTTCAGCTCCAAAGTCTGGAAGCCTGAATTTAATTCTCTGCACCACATCTCACTGGAGTGTCAAGGTTTTGTAACCATAACTTCACTTTTCTCTCTTTTTTTAATTTTTAAAAGATCTTATTTATTTATTTGAGATAGAGAGAGAGAGAGTAGAAGAGAGCACAAGCAGGGGGAGAGGGAGAAGCAGACTCCCCACTGAGCTGGGAATCTATTGCAGGCTCAATCCCAGGATCCTGGGATCATGACCTGAGCCCAAGGCAGACACTTAACCAACTGAGCCATCCAGGTGCCTCTTGACCTTTCTCTCTTCGTGAAGTCAGGGGTAAACAGGAAGATGGTAGAAGCACCTGACTGATCCGGCCATAGACGGAATAAAATCAGCATGAGAAAAGAACTGAGGACATGCTTGGCAACAGATGCTGTGTTAGAGGTAGTGTGTGCAGTTTAAAATAATTTTCATATTTATTTTATAATATCCGCTATTACCATTAATTACAACAATTATAGGAAGAGGGTTTTTTAAAGATTTTTATTTATTTATTCATGAGAGACACACAGAGGCAGAGACTCGGGCAGAGTGAGAATCAGGCTCTTCAAGGAGAGGTCAATGTGGGGATTGATTCCAGAACCCCGGATCACAACCCGAGCAGGAGGCAGATGCTCAACCACTGAGTCACCCAAGTGCCTCATAGCAAGGGTTTTGTTATAGAATCCAATGACCAGACACTGAAATGGAAATGGGATATTCAATAGGCAGATTTTGATGATCCATGTTTAAATCTAGAGTTCTCAATAATTATTGCTACAGGGTGATGGTAGAGTCTACTTTGTAACTAAGAATGAGTTAATAAAAGCAGAGCATTATTTCCAAGAAGGAAGGAAGGAAGGAAAGAAGGAAGGAAGGAAGGAAGGAAGGAAGGAAGGAAGGAAGGAAAGAAGGAGGGAAGGAAGGAGAGTAGGGGGAGGGAGGGAAGGAATATGAAAAAAAAGAGTATAAAGAGGCTTAACTGAGTCATGTGTTTGAACTCCCAGCCAGCTCACTCTGCAGAGTTGATGACCAGGCCAGCATTTCCCCCATAGTTATGCTGGGTCTGCTCCAACCTATAGTCAAGTAGATTTTCCATGCCCACAATCTGTTATGCTCTAGAATTGGGGTCCTCAAAGTAAAACTCAGACTGTGAGCAGCAACATTGGGAATTTGTTAGAAAGGCAAATTGTGAGCCTGATGCCCAAGCCTGAATCTCATATTCAGAGTGGGGGAGCCAGTAATGTGAGTTTTAACAAACCCTCGAATGAATTCTGATGCAAGGCACAGTTTGAGAAACCCTGCTCTAAAACCCTGATCTTTTTTTTTAATTTTTTTATTTTATTTTTTTTTTTGGTACCCTGATCTTTTTTAAAAAAATTTTTTATTGGAGTTCAGTTTGCCAACATATAGCATAACACCCAGTGCTCATCCTGCCAAGTGCCCCCCTCAACCCAACCCCCCTGCCCACCTCCCCTTCCCCTACCCTTTGTTCATTTCCTAGAGTTAGGTGTCTCTCTTGTTTTGTCACCCTCAATGATATTTTCACTCATTTTCTCTCCTTTCCCTTTATTCCCTTTCACTAATTTTTATATCCCCCAAAAGAATGAGACCATATAATGTTTGTCCTTTTCCGACTGACTTATTTCACTCAGCATAATACCCTCCAGGTCCATCCATGTTGAAGCAAATGGTGGGTATTTGTCATTTCTAATGGATGAGTAATATACAGATGCAGTGAAATGCCGGGACACCTGCACCCGATGTTTATAGCAGCAATGTCCACAATAGCCAAACTGTGGAAGGAACCTCAGTGTCCCTCAAAAGCTGAATGGACAAAGAAGATGTGGTATATGTATACAATGTAATATTACTCAGCTATTACTAAAACCCTGATTTAATACTGCTGGGTCTTGAGTTTCCTGCTTGCTAATTGGAAGCTGGAGAATTTTGAAGGAATAAAAACATATATTTTTCCTATCTTATTCCTATTATGTGGCACGGTGTGAGAAAATAACAAATAAACTTGGAGTAATTGAGGAATGTAAAAAAGAGGAGGACAAAAACAAAAGAGGTTGAGAAAAGGAGAGAGACCAAGACAGGTAAAAGGCAAAAGAAAAGATGAATAATATTAAGTTCTGTGATGAGCACTGGGTGTTCTATGGAAGTCTTGATCACTATAGTGTATACCTGAAACTAATATTACACTCTATGTTAACACTATGTTACATAGTGTTACACTCTATGTTTAACTCTATGTTAAATGACAGGGATTTAAATAAAAACTATTTTTAAAGATTTTTTTATTTATTCATGAGAGACACGGAGAGGCAGAGACATAGGCAGAGGGAGAAGCAGGCTTCCTGTGGAGAGCCTGATGTGGGACTCGATCCCAAGACCCAGGGATCAGGCCCTGAGCCCAAGGCAGATGCTCAACCACTGAGTCACCCAGGCATTCAAATAAAAACTACACCTGAATATTATTTTCTTTTTAATAAGAAAAGAAATAATATTCAATTCATGTCAGGATTTTCTAAAGACAAGGGATACTTGTACCTCTGTTACGTGTTCTCCTCTGTGCTTTTTTCCATCAGTCTCATCAAGAACATGGAACCAGAAAACCGAACAGGTGTAGCAGAATTCTTCCTTCTGGGTCTCTCAGAAGATCCAGAATGGCAGCCCCTTCTCTTTGGACTGTTCCTGACCATATACCTGGTCACTGTGCTAGGAAACCTGCTCATCATCCTGGCTATCAGCTCTGACTCCCACCTTCAAACACCCATGTACTTCTTCCTCTCCCACCTGGCGTTCACTGACATCTGTTTCAGCACCACCACCATCCCCAAGATGCTGGTGAACATCCAAAGACAGAGCAAATCCATCAGTTACACAGGCTGCCTCACCCAGGTCTGCTTCGTCCTGTTTTTTGCAGGCTTAGAAAACTTTCTCCTTGCAGCAATGGCCTATGACCGCTATGTGGCCATCTGCCATCCACTGAGGTACACAGTCATCATGAACCCCCACCTCTGTGGCCTGCTGATTCTACTCACCCTGATCATCAGCATTGCAGATGCCCTACTCCACAGTCTGATGGTGTTGCGACTCTCCTTCTGCACAGATCTGGAAATTCCCCATTTTTTCTGTGAACTTGCTCAGGTCATCAAGCTCGCCTGTTCTGATACCCTCATCAATAATATCCTGATGTATTTAGTGACCAGTGTATTGGGTGGTGTTCCTCTCCTTGGGATTATTTTCTCTTACATTCAAATTGTCTCTTCTACTCTGAGAATGTCATCAGCTGGGGGGAAATATAAAGCCTTTTCCACCTGTGGGGCTCATCTCTCAGTTGTTTCTTTGTTCTATGG
Organism: Vulpes lagopus; assembly: GCF_018345385.1. Lineage (NCBI taxonomy): Eukaryota > Metazoa > Chordata > Mammalia > Carnivora > Canidae > Vulpes > Vulpes lagopus. The sequence continues at coordinate 6,538,108 of NC_054830.1, forward strand.
GACAGCTTTTGGGGTATATATTAGTTCTGCAGTTTCTCATTCTTCCAAGGATACTGCAAGAGCCTCAGTGATGTACACCGTGGTCCCTCCAATGTTGAACCCCTTCATCTACAGCCTGAGGAACAAGGACATGAAGGGAGCCTTGAAGAAACTCATCTTGTTTGCTACTGTGTCATCTGCCTTAGTCTTGGGCTTCTAGGATGAGTCAAAGTACAGGAATACTGGGTGATCAGGTTGTCTGACCTTTCCCTCAACAAGTTCTTATGTTTCAGTGGTTAAATACCATAAAGGTAGTTCAATTTAGGTTGAAAACTGACTTTGGGTTCTCTAGCTTTGGTGTTTTTGAGGATGTATGTGAACACTCTGAGCTTGATTTTTGGGAACCATTGAAGTAGAATGGATTCTGTCTATGGTTATTTTAGGGGACAGGTTCTCAGGAAAATGTTAGTGACAGAAGGATAGGGTGGGAAAGGACTGAACAAGGGTGTCATTATAGCCAGAGGACTGGCCTCAGCCTAGATTTGTTGTACTCTTAACCACTAGACACTAGAAGAGTGGTAACTATATGAGAAGATGGATATGGTAATTAGCTTGCTCAGCATGATAAGTCCATTATGTATGTATATCAAATCATCATTATGTACACTTTAAATATATAATTTAAAAAAAAAGAGAGGTACTTCGGTGGCTCAGTTGGTTAAGGGTCCAACTCTTGATTCCATCTCAGGCTGTGATCTCAGGGTCTTATGATTGAGCCCCATATCAGGGTCTGCTCTCAGTAGGAAGTTAGTTGGAGAATTCTCACCCTCTCCCTCTCCCTCTGCTCCTCTCACTGTTCACACATTCTCTCTTTCTCTCTCAAATACATAAAAATAGGGCACCTGGGTGGCTCAATCGGTTAAGTATCTCCCTTAGGGTAAGGTCATGATCTTAGTGTCCTGGGATCAAGCCCACATCAGGCTCCTTGCTCAGTGGGGAGTTTTCTTCTCCCTCTGCCCCTCCTCCCATTCATAGCTTCTCTCTCTCTCTCTCTCTCTCTCTCTCTCAAATAAACAAAATAAAATAAATCTTCAAAGTAAATAAAAACAAATCTTAAAAATAAAAAGTAAAAAATAAATTTGAAAAAGAGAGGTAGAGAGAAAAACATAGCATTTTCAGTCTCAGCTTGAGACAAACAGTCTATGTGAATTTGAGAAAGGTAAGGAATTTGGCAAATTAAGGTCTGGTTCCTTCACCAATTATCCTGATAATCTTAACAAGTACTGCAACAATGCCAGCGTCTGCTAAGCAATTTTGATGTAAATATTTTGATTCCCTACAACCTAAAGGCTCTTGTTGACTGGCACCTTCCCCAGCAATTGTCCTAAGTAACCCATCCACTGATTCTGTCCTCAATAAAATCTTCCTATTTCCTGGTCTCACTGGTTCTATTTTTCACTCTGCTCCAGAACCATATCATTTTAGTTACTGTGTCTCCATAATTAATCTTGATACATACTAAAGCAATTACTCCTTCCTCTTATGTGTCCTCAAATCAAATATTCTTTCTCCATTGCTCTTTCATACAAATTTTAAAATCAATCTCTCAAAATACAATAACATCTCGGAATTTCCGTTAAATCTATAAAGTTAGTTAAGGCAAATTGTCGTTTCTATGACATTGTGCATATCTATCTAAAAATAGAATATTCTTTCATTTATTTGGGTCTCTTTTAGAAATAGTTTTAATTTTTTGAGATCCTGCTATATGGCTTTCCATAGCAGCTGTACCAGTTTATATTCCCACAAATAGTGTAAAAGGGTTGCCTTTCTCCACCTACTTGTGGGTTGTCTCTGGTAACAGCCAAGTTAACAAGTATTAAGTAATATCTCAGTGAGGTTTTGATTTGCATTTCCCTGATGTTTAGTGATGTTGAGAACCTTTTTATGTACATGTCGGCAATTTGTATGTCTTTTTTTAAGTTGCCATCTATTCAGGTCCTTTGCCTATTTTTAAATAAGATTATTTGAGTTTTTGAGCACTGGATGTTACACTATATGTTGGCAAATCAAACTCCAATAAAAAATATACAAAAAAGGATTATTTGAGTTTTTACTGTTGAGTTGTATGAGTTCATTATATAGAAAGGATATGAACCCCTTAAGGATATGAGCTTTGAAAAGATTTCCTTCTATTCCAGAGGTTGCATTTTCATTTTGTTGATTGTTCCTTTTCCTATGTAGAATCTTTTTAGTTTGATGTAGTCCAACATGTTTATTTTTGCTTTGTTGCCTTTACTTTTCATGTCCAATCCAAAAAAATCATCACCAAAACCAAAATCAATGGATTATCCCCTACATGTTGTCCTTGGAGTTTTACAGTTTCAGATCTTATATTTGACTTTTGTGATTGGTGTAAGATTGGGGTCCGGTTTCATTCTTTAATCTTCATTACCCAGAATAAGTATCCACTTACCTGTGAACATAAACCAGCAGAATCACTTGCCCCCATCCCACTTACCATTTATGGTTTCATTTTCTTGTAATATGTGGAAAATTTTATCATTTTTTGAGCCCAGCTAAGTCTTCATATTTCCCTATTATTCGTGTGTTTGAAGTTTACATGTTATGTGTTATGTGTTACATGTTACGTGTTGTGAAGAGTGATATTATAATGCCATTTTGTCATGTCTATTTTCAAAAATATATATTTTCAAAATATGGCTTAAGAAAATTCTATTAGAAAGAGTTAAAATGTGAAAAAAAGAAAGTTAAAATGTGAAATACATTGGTGAATATGTGAAAATACTGAAATGCTTAAAGAAATACATTTTCAAGTATTATTATTAATATTAACATGGGGTACCATCCACATCTATTATTACACCTGAAATCTCTGGGTGATGGACAAACTGCACAGTACTTCCTTTCAGTGACACTGAACTTTATCATAACAGAATAAAAAAATGAAGAACCATAATTCAATATAAAACTCCACACTGGGAAAAAATGTACATTGTATCTATGGACCAGGTGATTATGAAAATTTAAAAAGAGAGTATTAAGTCTGTCTGTATTGATCACAGCCCTAATGATCACAGTGAATAGATGAGATTCTCCGATGGAGAACAGAAAACAGGTACAGGAAATATTTGATGACTCTAAAAGTGAAATATCCCTAGGAGTTTGAATTTTACAATATCTTTATATTTATAAATATATTATTTATACCCAGTACATAAATAATACTTACACACTTAAAATTGGAATTAGGCTTCAAGATATTAATCATATAGTGATGTCTCTCTCTGTAACTTTAAGAAAAGAAGCCTGGAACTCATTAAAAAAAGAGTGTGTGTAAATGTGTGCAAGGTGTATGAGAGAGAGGTAAGCATGAATGGGCAGGGAAAATGACATACACCTGGCCTCATAGGCTCATGGATTAGCTATCATGAATTCCTCTCTTCTTAGTCTTGGTCTTTAAGGATTTGCAGAGCCTATGGATCAGAAAGACACTAAAAATATTGTCTAATGAGGAGCTTTGGATATTGACTCCCCAGGGATAGAACACTTCCATAGCCCTTACCTAGTCAAGAAGAAGCACACCTGAGACTCCAAACAGGAATGATCTTTCTTGACCAGGAGCCCATTGCCTCACTTTGTCTCTCTGCCCTTCCTGAAGACAGATCTTCCATCTTTATATCTAGGTAACATGTGATACATCATTTCACACTGACGCCAGCCAGGTAACTGAAAGTCCTTTAGGTAATGCTTCTGTACGAGGAGCAGGTTATTTTATTACAGATTCATCCAGGGCAAGCAATGAGGAGTGTGCATACATGGAATGATGAGAACCAAGTGTCCCACGCACTCTAGCCTGTCTTCCTGTTCACAAGTTCCTATGTATATTTGTACTGATACTGACCCTGGTCTCAATCAGTTGGTCCCCAATCTCTCTAAAATATGACAGAAAATATTTTCCTTCTGATTAAAATCAGCCCCCCTTTTTTAAGTTTAGTTGCCATCTGTCACCTCACATTCATTTCTTGTGAGGAGAAATTTTTTTAAAGATTTTATTTATTTATTTATTTGAGAGAGAAAGAGAGAGCGTGTGCATGAGCAGTGGGGAGGGGCAGAGGGAGAAGGAGAAGCAGACTCCCCGCTAACCAGGGAGGCCAGGACCCTGGGATCATGACCTGAGCCAAAAGTAGACTCTTAACCGAGTGAGTCACCCAGGTATCCCAAAAATCAGCCCCTTTTAAAACAAGATGGGCATTATACACTTTCCCACATTTACTTGAATTCTTGTGATGGTCATGGGGAAGAATTTGGGCCAGCTTTTCCTTTTACTTGCATTCCTGGTTCTTGACATATTGTTGCATAGAAGAGTGTATTATCCCTGTAGTTCCCTTGAGGACACAAGGAAAAGAGTCAAGGTACAGGCAGATATAGCCGGCTACCCTCTGAGTACATGTATTCATCATCATAAAATTGCCAAGAATTTTATATCACAATAGCAGAGATGTATAATAAAAAACATATGAACACCCTTCCACTCATTCCAGATGACCAAATGTTGATTTTCTGCTATATTGGCTTCAGGCTTTTTCTATAAAGTTAAAAAAAAAAGTAAATATATATGCACCTCTTTTTCTTCCCCTCCTGTTCTCCCCTTCCCAGAGAGACAACACAGTCTTGAATGTGATGGTATCCCCCATTCATAGTTTTATATTATACATGTCTTCATAAACATACATAGGATAAAAGGCCTCAACCATAATATCCATCAGTTAGGGAATGGGGAAATAAACCATGATGTAACAATATTGTGTAAGACTCTCTAGTAATTAAAATCAGTGAATGGGATTGAATATATGAAAAAAATCAAAAAATAAACTGCAGAAGCATACCCATTTTAAATGGCATGTACTGTATGGTTCCATTTATATAAGGCTTTTAAAATGCAAAAGAATGTAAGTTTTTATAAAATGATATTACTAATCATAGCAAAAATTTCAGGGGAATAATGTACATAAAGTTAGTGTACTGGTTCTCCTGGGGAAGAAAAAGAATCAGGATTGTGCATACTTATGATGTGGGGACTTCACCTATATCTCCACTATCTATTGCAATAAAAACACTCAGAATGAGGACAGTGAAATATCTAAATTTGATCACGTCAACAGGTGGGAAACCCAGCACTTCATTGTTGTCTCTGTGTTATTCTTTGCTTGGGTTTATTTTTATTAGGGATTACTACCTGGGAGATTTCAATATATATTTAGAGTTTTCTCATGCTATAGACTTTTTGTCGTACGAATGTTTATAGGTTTTTCTTTTTTATCAACTTATAAATCTGATTCATTTTTTCTTTTTTAAAATAATCTTTTTTATTATTTACTTATACTTCTATTAATTTATGATCAGATAATGTCACCGTAAAGATTTATACTTTATTTGCTAAAGTTTTTTGTGATTACTTGATTAGAGCAGAAAAAAGAAAAAGCAATTGTGGAGAAGGAATTTTATATGCTGTCTTTGGAATCAGACATATCTAGTATATGAAATAAACATAATGAAAATTTAATAATAAAATTAATAGGGATGCCTGGGTGGCTCAAGCAGTTGAGCGTCTGCCTTTGGTTCAGGGCCTGATTCCGGAGTCCCGGAATCAAGTCCCACATATGGCTCCCTGCATGGAGCCTGCTTCTCCCTCTGCCAGTGTCTCTGCCTCTCTGTGTGTGTGTCTCTCATGAATAAATAAATAAAATCTTTTAAAAAATAAAATTAATAAGTTCAATTTAATAGGTGTATATAAGATTTTCATACCTTACAGTTTCAAGAATATATGTGTTCTTAATCATATTTTTCTTTAATTCATTTTAACTGCTATATAATTCATCATCTGTCCATGCCAAATGAATATTGGTATCATTCCTGTGCATTTCGTTCCTTTTCTACACAATAAAGAATCCCAGCTAGAGTTTCAGCTCATAAACACTTCTCTGAAATTTGCAGTTATCATGCTAGGGATGTACTTCCTCTCTTTACTGTCTTTCCTCTGTTGCACACCCTACTGTTTTCTTCCGAGAAATGAAACATTCCAGGTGCCACCATTCACAGATCTAAAACTACACACACAATAGCAAATGTTATTAGGGGGGTCCTATATACTTAGTGCTGTGCTGGCTGCTTTTCTTCTATGCACTGCTCATCACTGCAACATCCCCATAAGATTTGATGACAGTTTCCACTCTACATTGAGGACACCAAGACCTCCACACAGTTGAAAGGCTTTCCCCATTCGCAAAGCAAGTGCTAGTTTGGATTAAATTCAGAGTTCTGAATCTAAGTAATACGCCAAATGATAAAGGCTGTCATGGCCACTTCTATCGGCCCTAGGTGAGAGAGCACCACTGCTTTACAGAAGCACTTCTATTAGGGCACTTGATTATCTTATAAGTACCATATAAATCTGCACTGTCTTGAAAGTCTTTGTCTTCCAAGGACCAATAATTGCTTAAATTTTCCTCTATTCCCTGAGGAGTCTATGAATTTAATTCTTTCTTTTTCATTAGCTATTTTTTTTAATGATCTGTCACCTACCACTTTGGGTGGAAAAGTCCCCTTATTTTTTAAAAATTTTTAAATTTAAACTCATTTTGCCAACATATAGTATAACACCCAGTGCTCATCCCATCAAGTGCCCTCAGAAAAGTCCCCTTAGAACAGAGAATGTCATTATCATACCTGCCTAGTTTGCCTTACAATGCATCACTAATGCAGATGAGTAGCAATTCCATGGAGAAGTCTTATGATTTTCAAGTTTATAAGCAGCATTTTAATTTTTTTAAATAAAGACTTATTTATTTGTTTTTCTATTTTTTTATTTTTTTATTTATTGGAGTTCAGTTTGCCAACATATAGCATAACACCCAGTGCTCATCTGCCAAGTGCCCCCCTCAGTGCCCATCTCCCAGTCACCCCAACCCTCCACCCACTTCCCTTTCCACTACCCCTTGTTCATTTCCCAGAGTTAGGTGTCTCTCATGTCTTGTCACCCTCATTGATATTTTCACTCATTTTCTCTCCTTCCCCTTTATTCCCTTTAATTCTTATACTCCCCAAATGAATGAGACTGTATAATGTTTGTCCTTTTCTGATTGACTTACTTCACTCAGCATAATACCCTCCAGTTCCATCCACATAGAAGCAAATAGTGGGTATTTGTCATTTCTAATGGCTGAGTAACATTCCATTGTATACATAGACCACATCTTCTTTATCCATTCATCTTTTGAGGGACACCGAGGCTCCTTCCACAGTTTAGCTATTGTGGACATTGCTGATAAGCAACATTTTAAAATCTATGCTCAGGTGAGGGCATATACTTGAATGGATGCCATGACTTTCTACACTTTTTCACACTACAACTCTATGTCATGGGTAGAAATGGACATGCCTTGTAGGTGAGGGGAAAGATTGAAGGCATTTCTCAAGATGGAAATATTAAAATTTTGAAAGGAACTTACATGAGAGATGATTTAGGAATGCTAACGCTGTGTCATCCAGAAGTGTTAACAATGGTTGGTCAAGACAGTCAACTCATTTCATATGTGGAATTTAATAAACCAAACAGATGAGCAAGGGGAAAAAGAGAAAGAGAGGGCAAACCAAGAAACAGACTCTTAATCCAGAGAACAAATGGATGGTTACTAGAGGAAAAGGGATGGGGGGAATAGCTTAGATGATGGGGATCAAGGAAGGCACCTGCGTTGATCACCTTGTGTGGAGATGTTGAATCACTGTATTGCTGCCTGAAATTAATATTGCACTGTATGTTAACTAGCTGGAATTCCAATAAAAACTTTTAAAAAACGGATGGTCAACTCAGCAGTCATATGACCTGAATTCAGACTTAGTCTTTGCCATAATCTGTACTCATGATATAATCTCACCTCACCTAAGAGTCCTCATGGGTGAAGGGAGTAATAATGATTTATCATCAGTAATTTGACACAACTTTCAGATGATTCTGAGCATGTCTAAGTTTGGAGAGCAGACTCTGCAGGAGAGAATGGATAACTTCATTCTCATCTTACCATTTGCATGAAGGCAAGAAATATTTCCAAAATAAATACCACTCATTCAATTCACTTCAGACTCAGCACTTAGCACAATGTGTGAGGAAGAGATAGTGCCCAATAAAAATAAGGGCCAATAGAGGGAGAAGGGCAAGAAGACTGGGAAATTATGACAGAGGGAAAAATTAGAAGAGGAAATGATTGAAATATTCACATGGATTCTCAATAGCTTTTTTTTTTTTCATTTTTCTAAAATCACTGGCTCTCAAACTTTGTCATATATCACATTCACCTGGAGGGCTTGCCAAAACAGATTGCTGGTCCTCAACCTCAGAGTTTATCAGCAGTATATCTGCAGTGATACCAGGTTTGTATTTCTAGCAATTCCCAGGTGATGTTGCTGTGGCTCATCCAGGGACCATTCATTTTATTTGATTTTCACTCCATCTTTTCCATCAGATTCATCAACAACATGGGACCCAGAAACCAAACAGTATTTTCAGAATTCTTTCTCTTGGGACTGACAGAGGATCCAGAACTGCAGTCCCTACTCTTCGGCCTGTTCCTGTCCATATACCTGGCCACCATCCTGGGAAACCTGCTCATCATCCTGGCTGTCATCTGTGACTCCCACCTCCACACCCCCATGTACTTCTTCCTCTCCAACCTGTCCTTTACTGACATCTGTTTAAGTACAACCACCATCCCAAAGATGCTGGTGAACATCCAAGCACAGAGTCACAGTATCAGTTACACAGGCTGCCTCACCCAGGTCTGCTTCGTCTTGACTTTTGTTGGTTTAGAAAATTTTCTCCTTGCAGCAATGGCCTATGACCGCTATGTGGCCATCTGCCATCCCCTGAGGTACACTGTTATCATGAACCCCCAACTCTATGGCTTGCTGATGGTACTCTCACTGCTCATTAGCATTGTCAACGCCCTGCTCCACAGTCTGATGGTGCTACAGTTATCCTTCTGTAAGGAAGTGGACATCCCCCACTTCTTCTGTGAGCTTGGTCAGATTGTCAAGCTTGCCTGCTCTGATACTCTCATCAATGATATTCTGGCATATTTTGCAGCTGGCTTATTTGGGGGTGTTCCTCTCTCCGGAATTATTTTCTCTTATACTCAAATTTTCTCCTCTGTTTTGAGAATGCCATCAGCGGGCAGGAAATATAAAGCTTTCTCCACCTGTGGCTCTCACTTGTCCGTTGTGTCCTTCTTCTATGGGACAGCTTTTGGAGTATACATTAGTTCTGCACTTAGTGACTCTTCCAGGAAGACTGCCATGGCTTCAGTGATGTACATCGTGATTCCTCAAATGATGAACCCCTTTATCTACAGTCTGAGAAACAGTGACATGCAGGGTGCCTTGAAGAAACTTTTCAGTAGGATACCTTCCTTTCTGTGATTGTGCCATGTACTTTGGGCTGGTTGTTAGAATAAATCAGTTTTAGGACTCACAGGAGAACCAAGATGTATAATTCACCTGTAACCAAATGCTTGTAATGTGACTAGGTAACGTAATGGCCACTGAATAAATCAGTTTTAGGACTCACAGGAGAACCAAGATGTATAATTCACCTGTAACCAAATGCTTGTAATGTGACTAGGTAACGTAATGGCCACATGCATTTTAACTTAGACTTGAAGCCTGACTTTTATTTTTATTTAGCTTTGTTATGTTTGACAGATTATTTCACTTCTTATTTCAAGTTTTTTTCTCAGTTCCCTAGGGGTAGAACCTGAAGCAGAGGTCATAGTTTTATAATGTTTGCATGCATGACTCTCAGAAGAAGGAAAATAGTAGAATATGGATAGCTCAGTAAAGGATAGAAGCACAACTGGGGTCATATCTGCAGACTGGCTTCCACCTTATCCCATGACAGACCATGTCAATTGAAACCCAAAGTCAGGCCTACAGTGAAGTAAGGGAGCTTACCTGTCACACCCCAATTTAGTAAGGATGGAGACCAGTCACTGGTAAATTGTATCCCTGGGAGGCAACATTAACACCCACTATACTCAGTTTTGTTATCTATAAGATTGGTATGATGATATCATCTCAGCTTTAAATAATTGTGAGTTATTTGTGCTTCATCAGTGAGGAAAACTTCAGTTCTAATAAGAAGAATACTCCTGACTATAATATGGTCAAACAAGAAACAGTTGTTTGTCATTACTAGGACTTCAGAGATAAGAAATGTACAAGAACAGGGGACAGGGCTTCACTCCATTTCTCCATTTGGTGGCTTTGTCCTAAGACTGGTTCTCCTCAAGTCACAAGGTGGTGGCAGCAAATATAGATGTCATACTTGAACCTGAAGCCAGGAGACAGAAAACTCTCCTTCCCAGTTTTAGATGAGACTAGGCCTCTCGATGAAATCAACCAAAGCACATCTGTAGGAAGTGAAATGGAGGCCCTCAATATGATAGGTCTACTCCTAGTCCCCCCAATTTGTGATTAGTAACTCATGATAAAAGGATGAATGTTATTGGAACTTATTTGAAAAAGGGTCTTTGCCAAGGATGCACTTACATTGAGTTATCTAGGTGAGCCCTAAATAGACATCATATGTTTCCTTATAAAATAGGTAGAAGAAAAAACAGAAAAGGAAGAGGAAATGTGACCATAGAGACACGTATCAGATTGATGCAACCAGTATTTGATTTCCAGTGTTTGATCATCTTTTGTCCTACAAAACTGTCATTTTTATCGTACAAAACTGTCATTTTGTTTTTTTGTTTTTTTTTTTGTTTTTTTTTTTTAATTTTTATTTATTTATGATAGTCACAGAGAGAGAGAGAGAGAGAGAGGCAGAGACACAGGCAGAGGGAGAAGCAGGCTCCATGCACCGGGAGCCTGATGTGGGATTCGATCCCGGGTCTCCAGGATCGCGCCCTGGGCCAAAGGCAAGCGCCAAACCACTGCGCCACCCAGGGATCCCCAAAACTGTCATTTTGATAGGACCCTAATGTGTCCTTTTTTTTAAATCACTCCTTTACATTGCCCAATACTACATATTAAATAAATTTAACCTAATATTGGCCTTGTTAAATGTTTAAACCTAATGAATTCTCACCAAGATCAGCTGTATGGCAGAAGAGGGGTTTCCTGATCCCCCTCCTCCTGGGAACACACTTACCATAGAGGTACACATGCATTAATTCCCTTTGAGAAAAATCCAGAAACTGGTTGGGTAACTCCTACATATCAGAGCACTGAGAAAATACCTACCTCAAAAGAGGTGGGAAAAGCTGAAGTATGCTCACACCATCAACCCCCCCACCCACCCATGGGACAGCACCTTACCGCCGGGTGAGAATCCCCAACTCAGCTCTGAGGAGTGAAGGGATAAGACCACACACATGGGGACCCAATTTGTATGACAAACTCCAGGAGCTTGCTCCCAAATCTTCTAGCTCTGAGAGCAATAGGGCTTGGCATTTCCAAATCCCCAGATACCACAGAAAATCATGAGACAGTTTTGTAGGGCTACATAAGTACTTCTTGTGGTTACCCCCTGGGCTCAGCACAGAGGGAGGAGGCAGAAACACAAGGCTCCCACCTTCTTCCTGGAAAGTGTTTAACTGCATACTTTCCCAACTGTTTCCCCAAGGGTTGGGCTCTAGTCAGCCTATATCTGTGATCTGATTGGGCCCCTCTGGAAGCCTGAAATTGCTTCTGTACACTTCTGATGGAGGCATCAGGTATCCTGACTTCAAACTATGCTACAAAGTTATAGCAATCAAAACTGTTTGGTGGGGTGCCTGGGTGGCTCAGTCAGTTAAGTGTCTGCCTTCAGCTCAGGTCATGACCTCTAAGCCCTGTGATCAAGCCCTGTATTGGGCTCCCTGCCGAGCAGGGAGCCGCCTTCTCCCTCTCTTCCCTGCTCATGTTCTCTCTTGCTATCTCTCTCGCTCTGAAATAAATCAAATCTTCTTAAAAAACGTGTGGTATTGACATTAAATCACACACACAGACTAATGGAACAGAACTGAGAGCCCAGAATAAACCTTCACATATATAATCAACTTGTATTTGACAAAGGACCCAAGGACACTCCAGGGAGATAGGATAATCTCTTTAATAAATGGTGTTGGAAAAACTATACCCACACACATAAGAATGAAATTGAACCCCTATCTTACATTACTCACAAAATTAACTCAAAATTATTCATGACTTAAACATAAGACCTGAAAAGCATATAACTGTTAGTAGAAAACAGAGGGAAAGCTCCTTGACATTCATCTTGGCAACAATTATGACACCAAAAACACAAGCCACAACTGCAAAAATTAATAAATGTGTTTACATCAAACTAAAAAGCTTCTGCATAGCAAGAAACCATCACCTAAATGAAAAGCTTACCTATTTCAATCCTTATAAATCATGTGTCTGATAAGAGATTAATAGCCAAGGTATATAAAATACACATATAACTTAATAGCAAAAAATAAACCATTTGATTTAGGGACACCTGGGTGGCTCATCAGTTGAGTGTCTGCCTTTGGCTCAGGGCATGATCCTGGAGTCCCAAGATCGAGTCCCACATTGGACTCCCCACAGGGAGCCTGCTTCTCCCTCTGTCTGTGTCTCTGCCTCTCTCTCTCTCTCTCTCTGTCTGTCTCTCATGAAAAAATAAATAAAATCTTTTAAAAAAATAAAAAAATTTTAAAAATCAGCAGAGAAACTGAATAGATATTTTCTAAAGGGTATACATAGTTCTAGCAGTCTTTTGGGTTCTGTATATAGTATCATGTCATCTGCAAATAGTGAAGGTTTTATTTTTTCCTTGCTGATTTGGATGCCTTTTATTTCTTTTTGTGGCCTGATTGCTAGCTAGGACTTCCAGTACTATGTTGAATAAAAAGTGGTAAGAGTGGATATCCCTGACTGTAAAGGAAAAGCTCTGTTTTTCCCCAATTAGTATATTGGCTGTGGCTTTTTACATACACATGGCTAACATGTTCAAGAAAAGATGCTCAACATCACTAAGCATCACAAAATGGAAATCAAAACTACAATGAGATAGCACTTGACACCTTTTAGAATGGCTTTCATACAAAAGACAAGAGAGGGGCACCTGGGTGGTGGCTCAGTGGTTGAGTGTCTGCCTTTAGCTCAGGTCATGATCCCAGGGTCCTGGGATCAAGTCCCACATCAGGCTCCCCAAAGGGAGCCTGCTTCTCCCTCTGCCTGTGTCTCTGCCTCTCTCTGTGTGTCTCTCATGAATAAATAAATAAAATCTTAAAAAAAAAAAAAAGGACAAGAGATAACAAGTGTTGGCACAAATGAGGAGAAAAGGAAGTCTGGCATATTGTTGGTAGGAATGTAAACTGATGAAGTCATTATGGAAAACAGTATGAAGTTCCTCAAAAATATAAAAATAGAACTACCATATGATCCCTCAACCCCACTCCTGGAGATAATATCAGCAGGAGATGAAATCACTATCTTGAAGAGATATGTATACTCCCATGTTCATTGCAGCCCTGTTAACAATAGCCAAGACATGGAAATAACCTAAGTGTCCATCAGCAGATAAATGGATAAAGAAATGTGATTGGTATATGTATGTGGACGCACACACACACGCGCGCACACTCACACACACAAAATGGATTATTCACCCATTTAAAAAAGAAGGAAATCCTGCCATTTGAGACATATGGATGAACCCTGAGGCATTATGTGCAGTGAAATAAGACAAAGGCAAATGCCATACGATCTCATCTAGATGTTGAGTTCAAAAACAAAACAAAAACCTGAGCCCATAGATACAAGAATAGATTAGTGGTTGCCATAAGTGGGGACGGAGGAGTTGGTGAAATGTGTGTCAATGGTCAAAAGGCACAAAATTCCAATTATACATCATGGGGATGTGATGTAATAAATTGTATTGCATATTTGAAAGTTGCTAAGATAGTAAATCTTAGGGCCACCAAGGTGGCTCAGTCAGTTAAGTGTCTGCCTTCAGCCCAGGTGATGATCCCGGTCCTGTGATCCGGCCCTGCATCCGGCTCCCCGCTCAGCAGGGAGTCTGCCTCTCCTTCTCCCTCTGCCCCTTCCCCTCACTCATGTTCTCTCTCCATCTCTCTCTCTCTCAAATCAATAAATAAAATCTTTTAAAAAGAGAGAGAGAGTAAATGTTAAAGTTTTCATCATAAAAAAATTATTTGTATCTATGGTGATGGATGACTAGACTTATTGTGGTGATCATTTTACAATATATGCATATGTGGAATCATTGTGTTGTACATCTGAAACTGTTTTATGCCAATTATACCTCAATTTAAAAACTTAAAGATAGAACTACTGTATGAGCCTGTAATCCCACTTCTGGGTACCTGTGCAAAGGAAGCAAAATCAGTATCTTTAAGTGATACCTGTTCTCACGTGTTAATTTCAGCATTATTCACAATAATCAAGATATGGAAATAACCTAAGTGTCCACTGACAGGTGAATAGATAAAGAAAATTTGGTGTATATACAATGAATTATTATTCAGCTATAAAAATAGAAAGAAATTCAGCCATTTCGACAACAGCTCAACAGAAAAACCATAAACAGGTATTTAACAGAGAGTAAAAATAAATGGCCCATAAATATATGAAATGACAATCTCATAGATAATAAGGGAAATGCCAATAATAAAGTTACGCTCACTGGATTGTCAGCATAAATGAAAACATGTTAGTGATAATATATATCACCAGGAAATTTTGGTGAGCATGTCAAATGATTCCACTTAGGGTAAGTCTTCAGAAATACCCAGAGAACTGACTTATTTCATGTAGCATAATAGCTTTTAGTGCCATCCATATCATTGCAAATGGCAATATTTCATTCTTTCTGGTGGCTGAGTAATATTCCATTATAAATATATACCACATCTTTACCAATCATCTGTTGATGGACATTTGGTCTCTTTCCATATTTTGGCTGTTGTGGACATTGCTGCTGTAAACATTGGGGTGCATGTCCTGCTTCAAATCTCTATGTTTGTATCCTTCAAATAAATCCCTAGTAGTACAATTGCTGGGTTGTAGGGTAGTTCTATTTTTAACTTTTTGAGGAATAACATATGATTTCACTCATCTGTGGAATTTAAGAAACAAAACAGATGAACATAGAAAAGAGAAGGAAAAATAAAATAAGATGAAAACAGAGAGGGAGGCAAACCATAAGAGACTCTTAACTCTAGGACACAAACTGAGGGTTGCTGCAGGGGTGGTCAGTGGAAGGATGGGGCAATTGAGTGATGGGCTTTAAGGAAGGCACATGATGTAATGAGTATTGGGTATTATATGCAACTGATGAATTACTAAATTCTACCCCTGAAACTAAAAATACAGTGTATGTTAACTAAACTGAATTTAAATTTTAAAATTTTTTAAAAGAAATATCCAAATATTATGTGTATGAGTATACCTCATACACATAATAATTCTATCCTGAGTATAAAACATTCTTCTTTACACCATAAAATGTATGTAATAATACTCAAGCAGACTTATTTATACATGAAGAAAAGTACCAACCAAAATATCTTTCAACCTCACAAGAATACCTACCTTGTAATGTCTCTGTATGTAATATAAGAATAGAAAGCAATGAAAATAAATGAATTACTGCTAAAACAAACACTTCTGAACCTCAAAAGCGCAAAGATGGAAAAACAAGACACAAGATGCATTCATTAAGATTTAACTTTTAACTTGTTCAAAAATAAGAAAATTTACACATTGGCTATGGATACATTTGGGTGATATTAACATTGAATCCCACTGCCCATTTTAAAGGACAAACGTGATCAAATACTGGCAAGTTCATAGGATTCAACCTAATAGAAGAACATCAACCAAATGATAAATACAAAGTTCGGTATAGTGTTTGCCACTGGGGAGAAAGAAGGTAACGTGGCTGGGACACCATCAAGTGGATTCTCTGTGGCACTGCTTTATTTCTTTACCTGGGTGAGAGGTATGTGTTTCACTATCTTACCTTTTTTTTTTTACCTATAGATACATTTTGTATATGCTTTGTATATATTTTAACAAGAAGACTTTAGGAAAGGTTTCATATTCCAGATTTAAATACATTCATCCATAGATTTCTTCCATCTGTTGCAACCATCTGGACTATAGGAGAGCCAGATCTGGGAGGAAGCCACCATGTGGAAGAATGAATGAAGCCTTACTGTCCAGTTCTTGTATATTCCTACTTCTAAAGTCCCTACAGTGAAAGATAACTCTTTTTTTTGCAGTTTTACAGAATATAAATAACAAAATTAAGGTGTACAATGTGATGACTTTATATACATATGCACTGTGCACTTACTGCCACAAGAAAGTTAATGAACACATCCATCACCTTATAACCCTCTTTATGTGTTGAGCATATTAGAATCAGGATTTCTTTTTCTTATTACAACCAAATATCTTGTACTGATAAAAGTTAATTCTTTCTATCACGTCAAACCACTAAGATAATCTAATAATGGCATTTTATATGTAATGAAACTAAGTGTAGTGGTTGCTGAGGTTGCCCTGTGAAGGTACAGTTTCCAGTGACTGGAATTGGTGATTATTGAATTGGGGTATAAAACATCAGCACCTGGCCTCCCAGTAGTTCCAACACTGAAGTGCAATTCTCATGGTATAATCCTAGAATCAGGTAGACTCATGACATCCTCATTTAAATTCTTTCCCTGTTCTATCTACCTTATCCCACTTCTCTTCTGAAAATAAACTTCACAAAATCACTGCTATAAGAACCTCTGACTCAGGTTCTGCTTTTAGGGAATCTGACTCAGAAAGTGGAATTAGAGGGATGCCTGGGTGGCTCCGTGGTTGAGCATCTACTTTCGGATCAGGTCATGATCCCAGGGTCATGCTCCCTGCTGGGAGCCTTCTTCTTCCTCTGCCTATGTCTCTGCCTCTCTCTCTCTCTTTCATGAATAAATAAATAAAATCTTTTTTTTTTAATCTTTTTTTTTTTTAAAGAAACTGAAATTAGAGCTTGGAAATCCCTTGCCAAACACCATACCACATTGCTGGATAAAGTACAAGTTAGCTTTCCACATCAAGTTAAAATGCACGTGGCCATTTTGCTATCTTGTAATTTTAGTAGAAGTTGATGATGCAAGAATTGGATATTCCAGCTCACCCTGTATTTTTGTCACTTGACTCATTTTAGAAACCACAGTCAAATGCTAATAACACAGTCACAGAAGAGAAGGCATTCTACTTATGAGCTTCCTCAAGGCTCCTTTCATGTCCCTGTTCCTCAGGCTGTAGATGAAGGGGTTCATCATTTGGGGGACAACAGTGTACATCACTGAAACCACTGCAGTGTTTCTGGAAGAGCTAGTAAGAGCAGAACTAATGTACACCCCTAAACCAGTCCCATAGAACAAGGACACAACTGACAGGTGAGACCCACAGGTGGAAAAAACTTTATACTTTCCACCTGTTGATGGTATTCTCAAAACAGAAGACACTATCTGAGTGTAGGAGAAAATGATTCCACACACAGGGATACCACCAAATACGCTAGTTGCAAAATATATCAGGATGTTATTGATAAGGGTGTCAGAACATGCGAGCTTGATGACCTGAACAACTTCACAGAAGAAGAGAGGGATTTCAGGGTCTGTGCAGAAGGACAGTTGCAACACCATCAGACTGTGCATCAGGGCATCCACAATGTTAATGCACAAAGAGAGTAGAATTAAGAGGCCACAGAGGTGGGAGTTCATGATGACTGTGTACCTCAGTGGATGACAGATGGCCACATAGCGGTCATAGGCCATTACTGAAAGAAGGAAACTTTCCAAACCACCAAAAGCCAGGATAAAGTAGATCTGTGTGAGGCAGCCTGTGTAAGTGATGCTCTGATCCTCTGCTTGGATGTTCACCAGCATCTTTGGGATGGTGGTTGTGCTTAAGCAGATGTCAGTAAAGGACAAGTTGGAGAGGAAGAAGTACATGGGGGTGTGGAGGTGGGAGTCACAGATGACAGCCAGGATGATGAGCAGGTTTCCCAGGATGGTGACCAGGTATATGAACAGGAACAAAACAAAGAGGAGGGGCTTCAGTTCTGGATCCTCTGTCACTTCCATTAGAAGGAAGTCTGAAACCCCTGTGTTGTTTCTGAGTCCCATGTTGTTGATGGATCTGATGGAGAAGGTGAAGTGACAACACAGTCAAATGTGTGTTTTCTAGGCCAGCAGGAGGAGCATCATCAGAGACAAACACTGTCTTAGGATGGGACAGAGACCAATAGAGGAGGATAAGAAGTGAATGCCTTCTGAAGGCATATTATCCTGTTCCATTACCAAAAACCTGAAGCTGATACAGCAGAGTGTCATCCATCGTTAATTTCCACAAGGATTGATAGGTGGCCTTTTTATAAAAAAAAAAATTACACTATCTGAGCCACCTGGGTGGCTCAACCAGTTAAGCATCTGTCTTCTGCTCAGGTCATGATTCCATGATCTCAGATTCCTGGGATCGAGTCCTGCATTAGGCTCTCTACTCTGCAGAAAGCCTGACTCTCCCTCTGCCTCCCTCTCTCTGTCTCTCATGAATAAGTAAATAATATTTTTTTTAAATTACACTATCTATGCTGTTCTGATTATCTGAAACATTTGGTAATTTTTTAAAGAGAAACAGACTGGGGAGGCAGCTGAAGATTCTGTCTGGATGCCCAGAGACCTCGGAGGCAAACAACTGAGGTAATATATAAGTATATCAAGAACCAGGAATGGGAAGATAAAATGAACTTTACCAAATTTCCTGCCTCCTACCACCACCAGATTGCAAGTAAATCTCAGATAATTTTATAACAGCCATCCTGTTTTATATAAAGCATATTTCTGCTCAGTAGGAAAATGGTCCTGGCTATAGTAGAGACTGAGTAAGATATTAGTAAATCACCAGTACTTGAAATTGGTGTAAAGTACAAGGAAATGTGAAGAAGATGACAGACAGGCAAGAGGACACTGGGCGACACAGTTCTAATCATTCGATACATGCACTCTTCACAGCTTCCTCTGGATGAAACTGTAGCAAAACCACTGCCCTCATTTCCAAACATTGAGTAAGGCACATTAGGTTACCTGGTGGGCATCGTAGTAGAATGATGTGACATCTGCTCTGAATGTACCAAATGGAAGATCTATACTCAGGAAGGGCAGAGGGACTGAGTGACCCTCAGGTTCCAGGGCAAGAAGAATCACCTATGAGATGAAGCTCAGGTGTGCTACTTCTTTTCTGGAGAAGAACTGTTGAAGCAAGTGGTCACAGGCAGATTGCTTTCTCAGTATCCCCAGAGGTTCAATTTCCAAAACTCCTCATTAGCCAAGCAATTTTATTGTCACTGTGATCCCTGGCAATGCAAATCTTTCAAGGCTAAGACTCCAGAGGGAGGAATTCAGGATGACTGCTTTTCTGACTATGAGGCTAGGTATATAGCATTCACTGTATAATATTCATAAATAAATAGGGGAAAAAACAATCCTAAAATGTATATGGAACCACAAAACACCCCAAACAGTCACAGCAATCTTGAGCAAGAAAAACTAAGCTAGAGGCATTACACTTCCTTATATCAAGCAACATATCAAAGTTATAGTAATCCAAACAGTATAATACTGGCATAAAGACAGACACAGAGACCAATGGAGTGGAATAGAGAGTCCATAAATAAACCAACACCTATATAGTCAACTAATCTTTGACAAGGGTTCCAAGAAAATTCAGTGAGGAAAGGGTAGTCTCTTCAATAAATGGTATTAAGAAAACTGCATGCATAGGAATGACACTGGATGCATACCTCACACTACACCAAAATTATGAATGAAGTCATATGGTATTTGTTTTTCTCAGTCTGACTTATTTCACTTAGCTTAATACCCTCTAGGTCCAGCCATGTTGTCTCAAATGGCACAATATCATCCTTTTTATGACTGCCTAATATCCCATGGCATATGTATACCACATCTTCCTTACCCTTTTTCATCTATTGATGGAGGAAGAGAAGTGGGAGATACAGGCTTCTAGTTACGTTATGAATAGGTCATGGGAATAAAATGCACACCATAAGGAATATAGTCAATGATACTGTAATAGCGATGGATCAGGATAGGTGGTAGCTACACTTGTGGTGAACATAGCAGAATGTATAAACTTGTGCTATCAGTATGTTGTATGTATGAAACTAATGCAGCATTGTGTGTCAACTATACTCAAATATTAAAAAGAAAAAGTAAAATAAAAAGATAGATAATTTAAAAATCAATTGGAGGGGCACCTAAGTAGCTCATTTGGTTGAGCATCTGCCTTTGGCTCGGGTCGTGGTCCTGGAGTCCTGATATCAAGCTCCCCATCGGGTTCCCTGCTGAGCAGGGAGGCTGCTCATCCCTCCCACTTGTGCTCTCTCTCTCACACGCTCTTGCTATCTGTCTCTCTCTCTCTCTCTTTCTCTCTATCTCTCTCTCAAACAAATAAATAAAATCTTTTAAAAAAATAAAAATTTAAAAAAATCAACTTGAATGGATTAAAGACTCAAACAGAAGACCTAAAATCATAAAACTCCCGGGATAAAACATGAGGGAAAAGCTCCTTGACATGGTCTTGGCAATGTGTTTTTGGATATGACATCAAAAACACAAGCAACTTGATGGGATGAGCACTGGGTATTATTCTATATGTTGGCAAATTGAACACCCATAAAAAATAAATTTATAAAAAAATAAATAAAAAATAATTAAAAAATAAAAACTTAAAAAAAACAAGCAACAGAAGAAAAAATAAACAAGTTGAACACATCATACTAAAAAGTTTGCACAGCATAGGGAAATGTTCAACAAAATGAAAAGCTGACCTACAAAACGGGAGAAATATTTGCAAAACCACACATTTGATGTGGTGTTAATATCCAAACTAATAGCAAAAAAATAGTAACCCCATTAAAAAGCGATAAAAAGACCTAAAAAGATATTTCTCCAAACAAGACATACAAATGTCAGGCTCCCGGCTCAGGGGGAGAGTCTGCTACTCCTTCTGCCTCTGCCCCTCCCCCCAGCTCATGTGTTCTCTCTCATAAATAAATACATAAATAAATAAATAAACAAACAAACAAATAAATAAATAAAAATCTTTATTTAAAAAAAAAGAGGATGTGGAGAAAAATGAAGCCTGATGCACTTAGTGGAAATTGTAAGTTGGTACAGCCCTATGGGGAACACTATGGAGGTACCTCAAATAGTTCAAAATATATCTACCATGTGATCCAGCAACCCCACTTCTAGTATATACTCAAGTGAATGAAATCAGGATCTCAAAGAGATTCCTGCACTCCCATGTTTGTTGTATCATTATTCACAATAGCCAAAATATGAAACCAATCTAAATGTTCATTAAAGTATGAATGGATAAAGTAAGTGAGGTATATATTCACAATAGAATATTATTTAACCTTAAAGAAAAGAAGAAAATCTTGCCATTGTGACAACACAGATGGACCCAGAGGACATTATACTAAGTGAAATGAGCACAACAGGGAAAGACAAATACTGTATGGGATCATTATATATGGGATCTAAGGTAGTCAAACTCATGGAAGCAGAGTCAAATGGTAGTTGCTACCAGCTTGGAAGAGAGGTAAATAGGGAGGTGATGGTCAAAGGGTAAAAAGTTTCAGTTGTGCAAAATAAAGAAGTTCTGAAAATCTACTATGCACCGTAGTGCCTACAGCTAACATCGTATTGTAGATTCAAAATTCGGTAAGAGGGTAGATCTTATATTAAGTATAACCATCATTTGTGGTTTCTTGCCTTGTTAATTTTCCCCATTCTCACTGGTGTGAGGTGGTGTCTCATTGTGGTTTTGATTTGTATTTCCCTGGTGGCAAGTGGGGGTGACTGGGTGGCGGGCACTGAGGGGGGCACTTGACAGGATGAGCACTAGGTGTTATTCTGCATGTTGGCAAATTGAACACCAATAAAAAATAAATTTATTATAAAAAAATAAGTATAACCATCACAAAAAATAATAAAAATAATAAGAATGAAAATGGGAGGAAACTTTGGGATATGATGGATATGTCTATAGTCTTGATGGTAGATGGTGGTGACGGTTTCATGAGTATACACTTATCTGAAACTCAAGCACCAGGGTCAAGACCAAGGATCATTCTTTTTTTTTAAGATTTTTTATTTATTTATTCATGAGAATACACAGAGAGGAGAGAGAGAGAAGCAGAGACACAGGCAGAGGGAGAAGCAGGCTCCATGCAGGGAGCCTGATGTGGGACTCATCCTGGGTCTCCAGGATCAGGCCCTGAGCTGTAGGCGGCGCTAAACCGCTGAGCCACCGGGGCTGCCCCCAAGGATCATTCTTACAAAGGAATATTAAAAACAGATGTGGAAGGATAAATATATGCTAACTATCTACCTCAATTCTGTACCCAGAAATTAAGAAACATTTTAGAGAATTCTAGAACTTTCCACAAATTGTGCAAGAGAAATTTCTCCTGAGGATAGAAAAGATCTCTAAAACTTTGGATTCATAGTAGAAAATGAAATTTATTAGGTATTGTTGCAAAAGTACATGTTTATATCAAATGATCAACAATTAGGAACTTCTCAGGTGAGTAAGATCAGGTTGTCTTCAGCATGTTCCCACTCACAGACACAAATGGACTAGTAGACAAACACCTCTTCCTATATGAAAACCATAGACTAGGGAATTTCAGATTACCCGGGTGCCAGCCCTCAGGAATGATATCCAGTTTCTCCCTTTAATACTAAAGGAAATAAATGGAAGCCCTCTTCTCAGGGGGAATGAAAACACAGCGCAAAGGACTAGGCCATTGTACAAAATGATGGTCCCTGAGAAAAGACTCAGGTTCATTGCCCAGTGACCTGAGCAAAGTGGCCACAGGCAATTTGCAATCTCTGTGGCCCTACAAGATTCAATATCCAAAGTTCCTCATTAGTCACATTCTTTTGCTATTCTGCTGATCCCAGGGTAGTAAAAATCCTTAAGAAACAAGGCTCAGAGGAGTAACTTAAAACTGGCTAATTCCTGCATCCTGGGAGGCCAAAAGTAAACAATTATTGTCCATCCTCCTATTTTTTTACACATCCATTTCAAGATCCTTTTATACATGGATACAATTCCCTTCTGTAATTGGATTCTAATATTGTTTCCTAAAATACATTCAAAGGCACCTTTTATAGCAACAATCTAAGGAAGACAGGACATGTAGGCTCAAAAATGTAGTTTATTATATGGAGATAGATAGATAAATGCATCATCTATAAAATGCAAGTGTTAATATACATAATATTACAGCAAATATACCCTAAAAAGCAAATTCTATGTATGGTTCTTTGTATTCTTTTTCTACATATTCAATTGTTTCTTTTTTTATAAATGTTAATATATTTTCTTTAACCTAGCGTATTAATTCAATATGTAAACCATACAAAATTATTGATATTTTACTTTTTTTTCCTCTTTGAAATGTAGTGTGGGTTTTAAACTCAGCACCTGTCTTAGTTTGGACCACCACTCTCCATGTGCTCAACAGTCACATGTGTGCAGTGGCTCCCCCATGGGACAGCACAGCCTGCGAGCCTTGACCTGTCAATTCAACAGTTTCTAATGTTTGCCCTATAATTAAACCTATAATTAAACATTAAAATGAGGTGTGCATGGAAGAATAGCCTCAGTGCAATAGTAAAATGGGAGGTTAGCCAGCTCAAAGCTCTTGTCCTCTCAAAATAACACTGAAAAAACAACAGAATTGTCAGAACTAACTTTGTCAGAATTCCTGAAAACAGTCAAAATTTATAGCAACCAAGTGAGAGCCAAGTCAAGAAAAAAGCAACTTCAAAATGGTAGGAAAATTATGTGGCATTTTTACCTGCCCTTGCTGCTCCCTTTCCCTGGCATGGCAATAGTCTTAGTATGAAAACTGTCATAGCCTGTATTCTCAGCAGGTATTCCAAGGAAGCAGAGTGGATCTTTACTCAAAGCATTCTGTATGTCTGCTGTAACCTGCTGGTTGCTGCTTGAAGGATTGACACAATTCATTTCTGTTTTGCCTAACTCAGACCTCAGGCTGGAAAAGTAGCAGGCATTGTTCAAAAATACTGCAAACCAAACTAGCAGCTTGTATATACCTATGGTAAAAGATTAAGTCAAAATGTAAAATAGAGGGCATCTGGGTGGCTCAGTCAGTTGAGCATCTAACTCTTGGTCTTGGCTTAGGTCATGATCTCAGAGTCACGAAATGGTGCCCTACATTGGACTCCACATTCAACGGGGAGTTTACCTGAGATTCTATCCCTCTCTCTCTCTCCCCCCATATTCTCTCTCTCTCTCTCAATAAATAAATAAGTAAATAAAATCTTTAATTTTTTTAAAGAAATATAAACTAGACCAGCTAAACCCCAGAGTAAAGCAGGGGAAGTTTTCTTTAGGAAATTAGGATGTTTAAAATCAACCAAGTGTATGGGAAAATTTAGAAAGCCACATGCATGCCCATGATAAGACATAGACTCAGAAAAAGCCAGAGAAGATCCTAAATTTTCACTTTGATCTCTATGCTCAGTGCAAACCTGGATAAGTGTTGTAAGAGTGCTGCAGCAGGGGCACCTGAGTGGCTCAGTTGGTTAAGCATCTGATTCTTGGTTTCAGCTCAGGTCATGATCTGGGGATCATGGGATTGAGCCCCAAGTTAGGCTCCACATTCATCATGGAATCTGCCTGTCCCTCTCCCTCTGCTCCTCCCTACCCCCTCCCACTCTCTCTCTCAAATAAGTAAAATCTTTTTTAAAAAAAAGAATACTGCAGCACGGATCCAATCTATGAAGACTGAGAGAGCTGTATTATTTCTTTGTCTGTGTCACTCCTAGAATTTAAGGAATTCTGTAACAGTACTACCTGAACAAAATAAAGAACAAAGATTTCGATGACCACATACCACAAAAATTACGGTCTTTGCAAATACATTCTAGGAAAGTCACTAAACAGACTACTACCACCTTGAACAATTTTTAAAATTGTAAATGGTATAATTTCCTAATTTTTTATGGTGTATGCACACATACACCATAACTTCTTAATCCATTTGTCCATCACGGACACACATGGATGGACCTTGAAGGCATTGTGCTAAGTGAAATAAGTCAGAGAAAGACAAATGCTGTATGATCTCACTTATATATAGAATCTAAAAAACAAAACACCAAACTCACAGAAAAAGAAAACAGATTGATGGTTAACAGAGATGAGAGGTGGGGTGAGGGGAATTAAAGGGAGGACATCTAAAGTATAAATTTCTGGTTATAAGTTAAGTAAGTTTTAGGGATATAACAACATGATGACTATAGCTAACACTGCTGTATGATATACAGGAAAGTTATTAGAGTAGATCCTTAGAATTCTCATCACAAGGAGAAAATATTTTTTATTTTCTTTTGATTGTGCCTATATGAGATGATGGTTGTTAACTAAACCTATTGTGATAATCATCTCACAATATGTGTAGAATAGACCATCATGCTGTTTGCCTTAAACTTATATAGTGATATATCTCAATTACTTCTCAATAAAACTGTGTAAAAGAGCAAATGTGGGGGAGATTCTGATACTCAGAGATATTACAATACTGATTCTGAGAACCAGAAGGAAAAAAAGAATGAAGGAAAGTGAGCAGACCCTAAGGGACCTATGAGACACCATCAAGTGAAAAAAAAATAACATATGCATTATGGGAGTCCCAGAAAAAGAGAAAGAGAAAATAGTATTTGAAGATAAAATGAATGAAATTCCCCCAAACATGATGCTATACATGAACCTACAAATCTGGGAAACCCTGTGAACTCCAAGGAGAATAACTCAAAGATACTAACACTAGACTCATCATCCTCAAACTGACGAAGCCAAAGGGAAAGAATATTGAAAGGAGCTCATCACATACAAGAACTTAAGAGAAAATTAACTCCACACATACAAGATGTCCTCGATAAGACTAACAACCAATTTCTCATCAGAACCATGAAGGTGAGAGGATAGTAGGATGACATACATAAAGTCCTGAAAGAATATTGGCAAACAAGGATTTTATATTTGATAAAATTTTCCTTCCAAACCTGAGGGAGAAACAAAATATTCCCAGACAAATAAAGCTGAAGGAGTTCATTACTACTAAGCCTACTCTATGAAAATATCTAACAGATTGTTTCAAGCTAAAATGAAAAGAAACAAAACAGTAATCAGTTCTTCATGGAAAAAATAAAGATTTCTGAAAAAGATAAATGCATAGGCAAATTAAAAAACAGCATGGTATTTTTGGTTTATAACTTCACTTTTTATTTCCTACTGGTTTTAAAAACAAATATAAAAATGTTAAAGTTGTGTTATTGGCAACAACGTATAAAAATTTAATTTGTGACAGTAACAACATAAAGAAGGACAGAGCAATAGAAGAGCAGAGGTTGTGCATGCTATTGAAATAAAAATGGTATAAATTCAAACTAGATTGTTTTAAATTTAGCATGTTAAACATAATGCCTGTGGTAACCTTAAAGACAATTACCTGGATATATTCCAAAAAGAACAAAATCCAAAATGTTCACTACAAAAAATCAACGGGGCAGAAAGGAGGGCAGTGACAGAACATGAGAGATTCCTAACTCTGGGAAAAGATCTAGGGGTGGTGGAAGGGGAGGTGGGCGAGGGGGAGGGTGGCTGGGTGACCGGCACTGAGGGGGGCACTTGATGGGATGAGCACTGGGTGTTATTCTATATGTTGGCAAATTGAACACCAATAAAAAAAATAAATGTATAAAAAATAAATAAATAAATAAATAAACAAATAAATAAATAAACTGGAAGAAAAAAAGAAAATAAATTTTAAAAAATAGCAATGAAACTCTAGGAGGTTCAAATGTTGACTAACTTTAAAAAAATTCAGTATTGGACAAAAGAAGAAGGCTACTCAATCAGGAGCCTCAGACATCATCTGGAAGCAGTCAGTCATTGGAAAAGGGCATTGACCCAAGACTTTCAGAAAAAGCAAATGATGATAGGTAGTTGGCAGCTTCCACCCAAGATAATGTGCCAAGATTCTCATCTAAATATTTCTCCCGTGGGATCCCTGGGTGGCTGGGCAGGTTTTGCACCTGCCTTTGGCCCAGGGTGCGACCCTGGATCCCGGAATCGAGTTCTGCGTCGGGCTCCCGGGGTGGAGCCTCCTTCTCTCTACTCCTGTGTCTCTGCCTCTCTCTCTCTCTCTCTCTCTCTCTCTCTCAGAAATAAATAAATAAATAGATAAATAAATAAATAAATAAATAAATAAATAAATAAATCTTAAAAAAAAAAGAAATGGGTAGGAATTATCAGAAAGGGAGACAGAACATGGAAGACTCCTAACTCTGGGAAAAGATCTAGGGGTGGTGGAAGGGGAGGTGGGCGAGGGGGGGGTGGTGACTGGGTGGCGGGCACTGAGGGGGGCACTTGACGGGATGAGCACTGGGTGTTATTCTGTATGTTGGCAAATTGAACACCAATAAAAAATAAATTTATTATTAAAAAAAAGAACAACAAAAATAAAGACATAAATAAATAAAATTTTCAATGGAAGAATTAAGAATCTCCTCATCAGTAAGTACTTTAAAGGTAAATAGATTAAACTGTCCAATCAAAAGGTAGAGATTGGAAGACAGATAAAGGAAACACCACAGGAATATAGGTTTTTATGAGAGACTTACTATGGATCCACAAACAAACAGCTTTTTAAATGAAAAAATTAAAAATACAGTCCAATCAAATAGTTACCAAAAGAGAGCTAACATCAGGAGGAAAAAGTAGACTTTAAACCAAAACTGTTGAAATAGACAAAGCAAGCAAGATGGAATATAGGTAAATAGGTACACAGAAATACAGATTTAAAGGTCAATAATCAAGACAGTGTGACAATTACAAACATACAAACACCAAACAACAGAGCCTCAAAATGAGTGAAGTACACATGATAGAAGTGACGTAAGAAATACGTGTTTCAATATTACAATATTGTTGTAATATTACAATATTACAAGAGACTTCAATACATCACTTTCAACAATGCTTAGTGCCCCTGGATAGATAAAAAAGAAAGAGTGAACTTGAAAAACATAATAAACAAACAAAACCTAACAGCTATCTGTGAACACTCCATCCAACAACGGTAGAAAATGCACTCTTCTCCGGAGCATTTGGGACATTGCCCTGGATAGATCATGTGTTAGGCCACAAAGCAAGTTTCAATAAATTTTAAAATATTGAAATCGTGCAAAGTATCTTTTCTGATCACCATGGTGTGAAGATAGAAATCAGTAACTGAAGGACAAATGGAAAATGTGCAAATATGTGGAAATTAAACAACACATTCCTGAAAAAACAATGGTATCTTACTCATGAGCTTCCTCAAGGCTCCTTTCATGTCCCTGTTCCTCAGGCTGTAGATGAAGGGGTTCATCATTTGGGGGACAATAGTGTACATCACTGAAACCACTGCAGTGTTTCTGGAAGAGCTAGTAAGAGCAGAACTAATGTACACCCCCAAACCGGTCCCATAGAACAAGGACACAACTGACAGGTGAGACCCACAGGTGGAAAAAACTTTATACTTTCCACATGCTGATGGCATTCTCAAAACAGAAGACACTATCTGGGTGTAGGAGAAAATGATTCCACACACAGGGATACCACCAAATATGCTAGTTGCAAAATATATCAGGATGTTATTGATGAGGGTGTCAGAACATGCAAGTTTGATGACCTGAACAACTTCACAGAAGAAGAGAGGGATTTCAAGGTCTGTGCAGAAGGACAGTTGCAACACCATCAGACTGTGCATCAGGGCATCCACAATGTTAATGCACAAAGAGAGTAGAATCAAGAGGCCGCAGAGGTGGTAGTTCATGATGACTGTGTACCTCAGTGGATGACAGATGGCCACATAGCGGTCATAGGCCATTACTGAAAGAAGGAAACTTTCCAAACTAGCAAAAACCAGGATAAAGTAGATCTGTGTGAGGCAGCCTGTGTAAGTGATGCTCTGATCCTCTGCTTGGATGTTCACCAGCATCTTTGGGATGGTGGTTGTGCTTAAGCAGATGTCAGTAAAGGACAAGTTGGAGAGGAAGAAGTACATGGGGGTGTGGAGGTGGGAGTCACAGATGACAGCCAGGATGATGAGCAGGTTTCCCAGGATGGTGACCAGGTATATGGACAGGAACAGAACAAAGAGGAGGGGCTTCAGTTCTGGATCCTCTGTCACTTCCATTAGAAGGAATTCTGAAACCCCTGTGTTGTTTCCGAGTCCCATGTTGTGGATGGATCTGATGGAGAAGGTGAAGTGACAACACAGTCAAATGTGTGTTTTCTAGGCCAGCAGGAGGAGCATCATGAGAGACAAACACTGTCTTAGGATGGGACAGAGACTAATAGAGAAGGATAAGAAATGAAAGACTTCTGAAGGCATATTATCCTGTACCATTACCAAAAACCTGAAGCTGATACAGCAGAGTGTCATCCCTTATTAATTTCCACAAGGGTTGCCAGGTGGCCATTTCTTAATATTGTACTATCTATAGTGTTCTGATTATTTGAAACATTTGGTAATTTTATAAAGAAACAGATTGGGGAGGCAGCTGAAGATGCTGTCTGGATGCCCAAGCAACTGAGGTAATACGTAAGTATGCCAAGAGCCAGGAATGGGAAGATAAAGTGAACTTTGACAAATTTTTTCTGCCCTCTCACCTCCACAAAATTGTAAGTAAATGTCAGAGACTTGTCTAACAGTCATCCCATTTTTTTTTTATTCCAGATCTTCTATTTTTAAAGGCTTCAAAATTCCAGAGAGCAAAGAACCCTGTGAGGCGAGCTACAGATCACAAGGCCTCTTCCCCAGTGGAAGAAAGAATAGTTGGAAAAGCTTCCAGCAGTTGCCCGGTTGGAGCAACAGGGTACATACGTGAGGTACCTCAAACATGCATCTGGACGTCTGCTGAGGTCAGGGACGGGGGTCGAGGTAGCTCAGAGCTGGGCCTGAACCTCTTAAACGTTGGAGTGGGGTCTCCTGAAGAAGCCCCGGTCCACTCAGGAAGGGAAAGCCTGCCGGAGGGAACAGGGCCTGCCTCACGTCTGCAGGTGTGGAGGCTTCTCCAGCTCCCAGGCTGGAGTCAGAGGCCCTGGGAGTCATCCAGGGCTGAGCGCGTGGACCAGAGCAGACCACAGGGAGGCTGAAGCTCCATTTCCCTTCCTTTGCTTTCAGCCTGTTTGTCTATACCCAGACTCCACGCCCTCCGCATAGTATGCCTTTGGCCCTTTTATCTAGTCTGATCTGTGTTTTGTCCTGGAACGGTTCATCTGCTGACATCGGCTCTATGGTCAGGCCTAAGTTTGCCACCTTGTCTCCTCATTCGTTAATTCACTTTTCTTCCACTTCCAATCTGTTGTGGAGCCCATTCAGTAAATGTCCATCCTATTTTTTTAAAGCAGATTTTTATTCATTAAGAAATGGTCCTGACTATCCTAGAGAGTGGGTACACTAGTAAATGGAGGTACTTGAGATTGGTGCAAAGTACAAGGATGTGAAGGGGATGACAGACAGGCAGGAGAAGCCTGGATGACATCCTTCTAGTCATCGGTACATGTACTCTCTTCCTGACTTCCCCTCGATGAACCTGGAGTAAAACACCTGCCCTCGTTTCCAAACATCGATGTAGGTTACCTGGCTGGCATCACAGTGGAATGAGGATTGACATTTCCCCTGAATGCACCATCTGGGAGATTTGTACTCAGAAAGGGGCAGAGGAACTGAATGAGATGTAGGCTCCTGAGCAAGCAGGATCATCTATGGGAGGAGGCTCAATTATGCTCTACTTTTCATGGGAAGAATTGCTCAAATAAGTGGTCACAGGCAGATTGCAGTCTCCGTATCCCTAGAGGTTCAATTTCCAAAGCTCCTCATTAGTCAAACATTCTCACTGTCACTGAGATCCCAGCCAAATCCAAATCCTTCAAGACCAAGAATCTGGAAGGAAGGAATTCCCTGATCCTGTGAGACCGAGTGTACATCAGGTATTTTTCTCCACCTGTGTCTGCTCATCTTCATTCCAAATTCTTTATTTAAATTCAATTTGCCAACATATAGTACATCATTAGTTTCAGATGTAATTTTCAATAATCCATCAGTTGCATATAACGCCCAAGTGCTCATCACATCCTGTGCCCTCCTTAATGCCCGTCATCCAGTTGCCCCATCCCCCCACAGACCTCCCCTCCAGCAACCCTGTTTTCTTTTCCAGAGTTAAGAGTCTCTCATGCTTTGTCTTCCTTCCTGATTTTTTTCCCATTCTGATTCCCCTCCTTCCCTTATGGTCCTCTGCACTATTTCTTATATTCCAACATATGAGTTAAATCATATAATTGTTTTTCTCCAATTGACTTATTTCACTTAGCATAATGCCCTCCAGTTTCACCCATATCGATGTAAAGGGTAGGTATCCATCCGTTTCAAATTCTTGGTAATTGTGGACACACCATCCTTCTCTAACTAGGTAACAGTCTTCTTTTCTGGGGCACCTGGGTGGTTCAGTGGTTGAGCGTCTGCCTCTTGCTCAGGTGGTGATCCCAGGGTCCTG
Source organism: Vulpes lagopus (assembly GCF_018345385.1). Classification (NCBI taxonomy): domain Eukaryota; kingdom Metazoa; phylum Chordata; class Mammalia; order Carnivora; family Canidae; genus Vulpes; species Vulpes lagopus. The sequence goes on from NC_054830.1 coordinate 6,569,889, forward strand.
GGATCCAGTCAGGCTCCCCAGAGGGAGCTTCTCCCTCTGCCTGCTGCCTGCCTGCTTCTCCCTCTGCCTATGTCTCTGCCCCTCTCTCTGTGTCTCTTCATGAATAAATAAAATCTTTTTAAAATAAAAAATTTAAAAGTCTTTTTTTCTTAGTTATGGACAAAGATATTGCCATCTAATCAATGTTATAAGGAATTCTGATACCTATTTGGGGTGTGATAATACAGTGTGCATGTTTATATACATGATGTATATTTTAATATATCTTAATATGCTATATTATATGTAATAAAAATAAGATATTTAAAAATATAGCTATGTTATTATAAAAATGCAAACACCCAAAGGTTTATCTCTGAGTCTTTAAATGTTTCCCGAACATTGATCTTCACTGTGTATACACAGAGCATATACAAGATGTTTTATACAATATATTCTAATCTATTCTCTGCAATAATTCTCTGATTAATTCAAACAGAACTGCTACTCCCACCTTAGGTTTTCACAGTCACATTTTCATTTTTTCCAAGTTTTTATTCAAATTCCAGTTAGTTAACATACAGTGCAATATTAGTTTCAGGAGTAGAATTCAGTGGTTCATCACTTACATACAACTGGTGCTCATCATAACAGTACCATCCTTAATACCCATCACCCACCTAGCCAATCCCCCACCCACATCCCTCCATCAACCCTCAGTTTGTTCTCTGTAGTTAAGAGTCTCATATGGTTTGTTTCCCTCTATTGCTCTTTTTCCCCCTCCCCTATATTCATCTGTTTTGTATCTTAAATTCCACACATGAGTGAAATCATATGGTATTTGTCTTTCTCTAGATGACTTATTTCACTTAGCAAAATACCCTCTAGCTCCATCTATGTTGTTGCAAATGGCAAGATTTCATTTTCTTTTTCTGGCTAGGCAGCATTCTATTGTATAGATATAGCACCTCTTCTTTATCCACATATTAGTCGATGGACACTTGGGCTCTGTCCATATTTTGACTAATGTTGAAAATGCTGCTATAAACATCAGGTTGCATGTGGCCCTAGAAATCAGTATCTTTGTATTCTTTGGGTAAATATTGTTTCTTATGTTGTTTATTTTAGTAATTCTGACTGCTATGCAATATTTTGTCACAAGTCTTAAGGTACAGTGTTCATCACTTAGGGGACTGTGGATTGAAACATTAACATGAACATAAAATTTGCCATCTTAATCATTTTTTTCATCTTTTTTTATAACAAAGATTTTCAAGTTTATTTTTTTTTATTTAATTCAACTCGCCAACATATAGTATAATCCCCAGTGCTCATCCCATCAAGTGCCCTCCTCAATGCCTGTCACCCAGTTACCCCATCCCCCCACCCACCTCCCCTTCCACAACCCTTTGTTTGTTTCCCAAGAGTTAGGAAGTCTCTCACGGTTTGTCTCCCTCTAATTTTTTCTACTCAGTTCCTCTCCTCCCCCTTATAATCCCTTTCACTATTTCTTATATTCCACATGTGAGTGAAACCATATGATGGCTGTCCTTCTCCAAGTGACTGCTTTCACTCAGCATAATACCCTCCAGTTCCAATCACATCGAAGCAAATGGTGGGTATTCACCTTTTCTGATGGCTGAGCAATATTCCAGTGTGTGTGTGTGTGTGTGTGTGTGTGTATACCACATCCTCTTTTTTTTTTTTTTTGCCATTGGAGTTCAATTTGCCAACATATAGCATAACACCCAGTGCTCCTCTTTTTTTTAATTTTTATTTATTTATGAGAGAGAGAGAGAGAGAGAGAGAGAGAGAGAGAGGCAGAGACACAGGCAGAGGGAGAAGCAGGCTCCATGCACCGGGAGCCCGACGTGGGATTCGATCCCGGGTCTCCAGGATCGCGCCCTGGGCCAAAGGCAGGCGCTAAACCGCTGCGCCACCCAGGGATCCCCCCAGTGCTCCTCTTTATCCATTCATCTGTCAAAGGACATCGTGGCTCCTTCCAGTTTGGCTGTTGTGGACATTGCTGCTATGAACATTGGGGTGCAGGTGTCCTGGCATTTCACTACATCTTTGGGGTAAATACCCAGTAGTGCAATTGCTGGAACATAGGGTACTAGAAGTCCTAGCCTTGGCAATCAGACAACAAAAATAAATAAAAGGCATTCAAATTGGCAAAGAAGTCAAACTCTCCCTCTTCGCAGATGACATGGTACTGTATGTAGAAAACCCAAAAGACTCCACCCCAAGATTGCTAAAACTCCCACAGCAATTCAGCCATGTGGCAGGATACAAAATCAATGCACAGAAATCAGTGGCATTTCTGTACACTAGCAATGAGTGATCTTAACCATTTTTAAGTGTGTAGTTCATTAATGTTAAGTATTTCTCATTGTTGTGCAACCAATCTCCAGAAGTCTTCATCTGGTAAAAAAATAAATAAATAAATAAAATAAGAAACATAAAATTCTATGTCATTTTGATAAGGCCAGGTCTCCTGCTTCCCTAGCCCCTAGTAACCACCATTCCATTTTTGGCTTTATAATTTTGACTCCTCTAGGTGCCTCATAAATAGATTCATACAATTTTTGTCCTTTTGTGACTGGCTCATTTACTTAGCTTTATGTCCTCAAGGTTCATCCATGTATTGTAGGTCAGGATTTCCTTCCTTTTTAAGGAATAATATTCCATTGTGTATATATACCATATTTTGTTTATCAAGTGTTCACCATTGCAGACCCCAGAGGCCTGCTCCACAGATGACTCCAGCAGCTTTCATCACTGAGGAAACCAACAGCCAGCTCAGCTACTATAGTCTCCCTGCAGTTTTCATCACCAAGAGTTCTGCAGATTTTCACATGCAAAGACCAGCAGCTTGAGTCCCACTCCATTCCCACCACCACAGGTGTCTTCATCCTAGAAGTCACCATGGCCCCTGAACACATACTCACAGCTGGTCCTGGCCCCCATAGCTACACATGTGCATGCATCCACCCCATTCCCTATCCCTGGCCCCCAAATCCATGCATATTCATGGCTATCTCTGTCATGATACAAGTGCATACCACCAGCCCCAGAAACCACAGCTGTACATAATCAGGCAGAGAACCCCAACTTTTATCATTGGCTTCTACCACCATGCACACACCCATGGCTGACCCCTGACATTGCCCTGACCCTCACCACCATGCAAGTATTTACAGTCAGCTGTGCTACCATGCAGAAAACTACAGCTAGCACCCATAGCAGAGTGCATGCATTCTGCTAACCCTGACCATTACAACTCCCTGTCCTGGATCTTCATCACTGATTCTGGAGGTTCTGCAAAGGAAAAAAGACTCATAAAATACAAGGGAAACCCCATAAGACAATCAGCAGATTTCTCAGCAAAAATCTTGAAAGCCAGGAGAGAGTGAGATGCTTTATGCAAAATATTGAAAGAAAAAACCTACCAAGAATACATTACCAAAAAAAAAAAAAGAATACATTACACAGCAAAGCTGTCCTTCAGAACTGAAGGAGAGATAAAGATGAAGAACTGAAGGAGTTCATCACCACTAGACCAGTCTTAAAAGAAATTCTAAGTGGTTCTTCAAGCTAAAATAAATGTCATTTAACAACATGAAAACATATTGAAATATAAAACTCAGTGATAGAGGTAAAAACATAGTCAACTATAGAAAAATATAACATTTTAAGGGTGCTGTGTAAATCACTTGTAACTCTAGGGTAATGGTAAAAGACAAAATTATTAAATATAACTATACTGCAATAATTGAGCAAACATACAATATAAAAAGATAAACTGACACACCAAAAATATGAAATGAGGGAAGTAAAAGGGTGGAGCTTTTGTATGTAATCAAAATTAAGTTGTTGGCTTAACACAGGCTGTTACAACTAAAATGTTTAATGTAAGCCCCATATTAACCACACATCAAAACCCTATACGAAAAAAATAGGAATAAACAAATCACAGAAAATCAACAAATCTCAAAGGAAGACAGTAATATAGGAAGAAAGGAGCAAAGGATCTACAATACACCAAGAAAACAGTTAACAAAATGACAATAGTAAGAACTCACCTATCAATAATCACTTAAATGTAAAATTCTCTGATCAAAACACATAAAATGATGAATAGACTTTTTTTCTAATCCCTATCATGAGATTTAATCTAACCTAGCTATATCATGCTTACAAAAGATTCACTTCAGCAATTAAGCACACCATAAACTGAAAGTGGAGCTGTGGAGAAAGGTATTCCATGCAAATGGAAACCAAAAGAGAGCAGGGGTGTCTATACTAACATCAGATAAAATAGACTTTATGTAAAAAACTATAACAAGAGGCAGGAGCACCTAGGTGGCTCCATCAGTTAAGCATCTTAACTGATGTCGGCTCAGGTCACCATCTCAGAGTCCTGGGATCCCTGCTCAGTGGGAAGTCTGCTTGTCTCCCTCTTCCTTTGCCCCTCTCCCTGCTGCACTCTTTCTTACAAAAATAAATCTTTAAAAAAAATTATAAAAAGAGGCAAAGAAGATGGATATATAATCAAGGTGCAATTCAGGGCTACCTGGATGGCTCAGTAGGTTAAGCCTGCCTTCGACTCAGGTCATGAACACAGAGTCCTGGGATCGAGCCCTGTGTGAGCCCCATGTGAGTCCCGTCAAAAGGCTCCCTACTTGGTGGAGATTCTGCTTCTCCCCTTCCCTTCTGCCTCTCCCCTTAGCTCATGTTTGCTCTCTCTCTCAAACAAATAGAATTTTTAAAAAATTAGACACATATTCAACAAACGAAAACAGCTCTTAGAGAGCTCTGGAGTACACTTAAGAAATTTTACCAACACAGTGGTAAAACCTGAGAACAATCACACGAAGAGGAAACCAGTTTCATTTTGCCTTCATTACCCTATTCCCCAAGTTGGCATTTGTGAGCACCAAGAGGGACCTCAGATGGAAAGAGTCCCTGTACCAGAAAAGAACGAGTGGTTGAGCCATCAGTTTCCCAGTGTTTCGGGGCATCACACATGCCTTAAGTTTCACCCCACCCAGACTAGCAAAGAGACATAATTTCTGATTATGAGACATAATCAGAAGGCAAGGATCAATTTAAAAAAAAAAAAAAAAGCAGGGGATACGAATAGTAGGACTGATCTCAGTTCACTGGAACCTGAAATGCATAAAAACCTAGTATATTTTGTCACAGAAAAAAACAAAGTCCACTCCTTGCATTCCCTTTCACCCCAGTTATTCATGTTCAGTAACACCATCCACCTGAGTCCCTCACATTCCTCCCCCTCTACTCTGAGCCCTCAACCCACACCAGCAGCCAGCTCAAGCCAGCTCACAGGTGAATGCAAAGCACTACCCCAGACCCTCTTGCTGGCCCCCAGCACCATGTGCTGCTCACTTGGAGATAGTCCCTCCAGCTGTGCATTGTAAGCCACCAGCCTGATACCCATCACCAACCTCCATGGCAGTGTGCATGCCTGGGAGAGATCCTGCAGCAAAAGAACTCACCATAAGGGCAGGCTGGGTGGCTTAGCGGTTTAGCGCCGCCTTCAGCCCAGGGTGTGATACTGGAGATCCGGGATTGAGTCCCATTTCGGGCTCCTTGCATGGAGCCTGCTTCTCCCTCTGCCTGTGTCTCTGTCTCTCTGTCTCTCTGTCTCTCTGTCTCTCTCTCTCTCTCTCTCTCTCTCTCTCTCTCTGTGTGTCTCTCATAAATAAATAAACAAAATCTTAAAAAAAAAAAAAAAGAACTCACCAAAAGCTGGGGCCCCCACAGTTGCTTGTGGACATGCATCAGACCTTGCCTTCTGTCACTGGTCTATACCACTGAGCTCATCTGTAACCAACCCCTCCAACTATGCTCCTACATGCTCCCAGACCAACCCCCATTACTGGGTCCCACTGCCAAAATATAAAAACCATAAATATATATGTACCCAACATCAGAGCACCTAAATATTAAGCAAATACCAACAGACCAAAGGGAGAAATAAACAATACAATAATAGTAGGGGACTTCAATGTCCCATTTTCAACAATGAAGAAATCATCCAGACAGAAAATCAACAAGGAAACATTAGACTTGAACCATACATCAGGCCAAATGGACCTATCAGACATACAGAATATTCAACTGACAACCTCAGAATACATATTTTTTCCAAGTGCTCATGGGGACTTTCTCCAGGATAGATTATATGATAGGTTCCCAAAGAGTCTTGGCAGTTTTATAAAGATTACTTGACGGGATGAGCACTGGGTATTATTCTGTATGTTGGCAAATTGAACACCAATAAAAAATAAATTTATTATTAAAAAAATAAAAATAAAATCTTAACAAGTATTCTTTCCAACCAAAATGCTATGAAACGAGAAATCAATAACATGAGGAAAGCTGGAAAACACACAAATATGTGGTAATTAAACAACACAGTCCTGGACAACCAATAAGTCCAAGAAGAAATCAAAAGGGAAATAAAAACACCTTGAAACAAAAACATGAAAGTACGATATATCAAAAACGATGGGATGCTCCAAAAACAGTTCTAAGGGAGATATTTAGAGTGATACATGTCTACACTTGAAGAAGAAAAAAAGATCTCAAGTAGGAAAGCAAGCTGAGGTCAAACTTAGAAGGAAGTAAACACAAAGAGCAGAAATAAATGAAATAGAGACCAGAAAACTACATAAAGATTTATTTATTTGAGAGAGAGAAAGAGAGAGAGAGAACAAGTTGGAGGAGGGGCAGATGGAGAGAATCTTTGAGCAGACTCCCTGCTGAGTGCAGAGCCCTGACTCAGGGCTCCATCTCACCACCTGTGAAATCATAACCTGAGCCGAAACCAAGAGTCAGGTGCTTAACAGACTGAGCCACCCAGGCGCCCATGAAAACTATATAAAAGACCAACAAAACTAAGAGTTGGTTTTCCAAATGATATACAAAATTGAGAAAATTTAGCTAGACTAAAAAAAGAGAAGATTCTAATAAAATCTGAAATTAGAGAGGAAACATTACAACTGATACCACAGAGGGGCACCTGAGCGGCTCAATGGTTGAGCATCTGCCTCTGGCTCAGGTCATGATCCTGGGGTCCTGAGATCGAGTCCCACATCGGGCTCTCTGCATGGAGCCTGCCTCTCCTCCCTCTTCCTATGTCTCTGCCTCTTTCTCTGTGTCTTTCATCAATCAATAAATAAAATCTTTAAAAAAAATTAAATTAAATTAGAATTTAAAAATAAAATATTTTTTAAAAACTGAAACACAACATTGCAAAATGTTAAAAAAAATTAAAAAAAAAACAAAAACTGAAACACAAAAGATCATAAGAGAATACTATGAGCAGTTATATGCCAACAATCTGGATAACCTAGAAGAAATGAAGAGACTCCTAGAAACGTAAACAAAGCCAAGACTGAATCATGAAAAAAGAAAATCTGAACAGATCAATAATGAAGGAGATTGAATCTGTAATCAAAAACCTCCCAACACAAAAAACCTCCTGATGACAGGGTTTCGCTGGTTAATTCTACCAAACATTTAAAGAAGAATTTATACCAATATTTCCATATTCTTCCAAAAAAATTTTAAGAAATGGAGACATTTTCTAAATCATCTCATGAACCCAGCATTACCCTGACACCAAGCCCTTATAAAGACATCACAGTAAAATTACAAAAGAATATCCCTGATAAATACAGATACAAAAATCCTCAACAAAATATTAACAAATTGAATCCAACACCAAAGTAAAAGGATAATTTACCATAACCAAATAATATTTATCCAAGAACTCAAGATTATTTAACATAAGAAAGTAGATCAAAGGGATCCCTGGGTGGCGCAGCGGTTTGGCGCCTGCCTTTGGCCCAGGGCGCGATCCTGGAGACCCGGGATCGAATCCCACGTCGGGCTCCTGGTGCATGGAGCCTGCTTCTCCCTCTGCCTGTGTCTCTGCCTCTCTCTCTCTCTCTCTGTGACTATCATAAATAAATAAAAATTTAAAAAAAAAAAAAAAAAAAAAAAAGAAAGTAGATCAAGGAAATGCATCACATTAATAAACAAAAGTATGAAAAACTGTATCTCAATTGATGAAGAAAAGGAATTTCATGAAATCCAAAGCCCATTCATGATAATAATTTATTTTTTAATTTATTTTTTATTGGTGTTCAATTTGCCAACATATAGAATAACACCCAGTGCTCACCCATCAAGTGCCCACCTCAGTGCCCATCACCCAGTCACCCTTACCCCCCGCCCACTTCCCCTTACACCACCCCTAGTTTGTTTCCCAGAGTTAGGAGTCTCTCATGTTCTGTCTCCCTTTCTGACATTTCCCACTCATTTTTTCTCCTTTCCCTTTTATTCCCTTTCACTATTTTTTATAGTCCCCAAATGAATGAGACCAGATAATGTTTGTCCTTCCCCAATTGACTTATTTCACTCAGCATAATACCCTCCAGTTCCATCCACGTTGAAGCAAATGGTGGGTATCTGTCGTTTCTAATGGCTGAGGAATATTCCATTGTATACATAAACCACATCTTCTTTATCCATTCACCTTTCGATGGACACCGAGGCTCCTTCCAGTTTGGCTATTGTGGACATTGCTGCTATAAACATCAGGGTGCAAGTGTCCCGACATTTCATTGCATCTGTATCATAATAATAATTTAAAACTCAGAAAACTAGGGATAATACAATAATTCCTCTAGATGTTAAATGGTTTTAGTGGAAAACCCACAGCTAACACCATACTTGAAAGACTGAAAGCTTTCTCCCTAACATCAGGATAAGGCAAGGAAGCCTGCCTTACCACTGCTGGTCGCCATGGAACTGGAAGTTCAAGTCAGAGCTATTAGTCAAGAAAACCAAATAAAAGTCATCCAGATTGGAAAGGAGGAAGTAAAACTATCTCTATTCACAGGGACCTGATCCTATATATAAAAAACCCTAAAGAGTCCACAGGAAAGGCACTGAGCAAAGAACTGTGCAAAGTTGGGCAGCCCGGGTGGCTCAGCGGTTTAGCACCGCATTTGGCCCAGGGCGCGATCCTGGAGACCCGGGATCGAATCCCACATCGGGCTCCCGGTGCATGGAGCCTGCTTCTCCCTCTGCCTGTATCTCTGCCTCTCTCTCTCTCTCTCTATAACTATCATAAATAAATAATAATAATAAAAAACTGGGCAAAGTTGCAGGATAGGTGATCAACACACCAATATCAGTTGTGTTCTTACACATCTGAAAGAAGCAACTGAATAGAAGAAAGTTATTCTCTTTAAAATAGCATCTAAAACAATGAGACACCTAGAGATAAATTTAACCAAGGAGATAAGAGACTTGTACACTGAAAACAAAACCCATGGCTGAAATAAACTGGAGGAAATCTAAATAAATGGAACTGTGCCTGGTGCTAACAGGTAGAAAGACGTCATTACCCAGTCTATACAAAGAAATACAGAGATTCAATGAGATCCCTTTCAATACTATTTTTGTGCCAAAAGGGGTAATGCCTTTTTCCAGATATAGAAAAACTGATCCTCGGACTCAGATGGAATTTCAGGAAGCCCCAATGAGCCTAAACAATTTTACACAGAACAAAATCAGAGGACATAAACTTTCTGAGTTCAGAATTGAATGCAGTTTGGGAAGTCCTCAAAAGCTAAACAAAGAGGGCAGCCCAAGTGGCTCAGCTGTTTAGCGCCGCCTTCAGCCCAGGGCCTGATCCTGGAGACCAAGGATCCAGTCCCATGTCAGGCTCCCTGCATGAGGCCTGCTTCTCCCTCTACTTGTGTCTCTGCCTCTCTTCTCTCTCTGTGTATCTCATGAATAAATAAATAAAATCTTTAAATAAAAAAAAGCTAAACAAAGAATTACTATGCAACCCAGCAATTTCACTCCCAGGTATATAGTCAAAGAATCCAAATCAGGAAGACAAAGGTACTTATACAACAATGTTCATAGCAGTATTACTGACAAGACCCAAAATGTAGACACACACACACACACACACACACACACACACACACACACTGGATTATTTTTCAGCCATAAAAAGGAATATAGTTCTGAAATATGCTAAAACATGGACAAACCATGAAAACATTATGCTAAATAAAATAAGCCAGATGCAAAAGAACATTTATTTTATGACTTATCTTTGATGAAATATCTAGAGTAAGAAAAATCATAGATAGAAAGTAGACTAGAAGTTGTCAAGGGCAGGTCCTGTGACATTAGATCAAGTTATTCATAAATGGCTACAGATTTTCCCTTTGATTCATGAAAGCTATAGAAACAGATGCAATGTTTGGTAAATACCACGAGTGCAATTTTGCCACCATATTGTACACTTAAAAACATGAAAGTTGCATAGGGTGTAAGAAAGTTTCATTCTTCTCATGTGGCTATCCAGTTTTCCCAATACCATTTTTTGAAGAGACTGGCTCTTTCCCATTTTTTTAAAAAGTTTTTATTTCAATTCCAGTTAGATAACATAGTGTATTATAAGTCTCAAGTGTACAATAGTGATTCAACAATTCCATACATCCCCTGGTGCTCCTCCCAACAAGTGTGCTCCTTAATTCCCATCACCTATTTCACCCATCCCCACACCCATCTCCCCTCTTGTAACCATCAGTTTGTTCTCTGTAGTTAAGAGTCTGTTTCTTGGTTTGCCTATCTCTCTCTTTTTTAATATTTTGCTCATTTGTTTTGCCTCTTAAATTCCACATAGAGTGAAATTATGTGGTAATGTCTTTCTCAAACTAATTTTGCATAGATTATACTCTCTAGCTCTAATCATGTCATTGCAAATGGCAAGATTCCATTCTTTTGATGGTTGAGTAATATTCCATTATATGATGTATAGTTGAGTAATATTCCAGTGTGTGTGTGTGTGTATCCCATGTGTCCAGTGCATATCCCACTGAATCAGTCAGTGGACACATGGGCTATTTCCATAATTTGGCTTTTGTAGAGAATGCTGCTATAAATACTGATGTGCATGTATCCCTTTGAATTAGTGTCTTTGTATTTTTTGGTCAATTACATAGTAGTATAATTGCTGGATCATAGGGTGGTTCTATTTTTAAATTTTTGAGAATCTCCATACTATTTTCCACAGTGGCTGCACCAGTTTGCATTCCCACCAATAGTGCAAGAAGGCTCCCCTTTGTCCATATCCTTGTCAACACCTGTAGTTTCTTTTTTTTTTTAAGATTTTATTTATTTATTCATGAGAGACACACAGAGAGAGGCAGACACAGGCAGAGGGAGAAGCAGGTTCCCTATGAGGAGCCCTATTTGGGACTCAATCCCAGGACCCTAGGACCACCCCTGAGCTGAAAGCAGAGGCTCAACCGCTGAGTCACCCAGGTGTTCCAACACCTGTTGCTTCTTGTGTTGTTGTTGATGTTGTTGTTGTTGTTGATTTTAGCCATTCTGACTGGTGTGAGATAATATCTCATTGTAGTTTTGATTTGTATTTCCCTGATGATCAGTGATATTGAGCATCATTTCATGTATCTATTGGCCATCTGTATGTCTTCTTTGAGAAAATCTCTATTAATGTCTTCTTCTCTTTTTAACTGGTTTTTTATGGTTTCACATCTCACATTTAGATCTTTAATCCATTTTGAGTTTATTTTTGTGTATGTTAGAAGTCCTAGCTGCAGCAATCAGAAAACAAAAAAGAAATAAAAGGCATCCAAATCAGCAAGGAAAAAGTAAAACTTTCACTATTTGCAGATGACACAATACTCTATATAGAAAACCCAAAAGGCCAAAAAAAAAAAAAAAAAGAAAAGAAAAGAAAAAAGAAAAAGAAAAAAAGAAAGAAAGCCCAAAAGGCTCCATAAAAAAAACTGCTAGAACTAATAAATTCAGTAAAGTAGCAAGATATAAAATCAATGTACAGAAATATGTCACATCTCTATACCCCAATAATGAAGCAGCAGAAAGAGAAATGAAGGAATCAATCCCATTTACAACTGCACCAAAAATAATAAGATATCTAGGAACAAACCTAACATAAGAGGTTAAAGATATGTACTCTGAAAACTATTAAACACTAGTGAAAGAAATTGATGATAACACAAAGAAATGGAATGACATTCTATGCTGATAGATTGGAAGAACAAATATTGTTAAAATGTCTATCCTACCCAAAGCAATCTGCACATTCAATGCAATCCTTATCAAAATGTCAACAGCATTTTTCACAGAGCTGGAACAAAAATTTCTAAAATCTGTATGAAACCACAAAAGAGGGGGAGGGGCAAGATGGCGGAGGAGTAGGGTCTCCAGGTCACCTGTCCTCAGCAAATTACCTAGAAAACCATCCAATCATCCTGAAAACCTACGAATTCGGCCTGAGATTTAAAGAGAGACCAGCTGGAACGCTACAGTGAGAAGAGTTCGCGCTTCTATCAAGGTAGGAAGACGGGGAAAAAGAAATAAAGAAACAAAAGGCCTCCAAGGGGGAGGGGCCCCGAGGAGCCGGGCTGAGGCCGGGGCGAGTGTCCCCAGGACAGGAGAGCCCCGGCCCGCAGGAGCAGGAGCTGCACCAACCTTCCCCGCGGAAAGGGGCTCCCCGGGAATTGGAGCAGGATCCCCAGAAAGGCGGGGATGCCCTCGGGCTCCCTGGGACAGTAACAGAGGAACTGCGCCCCGGGAGATGCGCCGAGCTCCCTAAGGGCTGCAGCGCTCGGCGGGACCCGGAGCAGCTCGGAGGGGCTCGGGGGCGGCTCCGCGGAGGGGGCTGCGGGGCTCCGGGAACAGCTCGGAGGGGCTCGGGCGGAGGAAGAAGCTCCGCGGAGGGGGCTGCGCGGCTCCGGGAACAGCTCAGCGGCAGCGGCTCGGGCGGAGGAAGAAGCTCCGCGCGGAGGGGGCTGCGCGGCTCCGGGAACAGCTCGGAGGGGCTCGGGCGGCGGCTCCGCGGAGGGGGCTGCGCGGCTCCGGGAACAGCTCAGCGGCGGCGGCTCGCGCAGAGGAAGAAGCTCCGCGCGGAGGGGGCTGCGCGGCTCCGGGAACAGCTCGGAGAGGCTCGGGCGGCGGCTCCGCGGAGGGGGCTGCACCGCCGGGAGCGCAAATCCAACAGCGCAGGCCCCGGAGCACAGGGCGCCGGGACACAGCCCAGGATCCGGCCTCCCCCGGGACAGGCAGAGGCCGGGAGGGCCCAGGACAGCAAGGACGCTCCTGCCTGGAACTGAGCAGATCAGCGGCCCCGCCCCGGAGCCCCCAGGCCCTGCAGAAGGAGAGCCCCGGAGCTACTGCGGGGGCTGGATCCAGGGTCCCAGAGCTGCCCCCGCCACTGTGGCTTCCTCCCGGGGCCTCACGGGGTGAACAACCCCCACCGAGCCCTGCACCAGGCAGGGGCAGAGCAGCTCCCCCAAGTGCTAACACCTGAGAATCAGCACAGCAGGCCCCTCCCCCAGAAGACCAGCGAGACGGACCAGTTCCAAGGGAAATCAAGGGACTTAAACTACACAGAATCGGAAGATACTCCCCCGTGGTTTTTTTTGTTTTTTGTTTTTTTGTTTTTGTTTTTGTTTTTGTTTTGTTTTGTTTTGTTTTGTGCTTTTTTTTTTCTCTCTTTCTTCTTGATTTCTGATTGCTTCCCCCACCCCCCCTTTTTTCTTTTTTCTCCTTTCTTTCTTTTTCTTTCTTTTTCTTCTCTTTTTCCCCTATTTTTTTCTTCTTTCTCTTTTTTCTTTTTCTCTTTTCTTTCCTTCTCTCTCTTTTTCTCCTTTTCCCAATACAACTTGTTTTTGGCCACTCTGCACTGAGCAAAATGACTAGAAGGAAAACCCCTCAAAAAAAAGAATCAGAAACAGCCCACTCTCCCACAGAGTTACAAAATATGGATTACAATTCAATGTCAGAAAGCCAATTCAGAAGCACTATTTTACAGCTACTGGTGGCTCTAGAAAAAACCATAAAGGACTCAAGAGACTTCATGACTGCAGAATTTAGATCCAATCAGGCAGAAATTAAAAATCAATTAAATGAGATGCAATCCAAGCTAGAAGTCCTAACGACGAGGCTTGACGAGGTGGAAGAACGAGTGAGTGACATAGAAGACAAGTTGATGGCAAAGAGGGAAACTGAGGAAAAAAGAGACAGGCAATTAAAAGACCATGAGGATAGATTAAGGGAAATAAATGATAGCCTGAGGAAGAAAAACCTACGTTTAATTGGGGTTCCTGAGGGCGCGGAAAGGGACAGAGGGCCAGAATATGTATTTGAACAAATCCTAGCTGAAAACTTTCCGAATCTGGGAAGGGAAACAGGCATTCAGATCCAGGAAATAGAGAGATCCCCCCCTAAAATCAACAAAAACCGTTCAACACCTCGACATTTAATAGTGAAGCTTGCAAATTCCAAAGATAAGGAGAAGATCCTTAAAGCAGCAAGAGAAAAAAAGTCCCTGACTTTTATGGGGAGGAATATTAGGGTAACAGCAGACCTCTCCACAGAGACCTGGCAGGCCAGAAAGGGCTGGCAGGATATATTCAGGGTCCTAAATGAAAAGAACATGCAACCAAGAATACTTTACCCAGCAAGGCTTTCATTCAAAATGGAAGGAGAGATAAAGAGCTTCCAAGACAGGCAGGAACTGAAAGAATATGTAACCTCCAAACCAGCTCTGCAAGAAATTTTAAGGGGGACTCTTAAAATTCCCCTTTAAGAAGAAGTTCAGTGGAACAATCCACAAAAACAAGGACTGAATAGATATGATGACACTAAACTCATATCTATCAATAGTAACTCTGAATGTGAACGGGCTTAATGACCCCATCAAAAGGCGCAGGGTTTCAGACTGGATAAAAAAGCAGGACCCATCTATTTGCTGTCTACAAGAGACTCATTTTAGACAGAAGGACACCTACAACCTGAAAATAAAAGGTTGGAGAACCATTTACCATTCAAATGGTCCTCAAAAGAAAGCAGGGGTTGCCATCCTTATATCAGATAAATTAAAATTTACCCCGAAGACTATAGTGAGAGATGAAGAGGGACACTATCTCATACTCAAAGGATCTATCCAACAAGAGGACTTAACACTACTCAATATATATGCCCCGAATGTGGGAGCTGCCAAATATTTAAACCAATTAATAACCAACCTCAAGAAATACCTTGATAATAATACACTTATACTTGGTGACTTCAATCTAGCTCTTTCTACCCTGGATAGGTCTTCTAAGCACAACATCTCCAAAGAAACGAGAGCTTTAAATGATACACTGGACCAGATGGATTTCACAGATATCTACAGAACTTTACATCCAAACTCAACTGAATACACATTCTTCTCAAGTGCACATGGAACTTTCTCCAGAATAGACCATATACTGGGTCACAAATCGGGTCTGAACCGATACCAAAAGATCGGGATAGTCCCCTGTATATTCTCAGACCATAATGCCTTGAAATTAGAACTTAATCACAACAAGAAATATGGAAGGACCACAAACACGTGGAGGTTAAGGACCATCCTGCTAAAAGATGAAAAGGTCAACCAGGAAATTAAGGAAGAATTAAAAAGATTCATGGAAACTAATGAAAATGAAGATACAACCGTTCAAAATCTTTGGGATGCAGCAAAAGCAGTCCTGAGGGGGAAATACATCGCAATACAAGCATACATTCAAAAACTGGAAAGATCTCAAATTCAAAAGCTCACCTTACACATAAAGGAACTAGAGAAAAAGCAACAAATAGACCCCACCCCCAGCAGAAGAAGAGAGTTAATTAAAATTCGAGCAGAACTCAATGATATCGAGACCAAAAGAACTGTGGAACAGATCAACAGAACCAGGAGTTGGTTCTTTGAAAGAATTAATAAGATAGATAAACCATTAGCCAACCTTATTAAAAAGAAGAGAGAGAAGACTCAAATTAATAAAATCATGAATGAGAAAGGGGACATCACTACCAACACCAAGGAAATACAAACGATTTTAAAAACATATTATGAACAGCTGTACGCCAATAAATTAGGAAATCTAGAAGAAATGGACGCATTCCTGGAAAGCCACAAACTACCAAAACTGGAGCAGGAAGAAATAGAAAACCTGAACAGGCCAATAACCAGGGAGGAAATTGAAGCAGTCATCAAAAACCTCCCAAGACACAAGAGTCCAGGGCCAGATGGCTTCCCAGGGGAATTCTATCAAACGTTTAAAGAAGAAATCATACCTATTCTACTAAAGCTGTTTGGAAAGATAGAAAGAGATGGAGTACTTCCAAATTCGTTCTATGAGGCCAGCATCACCTTAATTCCGAAACCAGACAAAGACCCCACCAAAAAGGAGAATTACAGACCAATATCCCTGATGAACATGGATGCAAAAATTCTCAACAAGATACTAGCCAATAGGATCCAACAACACATTAAGAAAATTATTCACCATGACCAAGTAGGATTTATCCCTGGGACACAAGGCTGGTTCAACACTCGTAAAACCATCAATGTGATTCATCATATCAGCAAGAGAAAAACCAAGAACCATATGATACTCTCATTAGATGCAGAGAAAGCATTTGACAAAATACAGCATCCATTCCTGATCAAAACCCTTCAGAGTGTTGGGATAGAGGGAACTTTCCTCGACATCTTAAAAGCCATCTACGAAAAGCCCACAGCAAATATCATTCTCAATGGGGAAGCACTGGGAGCCTTTCCCCTAAGATCAGGAACAAGACAGGGATGTCCACTCTCACCACTGCTGTTCAACATAGTTCTGGAAGTCCTCGCCTCAGCAATCAGACAACAAAAAGACATTAAAGGCATTCAAATTGGCAAAGAAGAAGTCAAACTCTCCCTCTTCGCCGATGACATGATACTCTACATAGAAAACCCAAAAGCCTCCACCCCAAGATTGCTAGAACTCATACAGCAATTTGGTAGCGTGGCAGGATACAAAATCAATGCCCAGAAATCAATGGCATTTCTATACACTAACAATGAGACTGAAGAAAGAGAAATTAAGGAGTCAATCCCATTTACAATTGCACCCAAAAGCATAAGATACCTAGGAATAAACCTAACCAAAGAGGTAAAAGATCTATACCCTAAAAACTATAGAACACTTCTGAAAGAAATTGAGGAAGACACAAAGAGATGGAAAAATATTCCATGCTCATGGATTGGCAGAATTAATATTGTAAAAATGTCAATGTTACCCAGGGCAATTTATACGTTTAATGCAATCCCTATCAAAATACCATGGACTTTCTTCAGAGAGTTAGAACAAATTATTTTAAGATTTGTGTGGAATCAGAAAAGACCCCGAATAGCCAGGGGAATTTTAAAAAAGAAAACCTTAGCTGGGGGCATCACAATGCCAGATTTCAGGTTGTATTACAAAGCTGTGGTCATCAAGACAGTGTGGTACTGGCACAAAAACAGACACATAGATCAATGGAACAGAATAGAGAACCCAGAAGTGGACCCTGAAATGTACGGCCATCTAATATTCGATAAAGGAGGAAAGACTATCCATTGGAAGAAAGACAGTCTCTTCAATAAATGGTGCTGGGAAAATTGGACATCCACATGCAGAAGAATGAAACTGGACCACTCTCTTTCACCATACACAAAGATAAACTCAAAATGGATCAGAGATCTAAATGTGAGACAAGATTCCATCAAAATCCTAGAGGAGAACACAGGCAACACCCTTTTTGAACTTGGCCACAGTAACTTCTTGCAAGATACATCCACGAAGGCAAAAGAAACAAAAGCAAAAATGAACTATTGGGACTTCATCAAGATAAGAAGCTTTTGCACAGCAAAGGATACAGTCAACAAAACTAAAAGACAACCTACAGAATGGGAGAAGATATTTGCAAATGACATATCAGATAAAGGGCTAGTTTCCAAAATCTATAAAGAACTTATTAAACTCAACACCAAAGAAACAAACAATCCAATCATGAAATGGGCAAAAGACATGAAGAGAAATCTCACAGAGGAAGACATGGACATGGCCAACATGCACATGAGAAAATGCTCTGCCTCACTTGCCATCAGGGAAATACAAATCAAAACCACAATGAGATACCACCTCACACCAGTGAGAATGGGGAAAATTAACAAGGCAGGAAACCACAAATGTTGGAGAGGATGCGGAGAAAAGGGAACCCTCTTACACTGTTGGTGGGAATGTGAACTGGTGCAGCCACTCTGGAAAACTGTGTGGAGGTTCCTCAAAGAGTTAAAAATAGACCTGCCCTACGACCCAGCAATTGCACTGTTGGGGATTTACCCCAAAGATTCAGATGCAATGAAACGTCGGGACACCTGCACCCCGATGTTTCTATCAGCAATGGCCACAATAGCCAAACTGTGGAAGGAGCCTCGGTGTCCATCGAAAGATGAATGGATAAAGAAGATGTGGTTTATGTATACAATGGAATATTACTCAGCAATTAGAAACGACAAATACCCACCATTTGCTTCAACGTGGATGGAACTGGAGGGTATTATGCTGAGTGAAATAAGTCAATCGGAGAAGGACAAACAGTGTATGTTCTCATTCATTTGGGGAATATGAATAATAGTGAAAGGAAATATAAAGGAAGGGAAAAGAAATGTTGGGAAATATCAGGAAGGGAGACAGAACATAAAGACTCCTAACTCGGGGAAACGAACTAGGGGTGGTGGAAGGGGAGGAGGGCGGGTGTTGGAGGGGAATGGGTGACGGGCACTGAGGTGGACACTTGACGGGATGAGCACTGGGTGTTTTTCTGTATGTTGGTAAATTGAACACCAATAAAAGTTAATTAAAAAAAAAAAAAAAAGAAAGAAACCACAAAAGATCCCAAATAGCCAAAGCAACCTTGAAAAAAAAAGCAAAGATGGAGGCATCACGATTCCAAGCTTCAAGTTATATTACAAAGCTGTAGTCATCAAGACAGTATGGTGGCACAAAAACAGACACACAAATCAATGGAACACAACAAAGAATCCAGAAATAAAACTTCAACTATATGATCAATTAATCTTTGATAAAGCAGGTAAGAATATGCAATGGAAAAAACAGTCTCATCAACAAATGGGGTTGGGAAACTGAACAGCAACATGCAGAAGAATGAAACTGGACCATTCTCTTACACCAAACATAAAATGAATTCAATGATTAAAGACCTAAATGTGGGACCTGAAACCATAAAAATCCTAGAGGAAAACACTGGCAGTCCCCTCCTTGACATAAGCTGCAGCAATTTCTTTCTAGATGTGCCTCCAGAGGCAAGAGAAACAAAAGCAAAAATAAACTATTGAGACTTAATCAAAATAAAAGGCTTCTGTACGATTAAGGAAACAATCAACAAAACTAAAAGGCAAAAAAATGGAATGGGAGAAGATATTTGCAAATGACATATCTGATAAAGGGTGCATATCCAAAATCCATAAAGGACTTATAAAATTCAACAACCAAAAAATGAATAATTCAATGTAAAAACTGGGCAGAAGGCATGAGTAGACACTTTCCCAAAGAAGACATACAGATGACCAACAGATAAATGAAAAGCTCCCCACCATCACCGATCAGGAAAATACAAATATATTGTTTTCACATTATATAATCAGGATTACATTCTCTTGGAAGATACGATGGTTTCCTCACTAATAAGGATCAAAGGTCTAACAATCATCTCAAACCACTGAGATAATCCAATTATAGCAGTTTTATAGATGATAAAATTGAGGATCTATACTGTTAATGCTGGTGTTGCCCTAAACTGACACAGTTTACCCATGACTGATCCCAAGAATTACTGGCGTATGAAAGAAAAGCCCCCCCTATGTCTCACATTTGGATCTTCCCTGGAGTGCGATTCACATGGCACTAACCATGAAATAAGGCAAAATCAAGTCTCTGCTATAACCACAGACTTATTAGATCCTCTCTCTGACTTATCCAACTTCTCCTACTTCTCATATTTCAGTATCAGTGTAACCCTTGTCTTGGGACGGTTTGTGAGGACTTCATCAAAAATACCAAGCTTAGGAATCGGAACTCAATTTTGAAATGTCACAGAGCTATTCAAAGAAGAATCAAGTTTCAACCCAAAGTTAAAATGAACTTACCCACTATGTTCTCTAGTCATTCTACAAGAGCTTGGTGTTGCAAGAACCAGATATTCTGGCTCACTCAATATTTCTGTCACTTTGACTCATTCTAGAAACCCCAGTCCATGCAGATGACAGAGTCACAGAAGAGAAGGCATTCTACTTATGAGTTTTCTCAAGGCTCCCTTCATGTCCCTGTTCCTCAGGCTGTAGATGAAGGGGTTCATCATTTGAGGGACAACAGTGTACATCATTGAAACCACTGCAGTGTTTCTGGAAGAGCTAGTGAGAGCAGAACTAATGTACACCCCCAAACCAGTCCCATAGAACAAAGACACAACTGACAGGTGAGACCCACAGGTAGAAAAAGCTTTATACTTCGTACCTGCTGATGGCATTCTCAAAACAGAAGACACTATCTGGGTGTAGGAGAAAATGATTCCACACAGAGGAATACCACCAAATATGCTGGTTGCAAAATATATCAGGATGTTATTGATGAGGGTGTCAGAACATGCTATCTTGATAACCTGAACAACTTCACAGAAGAAGAGAGGGATTTCAAGGTCTGTGCAGAAGGACAGATGCAACACCATCAGACTGTGCATCAGGGCATCCACAATGATAATAAACAGAGGCAGTAGAATCAAGAGGCCGCAGAGGTGGGAGTTCATGATGACTGTGTACCTCAGTGGATGACAGATGGCCACATAGCGGTCATAGGCCATTACTGCAAGAAGACTACTTTCTAAACTTGCAAAAATCAGGACAAAGCAGATCTGTGCGAGGCAGCCTGTGTAAGCGATGCTTTGATTCTGTGTTTGGATGTTCACCAGCATCTTTGGGATGGTGGTTGTGCTTAAACAGATGTCATTAATAGACAGATTGGAGAGAAAGAAGTACATGGGGGTGTGGAGATGGGAGTCATAGATGACAGCCAGGATGATGAGCAGGTTTCCCAGGATGGTGACCAGGTACATGGACAAGAACAGGATGAATAGGGGGAACTGCAGTTCTGGATTCTCTGTCACTCTCATGAGAAGGAAATCTGAAACATGTGTATCATTTCTGGGTTCCATATTGTTGATGAATCTGATGGAAAAGATGGAGTCAATCAAATGTGTGTTTCCTAGACCAGCAGGAAGAGCATCACTGCTGGCAAAAACCATCTTGGAATGGGATGGAGACTAATAGAGAGGAGTAAGAGATGGGTGCCTTCTGTATGTATATTATTCATTTTTTTAAAAAAAAAATAATAAAAACCTGAAGCTGATATAGCAGAGCATCAACAATTGTTAAGTCTGGAAAGGGTTAATGGGTAGTCATTTTTAAAAATTATACTGTTTATGATGCTGTTTCCTCATAACATTTGGTAATTATAGGGACACCTGGGTGGCTCAGTCAGTTAAGCATCTGACTTTAGCTTAGGTCATGATCACAGAGTACTAGGATTGAGCCCCATGTTGGGCTCCCCACTCAGTGGGGAGTCTTCTTTTCTCTCTCCCTCTCCCTCTGGCCCCCCGTTTCATGCTCTCTCTTTCAAATGAATAAATAAAATCTTTTTTTAAAAAAAAATAAAACATTTGAAATTTGATAATTTTATAAAAAGAAAAAGACTGGGGCACTTAGGTGGCTCAGTGGTTGAGTGTCTGCCTTTGGTTCATGTTGTGATCCTGGGGTCCTGGAACTGAATCCCGCAATTTCCCCAGATTTTCCCTCTGCCTATGTCTCTCTCTCTCTCTCTCTCTGTGTGTGTCTCTCTCTCTCCATCTCTCATGAATAAATAAATAAAATCTAAAAAAAAAAAAAAGAAACAGACTAGAAAGGCAGCTGAAGATTCTGTCTGGAGGGCACCTGGGTGGTGCAGTCAGTTAAGCATCCAATTTTTGGTTTTGGCTAAGGTCATGATCTCAGAGTACTAGGATTGGGCCAGGGTCCTGAGATCATGCCCTGCTTTGGGCTCCACACTCGGCGGGGAGTCTGCTCGAGATTCTCTCTCCTTCTCCCTCCCCCCTGCACTCACACACTCTTGCTCTTTCTCTGTAAAACAAACAAACAAATAATCTATCTGAATCTCCAGAGACCTCAGAGGCAGACAACTGAGATAATGCATAGATATGTCAAGAACCAAGAATAAGATAAACTTATCTAAATTTCCTGCCCTCTTACCACAAGATTGTAGGTAAATGTCAGAAAATTTTATAACAGTTACCATTATTTTTTAAAAGGCAAATTCCCACCACCACCAAAAAAATAAGTAAAAATCTAAAAAAACAAAAAACAGGCACCTGGGTTGTCAGTTTAATGCCTTCCTTTGGCTCAGGTTATGATCCTGGAGTCCCAGGATCAAGTCAAGCTTCCTGCTCAGCAGGGAGTCTGCTTCTCCCTCTGCCTCTCACCCCACTCCTGTGCTCATTCTCTATCTCTTTCTCTGTCTCTCAGACAGATAAACAAAATCCTTAAAAAAAAAAAAAAAAAAGGCAAATTTCTACTGGGTGGGGGGGGGAATGGTTCCTGGCCATAGAAGTGAATGAAAAGATATTAGTAAATGGAGTGACAGTAAAAAGCACAAGGAAACATGTGAAAAAAACAAGGCATGTGGGAAGACCAGGGTTAATTTGCTTTTAATCATTTGATGTAGGTACTCTCTTCACAGCTTCCCCTATATTAAAACATTTGCCCCCATTTCCGAACACTGCGTAGGGGATGTTACATTACCTGGTTGGCATCATAGTGGACTGATGATTGACATTTCTGATGTACCTTATGGAAGATGTGCTCTCAGGAAAGGCAGAAGGATTAAGTGAGATTCAGGTTCTTGAGCAAGAAGGATCATCTATAGGAGGAGGCTGAGCTGTACTACTTTTAAGGTTGGATGAGGTGGTCATAGGCAGATTATAGTCTCTATATCCCTAGAGGTTCAATTTCCAAAGCTCCTCATTAACCAAGCAATTTTATTGTCACAGACATCCCAGGGCAGTGTAAATCCTTAAAGACCAAGACTCTAGAACATCCTGAAATTCAGGATGGTTTTTTCTTGATCCCGGGAGACCAAGTGTACATCATGTCCATCTGGGTCTGTTCATCTCCATTTCAAATGCTTTGCAAATATTAACACACTATCCTTCTCTAATGGAATTTCAGTCTTATTTTTAGGTATTAATGAAGGGATCTCTACCCAGTGACATCAGTAAGCCTGATACTAATTTTAGTTGTGAAAATATACTTTGTATATATTGATATAAATAACACATTTTAAAATATAGCTGAATTGTAAAATGGGGAACTCTCAAAAGTTTTTCTTTTGGGGATCCCTGGGTGGCACAGCGGTTTGGCGCCTGCCTTTGGCCCAGGGCGCGATCCTGGAGACCCGGGATCGAATCCCACGTTGGGCTCCCGGTGCATGGAGCCTGCTTCTCCCTCCGCCTGTGTCTCTGCCTCTCTCTCTCTCTGTGACTATCATAAATAAAAAAAAAAAGTTTTTCTTCTAAGAGCCATTAATGTTTCCTGAAGCTTAATCTTCATTGTGTATATTCATACAATAATTCTATTTTATTTTTAGACCTTTTTGTCTCTAGTCAATGCAGAGAAATCTGTCACTTTTTTATGTCTGTAACTATTTTTCTAATTTTTTCACAATATTTTCCATTTATATATTTGTCCACTCTAGGAGACTGTGGGCTAAAATTATCTACAGAACTCATGTGAATTAGTAAGAAAAACATAAACAACTCAGTAGAAATAATATATATACTTAAAAGAAAGGGAAGTTGATGCCTGAAACCATAAAAATCCTAGAAGAAAGCATAGGCAGTAATTTCTCTGACATCAGCCATAGCAACATTTTTTCTAAACATGTGTCCCAAGGCAATGGAAACAAAAGCGAAATTAAACTATTGGGACTACACCGAAATGAAAAGCTTCCGCACAGCGAAGGAAAAAACCAACAAAACAAAAAGATAACCCACTGAATGGGAGAAGACATATCTGATAGGGGGTTAGTACCCAAAACATGCAAAGAACACAACTCAACAACATAAACATCAACTAATCCAATTGAAAAATGGGCAGAAGAATAGACATTTCTACAAGGAAGACATATAGATGGCCAACAGACACATGAGAAGATGCTCAACATCATTAATCATCAGGAAAATGCAAATCAAAGCCACAATGCTATGTCACCTCACACATGTCAGAATGACTAAATTAAAAAATACAAGGAACAACAGGTGTTGGCAAGGACGTGGAGAAAAAGGGACATATATGAGAATATTCCAACAGGTTTATTCATAATAACAGAAAACTAGTTACAAACTAAACTAATAACAGAAAACTAGTTACAAACAAAATTCCATCAATATTGTACAGGATACATACTTTGAAAAGTTGCCATATATCATGTAAAAACAGAGAATTAGAAATAAATTATTTACTTATGTGCCCAATAACATGATTAAATATTAAAGTACAATGATAAGAAAAACTATTAAGATGAAAACTAATATATTAAACTTATACAAGTTTGGAAGAGGCAAATTTATAAATTGAACAGGAATATATATTTAGGTGATAAGACAATGGCATTTAATTCTATTGCTAGTTTTATAAGGCTAATATGATAAAATATTGGAAATTTCATGGAATTCAACCCAAAAGAACTTCAAAGAAAATAAGCACACAAGTCAGAAGTGTCTGCACCTGGAACGGGGAGAGGGTGATGTGAGTAGCAGATCACGTAGGCAGTTCCTGGGGTGATGGCATTGTTCTTTTTAACCCCTAGATATGTATAAATGTTCTTATTACGTGATTTTTTAGTATATACAATATTAAAAAGCAAACTGAAGAAAAATCTGCCATTTTCCTAACTCTAAACACATTCTCCCATATGCTTTTATTTTTTTAAAATTTTTATCCCATATGCTTTTAATATTGAAGTCATGCATGTCAGACTTCAGAGGTCAATAGAATTTTACAGCGTTTATTAAAAATGCTCATCCAATATAAAGATTTTTTAATTCTTCACATTTTTAAATAAAAATGGGTTATGTTTCTAAAAAATCTCAAATATAGTTCTAAGTATAAAAATGCATGCACATTCCTCAAATGTCTCCCCAGAGGTTCAGAGTCGGTGGTTCTTGCTGGAGTCAGGCAACCTCAGCATGAACAAAGGTCTCAGGTGATTTACCTCCTTAGCTGTGCTGTGGGCTTCAACGAAGGAACCTTCTCCATAGAGATGCTGAGAGCCAGGCAGGAGCTGTTTCTCAGATGTGGTGCTGAAAATAAAACCTTCACCCAACCTCCCATAACAATAGAACTTCTCCAGCAATTCCTTTGATTCTCCTGAGAACTTCACTATTTAACCCTTTCCCCACAGAGGTGATTCTAACCCATGGACCTTCTTTTCTGTGTTTATGGGGAAAGTGCTGTGCCTAATCTTGACAATTCCCCTTTTCTCCACTCTTACACTCAATATCTCCTTGTTAAAAAAATTTTTTTCTCCATAGAATATCTATGCTAATAAAGACATATTTAAAATATTTGTTGGGGGAGTGGTGTCTGGGTTCAGTCAGTTAAGCGTCTGTCTTCTGCTCAGGTCATGATCCTACTAGAGTCTTGGGATCAAGCCCCAGGTGGAGATCCCTGCTCAGCGAAGAGGCTGCTTCTTTCTCTCTTTCCCTTTGCCCCGCCCCCTCATGTACACATGCTCTCTCTCAAATAAACAAATAATAAAATATTTGTTAGGGCACTTGGGTAGCTTAGTCACTTGAGTCTGCCTTCAGCTCCGGTCATGATCCCAGAGTCCTGGGATCCAGTCCTGCAGGCAGCTCCCTGCTCAGCAGGGAGTCTGCTTCTCCCTCTGCCCTTCACCCCTGCTTGTGACCTCTCTCTCTCTCTCTCTCCCTCTCTCATTAAGTAAAATCTTAAAAAGAAAACATATAGGCTATAAAAGACCAATGCCACTAATAGTGCATGAGGGGTTCTTTTCCTCCACATCCTTGCCAACACCTACTGTTTCTTGTGTCGTTGATTTAGCCAAGGAATGTTATATTCTTGGCAACTACTTCAGAGGTAGGGAATGTAGAGGGGTGCTTGGGTGGCTCAGTCAGTTAACACTCAATTTTTGGTTTCTACTTAGGAGGTTACCTCTGGGTCATGAGAACAAACCCCACAACAAGTTCTCTGCTCAGCAGGAAATCTGTTTGACAATCTCTCTCTGTCCCTGGATCTGTTCTCAAGCATTCACTCACATGGTCTCTTGTACTCTCTCTCTCTCTCTCAAATAAATAAATCTTTAAAAAAAAAAAAAAAGACCTATAAGAGGGGCACCTGGGTGGCTCAGTCAGTGAAGCATCTGCCTTTGGCTCAGGTCATGATTTCAGGGTCCTGTGATCAAGCCCCACATTGGTTCCCACCTCAGTGGGGAGTCTGCTTCTCCCTCTCCCTCTGCCTCTCTCCTACTTGTGCTCTCTCTCTCTCTCACTCAAATGAATAAATAAAAATTCTTTTAAAAAACCAAAATACGGGATCCCTGGGTGGCGCAGCGGTTTGGCGCCTGCCTTTGGCCCAGGGCGCGATCCTGGAGACCCGGGATCGAATCCCACGTCGGGCTCCCAGTGCATGGAGCCTGCTTCTCCCTCTGCCTTTTATCTCTGCCTTGTCTCTGCCTCTCTCTCTCTCTGTATGACTATCATAAATAAATAATAAAAAAAATTTTAAAAAAATTAAAAAACCAAAATACCTATAAGATATGGAACACAATGACAGCAATTAAATCTTGTGGAGTACTTGCTAGTTGTCAAACATTGTCCTAAGTGTTTGTAATGCTTATGAGGGTGGATTTCTCAGTAGGAGTTACATTCCATGTGATCAGGAATCATTTTCCCACAGTAAGAATTTCCCATTAGCAAGAATTAGATTAAGTAGATGGCATAGGATCCTATTCTCAGGGAATAAATTAAAGGGGATATATTCCACATGACTCAATGCAATGCCAAGTAACAACAGAGCCAGAGTTAAAGAGTCAGATTTCTGTATCCCAGCATGGTATCTGGATAAGGCCTGAATCTGTTGCAGTCATCTGTGTCCATGAGGGGAACTAGTCCAAGATAAAACCATTACATGGAAAAATAAATAAATTTACCTCTACATTCCCTACCTCTGAAGTAGTTGCCAAGAATATAACATTCCTTGGCTAAATCAACGACACAAGAAACAGTAGGTGTTCGCAAGGATGTGGAGAAAAAGAACCCCTCATGCACTATTGGTGGCAATGCAAACTGATACAGCTGCTGTGGAAAACAGTATGGAGGGTCCTCAAAAAGTTAAAATAGAACTACTCTATGATCCAGTAATTGCACTATTGGTATTTACCCAAAATATATAAAAACACTAATCGAAAGGGATAAATGCACCCCGATGTTTACTGCAGCATTACTTACAATAGTCAAACTATGAAAGCTACTCAAATGTCCACTGATAGATGAATGGATACAGATGATGTCATATGTGTATACATACATAATATTCCATTGTATACATACAATATTCATCACATATCTATATATAATATAGATGGACAGATAAAATGGAATATTATTCAGCATAAAGAGAAATTAAATTTTGACATTTGTAACAACATGGCTGGAGCTAAAAGGTATCATGCTAAGTGAAAGATGTCAGATGGAGAAAGACAAATGCCATATGATTTAACTTATATGTAGAATTTAAGAAACAAAACAAATGAGCAAAGGAGAGGAGAGAGAGAGGCAAACCAAGAAACAGACTCTTAACTATAGAGAATAAACTGATGGTTACCAGGGGGAGGTGGAAGGGGGGAATGGTGAGATAGATGATAGGGATTAAGAAGTGCATTTGTTAGAACTGGGTGTTCTTTGGAAGTGTTGAATCACTGTATTGTGTACCTAAAGCTAAAATAACACTATATGTCACCTAACTTGAATTAAAATAAAAACTTTTTAAAAAAGAATATAACATTCTTTATTGTTTGTGTCTCTTAGAATCAGGGTTACCTTCTTTTGGCAGAAACAGAGATTTTTTTTCCCACTAATTAAGATTAACTGTATCACCATTATCTCAAACTACTCAGATAATAATATTATACAATTTTATAGATGATGAAACTGAGTGTGGTAGATGTTGATAGTGCCTTTGCACAGATACAGTTTGCCAGTGACCACTCTGCAAAATTACAAAATTAGGTATAAAAGATCAATTCCTCCCACGTTTCATAGTAGGCTAATTTTTGAGGTGCAATTCAAATGGTGCAATCTATGCAATTGGTAGAATTATGACTCTATGACCATAGACTTATTTGGATCCACTCCATGATTTATTCAACTTCTTAACTTTTCTTCTTCCTTGAATATCCAAACAAAACTCACTGTATGCCCTGCCTCAGGTTCAGCTCTATGGACCTGATCAAAGAAACTGAGTTTGATAATGTAATTCATTTTTGAAACATCACAGAGGTATTCAAAGAACAAATCAAGTTTCAACCCAAAGTTAAAATGAACTTACCAAAAAATAAAAATAAAAAATAAAAAATAAAAAAATAAAAAAAAATAAAATGAACTTACCCATTATGTTCTCTAGTCATTCTACAAGAACTTGGTGATGCAAGAACCAGATATTCTGGCTCACTCAATATTTCTGTCACTTTGACTCATTCTAGAAACCCCAGTCCATGCAGATGACAGAGTCACAGAAGAGAAGGCATTCTACTTATGAGTTACCTCAAGGCTCCCTTCATGTCCCTGTTCCTCAGGCTGTAGATGAAGGGGTTCATCATTTGAGGGACAACAGTGTACATCATTGAAACCACTGCAGTGTTTCTGGAAGAGCTAGTGAGAGCAGAACTAATGTACACCCCCAAACCGGTCCCATAGAACAAAGACACAACTGACAGGTGAGACCCACAGGTAGAAAAAGCTTTATACTTTGTACCTGCTGATGGCATTCTCAAAACAGAAGACACTATCTGAGTGTAAGAGAAAATGATTCCACACAGAGGAATACCACCAAATATGCTGGTTGCAAAATATATCAGGATGTTATTGATGAGGGTGTCAGAACATGCGATCTTGATAACCTGAATAACTTCACAGAAGAAGAGAGGGATTTCGAGTTCTGTACAGGATGGATGCAACACCAACAGATTGTGTATCAAGGCATCCACAATGCTAATAAACAGAGAGAGAAGAATCAAGAGGCCACAGAGGTGGGAGTTCATGATGACTGTGTACCTCAGTGGATGACAGATGGCCACATAGCGGTCATAGGCCATTACTGAAAGAATACAACTATCCAAACTTGCAAAAACCATGACAAAGCAGATCTTTGTGAGGCAGCCTGCATAAGTGATGCTCTGGTTCTGTGTATGGATGTTCACCAGTATCTTTGGGATTGTGGTTGTACTTAAACAGATGTCAGTAAATGACAGAATAAAAAGAAAGAAGTACATGGGGATGTGAAAATGGGAGTCAGAGATGACAGCCAGGATGATGAGCAGGTTTCCCAGGACAGTGACCAGGTACATGAATAGGAACAGGATGAAGATGAGGGACTGCAGTTCTGGATTCTCTGTCACTTCCATGAGAAGAAATTCTATAATGACTGTTTCATTTCTAGGTTCCATGTTGTTGATGAATCTGATGGAAATTATATGGTAACAAGACAATGAAATGTTGGCTCCTGGGCAAGTAGCAAGAATATCACCAAGCACAAGCACCATGTTGGGAAAAGAAGAAGTCAAATGGAGAGATGCCTTCTCTTTACCTATTATATTGTTATTTTTTTCAAAAATATTTGGAGTGCCTCGGTGGCTTAGTGGTTGAGCATCTGCCTTTGGCTCAGATTGTGATCCCGGGGTCCTGGGATTGAGTCCCACATCAGGCTCCCACAGAAAGACTGCTTCTCCCTCTGTCTCTGTCTCTGCCTCTCTGTGTGTGTCTCTCATGAATAAACAAAATTTAAAAAAAAAAGAGCTTCTACAATTATTTAAAAAAAGAAAAGGAAAAATATTTAAAGTTAATAAAGCTATGAGTCAGGATTTATTAATCCTGGAAAGGGTTGAAGAATCATCATTTTTTAAATTAGGCTATTTTTTAATTTGGTGACTTCATTAGAAGAAACAGGTAGTGAGACTGATAAGTCTATCTGTATCTCAACCCCCTTACACAGAGACCTCACAGCCTGGCAACAGAGATAACACAACAGTATATCATAAAACTCAGAATTGGGAGATAAAGGGAAACTGCCCAAGTCATCTTTCAGAAACTAGTAGAATGATTAAGCAAATGTTATAACAATCACCAATTTGCAAATAAGCATGTTCCTGCTGAGAAGGAAATTAGTCTTTTTCCTTATAGAAAGAGTAGGAAACCGGCAGAATGATAACTCTTTAGGGATTGGAGAAAAGATACAGGGAACATGTCAAGAAAATAGAAGACAGACAAGAGGCAAATAGATGTCTTGATTCTAATCATCTTATTCATGTACTCTTCACAGTTTCGGCTGGATAAACTTGTAGTAACATATATGCCCTTATTTCCAAACACTAACTAGAGGACATCAGGTTACCTAGGTGACATCACTGTGGAATGGTACGGAACATCTCTGCTAGATGTTGGATGATGGAGACTGGTACTGTATTGGTAGGAAGAGGAGAGGGATGGACTGAAGCATCAAGCTCCTGGGAGAGAGAGATCACTATCAGGGCAAGGCACAGGTATGCTGTTTCTTTCCTGGGGCAGGACTGTTGAGCGAGGTTTGTAGTCTCTGTACCTCTGGGGGATCAATATCCAAAGCTCTTCATTAGCCAAACAATTATATCATCATTCTGATCCTGGAGCAGTCTGGGGATTGAGTCTGGCATCAGGCTCCCCGCATGGAGCTCGCTTCTCCCTCTGCCTATGTCTCTACCTCTCTGTGTGTGTCTCTCATGAGTAAAACCTTTATAAAAAAAAAAAAAAAACATTCACAATGTTGCATGACCATCACCACTATCCATTTCCTGAACGTTTTTATCATCCCAAACAGAAACTCTGTACCTGCTAAATGATAACATTTTCTCCAACCAGCTATCAGAAGGAACTTAACATTTTGCAATATAAATGATTTCAGACTTCTGACCTTCAGACTACAGCAAAATACATTCATGTTGTTTAAAGCTCTAAATTTGTAACATGTTACAATGACAATAGGCAACTAATACATGACATTTCTCAACTCGGGATGATGATAAAAACAACTTCTTCTGGATGTCTCCTTGGAAAGATTATGTTTGTGTTGCAAAGAAACCCAAGGAGAGGCCATTAGTCTTTGTTTCTGGGTCTGAAAAGCCTCTGCACTGCTGCAGGCATCAGTGACCACCTGAACAGCCCTAAAAAGCAAATAGTAACACATGGCAGAGTGAAATGCAGCTCTGTGGTTCTGTGCCTGGTCCTACCCAATCCCTGAAGTTTTTGTTAGGAAAGATCATTGTTTTTATCATTTGACCCCACTGGAGCTGAGAATTCTAACTTAATACCACTGGAGGCATGCATCCTCACTAATTGAGGTGAAGTATCTCAAATCTTCCCAAAATATAAGCTAATATAATTATGCCAATTTTGTAGATGAGGAAACTGAGTTTAGAGAGTTGAGATAAATTGTCAAAGGCCACATAGCCATGTTTTAGTGGAGGTAGGATTCAAACCCAACTGGTCTGATTTCAAAATTCTTACCCTTAAAAAAAATTATTACCCTTAACCATTTCATCTCCAGTTTCATATATTCAAAGTTGGTCAGGCTGTCCGGATCACACATTATTTCTCCATCAAACCCCAGCAGTGTAAGCCCAAAGCAACTGACACATTAATGGAAACATGATATTCTAGAAATCAGTTTCCTCAAAGCCCCCACCATATCCTTGTTTCTCAGACTATAGATAAAGGGATTCATCATGGGGGTGACCACAGTGTACATCACTGATACTACTGCACTCTTCCTGGAGGAGTGTGTAGCTGCGGAACTAAGGTACACCCCAAAACCTGTCCCATAGAACAAAGAAACAACTATTAAGTGTGACCCACAGATGGAAAATGCCTTATACTTTCCACCAGCTGATGGGATTTTCAGGACAGAGGAAACAATTTGAGTGTAAGAGATAATTATCCCAGAGAGAGGAATAACACCCAACAAGCTGGTCACTAAATACACAAGAATATTATTTATGAGGATATCGGAACAGGCAAGCTTGAGAATATGAGCTAATTCACAGAAAAAGTGGGGAATTTCCTGGTCTGTGCAGAAGGACAGCCGCAACGCCATCAAAGTGTGGAGAAGGGCATCCAAAACACTAATAAGGAAGGACAGTAGAACCAGCAGCCTACAGAGTTTGGGATTCATGATGACATTGTACCTCAATGGGTGACAGATGGCCACAAATCGATCAAAGGCCATCATTACCAGTATTCCATTTTCTAATCCAGCAAAAGTCAGGACAAAGCAGATTTGTGTGAGACAGCCTGTGTAAGTGATGGATTTGCTGTGTGTCCGGATGTTTACAAGCATCTTTGGGATTGTTGTGGTGGTGAAACAGATGTCAACAAAAGACAAATTGGAGAGGAAGAAGTACATGGGGGTGTGGAGGTGGGAGTCATACAGAATGGCCAGGATGATGAGCAGGTTCCCAAGCACTGACACCAGGTACATAGACAGGAACAGGAAAAATAGAAGGGGCTGCAGTTCTGGATCCTCTGACAGTCCCAGGAGGAGGAATTCTGTAGGATCTGAGAGGTTTCCTGATGTCATGTTGCTGAGGGTCTGATAGAAAAGATGGAGGTGACAAGAAAACAAAACTTAAGAGAAACTTTCTTAAACATGCCTGTCTTTTCTGCTTCCCTCTCTCCCCACTTGACCTCTCCTTTTCTTGCTCTGTTCCCTTCGACACTTCCCTCTGCACTATCCTGTCCTAAGTTTTTATTTCCTATCAATTCTTTGTCAAGTAGGGTACTTAAGAAAAGAGGAATGGAACATTATCCTGTTAAGATGCCTGCAAGAAAATTCTAGAATGAAATTATTAAAGCTGTATTACAGAATACAGTTTGAGAAAATACAGCCTATGGGCAAGATCCAGTAAATAAGGTTTATTAGAACGTAGCCATTCATTTGTATATCATCCTTGGCAGATTGCACGCTACGCTACATCTCAGTTTGAGCTGAGTAGTTGTGAGAGGCCATATGGCCCACAAAATATAAACTATTTACCATCTGGCTCCTTGCTGAAAACGTCTACCTACCTCTTGTCTAGAAGCCTGATTAAATTCAGGTTCTTTTGGTGGTGGAGGGGCAAATACTTTAAAATATTCTCATGAGGAAACATACTGTCTTGTTTCTTGTAATAACTATCGCCTTGATCCATTCATTCATTGGGAGTTAAGGGTGCCTGGGTGCCTCAGCAGTTAAGCACAGGCTCAAGGCGGGATCCTGGAGTAGTACCGGGATCGAGTCCCACATCGGGCTCCCTGCATGAAGCCTGCTTCTCCCTCTGCCTGTGTCTCTGCCTCTCTCTTTCAGTGTCTCTCATAAATAAATAAAATCTTTTTTAAAAAATTCATTGAGTTACAAAATCTTGATGTTCTAGTTCTTTCATGTATTGGCTAAAATACTTTCATAAAGAGGAACTTTTCCTAATTATATAAGTGGACACCTTAGGGTTATTCTTAGAAGGCAGGATACATCTTGATTCCTGTATTCATCATTTGTTAAAATAATGAAATGATTTTCAGCATGATACACAATGTTCATCTTCACATAATTTGCCATCTTTGGCCAATCAAAACTACAACATCTTTGGCCCTTCTGAAACAAACCAGTGTCAGTTCTATTTTTACTCTGGCATGAAAGTTGGGGTGCCTGGGTGAGTGGCTTAGAGGGTTAAGTGTCTACTTTTGGCTCAGGTCATGATCTCCGGGTCATGGGATCCTGCCCCACATTGGGCTCAGTGGGGAGTTTTTTTTTTTAACAAGATTTTATTATTTATTCATGAGAGGCACATGAAAGAGAGGCAGAGACATAGGCAGAGGGAGAAGCAGGCTCCATGCAGAAAGCCCAATGTGGGACTCCATCCCAGGACCCCAGGACCAGCCCTGAGCCAAAGGCAGACATTCAACCTTGAGCCACTCAGGCATCCCTCAGTGGGGAGTCTGCTTCTCTTTCTTTCTCTGCCTCTCCTCCTGCTGATTCTTTCTTTGTGTCTGTCTCAAATGAATAAATAATAAAATCTTTAAAAAACACAAAACTTTGGCATAAAAGTTGTTCTATACTATCAATGCCTTGGTCTTCAGACTCCCATACCTGTGAGCTCCCACACAGAATGCATTGGCCAACATCAAAACAGAGCACATCTGTAGGACCTGAAGTTTAGAAAATGCTGCTGGCTCAAAGAGAGCCTTGTATGAATCTGTCAGGAGTTACACATGTGTGCATATAAGCATATTGCATATGTTCATATAATTAAGACACTGGGCACAGGGGTTCTGCTCCAGAGCTGCTCAGGGACCCAAGCTGATGGGGACCCCACAGTCACTTGTAGTTATATTATTTGGAACATGTGGCCTTGCTAGTCATGATTGTGGTGGATTTATAATGATTCTTTGATTCTTTGATTTATGGATTCTTTTCACTTACAGAAAGAGAAAGATAAATAGGCTGGGAAAATATGTTGCTATAATCTCTCTCCAGTAGTTGAAGGTTAAATGTCCCTCTCTAAAGCTAGAATGAAGCACTTTTTTTCTTTAACAGAATAGAGGGAGAGAATGATATATAAGGGGTCTGAAATGAATAAAATTTTTAAGTGTGTTATCCTCATAATCTTAGAGAGGAAGTATCTCTCAGCTAAACCTGATATCGAGGCCACCAAACACTTGAGCCCCCAGATAGACTGGTAGGTAGAAAGAAGGAAAGAGAAGCAAATATACCGGGATGATTATACTTTTGGGTAGCATGGGGACTTATAGTAATAAATGCAAAATGTTTGACATGGCACACTAGTAACACTTCAGTGGGTTTTATCTAATTATCTCTACATTTGGAAGATATAAATGACATTCAATTTTAGAGGTTCCTTACCTCTTTCTCACTGGTATTTTCCAAAATAAACACATGTCTTTTCTGCTTAATGCTCTTTGACCACATAATGGAGGGGAAAAAGGAAAAAATAAAAGAATGCAAGGAAACAAGGAGGAGGGATAATTAATTCCAAAAATATTCAAATGTTAATGGAAGTCATTAGAGTCAAGTTCTGTGCTTAGATTAATAATCTGGATAGATATACCCTTTTATAAACTTAATTAATACATACCCCATAATGTCTTGTCTCTCCCATCATTCTTTTCCTTCAGTTCCTGGAAGTGAAATTTAACTTCTCTTTATCCAGTAGCATAGATTCCTCCTCTTTTGTCTTAAGCCATGTCTATCAATTATCATAGATAACATAGAATTTTATCTTAAAAGTTCTCATCACAAGAAGCAAATATGTGACCATATGATGGATGTTATAGAAAATTATTCTGGGGGATCCCTGGTTGGCGCAGCGGTTTGGAGCCTGCCTTTGGCCCAGGGCGCGATCCTGGAGACCCGGGATCGAATCCCACGTCGGGCTCCCTGCATGGAGCCTGCTTCTCCCTCTGTGTCTCTGCCTCTCTCTCTGTGTGTGACTATCATGAATAAATAAATAAAATCTTTAAAAAAAAAGAAAATTATTCTGGTAATCATTTTGCAACATTTACAAATATCAAGCCATTACGCTGTACACCTAAAACTATTACAATGTTCTATCTCAAAGAAAAATGGGCATTAACGAGGGCACATGATGAGGTGAACACTGGGTGTTCGTAAATTGAATTTAAATAAAAATCTTAAAATTGTATTTAAAATAAAGAAAATGTTAAGAGTAAGCCATAGATCAGACTCTCCTTCCTGTTACTCCTGATTTGGCCACCTCAGCCCCTGGTTCAGGGGAGAAGTCCCATACGGACCAACTCAGGACTGACTCTAGACCTCTCCTATCCCATCTGGCTTACCCAGATTCCTAAGAAATTGATCATGATGCCCCCAAAAGAGGCAATAAGGGATTGATATGAGCTGGCAGTGTCTAAGCATCTGCCTACCATTCTCATGAATTAAAGGAATCTCTGTAATGATAGCTCAAATATGATAGAATCACAAGATGCATACAGTGAACACACCTAATATGAGCCCTTTGCTTCACAAATTGAGACCCTGAACAGAGCGAATTTTTTCCTGGAGATAAACAAAGGATCATAAAAACCACCTACGGATAAGACTTAAAACATAGATACTCCTTGGTTTAATCAAGAACTTCGCCACCCCCCCCTCCAATTATAAGATGGATCTGCGATATGGGAAGTTCCCTAAAACTGAACAGATTCAATTTTCTCATTTTTATAATGGGAACTACTATAAAAGATATACAAAGGTATTGCAGAAAGCACCAAACACAATGGGGCCTTGCAATGACTTTTCCTATCACTTTTGGTTTTAGCTCACGACAAGTCTAGATAATGTCTAGAAGGGAAACAGAGTAAAAGAGGCAAAGAGGGAGGACACCCCAAGAATATAATCTCAGGGCTGAAAGAGGGATGTATTCAAATCCTCAGTGGGAGCCCTCACTAATGAAAGAGAAAGGAAATAATCTAAACAAACATCAGTATGGGAATACATACATAAGTTATGGCATAGTCATGGTACTCCGTGTTATTTTAATATTTTATACAATAATATCATCCTTAAGTTTTTAAATGTTCATTATTTTTTAAATATGCAAATCTAAATATTTACATTAGTCCTAGCTGTAAAAAATCATTTTTTTGGTTTTACAGTGTCTTTTCTATGTTTATCAAGACTGGCACAATGGGACACCTGGGTGGCTCAGTGGTTAAGCGTCTACCTTTGGCTCAGTGTGTGATCCTGGAGTCACAGGATGGAGTCCCGCCTGCCGCATCAGGCTCCCTGCATGGAGCCTGCTTCTCCCTCTGCCTATGTTTCTACCTCTCTCATGAATAAATAAACAAAATCTTAAAAAAAAGACTGGCACAAGAACTGGTTTATTAATTTTAACATACATTCTCACATCAATGGGCATTTGGGTTAATGACAATTTTTTTCTATAGTAGAGAAGTATTTGTCAGACATGTTCACAACTCAGTTTTAAACTACCCATGGCAAATATCCACCAATTCCTTCTTCCCTCTGGGAGGGGAGAAGAGGAATAATAACAGAGGATTTGTCCATGATAATACATAGCTATCCCTGTCTGAAGGCAAAGAAAGGTCTTTCTATGTGGGATCTGATACTCAACTTTAATGTGTATGTATAATACTTTAGTATTTTTTAAAAAGTGTCTGAAGCTAATATGGCCAAAATGTCAGCATTAATTTTGGAAAAGCGGTTGCATGGCTATTTATTTTACTGCTCACTGTGCTATTTTGATGGTTTAAAATATTTTAAATATTGATGGTTTAAAATATTATATTTTCCTTAAGAGTTTTCAAAGAAAGACTGGAAAGGTAGATTGATGGGTTTCTACCTCCTCTTTCAAGGTCCTCACAGATAAGAAGTAGGGATAAGACTTGAGTTCTCTAAGGATAATAGCTGGAATCAGATATGGGAAAACTGAGAAGCCAAACTCACCCATCCTAGTCCCAATCGCAGCCAAAAAATAAAAGTGAGGGAAACCAGGGAATTGTAGAATAATTTGTCCAATTTCTGAAGGGGCTAATTCATGTTCAGGTAGGGAAAGAGTCCCTGGAATTTAAAAGGCAGAGTAAAAGCCAGAAACACAACTGACTGCAAATTCAATATTAACTTAATCCTACCAAACTATCTCTAACCTCTTGGATGTCTTCCAGATAGGTAGATTTTTTAAAAATTGTTCAATTTCTCACAGTATTTGTTAGAGCACATCAGATTACCTTGAAGTCACCAACGAGTATTTCACTTTTCCTCTAAATATTGAAGGATAGTGGGAAAGTGTCCCCAGGAAGGGCAGAGGGATCATGTAAGGCAGTTGGGTTCTTGGGCAAGAGAGATCATCTCTGGAGATTCAGATGTATTTTCTGACATGAGCAGGTCTTTAAGGGGAGTGGTCACAGGTAGACTGTTATCTCTGTGGCCCTGGGAGCTCAATTTCCAAAGCTCCTCATTAGCCCAATATGTACTGTCATTTCTTCCCCAAGGTATTTCAAATCCTTAAGGATAACAGCTCATAGAAAGAATTCCTGGATGACCAGATTTCCTGACCCTGAGGACAGGTATGCCTCATTCTCTTCCCACATGTTTCCTCTCACCTCCAGGCAAGGAATTTTATTCTTGGATTTCTTGGATCTGACCTTAAGAGAACTGATGAGCTTTTCATTACACCAATTCCCAGCTTTCTCTGAGTCAGATTATCACTGGAAGAGTAGCAAAGCGGTCTTTAACTCCCCATAGGGAAAGACTGGGGATGCAGAGCATGTATCATGGGATCATTTCCCACAAAGTCACTGTAAAAAAAATTTTGTTAACTCAAGTCCCTTCATGAGTGAGGTTAGTACTATAATAGGAAAGAGTGCAAAGAAACCAATTTACTAGTTACTTGGGCAAGGTTTTGGAGGTTGCCTGGAAATTAGACATCAAAACCACCAATCTTAGAGATCACAAAAAATACCATCCAGAAGGAAGCAGGTTATAAATTAA
Source organism: Vulpes lagopus (assembly GCF_018345385.1). NCBI lineage: Eukaryota > Metazoa > Chordata > Mammalia > Carnivora > Canidae > Vulpes > Vulpes lagopus. The sequence goes on from NC_054830.1 coordinate 6,608,725, forward strand.
TTTTATTAATATTGGAAAACTGAGAGCTATACAGGACTCTGTACAAGCTTCTAGTAAGTGCAAAACTAGTTCAAAATTTAAAGAAGTTTTTAAAATTAAAAAAATAAAAATATGGTCCTACATCATATACACAAAAATTACCAAAATAAAAAACAATGTAAAATATTACCAAGATAGCAGTCATGCATTTGGAACAACCACTTTCTAAAACTGTTTGGTTGTGTTGAATTAATGTGATCATATGTATTCCCTGACTCAGAAATTGCACTCCTACAATAGACCCAATAAAAATATGTACACCTGTGAACTAAAACATGTATAAGAATGTTCATGGCAGAATTACTTGTAAAATACCAATTATAGGGCTCCTGGGTGACTCAGTCAGTTAAGCATCTGCCTTTGGCTCGGTCATAATCTCAGAGTCCTGGGATTGAGCCCTACATTAGGCTCACTGCTCATCAGGAGGTCTGCTTCTCCCTCTGTGCATACTCTTTCTCATGCTCTCACTCTCTCTCAAATAAATAAAATTTTATGCAGACTGGCATAGCCGCTCTGGAAAACAGTGTGGAGGCTACTCAAGAAGTTAAACATAGACCTACCCTATGACCCAGCAATTGCATGACTGGGTATTTACCCCAAAGATACTGATATAGTGAAACACCAAGACACCTGTGCCTGGAAGGAGCCTCAGTGTCCATCAAAAGATAAATGGATAAAGAAGATGTGGTTTATGTATACAATGGAATATTACTCAGCCATTAGAAATGACAAATACCCACCATTTGCTTCAATGTGGATGGAACTGGAGGGTATTATGCTGAGTGAAGTAAGTCAATCGGAGGACAAACGTTATATGGTCTCATTCATTTGGGGAATATAAATAATAGTGAAAGGGAATAGAAGGGAAAGGAGAAGAAATGGGTAGGAAATATCAGAAAGGGAGACAGAACATGAAGACTCCTAACTCTGGGAAACGAACTAGGAGTGGTGGAAGGTGAGGAGGGCGGGGGGGGGGGTAAATGGGTGTCAGGCACTGAGGGGGGCACTTGATGGGATGAGCACTGGGTGTTATGTGTATGTTGGCAAATTGAACACCAATAAGAAATAAATTTATTATTAAAAAATAAATAAATAAATAAATAAATAAATAAGCAAAAACAAAAAAAAAACCAGCAACCAGTTGTGAAACCAATGACTAAAAATAAATAAATAATTAAAAAGCCACGTGAAAAAAAATAAATTTTAAAAATTGAAAAAAACAAAATCTTTAAAAAATGCTACTCCAAAAAAAATGATACTCCAAAATAATACTCCCAATTATAAACAACCCAAATGTCCAGAACAGGTACAGGGATTGTGCATATTCATAAAATGGGAAGCTATGTGTCAGTGAGAATAAAACTACTAAAGAAAAAACAGACGCCTGGGTGGCTCAGTGGTTGAGAGTCTCCCTTTGGCTCAGGGCATTATCCCGGAGTTCCAGGATCGAGTCCCACATCGGGCTCCCTACAGGGAGCTTGCTTCTCCCTCTGCCTATGTCTCTGCCTCTCTCTATGTGTCTCTCGTGAATAAATAAAATCTTAAAAAAAAGAAAATAGATGAATCTCACAAATACAATGCTGGTCAGAATCCAGTTGCAAATGACAATATATCAGGCATAATGTCAAAAACCAGTGACTCTTATACTTTGGCATGCAAAATATCTCAATAAAGCTGTTAAAAACGCATGATTCTCGGGCACATGGCCAGTTTGGTTAGTGGAACATGCAACTCTCGATATGAGTTTGACCCCTGCATTGGGTGCAGAGATGACTTAAAAATAAAATCTCTTAAAAATGCATAGAGTACACATGTTCTGGTGGCAGGAATTAGGGTGATTAGTGAGCGAAAAGGAAGCACTGAAGGAAGATTCTCAGTGCTGACAATGTTCTACTTCTTGGCCAGTGTGCGTAGTAGTTAATAGTTATTTCTACCCTGTCAGAAAGTCTTGGGGTTGTACATTACTTAACAATATCTTAAATGTAGATGATGTGCTGTGAAAAGTACAGAATTTCAAGGAGGATTTACCGCTCACAATTTTGGTGGGAAGGTTCATTATAGACCCTGGTGTCAGGAAATGGTAGGTTAAGAGACATGATTTGGATGACTTGTAAACACAAAGTCTTTATCTAAAAGGTAAATATTAAACACACCTCCATCCTGGTACTCCAGTAGCAATTTAATTTTTTAATTATATATAAAAATTTATATAACAACCTGACATGGGTTATGTTGGTAAATGATAGCATTTGTGAATAAAATTTCCCTCCCAACTCGCGTGCATGCACAGGTGCATGCACACACACAAACACTGTGCACATGGCAACTTAAAACATTGTGTTAATTCTTCTCAATTAACAAGTCTTGAAGACACTACAAAAGTTTTTACTTTCAGTATTGAGTGGTCACATATTGAAGGGATAAATAAAGGATTTATTACAGTCATTGCATAACTTATAGTTCACCCACAGATCTTTTATTCAGAGGCATTTTCCATTCTTTAGATCCAGTTTCTCTGCAGTCAGCATTTGCTTGTATACCTTAAAGATTGAGAGTTCACCGAATACTATTGCACATGGACATTACTAAGACTTTTGTCCCCCATGAGTGCTCTCACGATGCCGCCGAAGGGTTAATAGCTTACTGAAAGCACGCCCACAGACATTGCATTGATAGGGCTTTTCACCAGTATGGACTCTCTTGTGCACAGTAAGATTACACCTTACACTGAAGGTTTTCCCACATTGATCACACTCATAGGGTTTCTCTCCAGTGTGAGTTCTTATGTGTATTGTAAGGGATACATGCCTCGCAAAAGCTTTTCCACAATCACTACATTTGAAGGGTTTCTTTTCCCTGGTGTGCTTTTTCATATGTCTCCTATAAGATAAGAGACCACTGAAGGGTTTTCCACATTCCTTACACTGATATGGTTTCGATCTCGTGTGAATTTTCTTGTGCAAATTGAGTAAAGATTTCAATCTAAAGGCTTTCCCACACTGGTTACATTCAAAGGGTTTCTCTCCAGTGTGAATTCTCATGTGTTCTTTAAGGCATGAGCTATCCCTGAAGGCTTTCCCACAGTCATTGCACATACATGGTTTCTTTCCAGCATGCATTTTCTTGTGCACATTAAGATTACAGCTCATTCTAAAAGTCCTCCCACACTGATCACATGTGTAAGGTTTCTCGCCAGTATGTATCCGCAGGTGTGCCTTCAGGGATGACAGACTACTTAATGCTTTTCCACAGTGGCTACACTCAGTGGACTCCTCTCTCGAGTGAATTCTCTTATGTCTTGTAAGGTATGAAAGAATACTGAAGGTTTTCCCACAATCATCGCAGACATAGGGCTTCTCTCTGGTATGTGTTACCTTATGCGTGGTAAGCCTAGAGTTTCTACTGAAGGTCTTGCTGCACTGATTACATTTGTAGGGTTTGTTCTTTGAATGGGTTCCTTCATGTTGTTTGAGAAGTGAACTATCTCTGAAGGTTTTTCCACAATCACGGCATTCATAGGGCTTCTCCCCAGTGTGAATTCTTTTGTGCCGTGTAAGGTAAGAACTTGAACTGTAGGCTTTCCCACATTGGTCACATTTGAAAGGTTTTTCTCCACTGTGGGTTCTCATGTGCAATGCAATGGATGAGCGGTTCTGTAATACTTTACCACACTGGCTACATTGAAAAGATTTCTCCCTGATCCAAGTTTTTTCATGCTTAAGGTATAATATTGAATTTGAGACTTTCTTAGAGTCAGTGCATTCATAGGATCTCTCTTTTGTGTGTTGTCTCTTACGTATAACTAAGAAAGAATTCCTGATGAAGGCATTTTTATCTTTTTTACAGTCATTTTCTCTGGAAAGAATGCTCTCATGTGGGTTAAGTTGTGAACAATCTCTGAGGACTTTGTCAGGATGAAGAGATTGATGGGGTGTCTCTCCAGGATGAATTCTCTGATTCTGAGTAATGCTAGATTTCATGCTCAAGGCAATTTTATTCTGTTCAATGGATCTGCTTCCATGAGTTTGTTCCTATTAGTTAAAATGAGTTATGATCACAATATTTATTACATTCACTGTATTGAGAATCTTCCCCCCTCCCCTCAAATTCTGATGTGTTTAAACAAGTTATTAGAATTAGAGCTTACCACTCACTAACATTTCCGTAGTGAACATACACAGTTCTTGAATAAGATGAAATGTTATGCCAGGTGGCTCCCATCAGGGTCTCTTTAGAGTTTAACATAATTGCTTTGGAGTGAATGTTTTCAATATTTAATATCTAACTTCCATTATGAAAATACTTATATTGGGGATTTTCTGCAACCATTTTTGGAGCTAGGGTATGAGTTTCCTTCAAGTTCATAATATTTTAGAGATTTCCTGTTTTCTATGGGTAAAATTAGTATTTCAAATTGCCCCTTATGTGGCAATGTGTTCCTTTTCTACTACATGGAAGTCTAGACTTCTAACACAGAGCAAGAAATTCTCATGTGACTCTTACCTTCTTATCACTGAGTGCTTCTTTCTCCAAAATATCTTGTTCATCTTGTGATTGTTTGGTTTTAAGGAGAACCATCGCATCTGAACAAATTGAGGGGAAAGTAAGTTGGGGAAAGACATGGTGACAAAATACTGACAAAAGCAGGGAAAGCCCAAGCCCAATCTGAAACAGGAAACAACTTCGAGTGTGAAATGGTGTGATGAAGACAAAACTGAGGCACATGTTCTTCAAATAGACGCTACTGGGCAGCCCGGCTGGCTCAGCAGTTTACCACCACCTTCAGCCCAGGGCCTGATCCTGGAGCCCCAGGATTGAGTCCCACATCTGGCTCCCTGCATGGAGCCTGCTTCTCCCTCTGCCTGTGTCTCTGCCTCTCTCTCTCTCTCTCTCTCTCTCTCTCTCTCTCATGAATAAATAAATAAATAAATAAATAAAATCTTAAAAAATAGACCCTACTATTTACGAATACAGTGTACAAGAAAAATGCATTCTTAATCAAAAGAATTGATGTTTACATATTTTAGTATTTTACATAATTTACTAAGTAATGGTTCTATCATGATTGAAAATTATGTTAACAGGCAAAGGTTATAGCTATATATGCAAAATGGGAAGAATTAGACAATGATTCTAAATGTAAATATTATAGCATAAGAGAGATCTTTCTTTCAGAGTATAAGAAAGTATGAAATGATCAGTTAAAAGCCGAGGATTGGGAAAAAAAAAAAAAAAAAAAGCCGAGGACTAGGGAATTCTCAAAGTACATGAATAAGCTCACACCAAATGGTCTCTGGTATCTCCTCAAATTTAAAGCATATCTGTTCCCTGTTTGACTTCATAATGTACCTCTTCCTCACCCCCACCAGATGTGGTAAAAAAAAATCATATATGCCCACTGCTCACATGAACAGGTAACTTGGTGATTTCTTGTCTCTGTTTTCATTTCATCTTCCTGTTCCATCTGGGCAATCAGAGTAGGTTTACTGAGCTGCTTTTCTATAATGAGGAACAATGTATGTGAGAGAAACATGCAGTGTACAACAACAACAAAAAATCTTAAAACTGGCAACTTTGTCTTTGAGGTTCTGAAGACAGGCAAGTGTGGCCTCAGGAACAGCAAAATGATTGGGAAATTTCTAACAAAGCAAAAGTAAAGCACATATCATGCTTCCCATGGGAAGTCTTCTTCTCCCTCTGCCTAGGTCTCTGCCTCTCTATGTGTGTCTCTTATAAATAAATAAAATGTTTTTTTTTTAATCAGTGTGGAGGGAACCCTGGGTGGCTCAGTGGTTTAATGCCTGCCTTTGGCCCAGGGCATGATCCTGGGGTCCTGGGATCGATTTCCACATTGGGCTCCCTGTGTGGAGCCTGCTTCTCCCTCTGCCTGTGCCTCTGCCTCTCTCTGTGTGTCTCCTATGAATAAATAAATTTTTAAAAATCTTTAAAGAAAGATTTTATTTATTTATATGAAAGAGAGTGAGCAAGAGAGAGAGAGCATGAGCAGGGGAGGAGCAGAGGGAGAGGGAAAAGCAAATTTCCCATTGAGCAGAGAGCCCAATGCAGGGCTTGGGGATCATGACCTGAGCCAAAGGCAGACACAATTGACTGAGCCACACAGGGACCTCAGTGAGTTCTTTGTACTCTGTTACATTAAAATTCATTGTCTATCGTGAAAAATAAATATTATTTTTCTAAGCTTGCAGCTCCCTAGAAAATCTATATCCTCAGGGTGATGTGGCTATTGGATTTTACTCAGAGCTCAGCTTAGCAGAAAAAAAGCCTGTTAGAAAAAAAAAAAAAAAAGCCTGTTAGCTCCAAGGCTTTACCTTGGGGACTTTGAAAACCTCAATCAGTTCCTGGGGTTCAGAATTCTGTGCATGAGCAAAGCTATGCAAATGCCCAAGAAAGAGGGTAAATCCCAAATTACTTAGCTTCGATTGACTCTTAGATCCTGCCCAAACCAAAAGTGAAAAATGACCTTATCTTATGAGTTGCCTGAAGCTTAAAGGCATGACTTCTTACATAGGTCTACTTGGCAAGAGATGAAGAGACAAAGGCAAGGCATTTAAGAAAATGCTACTAATCATTTTTGGACTACAAACTTATAATGACCAGGAAACCATGCTTAAAAGTTAAAATAAGCATTTTTAAATTTTTAAATTTTCTTTTTTAATAGGCTGTGTGCTCAGTGTGGAGCCCAACAAGGCCTTGAACTTACAACCCTAAGACCAAAACCTAAATTGAGATCACGAGTAGAATGCTTAGGGGATCCCTGGGTGGCTCTGCAGTTTAGTGCCTGCCCTCGGCCCAGGGTGTGATCCTGGAGTCCCGGGATCGAATCCCATGTCGGGCTCCCTACATGAGCCTGCTTCTCCCTCTGCCTGTGTGTCTCTCTGCCTCTCTGTGTGTGTCTCTCATGAATAAATAAATAAAATCTTTTTTTTTTAATTTTTATTTATTTATGACAGTCACACACACAGAGAGAGAGAGAGAGAGGCAGAGACACAGGCAGAAGGAGAAGCAGGCTCCATGCACCGGGAGCCCAATGTGGGATTCGATCCCGGGTCTCCAGGATCGCGCCCTGGGCCAAAGGCAGGCGCCAAACCGCTGCGCCACCCAGGGATCCCTAAATAAATAAAATCTTAAAAAAAAATAGGATGCTTAACTGACTGACCCACCCAAGTGCACCAAAATAAGCACTTTCTTCTAAGAGTTTGGAGAAAATTCTGTGGCCAAACATTGGAGGGAATACAGAATCTGTGGGACTCGGCTAGGGAGGTGACTAAACAAATAAGCACCAGCAAGATAACAGCAACAATAAACCTTGGTGGCAAAGGCATCTGATGCTAGATAGGTAAAATATATTCTCTAAAATGTAATTTTCAAGAATAAATTGAGACATGCAAAGAAACAGGAAAGTATACCACACATGGCGGGGGGTGGTTGGGGAAGGGTAAGAAAAGCAGCCAAACAGGACACAAAATCAATGCCCAGAAATCAGTGGCATTTCTATACACTAACATATGAGACTGAAGAAAGAGAAATTAAGGAGTCAATCCCATTTACAATTGCACCCAAAAGCATAAGATGCCTAGGAATAAACCTAACCAAAGAGGTAAAGGATCTATACCCTAAAAACTATAGAACACTTCTGAAAGAAATTGAGGAAGACACAAAGAGATGGAAAAATATGCCATGCTCATGGATTGGCAGAATTAATATTGTGAAAATGTCAATGTTACCCAGGGCAATTTACACGTTTAATGCAATCCCTATCAAAATACCATGGACTTCCTTCAGAGAGTTAGAACAAATTATTTTCAGATTTGTGTGGAATCAGAAAAGACCCCGAATAGCCAGGGGAATTTTAAAAAAGAAAACCATAGCTGGGGGCATCACCATGCCAGATTTCAGGTGGTACTACAAAGCTGTGGTCATCAAGACAGTGTGGTACCGGCACAAAAACAGACACATAGATCAATGGAACAGCATAGAGAACCCAGAAGTGGACCCTGAACTTTATGGTCAACTAATATTCGATAAAGGAGGAAAGACTATCCATTGGAAGAAAGACAGTCTCTTTAATAAATGGTGCTGGGGAAATTGGACATCCACATGCAGAAGAATGAAACTAGACCACTCTCTTTCACCATACACAAAGATAAACTCAAAATGGATGAAAGATCTAAATGTGAGACAAGATTCCATCAAAATCCTAGAGGAGAACACAGGCAACACCCTTTTTGAACTTGGCCACAGTAACTTCTTGCAAGATACATCCACAAAGGCAAAAGAAACAAAAGCAAAAATGAACTATTGGGACTTCATCAAGATAAGAAGCTTTTGCACAGCAAAGGATACAGTCAACAAAACTAAAAGACAACCTACAGAATGGGAGAAGATATTTGCAAATGACGTATCAGATAAAGGGCTAGTTTCCAAGATCTATAAAGAACTTATTAAACTCAACACCAAAGAAACAAACAATCCGATCATGAAATGGGCAAAAGACATGAAGAGAAATCTCACAGAGGAAGACATAGACATGGCCAACATGCACATGAGAAAATGCTCTGCATCACTTGCCATCAGGGAAATACAAATCAAAACCACAATGGGATACCACCTCACACCAGTGAGAATGGGGAACATTAACAAGGCAGGAAACCACAAATGTTGGAGAGGATGCGGAGAAAAGGGAACCCTCTTACACTGTTGGTGGGAATGTGAGCTGGTGCAGCCACTCTGGAAAACTGTGTGGAGGTTCCTCAAGAGTTAAAAATGGACCTGCCCTATGACCCAGCAATTGCACTGCTGGGGATTTACCCCAAAGATACAGATGCAATGAAATGCCGGGACACCTGCACCCCAAAGTTTATAGCAGCAATGTCCACAATAGCCAAACTGTGGAAGGAGCCTCGGTGTCCATCGAAAGATGAATGGATAAAGAAGATGTGGTCTATGTATACAATGGAATATTACTCAGCCATTAGAAATGATAAATACCCACCATTTGCTTCAATGTGGATGGAACTGGAGGGTATTATGCTGAGTGAAGTAAGTCAATCGGAGGACAAACATTATATGTTCTCATTCATTAGGGGAATATAAATAATAGTGAGAGGGAATATAAGGGAAGGGAGAAGAAATGTGTGGGAAATATCAGAAAGGGAGACAGAACATAAAGACTCCTAACTCTTGAGAAACGAACTAGTGGTGGTAGAAGGGGAGGAGGGCGAGGGGTGGGAGTGAATAGGTGACGGGCACTGGGGGTTATTCTGTATGTTGGTAAATTGAACACCAATAAAAATTAAATTAAAAAATAAAAAGAAAAGCAGCCACAGAAAACATTCCTTATAAGGCCATAATTTGGAGTTAGTAGACAAAGATTTAAAATCATCTATTATAAATAGACTTAATGGACAAAGACTGAAAACTGTCCTGTCCCCTAGGATTAGGAACAATGACAACAGATGTCCATTATGGCCACCTATATTCAACATTACATTGGAATTTCTATCCAGGGCAGCTACACAGGAAAAAAATAAAGGCTATCCAGTTTGGAAAGAAGAAAAACCATCTCTACTCACAGATGTCATAAGTTTATAAATAGAAAATCTGAAAGAGCAAGGGAAAAGATCACATACAACGTAGCATTTGTATTTCTTTATACTAGCAATGAATATAATGAAAACGAAAACAAGAAAACAATTCCATTGACAATATCATCAAAAACTGATTAGGGTTAAAGTTAACATAAGAAGTTTAAGACTTAGGGGTCCTGGGTGGCTCAATCAGTTAAGTGTTGACTCTTTGTTTTAGCTTAGCTCATGGTCTCAGGGTTACGGGATCAAGCCCTGCATCAGGCTCTGCACTCAGTGTGGAGTCTGCTAGGGATTGTCTCCCTCTCCCTCCTCTGCTCCTCCCTCTGCTCATGCTCTCTTTTTCAAGTGCATACACTCTTTCTCTCTCTCTAATATAAATCTTTTTAAAGTATTTTTAAAAAGAATTTTTAAGACTTAGACACTGTTGGGATGCCTGGGTGGCTCAGCAGTTGGGCGGCTGCCTTTGGCTCAGGTCATGATCCTGGGTTCTGGGATTGAGGCCCACATTGTGCTCCTGTGAAGAGCCCACTTCTCCTTCTGCCTAGGTCTCTGCCTCTCTATCTCTCTGTCTCTTAAATAAATACTTGAAAAATAAATACTTAAAAAAAAGACTTAGACACTGTTAACAGAATTCTATGGATAGAAAATATAAAAATGACCCATCAGAGATAAGGAACTCAATAACTTAAATTAAAAATATACTAGAGGGAACAATAGACTAGAGAGAGCAGAATAGATCGTGGAGCTGGAAGACAGGGTAGTGGAAAGCAACCAAAATGAAAGGTAAAAAGAATATTTAAAGTTATAAGTAGGGGCACCTGGCTGGCTCAGTGTAGCAAAAGACTCCTGATCTTGGGGTTGAATTTGAACCCTGCGTTGGGTGTAGAGATTACTTAAAAATAAAATCTTAGGGCAGCCCTGGTGGTGCAGCGGTTTAGCCCCACCTGCAGCCCGGGGTATGATCCTGGAGACCTGGGATCAAGTCCCACATCGGGCTCCCTGCATGGAGCCTGTTTCTCCCTCTGTCTGTGTCTCTGCCTCTCTCTGTGTGTGTCTCTATGAATAAATAAATAAAATCTTTTAAAAAAATTTTTTAATAAAATCTTAGAAAAATTGAGGATAGGTTGAGGGAACTCAATGACACCATCAAGTGTAATACTTTCATTATATTTTTTATTTAAAGATTTTATTTTTGTTTATTTAACAGAGAGAAAAAGCACAAGCAAAGGGAGTGGGAAGGAGAGAAGCAGACTCCCCACTGAGCAGGGAGCCCAATGTGAGACTCAATCCCAGGACCCTGGGATTATGGCCTGAGCCAAAGGCAGGCACTTAACTGACTGAGCCACCCAGGCATTACATGGGTCTCAGAAAGAGAAGTGAGACTAAGGGGCAGAAATTTTATTATTTAAAGAAATAATAGATGAAAACTTCCCTAATCTGGGGAAGGAAACAAACATCCAGATCCAGAAGTCACCCCCAACAAAATCACCCTAGAGTTCCATACCAAGACACACAGTTATTAAACTGGCAAAAAGCAGTGAGAAAATTTTAAAAGCAGCAAAAGTAAAGAAAACAGGGGCAGCCCAGGTGTCCCAGTGGTTTAGCGCCGCCTTCAGCCCAGGGCCTGATCATGGAGACCTGGGATCGAGTCCCATGTGGGGCTCCCGGCATGGAGCCTGCTTCTCTCTCTGCCTGTCTCTCTCTCTCTCTCTCTCTCTCTCTGTCTCTCATGAAGGAATAAATAAAATCTTTTTTAAAAAAAGTAAAGAAAACAGTTACATACAAGGGAAACACTATACGACTATCAGAGGATTTTTCTTCAGAAACTTTGCATACCAAGAGGGAGTGGTATGATACATTCAAAGTGCTAGAAGGAAAAAAATCTGCAACCAAGAATACTCTACCCAGCAAGACTGTCATTCAGAATAAGTTAAAGAGTATCCCAGAAAAAGAAAAGTTAATGTAACTTATCACCAGCCTTACAAGAAATGTAAAAGCGAATCCTTTGAGTGGAAAGAAAAGGCCATAATCAGAAGAAAATTATAAAAGGAAAAAATTTCACAGGTACATTTAAACATAATAAAACTAGATTAATCACTTATAAAACTAGAATGGAAGTTAAAGTACGAAAGCAGTAAAATTAATTATATCTATAAAAATCCATCAAGGGGGGGGCACCTGGGTGGCTCATTCAGTTAAGCATCAGTTCATGATCTCAGGGTCCTGGGATTGAGCCCTGCATCAGGCTTCCTGCTCAGCAAAGAATCTGCTTCTCCCTCTGCCCCTACCCCCATGCCCATGAGGGAACTCAATGACAAATAAATAAATAAATAAATTTCTCAAATAAATAAAATCTCAAATAAATAAAATCTTAATCAGTCAAGGGATTCACAAACTGAAAGGATGTAAAGTATGACATCATATATACAAAATGGGGGTGGGGTAAAAATTTAGTATGTTTAGAATAGGTTAAACTTGAGAGACCAGGGATGCCTGGGTAGCTCAGTGGTTGAGTATGTACTTTTGGCTCAGGGCATGATCCCAGGGTCCCAGGATTGAGACCCACATCAGGCTCACCTCAGGGAGCCTGCTTCTCCCTCTGCCTATGTCTCTTCATCTCTCTGTATCTCTCATGAATAAATATAATCTTTTTAAAAATAAACTTAAGGGACCATCAACCTAATATAGACTACTAATGCATAGGATATTTTTTTTTTGCATAGGATATTATGTATAAACCCAAAAGTGGGGATCCCTGGGTGGCGCAGCGGTTTGGCGCCTGCCTTTGGCCCAGGGCGCGATCCTGGAGACCCAGGATCGAATCCCACATCGGGCTCCCGGTGCATGGAGCCTGCTTCTCCCTCTGCCTGTGTCTCTGCCTCTCTCTCTCTCTCTCTGTGACTATCATAAATAAATAAAAATTTAAAAAAAAAAAAATAAATAAATAAATAAATAAACCCAAAAGTGGTAATCACAAGCCAAAAACCTGTAAGATACCCCAAAAATAAAAAGAAAGGAATCCAAGCATATCACTAAAAAAAGTCACAAAATCACAAGGGAAGAGAGTAAGATCAGAGAGGAACAGAGAATTACAAAAGCAACCAAAAGCAAAAAAAAAAAAAAAAAGCAACCATAAAACATGTAACAAAATGGCAATGAGTACATACCTATCAATAATTACTATGAATGTAAATGGATTAAATACTCTAAAAGACAGAGTGACTGAATGAATAAAAGTGGGACCCATCTATATGCTATCTACAAGACAGTCATTGCAAACTTAAAGACAAAAGCATATTGAAATTAAAGGGTTGGAAAAACATTTACAGGGCAAATGGAAGTGAAAAGAAAGCTGAAGTAACAATATTTACATGGAACAAAATAGACTTTAAAACAAAGATCATAACAAGACAAGGACACTACATCATCATAAAGGGAACAACACAACAAGAAGACATAACAATCAGGGTGCCAGGGTGGCTCGATCAGTTAAGTGTCTGCCTTTGGCTCATGTTGTGATTCCAGGGTCCTGGGATTGAGCCCCACATCGGGCTCCCTGCTCATAAAGGGGTGCTCCTTCTCCCTTTGCCCCATCCCCTGCTTGTGCTTTCACTCTCTCAAATAAATAAAATCTTTTAAAAATAATTGTAAATATTTATGCATTTCAGCTTGGGAACACCCAAATACATAAAACTGTTTTTTAAAAAAAAAAGCAAGAAGTCTATAGTAATACAATATTAGTAAGGGACTTTAACAACCCACTTATCTCAATAGATAGATCACCTAGACAGAAAATCAACAAGAAAATATGGATTTGAGTGATGTACTGGAATGCACTTAATGGATACTCAGAACATTCCATCCCAAAACACCAGGATACACATTCTTTTCAAATGCACACAAAACATTATACAGAAGATATCACATGGTAGGTCACAAAACAAGTCTCAAAAAATACAAAAGACTGAAATCATATGATACATCCTTTTCAACCGCTAGAAATAATCCACAGGAAAAAAACTCTGGAAAGAATACAAATACATGGAGGTTAAATAACATAAAAAAATACTCAACAATGAATGGGTCAACCAGGAAATCAAAGAGGAAGTTTAAAAATACATGGAGACAGGGATCCCTGGGTGGCGCAGCGGTTTGGCGCCTGCCTTTGGCCCAGGGCACGATCCTGGAGATCCGGGATCGAATCCCACATCGGGCTCCCGGTGCATGGAGCCTGCTTCTCCCTCTGCCTGTGTCTCTGCCTCTCTCTCTCCCTCTCTCTCTCTCTCTGTGATTATCATAAATAAATAAAATTTAAAAAAAAATACATGGAGACAAATGAAAATGAAAACACAATGGTCCAAAATCTTTAGCATGCAGCAAAAGCCTTTTTAAGAGGGAAGATCATATCAATACAGGTGTACCCCAAGAATCATGAGAAATCTCAAACTAACCTTCCACCTAAAGGATCCACAAAAAGAGCAAAGCCCAAAGCCAGTGTAAGGAAGGAAATTATTAGAAACTTAATTGAGACTAAAAAATAATAGAACAGTGAACCAAGATGGCGGCTCCCCTGGATCTGGAGTTGAAGAAGGCCTTCACAGAACTTCAAGCCAAAGTTACTGACACTCAACAGAAGGTGAAGCTTGCAGACATACAGATTGAACAGCTAAACAGAACGAAAAAGCACGCACATCTTACAGATACAGAGATCATGACTTTGGTAGATGAGGCTAACATGTATGAAGGTGTAGGAAGAATGTTTATTCTTCAGTCCAAGGAGGTAATTCACAGTCATCTGTTAGAGAAACAGAAAATAGCAGAAGAAAAAATTAAAGAACTAGAACAGAAAAAATCCTACCTGGAGCAGAGTGTGAAGGAAGCTGAGGACAACATCCGGGAGATGCTGATGGCACGAAGGGCACAGTAGGAAATCTCCAGCCGAAGCTTCCTGCCCCCTCCCATTCCTGGCAAGGGCAGGTGGGGGGCCCATGTGGAGAAACTTCTCTTCTGCCCCGGTGGACTTTTTATTTGGATGATCTCATAACCCTGTGTTTTCTACTTCACCATGATACCCTTTCAGACCCCAGTTCTGTATTTTTTATCCTGGCTCTGTCTGCCACCCCTGTCCAGAACACTTCTCCCTGGGAGTGAGTCACAAACTCCCAGGAGAGGGAGATGGGAGCCATACAGATAGGGGAGCTCTGCCCAAGCCTATGAACTAGTTATGCTCCTTAGACCAATAAAAGGCATGTGTTCCCCCAGCCACTCTACGAAGTCTGCCTTTCTTGAGCTGAAGGATGAGAACCAAGGGCCAGAGAGGTAGAGGCTTTCAACCTCAACTCCTCCCTGACCTCTTTATTTAAGCCTTTGCCGCTGCTTTTGTCCCTTTCTGTTCCTTTGAGTAAAATCCCTCACCTCTGAGCCTCCATGCAAATAAGAAGACCAGGGGGGATAGCTGAATTTAAGTAACCTTGATGGCATGTTGCAAATGTTCAAGAAAATGCAGTAATAAAGCAGCAGCACATCCAAAAAATAATAAATAATAGAACAGATTAGTGAAACCAGTGTTCTTTGACAAGATCAACCAAACAATATACCTTTAGCCACACTCAAAAGAGAGAAGACTCAAAATCATAAATGAAGAGAAATAGCAACCAACACCACAGAAATAAAAAGGATTATAAGCAAATATTATAAAAAGTTATGTGCCAACATATTGGACAACCTAGAAGAAATAGATAAATTCCTAGAAACATATAACCTCCCAAAACTGAATCAGGAAGAAATAGAGTTTTTGAACAATTACTGACAATGAGATTGAATCAATTAAAAAAAAAAGTCCAGAACCAGATGCCTTCACAGGTGAATTCTCCCAAACATTTAGAGTTAATACCTATTCATCTCTAACTATTCCCAAAAAGAGGAAGGAAAATTTCCAAATTCATTCTACAAGGCCAGCATTACCCTGTTACCAAAACTAGATAGACAAACACTACCAAAGAAAAATACCCACAGGTCAGTATCTGATAAACATAGATGCAAAAATCCTCAATAAAATATTGACAAATTGTCCCCAACGACATAGATTAAAAAAAAAAAATCATTCACCACAATCAAATGGAATTTATTCCATGGATACAAGGGTAGTTTAATATTTTAGCAATGTGATACATCACATGAACAAGAGAAAAGGTAAAAAACATATGATCATTCCAATAGATGCAGAAAAAGTATTTGACAAAGTATGACATCCATTCGTGATAAAAAAAGAAAAACCTTCAACAAAGTCGGTTAAGAGAACATACCTCAATGTAATAAAATTCATAAATGAAAATCCCACAACTAACATCATACCCAGTGGTGAAAGACTAAGAGTTTTTCCTCTAAGACCAGGAACAAGGATATCCATTCTCACTACTTTTATTCAACATATTACATGATGTCCTAGCCCCAACAATCAGACAAGAAAAAGAAATAAAGGTCATCCGAATTAGGACAAAAGAAATAAAGCTGTCACTATTTGCAAATGACATAATCCTATGTATAGAAAACCCACCAAAAAACTTAGAACTGATAAGTGAATTCAGTAATGTTGCAGGTGCAAAAAATATACAGAAATCTGTTGCATTATTATGCATTAATAGTGAACAGAAGAAAACAATCCCCTTTACACTTACACCAAAAAAAAAAAAAAACTAGTAATAAACTTAACTAAACTGGTCAAAGATCTGTATTCTGAAAACTATAAAACATTGATGAAAGAAATTTAAGACACACAAATGAAAAGATATTCCATGCTTATGGATTGAAAGAACCAATATTGTTAAAATGCCATACCACCCAAAGCAATCTACAGATTTAACGTAATCTCTATCAAAATACTAATTTTTAACAGGTTTAGAATAATCCTGAATTTTTATGGAGCCACAAAAGACCCCAAATAGCTAAAGCAATTTTTTAAAAGATTTTTTATTTATTTATGGGCTGAAGGCAGTACTAAATCACTGAGTCACCTGGGCTGCCCTAGCTAAAGCAATTTTGAAGACCAAGAACAAAGCTAGAGGCATCATAATCCCAGATTTCAAGATATACTACAAAGCTGTGGTAATCAAAATAGTATGGTACTGGCAAAAAATAGACATATAATTGGAATGGAATAGAGTCCAGAAAATCAACCCATGCTTTTATGATCAATTTACAACAAAGGAGGCAAGAATATACAATGGGAGAAAGAATCTCTTCAATAAACGGTATTGGCAAAACTGGACAGCAACATGCAAAATGATGAAACTGCATCACTTTCTTATACCATATACAAAAATAAACTCAAAAGGATTAAAGACCAAAATAAATGTGAGGGATGCCTGGGTGGCTCAGTGGATGACTGTCTGCCTTTGGCTCAGGGCGTGATCCTGGAGTCCTAGGATTGACTCCTGCATGGAGCCTGCTTCCCTCTCTGCCTATGTTTCTGCCTCCCTCTCCGTGTCTCTCATGAATAAATAAAATCTTTAAATTAAAAAAAAGACCTAAATATGAAACCTGAAACCATTAAATTCCTTGAAGAAAACACAGGAAGTAATGATTCCTCAACATTAATTAACCATAGAAACATTTTTCTAAATACAAGTCCTCTGGCAAGGGAAACAAAAACACTAAACTATTGGTATGGGGCCCCTGGGTGGCTCAGTCCAATTAAATGTCAGCCTTCTGCTAGGTCATGATCTCGGGGTCCTGGGCTCAAACCCCGAATGGGGTTCCCTGCTCAGCTAGGAGTCTGCTTGTCCCGCTCCCTCTGCCCCTCACCCCTGCTCATGTGTGCTTGCTCTCTCTGCTCTCTCTCTCTCAAATCAATATTAAAAAATAAACTACTGGTACTACAACAAAATAAAAAGCTTTTGCACGTAAAGGAAACAATCAACAAAAAGATAACTTACTAAATGGGAGAAGATATTTGCAAATAATGTATCCAGTAAGGGGTTAATATCTAAAATATATAAAACTTAATAAAATACCAAAAAAAGATATTCCAAATTAAAAAAATGGGCAGAGGACATGAAAAGACATTTTTCCTAAGACAGATATCCAACAGACACACAAAAAGATGCTCAACGTTACTTATCATTAGGGAAATGCAATTCAAAACCACAATGAGCTATTCCCTCATATCTGTCAGGATGGTTAAAATCAGAAACACAGAAATAATAAGTATTGGTAAGCATGTGGAGAAAAAGGAATCCTCTTGCACTGTTGGTGGGAACATAAACTGGTGCAGCCATTGTGGAAAACAATATGGAGGTTCCTCAAAAAATGTAAATTGGGATTACCATATGATCCAGTAATTCCACTACTGGGCATTTTCTCAAAGAAAATGAAAACACTACTTTAAAAAGATATCTGCACCCCCTGTTGATTGCAGCCTTTTTACAACAGAATAATATGGACACAACCCAAGTGTCCATTCACACATGAATGTATAAATATAATGTGGTACATATATACTATGGAATGTCACTTAGCCATAAAAAATAATGAAATCTTGGGATGCCTGGGTGGCTCAGTGGTTGAGTGTCTGCCTTTGGCTCAGGGGGTGATCCTGGAGTCCTGGGATTGAGTTCCACATTGGGCTTCTGCATGGAGCCTGCTTCTCCCTCCACCTGTGTCTCTGCCTCTCTCTCTCTCTCTCTCTGTGTGTCTCTCATGAATAAATAAATAAAATCTTAAAAATGATGAAATCTTGCCAATTGCAAAACATAGATAGATCTAGAGAATATAATGCTAAGTGAAGAGAAAAATACTCTATGATTTCACCCTTATGTGGAATTTAAGAAACAAAACAAAAAAAAAGACAAACCAAAAAACAAATTCTTAACTATAGAGAACAAATAGATCGTTACCAGAGGGGAGGGGAAGGGTGAAAAAAGGGAAGGAGAGTAAGTGTACATTTATTTTGATGAGCACTAAATGTATATACTGTTGAATCATTCTATTGTACACTCGAGACTAATGGAACACTGTGTTAATTATACTTTAAATTTTTAATTAAAAATATATTAACAAAAATAAAGACTTCTATGAATGAAAGGACATCCCATGTTTATATATATTGTAATAATTAATATTGCTAAATTGGCAACACTCCCCAGATTGATCTGCAGATTCAATGTGGCTTTTATCAAAATCCAACCTGGATTCATTGCAGAAATTGACAAGCTTAGCCTAAAATTCATATGAAAATTCAAGAGATCCAGAATAGTCAAAACCATCTTGGAAAAGAGAAACAAAGTTAGAAAACTCACACTTAGTCAATTCAAATGTTACTACAAAGCTACAATAATCTTACAGCATGGTACTAGTATAAGGATGGAAATATAAATCACTGAGGGGCACCTGGGTGGCTCAGTCAGTTAAGCATCTGCTCAGGTCATGATCTCAGGGTCTTGGGATTGAGCCCCTCATCCAGCTGTCCACTCAGTGGGGAGCCTGCTTCTCCCTCTCCATCTCTCTGCTTGTGCAGGCTCACTCTCTGTCACTCTCTCAAATAAATAATAAATACAATCTTTATTTTTTAATATTTTATTTATTTATTCATGAGAGACACGGAGAGAGAGAGAGAGGCACAGACACAGGCAGAGGGAGAAGCAGGCTCCATGCAGGGAGCCCGATATGGAACTCAATCCCCAGTCTTCAGGATCACACCCTGGGCGGGAGGCAGGCACTAAACCGCCGAGCCACCCAGGAATCCCCAATAAATACAATCTTTAATAAAAAAATATATAAACCACTGGAATAGAATCAATAATCCAGAAAATTGATGTTATTTATTAAAATCAAACTTTTATACCACAAATGAAACTACCAATAAAGTGAAAAGGCAACATAAAATTAAAGAAAATATTTGCAAATATTGCAAATTGCAATCTGATAAGGCATCTGTATCCTGAAATTATAAAGAACATTCACAACTCAAAAAAATGACAATCCAATTCTTAAATTAACAAAGAATTTTTTTAAAGATTTGTTTTAGAGAGATAGAACATGTATAAGTGGGGAAAGGGCCAGGAGAGGGAAAGAATCTCAAGCAGACTCCAAGTGAGCAAAAAGTTCCCTTGAGATAAGAGTCCTGAGTCAAAATCAAGTGTTGGATACTTAACTGACTGAGCCATCCAGGCACCCCAAATGAGCAAAGGATATTTCTCCAAAGAAAATATACAAATGCCCAATAAGTACATGAAAAGTTGCTCAACGTCATTAGTAAGGAAATCAAAACCATGATGATACCATTTTACAAACAGAATAGACAAATAAAGCAAAAAGACAGTATTAAGTCTTGGCAAGAATGTGGAGATTTTGGAACATTTATACATTGCTAGAGAGAATGTAAAATAATAAAGTCAGCTTGGAAAACTGGCAGTTTCTCAAAATATTAAGCATAGAGTGACAAAATGGCCCAGCAATTCCACTTTCAGGCATATATACAAGATAAATGAAAACCTATCTCCACATAAAAACATGTATCAATGCTTGTAGCAGCACTATTCATAGTAACAAGCACCAAAAATCGAAATGTCCATAGCCAATGAAAAAATAAACAAAATGGTATGTCCACACAACAGATTATTCAGCAAATAAATAAGAATTAAGTACTGATAAATGTTACAACATGAATGAACCTAGAAAACATTATGCTACGTGAAAGAAATCAGTCACAAAAGACCACATGTGGTATGATTCCACTTATATGAATATTCAGAACAGGCAAGTCTATAGAAATGGAAAGTAGCTAAGTTGTTGCCAGGGTCTAGAGACCCAGGAAGAATAAAATGCCCTGCAGGTAGTGCAATGAGAACATTCTGGAATTAAGATAGTGGTGATGGCAGCACAACTCTGAATATACTAGGAAAAAAACAAAAAACAAAAAACAAAACCAGACACACATACATTACACATTGCTTTGTATTCTCTAAATGCCTAAACTATGGTAGGCAGATTTTATCTTAACACAAGCTATTTTTCATAAATGTAAAAATCTACAAAAACCTACAGGAAACCAACAGGAATATTCATATTAGCCACAAGGTAATTGGGGTTAATTTACCCCAGAAATTCACGCCCAAACTCAATAAATAAAGGGATCGTGTCAGCCTTACCCAGAGATGCGAAGTTTCTATAGTTCTCCAGCATCACATCTCTGTACAGTTTTCTCTGATGTGAATTCAACAACGCCCATTCCTCCAGGGTGAAGTCTATGGCCACGTCCTCAAAGGTCATTGAGTTCTAAAATATCAACACATTCTGTCTCAACCAGCAACCAACCACCAACATTTTTGGGAAAAGTCATGGTGACCTCACTGGGGATGAAAGACTTAGTATTTCCAAGACCCTAGGGCTCGGTTCTCTTGCCTCTCACTCCTTAAGGATCTCACTCAGTCAAGAATTTAAAGATATGTTCTCATTCATTTGGGGAATATAAATAATAGTGAAAGGGAATAGAAGGGAAGGGAGAAGTGGGTAGGAAATATCAGAAAGGGAGACAGAACATAAAGACTCCTAACTCTGGGAAACGTACTAGGAGTGGTGGAAGGGGAGGAGGGCGGGGGGTGGGGGTGACTGGTGATGGGCACTGAGCGGGGGCACTTGACGGGATGAGCACTGGGTGTTATTCTGTATGTTGACAAATTGAACACCAATAAAAAATAAACTTATTATTAAAAAAAAAAAAGAATTTAAAGAATCTCTAGGGCAGTCCTGGTGGCTCAGTGGTTTAGCACTGCCTTCAACCCCAGGGTGTGATCCTGGAGACCCAGGATCGAGTCCCACGTTGGGCTCCCTGCATGGAGCCTGCTTCCCTCTGCCTCTCTCTCTCTCTGTCTCTCATGAATAAATAAGTAAATAATCTTAAAAAAAAAAAAAAGAATCTCTTAACAAATGAGATGTATCTCTCCATTTCCAGCCTGCTAGTTTTTACAGTCTTACTTTTCCTATCTCCAGGATCTAACATACATCTGAACACATTTCAAGGAAAGTACTTGCTAAATACATTTTCTCCACAGAATGACCATGTATTTTCCCTAACATCATTAAGTAGAAAAGATGCCTGAAAATATTTGTGAATAGTGGAGTAATTTTGTTGGAAGTCCCTGAACCACCATCAGGTCTCAAGATGAAGGATGGGTTGTAATGCTCCTGTGAAAATTATTTTTTTTTATTGGAGTTCAATTTGCCAACATATAACATAACACCCAGTGCTCATACCATCAAGTGCCCCACTCAGTGCCCATCACCAGTCACCCCCACCCCCCGCCCACCTCCCCTTCCACCACCCTAAATAGTTTCCCAGAGTTAGGAGTCTCTCATGTTCTGTCTCTCTTTCTGATATTTCCCACTCATTTTTTCTCCTTTCCCTTTTATTCCCTTTCACTATTTTTTATATTCCCCAAATGAATGAGACCAGATAATGTTTGCCCTTCTCTGATTGACTTATTTCACTCAGCATAATACCCTCCAGCTCTCAGGGAGTTGGAGAAGGATCCTGTGAAAATTTAAATGAAGGGAAACCTTACTGAAATGGAGCCAGTAGGCTAGCAAGGGGAGCTCTCATCCACTTCCACCAGAGGTCATTACAGATCCAAAAGGAAGAGACAGATTCCAAGTCCTTCCTACTTTTAGCTACTACTTTACAAAGGGTTTTCTCCTCCTTAGGCAACAGCCCAGGGAATGGGAGACTGCCACAAGTCAGCCAGCCAATGGAAAGCCACTATACACTGAACTCCCAATTTATTCAAAAGATGTTTTGTTTATAACAACCTTCCAACTCCCTCCTTTCCTCTATAAAAAAAGGTTCCTCTCCTTTATCCTCCAGACTTGCCTATAGTTTCACTGTAGCATGCTTGTCCCAAATTGCAATTCTCTACTATTGCCAAATAAACCCATTTCTGCCAGTAACAACACTGACAAGTCTTATTTTTTAAGGTTAACGCTCCTGAGTGTTGGCAGGAAACGCATTCACTCCAGGACAGAAATGTATTTTAGGAGACAATTCACCTGTAATGCAGAGTGGATGTTTTCCACCTTTGTGATCTTCTCATGGGCACCAGCAGGGTCTAGAATAGGCAGAGATAGACAAGGTGACTTGAGAGTCCAGGCAAATCCAATATTGTAACAGCCACAAGTCTAGAAACTGCCCCACAATTGAATCAGCCATATATATACATGCACAAAGCATATTACCCAGATCAACATGCCCTACCCTCCTCCCTCCCCAGAGCCAGAAAATACAGTGCCTTAATACCCATGAGGAATGGATTTAGTCTCCATTTTCTTAGGTAAGGAAATTAAAACTCAGAAAGGTTTTCTTTTTTTATCTTTTCCAACTTTATAAAACAAATGGATAGGATAATGAAATGCCACCCCTAAATATTCTTTCCTTTCTCCACCATGCATATATGCCTTTCCTCCAAAACCCCAAAGGTTAATGAATCATATGTGAACAGATTCTAGGGCTCCCAAGGGTTTGTAGAGGTCCATACCATCTCCCCTCATCTTGGCCTCCTTTCCAGTCCTCCTCAGTGGTTACTTGGCTCTCTTCTTTGGTGCCCACTCTAAGGTGGAAAGGCCATTTAATTCTAGTAAGGCGCATCTACCCTAGGAACTTACCAAATATATATATTTTTAAAGATTTTATTTATTTATTCATGAGAGACACAGAGGTGGGGGTGGGGGGCAGAGACACAGGCAGAGGAAGAAGCAGGCTCCATGCAGGGAGCCTGATGTGGGACTCAATCCTGGGTCTCCAGGATCACACCCTGGGCCAAAGGCAGGCGCTAAACCGCTGAGCCACCCAGGGATCCCTGGAACTTACCAAATATAGCAGAGGGATGTTTGCCTGCCATTTTGCAAGTCTCTGAGTAATGAGCCCAGGATGCTCTTCTTGCTTCTATGGTCCACTACAGGCAGGGTTCTGAAACGAACATTAACAGGAGAATTTTCAAGCTTTCTGTTTCTCCTTCACACTGAGGACAATTCCACCATAGCCCATCCTGAGTCTGTTTTTCTTGCCATGAACAACCTCAAAGCAATCGGATAGGTATTCTTGATCTTCCTCATCCCTAATGTAAATCCACCATATTATCAAGCTGTACTGCCCATCATTTATCAAAAGTCCCAACTCCAGGGGTGCCTGGGTGGTTCAGTTGGTTAAGTATCTATCTGCTTTCACCTCAGGTCATGATCCCAGGGTCCTAGGATCAAGCCCCACATCAGGCTCCATGCTCAGTGGGGAGCCTGCTTCTCCCTCTCTCTCTCTGCCTGCTGCTTCCCAATGCTTGTGCTCTCTCTCTGTCAAATAATTCTTTTAAAGTCTTTTTTTAAAAAAAACCCCATCTCCACTGAGGCAGTGCCCTGGTTTCTCATCTGCAAGGGCTCCAATATATAGACCTAACTCATTAATGTCATTAGCACCCGACTCCTACGGACTCTGCCTTGATTCAAGATGATTCTGTGTTCTTGGGCATAAGCTAGCAAACATCCATGGCTTTTACATCTCACATACCTTGAACTTATCACCTGAGACTCTTGCCCTCTTCAGGGGCAAAAAGTCAGACATCCCACTCTGAGCACAGTAGCTATACTTTTACCTGGTTCACTTTTTAATCTGTCCTGCACCTGCTCTCTTCCCCCAAAGAATCATCCAAGCTGTTCATCCTCCCATTATTTTGCTATTTATATTCCCCATTTCCTTGGCACTACATATAAAATGTCATGGCCCATTATTTCAATAATATATTTTCCCAGACCTCAAATTCCTCTTTCTCTGTCCTACTATAGCATCTGCCCTGGATAATTCCAGCCATCTGTCTATCCCACTTGGGTGATTCTTACCTAACCAGTTATATGGGAAGCACTAAAAAAATTTGAGGCCATCTACTCTCAACAGACCTTTGACACTAAAGAAAAAGCCCCACAAGCAATTTAACTCCTTAGTTATCCAAAGCTAACTTTTCACAATTTCTCCAGGACTTCTGATCTCAACTTTCATTTTTCAACAAATGGTCTTATATCTTATTTCACAAAGAAATAGTAACAATGATGAGAAGGATTTGCCACTAGTTCAAATGTAATCAGATACCGTCCTGGTTTCTTTCTTCTTTCTATGTAAACAAGGAAGTGCCTCCTTTTTTTCACAATTTTTGGGGGCACCTGGCTCAGTCAGTTAAGCATCTGCCTTCAGCTCATGATCCCAGGGTCCTGGGATCAAGCCCTACATCAAGCTTGCTGCTCTGTGGGAAACCTGCTGCTTCTCCCTCTCCCTCTGCCTCTACCTACTTCTCTCCCTGCTTGTGCTGTCAAATAAATAAAATCTTTTTAAAAAGAAAGGAAGGGATGCCGGTGGCTCAGTGGTTGAGTGTCTGCCTTTGGCTCAGGATGTGATCCTGGAGTCCTGTGATCAAGTCCCACATCAGGGTCCCTGCATCTTGGCCTGTGTCTCTGCCTCTCTCTCCTTCTGTCTCCTGAATAAGTAAATAAATTTTAAAAAAATAAAACGAAATTAAAAAAAGATTATTTTTAAGTAATCTCTATAACCAATGTGGAGCTCAAACTCAACCCTGAGATCAAGAGTCACATGCCTTTCCCACTGAGCCAGCCAGGTACCTCTTCCTTCTCTTCTGAAGCTAGTGTCCCTTCTTACTTTGCCGTCCCAGGGTTTCCCATCCTTGGCACTACTGACATTTGGGATTAGATACTTGTTTCTTACGAGGGCACCCATATGCTTTGCAGCATCTTTGGACTTTACCCAGTAGATGTCAGTAGTATCCTCTCTAGTTGCAAAGTTAAAACTGTCTCCAGATGTTGCCAAGATATTGCCCCCGTTAAGAATCACTGGTCTAATCCCTTCATATCTTTTCTCAGAAGGTATTCTCTATTGTTATTCCTTGGTTCTTCTTTCCCAATACCACTGTAAGCAAAAAGAATTAGAGGTCCCCAGAAGAAGACATAGCTTTCTTGCCATAAAAAGTCATTTGAGGGACGTCTGGGAAGCTCAGCAGTTGGTTGAGTGTCTGCCTTTGGCTCAGGGTGTGATCCTGGGTCTGGGGATCAATCCCACATTGGGCTCCCTGTCAGGAGCCCACTTCTCCCTCTGCCTATGTCTCTGCCTCTCTCTGTGTGTCTCTCATGAATAAATAAAATATTTTTTTAAAAAAAGAAAGAAAGAAAATAAGTCATTTTAGGCCCCAGGCCACCTTGTGATCTATACCTGACCAGGACTACTTGCCCAAAGCACATTCTTGAGTTATCTTTGCAGAATTTAAAGCCTTCTGATCACTCAAACACCAAACTGGGGCCAGAGAACTGACAGAAGTTGACCCTTGCTGGCCTGGTGACTTCCCATCAACTAAGATCTAGACTCTGTCACCTTAAAATAACTTTTGCCCCAATTCCATGCTGAATTCCCCATTGCACAAGCCCCTTCATGACTATATGTACCCTTGGCTTAAAAGTTCCCCAGTTTTGCTGTTAGAGGAGACATGGCTTTGAGAAATATCCCCAGAGTTCTTTATCTGTTGCAAACAAAACCCTTCCTTTTCCTCCTCTTTGGCTAAATTGTGTCTTTTGACTGAAAACCCACCATAAGGTGAACCCAGTTTGGGGGAACACCATCAACTTCTACTTCACTGTACTCATATCTTTAACATTTAAACATAACATAAACATAGTATCTCCCATCCTGAAACAAATTTATGCCTTGCGTCCCACTTATCCCTCTGGTTAATTCTAACTCTCTCTTACCACCAAACATCTCAAAAGAGTAGTCGACCTTCACATTGTCCCCATTTCCTCACCTCCCTTAATATATCCCAAACTGGCTTTCACCCCACCACCCCTTCACTACTGTGCTAAGATGGCCAAGGATTTGAGAGTTAATGAGAATTAATCAGTAAATGCACTTCTTTTATTAAGTTGGTCCCTCAGAAAAATTCTCACTACCCTTTTCTCTTCCCTGGGCTTTTGTGACCACATCTTACTGCTCTGGCTATTCTCTTTCATCTTGGCAGGCTCTTCCACTGCTAAACGTCCTCCAGGATCAGTCTTGGCCCATTTCTTGCCTTACTCTGTGCCTTCTGTAATCTACACATCCCTTCTTGACCTTATTTTCATCTCTATGCTGATAACACCCAAATCTTCATTTAGGGATCTCAAACTTAACACAACACTTAAGACGCATATCCTACTGCTTTTCAACTACTGCCATCTAAAATGTTCATAGATGAGGATGCCTGGGTAGCTCAGCGGTTGAGTGCCCGCCTTCGGGCCAGATCGTGATACTGGAGCCCCAGAATCAAGCCCCAGGATCGAATCCCACATCCGGCTCCCTGCATGGAGCCTGCTCCTCCCTCTGCCCCTGTCTCTGTGTCTCTCATGAATAAATAAAATCTTTCTAAAAACTTCAGACTCCTCTGATGAAACTTAAAAACTGAACTTATCTCTTCTCAAAAAACCTGTTTTACTTCAAACATTCACACCCTCAGTAAGGAATACCTGTTCCCTGGTTATTCAAAGCAGGCAGAAAGGATTAGTGGTATCCCACCCTTTGCCCCACCCCATAGGTACAATTAATTGAAACAAGATTAACCATTTGACAAGGGCTTCTGGCCTCCTATGGGCTGGAATCAAAACCTAACAGAATCCTTGATTCCTTTCCCTCAGCTCACAACAGCAATTGAAAATTTAAAGTATAGGCTCACTCTCTCCCCATTCCCAAAAGACAGCAACAATCACTAGAAACCTAAAACTAAAAAAAAAGGAAGGAAGGAAGGAAGGAAGGAAGGAAGGAAGGAAGGAAGGAAGGAAAAGAAAGAAAGAAAGAAAGAAAGAAAGAAAGAAAGAAAGAAAGAAACCAACCTATAACTATTCCTTGATGGGATCCTCTACCCTACCATATAGCAGAAATGGGTTGAAATTCATACTAATCCAAACCACGCCCCACCCCTCAACACCCGAATCCTATCAATCATTCAGTCCTTTCTCCAGAGAAAATATCCCAGCTGCTGAAATCTGCCCCCCAATCCCAACCCCTGCTTCATGTGGATAATTCTGTTATTTTTGGTCTCTTTAAATCTCAAGTCACCTTTACTGTGAGCCCCACATCCAATAAAGCTAGTCGGTCTCCTCTTATTGTCTAAGAGTTGTTATTCCTCCTATGCAGTCTTCTTCAAAATTTATAATTATGTATTTAGTTCTTTGCTTACTTACCTTCTTTTTCTTCCACTAGAAGATAATGTTCAAAAGCACAAGAGTGGCTTTTTCTTATTAAAACATTATACCCAGTCACTGGAACATCACTAGCCACATCAAGTGCCCAGAATTCCAGATAAAGAAATGAGTCTCCAAAGAATCCATTCCACCTTCTATCTATCCCCAACAGCATCACTCATTCCACTTTGAAACCAAGAGTCTAGATTGCCATCATTCATTTCTAAACCCTACTACTAATCCTTAATCTTATCTCCATTCCCTCAAGTTTGCCCTCTATCCTCACTATGCAACTAGCTTTCTTCTAAGCTAAACAAATCTGTGGGCCACCCCAACTCACAATGGCTTCCCACCAGCCTTAGAATTACATTGTTATCTTGCTTTCAAGTTTCAAAAATCACACAATCTAATAGCTCACCTTCCTTCTCTTGCTTTGTTTTCAGCCCTGTCCTATCTTGCTCATTTTCCAGAACACTCTAGAGCTCTTAGTTGCTCCAGGGCTTTTGCACGTGCAGAGCCAATCCTGCTAAAATGCTTTCTCCATTCCTCGTCCCACCACAGCCCAGCTAGTTGCATAGCTGCACCTTGGTTGTGGTTGCCTAAATGGGGCATCTCAATGGGATGGGGGTTCCCTCAAATGTGGTGGAAGCTGGTGAATTTGGTGGTAAAAGGATTTACCAGAGACAGAACAAAGGAGATGTTTACTGAATGCATTGCAAGGGAGCAGCATGCAGGACAGCAATGAGGCAGTAGGTGGGGCTGTTTTTAAAGTGCAGAGATGGGGTGCTTGAGCAGCTCAGTCCGTTGGGCATCCAACTCTTAATTTTAGCTCACGTCGTGGTCCTAGGCTCCTTAAAGAGAGCCCTCTATTGGGCTCTGCGCTCAGTTCAGAGTCCGCTTGAGCTTGTCTCCCTCTCCCTTTGCCCCTCCCTGCCACTCCCACTCTCTAAAATAAATTTTTAAAAAATCTTTGAGGCACCTGGGTGGCTCAGTTAGTTCAGTGCCTGCCTTCAGCTCAGGTCATGATCCCAGGGATTGGGCTCCCAGCTCCCTGGCCCAGACTGGGAGTCTGCTTCTCCCTCTGCCTCTGCCTCTGCCTACCACCTACTTGTGCACTTTCTCTCCTTCTCTGTCAAATAATTTTTTAATCTTTTTTTAAAAAATTACCATGAACCAACAACAAAAGCCCTCAAGAAAAACTAGAAAATATTTTTAATTGAATGAAAATGAAAACCCAACATATTAAATATTGTGGAATGTATCTAAGACATTGCTTAGAAGAAATCTTTAAAGGGGGAGAATGAGGAGGTATGGTGACTATGGAATCTTCCCTTTTTTGGGAACTGTGCCTGGTTGCAAGTAGCCTATTGGTTAGTTAGGATCTATGGATTTTTTTTTTTTAAGATTTTACTTGAGAGAGAGAGACAAGCATGAGCCAGGGAGGGGCAGAGGGAGAAGCAGACTCCCTGCTGAGCCTAATGTGGGACTTGATCTCAGGATCCCAGTATCATGACCTGGGTGAAAGGCAGACATTTAACCAACGCTTAACAGAGCCATCCAGGTGCCCGCAGGGTCTATGGATATTTTAAGGTGTGTCACCCAATGGGCCTGTCTTAGCCAGGTGGTCACAGTGACCCTTTCTGTGTACCATTGCTCAAGGCTATTTGCCTAAAAGCATCTATAGAAGTCATTTCTAAGATTGTGGCTTCATGTCTTTTCTTTCCAAGAAGTTTCATGAAGGATTAGATCAAGTCCTCCTCTGACATCTTCTCATTTACAACAACTCACCATCATTTATAATTTAGCACACTTAGTGGCTGGACTGTAAAACCCAGGGACCTGAGCTTTATTAATTTTGTTTGCCATTAAACCCGTGAGGCTGAGCTAACAGTAGTAAGCTCAATGTAGGCAAGTAATAACTCCTTGTGGACCACTAATAAGCAACAGAACTCACCCCAATAACCTTTCACTGTAAACATACTAAATGATAAGAATTACTAAAATAGATGTAATGACAAATGATAAAAATAATGAAGTTTATTAAGTTTGTAAAAGATTCATTCTATTCAGGTAAACAAGGCTTCAAATTCTACAAAAGAATAATTTTTATAACCAAATCCCTTGCATCTAAAACCAAAGCTGATACCTAATTTCACCTCTGCTGTGTTTTATCTGATTTGTGGGAAAATAAACATATATCTCACTAACACTAGGAAAAACTCATCTCATGTAGTCAACTCTAATTTCAGGTAACATCTTCATGAAGTTACAGTACTTTTTTTCTTAGAATCTCTTGATATTAAAGGATTGGGGGTTGTAATTTTAGTTAAGCTCACTTGAAAAGAACAAAGCTGATAATAGAACTCACAATCAAAAGGTAATACATTGCCCATCCTGATACCCTGTGAAAAAAAACCTACCCAACATAGATAACTGAGAAATTACATTTCACAAGATACCTCAACCTCAAAGTGCACCCTGATGCCCACAGTCAAGAGCAAATGTTCCGTAAATTAAAAATTCTCTTACAAGGTGAAGGGTAGCAGGGAACCCATGCCACGATTACTCACCAAGACACACAGAAATCCGTAGGTCAGTGAGAGGTAAGGGTTGGAGCCAGACTGCGGTTCACATACTCCTCAGCTACAGCATGCTTTTGGTCTGGGGAAACACACAAGGTCACTGACTTTTATCTAGCAACTCGATTGAAAGGACTAAAGGATTAAAAGACACACCCTGTTCTCCTCAATTAGACTTACATAGTGGCTTTGTATAGGATTATTGATAACCAAAGAATATGCCCTGATTACCCTAATTCTGCTTACTTGGTATTCCCTAAATATCCAGAGAGGGACTCAGAAACCTCAGGAGAGTGATCTACCTAGGAAAGTCTAAATTGTTGCATCTTTTTGCAGGGCATTTTGTTATTCATTAATTCATGGAATTCATTGGGTGCCTACTGTACACCATGCACGATCCTTTTTTTTTTTTTAAGATTTTATTTACTTATTCATGAGAGACACAGAGTCAGAGACACTGGCAGAGGGAGAAGCAGGTTCCTCGCAGGGAGCCCAAGGCGGGACTCGATCCCAGCACTCCGGGATCGTGCCCTGAGCTGAAGGCAGACGCCCAACCACTGAGCCACCCAGGCGTCCCACCAAGCACGATTCTAAACATTGGGAAGTAGAAGAAACAACACACATTTATATAGGAAAATTAAGTAACTAAGAAAGCCTGCACAGATGACAAAAGCTGGAAGAGAAGTAAATGGTAAAGAGAAGTGAGTGATTGGTATAGGTGAAGACAGGAACTCTTCCTAATTAGTGATTGTGGGTTTTCTGTTTTGTTTTGTTTTAATGAAGTATAGTTGACACAACACAGGCACCCTTTGAGAAGCTACTGTTCCAGCTGAGACCTTAACAACAAGACTGATCAAACTTTGTGCTTGACATCATTTAAGCTAAATTGACTGGAACAAGGATGCCTGGGTGGCTCAGCCGTTGAGCGTCTGTCTGCCTTCAGCCCAGGGTGTGATCCTGGAGTCTCAGAATCGAGTCCCACATCAGGTTCCCTGCATTGATCCTGCTTCTCCCTCTGCCTATGTCTCTGCCTGTGTGTGTATGCAGGTCTCTCATGAATAAATAAAATATTTTTTTAAATAAAAATAAATAAATAAATTGACTGAAACAATTGGGCTCTGAATTTTATGTGAACTTCCCCCGCTGTAAATTATTTGCTCCACATCAGGCTCCCATCCCCACCCCGCCTCCACATGCCTGCAACACATGAACATTCCTGCCTCATCTTTCCTGTTAGTGCAATATTTAATGCAGTCTGTTGCATTTCAAGGCACATCCCCTTCCCTCTCCCCAGCTACCAGCCTCTGCATCTTTTTTTTTTTTTTAATTCATGAGAGACAGAGAGAAGCAAAAACATAGGCAGAGGGAGAAGCAGGCTCCCCAGGGGGAACCCAATGCGGGATTCAATCCCAAGACCCTGGGATCACTAACTGAGCCAAAGGCAGATGCTCAACCACTGAGCCACCCAGGTGCCCCCCAGCCTCTGCATTTTTAATCTTTTTTCGCCCACACCTCCTCTGTTCTGGCATACACTTTGCAGATCTTCCTGTTGCAAGAGTCCCCTTTAAGAAAGACTTTCCTTAGTAATTTTGAAATGCCCTTTAAAAAGAAATTTACCAACCCAATTTACAAGAGCCAACTATTGGATTACTAGGGGAAGACATTTCCAAAGAGAAATAACAGTACGAAGGTCTTCAGGCATGAACAAGTTTTGAGAATTGGCAGAAGAGAGACTTCCTGTCAGTGGGGGAGCTGAAGTCCACTCTGCATAACTGATCACTCAGCCTCCTTCCACCTCTGCCTTCAATGACTGCCCATTAGTGGAGTGAAATCATGGCAGGAGAATTTCCACTATAGACACCTGCCAACACCACAAATCAGAACTTTTACCAACTTCCCACCAAACCATTGCCTCTAATCACTCATCACTTCATTTCTATTATGGGTATAATAATGGCCCCTACCTCATAGGTTGAGACAATCTCTTGGCTCATACCAGTAATATTTAATCAGTTCTTATTTGGGTCGTGGTGAGCAAAAACTGACAAGTCCTTGTTCTCTCAGAGTTGTAGCTTACAGCACAAAAAGGGCTTTATTTGAGGGCGCCTAGGTGGCTCAGTGGTTGAGCATCTGCCTTCCACTCAGATCGTGATCCTGGGTCCTGAGATTGAGTCCCACAGGAGCCTGCTTCTCCCGCTGCCTATGCCCCTACCCCTCTCTCTGTGTCTCTCATAAATAATAAAATCTTTAAAAGGGGTCCCCCCTTTTAAATAAAGCCCCTTTTAAATAAAACCCCTTTAAAAATTAAAGGGGCTTTATTGGAACAATTGCCAAAATCCTGCATCTCCCTACAGTCATAGATGAGTGCCATCAGTAACAAGCCACCATACGGGAGAGCCGCAAATCAAGAGGCCTTGCCCAGGATAAAGTCAGAGCAGATCTACCTGAGCAGATGCTGCTAAGGCAAAAATCTGGAAGCTGTAGAGATGGCAGTCATTAGTGTTTCCAAAACACTGCAGAGAGCATTTTAAATCTACATAGTTTAGTACATGTAAGAAAATACATTGCCAACACACACACACACACACAAACATATGGTTAGGAAAAAAACAGTTTGCTTAGGATTGTGGCAAGTTAAACTTTGCCAATTAAGGGTTGCTTTTAGGGATCCCTGGGTGGCGCAGCGGTTTAGCGCCTGCCTTTGGCCCAGGGCGCGGTCCTGGAGACCCGGGATCGAATCCCACGTCGGGCTCCCGGTGCATGGAGCCTGCTTCTCCCTCTGCCTGTGTCTCTGCCTCTCTCTCTCTCTCTCTCTCTCTCTCTCTCTCTCTCTGTGTGACTATCATAAAAAGAAAAAATAAAAGACTTGCTTTTAAGTCAATGAGAATATTGGCAACAAGCATGAAAACAATCAGGAATGACTGGGGTTTGGGAGGTCTGGGTAGCTCAGCAGTTGAGTGGCTGTCTTTGGCTCAGGGAGTGATCCTGGAGTTCCAGGATGGAGTCCCACGTTCGCCTCCCTGCATGGAGCCTGCCTCTCTCTTTCTGTGTCTCTCATGAATAAATAAATAAAATCTTAAAAAAAAGAAAAAAAAGGAATGACTGGGGTTTGGCAAACCATCTCCTGAAAAAGTGAGTGGTACATGGCAAGTGATAACTGGCTCTGCTTTGGGGCATCTTCATCAGCCCTGGACTGGAAGCTTTAGCTCTGGAACAGAACAGAGACAGGAGAAGGAAATGGCAAATGTCTTATGCCCTGTCAGGCAATTAGCAAGCCAGCAATTTCCTGCCTCCTGCTGCAGGATTAGAATGAAGAGAGAACAAGTTGGGAGCACCTGGGTGGCTCAGTCAGTTAAGTGTCCGACTTTGGCTTGGTTCCTGTCACGATCTCAGGATCCTGGGATTGAGTCCCACATCGCATTGCATGGAACTCAGTGCTCATCAGGGAGTCTGCTTCTCCCTCTCCCTCTGCTCCCACTGCCCCCCCTTATTGTGTGAGCGCATGCTCTCTCACTCAAATAATCTCTTTTAAAAAAGAGAGAAAGAACAATTTGGCTAATAAGGAGCTTTATTTTTTTTTTAAGATTTTATTTTTTTATTCATGAGAGACACAGAAAGAGAGGCAGAGACACAGGCAGAGGGAGAAGCAGAGTCCCTGCGGGGAGCCTGATGTGGGACTCAATCCCAGGACCCCGGGATCACGACCTGAGCCGAAGGCAGACACTCAACCACTGAGCCACCCAGGTGCCCCTAATGAGGAGCTTTAGAAATGAGGCCTCTATGGACAGAAAAAAAAAATGTAAATAGACTGCCTGTCTCTTATCAACACAATCTCATATTTACCAGACCAAGAAGGAAGACACTGTGTCACTTCTTACAGAATGTATCTTGTCCAGAAACTCCACACATGACTGTCTCCTTGAAATTCTCAAAGGCCAATTTGTCTTCAACATCCACGTCCTGGGGAGAAACTCAACACCGGTGGCCTTCTGTGGGGCCATCCTGGATATACAGAAATACCTTGTAAGCAATTTACTATTATTATTGTTATTCCCATGTAGGGGTAGCCCTAGGTCAAAGTAGTAAGTCTAAAGCAGCAACTCTCAAAATGTTGTCCCCAGACCAGCAGCTAGGGCTGGGTTTATATGTGCATAACACAGACGGTCGCAGAGAACCCCACTCTTGGTTAAATGCTTTGCTGTCACTGTCTTGAAATTTTTGAACCAGTGGTTCCACATTTTCATTTTGCCCCAGGACCTGAAAATGATCCAGCCGGCATTGCCTGAAGTATCATTACCTGGGGAGTCTTTGAATACACCCTCCCAGTCCTCACCCAGACATGCTGAAACTCTGGGGTGGCACCCAGCAATCGGTTTTTAAGAAACCCTTCAGGTAAGTCTGATGCATGGCCCAAATTGAGAAGAGCTGTCTAAAGGCCCTCCCGATTTTTCATTAACTACTTTGGCATGTTTCCAAGTTCCCTGGCATTAGATTCACAATTGCTCTTTGCTGACGCCTTTTCCTCACCTGAAGTTTTCAAGGACCTATTCCCTGCTTGAAAGAATCCATATTTTCTGAACTTCTCTAAGGATTCCAGGCTTCTCTGATGCACCACTTTATTTCCCAGGTAGAACAGGAGGAGACCTGTCTGCTCTGTTCTCACGTTGCTAGTTTTATTTATTTTTTTTTAAGATTTTATTTATTCATGAGAGACACAGAGGCAGAGACATAGGCAGAGAGAGAAGCAGGCTCTATGCAGGAAGCCCGATGTGGGACTAGATCTCGGGCCCCCGGGATCATGCCCTGAGCCACCCAGGCATCCCACATTGCTAGTTTTAAATCCAATCCTTTGAGGGAGGTACTGAAATTCAAGGGAAGGAGACCAGTCTACCCAGTTGACTTGCCCTTTAATGTAATCAAGAGTCCTAATAGAATTTTCAAAATAGTCTTCTTCCTTCACAATTCATGAGTGTTAAAAAAAAAAAAATTCATGAGTGTTGCCCTCATAGCTGTTCTCTCTCCCCCTTTATCTCCCTGTCTTTTTTTCCCTACACCTTCCAATACATGCCACTCAGGATCTTCTCAAGTGCCAGTGATAGTAATATAAATAATAAGAGCAAATGAGTACACA
Source organism: Vulpes lagopus (assembly GCF_018345385.1). Lineage (NCBI taxonomy): Eukaryota > Metazoa > Chordata > Mammalia > Carnivora > Canidae > Vulpes > Vulpes lagopus. The sequence goes on from NC_054830.1 coordinate 6,644,331, forward strand.
CTCTGCTGTGTCCTTTGTTTTTCCTTCCCATGTGCATTCCTAGACTATAGATACTATATCCTCATTTCCATTACCCAGATAAGAAACAAAAGATCAAGCGTGTTCATGGATTTCCTTCACTGGCTTTGTACAGGATTTGAATCCAGATGGGCTCATTCCACACCCTGCTTTAGACACCTCTACAGCAATGGTTTTTAAAGTGTGGTCCTACCTCCCTTCAACCAAGTGTTATCACCATCACCTGGGAACTTGTTAGAAATGCAAATACTAGGATCGGACCCCAGCCCTAGTCAACTGGAAATTCTTGGGTAGGACACACAGATCAGTGGATTTTCTTTTTATTGAGGGATAGTTAACATACAATAGTACATTGTTTTCAGTTGTATGACATAGCGATTTGACAATTATATACATTTAAAAAAATGCTAATCATGATAAGTATAGTCACCATCTTTCACCATGCAAAGTTATTACAGTTTTATTGACTATATTCCCTATGCTGTACTTCTCATCCTCATGACTTATTTCTTTCCTAAGTGGAAATTTGTGCTTCCTAATCCCCTTTGCCTATTTTTAAAAATATTGGAGCAGCCCTGGTGGCTCAGCGGTTTAGTGCCACCTTCAGCCCAGGGCCTGATCCTGGAGACCTGGGATTGAGTCCCACATCAGGCTCCCTGCGTGGAGCCTGCTTCTCCCTCTGCCTGTGTCTCTGCCTCTCTCTCTCTTTCTCTGTGTGTCTCTCATGAATAAATAAATAAAATATTTTAAAAAATTAAAAAATAAATAAAAATATGTATTTAGAGAGAGTACATGTGAGTGTGGGGAGGGGCAAAAGGAGAGGAAGAGAGAGAGAATCTCAAGTAGACTCCCTGCTGAGTGCAGGGCCTGACTTAGGGCTTCCTCTTATGATCCTGAGATCATAACCTGAGCCAAAACCAAGGCCAAAAAGAGTCAGATGCTTAACGGACTGCACCACCTAGGCACTCCTCCCCTTTGTCTATTTCATCCCACTGCCCTTGGGTTTGTATTCCCCAAGAACATCCATGAAGTATGAGAAATGAGGGGCGATTGATTTCTCCAAGCACCATGAAGGACAGGAGCATGATAAGCAAATCAGAAAAACGTTCTTCAACACTTTTATTAATTAATTTTTTAATCATAATAAAATATATATAACATAAAATGTACCGTTTTAACCTTTTTTTTCAGTGTCCAGTAGTATTAAGTACATCCACATGGTTGTGCAGCCATCCCCACCATCCATTTCCAGGAATTCTTTTAACTTGCAAAACTGAAATTCTCCATCCCTCTCTCCCAGCTCATCACCCGTCATTCTACTTTCTATCTCTATGAATGTGACTCCTCTGGGGACCTCAGAGAAGTGGAAGCGTAAAATGTGTATCTTTTTGAGACTGGCTTATTTCACTTAACATAATGTCTTCAAGGTTCATCCACATTGTAGCAGGTGTCTGAATGTTGTTCCTTTCCAAGCCTGAATAATATTTAATATTCCATTGTATGGATATACCACATTTTGTTTATCCATTCATTTGTCAGTGGACACTTAGGCTGCTCCCACATTTTGGCTATTGTGAATAATCCTCCTACGAATACGAGTGAACGAATATCTCCTAGAGACCCTAATTTCAATTCTTTTGAGTATATACTCAGGTGAGGAATTGCTGAATCATATGGCAATTCTATTTTTAATATTTTTTATGAAATGTTTCAAAATTTTGACACAGAAGAACTATGACTTTTTTGGGCATTTAAAAAATTTTTCCAAATGTATCATTTCCATTCATATTTCTACAATAGTGACAATTGAAAAAAATAACAGTCCATGTATCAAGAAATTGAGGAGAAAGGGAATATTCTAAACAAGCTCAATATATTCCCTTCCATAAAGACCTTGCTCCTTGGCCTTTTGGCTAATATCAGTGTAATGATTACTATAACCACTATACTGTTATTAATAAAAATATAACAACAGCAATAATTATGGCCAATATTTCTAGAGTATTCACTATGACCCTAACACTGAGATCTTTTCTTGTTTAATGCATATAGCATCTTATTCATTTGAAGGACATAAATGTCCTTTGTTGAACTTTGCTCAGTTTCTCTCTTTCATTAATAGATTAATGTCCTCCCACCCTTGCTTCATAAACCATCCTGTGGATTGCAATTCTGTCAAGTGGCCTGGATGTTAGCATTGGCTGGTTCAAAAGTTCTCTCCTCCACATAAGCCAATGTGAGGGCAGAGGAAAAAATGCTCACTTACCCCCTTGTTCTCTCAAGACTCCATGCATTCTAACCTCCGTCCACTTCTGTCATGACATATGAATCCTTCCAAGATCATATCCTAAGATAGTTTAGTTTCAATTAAACCAAGAAAGGATACTTTTATATCAATAATGTATTTGCACACCAGCTCCTAGAATTATTCACTCTTGAAGATATCTTGACTCAACGATGATGTGGAGGTCAGTTTTATGAGGTGGCAATTACTGAGAGTACATAATCCCATATGTAATTATTACAGGAGCCAGATAATAGAGGAATTTCAATGCCACAGAGGACGTGGGAGTTTCACGGGTAGAATGCCATTGAGGTATCCTACAAGGATGCAATGGATCTTTCTTTACTGGCACCTATAGGAAGATTGCTCTGTAAAGATACACAAAATAAATGCACTTAAGACTACTTGGAAGATGGGAGATACTACAAAACCATTGCTATTTGGAAATATCCTAGAGGGTGGCTACCAAGAAAAAAAAAGTCAGTCAAAAGATATATGTTATAGGAACGCCTGGTGGAACATGCAACTCTTGATCGCATGGGATCATTATGGGTTTGAGCCCCATGTTGGTAGTAGAGATTACTTAAAAATAAAATCTTTTGAAAAAAAGAAATATGCTATAAAATAACTCTCAGTTTCTAGACATGGTCCATGTTTCTTGGAGAGAGAGAGAGAGAGAGAGAGAGAGAAAGAAAGAAAGAAAGAAAGAAAGAAAGAAAGAAAGAAAGAAAGAAATGTGTTTATTAGAGAAAATAGCATTGTTCCTGAAAAGCATTAACCATTCTTGTTTAAGGAACAGACAAGAATTTCCCCTACAGATATGACATTTCTTCAACAGACACAAGAGACTCATTCAGCCTTTTCTTAGAATGTCTCTCATTCACTGTAGTCTGATGACAAATGACAAATCACAACAAAGTCCAACAAAAACAATTCCTTTGAAATAGGTAGGTCCCAATAGAATGACCTGATGTAATTGTAAAATATAGAATATTTAGAAGAATGGATTAATGGTGTTATTTCTCGCGCTGAGGCGGTAGATAATGTCAGATTATAATTTCCAGGATTACCTGAGATTTGCAATTATGAGCAGACTCGGATAGTACAGAATTAACTATGCAGTTAAGATTTTCTAAGAAAATAAAGTCATCTAACCAGATTTGATAGTTTGAAGAAACTACTAGAATGTAATCCTAGATTTTAAAATGGCATGCAGGCATGATAGTTTCTAAAAAAGTAAAACAACACTTGTTTTCATTCTTAGTTTTAGCATTAGAAAAATAGGTAATACATAGAAGTCACTCAAAATTTACCTGGTGAGGAAAGAAGGAATAAAGGAACCTGATGGGAAGAATTGTTTAAATATTATTAGATTTTATTTTATTATTATTTTTAAGATTTTATTTATTCATGAGAGACACACAGAGAGAGGCAGAGACATAGGCAGAGGGAGAAGTGGGCTCCCTGCGGGGAGCCTGATGGGGGATTCGATCCCAGGACCCCAGGATTACGACAGAAGCCATTTGGGTGCCCCAAATATTATTAGATTTTAAAGCATAGATAAAAGACTTCTCTCCAACAAGGGATATCTGTGTGTCTGTTTCACTGTAACTAACTTATGTCCCTAATTCATCAGACACATCAACAACATGGAATCAGAAAACAGAACAGAAGTATCAGAATTCATCCTCCTGGGACTCTCAGAGGATCCAGAACTGCAGCCCCTTCTCTTTGGGCTGTTCCTGACCATGTACCTGGTCACCATGCTGGGGAACCTGCTCATCATCCTGGCGGTTGGATCTGACTCCCACCTCCACACCCCCATGTACTTCTTCCTCGCCAACCTGTCTTTTGTTGACATCTCTTTCACCTCCACTATAGTCCCAAAGATGCTGGTGAACATCCAAACGCAGAACAAAGCCATCACCTACGCCGGCTGCCTCACTCAGCTATATTTTTTCATGGTGTTTATATGCATGGACAATTTACTGCTAACTGTGATGGCTTATGACCGCTATGTGGCCATCTGCCATCCTCTATATTACGTGGTCATCATGAACCCTCGCCTCTGTGGCCTGCTGATTCTTGTCTCTCTGTTCATTAGCATTATGATCGCCCTGCTCCATAGTCTGATGGTGTTGCAACTGTCCTTCTGCACAGACTTGAAAATCCCCCACTTCTTCTGTGAGCTTGCTCAGATCCTCAAACTTGCCTGTTCTGATACTCTTATCAATAACATCCTGGTGTATTTAATGACCAGCTTGTTGGGTGTTGGCCCTCTCTCAGGAATAATTTTCTCTTACACTCGTATTGTCTCCTCCATCCTGAGAGTCCCATCAACTAATGGAAAGGTCAAAGCTTTTTCCACCTGTGGGTCTCACCTGTCTGTTGTTTTCTTATTCTATGGGACATGTGTTGGAGTGTACCTTAGTTCTGCAGCTTCCCTCTCCCCCAGAAGGAGAGCAGCGGCCTCAGTGATGTACACGGTGGTCACTCCCATGATGAACCCCTTCATCTACAGCCTCAGGAATAGAGACATGAAGGGAGCCTTGAGAAAACTCACCTCTGGAACATCTTCCTTTTCATGATTCTATCATCTGCCTTGGGTGATGTCAAATGATTGAAAGGGAATTATGGGTATGTTAGAAATCCTGACTCCTCTTTTTTTTTTTTTAGATTTTATTTATTTATTTATTTATTTATTTATTTATTTATTTATTTATTTATTTATTCCTGAGAGACAGAGAGAGAGAGAGGCAGAGATACAGGCAGAGGGAGAAGCAGGCTCCATGCAGGGAGCCTGATGTGGGACTCGATCCCGGGACTCTGGGGTCACACCCTGGGCGGAAGGCAGGCACTAAACCGCTGAGCCACTCTGGAGTCTCTCCTGACTCCTCTTTAATTCAGTTCTAACAAAGTAGTTAATCAAGCTTTCAAGTCAAATAATTTTGTATTTAGTCATACAGTACTGTGTGTTTGTACCCATCATTTATTAACTAACAACTCTGAATTCACTTCAACATCTATAGAATGGGCGGAGTAATATTACACATTTGGTTATTAAATCAACGCTATCTTAAGTTTGAAGCTAAATCTCATACCAAGCAGCTCTATGGATGGAAGAGTCTTTTTAAGCAGAATTTATTTTCTGGGGTGTGTTCTGTGTGCTGAGAGTGGCATGGGGAGAATATTTGTATAGATTGGAGCCTGGCTTTTGTCTCTATGGAAAAATATTTGGTCTTTGTCCCCAGTCCCTGGCACAGAACTCCTTGGAATCTCCTGAGTGATAACAGTGTCCTTGGTTTGCTAAAGAGACAACTCTTGGCTCCGAACTCCTAGGTAGCCTCAGGGCTGGTTTCCAGAAAGCCCAGAAGATTGGAACTTTCAGCCCCACCCCCAACCTCTAGGTGTTACGGTTAAGGTTAGGCTTAGGGAGATTGAACCAATGACCAATGACTTGATCAATCAAACCTATGAAATGAAACCCCCATTAAATAAACTAAAAAGACAGGGTTCAGAGAGCTTCTGGGTTGATAAACAAGAGCACAGTCATGTTCCAGGAGGGTGGAGCACCCCAAACTCCAGAGTAACAGCAGCTCCTGTGCTCAGGACCCTTCTGGATCTGGCCCTACATATCTTTTCATCTAACTGTTCATTCTTATCCTTTGTAAAGTAATAATAATAATAATAATAATAATGGCAGTATTCTAGTAAGTAATCTGTTTTCCTGAATTCTGTGAGCTGCTCTAGAAAATTCATTGAACCTGAGGAGAGGACCAAGGGAACCTCTCATTTATAGCCAGTCATTCAGAAGCATAGGAGATAGTTTGGACTTGCAATTGGTTTTTGAAGTGGGACAGGGGCGGTCTTATGCAACTGAACTCTTAACCTGTGAGACCTGACACTATATCCAGTAGACAGTATTAGAATTAAGTTGAATTGCAGGACACCCAGCTGGTAACCAGGAAATGTGAGAATCATTTAGTGTGAGGGAACACACACACACACACACACACACACACACACACACACACACACTTGGAAGCCAGAGGTATCAGGGATCCCTGGGTGGCGCAGCGGTTTGGCGCCTGCCTTTGGCCCAGGGCGCGATCCTGGAGACCCGGGATCGAATCCCACGTCGGGCTCCCGGTGCATGGAGCCTGCTTCTCCCTCTGCCTGTGTCTCTGCCTCTCTCTCTCTCTCTGTGTGACTATCATAAATAAATAAAAATTAAAAAAAAAAAAAGGAAGCCAGAGGTATCAGAAGTAGTTTTGAGTGTTAATAAAGCAATATTAACAAAAGCATGGATGGGGTTTAGGAAAATCACAGAGTAGTGTGGTACCCTGTGTCTATTAAGAGAAGGCTATACTACCCGGGCACCTGGGTGGCTCAGTAGTTGAACCTCTGCCTTTGGCTCAGGGTGTGATCCTGGAGCCCTTGGCTTGAGTCCCACATTGTGCTCCCTGCATGGAGCCTGCTTTTCCCTTTGCCTGTGTCTCTGCCTCTCTCTTTCTCTGTGTCTCTCATGAATAAATAAATAAAATATATTTAAAAAGTTGGACCCTCAACCGACTGAGCCACCCAAGCGCCCCAATGATGTCTTTTGATGAGCAGTTCTTAATTTTAATGCATTCTAGTTATCAAATCTTTCTTTCCTTTGCCTCCTTTTTAAGAAATATATGCCTATTCCAAGAAATAGTCATACTTTCTCTATTTTTTTGTTTTATCGCTCACATTTATTTCTGCAATCATTCTAGAATGATTTTGATTTTTAGACATAGCGTGAGAATGGATGAAACTACTGAAAAGATAGTCCCTTGCTCCACTGCAGTCATTGCCATAATACACTAGGTGGCGCTCTTCTCTTGGATTGTTCAGGTTTTTACCCTTGCATCAATCCCAAAGGAGGGGATTAACTCTACTTAAAGTTCAAAAAACAGGCAAAGCTCTTCCATGATGTGTAGGAGAGGGTGAAAAAAAAATCTTCCCTTCTACCCTTCTTAGGCTCTTGGTTGGGGCTCTGTACCAAAAGGCAGATTAACAAGAGAAAACACGCAAATGCATTTAAGTTTTACTTGACACTAGACACTTCATAAGGAAATGAAAACACAAAGTTGTTAACCTAAACATTTTAATGCTAGGTGTGAGGAAGAGTAGAAAGTAGTGGGGAAATGTGATAGGACAAAAGGATATGTGTTTAAGGGTAGTAAACAGGGAAATTTAGCAATCCCATTCATTTGGATTCCTCTCTGCATCCCTCCATCTTCAGAGATAAGAATTGCCCCTTTCTCTGAGTATAGAAAGGACATCTATCCCATGAGCATCTTATGACCTACTTCAGGGGAAGGTCAGAGAGTCCTTTCTAAAACTGCCATTTCTCAAATACCTTCAAATTAACATATTCGATATGCTAAGGTGTCATATTTTAGGGCAATTGTATACTGAACCCTGTCAGATTTGTTAAAAGATTTCATATTAGGGTGTTCTTGGAGGATGGGGGGTTGTAGTGACCAACAGAACCATGGAAGAGGCTTCTGGGTTTCTGGTAATTTTCTTTTTAAAAAACCTGGGTAGTGGGATACCTGGGTGTCTCAGTGGTTGAGCGTCTGCCTTCAGTTCAGGGCCTGATCCCGGAGTCCCGGGATCTCTCTTTCCAACTTTCAGGGTGCTGTTTTCTTTAATTGGGCTCCCTGTATGGAGCCTGCTTGTCCCTCTGCCTGTGCCTGTGCCTCTCTCTCTCTCTCTCTCTCTCCCTCTCTCTCTGTCTCTCATGAATAAATAAATAAATCTAAAAAAAAAAGTAAAAAGTAAATAAAAATAAGATTTAAAAAACCTGAGTAGCAATTGCATTGGACATGTACCCTTTGAGGACATTTTTATGATTTGTATATAAATGTTCACTTTTAAGTTTTATCCACAGACTATCTGAATGTTTCTTATACTTCAACAAATAATTTATTTTTTAAAAAGCTTATTTATTTATTCATGAGAGACAGAGATAGAGAGAGGCAGCGACACAGGCAGAGAGAGAAGCAGGCTCCTGCAGGGAGCCCGATGTGGGACTCGATCCCGGGACCCCGGGACCACGACCTGAGCCGAAGGCAGATGCTCAAACACTGAGCCACCTAGGTGCCCCTCAACAAATAATTTAAAATAAATAAATAAAATAATAAAATAAATAAAAAGTCCACTTTATCTCTTTCCAACTTCTCTAGGCAGTGTGAATGATTGATTAAAGGCCATTTACACAAGTAGGGGGATGTTTACCAGTATAAATTCATCAACTGTGAAAATTAATAAAAGAATCTCATTATAATGGAGTCTGGAAGGTGGGGAGACAGGAGCGGGGTCCTTTCAACTCTATTACTGGTTGGCAATTGCAACCAAACAGAAAGAGGGGCACCTTGCAAGTTGATACCACTTTCCTACCACAGCAAGAGGATGAGAGATTTTCTTCTCTCCTGGCAACAGCTCAGCCAATGAGAGACCATCACCACTCAGCCAATGAAAAGCCACTATATTTCAAACTACAAGTTTATTCCAAAGGAGTTTTTATGACAGCCTTCCCAATTTCCTGCTATCCTTTATGAAAGAGCATTCCTCTCTGTTCTGTGGACTCCTTAGTTTGCTTGTCCTGGGTTGCAATTCTCTGCTTTTCCTACATATATCCCACCCCCCCATCCACCCCCCCCCCCTTTTTTTTTGCTGGCAAAATAACTAGCAGTTTCATTTTTAAGGTTAACATATTTTATCTCTCTATGATAATCATATCTTTATGTAGAAACACAATGTGCATGAAATTTTTCCAACTTTCAGGGTGCTATTTTCTTTAACAATACTTCCCACTGAGGAGTTTTGTAGAATTTTCCTACTCTTAATTTTGAAGAGATAAGTGAGTGGTATTTTTCCACTTCACTCATCCCACCAATTAATCCTTGTGAGATTACTAGGATTCAGCCTTGATTAGACAAACTCTGATCCTGACCCAGGTTTGTTTATGAATTTTAAATATCCAATTTCTGTTTTTATGTCCCTAGATCCTACGTGCATCCTAACTGAATCTTTTTCCTTTCTTCCTCCTCTTTGCTGATTCCAGATCTTTAAGATATGACCCTCTCTAGAGTTTCCCCAGTCTTGATCCCAAGCACCCACTGCTCCAGGTCTTTCTATTTTCTGCTCACCTCTCTGCAGTGGAGTGGTTCTGTCCCCACCTTGTTACTGTAAAGAGTAATCAGAATTATTTTATTACTTACTTTACTCGTTTGAGTCTCACAGAAATTTAGGAGGCAGCTCACGTATATAAAAGGGAGGTGCTATAGGCAATATACCGAAGTTGTCTGGCTTGGAGTTGGAATTAGAATTTGTGCTAATAGCCTCCAGTTCCATCCACGTTGAAGCAAATGGTGGGTATTTGTCTGGAGGGTATTATGCTGAGTGAAATGAGTCAATCAGAGAAGGACAAACATTATATGGTCCCATTCATTTGGGGAATATAAATAATAATGAAAGGGAATAGAGGGGAAGGGAGAAGAAATGGGTAGAAAATATCAGAAAGGGAGACAGAACATGGAAGACTCCTAACTCTGGGAAACGAACTAGGGGGTGAGGTGGGCAGGGGGTGGGGGTGACTGGGTGGCGGGCACTGAGGGGGGCACTTGACGGGATGAGCACTGGGGGTTATTCTATATGTTGGCAAATTGAACACCAATAAAAAATAAATCTATTATTAAAAAAAAAAGAATTTGTGCTAAGAGGGTGTGGACTGCCCTTTGCAGTTCTCTGTGCTCCCCTACTCAGATATTTGCTCTCACTTGGAAGCTGGGCTTCCTTTTTTTTTTTTTTTTTTTTTGGAGTTTTATTTATTTATTTTAAATATTTAATTTATTTATTCATAGACACAGAGAGAGAGAGAGAGAGAGGCAAAGACACAGGCAGAGGGAGAAGCAGGCTCCATGCAGGAAGCCCGATATGGGACTCGATTCCGGGTCTCTAGGATCACACCCCAGGCTGCAGGCGGCCAAACCGCTGCAGCCACTGGGGCTGCCTTTTTTTTTTTTTTTTTTTTTTTAAGCTGGCCTTCCTAACCTTCTGGCTCAGGTATTGTAAAAGAGGACCACTTTCCCAAGCCCTGCCACGACCTCTCTTTTTTTTGGCAAAGTGATTAGGCTCTGGGTGGCTGGTCAAGAAAAAACTGAACATTCCCTGGTAGACAGATGAGACAAACCAAAAGATTGAGGATGTTGTCGAGGTTTATAACGGACAGATGGAAAGATGGGGTTGCAGTTACTTGAGGTTGAGAGGGTGAAGTCAGGACTTTGTGACATTTTATTTATTTTTAAGATTTTATTGATTCATGAGAGACACACAGAGAGATAGAGGCACAGGCAGAGGGAGAAGCAGGCTCCCCATGGGGAGCCCAATGTGGGACTGTATCCCAGGGCCCTGGGATCACAAGCTGAGTCAAGGCAGACGCTCAACTACTGAGCCACCCAGGTGCCCGGATTTGTGACATTTTATTTTTCTTAAAACATTTTCTTTTAAGATTTTATTTGTTCATTCATGAGAGACACAGAGACAGAGACAGAGAGGCAGAGACACAGGCAGAGAGAAGCAGGCTCCATGCAGGGAGCCGACGTTGGACTGGATCCCGGGTCTCCAGGATCACGTCCTGGGCTGAAGGCAGCGCTAAACCGCTGAGCCACTCAGGCTGTCCGATTTGTGGCATTTTAAAGTGTCTAAAGACAGCCAAGTGGAGGGAGCAAGTCTCATAATCTAGAATCCAGGGTAGAGATGTGGGACTGCGGGTGTAAATTTGAACCTTGAGTGCATAGACAGTACTTAAAACGGTGAGATTCGCTGAAACCACAGAGAGAATGATTACAAGACGAAAAGAAATCGGAGAACTGAGTCCTGGGATACTGGATCAACTGAAAGTGGGGAAACGCGGATCCTCAGGCTCCACCTGGGAACGGCCGCCGGGACGGTCTAAACTCGAGAACTACATTTCCCAGAATGCCTTCCGCCCCGTGCTTCCGAGTTAGAGGCCGCCTAAGAAGTCCCGCGAGATTTAGAAGGCGGAAGTGAAGCGGAAGCCATTGCTCTCGGGAGGCGAGTGCGGCTCTACACATGGGCAGGGGAGGGGTCCGCCACGGCTTCCTCGGGGCTGTTGGGGATCCTCCGCTTCCCCGCCACAGGCCGCACCTTCTGTATGAACTCGGCGTCCCCTCGGCGGCAGCTTCCGTGACCTCCACTGCACCTGATTCTACCCTCAGCCTTGTAAGCTCCGCTCTCCTCACTTAACCCTTTACCCTCGGTCTTCCCCAGGACACGAAAGGCCCATCGACCGGGAGGAGTGAACGGGGCCGGGGACCTGGGACCTGGGGCCGGAAAGCCGGGCAGCCAGGGGAGGGGGTGCGGTATGAGACGCGGGTACGCGAGGACTGAAATTTAGGACCGATGTGTTCAGGACGAGGTAAAGGCACTGGTGAGCTGATTTATTTAAAAAAAAAAAAAAAAAAAAGGACTCGGGTGGGAGGGAAAAGCCCGGCCGAAGTGCATTCAGGACTTTTCGGTGGAGTCTGGAACGGGAAACCGGGAGGAATGATACCTTCCTTTGGCTCTGCGGTGCGTTTCCTCCACCACACTGGGCTTTCCGTTGACAATTATTTGCATTGAGTGTTAACATTTTACCTGCAAACTAATGGCTGCGCTGATCTGTTGGTTGAGTTGACTCGTGTAAACAGCCTACAACCAAATTTAAAAGTTCACTTCAAAACAACAAAAGTTCACTTCAACATTCTGTTCATTTAACCTTGAGAGTTAGCCCATTAATATTTAGTGTGATCGCTAATATTTTGCATTTGGTTTTTCACCACCTTTTTTCGCTTGCTAATTATCCTTTAACTTTCAAGTACTTTTTTTTGAGTTTTTTTATTCGTTCAAGTATCTTTTAATTGGAATATAAAACATATGCAAAAAAAGGTATAAAAACAAGCACATTCTCTGCAAAAAAAAAAAAAACCCACACTCTTAAAAGACAGCTGTAAAGCAAATCTATAAACAGAAAGAGATTATGAAATCTCTGGAACCTGTGTGCTCTTTCCTGCATCCTCTTTCTTAATGATTTCCTTTGGATTTTACTACTACTTAATGTTTTTCCAGAAATTCATTTCCTAATTTCGGTAATTATTTGTAAATGGACCTAACGCTCTTAAATACTTTCAGAGACATCCTTTTTTTTTCCTATTAATGCAAGCAAATTTTTAAATTTATTTTTAAAGATTTTATTTATTTACTCATGACAGAGAGAGGCAGAGACACAGGCAGAGGGAGAAGCAGGCTCCATGCAGGGAGCCTGATGCGAGACTCCCTCCCAGGACCCCGGGATCACAACCCGATCCAAAGGCAGATGCTCAACCACTGAGCCACCCAGGTGCCCTATCCATTCTTTTTCAGACACCGCATAGCTTAAATTTTAGAGTCAGTTTACAAAGCTTCACATACTGGAGTTTTATTTTGAGGTTGTGTTGAATCTGTATATGAAGTTGGATAATATTGACCTTATAATTTTGTTGTATTTTAACAATTAACAAATTTATTTGCATTTATTCTGTAATACCTTTCAGTAAAATTTTAAAGGACTTAGAATGGGTTTGTTGGATTTTTGTTACTAGAATATTTTTATTGGGATGCCTGGGTAGCTCAGCGGTTGAGTGTCTCTCTTTGGCTCAGGGCGTGATCCTGAGTCCAGGGATTGAGTTCCACGTAGGGCTCCCTGTGAGGAGCCTGCTTCTCCCTCTGCCTGTGTGTCTACTTCTCTCTCTGTGTCTCTCATGAGTAAATAAATAAAATCTTTAAAAAAAAATTTATGTATTTATTTCAGCGAGCCGGAGAGTGCACAAGTTGGTGAGAAGGGCAGAGAGTGATGGAGAAGTCGACTCCCTATTGAACAAGGAGCCGCCAGCAGGGTTTCATCCCAAGACTTTGGGATCTTGGCCTGAGATGAAGGCAGACAGTTAACCAAATGCCCAGGTGCCCCAAGGGCGGGGGGGGGGGGGGGGGGGGGAGTTTTTTGTTAAATTTATTCATAGGAACCTTTTTTTTTTTTAACACTTAGGATTTTCCCCCCTCCCCCAGCAGCTTGGTGTATTGAATTTGGGTTAGTTTTTGTGTAGTGTTTTGAATGTTCTTCAAAGACAAATGTTATCATCTGTATAGAATAAATAGATAAATATTTTTATTTTCTGTTTGCATTGTATTGTTTGCTTGTATATTGCTTGTGTTTTATTTACTCACTTTGCTGGACAGGCTGGGGACTCCTGGTAGCATTGAGTGGAGTTCAGATAACAAACTCTAGGCAGTCCTGTTTTTTCCTGACCTTGAGGGAAATTGACCTTCTGTTTGCTGGAGGCTCTTTTTTTGAGCTATTAAAGAAAGCTCCCTTCTTTTCCTAGTTATTCCTCTTGAATGGTTTAGGCTTTTAACAAGTGATTTTTCTTTCAGCATCTACTTTGATATCTTTTATCTTTTATTTTGTGTATCTCAAGCTCCGTAAAAAATGTCTGGCTTGTGGTAGGTGCCACTGCCATTGTGCATTGAATGAATGAGTGAATAATATACTTTTGTTATTTATCTGGTAATTTGGTAAATTAAACCAGTTGATTTTCTAATGATTACACTTGCTTGGTAAATTAATCACTTGAAAAGGATAGGCAGTATTGTATCATTTTTTTGGTTTCTATCTGCTAGTGTATTGGTTATTTGGATCATTGTTTGAGTAAGATTGGCTTGCAGTTTTCAGTTTCCATTTTATGCCAATCTCATAAAATGCATGGGAATATTTCCTCTGTTTTCTAAACTCTGGAACTACTTTTTCCTTAAAAGGTAGCCGCACTGGACAAACCATTTGGGTATGGAATTTTCTTTGTGGAAATTTTTTGAGCTACTGTTTCAGTTCCTTTAAGGGTCATAGTGATCTAAGAAAGATCTTAAAGTTCAAAGCTGACAGGCAAGAAAGAACTCTGAGATGTTCCAAAAAGGTGGGTTTTTATTTTTATTTTTATTTTTTTAAAGATTTTCTTTATTTATTTATTCACAACAGACACAGAGAGAGAGAGAGAGAGAGGCAGAGACACAGGCAGAGGTTAGAAGCAGGCTGCATGCAGGGAACCCGATGTGGGACTCCATCTTGGGTCTCCAGGATCATACCTGGGGCTGAAGGCGGCGCTAAACCGCTGGGCCACCGGGGCTGCCCCAAAAAGGTGGGTTTTTAAAAAAAAAATTTTTTTTTAAGGGGTGCCTGGGTGGCTCAGTCAGTTAGGCATCTGCCTTTGGCTCAGGTCATGATCCTGGAGTCCTAGGATCCAGCCCCCACATCGAGCTCCCTGCTCAGTGGTGACTCTGTTCTCCCCCTGACCCCCATACTCACTCTCTCAAATAAATAAATAAAATAATAAAAAATTTAAAAAAAATTCTTAAAGATTTCATTTGTTTATTTGACAGAGAGCACAAGCAGGGGGAGCAGAAGATGGAGAAACAGGCCCCCTACTGAGCAGGTGGCCAATGCAGGGCTCAATTCCAGAACCCTGAGACTGAAGGCAAATGCTTAACCAACCGAGCCACCCAGGCACCCCCCTCCGTACATTTTTTTAAAAGATTTATTTATTTTTAGAGGGTGCAAGCAAGGGGAGGGAAGACAAGCTGATTCCATGCTGAGTGTGGACCCTCCATGGGGCTCCATCCCAAGACCCTCAGATCATGACCTGAGCTGAAATCTAGATTCGGATGCTTAACGAACAGAGCTGCCCTGGCGCCCCGTTTTTTTTGGTGTTGTTGTTGTTGTTTTGTTTTTTAAGATTTATTTATTTATTCATGAGAGAGACAGAGACTTAGAGGGAGAGCAGCCGATGTGGGACTCGATCCCAGGATCATGCCCTGACTGGAAGGTAGATGCTCAGTCACTGAGCCATCCACGGACCCTCTCTCCTTGTATTTTGAACTTATTTACCCAGAAAAGGTTGACCTTAGAAGGGAGGGCAGACATCTCCGTCCTTGCTTTTTATAGGAGAGGAGTATATCAGATGTCAGTTTTGGGGAAGAATTTTGGTAGAACTAGAGACCAGAAAGTTGGAAATACTCCTTTTAACTTTTTTAAGTAAACTATAATTTATGTTGAAGGCAATTTACAGATCTTAGATCCAGTTTGATGAATTTTTTGACAATTGTGTGCTTTGTATAACTGCTAACTAAAAATAAATAAAAATATGAAGACTTTTAGTTGCTCCAGAAAGTTCCTCTTCTCTTAATCTCTCCTGCTCATACATTTCCATTGAGACAGCCACTTTTTTTACTTCTAGTGACCGAAATAAACAAGTTTTGCTAACAACCTAAATAAGTTTGCCCATTTATGGATGTCACATAACTGGAATCGGCATTTTTTGTGTTTAGTTCCTATTGGTCAGCACGGTAAACATTTAACCATGTTGTGTGTCTC
Organism: Vulpes lagopus; assembly: GCF_018345385.1. NCBI lineage: Eukaryota > Metazoa > Chordata > Mammalia > Carnivora > Canidae > Vulpes > Vulpes lagopus. The sequence goes on from NC_054830.1 coordinate 6,660,125, forward strand.
AGTACTTTTTATTTCTCAGTAGTATTCTAATGTACACACCACAATTTGTTTATCCATTCTGTTGTTGGGTATTTAGATTGTTTACAGCTTGGAGCTGTTACGAAATCAGATTGCTATGATCTTTTTTTTTTTTTTTTTTTTTTTAAGATTTTACTTGTTTATTCATGAGAGACACAGAGAGAGGCAGAGACATAGACAGAGGGAGAAGCAGGCTCCATGCAGGGAGCCTGACGTGGGACTCGATCCGGGGACTCCAGGACCACACCCTGGCCGAAAGCAGGCGCTAAACCGCTGAGCCACCCAGGGATCCCCATCTCTCTCTCTCTTTTTTTTTTAAGTTACTACTTATTTTAGAGAGAAAGCAAGCACACTCTCTGCTTTAGAGAGGAGCAGGAAAGAGAAAATCCCAAGCAAGCTCAGTCTCACCATCCTGAAATCAGGATGTGAGCCGAAATCAATAGTCAGACGCTTAACTGACTGAGCCACCCAGGCACCCTCTTGTCTTTTTTTTTTATTTTATTTTTTTAATAAGCTCTACACTCACCATAGGGCTTAAACTCACAACCCCAGGATCAAGAGTTGCATGCTCTATCAACTGAACCAGGTAGGCACCCTGTTTTCTTGTCTTTTGGTAAGTCATTCTGACAGGGATGAGGTGATATCTCATTGTGGTTTTGATGTGCATTTCCCTGATGATGAATGATGTTGAGCATCTTCTCAGGTGTCTGTTGGCCATCTGTATTTCTTTGGGAAAATGTCTCTTCAGATCCTCTGTTCATTTTTTTATTGGATTGGTTTTTTTGAGCTTGCATTGTCTGAGTCTTACATATTTTGGACATGAACTCCTTATCAGATATGATTTGCAAGGTTTTTTTTTTCCCCTGTTAGGTAGTTGCCTTTTCATTTTGTTGGTTTCTTTTCCTGTACAGAAGCTTTTTAGTTTAGTATAGTTCCACTTATTTTTGCTTTTGCTTCCTTTGCTTTTGGTGTCGACTCAGAAAATAATTGCTAAGACCAGAATCAAGCTTATTGCCTAGGTTTCCTTATAAGAGTTTTGTGGCTTCAGGTCTTACATTCACATATTTAATCCATTTTGAGTTTTGTGTGTTGTAAGATAGCATGTGGCCATCCACTTGTGCCAGCATTATTTATTGAAGCAACTGTCCTTTCCTCATTCTTGGATTTTTTGTGTCATAAAGCAATTGACTGTATGTGTGTGATTTTATTTCTAATCTCTCATTTCTGTTCCATTGATCTATGTGTGTTTTATGCTAGACTGTTCATTTTCTTAATGATATGTGTAAAATGTTAATTTGGGGGGGAGTCCAATTTATTGTTTTTTTAAAAGTATATTCTATTTGTGTCTAGTCTAAAATACTGTTGTGTAACTCAGTTGTTAAAATATTTTCTGTGGGGATCCCTGGGTGGCGCAGCGGTTTAGCACCTGCCTTTGGCCCAGGGCACGATCCTGAAGACCCGGGATCGAATCCCACGTCGGGCTCCTGGTACATGGAGCCTGCTTCTCCCTCTGCCTGTCTCTGCCTCTCTCTCTCTCTCTCTGTGACTATCATAAATAAAATAAAAATTAAAAAAAAAACTTAATAAAATAAAATACAATATTTTCTGTGGATTTTTTTTCCCCTCTGATTCACTTCAAAAGTTTTTAATTCACATTTTTGCTTACATGGTGATAATAAAAAATGCAGTTTCTTTTTACTTATTGAGTTCTTTCAGTACTATTAACTAAGAAGATTGCTTTCCCTACTGAATTGCTTTGTTCTTTTATTGAAAATAATTTGTACACATGTAGATTTGTTTCTAATTCTCATCTATTCCATTGGTCTATTTGTTACATATTCCAATGACTCTTCATTACTCTAGTGAACTTAGTAGCATGAATCCTTCAAGTTTGGTTTTCTTTCTAAACATTGTTCCAGCTCTGCTAGATCTTTTGCATTATGTTATACACTTTATTTTCTTTTTTTTTTTTTTCAACGTGGGGCTTAAACTCATGACCCAAGTGGTGTAGAGTGTTTGGCCAGAAGGCACTGGAGATTAGAACACGTGGTTCTAGGTAGACCATCCTTGTGGCTGCTAGAACCATTCTAAACCATGGTGAGCCTTGGGGATGGATCCTTGGGTGGCTCAGTGGTTTAGCGCCTGCCTTTGGCCCGGGGTGTGATCCTGGAGTCCTGGGATCGAGTCCTGCATTGGGCTCCCTGCATGGAACCTGCTTCTCCTTTTGCCTGTGTCTCTGCCTGTCTCTCTCTCTCTCTCTCTCTCTCTCTCTCTCTCATGAATAAATAGATCTTTAAAAAATAATAAGTAAAATAAACCATGGTGAGCCTTGAAGTTGAAAGGAAGAATAGAAGTCGGGAGCCCAAGTGTTGTTTTTTTTTTTGTGGGGGGGGGGGTAGCCCAAGTGTTTAACAAGTAAGGGAGTCTGACCAAGTTGTGCTTGGGGACAGATTACTTGGGACACTGGATCTGAATCTTCTTTGAGGCACATCAGGGACCTTCTCCACATTGCCTGGAGAATTTCCTGAGTTAGACAAAGGCCCATGATCGGACATACTTGCTGCTCCAAAGAGGAGGTGCTAGAAAGCAAAAGTTAAATTTGTCCTGTGACCCCAAGAGGCAGAAAACCTTTGACTACTCCTTGTCTTTTTATTTGCTACAGATGCTTGCTGGAAGAGTTCCGTGACAGCAAGAGGGAAGCTTCCTGCTGCCAGTCCCTGTTGTTTAGGCAGATTGACTGTCATTCTCACAGAATGGCAGCTCTTGGTCTGTCTCCCACATGTGGTAAGTTCTTGGGTTGATGAACGGATGCCCTCAAAAGTTCAGTTCGAGTGGCCTCTGGACTTCACTGGGTCAGGGCTGTACATGGCCACAAGGTAGGCTGCCAGAGTTGGAGGAACTGAAAAGGGATGGGAATAAAGTATAGTCTTGGTAGCCTCCCAGTGACTGTCAGATTTGGGGTCTTTGTGAGTTTGGGTGAAGGTAGGGATTGTGTGTAGTTGGTATATAAGGAAGGACAGGTAATGAATGTTATGTTATTTTATTATTATTAAAGATTCCATTTTCAAGAAATCTCTGTGCCCAGCATGGGGCTCGAACTGACAACCCTGAGATGAAGAGTTCATTGCTCCACTGACTGAGCCAGCCAGGCATGCCTATTATTTTTTTATTCACTTAGAATTATTATAAATCTGAGCAAAGTAACAGCTCTACCTCGTAGAGCTTTAATTTTTTTCAAACATTAATTTAGAAACATACCACTTTCTTGGTAGATATGTAAGCCCACCATCCTTTTTAATGCCCTTGAGTGGAGCAGGGCTGCTCTGGCTTTTTACAAGACATTGTGCGTGGAAGAGAGGTGGGGATAGGTGCTGCATGCTCAAAGCAGGTGTGGGGCAGTGTCCTGATCTGTGAGTGTTGAGCAGGCTTTAATCCTCATGGATCTGCTCTTCCCCAGCTGTGTCCACCCGGGACCCTGCCTATATCCATGAGTCAGAAATTCCTCCTTCGTCAAAAGACCATTCCTCTTCTCAGGACATGGACTTGTTTGTTTGCAATGGCCTGGAACCTTCTATGCCAGCCAGTGTTGGTTCTCAGGTACAGGATCTCTGGGCCCCTGGGGGTGGGAGAGGCACTTCCCTAGAATGCCCCCTTGTCAGAGTTCTAGTACCACTTGTTATAGATCTTTCAGAGCCTCACCCAGGGCACAGGACAAAAAGCCAGAGACTATTTACAAGGCTGTCCTGGTAGCAGGGACCTAGTTAGGGAAATGAACTTATGTAGCAGGTATTTCTCTCATAGTAGAGCTCAAAATGCTCACGCCAGGTTAGAAGTGGAGAGAGATTTGGTCCTCTGTCAGCAGAGTTGAATTTAAAGAGATAAGATCACCTCAGAGTGAAGAGTCTTGAGGACTGGCTTCTGGTTTGAGACACCAGAAGTCCATCTGACAATCCTGTGTTTGGAGTCTCTTGTGCCCAGGCTTCAGCCTCAGCCATCTTTCTGTGAACACGGATAGGCTGGTTTCTTACTGACCCCAAATGTGTGTGGTGATTCAGGAGTCAGTGACTTTCCAGGATGTTGCTGTGGACTTCACTGAGAAGGAATGGCCCTTGCTGGATTCTTCTCAGAGAAAATTGTACAAAGATGTGATGTTGGAGAACTATAGCAACCTCGCCTCAGTGGGTAAGATTGGAAATTATTTCTCTGTGTATCAGATGTTTTTGTTCTAAGTACTTGCTGTGACCCAGGGACTATGGGGATTTGGAACTTAATTGTGAACAAAGGTGACCTGGTCCCCCCCCCCCCCCCCCCATGGTGTTTCCCAGTGATTGTTGAGACCTGTTCATTGCATTGACCTTGGAGGTTGTCCCGTGTGTCTGAGTTTGGGCATAGGTTTCTGAGTTAAGAAATCCTCATTCTTTTGAAGGGCAAAGCGTGTGGGTCTTTGTGTTTTGTGTTTTATGAAAGCCTTTCACTGTGTTCCTTAGAAATTTGGCACCATCATTTTGCTGCTCCTAAGTCAGACTTGTCCATCTTCAGAACACTGAAGACCAAAACCTTGACCCCGGCCTAACGGAGGGGGTTGTCCTCTGCACGATCCTCCCTCAACATGTGTCTTTCCCCGTGAGTAGGGTATCAGGTGGGCAAACCCAGCCTCATCTCCCACTTGGAGCAAGAAGAGGAGCTGAGGACAGAGGAGAGGGAACTGCACCAAGCCACATCTCCCGGTGAGCACCAGGCAGACACTACCAGGAAAACACAAGTGCTTCTGGGTACCTGCTTTAATCACTGAGGGGATGGAGGGAGATCCATTAGGAAATGTCACCCAGGGAAATTTGAGAATGCTCCTTCTCCATTCTCTCACAAGTCCTTTACTCTCACTGTCCTCTCCTGTGTTGTATATGTTTCTTCCTTCTTTTTTTTTCATCTGTCTACGTATTCATTTGCCAACTTACTTAGTTTTGAGATGTAACTGACATGATACCATGTTAGTTTTAAGTATACGACATAATGGAAAACAAAAGTATACGACATAATGGTTCAATGTTTGAACCATTATGTGATCACCATGTTAAATGTGGACTAAGATCCATCACCACAGAGTTAGAAAAATATTTTTTCCTTGTGATTAGAACATTTAAGATTTACCGTCTTAGCAACCTTCAGTGCATTACAAAATTATTAACTATAGTCACCATGCTGTGTGTTACATCCCCAGGGCTTATCTCTTTCATAACTGGGAGTTACCTTTTGACCCCCTTCACACCCACGTCCACCCACCGCCTCTGACAACCACCACCAATCTGTTCTGGGTATCCATGAGCTCAGTTGTTTTGGGTTTTTTTGGTGGGGCTGGGGGTATGTTTGGTTTTTGTATTTTGGATTCCACACTGAAGTAAGATATGATACGTCTTTCTTTGTCTTATCTTACTTAGCAATATGCTCTCTATTCCTGTTGCCAAAAATGGGAATATTCCCTTTTTTATGGCTGAATAATACTCCATTATGTATTACATGCCATGTTTTCTTTATTCATTTATCGAGGAACACTTAGATTGCTTCCATTGCCTTGACTATTGTAAATAATGCTGCTGTAAACATGGGAGTGTGGATATGTTTTTAAGGTAGTGTTTTCATTTTCTTGGGATAAATAGCCAGAAGCAGAGTTGCTGGGTGTCATCAAACTTGACATGTCTACACGAGCTCTGTCCCATTCTTTCATATTCAACATTCCTGGTCATACTCTTTCTGTTGTTATCACTGTCAGTCTTTGAAGAATTTATCCTTTGGTGAATCAAGTTAAATACAGACATTTTTACTCACATATGCTTCTCCCCTTTGATAACACCTTTTCTTTCTTTAGGGTTAGTATTGCAAAGAAATCTCCCCTGTTTTTGTCACTACCATCTCACCGTCTTTCTCCAGCTAATATTTCTCTCCTCAGATTAACGTTTTACCAATTTGTTTCAGATTGGGAGACTCCGTCTAAAAGCAAATGGTCCATTCTCATGGAAGATATTTTTGGGAAGGAAACATCCAGTGGTGTGACAGTGGTAAGACTTCCTTGGGATAATCTCCCATGTTGGGAGGAAACAGGGGCAGCCTCAGAAAAGCAGCTTAAGAACCAGGCATGAGTGGCCTTCCCCAAGAGGCAGCTGTTTCAGACGTTGAATGTCAGCTTCGGGGGAAAACCCTAAAAACCTAGCCTCAAATTTCTTGACTTAGAGTTGCAACAACCAAATTTTTCTAGGACTGTGCCTCAGATAGTGTTGGGGCTCAATTTAGATTTAAACAGTTAACAAAGTATATATGCAAAAAGCCTTGTGAAAGTTACACCCGTGGAGCCTTAGGGGGTAGCATCCACCCTGTTATTTGATGGAGCCCAAATGGGGCAGAAACAGGACTTTGGCACTGCAAATTATGACCTCATTTGTCATAATGACGTGCTTATACATACATCAGTTTTTGTGGGGATGACTAGAGGACTCCTAGGAATGTGGTGAGTTGTGGGAAATGCCTTAGTCAGCACTCCTCTCTTAATCAACAGGAAAGAACACGTCTTGGAGATAAACCCACTGAGTACACTCACCTGTTTGAAGTCTTTAGCATGGGCACTCATCTTACTCAGCAGATGGGAAGGCATGCTGGCAAGAGGCCCTATCACCGCCGGGACTGTGGGGCAGCTTTCAAGAACAGGTCACATCTAGCCCAACATGTGAGCATTTACAATGGCAGGAAAATGCATGAATGTCATCAGTGCCAAAAAGCCTTCACCACGAGTGCGTCCCTCACGCGGCACAGGAGAATACACACTGGGGAGAAACCCTATGAATGCAGCGCCTGTGGGAAAGCCTTCAATGATCCCTCTGCCCTCAGGAGCCACGCGAGAACTCACCTCACAGAGAAGCCCTTTGACTGCAGTCAGTGTGGAAATGCCTTCCGAACCCTCTCCTCCCTGAAGATACACATGAGAGTTCACACTGGGGAGAGACCTTACAAGTGTGATGAGTGTGGGAAGGCGTATGGCAGGAGCTGCCACCTCATTGCACACAAACGAACGCACACAGGAGAGAGACCATACGAATGCCACGACTGTGGGAAAGCTTTCCAGCACCCCTCACATCTCAAAGAGCATGTCCGAAATCACACTGGAGAGAAACCGTATGAATGCACACAGTGTGGAAAAGCCTTCCGATGGAAGTCTAACTTCAATTTGCACAAGAAGAACCACATGGTAGAGAAAACATATGAATGTAAAGAATGTGGGAAATCCTTTGGTGATCTCTTATCACGGAGAAAACACATGAGAATTCATATTGTAAAGAAACCCATTGAATGTAGACAGTGTGGGAAAGCATTCCGAAACCAGTCCATCCTTAAGACGCACATGAATTCTCACACTGGAGAGAAGCCCTATGGGTGTGATCTATGTGGGAAAGCCTTCAGCGCGAGCTCAAACCTGACCACACACAGGAAAATACACACTCAAGAGAGACGCTACGAATGTGCTGCCTGTGGGAAAGTGTTTGGGGATTATTTATCCCGGAGGAGGCACATGAGCATTCATCTTGTAAAGAAACGTGTTGAATGTAGGCAGTGTGGGAAAGCCTTCAGAAACCAGTCGACCCTCAAGACACACATGAGAAGTCATACAGGAGAGAAGCCGTATGAGTGTGATCATTGTGGGAAAGCCTTCAGCATAGGCTCAAACCTTAATGTGCATAGGAGGATACACACTGGGGAGAAACCCTACGAATGCCTGGCCTGTGGGAAAGCCTTCAGTGACCATTCATCCCTTCGGAGTCATGTGAAGACTCATCGAGGAGAGAAGCTCTTCGTGTCATCTGTGTGGAAGAGGCTCCAGTGATGCATCTTTAAGAGAAACGAGAGCTCAGACTGGGAGGAAGCCTCCTTGGTGTATGGAAGGCAGGAGCACTTAGATGAACTCAACTGTACACAAACCAGTACATGTAACCGGAGAAATCCAGTTTGTGTAATGGCTGGGAAGGACTTGTTTTTTCACATCACTATGGGGATTTGTGAGAAATGGCTAGGGGCAAAAACACACTTGTGGTATGCAGAAACCATCAGTGTACATTCAACTCTTTAAAAGGACAACTTTAGGGAAAGAAACCATAGCTTGGTGTTTAATGTCAAGATGACTTTAGCGCCACCTGGCACCTTCTGGGCATATGAGTAAGCACACTAGAGAGAATCTGTAAATTTCACAAACCTTTACTGGTCTCACCCTGTATTCTCCATGAAAGAGATCATACAAAAGAGAAAAACTTATGAAGTAGGAAAGCCTGTAACAGAGGTCAGCAAACAAGCCAACTGTCTATTTTTGTATGGCTTGCAAGTTAAGAATAGTTGTTAAATTTTTAAGGAAGAAGAATGTGTGACACACCACATGCAACTCACAATGTCTAAAATAATTAACTTTTTGGCCCTTTACAGAAAAATTTGGCCAACCCCTGGTCTGCAGCAGCAATTGCTAACCAGGGATGATTTAGCTTCTCTGGAGACATTTTTGGTTGTTAAAACTGGTGGGGGAGATGCTGTTGGCACATAATAATGCACAGGAGCCCCTGCAGCAAAGAATTATGTGGCCCAAAATGTCAGTATTGCTGAGGTTGAGAACCTTAGCCTAGGACAATCCATCAGTTTTTGTGAGACATCACTCACACTAGGAGAGGTTTCTGTTTCAAACTTTGGAAGTATAATCAGTATGATTCTTTCAGGAAACGTGAGAACCCACACTGTACACAGTCCCCATATGGGGATGATTTTAGCCACAGCCCCCTTTCTTAGGCTTATGAGAATTCATACCCTGATGGAATTTTCTAGTAAACATGAAATTGCATTTGTCAGTCTTTAATCATGAAAATAGACCCTAGCTCATTACATTATAGTCTCTATTTTTAAGATTATGCTCCCCTAAATAATGCTTAGACTTCATCGCAGAAGGCTTGTACATAGTATTTTTATTATAATTTCATTCCTGATATGTGTATTAATTTCCTTTTGGATAACTTACTTGACCAGTGGACTGTTTAGAATTATGTTACATACTATGTAACGTGGATATTTTTAATATCTGTTTGTTACAAGTGTCTAATTTAAGTGCTTTGGATCAGCGCATGATGTCTTCCATCAGATGGATCCTCTGGGATGTTCTCGGTCTCCTGTCCAGCCAAGAGTGATGTAAACCTTTCATTGCTCTCCCACTGTCTCTCTCATGTCAAGAAAATCCCAAGTTTTTTCAGATTACTAAAGTATGCTGTTTTTAAAAGTCTCTTCAGAGTTTTCTGCAGCTAGTACAGTCTTTGTCTTATGTGTAGCCTGGCTGTTGACAGATAAGCAGATGTCACTGTGTGAGCTATGAGAAGAAAGTACTTGAAAAGGGATTATAACCTAGATTCTTCTACGTGTTTTGTTTTTGCTGTTTGCCCTACTTCACACCTTGCAAGGAGATAAGTACCTAGTGTTAAAAGATCCATCTGTGACCATAAGGATGCAAGCCACAGGCTAAAGAGGATCCTGCAGAAAAGGCATAAGGATCCTGGCCTCCCCAGTAGCTTCTTTGTCTACAGTAGCCATGGATTTGTTATTTCCAGACTTCCTATTACATGAGAAAAAAATAAAACATTATTGGCGTAAGTGGCTTTGATATTTCATTGTTTATCAATTTAATAATTTTTTGGTTGAGGGAGGGTTCCGCTACTCCTAGGTGGATGCCATCTGGAATACATACATTTAGTCATTAGGTTTTACAACTGCTGTATGTGAATATAATCTTTTGATTGTTGAATATGGGTATTTTTTACATCTTTAAGCCATGTTTTAAAATTGTATTTCAAGTCTTTGACTTAAGTATTTATTTTCTTGATTTGAAGTAGTATATTAGTTTTTACAAAGCCTTAAGAAGTAATACAGTCACTCTTTCCCTTTTGCATATGGAGAGTCGGAGGCAAGAAAGTTTAGGTTGCTTGTCTGAGGTCAACCCACAAGTAGTAGTGCTTGTATTTGAGTCCACACTTATGTCAGGCCTTGTTGTGTCTGCCCCACATCTATAGCAGCGAATTGGGATTTTTGCCTTCATGGCACTTACCTTCTGCTTAGGGTAAGGCATCTAATAAACGAGTAAATATATTTTATATCAAATGGTAAATGCAGTGGAGGAAAAGTTAGGCATAGTAACGGTGAGAGGAAATGCAGGGGTTTAGCAGAGCTGTTGAGTGGGCAAGGAAGGCCTGCCTTTAAGGGAGCATTTGAGCAGCGATGTAATATTGTAGTCGGGAAGAGCACCCTAGGCAGTTCAAAGGCAATGGAAAAGAAAACTGCTTGGGACCACCATGCGTTAGCAAAGGGGCAGTGTGGCTGGAGTGGAGCAAGCTTGGGAGTCACAGGAGGATGAGTACAGAGCTGGGTCAGGATCCTGATCTTGTGGGTTTACTGGAAGGATTTTCCTTTTATCCTCCATGTGGTAGGAAGTCAGTGGAGGGTTTTGATCAGAGGGGTGGTGACTGTCTAATTTCTGTTTGAATCGCTGGCTTCCAGGTTGACAGGCTAAGGAAGGACAAAGTGCGGACAAGCCTGTTAGAAAGCCTTTGCAGAATTAGAGTGGTAGCCAGATTAGTGGTGGGGGGAGGATGAGAAGCACATGGATGAATGTAGCTACTAATTTTCGCTTCCACATAGCAATCTTTTTTGTCACCCTGCAGCATACCTTTTCTGTTGCTGATGGACAATTAGTTGTTGACATTTTTCCCAGTTGATGAACAGAGCTGCTTTAAGAATGGTGTACATACTTTGTGGAGTACTGGTGAGTTATTCCAGGAGCATGAATTGCTGGTGTAAGGTCTGTGCACTTTCAACCTACTTGACAGTATTGAGGCCAAAATCATTTCTGCAGTGGTTGTGTGTGTTAACATTTAAAACAGGTTTTACTGAAACACAAAAATGCTTAATTCACACATGTGCAGCTTAATTATTATGTGAACAAATCCATGTAATCAACTGGCAAGAAGAAATACCAGCATAGCTAAATCCCTTCTTTGCCTCATGCCTGTGAGAAACCCTTCCCTACTCTGCACAGGTAACCAGGATTTTGACTGACGGCATGGCTTGGGGGTTTGTTTTGTTTTTGTTTTTTTGTCTTTGAACTCTACAGAACCATCCAGTACGTATTCTTTTGTGTCTGTCTGAATTTGCCCATTATTTCTGTGAAATTGATCTTTATTAGAGTATCTCTAGCTAGTACGTTTTTTATGTGTGTTCTCTTCGAATATTCTGCAATTATTTAAGCAGTTTGTATAAATTGACATTTCACTTTTCATTATGGGGGCTATTGTGAATAATGCTGCTATGGACATACTTTAACATTTCTGATAGTGCACAAGTGCATGTATTTCTCTTGGGTGTATACCCTGGACTGAAATTGCTGGGTCATATGGGGTACATATGTTCATTTTTATAGATGATGCCAATTTTCCAAAGTGATTGTGCAAATTTGTTTCCCAACAAGCTATTTTATAGAGTTGGATAAGATACTAAAGTTGCCTGCCTTTTTCTTACCATGATTTACACATTCCATTATGAGCCCTCTGGATGCATGTTTTGCATGTTTTCCATTCTGTGGCTTGTCTCCAATGATTTAATTGGTGTATTTGGTTGAAATGATTTCCTAATTTTAATTTTATGGACAGCACTCTTCTTTTCCTGTGTAAGGAATATTTGCCATTCAGAAGACAGGAAGACATTCTTTAATTTCTTCTACAAGTTGTTTTGGTTTTGGTATTTTTATTTTAGTATATACCTGTAGATATATATTTAGATTTACAATCCCTGTGAAATTGATTTTTCTGTGTATTGTGTAAGCTATTAATCTTAGCTTTATTTTTTCCATATTGACCCAGCATTATTTATACGAGAAGTACATCGTGGCCCTAGGAATTTGAGATGTCACCTTTGTCATATATTGAATTCTGTATGTATCTGGTCTAATTCTGGGCTTTTATTCTACTGATTTATTTGTTCATGTGCCATGCCACTGTTTAAATTATAAGAAGCTTTATAATAAGTTTCAATCTCTGGAATGTCTAGTTCCCTATCGTGGTTTTTTTCTTTTTTTAGTGTCTTCCTAGATATTCTCACTTGGTTTTTCTTTCTTTTTATTTTTTATTTTTTTGATATTTTTCTTTTAAGTAATTTCTGTATCCAACGTGGGGCTCAAACTTACAACCCCGAGATCAAGAGTCACATGCTCTACTGACTGAGCCAGCCAGGTGCCCCTGTTTGTGTTGGTTTTTTTTTTTTTAAGATTTTATTTATTCATGAGAGACACAGGCAGAGGAAGAACCAGGCTTCCTACAGGAAGCCTGACGTGGGACTTGATCCCCGGTCTCCAGGATCAGGCCCTGGGCTGATGGGGGCACTAAACCACTGAGCCACCCAGGCTGCCCCCAATTTGTGTTTTATATGCACTTTCCTATTATCTTGTCCAACTTTAAAATTAGCTTATTGGTATTTTTATCGTCATTGCCTTGAATTTGTAAGTTAACTTGAGAACTAACAATTCTATAATATAAAATCATCAAAGAACAGAGGATGTCTTTCCATTTATTTGTTCAGGTCTATTTTAGTGTTTGTCTGGAATGTTCAAAAGTTTTCCATATACAGGTTTTATACATTCTTGTTGAGTTTTCCCTAAGTATTTAGCCATTTATTATAAATGAGATTTTTCTCTACCATAATGTCTTCTGTTCACAGTTTTGTACATGAAAGCTACTAATTTTGTAACTTGCTACTTCACTGAATTGTTTTTTGAGCTAGCTCTGTTCCTGATTTCCTGGGGTTTTCCGGGTATATTGCCATATCACCTGCAAATTGAGATATCTTGTTTACCAGTTCTTACGCTTCTAATTGTTTTTGCTTGTCTGATTGCATTAGCTAATAACCTCTAGTACAGTGGCAAATAGTAACAGATAGTGGGCATCCTTGCTTTGTTCTAGAGGAGATGCCCCTGTTGTTTCCCATTAATTAAGATAATGTCTTCTAGAACTAAGGTATTATATTTATTTTATCATATTGAGAAGATATCCTATATTCTTGAATGTTTTGTCATGAATGAGTGTTGAATTTTGTGGTTTTTTTGAACATTTATGAAGAGGATCATGATTCTTCTGATTCATTAATAAAGTATATGATATTAATAAATATCTCAATATTCAACAAATCTTGCATTCCTGGAGTGAATTTCACTTGTTTATGGTGTATTCTTTTCTTAACATGGTGTTGGATCCTTTTTGCTAGTATTTTGTTTAGAATTTTCTCATTGGTATGTTCATGTGTGATCACTGGCCTGTAGTATGCACTGTCTGTCTGGTTAAGTATTAGTATTATACTTGTTTCCTAAAAGGGGGTTGGGAATTTTTCCTTCTCAGTGCTCTGGGATAATTTATATGGTGTTAGGACTGTGTGGTTTTGGAAGATTTCGTAGAATTTCCTGTGAAACGATCTGAGTCTGGTGCTTCTCCCACCCCCCTTTGCATTTCTGTTTCAGAGGTTTCTATTTAGGCATCTTCCAGTTCACCAAGTCTTCTCAGGCAGGTCCATCCAGTCTGCGACACCCATCAAGGACAGTCTTTATTTCTGTTGCAGTGTTTTTGGATTTCTGGCATTTCCTTTTGATTCTTAGAGTTTTTATTTCTCAGCTTGCATTACTCGTTTGTTCTTACATGTTTGCTTTTTCTATTAGAAAATGTAGCATATTAACCATAGTTATGCTAGTTTCCTGGTCTGACAATTCAAAAATCTCCGCCAGAACAGTCTGGTTCCGATGCTTGGTTATCTTGTGTTAAAGACTGTTCTTACTTGCTTTTTTTCCCCCCAAGATTTTATTTATTTATTTGACAGAGCACGCACACAGGCAGGGGGAGTGGCAGGCAGAGGGAGAGCAATAAGTAGATTCCTCACTGAGTAGGGAGCCCAATGTGGGGATGGATCCCAGGACCTTAAGATCATGACCTGAGTTGAAGGCAGACACTTCAGTGACTGAGCCACCCAGGCATCCCTCTTACTTGCCTTTTAACATGCCTCGCAATTTTTTGGGCGGTGGGGGGGGGGGGGGGTAAGTTTGACTTGATATGTTAGGGTAAAAGGATCAGCAGTAATAGGCCCTCAGTGTGTTTTAGTTTTTCTGGCTAGAGGTTAGCCTGTGTTTACTCGGTGCTGTAGCTACTGCGTGAGAAGCCAGAGTTTCCTCTGGTGACCCTATTTCTCTGGGTTCTTCTAGAGATTCCTTCAATCTGGGCTAAGACTAGCAACTCTTTTAACTGTAGTCTCCTTCATATTGGAGCCCAAGAAGGTCTTTTTCATTCTTCAGTTTAAGCAACAAGAGTTCCTTTATGTTTTTTAGTCCCCTGCTGCTTTTCTGAATTCAGGATAAAAGTGGATTTTTTTTTTTAAAGCTTGCCAATTTCTCCTTGAGAAAAAATAAATAAATAATGCTTCCTTAAGACAAGTTCCAGACTTATCCAAGATCATGGCAGATTTGAATATTTTACACTGATTAACCTGCTGTCCTCCACACACCACTGTGAGGTTGTCACTGGCCTACAGAAGACACAGATGAGAAGAGTGCTTACCTGCTGGAAAGACCGTTTGTCAGGTGCTGCCACTAGTGGATCAGTTTGCCTGAGAGTGCAAGGAAGAGGGGTGTGTGGTTGTGGGTTTCTGTCTTCCATTTGCCCTCCTGAAATCCCAGCAGTGTTTCATGCAGTAATTGTGTGTGTGGTGGTGGTGGTGGCACTTGCACATCAATGTCCCACAGGCCTCAGTGAAAGTTTTCTGGGCTCATTAGTGAAGAGCAATCATTGCTTGGCATTTGCCTAGGTCTGGGGGAAGAAAAAAAAAATGTGTACCCCAGAGGCCAGGCCCAGGAGGAGAGATGAAAATGGAACTGTGTCTTTAATTAAGAGCCTTGGGAATCCAGCACAGCTACACTCTGTGCAGTCCCTCCATCCCATTAATTACAAGAGCAGAAGGAAACAATTCCCAGCTACACCTAAGTGACCTGGAACTCTTGGACCTCATTGCACTTCCCTGCCATTGTCAGGACAAACATCCTCTCATACTTGATCTTTCTGGAAGGCCTTCTAATTACACTCTTACCCAGTCTTCATGTCTCACTAGGTTTCTGTGCTTTGGGGCTTTCCAGCAGGTACTAGCTCTATCCTCTCTAATGTTTGAGTAACTCCAATCCACTCAGGTTACTCTCTAGGGAGCCAACGAGTGTCAGTTAAGTGCCTTGCACTGAATTCGACTTTGAGAAGAGAGTAAGACAGGGTAGCGTATTCAAGGGAATAAAGGTCTAGGGGGAGAGACATGTAAACAATAAGATTGCTAGCATGGGCAGTTAGTCCATTCAGGAAGTCCCAGGGAGGGGTTACTGACAATCAACCAAAGCCACATAGAGATAATGCAAGCTAAGTGTAGGCGGTTTGTGTATAGTGCTCAGGATCAGAATTGAATAAACATGCCAATCCTAGGTACAAAGGCACAGAAAAAACTCATTCTCTCACAGGTAAAAGGATTCTCTGAAATGGTAGATAAAACTGGAGAGGTGGGATATAGACCATATAATACGCAACATTGCATCAACATTTTATGTATCAGTCTCAAATGTTAACTGAAGTTGATGGAAATCCACAGATGTTTGATGAGATTTGCAGTTTAGAAAGGTAACCTGGGCCCTTTAGTGGACTCTTTATATTTGCTGCAGAGTAAACTACCCAAAACAGTGATTTAAAACCACCATCACATGGTTTATTGTTGCTTAACAGTTTGGGCTGTGCTTGGGCAGGCTCCCTCATGTCTGCCATGGGCTGCCAGTTTGGCTTGCCAGCGCATTCACTCAAGGTGTCATCCTCCAACAGTCGAGATGGGGGCTGAACCTGCCCTGCCAGGTTTTCTTCAAGTCCCCTGTGCAAATTTTCTTCAGGTCCTGGTTTGTGTCATCTTTCCCTGCACCCCACTGACAGTGCAATCACATGGCTGGGCCCAGAGGGGAGGGGTAGGTAATCAGTTATACAGAAGGGATGTGGGTACAGGAAAGAGAAGAAGTGATGGCCATTTTTGGAGACCCCACAGGGCCAATGTTTTGTAAAAGTCTAAATGAGAGAAGAGTTTTATAGGGATAACACATATAATAAATTGTACGTGCTTAAATATTTGGATAAGTTTTGGTCTATATGTACACAGCTCATGGTGGAGGTTCCCATGCCCTCTGGTGGAAGATGCAGAGATCTGAGCAGGTGTATGTTTGCCTTAGAATTACATGTGGAAACAGTACGTAGTATATAGGCATGGAAACAAAGTGCAGGAATGGGAGAAAATTTGGCTTACCAGTGAGAAGCTGATCACCCCCAGGAGACCAAAGCACATTTTTATGAGAATGAAATTCTTTGTACAGCTGCTAAGACCATGGTAATAAGCAGCTCCTGCCTGACGGGTCTCAAAAACCATAAATGTGGCTAATTTCCTTGGTTCCCATGTACTTATGGGACGAAGTAAACCCTGCGAGCTCTAATCACTGGCTCCATGTTTCTGTAGCTTGAGGTCTTGATGGCAGGTGAAAGCAGCACTTTCTAGCTAGGTTCTGCCCAAGACCCACCATTCAATCGTGTTTTAGAGAAATTAGAGCCTTTCTAGTATATCTTTTCTGGGCATTGGAAATGATAGATGTTGTCTGTGGATGGCATCCTATCTGATTGGTTGATAGAAATTCCTTTTAGTAGAGAAATACGATTCAGTTGGGTGATAGTGCCTTTGATCCTATGTATTTTCTTTGCTTGGGTGTGCCTCCAGTGGTTTGCAAGGGGGTTTATGATGAGGTCAGGCAATGGTCCTTGATGGAGTTGGTTTGACCATTAGATGGGACAAGAGTGTAGGGGTCCACATCCCTGAGACAAGGCCATAGAGACTCAGCCAACTTTGTATAAAAGAACCTCTTAGTCCTTCAGCTGGTGGGAGAAAGTGGACCTTATAGGCTGTTGGGACTTCCTTCTGCCTCAGACGTAGGGAGGACAGAGATCCTCTGAGAAGGGAGGCCAGTAGGAAGAGAGATATATCTTTTCCCCAAAGCAATCCACTTGGAGACAGAATTCATAGGAATGTCTCACCTCAGAGATCAGCGGAGGACATTTTTAGATTACATAGCTGCAGTGATTTCTGTGAATCAGCATTCTGTGCTGCTGTTCCCCTTTTTGCAAAGTAGAGATAATTGGTAGTTTCTGCTTCCTTAAGGTGGTTGTGAAGATGAACTGAGTTAACACATGTATGTGCCTTAACTAATGGCCTACGTAATGGCATACGTACTATGAGCACAAAACAGTCAATTTAGTAAGTATCTGCTCAGGATGTTCCATACACTTAGCATTGGAGGTAAAAGCAGGTAATAAGAACAAACAAGGTTCTTTTCCTCTGGTTCTTTTCACCAAGTGTTCATCTGTTTACTCAACAAATGTGCATTGGTGCTTCCATTCCTAACGTATGGCCTCCTGCATGCAATGACTCCTGACTAGAGACCAGTGTCTCAGGTCCATTCTATTCTGGGCCTTAGGAAAACTAGAGTCTTCCCCTCACTTCGTATCTCCTGCATTTTCCTTTCCTTGACTACTTTGTGTCATAGCAGACCGGGTGGTTCTCATCCAGGAGTGATTTTTGCCCCTCGGGGACATTTAGCAATGTCTGGAGACTTTTTTTTTATATTTATGACTAGGATGGGGAGAACGCCACTAGTATCCAGTGTACAGAGGCCACAGATGCTGCTAAACATCCTACAACATATAGGACAGTCTCCACCACAAATAATTATCTGGACCCAAATGTCAACAGTACCTAGATTGAAAAACCTTGTGGTAGAGTAGTAATTTCTAAGCTAGGCACTAGGAGAAAGAAGGCAATCAGATGCTGTTCCAGGCTCATTAGGATGGTCCTGTCCTCTTGACTTCATCTAATTCTGCCCAGGTCACCAAGGAAGGGGTTTTCTTCCTTTCTTTCTTTCTTTCTTTCTTTCTTTCTTTCTTTCTTTCTTTCTTTCTTTCTTTCTTTCTTTCTTTCTTCTTTCTTCTTTCTATATTTTTTTATTGGAGTTCAATTTGCCAACATATAGCATAACACCCAGTGCTCATCCCGTCAAGTCCCCCCTCAGTGCCCATCACCCAGTCCCCCTGTCCCCCTGCCCACCTCCCTTTCCACTACCCCCTTGTTTGTTTCCCAGAGTTAGGAGTCTCTCATGTTCTGTCTCCCTCACTGATATTTCCCATTCATTTTCTCTCCTTTTCTCTTTATTCCCTTTCACTATTATTTATATTCCTTAAATGAATGAAACCATATAACGTTTGTCCTTTTCCGATTGACTTACTTTAATCAGCATAATGCCCTCCAGTTCCATCGATGTCAAAACAAATGGGGGGTATTTGTCATTTCTAATGGCTGAGTAATATTCCATTGTATACATAGACCACAGCTTCTTTGAACATTCATCTTTCGATGGACACCGAGGCTCCTTCCACGGTTTGGCCACTGTGGACATTGCTGCTATAAACATTGGGGTGCAGGTGTCCCGGCGTTTCACTGCATCTGTATCTTTGGGGTAAATCCCCAGCAGTGCAGTTGCTGGGTCATATGGTAGCTCTATTTTTAACTCTTTGAGGAACCTCCACACAGTTTTCCAGAGTGGCTGCACCAGTTCACATTCCCACCAACAGTGCAAGACGGTTCCTCTTTCTCCGAATCCTCTCCAACATTTGTTGTTTCCTGTCTTGTCAATTTTCCCCATTCTCACTGGTGTGAGGTGGCATCTTATTGTGGTTTTGATTTGTATTTCCCTGATGGCAAGTGATGCGGAGCATTTTCTCATGTGCTTGTTGGTCATGTCCATGTCTTCTTTGGTGAAATTTCTGTTTATGTCTTTTGTCCATTTCATGATTGGATTGTTTGTTTCTTTGCTGTTGAGTTTAATAAGTTCTTTAGAAATCTTGGATAGTAGCCCTTTATTTGATAGGTCATTTGCAAATATCTTCTCCCATTCTGTAGGTTGTCTTTGAGTTTTGTTGACTGTATCCTTTGCTGTGCAGAAGCTTTTTACTTTGATTAAGCCCCAGTAGTTCATTTTTGCTTTTGTTTCTTTTGCCTTCATAGATGTATCCTCCAAGAAGTTGCTGTGGCCAAGTTCAAAAAGGGTGTTGTCTGTGTTCTCCTCTAGGACTTTGATGGATTCTTGTCTCACATTTAGATCTTTCACCCAGGGATCCCTGGGTGGCGCAGCGGTTTGGCGCTTGTCTTTGGCCCAGGGCGCGATCCTGGAGACCCGGGATCGAATCCCACATCAGGCTCCCGGTGCATGGAGCCTGCTTCTCCCTCTGCCTATGTCTCTGCCTCTCTCTCTCCCTCTCTCTGTGACTATCATAAATAAATAAAAATTTTAAAAAAAATTAGATCTTTCACCCATTTTGAGTTTATCTTTGTGTATGGTGAAAGAGAGTGGTCCAGTTTCATTCTCCTCCAAGTGGCTGTCCAATTTTCCCAGCACCATTTATTGAAGAGACTGTCCTTTTTCCAGTGGATAGTCTTTTCTGCTTTGTCAAATATTAGTTGACCATAGAGTTGAGGGCCCATTTCTGGGTTCTCTATTCTGTTCCATTAATCTGATCTATGTGTCTGTTTTTGTGCCAGTAACACACTGTCTTGATGACCACAGCTTTGTAGTACAACCTGAAATCTGGCATTGTGATGCCCCCGGCTCTGGTTTTCTTTTTCAATATTCCCCTGGCTATTCGGGGTCTTTTCTTTTTTTTTTTTTTTTAAGAATTTATTTATTCATTAGAGACACACAATGAGAGAGAGAGAGAGAGAGAGGCAGAGACACAGGCAGAGGGAGAAGCAAGCTCCATGCAGGGAACCCAATGCGGGACTCAATCCTGGGACTCCAGGATCCCGCCCTGGGCCAAAGGCACAAGCTAAACTGCAGAGCCACCCAGGGATCCCCTATTCGGGGTCTTTTCTGATTCCACACAAATCTTCAGATGATTTGTTCCAACTCTCTGAAGAAAGTCCATGGTATTTTGATAGAGACTGCATTAAGTGTGTAAATTGCCCTGGGTAGCATTGACATTTTCACAATATTAATTCTTCCAATCCATGAGCATGGAATATTTTTCCATCTCTTTGTGTCTTCCTCAATTTCTTTCAGAAGTGTTTGCAGTTTTTAGGATATAGATCCTTTACCTCTTTGGTTAGGTTTATTCCTAGGTATCTTATACTTTTGGGTGCAATTGTAAATGGGATTGATTCCTTAATTTCTCTTTCTTCAGTCTCATTGTTAGTGTATAGAAATGCCACTGATTTCTGGGCATTGATTTTTGTATCCTGCCACACTGCCGAATTGCTGTATGAGTTCTAGCAATCTTGAGGTGGAGTCTTTTGGGTTTTTTCTATACAGTATCATGTCATCTACAAAGAGGGAGAGTTTGACTTCTTTGCCAATTTGAATGCCTTTTATTTCTTTTTGTTGCCCGATTGCTGAGGCCAGGACTTCTAGTACTATGTTGAATAGCAGTGTTGAGAGTGGACATCCCTGTCGTGTTCCTGATCTTAGGAGAAAGGCTCCTAGTGTTTCCCCATTGAGAATGATATTTGCTGTGGGCTTTTCATAGATGGCTTTTAAGATGTTGAGGAACGTTCTCTCTATCCCTACACTCTGAGGAGTTTTGATCAGGAATGGATGCTGTATTTTGTCAAATGCTTTCTATGCATCTAATGAGAGGATCGTATAGTTCTCGGTTTTTCTCTTGCTGATATGATCTATCACGTTGATTGTTTTACAAGTGTTGAACCAGCCTGGCATCAGGGAAGGGGTTTCATGGAATGGTTTGAAGCTAAGACTTTATTATACCAAATAAAGTGATTTTTATGTAAGAGACAGGCAGTTTGTATCACATCGTCAGGTACCTGCTGAGGAAGAATGCAGTTGGGTATAGCTTTCCAGAGTACAGGATCTTGCCAACAGATCTACCTTTTTGGCACAAGATGGGGATACAAATAAATAAATGCTATGTTCATAAATATGGTGCCCACTACTTTGTGCGAATCGCTATATTAGACAACACTAGTTTTCTATAATCACCCCAACAGTTATTTACAAATAAAGAATTTGAGAGTAAATATTCTAATAAATGGCCAAGTTAGGATTCAAACATTGGAATCTGCCTGAGTCCAAATCTAGTGATCACCAAGAGGGTTCAACAGTCCTCAAATCAACCTAAGACATTTTGTGTTCTCAGTTCAAGAGAATCTACCATTCTACCCAATCTTGCTCAACCAGTATAAAGGATGCTTTGCCCTCTGAGTTCCCTGTTGGGGACAGTCTCTTCTGGGGCCATTTCCTGACCTAATCCTTAATCTCTAGGTTCAGGAAAGTTCTCTTCTGGTCTGTGCATATCTGTCCTTCAGCATGGGGTACTCCTGAGGCTATTCAGAGGGCTCAGCTTTGAACAAGGCCTCTCTCCTGTGTGGCTTCCTTGGTGCCCTGAGTCTGCTCTGGAGATGCACTCATCCCCATGTAAACCCATAGCCTGTTCAACCCTCTCTAGTCGGTTTTTCCAACTCTTCTCTGCTGGTAATGGATCCCTCCCCTATGCTGTCCCTTTTGCTCTATGGCAGTGTAAGCTATTTTAGTTAATAGGGCTCAAGAGATGGGAGCTGTTCACAATCTCTGTACCTTTTCATGGCCAAATTAGACCTTGCTGGACCTTATGGATCATGATGGTTAACATTTACTGAGTGCTTATATAAGCCAGACACTGTTCTGAGCAATAGTGTGTGTAACATTTAATCCCCACCAGATCTCTTCAGGAAATGTACTGTGATCATTATTACAGATGAGGGCAGAGGCACAGAGAAGTAACTTGTGTAAGATGGCACCATTGTGATTAATGGCAAATTTTAACTCAGAGCCCTCTCAGCCACTGTGCTATGCTGCTTCTCAAAATATGGCCAGTGCCATGAAAACTGGACTGGGTAGGAGGTTGGTGGTCAGGGTAGGCTTCTGAAGAACTGACAGTTTTGATTTGAAGCCCGGATGTGAGAAGGAGCCAGGCACATGAAAATTTGGCCAAGTGTGCACCAGACGAGGAAGAGAGCAAATAGATTGCTTCTTACATGGATTGACAAAGACCAGGATTTTCTTTCACTTAAAATAGACATTACAATGAGTTTCCTAAAGAAGTTTCTTATTAACATCCTAAGTATAGGTTAATGGCCACCACCAAAGCAAGATTCAATAAGTAAAATTTTATGAGGTGAAGGAGGTCAGTATGAGACTATCCAGATAGGTAATGGTTTCTACACTGAGACCAGGGAAACCATGGTCCAGCATTGATGGTGCTAGAAGCTAGAACATAACCGAGAAGGGTAAAGATGAGTCAGTAACATGAAACACTTGTCACTCTTCTCCCCAATGCACTCAATGACTTGCCTTTTCCCTCGATGGTTACAAAAGTCTGTGTCCTTGAAATAGTGTATTTTCACAAGAATTTTAGTTATTGGTTGACCATTCTTTTTCTTGGAGACTTTTGATGTGCTTCAAGTCTGCCTTTGGTTCGGTAATGTTTTTCTTTCAGTAAATCATAAATAATATTTATGTTCTGTCTTAAGATTACATATTCAGGAACACCAGTTATCAGCACTTTGGATCTCTGTTGTCTGTCCTTAACTTTGGTTATCTCACGGAGAGTAAGCTCCACTCCTGAAAAGTCTCCTCAGAGCCCCTTTCATGTCCCTGTTCCTCAGACTATAGATGAAGGGATTCAGCATGGGGGTAACCACCGTATACATCACCGAGGCTATTGAGCCCTTTCTGGAGGGATGGGTTGTTCCAGAAGTGAGGTAGACCCCAAGGCCTACACCATAGAACAAGGAGACAACCAAGAGGTGAGACCCACAGGTGGAAAAGGCTTTATACTTCCCTGCAACCGAGGAAATGCCCATTATGCAGGAGATAATTTTCGAATAAGAATAAAGGATCCCAGTCAGAGGAATAACACCCAGCAGGCCACTTACAAAATACAGCAGGATGTCATTGACGAGGGTGTCAGAGCAGGCAAGCTTGAGGATCTGAGTAAGTTCACAGAAGAAGTGGGGGATTTCTGTCTCTTTGCAGAAGGACACCCTCAAAACCATCAAACTTTGCAACAGAGAATACGTAAGGCAGATTAACCAAGAAAGCAGAAGCAGGAGGACACAAAGACAAGGGTTCATAATGACTGTGTAGTGCAGGGGGTGACAGATGGCCACAAACCGATCATAGGCCATCACTGTCAGTAGCAAATTATCTAGTCCAGCAAAAATCATGAAAAAATACATTTGGGTAAGGCAGCCTTCATATGTGATGGTGTTGGTCTGTGTCTGGATGTTCACTAACATCTTGAGGACGGTGGTGGAGGTGAAACCGATGTCACTGAGGGACAGATTGGAGAGGAAGAAGTACATAGGGGTGTGGAGGTGGGAGTGCAAGCTGATGGCCAGGATGATGAGCAGGTTCCCTATAACACAGACTAGGTACATGTAGAGGAACAGCCCAAAGAGGAGGGGCTGCAAGTCCACATCTTCTGAAAGGCCCAGAAGGATGAATTTTAAAACAGCTGTTTGGTTCCCTGCTTCCATAGGCCTTATGGAGATTGCCTGGAAAGAGGCAAGAATAATGTTAATAACAAAATAAGAGTGTGCCATACATTTCAAACTCATGAGGTCTTATGTCTTACCTAAGAGTCATGATTTCTTCTTTTTTTTTTTTAAAGATTTTATTTATTTATTCATAGACACACAGAGAGAGGCAGAGACACAGGCAGAGGGAGAAGCAGGCTCCATGCAGGGAGCCCAATGTGGGACTCGATCCCAGGACCACAGGATCACGCCCTGAGCCAAAGGCAGATACTCAACCGCTGAGCCACCCAGGCATCCCTGTGCAAAGATTTTATAGATAATAACTGCTCCATTGCTGTCCCAGTTTGTCACTCTATCACCATCATCATGATCAAGATGCCATTATATGCTTCAATCCCAAAGACTAAATCAGACACCCCTCCCCCATACATTCTAATTATATTCTGCAAATTTATATTGTAGCTCCTTCCATTTCTTTAGGTTAGGATGACTCTGCCTTTCCTATTTCATTTTCATTTCACATCCCAAGCACTAAGCACAGTACCTGGTACTCTCTATATATTTTGGTTGAATGAGTGACAGAAGAAATTTTCAGGTAGAGGCAATTCCCTAACATAAAATCCTCTAACCAGGAACAGACTCCATTTATCATGAAGGCTTTTCAATTGAACATAAAGAGAATAAGAGCCCTAGCTTTTATTTCACCCTGTTTAAAAAAAAAAAAAAAAGTAAACCTTAGTTTACATTTGAATATTCAGCCTCTGTGACAGGAGGGAATTTCAAAACACAGAGGCAGTTGTCTTCAATTTTATATACACTTAAGAAAAAGTATATGCAAAATTCCTAAGCAGAAGAAGAGTGAAAGATTACAAGAAATTAGATCAGTTGTTTAGAGTACATACAATAAACTATGTGTTTAGAGATGAACCAAGGGGAAGAAGCTGTAAAATAAGTCAGGATTCCCCAGAAACACAGAACTAACTAACAGATCTGCAACCTGTTTATACAGTTGGAGTCCGAAGGCCTGAGAACGAGAGCTGATGGCCCTGGTTCCGGTCTGAAGCCTGGCAGGCTTGAGTCCCGGGAAGAGCTGATGTTTCCATTCCAGCCTGGAAGCAGGGGGAAAGCCCACCTGGAGACGGTCAGGCAGGAGTAATGATCTCTTACTCAGCCTTTTTGTTCTATTCAGACCTTCAATGGATCTCATGAGGCCCACGCACATCAGAGAGGGCAATCTGCTTCCCTCAGTCTAGGGAACCAAATGGCAATCTCACCCAGAAACACTCACACACACACACACACACAACCAGATTTGACCAAATATTTACCATCACAGAAGCGTAGAGATTTTATCTGGTGATTTCTTTTTTTTTTTTTTAAAGATTTTATTTATTTATTCATGACAGACATAGAGAGAGAGAGAGAGAGAGAGAGAGAGAGGGGGGCAGAGACACAGGCAGAGAGAGAAGCAGGCTCCCTGCAGGGAGCCCGACGTGGGACTCATCCCACCCCGGGCCAAAGGCAGGCGCCAAACCGCTGCGCCACCCAGGGATCCCCTATCTGGTGATTTCAACTAAAAGGTAGCAGCAGCCTACAGAACTAAAAAACTCTCCACCTGGCTGCAGCATTAAGGAGTCTGATTGTGAATCGGGAGTAATGTCCACTGCCTGCAGGCCTCTGATGGGAGGCAGATAGAACTCCAGCAAAGTGTTGGAGATCCTTGCTTTGTCTCTGAGTATGTGTTGTTGTTGTTGTTGTTGGTGGTGGTGGTGGTGGTGGTGGTGGTGGGATTGCATGAGTGTGTGTGTGTGTGTGTGTGTGTGTGTGTGAGAGAGAGAGAGAGAGAGAGAGAGAGAGAGAGATACAGAATGAAAGATCTGATTTAAAGCAAATTTTTCAGATATGAAATGAGTATAATCCCCCTAGATGACAAATGCAAATTTGATTGCTTCAGGATTCCATGGATCATGGAAAACAAATGAGAGGAACTTTGCTAGTGGGAGCATCTGAGACCCTCCATGCAGTTGGACATGGGGATTCAAGAATGGGTGAGGATGGCAGTGCTACAGGACTTATACACAAAGATTGGTATTTAGGGAGAATCTGACTGTCTTAGGTAGCAAAATGGCAACATAAACTTTCACTGGACACCTAAACTCACCAAAGAGGCTTTAATTCAGGTCCTCATAGCTTCTCATCTGGGCTACACCTACGTGGCACCCTCATAGCCCATTATGCAGGGGAAGTCAGAATGGCTCCCATCTCATCATTGTTCACATCTTTTAAAAGTCACTTAGTGGCTCAGTATCCCTCTAGGGAAAAGGTCCAAACTCCACTGCCCTCCATGATTTGGCCCCTGTCTTCTTGCTCTGGCCTCATTACCCATTCCACCAAACCCTCCTGTCTTCTGATTCATCTTCTGTATTAAGGAGGAAGTTACCCAAAATTTTTAAGTTACTCAAAAGTAATGGCTGCATTTCTTTGGAACATTACATTGAAGTATTGCCAAAGAGGCCAACTCAACCTCCCATTTTCTGGGGGAATGTTCTTTGGTTTGCTTGAGATCTAGACTCTGGGACATCAGTGCTAACACATAGGAGATTAATAAACTACAAGCGACTTTTGTCCAGTAGAGATGAAATTGTTTCTGTTCAGCTAAGAAGATCATCCCAAAGTTTATTGTTTATTGCCTGTGGGACAGTGAATCTCTCTCTGCTAGAGAAGATAACCCCCAAAACTACAGGTTTTTAAATTTTTTAAAAATAGAGAGAGAGCACATTGCACACGAGTTGGGGGGAAGGGTAGAGAGAGAGGAAAAAGCAGACTCCCTGTTGAGTAGGGAACCCAACACAGGGCATGATCTCAGTACCCCAAGATCATGACACTCCTGTTGAGTAGGGAACCCAACACAGGGCATGATCTCAGTACCCCAAGATCATGACACTCCTGTTGAGTAGGGAACCCAACACAGGGCATGATCTCAGTACCCCAAGATCATGACCTGAGCAGAAGGCAGATGCTTAACCAACTGAACCACCAGGTGCCCTAAAAGCTACAGTTTTATTTTCCTGTATTTTTGCATCTAACTTGGAAAACTAATTTCATTATTCCTTTCCTGTCAGTATAAATCCCTGTTACTCAAATGCTCTGCAAACTAGGTTTACTCTCCTGGCTTCCTCATTAAGAAAGAGGTCTTTGACATATACTCACTACATATTTGTATGAGAGTCACATTTTTATCGGAAAACAATGTTTTGACATCAGATACTTGACATTTCTTATAATTCTGGGTACATCCGTGCAGTTTTGTAGCTCTGGATCTTTGCATTTACCTTCCCCTGGAGTCCTCTTTCTCCCTGTTCACTTGGAAAAGTTCTATCCCTCCCTCCACACTCTGTCTTGAAATAGTCACTGACACCCCCCAAGCAGTGCTGACCACTCTCCCTTTGCACCTCGGAACCTTGTAGAAACTGGGCCACACATGGGGCAAGCTGTCACAGTGCATGTACATGTTTGCTCCTGAGGCTTTCCTCCTTCCAGGGGAGCAACACATTGTAGTTACCTCCTTGTATGCAGTACCTAGCTCAGTATTAAGCATAAGGAAGATGCCCTGTACATGTGGAAAGTTCCCTCTAGAAAATAAAAGGGAGGGATGTTCAAGTGAGTGAAAAGAGAATTCTGAGGGGGGAGACCCAGAACTAAGAGGCAGGGAAAGAAGAGCAGAGCTAGAGATGAGGTAAGAACGGAAGGTGCAGTAGGGCGTGGAGAGCCCTGTCCAGAGCTGGGGACTTCTTTGTGATTTGGGTGGGCTTTTCCTCCCTTTGCATCCCTACCTACGTGCCAGGAAGGCTGCAAGTAAATCTTTGGTCCCCCTCTTACCTCTCTGCACACCAGTTTCTGAGCAATGCTAGGGCATCACAGTGGAATTGCTGAAGGTTTGAGCCCTATAATATTAGCTTCTCCCAATGGAAGACAAATAAGGACGGAGAAGCAGGGACAGATATCTAAGCATGGGGGCCCAGGGCCAGAATGACACCTGGCATAGCCCAAGGGCATTTCCTTCCCAGACGTGGGAGAGGCAAGCCTGAACTGAAGGGCACAAGAGGATTATTCAGGGCTGAATTCCCTCACTTCTCATTAAATAAATTGCTGTGTTGATTGTCTGCTTCTGGAGATTCCCCACCCCCTCTCATGGGTCAGGGAGGTGATCTTTTCTGCCCTGTCTACCGACTGGGAGCAAAGATGGAGCCACACGTAGGATCTGTGTGACCCCCTCCTCGCATACACATATACGCAAGTCCTCCAGTCCCACCCCTCAGTCTCCAATGGGACTTTTTCTTCCTTCTTTATTTTTTTAAACAATTTTATTTCTTTATTCATGAGAGACACACAGAGAGAGACAGAGACACAGGCAGAGGAAGAAGCAGGCTCCTGGGAGGGAGCCCAATGCAGGACTTGATTCCAGGACCCCAGGTTCATGCCCTGAGCCAAAGGCAGACGTTCAATCACTGAGCCACCCAGATGTCCCTGAGATTTTTTCTTCCTTAAATATTCCTCTCCTCTTGGGTGTAGCCTCCAGGGTACACAGCTTCCCTTAGGGAACATCTTACTCCATCTCCAGTTTTGTTTTTTTTTTTTTAATAAATCTAAGGATCAAGAAACATCTTTTTTTTAAGATTTTATTTATTCATTCATGAGAGACAGAGAGAGATAGAAAGAGAAAGAGAGAGAGAGAGAGGCAGAGACACAGGCAGAGGGAGAAGAAGGCTCCATGCAGAAGCCTCATGTGGGACTCAATCCTGGGACTCCAGGATCATGCCCTGAGCCGAAAGCAGATGCCCAACCGCTGGGCCACACAGGCATCCCAAGAAACATCTTTGGTCAAGTCTTTCTCAGTGTCCAGAGAAAGGTTCTCCAAGATTCCCAGAGATGCCTGTTAAAATGCATTTTATGGCCCAATTTGGATTCTGAGATATGGAAAATTTCCTGTGGAACTATTATAGGATCATTCTTTTAAATGTTTTTTCCAGTATGATCTCATTTATATAAAGGCCCCAAATGCACAAATCAAATCTCTGATGTTGGAAGTCAGAGTAGCAATGATCTTTGGGGAGTACTGTATGCTATTTCTGGGGTGCTGGTAATGTTATAGCTGTTCTGGTTGGCAGTTACACAAGTATGTCCACTTCATAACATTGCATAAAGCTGTATATACATCTGATTTGTTTACCCTGTTTATCATATTTTAATTAAAACATTCACTTGAAAAATTTCCAGGTGGTTTGAATTAAATCCTTAGTTCAAACATCTCCTCTTAAGCAACAGAATCATTATTCCTAAATATATTTCAAGGATAATTTTTTTAAAGGATTTTATTTATTTATTCATGAGAGAGAGAGAGAGGCAGAAACACAGGCAGAGGGAGAAGCAGGCTCTATGCAGGGAGCCCGAAGTGGGACTCGATCCCAGGTCTCCAGGATCAGGCCCTGGGCTGCAGGCGGCACTAAACCGCTGAGCCACCAGGGCTGCCCCGATTTCAAGGATAATTTTGATTGCATTCTTTAATAATAACAAGATACAGTTGATAGCAACTGATTTTTGTAATGGGGCAATACATGCAGGCAATTAATAGTAAAAATGAACATGCAGAGGGGCGTCTAGGTGGCTCAGTTAAGCGTCCGACTTTGGATTTTGGCTCAGGTTGTGATCTCACAGTCCTGAGATCAAACCTTGCGTCCTGGCTTTGCACTCAGTGGGGAATCTGCTTGTGATTCTCTCCCCTGCCCCTCTTCTCATTCATGCTCTCTCTCTCTCTCTCTCTCTCTGAAATAAATAAATAAAATCCTTTTTTAAAAAAAGTACTGAGCAATATTCTAAAGCAAGGTTTCTTGACTCTGGATGTTAGGACAATCAAGAACTTTGTATGTAGAAATTTTGATTAAACTGGTTCTAGGGATGCCTGAGTGGCTCAGTGGTTGAGCCTCTACCTTCAGCTCAACATGATCCAGGGATCCAGGATTGAGTCCTACATCAGATCCTTGCAGGGAGCCTACCTCTCCCTCTCCCTGTGTCTCTGCCTCTCTTTTTCTGTGTATCTCATGAGTAAATAAATAAAATCTTTTAAAAAATAAATAAACTGATTCTAGACTGAAGCTAGTGGCAGTATATTTTAAAATATCCACAGGTAAAATAATGGTCAACTAGGAATGAGAACTGCTGATATTTTTTTCAAAATCTTAAATTCCAGTTAACATACAGTGCAATATTGGTTTCAGATATACAATATAGTGATTCAACAATTCCATATAACACCCTATGCTCATCATAATAAGTGCCTGCAAGTGGCTCCTGATCTATGCAATTTCTTTTTTCTTTCCTTCTCTTCTCTTTTCTTTCTTTCTTTTCCCCTTTCTTTCCTTCCTTCTTCATGATAAGCTCCTATGTGTTTTGTTTTCTTTCTTTCTTTCTTTCTTTCTTTCTTTCTTTCTTTCTTTCTTCCTTCTTATTCTTTCTTTCCTTTTTCTTCCTTTCTTATTCTTTCTTTCTTTCTTATTTTTAATTGAAGTATAATTAATATACAACATTACTGTTCATTTCAAATATACAACATAGTCATTCAAAATTCCATGTTACTCAGTGCTCACCACGATAAGTGTAGTGACCATCTATTGCCTTAGAACATTATTATAATATTATTGACTATATTCCCTATGCCGTACTTTTCACCTCTGGGACTTACTTATTTTATAACTGGAGGTTTGCACCTCATAATCCCTCATCTATTTCACACATAACCCCCCCTCCCAGCCACCACCCCTCTGGCAACTACCTATTTGTTCTTTGTACTTAACAATCTTGGGTTTTTTGTTTTTGTTTATGTTGTTTGCTTGTGTGTTCCTTTTCAGGTACAAGTGAAGTCGTGTGGTAGTTGTCTTTATGTGTCCTTCTGTGTCTGACATTTCCTTTTTTTAAAAAGATTTATTTATTTAT
Organism: Vulpes lagopus; assembly: GCF_018345385.1. Lineage (NCBI taxonomy): Eukaryota > Metazoa > Chordata > Mammalia > Carnivora > Canidae > Vulpes > Vulpes lagopus. Next base: position 6,690,860 of record NC_054830.1, read on the forward strand.
TTTACAGAGAGAGAGAACACACAAGCAGGGGGAGGGGCAGAGGGAGAGAAAATCAAGCAGACTCCCAGCTGAGCGTGGAGCCCAATGTGGGGCTCCACACAGGGCTTGATTTCATGACCCTGAGAACATGACCTGAGCTGAAATCAAGAGTGGGTTGCTCAGCTGATTGAACCAACTAGAGACCCCTCCAAAGAACTCTTAAAACTCGGCAATAAGAAAACAACCTAATTTAAAAACAGGCCAAAGACCTGAACAGACATCTCATCAAAGAAGATACAAGCATATGAAAAGATGCTCCACGTGATAGGTGATCAAGGAAATGCAAATTAAAACGACAATGTAATATCCCTACATACCTATTAGAATGATCAAAATCCAGAACGCTAACACTACCTGACAACATCAAATGCTGACAAGGATGTGGAGCAGAAGAACTCTTATTCATTGCTGGTGGGGATGCAAAATTGTACTGCTACTTTGGAAGAGAGTTTGGTGGTTTCTTATGAAACTAAACATATTCTTACATTGATCCAGCAATTACACTCCTTGGTATTTACCCTAAGGACTGGAAAACTTATGTGCACAGAAAAACCTACACACAAATGTTTATGGTATCTTTATTAATAGTTGCCAAAACTTGGAAACAATGAAGGTGTTCTTCAATGGGTGAGGATGGATAGACTGTGGGACATCTAGACAATGGAATATTATTCAACACTAAAAAGAAATGAGTTATCAAGCCACAAAAAGACATGGAGGAACTTTAAAACATGTTACTAAGTGGAAAAAGCCAGTGTGAAAAGGCTACATACTTTATGATTCCAACTTCCCCCAGAAAGATGCAGTGGCATCAATAGTGTACATAATGGTGACCCTTGTGCTGAACCTTTTATCTACTGTTAGAGGAACAGGATCATCAAAAGGAACAGGATCATCTGCTGTGGAGATTCCTCACCGGAACAGCCTAATTGCAATACCTGAGGTTTGTTTTTTTTTTGTTTTTATTTTTGTTTTGTTTTTTGGGGGGGTGGTCTGTGGATTAGAAACTATTGCAAAACTAGGGGTACCTGGGTGGCTCAGTTGGTTAAGTGTCCCACTCTTGATTTTGGCTCAGATCATGGTCTCAGGGTTGTGGGATCAAGTCCCGAGTTGAGCTCCATGCTCAACAGGGAGTCTGCTGGAGATTCTCTCTCTCTCCTCCCTCTTCTCCTCCCCCAGCTCACACTCTCCTGCTCTCTCTCTCCTGATCTCTCTCAAGTAAATAAGTAAATTTTTTAAAAGAAATTATGCAAAACTAAACATTTGTGACTGGTAAGCATGCGTCTCTGGACACATAATTTTTATAGTCTTCATGGCTTTCATTTCTCTTGATATTTCATATCTGAATATTGATATTCATATTTGATATTTCATATCTGAATATTGCTTCTTTGAGAACACCTTTAGTGGGGTTTGAGGAATATTCTGAGGTCCTACATGTATCAAAACTATTTTGAGTTTGAATCCCATAACCTATGGGATCTTCTGAATTTGTTACTTATGACCCAGGCATCCTGGTGAAATGCACAACTCTCTTTTTAAAATATACATATAAGTGTCAACTCTTTTCACAGTTCATGCTATTATCCAAAAACTTTGGCATTGATCAAATCTGTTGAAAAAGGTTATGTGAGAGAATATATGTTACTGGTTCTCAATCTTGGCTTCATATTGGAAGTCTTTGGTGAACTTCAAAAATCATATTCCTCAGCCATTAGAAACAATGAATACCCACCATTTGCTTTGACATGGATGGAACTGGAGGGTATTATGCTGAGTGAAGTAAGTCAATTGGAGAAGGACAAACATTATATGGTTTCATTCATTTGGGGAATATAAAAAATAGTGAAAGGGAATAAAGGGGAAAGGAGAGACAATGAGTGGGAAATATCAGAGAGGGTGACAGCACATGAGAGACTCCTAACTCTGGGAAATGAACAAGGGGTAGTGGATGGGAAAGTGGATGGGGTTGGGGTGACTGGGTGATGGGCACTGAGGGGGGGTACTGACAGGATTAGCACTGGCTGATATGCTATATGTTGGCAAATCAAACTCCAATAAATATATGTATATATATATTTCTCCAGATATATATATTTGAAAAATCCTTATACCTGGATCCCACCACTAGGGACTCAGATTTAATTGGACTGGGGTTTAACGTGGTTGATGGTGGCGATGGTTGTACAACAATTGTGAATGTCGTGAATGTTCTTAATGCCCAAGAACTGCACACTTAAAAATGGTTAAAATAGGGCAGCCCAGGTGGCTCAGCAGTTTATCGCCACCTTCAGCCCAGGGTATGATCCTGGAGACCTGGGATAGAGTCCCACCTCGGGCTCCCTACATGGAGCCTGCTTCTCCCTCTGCTTGTGTCTCCTACCTGTCTCTCTCTCTCTCTCTCTCTCTCTCTCTCTCATGAATAAATAAATACAACCTTTTAAAAAAAATGTTAAAATAGCAAAATTTAGGTATTTTTATCACAACTTAAAAAATCCAGTATTTATACACAAAACATTATTTTGTTGTTGAAATTACATTTCACTTTCATAGTTGGGTACATTGTAGTGTGTGTACCTTGCAGGTCATCTAGTTAGTACAACAGATTCATTCAGTTTGAATAATTTTTTTAATGCACCATTATTATGATAATGGAACATTATCATAATATCTTTATATGAATTAAGCACACGTTATAGTGATACTATATACATTGGATTGACAGTTCAATTGAAATATTTATTTCAATTACAGAAAATTTTTTTTCTAGTTTCAATTACAGAACAGTTCTTTTTCTAGTTCAATTCCAGAACAGTTTGTTTTCTAAATAAGTATGGACACATTTTTGAATTCTAAATGAAGGCAAACTAGTGATGCAGAACTGAGCGGCGATGCAGGAAGCAATAACTGTGACCACAATGTAAAGAAACAGACACTGAAGATGTGTCATTGTGGAGGGCAATTACAATGAGCTGCAACAGAGCAAAATGAAACAGGTTTTTTTGTAAAAAATTTTTCAGAAACAATGAAGTGGACAAAATTAACAGATATTTTTAACAAATAATTAATGAATCTGATAATTTTCCTGTCAGTGGTCAAAACTGGTTACCTTGGGGCACCTGGGTAACTCAGTTAAGCATTGGACTCTTGGTTTTGGCTCAGGTCATGATCTCAGGGTTGTGAGATCCAGGCCCCATTGGGTTCCTTGCTCAGTGGAGAGTCTGCCTGAAGATTCCTTCTGCCCCTCTTCTCACTCGCGTGTGCTCTCTCTCTCTAAAATAAATAAACAAATAAATATTTTTAAAAAATTCTTAATTTTGTCACTGAAATCAGGTGACCAATGTCTAGCAGTTCTTTTTTTAACTTGTTTTGTTGGTATTGTGATAAAATATAATATATATGTAATAATATAACATTAAAGTGATCATTTTAACCATTTTTAGCACACAGCTTACTGGCATTAAGTACATTTACATTGTTGTGCATCCACCCCCATCATCCATCTCCAGAACTTTCTCAGCTTCCCAAACTGAACCTCTGTCCCCAGGAAGCACAGACTCCCCACCCCCTGCCTCACCGCTGGCTCCAACCCTCTCCTCTCTGTCTCTGTGAATTTCCTACCCTAGGAACTTCCTGCAAATGGAATGATGCAATATCTGTCCTTTCAAGAGTACCCTGTTTCACTTAGCACAATATCTTCGACGTTCATTCATGTGGTAGTATATGTCAGAATTTCTTTCCCTAGGTGGCTCAGTGGTTGAGCCTTTGCCTTCCACTCAGGGTGTGATCCCGGGGTCCTGGGTTGGAGTCCCACATTGGGCTCCCTACAGGAAGCCTGCTTCCCCCTCTGCCTAAGTCTCTGCCTCTCTTTCTGTGTCTCTCATGAACAAATAAATAAAATCTTTAAAAAAAAAAAAGAATTTCCTTCCCTTTTTGGGCTGAATATTATTCCTTGCATGTATACACCATATTTTGCTTATCCATTCATCTGTCCAGGGATACTTGGGTTACTTCCATCTTTTGAATATGTGAATAAACTGCTATGAAATGGGTATATAGCCAACAGAAGTTTTAAAGCCTTTTTCTTCCCCCCAGATCTGATCCTGTAACTTTGGTCAGCTACATGTATGGCTCGAAATCTTACACACAAGAGAAAGATTTTTAAATGGATGATAAAGCATGTTTTTTCAATTATCAAAATTTTGTTAGGAAATTATCAGGAAAAGACTAAAAAGGATATTTTTAACATCAAAGTTGCAACTAAGCCACTGAAAAATTGTCCACAGTCTAAAGAGTATCAGAGAGCAATTGATTCAAAATTTGAAAAAATGCAAATACTTTTCTGTAACTGAGTATAATAAGTTGTGGTATGAGAGAGCCTGTCCAATTAATGTTTTGAAACATTTTGTCTCAAAGAATTTCTAAACTTATTAAGAAATGTGTTCCATTCATAGCCTAAAAATATTAATTCACAGTCATAGGGTTTTCGAATCTTGCCATAGCAGATTTTTTGCTAAGACTATTTACTAAAAGGGATGAAGAAATTCCCTATATAATATTTGAAGTCTTGTAGTTATGGTTCCAATGGCTGTTAGATTATACCACTGAGATTACAAATGCTTGTTAAGTGATATATATGTGGTAGAAAACTATTTATACTTGTAGACAGGAAATTGCTTTTACTTACTAAAGTTGTGTTAGTAACACATCCAACTTTGACTTCACCACTCCACTTTTAGTTTACTTAACCAATTAAAAAATTAGACATTTCACTTACAATTAAGAGTAAATAATTAATAAAATAAATGATTTATTCATTTAAAAGAACTTTAGGTAGGTTCCATGCCCAATGCAGGGCTTGCATTCATGACCCTAAGATCAAGACCTGAGCTGAGATCAAGAATCAGATGCTTCGGTAAGACTTTTCTTTTTGTCAGCCTTGACTTCTCTTTGGATATGGAGAAAGCAAAAGGCAAAAAGAACTCCATCCATGAAGTCAGGGCAAGACTATCTGGCTGGCCAATCCCAACCTTTATCAGAAGAAGCTAAAGAGAAACAGCAGGCTTCTGGTGAACCAAAGTTACCAGGACCCTCAGCAAATGGGACCAAACAGAAAAGATCTATGAAAGAAGATGAAGCTTCCTGTTCAGAAAGATGGCCCAAGGCAAGAGTACAAGAGTAAGAATTCGGAAGAAAATCCCAATTCCTCCATTACCTTCTAAACTACCCCCAGCCAACTTGCTTCACTGAGACATCCTGCGGACCTGGTGCCAAGAATTCAAGCTGAACACCAAAGGCCAGAAATTAGATGTATATAAGCGAATCTGCGAATGTGCTTACCCAGGTCAAAAGAAGAACATTCTTGTCGCCACAGAGGAGACCAAGATCCTCACACAGACACAAAGAAGATTGATGATGGACAAGGGGGAAATGTCTCTGGAAAGTCCTGGAACAAAGATACCTCCTGGTGGAACCTACCCTCCTGAAGTGGCTGCCCCCCTGAGGGGTCTGATGCTCTCCTGGAGGGGGTCAATACTGTTGTTGTGACAACTTCGGCCCCAGATGCCGTTGGTGTTTGCCCCCTGGTTATAGAATTGCGGCCAGGGCTGGGGAGATGAAGACAGTGGCATCGCCACAGGAGGCCCAAGGTGTCAAGTGGTGCATGGTCCATGGGAGAAGTATGTCTGCAGACACCCAAGGTTGGGTTCACCTGCAATTTCATGCAGGACAAGGCTGGGTGCCTGAAAAGCGGGGGAGAGTATGTGCCCTCTTCTTGCTCTCCGCTTGTAACTTTCTACCCCCACAGCAGGAGGACAATATGCTGTGCCCCAAATGTGTTCGGAGGAATAAGGTGTTAATGAAAAGCCTCCAATGATCTTTCAATAGCAGTACAAAGGACACAGCTGTGATTACTATTAATGGTACAAAGAGAACTACAATCAGCTTGTGGTGACACTGATGACCAGACTGCAGGCTGCTCACACCCTCCATGCTTCCTTCTTACAGGGACACAAGCTGGTGCGTTGCAGATGTTACCCTGCGACCTCCACCGGGGCCTGTGGCTTCCTGGGTTGAGATGCAGGGGCTCTTAGGTTGTAAATTGTAAGAGCATTTCAGAAATTACCATTCATTCTGCTTAATAAGAAGAAAGAGTCATTCATACTACCAAACGTTTACCCTTCTAAAACAGAAGTGACCTTAACTTCTTTTAAAGTGGGTGATGGGCACTGAGGGGGGCACTTGGCGGGATGAGCACTGGGTGTTATGCTATATGTTGGCAAATTGAACACCAACAAAAAAAATTAAATTAACATTTAGCTTAAAAAAAAAAAGTGGGGGGATCCCTGGGTGGCGCAGCGGTTTGGCGCCTGCCTTTGGCCCAGGGCGCGATCCTGGAGACCCGGGATCGAATCCCACGTCGGGCTCCCGGTGCATGGAGCCTGCTTCTTCCTCTGCCTGTGTCTCTGCCCCTCTCTCTCTCTGTGACTATCATAAAGAAAAAATTAAAAAGAAAACAAAAGATGGGAATCACTTGGGAAGCTTTAAAAAAAAAAAAAAAAAAGTGGGAACCTGAGCCTCTGCTGGCAGAGGGGTGGGGGGTGGGGGTGGAGTAGAAAGCACACGTGTGCTTCCACGCTGGATTTCTCTGCCATTCTAACTCCTCCAGAGACTGCTACCCTCTCAGGTTCATGACTTTAGGTTGTTGAGTATTTTATTTTATTTTTTTAAGATTTATTTATTTATTTATTCATGAGAGAGAGAGAGAGAGAGGCAGAGACACAGTCAGAGGGACAAGCAGGGTCCACGCCGGGAACCCAGGATCGGGCCCTGGGCCAAAGGCAGGCTCCAAACCGCTGAGCCACCCAGGGATCCCCTAGGCTGTTGAGTATTTTAAACCAAAGGGAAAACTGTTATTCTTTCCCACTCCCAAAAACATACTCTTAATATACATTTTTTGGTGTTTTCTTAATAATCTGAGACCTCTATGGTGTGTCTCTGGGATAATAATATAGAACACTTTGCGGGTATTATTTCCACTTGTAACTATCATGTGTGTTTCTACTGCTTAAAAATATTTAAGGGTACTTCTGAATCATAAATTCATAATGTATTGGATTTTATTTTTTTTAAGTTTTTTATTTTATTTTAGATTTTATTTATTTATTCATAGAGAGGCAGAGACACAGGCAGAGGGAGAAGCAGGCTCCATGCAGGGAGCCCGACGTGAGACTCGATCACACCCTGGGCTGCAAGCGGCGCTAAACCTCTGCGCCACTGGGGCTGCCCCATGTATTGGATTTTAAATTGTATATAAAATCATCTGTTGTATATAGGAGACCATATGCATTGTGGGCATATCCTTAATATTCTTAACTCAGAATTAAACCAAAAATCATTAAACCAAGAATCATTTTCTTTGGCATGATTCTTTTTTTAAAACCACTTGAATGAAGTATGATAACATTAAAAGAAAAAAGCTATACATTTAATGTAAAAAAAAAAGAGAGAAAAGAAAAGAATCAGATGCTTACGTGACTGAGCCACCCTGGTGCCCTTGGTTTGTTTGTTTGTTTATTTATTTATTTATTTATTTATTTATTTATTTATTTATTTTGCCCTTGGTTTATTCATTTAAAAACGTATGGTATGGGCAGCCCGGGTGGCTCAGAGGTTTAGCGTTGCCTTCGGCTCAGGGCGTGATCCTGAAGTCCCAGGATCAAGTCCCACATTGGGCTCCCTGCTTGGAGCCTGCTTCTCCCTCTGCCTGTCTCTGCCTCTCTCTCTCTCTCTCTCTCTCTCTCCCTCTGTGTGTGTGTGTCTCATGGATAAATAAATAAAATCTTTTAAAAAAATAAAAAATCAAAACATGATAGAACTTCAGTTTTTATGGTAAATCATGGAATATCAATTTAATTTTCTACAATCAATTGGAGTGTTTCCTTTGTCATTTAAATATTTTTTTCACATCCAAAATGAAAAAAAAAAAAAAGCCACTTATGGTATTACCCTCCCTCTAAAGATAGCACTCTTGATAGGGGAAGAAGTCACTTTTCTTGCCCCTAAGTCCCAGTACAAGTAGACTCCTCCCCACCACTCCACCAAATCTCTCTTTTTATTATTTTTCATGTCAATAAATCCCAAGGACACTGTTCAGCCTCTCTGACTTGACCTAGAATCATCATTTTACATGGTTGACCCTCCCTTTCTTGAAACGGGTCTTTGTTTATCTACACAGCATGTCCAACACCATGTAGCCTATGCAGTAACAATATGGTCACAAGGGATTCACTGAGACAAATGCATCTTTCTTTCCTCTGGGTTACTTTGAGACCCTAAACACAGTGGCTACAGGGAGCTGGGTCTTTGCAGCAGGGACACATTCCTGAGGGGAAGCCTCTTTCCCTCAAAGCCAAATCCATAGTGATGAAGGAAGAGGCCCCTGGGGGCGGAGCAACCCATCTGGATCCAAAGCTGCCTTGGTGGAAACCGAATTAGCACACAAGGTTCCGTTCTGCCATTTTCTCTTTACGCCAAGGGAGCTGAATGACTTGAAGAATGGAACATCAGGAGAACAATTTCTTTAATGAGGAGCAATGAGAAATCATCTCCCCTCATCTCCCCTCATCTCAAGCCCCCAGGGACTTGAGAAACCATAAATAATTCCCTACCATCCTCACCTATAGTTCAGTGACATCTGACCAGGAGGAGACCACACCTGTGCCTCTCACAGACATGACTTGGTGACAGGTTCTGTCTCCCTGCTATTCTCTGGTAGAGTCTGTCCTAAGCGTCCAACAGAAGAGAAGGAGGTTGCACAACGTTTCTTTATGCAATGCCAGCCAACTACGTCCCACTGTCCTAGTGAGTACTGGGTATGAAAAGCAGGATTAAAAATGGGGTAGAGGAAGGAGGTAATAGGGCTAATTATGACTTATGCCCCCCTCCCTTTTTTTCACTTCTGGGATGTATTTCCCTGGTTATTTATGTCTTTCTGGATTCCATTGCTACTGCTTTCTGTCACCCTCAGCTCCAATGAGCCCTCATTAGAAACTAGTGACTAGTGACTTTCTCAGTGTCACTGGCACTGGCACTCCTTCAAGTGGACTCTTAGGAGTTTCTAACCCACCTGCCCACACCTTCCTTATGCTTCTCTAGTGAAGTCGTTTTCGCAGTGGGGTTCCTGAGCAGCTGCAGCAGGTCTCCTGGGAGTTGTTAGAAATGAATATTCTCAGGCCCTGCCCTAGACAGAAACTCTGAGGAGACCCAGAAATCTGTTTCAGCAAGTCCTCCAGGTGATCCTAATGCAGGCAAAAATGATTGGATTCTCCAAAAATGATTGGATTCTCCAATGATTGGAGAATCTCTGCTCCAGCAGGATATCTGTTTCTCCACCCTACCACCATCATGACTTGGTTTCTACCAGGTTGTATACACCCTGTGATTCATGAAATATGTACTGCACGCCCACTCGGTGCCAGGTGTTCTCTATGTCGTCATTGCAGTTTGAATGGAACTTTCTCTCTTATCTTTCCTAATGATTGTTTACAGATACGTCAGAAGCTAATGACACTGATTCATTCTCGTTGTGTTGAAGTTGACTTTCTTTAGTGTTCTAGCAGGTAATCACCTCGGCAGCTAATAGCGACCAGGTTTGCTTTTGATTTCTTACTATTATATCTCACTTCACTTTTCTGTCTTATGGCATTTCTTTTGATTTGTTGGAAACAGTCTTAATTATAACAGGGCAGCCCGGGTGGCTCCGCAGTTTAGCGCCGCCTTCAGCCCAGGGCGTGATCCGGGAGTCCTGGGATCAAGTCCTGCGTCTGGCTCCCTGCATGGAGCCTGCTTCTCCCTCTGCCTGTGTCTCTGCCTCTCTTTCTCTCTCTCTCTCTCTGTGTATCTCATGAATAAATACATAAAAATCTTTTTTAAAGTTTTTTAAATAAATAATTATAACAGCAGGCATCATTTCCCCTTTCTGCTTTTTGTTTCCTTGTTTTGTTTTTTAGGATAATGGATCTTGGATTAACACTGACTTTAACATAGCTATTCTTTATCACCTTTTGGCAGTATCCTTTGGTTCCATATGACTAAAATTTTACTCTGTTCCCTTCCCATCAGGACCTGTTAGATTTTATTAAATGTATTTTTATTTGCTTTGAAGCTGTATTATTTTCTGCATTGACTGATTCCGCTTCATTTTACTCCTTTTTCAGTTTGTTGCTTCTATAGTCAATGTGAGGTTAACCTGTAGATTTATTTTGTAATACATGTGGATCAGTTTTTTTTCATTTTTGGTTTCAGTTTTTTTTCCACTTTCCATGCTTTTCCAGTGCAAAGCACTGGGGATATGAGGAAAACTAAATTTTACTTTAAACGTGTGATCTGAACTTGTGTGGCTGATAATTCAGTGCTGAGGGGGACATATGTTAATTAAATATTTCCATAAGTAAATGTGAATATATAGCTATGATATCCTATATATCATAAAATTCAGGAGACTATGAAGGTATGGGTCAAGGGTCTACACTTGCAGGGTTGGGAGGGTTCAGGAAAGTCTCCTCTGAGGAAATGATGTTTCATCTGAGAAAGAAGGACAGAAATGATCTCAGGAAGACAAAGACATGGAAGGGCCCCAGCAGGGAGGGCAGTACTTGCACAGGCATAGCTGGGGGAAGATTAAAGCATTTTTAGAATTCCTCAGAAAGCAAAATGTTGGTGCTTCTAGAGTGAACGGTTGGTGCGGTGCTTAGTAAGACTGGGAATCAGAAGGAACTGGCATATGCAGGCAAGCATCAGAAGGCTGTGAAAAGAAAGATATCAGACCAATCTCCCTTATGGACACTGTGGCAGAGATCCTCAGATGAAAGCTCCTTGCAGAGATTTGTGTTTGCTTCTGACTGAGACCTAGAATACAATTCATCCAAGAATACAATTCATCCAGGACCACTTAGAATACAATTCATCCAAGAATACAATTCATCCAGGACCACTTTAGACTAATTTCCCTTGCTGAGGTTTCTAGGGGAGTGTGGATGTGGGCTCCAAATCTGTGAGTGGTCACTACACCTGCAGTGTTCTTAGAGGTTTGACTCCTTCCTGACAACATCTCATGGATGGATTTTCTTCTTCTTTTTCTTCCCCCTGGGTATTGTGTGAAAATGCTACTTTTTAACTTTTAATTTTGACTTCATTTCAGATTTACAGAAAAGTTGAAAGAATAATATAAAAGCTCCTAGGTATATCTCAGATCCCCCGGATGTTAAACTTTACCATCTTTACTTTTTTCTTCATCCACTTTTCTCTCTTCCTTTTCTTTCTGTGTGTTTTCAGAACCATTTGCAAGTAAGTTGCACTGCAAATATGGTACCTCTTTACCTCTAACTCTTTGGTATTCCCTAAAAACAAGGACATTTTGAGATGCCTGGGTGGCTCAGCAGTTGAGCGTCTGCCTTCAGCTCAGGGTGTGATACTGGGGTCCAGGATCAAGTCCCAAACTGGGCTTCTTGCAGGGAGCCTGCTTTTCCCTCTGCCTACATCTCTGCCTCTGTGTGTGTCTCTCATGAATAAATAAATAAAATCTTAAGAAAAAAACCAAGGACATTTTCCTCACATAACTACAGTATAATGATCAAAATCAAGATAGTAACATTAATATAATGCTACTATCAAATTTATAGAACTCATTTATATTTTGACAATTGTCCTAATAATGTTATGTATAGCAAAAGAAGATCCAGGATTAGGCATTTCATGTTGACATGTCTCTTTTTTTAATATTTTTATTTAGTTATTCATGAGAGACACAGAGAGAGGCAGAGACACAGGCAGAGGGAGAATCAGGCTCCATGCAAGGAGCCTGATGTGGGATTCAATCCCGGGACTCCAGGATCACGCCCTGGGCCAAAGGCAGGTGCTAAACCGATGAGCCACCTATGGATCCCCTTGTTGACATGTCTCTTAAGCTTCCTTTAATCTGGAACAGTTCCTAGACTCTTAGTATTTGATGACATTGGCATTTTTGAAGGACATGGATCAGAAATTGTGTATAATGTTCCTCAATTTGAGTTTGTCTGATGTTCCCTAGTCTCTAAATTGAAGTCCTGCATCTTTAGCAGGAGTCTCACAGAAGTAACTTTGGGTCCTTTCCAGTGCCTCCTATTAAGAGGTACGTGATTTTGATGTGTCCCATTTTGAAGCTCCATGACCATCCAATAGGACTGTTATAAAATGGATGCTTAGGATAGGTGATTAGGGAAAAAACAGAGGGGGACACAAACCATAAGAGACTCCTAACTCTAAGAAACAAACTGAGGGTTTCTGGAGGGGAGGTAGGTGTGGGTGTGGGGTAACTGAGTGATGGGCATTAAGGAGGGCATGTGATGTGATGAGCACTGGGTGTTACATGCAAGTGATGATTCTACCCCTAAACGAGTAATATAGTATATGTTAACTAAATTAAATTTAAAAAAAAATTTTAAAGATAGGTGATTAGGAATTCTAGATTCCATTCTGTAGGATTGCATTTTACTTGTTATAAAATGGATTCTGTTTTTGTTTGTTTGTTTTTATTTAAATTCCAGCTAGTTGACATACAGTTAAGAATCAGTTTTTTGGTTTTCCTCTCTCTTTTTAAAAAATATTATTGATTTTTTTCAAGAGAGAGAAAACATGTTAAGGGGAGGGGCAGAGAAAGAAGGAGAAGCAGATTTCCCACTGAGCAGGGAGTCCTGCTTGATCCTAGGACTCTGGGACCATGGCCTGATCTAAAGGTAAATGCTTAACCCATTGAGCCACCCAGACACCCCAGTTTTCCTTTCTTTTTCTGCTATCATCATTTGTTTTGTTTCTTAAATTCCACAGATGACTGAAATCATATGGTATTTGTCCTTCTCTGACTGGCTTATTTTCTTAAGATGGGTGGTTGGTGTAAGACTCCATTTTTTCTGGTCTCACTTTTAAGACCCAACACTTACTCAAAATGACTGACCTCATAAATAACTTGAGCAAAAGGCCAACATTTTTGTTAAATGGAGGGTGCCCCTTTGCTGCTACTTCATGTTACTCTTGTCTCTTCCTTTATAGATATATCGGGTACATGGAAGCAGGAAATCTAACAGGAATTTTAGAGTTCATCCTCCTTGGGTTCTCTGAGGATCCAGAACTACAGCCCTTCATATTTGGGCTATTCCTGTGTATGTTCCTGGTCACTGTGCTTGGGAACCTGCTCATCATCCTGGCCATCTGCTCTGACCCCCAGCTCCATACCCCCATGTACTTCTTCCTCTCCAATCTGTCGTTGGTTGACATCTGTTTCAGCACCACCATAGTGCCCAAGATGCTGGTGAACATCCACACAGAGAACAAAGCCATCTCCTACATGGACTGCCTCACGCAGGTGTATTTTTCCATGTTTTTTCCCATCCTAGACACGCTACTCCTTACTGTAATGGCCTATGACCGGTTTGTGGCCATCTGCCACCCCCTGCACTACACAGTCATCATGAGCTCACGCCTCTGTGGCCTGTTGGTTTTTGCTACCTGGTTTGTTGGTATCATGACATCCCTTCTTCATATCTCTCTGATGAGGCACCTGAGCTTCTGCAGAGACCTTGAAATTCCACATTTCTTCTGTGAACTGACACAGATTCTCAAGTTGGCCTGCTCTGATACCTTTCTGAACAGCACGTTGATATACTTTATGACTGGTGTGCTGGGTGTTTTTCCCCTTGTTGGTATCCTTTTCTCCTACTCACAGATTGCTTCATCTATAAGGAAGATGTCTTCATCTGGGGGAAAGCAAAAAGCATTTTCCACCTGTGGGTCTCACCTCTCAGTTGTTTCTTTATTTTATGGGACAGGTGTTGGGGTCTATTTCACTTCTGCAGTAACTCACTCCCCCCAGAAAGTCTCAGTGGCTTCAGTGATGTACACTGTGGTCACCCCCATGCTGAACCCCTTCATCTACAGCCTGAGGAACAAGGATGTGAAGGGGGCACTGGGAAGCCTTCTCAGTAAAGTGACCTCTTGTCTGTGATGTATATACTGGCCCTAGGACTAAGGAGTTTTCTGGATCCCAAGGGCAAAACTTTGATTCTAAAGTTTACTCTTGAATCTTGCAAACTCTGTTTCACCCAGTCTTGAAGGATCTATGATTACTCTCTCCTAGTTTTTACACACTTTTAAACAACTAATTTCTGCATAATTTATCTGATGATCTTTCTGCCCTATCTGTTGTCCAAAAAAGTATGTCCTCAGGATGCCTGGGTGACTCAGAGGTTGAGCACCTGCCTTCGGCTCAGGGCATGATCCCAGGCCTGGGGATCGAGTCCCACATCGGACTCCCTGTGAGGAGCCCAATCCTCCCTCTGTCTATGTCTCTGCCTCTTTTAGTGTGTCTCTCATGAATAAATAAATAATAAAATCTTTTTAAAAAAAAGCTATGTCCTCAATCTTCTTTCTAACTTCCTCAGTGGTAAGTTGTAACTTGGATTTGGAGCACTTACTTTTTAGCTTTGTTATCTCAAATGTTAGAAGAGAATACTTAAAGTATTGGTTGCTCACTTTAACTTATTTCTATGTGTTCTGTTGTGAATTTTTGTTGTTCGTGTGCATGTACTACCAACAGTGTTTTGGGTTTTTTTTACTGGATAAAATATGATTAAAAATACATATTAGAATACAGTGTTTTAGTACTTATTATGTGGTAAGCCTATGCTAACTGCTCTCTACTGTCTTATGTAGTCTTCCTCTATGGGAATGATTACTGTCTCCATTTTAGAAGTAAGAAAACTGAGAATCTAAGAGCTTAAAAATATTCCCCAAAGTTACAGAGCAACCAAGTAGCAAAATCAGGATTCAAATTCAGTAATCTGACCCTGAGCCCATATTCTTATAACAGGCTGCCCAGCTGAAATCACATGGATTCCAATGTGTACATCTGAATGGTGGATTTTTTTTTTGCTTGGTTAACAATATTTCTGGATATTCTCTCCTATTGGATACCCAAAAGAATAGCATTTTCTTTCTCCCTTGAAGTTAAAGGTTGTAATAATATGTTTTGATGTGTCTAATAAAACATGAGTAGAAGTGATGTATCCCTTCTAGACGAAAACAGTTAAAGAGTTGGTACATCATTCTTCATGTTCACTCTTCTCTTGATATGGAATGAAGGCATCACAAGATCCAAAGAGTTTAGAAAGCTAGTCAATATGTGGAGGACTCCCCTGGATAGTTGTCCGAGTTAGTAGATACTTTTCAAGAGAAAGAAATAAGATTTTGTTTCATTAAACCAGTAACATTAAAAAAATAAAATAAAAAATAAATAAAAAATAAACCAGTAACATTTTAGTGCTTTTATACACACTGTTGCCGCTTTCAACAACATAGGCTAATCTACTCCTACTGTTACGTGTCCCAAGGCTGGAAATCCAAATTAGAGCATTTATCTACTCTAATGACTTTTACTGTCATGCTAAGAGTAAGTCTGAGATCTCCTTTTTCATTCCTTTGTGATCCTCCCACTCTTTTTTGGAGAACTTTAATTCAATTTCACGTTAACACTTATACACATACATATATACACATATACATTCATATATAAATCTATATGTGGCCTACATCCTTGAAAGAGGAGAATTAATTTATTATTGTGCTAGAAATGCTCTCTTTCATTTTTTAGAGAGTGTAGGGGGAGGGGCAAAGGGAGAGGGAGAGAGACAACCTCAAGCAGGTTACATACCCAGCACGAGAGCCTAATGTGGGACTCAATCTCACAATCTCAAGATCATGACCTGAGCTGAAATCAACAGTCAGATATTTAATTGAATGAGCCACCCAGGCACCCCAAGAAATGCTCTTTCAACGGAAGGTAAGTGCCTCTGAAGTAGTCATCCTTGCTATAGTAGCCTTGGAGTCCTGTATAACTTAAAATCAGACTGGCACTATTCACTTGCAGGACTGTAGGAAATATCACATTGCCTAAGTGGACCTGTTAGGAATATTAATCTAGTTCCCAAATTGGTTATTTGAATAGGGTTTTTAACATATAAAATTCCATTCCTTTACTGTCTTAATTCACAATTTCTGTCCAGTACATGTGATATCTCTAATACGACTTGATATGGTTTGTGATTTTGCATCATATTGTTAAAATCTTTGTCTATGTATTGTAACAAATTTTTTCAAAAGTTATTTCCTATAGTTCAAACTTATATTTTCATTTTTGAAATTTACTCTACCTATGAGTAGTGGGATGTAGTGGGATGTAGAGATCTACTCTTTCCAAGTGAAAAACAATAATTTATTGAGACAATAAATTTTTCAAACAATAATTTTTTGAGAATAATTTATTCTCATACTTTATACTAGTCCTTCCATTCCCATTGACTTACAAAGGCACCTTTTAATATTTAAATTCTCAAAGCACATTTTCTACCTATTCTGAAGGCAGGCATCTGGTCCAATTCCAGCTCTGCCATTTGCAAGTTGGTCAGCTTCTCTCTACTTCTGTTACTCATTACTAAAATTAAAACGATAACACATGTCAGGGGGTACTGTTCATATTAAATGAACTAGTAGTGATAAAGACTATGGTGTTTACTATTGATTTTGTTAGTAGGTTTTATTTACTCTGTTATATGTTTTTATATTCATATCTAAAAGGGCAAGTCTTTGACTTAGGGTGCCATCAGAGACTTAGCAGGCCCTTTACAATTGTTATTTAAGTATTTTGATTGGCACAGAACATGTAGCTCAGATTCCAGTGAGATATTTTTTAGAAGGAATCCTGAACTCTGAAATCACACTTAGGGAGAAAAAAGCTCCCACTGTGGAGAAAAACACAATCACCTTCAAATTTCCCACATTGGAATAGAATTTTCAAGCACAGTTTCCATTTTATTATGGTTCTCTTTCTCTCCCAACTAGCTAAACTGTTTAGAAATAAAGTAACAGGGCAGCCCAGGGGGCTCAGCGGTTTGGTGCCGCCTTCAGCCCAGGGCCTGATCCTGGAAACCTGGATCGAGTCCCGCGTCAGGCTCCCTGTGTGGAGCCTGATTCTGATTCTCCCTCTGCCTGGTCTCTGCCTCTGTGTGTGTGTGTGTGTGTGTCTCTCATGAATAAATAAAATCTTTAAAAAAAATCTCTAGAGATTTTAGATTTGTAACTTTGAAGGAGACTTCAGGCTCTAGATTGAATTAAATAATGATATGATAGCAGATATGCTTATCTTATTTATAACTTTAATGGTTGATGTATCCCATCAACTCCACTCCCTCAGATTCTTAACTAGAATCTGAGTTTCATTTCCAAATTTCCAGGGGAGAAAAATGTTTAGCCAAGTTGGACCAGACATCACTCTCTGATCCAATTAGCTGTTGTCAGGGAGTAGGACCACAGAGCAAAGTGGGGCCTGAGCACCATCAACATGCATGGATCTGCTACAATATGAAAGAAATATGGGGGACACTTGGGTGGCTCAGGGGTTGAGCATCTGGCTTTGGCTCAGGTCATGATCCCAGGTCCTGCAATCGAGTTCCACATCAGGTTCCCCCCAGGGAGCATTCTTCTCCCTCTGCTTATGTCTCTGTCCCTCATGAATAAATAAATAAAACCTTTTGAGAGAAAGAAAGAAGAAAGAAAGAAAGAAAGAAAGAAAGAAAGAAAGAAAGAAAGAAGAAAGAAAGAAAGAAAAAAAGAAAGAAAGAAGAAAAAAAGAAAAGAAAAGAAAGAAGAAAGAAAGATAAAGAAAAAAGAAGGAAAAGAAGAAGAGGAAGAAGAAAAGAAGAAGAAGAAGAAGAAGAAGAAGAAGAAGAAGAAGAAGAAATGAAAGAAAGAAAGAAGAAAGAAAGAAAGAAAAAAAAGAAAGAAGAAAGAAAGAAAAGAAAAGAAAGAAGAAAGAAAGATAAAGAAAAAAGAAGGAAAAGAAGAAGAGGAAGAAGAAAAGAAGAAGAAGAAGAAGAAGAAGAAGAAGAAGAAGAAGAAGAAATGAAAGAAAGAAAAGAAAGAAGGAAAAAAGAAAGAAAGAAAGAAAGAAAGAAAGAAAGAAAGAAAGAGAGAAAGAGTAGAGACAGAAATTCCAAGAGACAAATTTCAGCCCAAAAGAAAGAAGAATGTTCAAACCATTGATGTGTTTTACCTCAAATGGACTGATACTGAGCTGAACATCCAGAAGCTGCTGGTCCATCGGGATAGATCTGAAAGACAATGGCTATTTGTGATAAAGATCTAAAGGAGGGAATAGATTATACCCATAATGATACCTATACAAGATAATGACATCTGTAATCCTTGGTGAACGATTAGTTTGCTAGTGAAAATGTTTGATTTTGTTTTTTCTTTGGGCATTAATATCATAAAAATATTTTTATATTGGGGACTCCTGTTTTTTATTGTTGTTATTTTAGTTTTTAGAGATTTAATTTATTTATTTGAGAGAGAGAGAGAGCAAGACAGAGAGAACAAGCAGGGGAAGGGGCAGAGGGAGAAACAGACTCCCCACTGAGCAGGACCCCAATGCAGGGTTTGATGCAGGGCTTGATCCCGGTACCTTGGAATCAAGATCTGAGCTGAAGGCAGACACTTAACCAACTAACTGAGCCACCCAGATCCCCTGTCATTGTTATTTTAAAGTAGGCTCCATGACCAATGTTAGGCTTGAACTCATGACCCAGAGATCAAGAGTTTCATGCTCTACCAGCTGAGCCAGCCCAGTGCCCTTTCTGTTTGTTTCATTAGTATTGCTTTGGCTCTTTCCTCACAGAATTATCAGCTACTTGGATACAGGAAACCAAATAGGTGTCTCAGAACTCTCTCTGAGTTTTTCTCTTACTGGATTTTTCTCTTATTGCTCTTTTTTTTTAAGATTTTTTTTTTTTTTGTATTCATGAGAAACACAGAAAGAGAGGCAGAGATATAGGCAGAGAAAAAAGCAGACTTCCTGCAGGGGGCCTGATGCGGGACTCCATCCCAGGACCCCAGGATCATGACCTGAGCCAAAGGTAGACACTCAACCACTGAGCCATCCAGGTGCCCCTCTTCAGACTGTTCTTGTTCAGGTACCTGGTACCATACTTGGAAATCCTCTTATCATTCTGGCCATCTGCTCCATGACCTCTACACACCCATGTACTTTATTCTCTTCCACCTATCTTTTCTTGATACTTGATTCAGTTCCACCGTGGTTGCAAAAAACACTGGTGAAGATACATACAGAGAACAAAGCCATCATCTATGCAGGCTGCATCACCTAGATGTATTTTTTTAAGATTTTATTTATTTATTCATAGAGACACACATACAGAGAGAGAGAGAGAGAGAGAGAGAGAGAGGCAGAGACACAGGCAGAGGGAGAAGCAGGCTTCTCACAGGGAGCCAAGATGTGGGACTCGATCCCCGGACCTGGGATCATGCCCTGATGAGCCAAAGGCAGCTCGACCGCTGAGCCAGCCAGGCATCCCAATGGGACTTTTTCTATGTGTCTGGAAATGCTACCTTCCAGATGTCAAGACCTCTAAACCTGCTGATGCCAGAGTGGAGGAGACCTGAAGCAAATACTGCCAAATTTGCTCACCAGGCATGACATTAGACAGGGCTGCTTCTACTAACAGCTTTGATTTCTGGACCCATGTATCCCATACGTTGGAGATACAGCACATTATGATTGTCATTTACTTAGAGTGTATATGTGTCCTGTGAATTGTGTGGTCAGAATGTATTCTGTATTTAAATGCCTGAAGTAAATAAATATGGTCATACCCTTTGAAATCAAACACATTCCCTTATTTTCCATTAAACAAAAATTTTGTTAACTAACCATACTCCATGATTTCTTATGCAATGATTTACCTCTATCCTCACCTTCCCTAACAAACGTCATAGGTGATTTATATTGGCACCTCTATTTCCTCAATAGTCACTCATCAACCCACTCTACCTGGATTGTTTATGCCCCTACCCGTCACTTTAGAGGTAACAAATGGAGCCGTCCCTAATATCAACAAAGCCCTCCATATCACCAGTAAATGTCAAGGAATATTTTCAGTTCTCATTTGGTTAGTCCTTTCAATAGAACCAAAACTATTAACCACTCTGCTTTTCGTCAGAAAGGACCTCTTTGCCTCCATGACCTGTGGACTAAGTGATCATTGCAATCTCCAAAGACTCTTCAAGGAGTGAACAAGTGAACATCACAGAACACTCGTTCCTGGTTTTGGTTCTTGTAGGAGTTCAACGTTCCTTAGGGGATACTTTGTCATTTAAGTCAACCAAAGAGAGAAGAATTCCTCCTTGAAGAAAATACCTTCATCTTGGCCCACTGTTTTCTACACAGACACAGCATTGTCTGAAATGTTTCCATTCTTTCATCTTCCTATCCCAAGGGAGCTGAATTGTTTAGAGAGAGGAACATCAGTAGAACAATTTATTTAATGAAGAGCTCTAAGAACACAACCTTTGGGATGATAATAACATATCTCTGTTGGCCCTTTACTGTAATTCTCTGTTGCCAGCCTTGGGGGAAAACCCAAATGGCCTGCTCCAGGACAGACTGCAGAGAAGAGAAAGCTTCAGTGATAACCATCAGAGAGGGTAGGATCACTGCTTCCCAGTCAGGGCTGGAGGAGTATGAGGGAATGGGGCGAGAAAGTGGGTACTGGTCTACCTCTAAGAGTAATGAAACTGGAACAGTCCCATATTTAGGTACAAAGCTGAAGTCTCTGTAGTATGAAGGTGCTTTACTTGCTCCTTAAACCAGGCTTTCCAGCACTTGCTAAATTTCCTATTTTCCAATGAGTCTCCTCCTCTTCTCTATTCTATTCCTTGAATTCTAGGCTCCTGTTCCATTACCAATCCCATCATTTATTCATTAACTGAAGATCTATGAAGCACAAGGTATTGTCTATTTCATTCCTCATGTGATTGGATTTTTCTATTATATTCCATTTTTGTTGGCAGATTTGACTTGCTGATAGCACTTGATAGTTCTTTTTTTTTTTATGATAGTCACAGAGAGAGAGAGAGAGAGGCAGAGACACAGGCGGAGGGAGAAGCAGGCTCCATGCACCGGGAGCCTGATGTGGGATTCGATCCCGGGTCTCCAGGATCGCGCCCTGGGTCAAAGGCAGGCGCCAAACCGCTGCGCCACCCAGGGATCCCCACTTGATAGTTCTGTATTATTTTGTTTTCCTTTAGTGTCCACAATGTATCTACAAATAATGTCATTACTTCTGGCATTGAGTACTCAGGCTGATTTATTTTTCTTATGAATATCTTTAAATGTTCATGAGAATGTTGACTGACTGAGTTGAAATGGACTGCCTTGGCCTTTTCATGAAGTTAATACAAATATTTTAATGTTTTAATGTAGAGAATCCTGGTGCTGCAGTTTTCAACAGCTATTCTTTATTAGGTTAAGAAATTGTTTTTAGTTTCCTCCTTTAGTGAGAGGCTCTATCCTGGCAGCTAACCACAGGAATGGCTGCTACATTCTCTCAAATCCATTTTCTGTTGTGATTATGATTATTATTCCTCTTCATTTCCCTGTATTTGGGATGAATTGTTTTTTTTTTTTTGCAAACATCCTAGCATTAAACCATCTTTCCATTCCTAAAATAGGTATGACTTGTTCGTGATATATTATTCTTTTAAACAATTATGAATGCATTGCATTTAACTTTATCATTCTATTTTGTGTTTGCATTCAGGCATATGATGAGTTTGAAGATTCATTTTTTGCATTATAGTTGACACTTTTGGTCTCAATCTTTATTATACATCTAACATTTGCATGTGTTGAAAAACTACTATGTGCAGACCCTATGTAAGGCCCTGGAAAGACAATGGTGAGCTAAAAAAGTCTCTGTTTCTGACCCACAATATATATATAATTACTAACATGATAGCACACTAAAGAATAGTACAGGATGCTCCACATGTGCTGCTCACAGACTCTTTCCCTTTGACCTTCACTGTCTGTTCTCCATTTCACTGTCCTTCAATTTCTTTCCATTACCAAGCTCACCCAACCATGAAGAAAACTATAAATTCTGTTCTTTCTGCTCAAAATTTGTGCCTTTTCCTTATTTCCCTTAATTAACAGTTAATTAATTGTTCTTCCTTCCTCTCACAGCTCAGATATTCAGATTTCAGAGAAGTCTTTTCTATCCACCTCCCCAGGTTAAGTTGATCCCCAATGGTTCTGTTTTCCTTTTAATTAATTAGCATTCTATATACATTAATAATACTGAAACTTTTTCTATTATAGAAGGTATAAACATTTATTTTCACATCTTAAATTTGCCTTTAAATTTTTAAGATGATTTGATTTATAGAATCTTTAAATATTTTTTATTAAGTCAACCAATATGTTTTGTAATTAACTCCTCTGATTTTTAATATAATACATCCCCACTTGCAGACATGTACCCTTGGGCATACACTCCCATACATGCTTTGTATTTTATTTTAATGATTTTGCCATTTTTCCACTCTTCTAATTTATGTAGTTCATATCTTTTTTCCTCTTTCTTGGAAGAATCTACCTAGAAAGTGGTATCTGAAAGAGGGAGGCATAGGGTCTTCATTAACTAGAAGTGCTACGTGGTGGTAAAAAGAGGTTACAGATCTGTTGTGTTTATAATGATCAGAATTCCCTCTTTGATGGCTACCCCAAGTTTAAGTAGAATATTAATAAATGATAGCCATAGAAGATAAAATTTTTGTGATGGTAAGAACAGAAACTCACCTTTTCAAGTGTCCTCTGTATGTCACAAGAACCATACAAGAAATATTATATACATGATCTCATTTAATTCACTCACCAGGCTTGCAATGTATGGATTATTTACCACCCCCATTGTAGAGGTGAGGTATCTGCAGCTACAAGAGATTAATTAACTTTTTCAGGGCCACACAGAGTATAAATTAGTAGACAAAATTTTTATTCTAGGAAGTCTGACTCAAGATCCCTTTTCCTTCTTTTTTTTTAAGATTTTATTTATTTATTTGACAGAGAAGCCACAAGCACAAGTAGACAGAGTGGCAAGCAAAGGGAGAAGCAGACTCCCTGCTGAGCAGAGAGCCCAATATGGGGTTCGATCCCAGGACCTAGAGACCATGACCTCAGGCAAAAGAAATGCTTAACTGACTGAGCTACCCAGGCACCCTCAAGATCCCTTTTTCTAAATCAAAGTTCTATAACACTGTATTTTGGGGCAGTTGTATGTCAAAAAATAATTATCATAAAAGGAATAGATTAATAAAATAGCTATTATTTATTGATATCTTACTGTGCACAACAGCATTTTGAATCATTATAAAGAAGGTAATAGCAGTAACCACATTTTTAGGGAAAAAAGATACCTGAGAGTTAACTGTGACACCAGCATGTCAACTGTGACATCAGGTAACAGAGTAAATGTTGTTTGAGTTGAAAACCCATCCTAATCACTATGATAGGGTTATTAGAATAAAGGGAGTAATCAAAGAAAAGACCTTGAATGTCTTCAATTATTTTGGAAGATCATACCAAAGAAGAAATTGGTTTATATCCATAGATTGAATAGAAGAACTAGAACCAGTGAGTAGCAGATAAAAAGAGAAAGATTTCTGCTAAGTTGAAGATAGTCTGAATGATTATACACATTTAAAATAGAAATGGGTAGGGCACCTGAGTGGGTCTTTGGTTGAGCCTCCTGTCTTTGGCTCGGGTCCTGATCCCGGGGTCCTGGGATAGAGTACTGTATCAGGCTCCCTGCAGGGAGTCTGCTTCTCCCTCTGCCTGTGTCTCTGCCTCTCTTTCTGTCACTCATGAATAAATAAATAAAGCTTTTTTAAAAATAAAATAGAAATGGGTTGCCACTTCAATGAATGAGTCACTGGCGTTGGAAGGACTAGTGGAAGGTGAAGGATGTCCATGCAAAGTGGGATCAAAGGTGAATACTAGGAAGTGACAGTTGACTGTTCATTGAGGGTTGCTTTTGTCTCCTTTTCCAGCAAACAGACCAGCTACATGGGAGCAGGAAACCAGACAGAAGTATCAGTATTCCTCCTTCTGGGCCTCTCAGAAGATCCAGAACTGCAGCCTCTCCTCTTTGGCTTGTTCCTGTCCATGTATCTGGTGACTGTACTGGGAAATCTGCTCATCATCCTGGCTATCCTTTCTGATTCCCACCTCCACACGCCCATGTACTTCTTCCTCTCCAACCTGTCTTTTGTTGACATCTGTTTCATCTCCACCACTGTCCCGAAGATGCTGCTAAACATCCAGGTACACAGCAAAGACATTTCCTATATAGGATGCATCACTCAGGTATATTTCTTTATGATTTTTGCTGGAATGGATGATTTCCTCTTGACTGTGATGGCCTATGACCGGTTTGTGGCCATCTGCCACCCTCTGCACTATACCATCATCATGAACCCACGACTCTGTGTCCTCCTGGTTCTGATTTGTTGGCTCACCATTTTCTGGGTCTCCCTGATTCATATTCTAATGGTAGGGCAGCTGACCTTCTGTACAGGCACTGAACTTCCACATTTCTTCTGTGAACTGGCTCAGATTCTCAAGGTGGCCTGCTCTGACACCCTCATCAATAACATCTGCTTGTATGTTGCCACTGCTCTGCTGTGTGTTTTTCCTCTCACTGGGATTCTTTTCTCTTACTCTCAGATCGTCTCCTCCTTAATGAGGATGTCTTCCACTGAGGGCAAGTATAAAGCATTTTCCACTTGTGGGTCTCACCTCTCTGTGGTCTCCCTGTTCTATGGCACAAGCCTGGGGGTCTATCTCACTTCTGCTGTGACCCATTCTTCCCAGAGAAGCTCAGTTGCATCAGTGATGTACACTGTGGTCACCCCCATGCTGAACCCCTTTATCTACAGTCTGAGGAACAAGGATGTGAAGGGCGCCCTGCGAAGGCTCCTCAACAGAGCAGCCTCATGTCCATGATGGGCCACTGGCCTCAGAACCAAGTAGACATTGCAGGCCCCAAAGGCAAATGTGAATTTAAATATTTTTCTCCTTTAATAGACACCTTTGATTTATCTAATTCCCAAAGTATCCATGACTTCCTTTTTGTTTTTGTTTTTGTTTTGTTTTGTTTTTTCTTTTTGTTTTTGTATTAGTCTCTCCTCAACAATCCCTCTGCAGTCCTTTTTGACTTTTCTTCCCTATATGCTGTCCAAAAAGTTCCATGTTTTATCAGCTTTCTTATAGCCATTCTTAAGATTTCTAACTTTAGGTTTAAAGTACTCATCATATCAGGTGCTGCCCCAAAAATTGTACTCTAATTGATGTTCTTCACCTTCATTTGTTTGTGTGCTTGTTTTCCCCGCAAGAAATGGAATGAAGTCTTACATGGTCATACCAGTGTTTACCATATCAGAACTGTGCCTGTTCCTTCACATGTATGACTTTACGTCATCTTGAAAACATGTCTTGGAGATATTTCCTTTCATTCACCCCACTTTTCAAAAGAAGAGAATGAGGTTGACTGGGATTGTTACCTGGCTAGCTGACATGGAGTTTCTATCCTACTTTTTGTAAGAACAGTGATGTGATTTTCAACTTCAAAGTAGGAATCTAGATTTCTCTGATTATATTCATACTAATATACTGCTTAAGAAAACTCTGAGACGTAGCTTCATTCTTTGTGATCCTTCCATCTTTCCTTCTTTCTTCATTTCCTTCTTTTATTTGACTTTTATTCCCATATATACAATTTTAAGATACACCCTCTAAGATCCTAAAACATGTAATAATGAATACAATAGAATAAAAGCTATTTTTCTTACATGGTTTAATTTTTTTCCTGGGACTCTTTGGAGATGCCATCAGAAATGGTAGTTACACACATGTGAAATGTGTTCAGAACTTAGCTCATTTGAGAATAATGTTGATAGAATTGAGTGTTCAGTGAAGGCTGGAGTAGTAGATGCTGTCCACATTTCTCCCAAATTCCCTAGGATCCTCTCACCATATCCACTGCGTGACTGCCAATTGCCAACCCCAGCCAGAACCAACTTTGCCCAATAGGTGGTGGCAGAACCTCCAGGGAATTATGCCCACACAAAGACAGCCCTTGATGGAGAGCTATGGGATTCATTGTCTTTCATCCATTAGCTAGGATAATTCTTAGATTTGTATTTTGTACCATTTTACAGAATTTCCCCACAGGATGAAAATTCTGCTCATTCTCTGTGGTAGCTGACTTAATATAAACTTGACAGATGTATTTCCTCCATGTATCACTTCTCTCTCACCCATGTTCCATGTTCTTTGTTCCTACCAATAAAACACTTGCACATAAATCCTTGGCTCAGCATTTGTTTCTCTGGGAACCCAAGCTAAGACAAGTGATAAAGCCTTTAATGTGTCAAGACAATATCATGAAAGGAGACATTTTTGGAGGAAATAGAAGGGACCTAGTTATCAGGATTATAGTTAGGACTGAAAGATTTCTCAAAAATTATAATTTGTTAGAGAGGAAAGACTTATTTGATTTGGCTTTAATTCACTTTGATTCCATTAAGTCTAATCCAACATGAGTTTATTTTCTGCTGTGTACAAATTGAGGAGGGAACCAAATGATTGTAATACAGAGAAATGAGCATTATAATATTGGTGTGTCATAGATCCTGTTGAAAACAAAAGTAAGGGACACCTGGATGGCTCAGCAGTTGAGTGTCTGCCTTCAGTTCAGGGTGTGATACTGGAGTCCTGGGATAGAGGCCCACATCGGGCTCCCTGCATGGAGACTGCTTCTCCCTCTGCCTATGTCTCTGCATCCCTATGCCTATGTCTCTGTGTCTCTCACGAATAAATAAAATCTTTAAAAAAAAAAAAAGAAAGAAAACAAAGGTAAGTGTTTTCAACCCAGATTGAGTTATTCCCCAAAAAACCTCTAAATTTTTATTTTTTAAAATATTTTTATTGAGGGATACCTGGGTGGCTCAGTGATTGATCATCTGCCTTTGGCTCAGGTCGTGATCCTGAGGTCCTGGAATTGAGTCCCACATTAGGCTCCCTGGGGGAAGCTTGCTCCTCCCACTGCCTATGTCTCTGCCTCTGAATTATCTGGGTCTTTCATGAATAAATAAGTAAAAATCTTTTTAAAAGACTTTTATTGGGGGAGGGCGGGGCAAGATGGTGGAGGAGTAGGGTCCCCAAGTCCCCTATCCCCACCAACTTACCTAGATAACTTTCAAATCAGCCTGAAAACCTATGAATTCGGCCTGAGATTTAAAGAGAGAACAGCTGGAATACCACAGACAGAAGAGTTAGCGCTTCTAATAAGGTAGGAAGATGGAAAAAAATAAAATAAAAAAGAATCAAGTTGGGGAGGGGCCCCACGAGAAGCCGGGCTAAGGCCGGGTGGCGAGAACCCCGGGGGACAGGGGAGCCCAGCCCCGGAGAAGCAGGAACTTCAATAATCTGCACCAGATTCTTCACGAATGGAAAGGCGCTCAGCAGGGAACTTGAGCAGGATCCCAGGAGGGGTGGTGGAGCCTCCAGTCTCCCAGGGTCACTAACAGAGGAGGTGCGCCTGGGAGAGAGCACCCACACCCCACAGGGTAAAGGGCTGGAGCCCGCCCAGCGCGGAAGGGGCTGCACGGCCCTGGGAGCCCAATCCCAGCGGCGCAGGCCCCAGAGCCCAGGATGCTGGGGGGACACAGCCCGTGATCCTGCGCTCCCGAGGGACAGGCAGAGGCCGGGGGACACAGGACGTTGAGGACGCTCCTGCTACTGGATGATGCCTGGAGCTGTGCAGGTCAGTGACCCGCCCCTGGAGCATCCAGGCCCCTGCGGACTGGGAGCTGCGGTGGTTACTGCGGGAGCTAACTCCAGGGCTGGAGAGCTGGCTGCCACCAGTGTGGTTGTTCCTCCCTGTGTCACCCTTTGCCTGGGAACAGAGCCACCAGGGAACAGAGGTCTCACAGGATAAACAGCTCCCACTGAGCCGTGCACCTGGCGGAGGCGGGGCAGCCGCCCCCCCCCCCCCAGGTGCATACACCTGAGAATAAGCACAGCAGGCCCCTCCCCCAGATGACCAGCTGAAGGACAGGGGAAAGCAAGGTTTTGACCAACCAGCACTGGAAAGCTCCAGGGGAAGATGAAGGATTTACAATATATAGAATCAGAGGGTACCCCTCCTTTTTTTTCTCTCTCTCTCTCTCCTTTTTTCTTTTTTTTTTCTTCCTTTTTCCAGTACAATTTGTTTTTACCTACTCTGCACTGAGCAAAATGACTAGAAAGAAGAACCCACCACAAAAGAAAGTATCAGAAACAGTACTCTCTGCCACAGAGTTACAGAATTTGGATTACAATTCGATGGCAGAAAGCCAATTCAGAAGCACAATTATAAAGCTACTGGTGGCTCTGGGAAAAAAGCATAAAGGATTCAAGAGACTTCATGACTGCAGGATTTAGATCTAATCATGCCAAAATTAAAAATCCATTAAATGAGATGCAATCCAAACTGGAGGGCCTAATGACGAGGGTTAACGAGGTAGAAGAATGAGTGAGTGACATAAAAGACAAGTTGATGACAAGGAAGAAAGCTGAGGAAAAAAGAGAAAAACAATTAAAAGATCGTGAGGATAGATTAAGGGAAATAAATGACAGCCTCAGAAGGAAAGATCTAAGTTTAATTGGGGTTCCCCAGGGCGCCGAAAGGGACAGAGGTCCAGAAACTGTATTTGAACAAATCATAGCTGAGAACTTCCCTAACTTGGGAAGGGAACCAGGCATTCAGATCCAGGAGATAGAGAGATCCCCCCTAAAATCAATAAAGACCGTTCAACACGTCAACATTTAATAGTGAAACTTGCAAATTCCAAAGATAAAGAGAAGATCCTTACAGCAGCAAGAGACAAGAGATCTCTAACCTTCATGGGGAGAAGTATTAGGTTAACAGAAGACCTCTCCACAGAGACCTGGCAGACCAGAAAGGGCTGGCAGGATATATTCAGGGTCCTAAATGAGGAGAACCTGCAGCCAAGAATACTTTATCCAGCAAGGCTCTCATTCAGAATAGAAGGACAGATAAAGAGCTTCCAAGATAGGCAGAAACTGAAAGAATATGTGACCACCAAACCAGCTCTGCAAGAAATATTAAGCGGGACTCTATAAAACAAAGAGGAAGTCCACAGAAACAATCCACAAAAACAGGGACTGAATAGGTATCATGATGACACTAAATTCATATCTTTCAATAGTAACTCTGAATGTGAATGGGCTTAATGACCCCATCAAAAGGCACAGGGGGAAAAAAAGGTGCAAGGTTTCAGACTGGATAAAAAAGCAAGACCCATCTATTTGCTGTCTACAAGAGACTCATTTTAGACATAAGGACACCTACAGCCTGAAAATGAAAGGGTGGAGAACCATTTACCATTCAAATGGTCCTCAAAAGAAAGCAGGGGTAGCCATCCTTATATCAGATAAATTAAATTTTATCCCAAAGACTGTAGTAAGAGATGAAGAGGGACATTATATCATACTTAAAGGATCTATCCAAAAAAGGACCTAACAATCATGAATATTTATGCCCCGAATGTGGGAGCCACCAAGTATATCAATCAATTAATAACCAAAGGTAAGACATACTTAGATAATAATACACTTATACTTGGTGACTTGAATGTAGCGCTTTCTACAATCGACAGATCTTCTAAGCACAACATCTCCAAAGAAACAAGAGCTTTAAATGATACACTGGGCCAGATGGATTTCACAGATATTTATAGAACTTTACACCCAAACGCAACTGAATACACATTCTTCTCAAGTGCACATGGAACTTTCTCCAGAATAGACCAAACTGGGTCACAAATCAGGTCTTAACCGATACCAAAAGACTGGGATCGTCCCCTGCATATTTTCAGACCATAATGCTTTGAAACTAGAACTAAACCACAAGAAGTTTGGAAGGAATTCAAACACGTGGAGGTTAAAGACCATCCTGCTAAAAGATGAAAGGGTCAACTGGGAAATTAGAGAAGAATTAAGAAGATTCATGGAAACTAATGAGAATGAAGATACACCGTTCAAAATCTTTGGGATACAGCAAAAGCAGTCCTGAGGGGGAAATACATCGCAATACAAGCATCCATCCAAAAACTGGAAAGAACTCAAATACAAAAGCTAACCTGGCCCTAAAGGTGCTGGAGAAGGAACAGCAAATGAAAACTTCACCCAGCAGAAGACAGTTAATAAAGATTTGAGCAGAACTCAATGAAATAGAGACCAGAAGAACTGTGGAACAGATCAACAAAACCAGGAGTTGGTTCTTTGAAAGAATTGATAAGATAGATAAACCATTAGCCAACCTTATTAAAAAGAAAGAGAAAAGACTCAAATTAATAACATCATGAATGAGAAAGGAGAGATCATCACCAATACCAAGGAAATACAAGCGATTTTAAAAACTTATTATGAGCAGCTATACACCAATAAATTAGGCAATCTAGAAGAAATGGATGCATTTCTGGAAAACCACAAACTACCAAAACTGGAGCAGGAAGAAATAGAAAACCTGAATAGGCCGATAACCAGGGAGGAAATTGAAGCAGTCATCCAAAACCTCCCAAGACACAAAAGTCCAGAGCCAGGGGCTTCCCAGGGGAATTCTATCAAATGTTTATTTATTTTATTTATTTTTATTTTTTATTTTTTTAAACATTTTTTATTGATTTTATTTATTTATTTATTAATGAGAGACACAGAGAGAGAGAGAGGCAGAGACACAGGCAGAGGGAGAAGCAGGCTCCATGCACCGGGAGCCCGACGTGGGACTCGATCCCAGGACTCCAGGATCACGCTCTGGGCCAAAGGCAGGCGCCAAACTGCTGAGCCACCCAGGGATCCCCAAATGTTTATTTTTTAAAAAGATTTCATTTATTTATTCATAAAGACAGAGAGAGAGAGAGAGAGAGAGAGAAAGAGGAGAGGCAGAGACACAGGCAGAGGGAGAAGCAGGCTCCATACAAGGAGCCCAACATGGTACTCGATCCCGGGTCTCCAGGATCACACACTGGGCTGAAGGCGGCACTAAACCACTGAGCCATCCAGGCTGCCCTATCAAATATATAAAGAAGAAACCATACATATTCTACTAAAGCTGTTTGGAAAGATAGAAAGAGATGGAGTACTTCCAAACTCGTTCTATGAGGCCAGCATCACTTTAATTCCAAAACCAGACAAAGACCCCACCAAAAAGGAGAATTATAGACCAATATCTCTAATGAACACAGATGCAAAAATTCTCAACAAGATACTAGCCAATAGGATCCAACAATACATTAAGAAAATAATTCATCATGACCAAGTGGGATTTATCCCCGGGATGCAAGGCTGGTTCAACATTAGTAAAGCAATCAATGTGATTGATCATATCAACAAGAGAAAAAATAAGAACCATATTATCCTCTCAATAGATGTAGAGAAAGCATTTGACAAAATACAGCATCCATTTCTGATCAAAATTCTTCAGAGTGTAGGGATAGAGGGAACATTCCTCAGCATCGTAAAAGCCATCTACAAAAGCCCACAACAAATATCATTCTCAATGGGGAAACACTAGGAGCCTTTCTCCTAAGATCAGGAACACGACAGGGATGTCCACTCTCAACACTGCTATTCAACATAGTACTAGAAGTCCTGGCCTCAGCAATCAGGCAACAAAAAGAAATAAAAGGCATTCAAATTGGCAAAGAAGTCAAACTCTCCCTCTTTGTAGATGACATGATACTGTATAGAGAAAACCCAAAAGCCTCCACCCCAAGATTGCTAGAACTCATACAGCAATTTGGCAGTGTGGCAGGATACAAAATCAATGCCCAGATGTCAGTGGCATTTCTATACACTAACAATGAGACTGAAGAAAGAGAAATTAAGGAGTCAATCCCATTTACAATTGCACCCAAAAGTATAAAATACCTAGGAATAAACGTAACCAAAGAGGTAAAGGATCTATATCCTAAAAACTGCAGAACACTTCTGAAAGAAATTGAGGAAGACACAAAGAGATGGAAAAATATTCCATGCTCATGGATTGGAAGAATTAATATTGTGAAAATGTCAATGTTACCCAGGGCAATTTACAAACTTAATGCAGTCCCAGTCAAAATACCATGGACTTTCTTCAGAGAGTTGGAACAACTCATCTTAAGATTTGTGTGGAATCAGAAAAGACCCCAAATAGCCAGGGGAATATTTAAAAAAGAAAACCATATCTGGGGGCATCACAATGCCAGATTTCAGCTTGTACTACAAAGCTGTGGTCATCAAGACAGTGTGGTACTGGCACAAACACAGACACATAGATCAATGGAACAGAATAGAGAACCCAGAAGTGGACCCTCAACTTTATGATCAACTAATATTCAACAAAGCAGCAAAGACTATCCACTGGAAAAAAAAGACAATCTCTTCAATAAATGGTGCTGGGAAAATTGGACATCCACATGCTGAAGAATGAAACTAGACACTCTCTTGCACCATACACAAAGATACCCTCAAAATGGATGAAAGATCTAAATGTGAGACAAGATTCCATCAAAATCCTAGAGGAGAACACAGGCAACACCCTTTTTGTACTTGGCCACAGCAACTTCTTGCAAGATACATCCATGAAATCAAGAGAAACAAAAGCAAAAATGAATTATTGGGATTTCATCAAGAAAAAAAGCTTCTGCACAGGGCAGCCCCGATGGCGCAGCGGTTTGGCGCCGCCTGCAGCGCGGGGTGTGATCCTGGAGACCCGGGGCTCGATCCCGCGTCGGGCTTTCTGCGTGGAGCCTGCTTCTCCCTCTGCCTGTGTCTCTGCCTCTCTCTTCGCTCTCTCTGAATGAATAAATAAATGAATCTTAAAAAAAAAAAAAAAAAGCTTCTGCACAGCAAAAGACACAGTCAACAAAACTCAAAGACAACCTACAGAATGGGAGAAGATACTTGCAAAAGCGCTAGTATCCAAGATCTAGAAAGAACTTCTTACACTCAACAACAAAGAAACAAACAATCCAATCATGAAATGGGCAAAAGACTTGAAGAGAAATCTCACAGAGGAAGACATAGACATGGCCAACAGGCACATGAGAAAATGCTCCACATCACTTGCCATCAGGGAAATACAAATCAAAACCACAATGAGATCCCACCTCACACCAGTGAGAATGGGGAAAATTAACCAGGCAGGAAACCACAAATGTTGGAGAGGATGTGGAGAAAAGGGAGCCCTCTTGCACTGTTGGTGGGAATGTGAACTGGTGCAGCCACTCTGGAAAACTGTGTGGAGGTTCCTCAGAGTTAAAATTAGATCTGCCCTACGACCCAGCAATTGCACTGCTGGGGATTTACCCCTAAGATACAGATGCAGTGAAATGCCAGGACACCTGCACCCCGATGTTTCTATCAGCAATGGCCACAATAGCCAAACTGTGGAAGGAGCCTCGGTGTCCATCGAAAGATGATGGATAAAGAAGATGTGGTTTATGTATACAATGGAATATTACTCAGCCATTAGAAACGACAAATACCCACCATTTGCTTCGATGTGGAGGGACCTGGAGGGTATTATGCTGAGTGAAGTAAGTCAATCGGAGAAGGACAAACATTATATGGTCTCATTCATTTGGGAATTAGTGAAGGGGGGAGTAAAGGGAAAGGAGAGAAATTGAGTGAAAATATCAGTGAAGGTGACAAAACATGAGAGACACCTAACTCTGGGAAATGAACAAGGGGTAGTGGAAAGGGAAGTGAGTGGGGGTTGGGGTGACTGGGTGATGGGCACTGAGGGGGGCACTTGGCGGGATGAGCACTGGGTGTTATGCTAAATGCCGGCACACTGAATTCCAGTAAAAAAAATAAAAAAATAAAACAAGGAAAAAAATCCAAATGGACCACTTAGTAGATTTGTGACTTTGAATAGTCCTTAATTTCCGTAAGCATTAGTTTTCTCTGTTCACCATGAATGTGAAATTTAAGGGCATTTTGGGAATTAATTCACATAATATGAATGAAAGTGCTATATAAACCGTGTGTCACTAAATATGCTTTAAGAAGAGCTGTTTTATTTGTTTTCCTTTAACTGTAACTGATTTCTAGGTTGGAACAGAATATTCATTGCAGCTGTGATTAACAAACGCAGTTTTTATTCCAATGAAATATTAAGGACTTTTATATTCTATCTCATTTAGCCTTTGTGACACACCTATCAAACTGTATTTTTTTTAACAAGTTGCTCTTTATTTTTTTTAAAGGTTTTTTATTTATTTATTCGTGATAGACAGAGAGAGGCAGAGACATAGGCAGAGGAAGAAGCAGGCTCCATGCCCGGGAGCCCGATGTGGGATTCGATCCCGGGTCTCCAGGATCGCGCCCTGGGCCAAAGGCAGGCGCTAAACCGCTGCGCCACCCAGGGATCCCTCAAACTGTATTTTTATTCCCAAATGAAGCACTAGGGGCAGTTTGGTTTTGTACCTTAGATATATTCATATAACTAATAAGTGTTCAATATAGCCAGGAGCTATCTACAATTAAAGTCTATTCTCTAAAAGAAAAAAAAATCTCAGAAAATGATTCTGATCTGTACAAATGTGTTCTCTTCCAGCTTGGGCCAATCAACTGTGGTCAGGAAACAATGACACTAGCAGCCCCTTTAGAACAACATTTTTTGTTTACTTTTTACTGTGTCAGTCTATTTTAAGTTCGGTCTCCACAAGGATAAACAGGTAGAGGTGTATGGGAAGAGCAAGTTGTCCTATTAAAAAGCCTGTTCTTAATAAACCTTATTGAGTATATTACATTTGTTTTTTTTTAAGATTTTTTTATTTATTCATGGGAGACATAGAGAAGAGAGGCAGAGGGAGAAGCAGGCAGGCTTTCTGCAGGAGCCCGATGTGATTAAAAAAAAGGGGGGGGGGATCCCTGGGTGGCGCAGCAGTTTGGCACCTGCCTTTGGCCCAGGGCACGATCCTGGAGACCGAGGATCGAATCCCACGTCGGGCTCCCGGTGCATGGAGCCTGCTTCTCCCTCTGCCTGTGTCTCTGCCTCTCTCTCTCTCTCTCTCTCTCTCTCTCTCTGTGACTATCAAAAATAAATAAAATTTAAAAAAAAAAAAAAAAAAAGGAGCCCAATGTGGGACTCAATTCCGGAACTCCAGGATCATGCCCTGAGCCGAAGGCAGACGCTCAACCGCTGAGCCACCCAGGCATCCTAGGCATACATTTATGAAGAAGGTGAATGCACATCTAGGGTGGAGTGCCCTGGATAAATGGTAAGGTTAATACAAAGACCCTGAGGTGTGAGGTCACCTGGGGGAGGATGTGGCTGGAGTAGAGAATGGGAGCAAATGCAAAAGGAGGTAAGATATCCAGTACTGATCTTGTGAGGCTTTCCCTGCCTTTGGAAGATTTTTGCTTTCATAAGTTCTGAGTGATGTGGGGAGTCGTTGCAGGGTTTGGGGCAGATGCATGACACCATATGACAGGATTTCAAAGATCATTCTAGCTGCTGGGTTGAGAATGGATTGCAGGGTGTGAGGATGTCTGCTCGGAGCCACCTGCAGCAAGCCAGGTGTAATATGTATAGGAAGGTAGGGCCAGGGTGGCACTAGTAGTGTAAACCTTGAGAACTTGTCCATGGGGCTATACTCGGAAGATAGAGCCAAGAGGATTTGTTCTCAGGAGGGAGATGGGTGTGAGATAAAAGAGAGGAGCCAAGATTGGCTCCAGGGTTTGGGGCCTGAACAATGAAAGAATGGAATTGTATCAATTGAGGCAAGGAGGGCTGTGGGTGGAGCAAATTTGGAAGAAAAGTGGACATCAGAAGTTCAGGTTTTGAAAATTGGGAAGGTCAAAACTGAGATATTGCAAATGGATAAATTTTATATTACTCCACTTATATGAGGTACCAAGAGTAGTTAAACTCACAGACAGAAAGAAGAATGGTGGTTGTCAGAGGCTGGAAGGAGGGAGGAAGTAGAAGGTTAGTGTTTAATGGGTACAAAGCTTCAATTTGGGAAGATAAAGACATTCTGGAGATGGATGGTGGTGATGGTTGCCCAACAATGTGAATATCTTCAGTGCAAGTGTGTAGAAATGTGCACTTCAAAATGATTAAAATATAAATCTAGCTACAATACAAACCATTAAATAGAGGGGAAGGGAGAAGAAATGAGTAGGAAATATCAGAAAGGGAGACAGAACATGAAAGACTCCTAACTCTGGGAAACGAACTAGGGGTGGTGGAAGGGGAGGAGGGCGGGGGGTGGGGGTGACTGGGTGACGGGCACTGAGGGGGGGCACTTGACGGGATGAGCAATGGGTGTTATTCTATATGTTGGCAAATTGAACACCAATAAAAAATAAATTTATTATTAAAAAAATACAAACCATTAAATAGCACAAAAGAAAAAATTAAAAAATTGAGATTTATTTACATATTTTCAATATCTTTATAAAATAATAGAAAATGGTTGGGATTTTTTAGATAAAAATTTTAATATTATTCCCCAACAGTTTAGACCAGGGTTTCTCAACCTCAACAATATTGACATTTGGGGTCTGTATTGTTTGTCATGGGGAGGCAGTGTCCTGTATATTGTAGGATGTTTAACAGCATCCCTGGTCTTTACCCACTAGATGCCGGCACCATGTGGTGATAACCAGAACTTGTTCTAGAGAGGTCAAAAGTAGCCCAGTTGAGAACACTGGAGTGAAACAATTCCATGAGCGCAGAAGTTGATGGTGTTTGCTTTCAAACTAGGGGTGGTGGAAGGGGAGGAGGGCGGGGGGTGGGGGTGAATGGGTGGCAGGCACTGAGGGGGGCACTTGATGGGATGAGCACTGGGTGTTATTCTGTATGTTGGTAAATTGAACACCAATAAAAAAATAAATTTATTTAAAAAAACAAACAAACAAAAAGAGATGGGATAATAGAGAAGCAACATTTGGGGAAGGTGAAACATCCTGGAAAGAAGTTGAAGGGCCTAGAACACCCCATTGGCACCATTATCTTGGAGGGTCCAATATATTGGTCTGGCAATCATCGGTCTGCACGGATCGTAGTATAAGTCAACTACTGGTAAGGAATGAGTGAGAAGTTCCTGTTTTGAGATCAGGAGTTAGAAAAGCCAATGTCAAAAAAAAAAAAGAAAGAAAAGAAAAGAAAAGCCAATGTCTGGCTGAATCCTACCCCATCCCTTCAGTTCTCAGTTGTATGGTCTCCACCAGATAGATCCTCTTCTCATTGAACTCTATGCTATCCACAACATTGGCCATTGTAATTAAGTAATTATTTATATAATTATTAGTAATGATTGCCTCTTAAAAACCTCCACCTAAACTTTGAATCCCATCCTTTCCTAACTTTTGGGGAAACCTACACTTCAAATATCTTTTTTTTTTAAATCCTGTATATTCCATGTAATGTTATAATTTCTAATAACATGGGAATCTTCCATATTCCCATTTCTTTCAATAGAAATAAAACTCACTCATCGGGGCACCCCCGGTGGCGCAGCGGTTTAGCGCCGCCTGCAGCCCAGGGTCTGATCCTGGAGACCGAGGATCGAGTCCCGCGTCGGGCTCCCTGCGTGGAGCCTGCTTCTCCCTCTGCCTGTGTCTCTGCCTCTCAGTCTCTCTCTCTCTCTCTCTCTCTCTCTCTCTCTCTCTCTCTCTCTCTGAATAAATAAATTTAAAAAAATACTCATAAAAAAAAAAACAACTCACTCATCGACCTTTACTCTCCTTTGGACATTGCTCCAAATTTTAGGAGATTTGGTCTATACATGCTACTTCCATTCCCACATTGTTCCCTATCTTCAGCCAACTAATCTGGAATCTTTCTACCTCCGTCACAATTTCTCTCCCTGAGGTCTGCCACCATCTCACATGCCAAGTAAATTCTAAGGGGGTGTTTCCACTCTTTAGGATGCTTGGTTTTTCAACAGCAATGTCACTAACGGCTACATTCTGTTTCTTGAAATAGAGACCTCTTTTTTAAAACATAAATTTATTTTTTATTGGTGTTCAATTTGCCAACGTACAGAATAACACCCAGTGCTCATCCCGTCAAGTGCCCACCTCAGTGCCCGCCACCCAGTCACCCCCACCCCTCCGCCCTCCTCCCCTTCCACCACCTCTAGTTCATTTTCCAGAGACCTCTTTCATGCATTTCATTTTTGTTACAGTGGGATTCTGCAGGTCAGGTCTGCTGTGTTCTTTTTAACATGAACACATCCCTTAGGGAGAAACTCTCAACTTTGAAACTAAACCCTGTGAAGAAGGGGAGGCAAGAATTGGGGCAATATCTTTTTTTTTTTACCCCAAGAAAATACAATTGTGCTTATTTATTTATTCTTATTTATTATTTTTTTTAATATTTTAAGGACAGTATCTTAAGGAACCCTGGAAGATTTCTTTGATGGAGGATAAAACTCTTTTTAATCTCTAGCAGCATGATCTTGTTGACTGCACGTGTTTGGATGTACCTGGTAATGAAGAAATCATTGGAAGAAGGAAATACGCTTCTCTGCATCGCAATTTTCAGGGAAACAGAAGGGGGAGAATGTTTCATTTCTATTATTCTCTTGATCTTAATTGTTTAAAAAGTACAATGACAATAGAACAATTTATTTAATGAGGTGCTCTGAGAATTCAGCCTGGAAGTTCCTGGAAGCTTTGAATAAGCTCTGGGTGTCTCCAAGGCAGACTATGTTGGGCCTCCCACGTCGGGCTCCCGGTGCATGGAGCCTGCTTCTCCCTCTGCCTGTGTCTCTGCCTCTCTCTCTCTCTCTCTCTCTCTCTCTCTCTGTGACTATCAAAAATAAATAAAATTTAAAAAAAAAAAAAAAAAAAGGAGCCCAATGTGGGACTCAATTCCGGAACTCCAGGATCATGCCCTGAGCCGAAGGCAGACGCTCAACCGCTGAGCCACCCAGGCATCCTAGGCATACATTTATGAAGAAGGTGAATGCACATCTAGGGTGGAGTGCCCTGGATAAATGGTAAGGTTAATACAAAGACCCTGAGGTGTGAGGTCACCTGGGGGAGGATGTGGCTGGAGTAGAGAATGGGAGCAAATGCAAAAGGAGGTAAGATATCCAGTACTGATCTTGTGAGGCTTTCCCTGCCTTTGGAAGATTTTTGCTTTCATAAGTTCTGAGTGATGTGGGGAGTCGTTGCAGGGTTTGGGGCAGATGCATGACACCATATGACAGGATTTCAAAGATCATTCTAGCTGCTGGGTTGAGAATGGATTGCAGGGTGTGAGGATGTCTGCTCGGAGCCACCTGCAGCAAGCCAGGTGTAATATGTATAGGAAGGTAGGGCCAGGGTGGCACTAGTAGTGTAAACCTTGAGAACTTGTCCATGGGGCTATACTCGGAAGATAGAGCCAAGAGGATTTGTTCTCAGGAGGGAGATGGGTGTGAGATAAAAGAGAGGAGCCAAGATTGGCTCCAGGGTTTGGGGCCTGAACAATGAAAGAATGGAATTGTATCAATTGAGGCAAGGAGGGCTGTGGGTGGAGCAAATTTGGAAGAAAAGTGGACATCAGAAGTTCAGGTTTTGAAAATTGGGAAGGTCAAAACTGAGATATTGCAAATGGATAAATTTTATATTACTCCACTTATATGAGGTACCAAGAGTAGTTAAACTCACAGACAGAAAGAAGAATGGTGGTTGTCAGAGGCTGGAAGGAGGGAGGAAGTAGAAGGTTAGTGTTTAATGGGTACAAAGCTTCAATTTGGGAAGATAAAGACATTCTGGAGATGGATGGTGGTGATGGTTGCCCAACAATGTGAATATCTTCAGTGCAAGTGTGTAGAAATGTGCACTTCAAAATGATTAAAATATAAATCTAGCTACAATACAAACCATTAAATAGAGGGGAAGGGAGAAGAAATGAGTAGGAAATATCAGAAAGGGAGACAGAACATGAAAGACTCCTAACTCTGGGAAACGAACTAGGGGTGGTGGAAGGGGAGGAGGGCGGGGGGTGGGGGTGACTGGGTGACGGGCACTGAGGGGGGCACTTGACGGGATGAGCAATGGGTGTTATTCTATATGTTGGCAAATTGAACACCAATAAAAAATAAATTTATTATTAAAAAAATACAAACCATTAAATAGCACAAAAGAAAAAATTAAAAAATTGAGATTTATTTACATATTTTCAATATCTTTATAAAATAATAGAAAATGGTTGGGATTTTTTAGATAAAAATTTTAATATTATTCCCCAACAGTTTAGACCAGGGTTTCTCAACCTCAACAATATTGACATTTGGGGTCTGTATTGTTTGTCATGGGGAGGCAGTGTCCTGTATATTGTAGGATGTTTAACAGCATCCCTGGTCTTTACCCACTAGATGCCGGCACCATGTGGTGATAACCAGAACTTGTTCTAGAGAGGTCAAAAGTAGCCCAGTTGAGAACACTGGAGTGAAACAATTCCATGAGCGCAGAAGTTGATGGTGTTTGCTTTCAAACTAGGGGTGGTGGAAGGGGAGGAGGGCGGGGGGTGGGGGTGAATGGGTGGCAGGCACTGAGGGGGGCACTTGATGGGATGAGCACTGGGTGTTATTCTGTATGTTGGTAAATTGAACACCAATAAAAAAATAAATTTATTTAAAAAACAAACAAACAAACAAAAAGAGATGGGATAATAGAGAAGCAACATTTGGGGAAGGTGAAACATCCTGGAAAGAAGTTGAAGGGCCTAGAACACCCCATTGGCACCATTATCTTGGAGGGTCCAATATATTGGTTTGGCAATCATCGGTCTGCACGGATGGTGGTATAAGTCAACTACTGGTAAGGAATGAGTGAGAAGTTCCTGTTTTGAGATCAGGAGTTAGAAAAGCCAATGTCAAAAAAAAAAAGAAAGAAAAGAAAAGAAAAGCCAATGTCTGGCTGAATCCTACCCCATCCCTTCAGTTCTCAGTTGTATGGTCTCCACCAGATAGATCCTCTTCTCATTGAACTCTATGCTATCCACAACATTGGCCATTGTAATTAAGTAATTATTTATATAATTATTAGTAATGATTGCCTCTTAAAAACCTCCACCTAAACTTTGAATCCCATCCTTTCCTAACTTTTGGGGAAACCTACACTTCAAATATCTTTTTTTTTTAAATCCTGTATATTCCATGTAATGTTATAATTTCTAATAACATGGGAATCTTCCATATTCCCATTTCTTTCAATAGAAATAAAACTCACTCATCGGGGCACCCCCGGTGGCGCAGCGGTTTAGCGCCGCCTGCAGCCCAGGGTCTGATCCTGGAGACCGAGGATCGAGTCCCGCGTCGGGCTCCCTGCGTGGAGCCTGCTTCTCCCTCTGCCTGTGTCTCTGCCTCTCAGTCTCTCTCTCTCTCTCTCTCTCTCTCTCTCTCTCTCTCTCTCTGAATAAATAAATTTAAAAAAATACTCATAAAAAAAAAAACAACTCACTCATCGACCTTTACTCTCCTTTGGACATTGCTCCAAATTTTAGGAGATTTGGTCTATACATGCTACTTCCATTCCCACATTGTTCCCTATCTTCAGCCAACTAATCTGGAATCTTTCTACCTCCGTCACAATTTCTCTCCCTGAGGTCTGCCACCATCTCACATGCCAAGTAAATTCTAAGGGGGTGTTTCCACTCTTTAGGATGCTTGGTTTTTCAACAGCAATGTCACTAACGGCTACATTCTGTTTCTTGAAATAGAGACCTCTTTTTTAAAACATAAATTTATTTTTTATTGGTGTTCAATTTGCCAACGTACAGAATAACACCCAGTGCTCATCCCGTCAAGTGCCCACCTCAGTGCCCGCCACCCAGTCACCCCCACCCCTCCGCCCTCCTCCCCTTCCACCACCTCTAGTTCATTTTCCAGAGACCTCTTTCATGCATTTCATTTTTGTTACAGTGGGATTCTGCAGGTCAGGTCTGCTGTGTTCTTTTTAACATGAACACATCCCTTAGGGAGAAACTCTCAACTTTGAAACTAAACCCTGTGAAGAAGGGGAGGCAAGAATTGGGGCAATATCTTTTTTTTTTTACCCCAAGAAAATACAATTGTGCTTATTTATTTATTCTTATTTATTATTTTTTTTTAATATTTTAAGGACAGTATCTTAAGGAACCCTGGAAGATTTCTTTGATGGAGGATAAAACTCTTTTTAATCTCTAGCAGCATGATCTTGTTGACTGCACGTGTTTGGATGTACCTGGTAATGAAGAAATCATTGGAAGAAGGAAATACGCTTCTCTGCATCGCAATTTTCAGGGAAACAGAAGGGGGAGAATGTTTCATTTCTATTATTCTCTTGATCTTAATTGTTTAAAAAGTACAATGACAATAGAACAATTTATTTAATGAGGTGCTCTGAGAATTCAGCCTGGAAGTTCCTGGAAGCTTTGAATAAGCTCTGGGTGTCTCCAAGGCAGACTATGTTGGGCCTCCCAGAGATATGGGATATTCTCTGCCTGGATCATCTCCTTGAACTTTCTGGGGGAAAGTCACTGTAGAAGACAGAGCCAGGGCAACCAGGGGTTTCCTTGAGGCCATCTGAAAGAGCCAGCATATCCTAGTAAAGGCTCAGGCTGAGGTCAAGGAGAGGAGATATAAACAGTGGAGAAAAACTTTTATTAGACTAGAACATTAGGGACACAGACAAGAGCAGTGTTTCTCCATATCAGCAGCATCTGCATCTCCTGGGAGCTTGTTAGACTTGCAAATTTTTGACCTACATCCCAGATCTACTAAATCTGAAACTCCAGGGTCAGGCCCAACCATTTGGATTTAATAAGCCACCCAGGTGAACCGCTAAAATTAGAAAACAATGACCTGAGGGGATTTGTTGAAATGCTTGATGAGGGACCCGCACAAGGCTACATCTTCAGAGGTCTGAGGGCTCTCCACCTCCAAAATCTTAATCTGTCTCTTACTTTGCAATGCTTGTGTCCCCTCTCTTTTTCATCTTATGCATTTCTTTGAATTATCAAAATGCTATTAAAACTCATGGTTCATAACAGCAATCCCTGTGTGTTCATTAATTATCATGCTCCCATCTTCAGCTGACCATTATCTCTCATTAAAAATCATTATGGGGAAAAATCATTACGGGGGATCCCTGGGTGGCTGGGGATCCCTGGGTGGTTCAGTGGTTTGGTGCCTGCCTTTGGCCCGGGGCATGGTCCTGGAGTCCTGGGATCGAGTCCCGCGTTGGGCTCCCCGCATGGAGCCTGCTTCTCCCTCTGCCTGTGTCTCTGCCTCTCTCTCTCTCTGTCTCTCATGAATAAATAAATAAAATCTTTTTTAAAAAATTAAAGAATCATTATGATTTATCACTTTGAAGATAAATCCTTATTTTTCTGATTCCAGAGCCTGCATCCCCTCCCTCCTGCCCATGTCCATGCCACCACTTACAGCAAAAGGTTTTTTAAAGTCATCAAATAATTTTCTTCCTATTGATTTTACCATCTTTTTTGTCAACCTGAAATTGTCAGCAGACAATAATTGAGCAAAAGCATGTATTTGAGATAAAAGTATTGCAACTTGAGTGCATAGATTTTGTAGCAACCCAAATAGTGTCCCACTACCCAAGCAAAAGTCAGGGTTTTTTAAAGCAAAGCAATTTTATACATTTCTCAGTGCTCATCAAGTATACTCTTAACTGTTGAATCACTATATTGTACACCTGAAACTAAGTATAACACTGTGCATTACACTGGAACTAAAATTAAAAATAGAAGGATAAAAAAATAGAGGCAATGAAAAACACACACACACACAAAAAAAGATAAGTGTACTTTTATCCCCTGTATCTATTTCACCCATCCACTTACCCACCTCCCCTCTGGCAAACACCAGTTTATCCTCTGTATTTACAGGGTCCATTTATTTGTTTGTCTTTTTTTTTCTTTGTTCATTTGTTTTGTTTCTTAAATTCCACATAGGAGTGAAATAATAAAAAAAAAAAAAAAGTGAAATCATGTGGGATTTGTCTTTCTCTGGTGGATTCATTTCATTTAGCATTATATCTCCAGGTCCATACACGTTG
This sequence comes from Vulpes lagopus, assembly GCF_018345385.1. NCBI lineage: Eukaryota > Metazoa > Chordata > Mammalia > Carnivora > Canidae > Vulpes > Vulpes lagopus. The sequence goes on from NC_054830.1 coordinate 6,734,958, forward strand.
TTGCAAATTATTGGATGTCTTTATTTCTCATGGAGGAATAGTATTTCATTATGTGTATATGCAAAAAATATATATATAAATATATACATACGCATATATACATATGTATACACCACATCTTCTTTATCCATTCATCCTTTGACAGGCTCTTAGGTTGTTCCATATCTTGGCTACAGTGAATAATGCTGCAATGAACATGGGAATGCAGATAACTCTTCAACATTTGTTTTAAAGCCTATTATGTTTTTCCTCATTTTTAGAATTTTAATGTTATTTAATAAAGAAAAAGTCTATCTATCATCTATTAGAAGATTTTGCTATTTCAATTTTTCATTTTCTTAATTTTTTTTTATTTTATTTATGATAGTCACAGAGAGATAGAGAGAGAGGCAGAGACACAGGCAGAGGGAGAAGCAGGCTCCATGCACCGGGAGCCCGACGTGGGATTCGATCCCGGGTCTCCAGGATCGCGCCCTGGGCCAAAGGCAGGCGCCAAACCGCTGCACCATCCAGGGATCCCGATTTTGCTATTTCAACCCAAATTGTTCTTTGAAAAACACATCTGCCCCTCTCTCAAGGCATTAGCCAGTGATCTTTTTTCATTTTATGGTGGAATTCTATTATAGTGCCTCGTTTACCATTTAACTCTGGGATCTTACACAGTACTTGATCTAAATCATTTAGTAAAGATTTGACTAATTAATTAATTAGTGGCACATCTAGATTCAAAGCCCCTATCAAGATCTTTCAGATCCACTAATCTGACATCCTCCTTGCCTCTTCCGTATTTTTCCTAAGGACTACCGAAGTACAGAATAGGGACTTTCCAGGATTTGTTGTTCAATGTCCCTGGGACAGTGTTTTTTTCAAACATCTGATCATTTGGCATGCTTTTAAAAGCAGAGTCTCAAGATTCATCAACTCCATATCTAGATATATGCCCCTGACAATTGAAGGCAGTAACTCAAATAGAGAATCTTGCCAATATTCATACCAGCATTAATCACAATAGCTAAGAGATAAAAACAGTCGAATGGATAAACGGAATGGTAAATATGCATCCAATGAAATATTATTCAGCCTTAAAAAGAACTGAAATTCTGATACATGTCACAACATGGTTAAATCTTGAAAATATTCTGCTAAGTGAGATAAATCAGACGAAAAAGGATAAGCACTGAATGATTTCACTTATATGAGGTACCTAGAACAGACAAAGTCATAGAGACAGAAAATAGAAGAAGTTTCCAAGGGTTAGGAGGAGGGGAAATGAGGAATTGTTGTTTAATGGGGACAGAGTTCCTATTTGGGATGATGATAAAGTTCTGGCAATGGATAGTGTGATGGTTGTACAGTATTGTGAATATTCTTAATGCTACAGAATTGTACACTTAAAAATGCTCAGAATGGGGATGACTGGGTGGCTCAGCGATTTAGTGCCTGCCTTCAGCCCAGGGCATGATCCTGGAGTCCCAGGATTGAGTCCCACGTTGGGCTCCCTGCGTGGAGCATGCTTCTCCCTCTGCCTGTGTGTCTGCTTCTCTCTCTCTCTCTCTCTCTCTGTGTCTGCATGAATAAATAAATAAAATCTTTTTTAAAAATGCTTAGAATGGTAAATTTTGTTATATATCTGTTATATATATATTATATATATTATTGTGGACACTATATACGTATAGCATATATACAATATACATAATAAATATATAAATTATTATAAGTTATTATTTAGAACATATAAATAATAAAATATATAAATTATATATTATTATTAAAAATAAATATAAACACCTATTTGTAAAAATATAATAAAAATAAAGTACAATTGTTGTCCTGTCTTTTTTTTTTCATAGTGGAGTCTCAGCCTCTTACCCTGGAGATGTTGACTGGGTAAGTCTGGAATAAGATGGGAAGCTATACATTAACAATAGCCTCAGATGATACTTTTCATAAAGCTTACATTTTAAAACTTTGCCCTAGGGCAAATGTTTCCAAAAGATTGTCCTAGAGACCAGCAAAATTCAGAATTTGTGAAAAATCCAAATTATCAGATCTAAACCCAGACCTACTGAGATAGAGACTTGGAGCAGAAACTCAGAAATCTGTTTAAACAAATACTCATGGTCATCTTGGTGCAAAGTTTGAGAACCATTACCCTAGTGGCTCCTGGGACCCTTTACTACTCAGCCATCTGCCTAATATGAATACAAAAAGTCAGTTGTCCCCAAGAGAAGATCTAAGAAAGACCGGAGACATTCTTCCAAGAGAGAAAAAGGACCCAGGAGGGAGGAGTCACAGCTGGCTCAACTGTTACTCTCTCCAAGGGATAAAGAGTTGGCAGGTCAGAGACACTTTTCTCCTGTGTGGTCCCTGCCTTTGAGGAGTCAAACTGATCAGGGAATGGAAAATCTATCGATCAATTTGTCTAACAAGCTTCAGAGGGGGATTCAGTCCCCAGGGCCACAAAACCTGTAACACACCAACTTATCATCACGAAGGCCCACGTACCACTCTTAAGATACTCGTGCTTTCTCCAGGAGAAGTCAGCCAGGCCCTGTATTACATGCCTGGCTCTGTATCCTTTCTCTTTTGGGAAACAAATCTTTCTTCGTTACCCACCCTCCACAAGAAAACAAGATTCAGGGGAGTTGGCCCCTGTGGTAAGCCCACATTGCTAAGCATGCATAGCCCAGTAAGTGCTCTCGGTAATAGGGAAAGGAGGTGGTTAGAAAGAGCATTGACTATAGCATATGGCAGAGCCACCCTGTGATGTCTGTGCAGAAGGAGCCCTATGGACCAATTGCTTAGGAGAGTTAATGGCTACACCATTTGTTCAAAGCCAAACAACTTGCTGTTGTTAGTGAGCTTTTACTTTGATTGCATGTTATTTGGGTGAGTGGGTGATGGAGATTCTAGGAATGAGGAAGAAGAGACTAAGCACAGTTCACTCTGGGATACCATAGCACTTTCCAGAACTACACTGTGTAGTGATAGTTACCAGTCAGAGATGTACAAATGGATGCCCCCATGTACTGAGAGATTTTTAGGTCATTTATCATGAAGTATTGATCTTCTCTTGTTTTCTCCCGTCATTTGCTCCAAAACTCCAGTGCCTCCATCTTCACTCAGCCTAAATAAATCCTTTCTTTTTTTTTTTTAAGATTATTTATTTATTTGTTTGACAGAGAGAGAGCACAGGCAGGAGTAGTGGCAGGCAGAGGGAGAAGAGCAGAGGGAGAGGGAGAGGGAGAAGCAGGCTGTCTGCTGAGCAGGGAGCCCAATGTGGGACTCAGTCCCAGTACCCCGGGACCAGGACCTGCGCCAAAGACAGATGCTTGACCAACTGAGTCATCCAGGCACTCCAACAAATCCTTTCTGAATCCTTCTTTGCCACCTTCATTTGCTGGGGGAACATCTCCTGTTTCTTCAAAAGGACCTGTCCTTCCTCCTCCTTCTTCATCTTTATCTGTGATTCTTTTAGAACTTTTCAAGAGTGAAGAGTCTGTTCCCTGGAAATTAGGGCTGCAGTAGGTAAGACTGGGGCAGGGTGGATAAGGGAGGAAAAGTAAAGTGCACAGGAAGGTCCAACATGCAATTCCCTCTTGACATTCTACCCTTTTGCCCTGGGAACATTCTAGGGGACATTGAAATTCACATGTCCCTTTCTCATAGTTCTCTGGATTGCACTTGGGTATGAGGCCTCATCCTTAAGTAGTTACATGGAATCATTAGCAAGACATTGGGCTAATTTATCCATCTCTTCTAGCCTTTGTTCCTCTTCCCCCAAAAAAGTGACTTGGCCCCTTCAACATTAATGATGTGAGGTTTTCCAACCCCATTCCCTTTGACTCTAGTTTTGCCTGCCTTAAATCTATCTTTCATTTCAGGCACCAGGGAAAATTGTGATATGGATCATGTTACTTCTTTGGTCACAGTCCCTACATAGCCCCTTCATCAATTTTTTTTTCAAGGTTTCCAGAGATGTGGTCTCTGTTCATATGTCCAACCTCATTCTGCATTATTCCCACGTCCTACTTTCTGCTTCAGCACATTGCTAACAGCACGTTGTCCCATGCTGCCTTTTGCTTATGGGCCTTTTCCCTTGCTGCCTTCTCTGCCAGAAGAGCCTATATTCAATCATCAACCTAGACAACTCCTTGCCCAGAGGTCTCTTCCTCCAAGAATCCTCCTCTGACTCCATCACTTCAGGCTAGATTTGGAGCTGATTTCTGTACTTCACTCTGCAGACTGCCTTTATCTTGCATTTAATTCACTGTGTTGCAATGTCTGGTTTCTGCATCCGTCACTACTCCTGGAAGGCAGGCTCTCTCAGGACAAAACCGTACCATTAATCTTTGTTTCCCCAACAGCTAACACTTAGCCTGTTCCAAAGAAGCCCTTCTTGGACTAGACACTAGAAACAATAGAAACATGGGACAAACTTGCATTTGATGCATGAGGAAAGTATACATGACAAATGGTTGTATGCTCCACCTCTAATTTCTAACCTCTGGTCCTAAGATAAAATGTTTCTAATGTGTGAGAAACTCTTTTTAAAAATGAATGCTGTTATTCATTATTTCATGACCCATTTGAATCGTAATCCAGCCTCTGTAGGAAATGAAATTGTTTTGCTTGATTATAATGTCGTTGATGACATTAACATGCACAACACACTCGAGGAAATACCCAGAATTGTGGGTATTTCCTGTGCACTCTCTGATAGTCTGCTTAATAAAACAGATCGGAATGCAAGAGAGTAAGCCACGCTTATTAGAAGTCAAGGGAATCTTTTGCAAACTATCGTACTTTATTTATTTATTTACTTAAGATTTTGCTTATTTATTCATAGAGACACACAGAGAGAGGCAGAGACACAGGCAGAGGGAGAAACAGGCCCCATACAGGAAGCCCGACGTGGGACTCCATCCTGGGTCTCCAGCATCACACCCCAAGCTGCAGGCGGCGCTAAACCGCTGAACCACCAGGGCTGCCCCAAACTATCATACTTTAAAGATGAGTCATGACCATTTGCTTAGAAAACCTCTCACCAGAAGCCAGCAGAGATCATTGCAAACTACTCACCCCCTTAATGGTCAGAACAAAGGTGTTTATTTGTAGTTAAACAATTTGCCTCTGATCTGATCATTTTTATCATTCCAGGGACACTGTGCTTTGGGATTTTTTTTCTTTTTTTTGAGATAAAATTGGCATGTAAAATTATATTAGTTTCAGGTGTACAACATGATTCAATATATTGCACATATAAGGGTGCCTGGGTGGCTCAGTCAGTTAAACATCTGCCTTTGGCTCAGGTCATAATCCCAGGATCTTGGGATCAAGCCACAAGTATGACTCCCTGCTCTGTCAGAAGGCTGCCTCTCTCTCCCCCTCTGCCAATCTCCCCTACCTATGTTCACTCTCTCTCTGTCAAATAAAGTCTTTAAAACTAACTAACTAAATATATATATATTGCACATATAATATTCAACATATTATAAGTCAATAAGTCTAGTTGACATCTGCCACCATACATAGTTACAAAAATTGTTTTCTTGTGGAAAATGTTTAAGATCTCTTTTCTTAGCAATTTTCAAATACCCCATACCATATTATTAATTATATTCATGCCACACATTACACTCCATGACTTGCTTGTTTTATAACTAGAAGTTAGTGCTTTTGACCTCCCTTCACCCATTTTGGCCACCCCCTCCCTGCTACTTGGTTTTTATATCTAAGAAGACTGACAGGGATAACAGCCAATGGTGGCTTTTTTCCTTTGTAGGTAGGGGCATTACAGAATAGTACATGTTCGAAAATACTTCTAACAAGGCAAAGCACAACACTGAAGATCATTTTATGATTTTATGCTGTTCGGCATACTGGGTTATAGGATCCATTTCTCTCTGTTTGGGTATAGGACCCTCAGGACCTGGAGTAGAGAGAGTAGGAAAGTGGACCTCAGATGAGTTCCCCCATCTTCCCAGCCTCATTTGAATCATCACCTTAATGTGAGTGCTGCATCTGATTCTCATCTTTTTTGGGCTCATGTGTCAACATCCTGGTTTAATTTCTATCTTGCCCAGTATTTAACGAGCACCATTGAGGATATGACTCAAATTCTTTATATATATATATAATATATATATATATATATTATATACATATACATTTTATTGGAGTTCAATTTGCCAACATATAGTGTAACACCCAGTGCTCATCCCATCAAGTGCCCCCCTCAGTGCCTATCACCCAGTCACCCGTCCACCCGCCCACCTCCCTTTCCACTAACCCTTGTTCGTTTCCCAGAGTTAGGAGTCTCTCATGTTCCGTCACCTTCACTGATATTTCCCACTCATTTTCTCTCCTTCCCCTTTATTCCCTTTCACTATTTTTTCTATTCCCCAAATGAATGAGACCATATAATGTTTGTCCTTCTCCGACTGACTTATTTCACTCAGCATAATACCCTCCAGTTCCACCCACGTCGAAGCAAATGGTGGGTATTTGTCATTTCTAATGGCTGAGGAATATTCCATTGTATACATAGACCACATCTTCTTTATCCATTCATCTTTCGATGGACACCGAGGCTCCTTCCACAGTTTGGCTATTGTGGACATTGCTGCTAGAAACATCGGGGTGCAAGTGTCCCGGCGTTTCATTGCATCTGTATCTTTGGGGTAAATTCTCAGCAGTGCAATTGCTGGGTCATAGGGTAGCTCTATTTTTAACTCTTTGAGGAACCTCCACACAGTTTTCCAGAGTGGCTGCACCAGCTCACATTCCCACCAACAGTGCAAGAGGGTTCCCCTTTCTCCACATCTTCTCCAACATTTGTTGTTTCCTGTCTTGTCAATTTTCTCCATTCTTACTGGTGTGAGGTGGTATCTCATTGTGGTTTTGATTTGTATTTCCCTGATGGCAAGTGACGCAGAACTTGCCAACAAGTGACATGTGCTTGTTGGCCATGTCTATGTCTTCCTCTGTGAGATTTCTGTTCATGTCTTTTGCCCATTTCATGATGGGATTGTTTGTTTCTTTGCTGTTGAGTGTAAGAAGTTCTCTATAGATCTTGGATACTAGCCCTTTATCTGATAGGCTATTTGCAAATGTCTTCTCCCATTCTATAGGTTGTCTTTGAGTTTTGTGGACTGTTTTTTTTTTGCTGTGCAGAAGCTTTTTACCTTGATTAAGTCCCAATAGTTCATTTTTGCTTTTGTTTCTCTTGCCTTCGTGGAAGTATCTTGCAAGAAGTTGCTGTGGCCAAGTACAAAAAGGGTGTTGCCTGTGTTCTCCTCTAGGATTTTGATGGAATCTTGTCTCACATTTAGATCTTTCATCCATTTTGAGTTCATCTTTGTGTATGGTGAAAGAAAGTGGTCTAGTTTCATTCTTCTGCATGTGGCTGTTCAATTTTCCCAGCACCATTTATTGAAGAGACTGTCCTTTTTCCAGTGGATAGTCTTTCCTGCTTTGTCAAATATTAGTTGACCATAGAGTTGAGGGCCCATTTCTGGGTTCTCTATTCTGTTCCATTGATCTATGTGTCTGTTTTTGTGCCAGTACCACATTGTCTTGATGACCACAGCTTTGTAGTGTGGAATCAGAAAAGACCCCGAATAGCCAGGGGAATATTGAAAAAGAAAACCAGAGCCAAGGGCATCACAATGCCAGATTTCAAGTTGTACTACAAAGCTGTGATCATCAAAATTCCTTTTGTGACTTTGGAGTGTTTTGTCTTAGGATACTGAAATGGCTGAAACCTTGATAACCTCATTTTCCTTAGACATTTTCACCAATTCCTTAACTTCACAGATAAAGGGCGTTTTGTCAAGCAACAAATGTCTAGGAAGCATCTGTCCCTGTCCCTGCAAGATGTTGATGGCCCCTAGTACACTAACCATTAAGAATTTGTTCATGTGTTTTATTATTTGGTAAAAACATTTTCTTTTTCTTCCTTTCTTTTTTCTTGAGGAGTAAACTTACATTCTGCTGATCCTGAAATAGTCTGTCCAGATATTTGAGATACTCTCAAATTTTCTCACTTCTGAGATATACTTATCTGTCCCTTTTCTGCATCCCAGACAAGGCAGATAATCCAGATTAAGTTACAAGGTTTCACTGGATCTCATGTTCCCCATTTGCGTTAGATTGAGTTTGGGCCATTTTATTGCTAAGGTTCGAAGTTGTTCTTAACTTTTTAGATGTGATGATTCTAAATAAAGAGGATAAATGGGTGTGTTAGAGGCCAATGGACAGGGGTTGATCAACATTATTAAATATCTCACGTAATGAATAACAGAATGTAGGATTCCTAAATTTTGTAATGTTAAGGCTTTTATGGCCAATGCTTCACTTCAAGAAATAAAAAAGGTAGAGAGACTCTAGAGTCTATCCAGTGCCTATTTCATATTCATTTCCTGCTTCAATCATCTAGCTGATGAGTTGGCAATATGGAACCAAGAAATCAAACAAGTGTTTCAGAATTTTTACTCCTGGGATTTTCTCAAGACTCAGTGCATCAGCCCATTCTATTTGGGCTATTCTTGTCCATGTACCTGGTCACCGTGCTTGGGAACCTACTCATCATCCTGGCCATCACCCCTGATTCCCACCTCCACACGCCCATGTACTTCTTCCTCTCCAACTTTCCTTTGCTGACATCAGTTTCACCTCTACCACGGTCCCTAAGATGCTGGTGAACATCCAAACACAGAGCAAATCCATCACCTATGCAGGCTGCATCACCCAGATGTATTTTTTTATGGTATTTGGAGGTATGGACACTTTCCTCCTTACTGTGATGGCCTATGACCGGTTTGTAGCCATCTGTCACCCCTTGCACTACACAGTCATCATGAATCCACAGCTCTGTGGCCTCCTGGTTCTTGTGTCCTGGTTCATCAGCTTGTCATACTCCCTGATCCAGAGTTTGTTGATGTTGCGACTGTCTTTCTGCACCAACTGGGTAATTCCAAACTTTTACTGTGAACTTGCTCAGGCCCTCACCCTTGCCTGTTCAGACACATTGGTCAATCATATCCTGCAATACATGGTGACTGCCCTTCTTGGCATTGTTCCCTTCTCAGGGATCCTTTTCTCCTATACTCAAATTGCCTCCTCAATCCTGAGAATCCCATCAGCTAATGGGAAGTGTAAGTATAAGGCATTTTCTACCTGTGCGTCTCACCTCTCTGTGGTTTCTTTATTCTATGGGACAGGGCTTGGTGTGTATCTCAGTTCTGATGTATCTTCCTGGAGAGGCATGATTGCCTCGGTGATGTACACTGTGGTCACCCCAATGCTGAACCCCTTCATCTACAGCCTACGGAACAGGGACATCAAGAGGGCTCTAGAAAAAGTCCTGGGGAGAATACTCTATGTTCAGTGATGGGGACACTAGTCCTGGTTTTTTTGAGCTGACAGTGGTAACAACAGTTGGCTAAAGAAATCCTGCCTCTTAATCACAGTGAGTTTTTCCCTCACCCTTCATTCATAAGTGAATTTGCTCAGAACTACCTTGTGAGTACTTTTTCTTATGTATTTTAACCTCTTATGTTGACTGCTCTGTTATCATTTCTACTCTCCATATCCCCTCCTTTTACTTTCCATTACTACACTGCAGCTTGGATTTCCAGTCCCATAGCCACTTTCAGTACCAATTCAGAATAGTTGCCTGAAATAGTGCATTTTATCAATAACCATTGCTAGTTCTTCTTACTGAGCACATTTGGTGTGCCAGGCTATGGTAGGTATCTAGAACACAGCAATGAAAGAAAAAAAAAGACAAAAATCTTTGCCCTCATAGAGCATAAACCTAGGATCTCAGAATTTATCTGATCACATTATATGTCCAAACAGAATATACACTGATGGATAAATTATGTATTTGGTTATTATCAAGGTTGAACTTTTCTCCATGTGTTTATTGAATGCATTTCTAAAATAAGGTATAAAAAATGTATCACTAGAGATCAAAATACCCCAAGGTCCAGACTTTCAGAACTGATCAGGCTCTAATACATTATTTGGTTTAGTTGCCTTGTTTTGCAGGTGAACTTACCAAGGCCCACACATAAAAGTTCAGACAGTGATAAAATCTGTCTGAAAGGGGACCTTCAAGTGTGATGTCAGGAAAAAGCATCGGATTACAATTCAGGAGAGTAAGAACAGAATCACAGAATTACTACCCTCTAGGTATGTGATGCTGGGCAGCTTCAGGTGATGCAGAATATGTTAGGACCAGTGTATCTCTTGATAAATATTTTCATATCTTCTTCACCATGAAGAAACTGGATAATGTGTTAAGTCTTTGGATGGTGGTGTTTGCCGAGACACTGTAACAGGAAAGGCAAACATAAATACATAAATATTCATTCTGGTAAAGATGAATTACTGCCTACTCCAGGATGGAAGGAGTCTGACAGGATCAACTTTCCATCAAGTGGAGTCCTCAAGGCATATTACCATTTTGAAAAATCACTTTATGGGCTTCCAAAAGGGAGAACCATGCCCCCCCTTAATCTCTTTCAGGCTTTGCATCTAAAAACAGACTTAGGTCTGGAAACAAAAGAATCATGATTTTCTTTTTCTTTCTTTCTTTTTTTTTTATAAGAATCATGATTTTCAATTGTGGTAGCTGACATCTGATTTTTGCTGACTTGCTTTTGATATTTTGGGTTATCTAAGTCAAACAACAATCTTGATGTCTGCTCACCTAATGGTCTGTTGCCACCACCACAGGTCTCTGGCTCATGGGCCCCGGTCACCATTCTGGATTTGTTGCTCAATCATCCATGGTTAATGCTGCTGCCATTTGAGTTTAGAACTCAAGATACTTGTAAATTGGAACTTCTGCTCTTTAGCTAACTGAATCATGTTTAAAAAAAAAAACACATGAGGTGTCTGGGTCAGTGCTAAGCATCCAACTCTTGCTTTCACTCTTCAAGTCTTGATCTCAGGTCATGATATCAAGCCCCATGTTAGGCTCCATGCTCAATGTGAAGTCTGCTCGAAATTCTCTCTCACTCTTTCTGCCCCTCCCACTCATGAGCACGCTCTCTCTCTCTCCAATAAATAAATAAATCTTTAAAAAAAATCCTCCTGCTTTTTGTTCTGTAGAGTTGAGTTCAATCTCTATCTCTTATTACAATAGTCTTGAATAAAGTCTTCTTTACCTATTGACTTTGTCCAGAGCAATTTTTCTTGGCAACAACTTTCTAGACTTCCTAACAAATTTTCCATCAAAGTATTGTTTCAATGAAATTTCCCAATGTCTTCTCTGTTTAAGCAAATAATATTGCATCTCACAAAGGACTTCAGGCTGGAAGAGGAGCAAAACTCACTTTCTTGATGCATCAGTTTAATTTGGAACAGAATAGCTAAGGCAACCTGGTACAACAACTGTTACTAAAAATACTCAAAACATGTGAGTTCACTCTGAAGGAAGTGGTAGTAAAAGATGACTAGAGACTAACTTGATGGAGAATTTAGATGGGTGTCAGACAAGACATCTTTAAGTTTTTATATTTAAGTGGAAAGTTAAGTAAGAAAGGGAAAGAAAATTTTGGGCAGAGAGAATTAAGTGTAATGGTCTGGAGACTGAAACATGGTCTGTTTAAAGAACAATAAGAAAGCCACTATGTCTAGACAAGTGGTTCTCAAACTTGCAATAGAATCACCCAGTGGGCTGGTTAGAATACAGATGGCTGCAGAGATTCTGATTCATCAGGTCTGGAGAGGAACCTGAAAATTTGCATTTGCAAGTTCCCAGGTGAAGCTGATGGCGCTGGTCCAGGGACCAGTGAGGGAGCTGGAAAAGAATAGGAGAGACTTACTGAAGGGTCTCATAGACCCTGGCAAAGTATTCAAATTTTATTCTAGGAGTAAGACAAAGTGATTAGAAGGTTTTAAGCAAAGAAGTCACAAGTTTTTGAGTACACCTAAAAAAATCAGTCTGGCTGCCATGTACATGGAGAGAAAGTGAATATTGAGCAGTCATTGGGGACACTCTTGTAAGAGCAAAAATAAAATGTTACTATGAGCTGTTTTTAAAGATTGGGGAAAGCAAATCATATAAAGGAGATGGTGCTATTCAAATGATTCGATTGCTTTGTTATGGACACAGATAAAACAAGGATCTAAAATGATAAAACTGGGGGGACCTGAGTGATCTGGATGGGAGTAGTAGGTTTCTTACTTGAAAATCTGAACGTGCCAGATGCTAGTGAATTTTGACAGTGGAAGCAAGAAGAGAGTTAGATAGTATGTCTGTCGGCATGTGGATAAAGCACCTCCCACTAATGGACAAGTGTTGGAATATTTCTGAGTTCTTCAGAAGGCTCCTCTTTCCAGAAGAGCAGGAATAACCTCAGTGTTAAACACTGTGGTCATCCCCATGTGCAATGCCTTCAACAATCCAATGAGCAGAGGAATCTGCAGGGCCCTGGTAAAACTTGTAACAAAATAAAGGATGGTGAAGGGGAGACTGTTTATGATTAGACCATTGGCTCCAGAAATTTGAGGAGTACAACTGCAGCAGACGACAAATAAATGATCATTTTTAAGGCATATTTTATTTACATCCCAGGTTTTAATGTTTTAAAATAAACTTTTTTAAAGTGTAGTACACAATGAGATATGTATGTGATCTTATTAGTTCAAACTCTGCACTCATTTTTTTATCAAGCATCTCTGATTTTGGGTTTCTAGATTTATTAAGATTTTCTATTGGGACATCCCTGCTGCCCCCTGGGAGGCATTGAATGAATGCTCCCATTCTTCATCTCCTTTCCTTGAATTTTCCCATTCCTGAGCCCAGCATTGGGTGTATAATTCAAAGAATATTGCAAACTATTGCAACTACCTTGGAGCTGTCTTTAAATTTTTCTTAAACGAATTTTATTAGTAACAAGGTGTCCCACATTGAGTGCCTTCTGAAGCAGACTCTTAGACAATGATTAGCACACAGGATGTTTACCAGGTAGTGTTCCTGGAGTCAACACCTGGGGAAGGTCAGATGTGTAGTAAGGAATTTGGCTTCACTTAAAGAGAAATATGGACTTTGTCCCAGCTCCCGAGAGGTAACATTTAAACATTTGAAATTTCCCTAGTAATGATTGGTTATTCATGGAGGGCTTCATGGACTGTATCTGATAGTTTATGCTAATGAAATGACTCAGGATAGGGGTTGGCCATGCCAAAAAGACTAGCCAAGTGATTCAAGGGTTGGAACTTTGGGCAGAGTGATATCAGTCCAACCTCAGGAGGGAGGCTGGAGGTTGAGTTCAAACATACAGGCCATAATTCAATTAATGGTATCTATGTAATGAAGCCTCAATAAAATTCTGGACCCTGGAGCTCAGGTGAGCTGCCTGGTTGGTAACAGTCTTTGAGAATTATCACACATATTGTCATCAGGGAAGGGTAATGGATCTGGACCCCAAGGAGAAAGGATACATATGAGATGTTCCAGATCTTGCATTATGTGTATCTTCCTTTGGCTGAATCTAATTTGCATCTTTTTTTCTATAATAAAACTGCAATCATAAATACACTGCTTCTTGAGTTCTGTGAGTAATTCTAGTGCATTATCAAACCTGAGGCAGTCCTCTCAATTTGAATCATTCCAGTAAATTATGGAATGTGAAAAAATTCCCAAATTTGTATCCAACTGATCTGATGTGAGAGTGGACCTAAGGACCCTTGAACTTGTGGCTGGTGTCAGAGGGGAGGGCAGTCTTGTGGTTTGGCAAATTCTTTGTAGTACAGTCCCTGTGTTGGGCTCTGCACCAGTCATGGAGTCTACTTAAAAATATATACATATAACTGACCAAGATCATTAAGGCATAAAAATGTATTAGATATTTTGGTCCTTAATGTAGGAATTATTTTTTAATTTTTTTATTTGAGTTCAATTTGCCAACATATAGCATAACACCCAGTGCTCATCCCGCCAAGTGCCCCCCTCAGTGCCCATCACCCAGTCACCCCAAACCCCCGCCCACCTTCCTTTCCACTACCCCTTGTTCGTTTCCCAGAGTGAGGAGTCTCTCATGTTTTGTCACCCTCACTGATATTTTCACTCATTTTCTCTCTTTTCCCTTTATTCCCTTTCACTATTTTTTTTATATTCCCCAAATGAATGAGACCATATAATGTTTGTCCTTCTCCAATTGACTCATTTCACTCAGCATAATACCCTCCAGTTCCATCCATGTCGAAGCAAATGGTGGGTATTCGTCGTTTCTAATGGCTGAGGAATATTCCATTGTATACATAGACCACAGCTTCTTTATCCATTCATCTTTCGATGGACACCGAGGCTCCTTCCACAGTTTGGCTATTGTGGACATTGCTGCTAGAAACATCGGGGTGCAGGTGTCCCAGTGTTTCATTGCATCTGTATCTTTGGGGTAAATCCCCAACAGTGCAATTGCTGGGTCGTAGGGCAGGTCTATTTTTAACTCTTTGAGGAACCTCCACACAGTTTTCCAGAGTGGCTGCACCAGTTCACATTCCCACCAACAGTGCAAGAGGGTTCCCCTTTCTCCACATCCTCTCCAACATTTGTTGTTTCCTGCCTTGTTCATTTTCACCATTCTCACTGGTGTGAGGTGGTATCTCATCGTGGTTTTGATTTGTATTTCCCTGATGGCCAGTGATAATGTAGGATTTAGATCCTCCTAACAAATAGGGGAGGGGAGATTATAGGAAAATAGCAAGAAACAGAGAGCTATGATTATATTGCAAAGATAGAAACAAGACTGCTCATGACCAAGAGTCCTGGGCAATGCATAAAGAAACTAAGAGGGGTATATGGATATATGCATAATCCTGCAGGGGCTATGATTTAAGTGAGGAATCCAAAATAATCTCCCAATTCCATTAAAACTATGCTAACAGGAAAAATTGTGTAAGTGTAAAGCAGAGATCCATAAAGGTACATATACCATGTGGCTGCAGATTCAGAATTTCTTGTTGTGCACCTTTGATTTGCTGTATTTTTCAGTTCTATGAACCAAAAAGAATAAGATATATGCTGAGATTAAGCTGTTATGCTTATAATCCCCCATAGTGCCCTCTTGATGTCCCTATTCCTCAGGCTATAGATGAAGGGGTTCAGCATGGGAATGATCACAGTGTACACTACTGAGGCCACTGCATCCTTCCCGGGGGAGGGGGAGATGGATGAACCGAGGTACACTCCAAGGCCTGTTCCATAAAATAAGCAAACAACTGACAGGTGGGAGCCACAGGTGGAGAAGGCTTTGTACTTCCCACCTGTGGTTGGGACTCTCAGAATGGAGGAAGCAATTCTAGTATAAGAACAAAGGATCCCTGAAAGTGGAATGCCACCAAAAATGGCACCAATAAAATAGATCAGTATAGTGTTGATGGAGGTATAAGAGCAGGCAAGGTGGAGAAGTTGAGGTGCATCACAAAAGAAATGATGAATTTCCACATCTGTGCAGAAGGTAAGTTGTGACACCATCAAACAGTGAATCTGAGATTCCAAAAGGCTGCTGAAAAATGACACCAGGACCAACAAGCCACAGAGGCGTGGGTTCATGATAATTGGATAGTTCAGGGGGTGACAAATGGCCACAAACCGGTCATAGGCCATCACAGCCAGGAGTAGATTGTCCAAACACCCAAATAGAAAATAAAAGGACATCTGAGTTAGGCAGGCTGCATAAGTGATAGATTTGCTGTGTGTTTGAATGTTCACCAGCATCTTTGGGACTGTAGTGGTGCTGAAACCGATGTCAGCCAAGGACAGGTTGGAGAGGAAGAAGTACATGGGGGTGTGGAGGTGGGAGTCAGAGCTGACGGCCAAGATGATGAGCAGGTTCCCAAGCACAGTGACCAGGTACATGGTCAGGAACAGCCCAAAGAGGAGGGGCTGCAGTTCTGGATCATCTGAGAGGCCCAGGAGGAGGAATTCTGAAACACTTGTTAGATTCTGCGGTTCCATGCAGGTGAGCCACCTCTCGAAAAAGAAGAGGGTATTGAATAAACAGAACAAATGTAGAGACACCTGGCTAAGTGTGCATATTTTGAGGCAAGCAGTTCACAAGTAAAGTATTCACACTTGAGGAGCATACATCCCATTACCTTCAGCAACATTTCTCAATTATAAACTCTTTTTAGAACACTTTCCTTATTGGTGTCTGGGCTATTCACCTGTTTCTATACATACCCACTATGAAGACATTGAGCCAAGAATGTTACAGAAACATATACATATTTAAACATAGATAAACTTAGTTATATTTGCTTCAGAACTCATATTTGTTACCAGTAAAATTTGGATTTTCTTGCTTTCCTTTCATGATCCCATTCCCCCACACTTCAGTTGCCCAAAGGCAAACACTGTCATGGATGTGGTGGGCATATTTTCCATAATAATAGTATTGGTTTATATTTCATAAATAGTTTTCTTTAAAATTTACATAATATTGTAATAATACATGTATTGTGTCCTGAGTTCTCATTTACCACAGTAATGTGTTTTAAGTGTCTCTATGAAGAATATACATCTATTTCCAGCACTTCAAATGAGGCATAGTCTTTTTTATTTGAGGCATAGTATTATCCAAAAGATGAACTTTGTTTTCTTTTTAATTTCTCATTACAATTTCCCTAATAAAATTCTTGTGCCCACCTCCATATTACACAAGTGAGAATTTCTATAGTATATAGGCATAAAAGATGAAAGAATTCTAAAAATCAATATATGTATAATTTTCTATTAATTACCTACATTGGACAACCCCGGGTGGCTCAGCGGTTTAGCACCTGCCTTCAGCCCAGGGCGTGATCCTGGAGTCCTGGGATCGAGTCCCATGTCGGGATCCTTGCATGGAAACTGCTTCTCCCTCTGCCTGTGTCTCTGCCTCTGTGTGTGTGTGTGTGTGTGTGTGTGTGTGTGTGTCTTAAAAAAAATTACCTACATCTATTTTCCTAATAGAAAGCATAGTCAAAATCAATTTCATGATTTTATTGTCAGGGTATAGAATCAGAAAGTCTGATGAAGCCTGAAGTCTGTGTTACAATGGTCTTTTCATGATAGATCCATGTGAAAATTCCTATCTTATATCAGGAATAATATTTCCATATCACAGATTTCCAAAATAGGCTGTAAAATGCATTACTCTCCATCAAAAATCCTATGATCTATAATATTCAATCAGTAAAGACCCCTGTAAACCACTTACCCCATTTCCCTAGTTCACAGATGAACTCATAAAATCCCAAAAGAAGGAATTTGTTGCCCTGTTTCTGTTTGCTTATCTGGGGCTAAAGTATATTTGAAAAGGAAGCAATCAGGCTGCCCCTGTGGCTCAGTGGTTTAGCATCACCTTCAGCGCAGGGTGTGACCCTGGAGGCCCCGGGATCAAGTCCTACATCAGGCTCCCTGCACGGAGCCTGCTTCTCCCTCTGCCTGTGTCTCTGCCTCTCTCTCTCTCTCAGTGTCTCTCTGTGTCTCATGAATAAATAAATAAAATCTTCAAAAAAGAAAAGGAAGCGGGATCCCTGGGTGGCGCAGCGGTTTGGCGCCTGCCTTTGGCCCAGGGCGCGATCCTGGAGACCCGGAATCGAATCCCACATCGGGCTCCCAGTGCATGGAGCCTGCTTCTCCCTCTGCCTGTGTCGCTGCCTCTCTCTCTCTCTGTGACTATCATGAATAAATAAATAAAAAATCTTTAAAAAAAAAAAAAAGAAAGAAAGAAAAGGAAGCAATCATTCCACATTGGTGGAGTGCACAAAACCCTGGGATGGAACTAAATGGGATCAGACTAAATGTGGAGTATGTGTCAATGTCTCAATCCCTCTGCTGGTATCCCTCACCTAGAAATGGGGATAACAGCATCCATTTCAAGATACGTGTGGCACCAAAAAGAGATTTGCACCCGATAAATATTCAGTCATGATTTTTAAATCAGAATTTGCACTGTTCTTGGAATGGTGGGTTTATTGATGAAATCCTAAGAAAGGTTTAATGACCTTTATTTTGTTATATCTCAGAGTGGTAGAAGCCTATCATGTCCCAGGAAATCCATTCAATAATGGGTGGAAATTGGGGTTCCTGGGTGGCTTGGTTGGTTAAGCAATCAACTCTTAATTTCAGCTCAGGTCATGATCTCAGAATTGTGGGATCAAGTCTATCTCCCTAACCTCTCCTTCTCTAAAGAAAAAAAAAAGTTGGAAATCCAAAAATGTGCCTCAGTGCATGCAATAAGATTTACTTCTCTTCTATTTTTCTCTCTTATAATTTTCATCTTTATGACAATCTCCAGTAATTTTTAAATAATTAAACATAAATTCTATTAAGTGGAAAATGATAGGTCTCTTAGAAAATCTGTGGCATAGACACACACAAGCACTGTTTTATCTTTTATGTAGATCTATGAAACGTCATTGGCAGGAAAAGAAGCACCCAGTGCATGGAAGCCAGGCTGTCTATGCTCTATTTCTGAGAACCAAAGAAGGGTCTATTCAATATTCAACAGAAATCTCTGCTGTTCTTATAGCCTACTCTGTGCCAAGCAAAGTAAGCCCTGGGAAATCAGAAATAAATGTGATTTAGTTGTTTCTCTCCAAATACTCAGTACCTACCTGTACAAGGACAAAAAAAAAAAAAAAAAGATCTCTCAGGACCTAGGGAAAATTAAACCTTCTGATCCCAGGATATTTTAATTGGATACATGGTGCTTAGCCTTGATAATGACAATAATAACAACAATAATAATACCTAAAATTTACCTTGCCTTTATTATATGCATCCCTTACATATTTAGTCACATGTTTAGTGCTTATATTAATCCTTACTCAATGCAGTTGTATAAACCGGCTTAAAGATATTATGAACTTGCCCAGTTTCATACAGATAAAAAGTAGAGCAGATAAGATTCAAAATTAAATAGTGGGTCTCTGAAGTCCATGCACTGAACTTGTTTGCTTTGTTTCCTTGCACTTCATAGAGTTTAAGCAGAAGTCCAGAGGTCTTTTCCAAAACTGCTAAAATATATCTTTGAACAGTTTATTATTTCCTAACTAAGAATGGAATCTAACATCCTGACTACATCTCCCTTAGAGATCAAGGGTGAGGAATGGAGGAGGAAATGGAATATGAAGCAAAATCTGAGAGCAGGGTCAGGAAAGAGAGCTGCCCTGGATTGTCGGGAGCTGATTCGTTATGATCTCTACCTTTATCTTGGCCATCTTTTCTATAGTTGACACAGCAGGTGACTGACTGCTCTCTGGTGTCTTCTACCATGAACCCCTCAAAAGAGAAGAGCACAGCGAGTGGAGGTCTCTTGCTGGAGTAACAGGAAAGAGATGTACAAATTGGGTAGGCAGGAGAGAACACTAAGTGCCCTGTGACCAGTCTCACTGTCTGCATTCAAACCTGATTTCATCCCCTGTCTACCCCAGGACCTAATAAAACTTAAAAAGCTTCTGCACAGCAAAGGAAACAATCAACAAAACTAAAAGGCAACCTATGGAATGGGAGAAGATAGTTGCAAAGGACATATCTTTTTTTTTTTTACGTTTTTAAAATTTAAATTCAATTTGCCAACATATAGTATTACACCCAATGCTCATCCCATTAATTGCCCTCCTCATTGCCCATCACCCAATTACCCTATCCTCCCACCCACCCCCCCTTCCGGAAAGGACATATCTGATAAAGCATTAATATCCAAAATATACAAAGAATTTCTAAAACTTGGGGCTCCTGGGTGGCTCAGTCGGATAAGTATTTGCCTTCAGCTCAGGTCATGATCCCAGAGTCCTGGGATGGAGCCCTGCATCAGGCTTCCTGCTCAGTGGGGGGTCTGCCTCTCCATCTCCACCTGCCTCTCCCCTAGCTTATGCTTTCTCTTGCTCTCTCTCTCTCTCAAATAAAATCTTTTAAAAACAAAGAACTTATAAAATTCCACATCCAAAAAACAAATATTCCAATTAAAATACGAGCAGAAGACATGAATAGACATTTTTCCAAAGAAGACATCCAGATGGCCAACAGACATTTGAAAAGATGCTCAACACCACTCATCACCAGGGAAATGCAAATCCAAACTACAATGAGGTATCACCTCATTGTCAGAATGACTAAAATCAACAACACAAGAAACAACTAGTGTTGGTGAGGATGTGGAGAAGAAGGAACGCTCATGCTCTGTTGGTGGGAACTCAAACTGGTGCAGCCACTGTGGAAAACAGTGTAGAGGTTCCTCAGAAAGTTAAAAATAGAACTACCCTATGTATGATCCAGCAAGTGCTTTACTAGGTATTTACCCAAAGGATACAAAATTACTGATTCAAAGGACTATATGGAGCCCAAATTTATAGCAGCATTATCAACAATAGCCAAACTATGGAAAGAGCCCAAATGTCCATCAACTGATGAATGGATAAGGAAGATGTGATCTATATATACGGTGGAATATTAGCCATAAAAGGAAGGAAATCTTGCCATTTGCAATGACATGGATGGAGCTAGAGAGTATTATGCCAAACAAGACAAGTCAGTCAGAAAAAAATAAATACCCTATGATTTCACTCATGTGTGAAATTTAAGAAACAAAACAAAATAACCAAGGGGGAAAAAGAGAGAGGAAAACCAGGAAATAGGTTAACTATAGAATACAAATTGATGCTTACCAGAGAGGAGATGAGTAGGGTGATGGGTGAAATAAGGGATGGGGATTAAGGAGAGCACTTGTCCTGATGAGCACTGGGTGTTGTATGGAAGTATTGAATCACAATATTGTACAACTGATACTAATAGTACGCTCTATGTTAACTAACTGGAACTTAAACAAAAACTTTTTGGGGGACACCTGGGTGGCTCAGTGGTTGAGCATCTGCCTTCAGCTCAGGGCATGATCCTGGGGTCTTGGGATGGAGTTCCACTTCGGGCTCCCTGCAGGGAGTCTGCTTCTCCATCCGCCTATGTCTCAGCCTCTCTCTGTGTCTCTCATGAATAAATAAATAAAATCTTTTTTAAAAAAAACACCTTTTTAAAAAAAGGTGGGTTGGGATCCCTGGGTGGCGCAGCGGTTTGGCGCTTGCCTTTGGCCCAGGGCGCAATCCTGGAGACCTGGGATCGAATCCCACGTCGGGCTCCCGGTGCATGGAGCCTGCTTCTCCCTCTGCCTGTGTCTCTGCCTCTCTCTCTATCTCTCTGTGACTATCGTAAATAAATAAAAATTAAAAAAAAATTTTTAAAAAAAAGGTGGGTTGAAGACAAAAAATAAAATCATGTGAAAAAAATATTGTGCTCCTATCCTTAACTCTGAGATGATGATAATGCATGTTGCTGTCTTTCAGGGGTGGTAATGTGGATAAAGGTAGAGGTTTTCTACCTAGAAAATTTTCTAGGTTTTCTACCTAGAAAATTTATGTGTCTGGCACTTGGAGTCCCAAGATAAAAGTTTGTACCATTGTGGTTACTGATATTTCCATCATCACCATCATCATCACCTTCATGATCATTTGGAGGATTTAGAGGACAGTTAAGAAGAACCCATGTCCTGCTCTGATGGGGAATATGCCCAAGGGAAATAGAACTAGTATGGGACAAAAGTAGAAATCTAAATAAGAGTTCTAGGATTCCCACCAGAACCAACAACATTAGATCTTGATAGGGCTGTGAGCTGATTCTTTGCATTTTGGTCCCCTCCTTTCTGGCTATCCCAACTGTCCCAGTGGTCTTGAGGAGGAGGAAACAAAGTTCTCCCAGTCCCTCCCGACATACTTGCTACTCAGTGGGATGTACTGTGTCTCTGCTGGAGCAGGACTGAGGAAGACAGATCAGGCTGCCTGCCCCCTACCTGGAGCTGGATGAGGACAGAGGCTTTGTTTCCAGGACTGGCAGGAAGACAAATGCAAGTATGTGTCCCCTGGAGCAGACAGCTCTGCGAAGAGGAGATGCGTGTATGGAGACCACTGAACTGGAACTGGCAACTAAAAGGCTGGAAAGCACAGGCTGATTGTTTACCGTTGCTTGGCCTTGAGGGCTCGAATTATGGTACATAATTAGCCAGATTGGTCCTCATTCTCCCAGTCCCCAAAGATTTGCTGTTACTAGTAGAAAGGGAAAAAAAGAAAAGTGAATGTACCAGAGGGGGTGGTGTCTAGACCTGTCATCTTCTCAGGAAGAAGTGACCTCTACTCCTCACTACCTCATTGTAAAATTCAGACACATTTGTTTTTCAACTACAGAAAGCAACATATGACTTTAATATCTGTAAAGCCATTGACTTAATCATGTAATTTAGAGAGAATTAGGTCTTTTATACCAAGAATCTTATAGAATTTCTATTTTCTCAGTTAAAATTTATGTCTCTAAGGAGAACTTTCTAATTTTCTTTCTATAGTCCTGGTTTGGGTTTTGGAATTTTATGCATTGGAGACATGTTTTTTGCTGTTTTGAAAGACAGCCCAGGTTCTAATTTTTCTGTCTAGTGATGAATGTTATTATATTAGACAATTATTTATTTTTACATATTTACTTTACATATTTATATTTACATGTTTTACACATTTATCTGGTGACTTAAGAGTCGGCTTAAATACTTCAGGGGTTCTCAGAGATCCCTACATTCAAAATGTGGGTCAGGGATGTAATCATCTCAAGGCTTGACTGGAAGACAAACTCAGAGCTTGATTTCTCATTAACTGATATGAAGAAAATTTCAATATTTACCCAATTAAATTGGGTATGAAATAAATTGTGTTAATTATGCGTGTGGGCATAAATAACATAGGAAAATTTTAGAGAGCCCAAATGACCAAATGACAGGAGTATAGAGAAGGATCAGAGGAGGTGGGAGTGTTGAGATGTTTTAGAATGCTTGAACAGGAGGAAAATCTAGTATTAAACTGAAGTCACGGAACACCTGGGTGTCTCAGTGGTTTTAGTGCTTGCCTTTGGTGCAGGGTGTGATCCTGGAGTCCCAGGATTGAGTCCCATTGGGCTCCCTACATGGAGCCTGCTTCTCCCTCTGCCTATGTCTCTCTCTCTCTCTCTCTCTCTCTCTCGTCTCTCATGAATAAATAAATAAAATCTTTAAAAATTAAAAAAAAAAATAAACCAAAGTCATTTTGGAGCAGAAAGAACCAATCCAATACGAGGTTCATTGTCAGTGAAGTTGGTAGGCCATTTGTCTTAGTGTAAAGGCAGAGCAAATTGAACTAGTTATTAGGCAGCTTTTCAAAATGCACAGATTGCTACTTCAGAAATTATATGTAGCATCTATAAAGGAAATATTGATATGTATATGGGTTCCTGGGTGTGTAGCAGCAGACAGAAGGACCCAAAGTCAGATTGATCATGACAGAAGAGAAGGAACCATGGTGACAAAGTGGAATCCTAATGAGATGGTTACTAGTAAAAGAAAGATCTCCCCTTTGCTGAGGACATGGTCCTTTGCTACCCTTGAGTAATAAAAATGAAGATAGAGTTAAATTTATCCATAATTTAGGTGACTTAACAATCTACAGGCACAATAGAACCACACAGCCACCAGAAATTTCACCACTACTTGAAACGTCAACTGTATCCCCTTGACTAAGATATATCATTACAAACACCTTTTTAACCTGAGCTCACTTTGCAATCTCCCCCATTGCATCCCACAATGTAGCTTTATTCCCCGTATTATGATTTATCAGTCAGAATTCAGTCAAGAAAAGAGAAACCACACTACTTACTTTAATGAAGGTAATTTTAGTACAGGTAGGAGTAAATGCTTATTGAAAAGTGAAAGGCACAGAAGGAAAAATGTGGTAACAGAGCCATAGTGCAGGATATAGTGACAACACCATGGGCTAAGAGGTATGGGGAACAAAATTGGACATTAGTGCATGTGATCTTTATTACCATTATTAAAGAAAAGCCAGGTGGAAAATCAGAGCAATGGTTTAAGGATTCCCAGCCCCAACCACAGCATCACAACTTATAGGTATAGAAAGGTAAGTTTGGAGCAGAAAACAATAGCTTATTATTCAGCACAGTGAACCAGCTGTAGAGTGTGGAGGGAGAAGATAAGTAAAAAAAAAAATATTACCTAGAATATGAGGGGGAAAACCACATTTGCTACTGCTATGGAATACTCTTTCATGTCTCCTCCTTTTTGATCTCTGATCACTTTGAGATGTTCAGGGTCTGACCCTGAACACTAAAAGATCCAACAAATGCAAGTTATCTTTGAATGAAAGGTCTGACAAAATTCAATAGTCCTCCACCTTAGCTGCTCATTAGACCCACCTGGAGTGCTGGTAAAAAAAAACTTCACGTTCTTTTTACTCTCAAGTCCAATTGAATCTTAATCTGTGGTGGTGGGACTCAGGCATGAGGATTTTTAAAGTGTATCAGACGCTTCAAACATGAAGCCAAGGTTGAGGACCAGTGACATACATTCTCTCATACAACCTGCATCAATAGATTTGATCAAAGCCAAAATTTTATGGGAAATAGACATGACAATGAAAATGGGTGAGAATTGTGCATACATTTTATTTTTTTATTTTTTTGTAAATTTATTTTTTATTGGTGTTCAATTTGCCAACATACAGAATAACACCCAGTGCTCATCCCGTCAAGTGCCCCCCTCAGTGCCCGACACCCATTTACCCCCACCCCCGCCCTCCTCCCCTTCCCCCACTCCTAGTTCGTTTCCCAAAGTTAGGAGTCTCCCATGTTCTGTCTCCCTTTCTGATACTCATTTTTTCTCCTTTCCGCTTTACTCCCTGTCACTATGTTTTATATTCCCCAAATGAATGAGACCATATAATGTTTGTCCTTCTCCGATTGACCTATTTCACTCAGCATAATACCCTCCAGTTCCATCCACATCGAACCAAATGGTGGGTATTTGTCGTTTCTAATGGCTGAGGAATATTTATTTTTATTTTTTATGATAGATTTTATTTATTTATTCATGAGAGACGAGACAGAGAGAGAGAGAGAGAGGCAGAGACACAGGCAGAGGGAGAAGCAGGCTCCATGCACCGGGAGCCCAACGTGGGATTCGATCTCGGGTCTCCAGGATCGTGCCCTGGGCCAAAGGCAGGCGCTAAACTGCTGCGCCACCCAGGGATCCCTCCTTCCACATTTTAAAAGAGAGTTGTGAATTTCTACAGGATGTCTGGGTCATAGGTGACAAATACAGAAGATTCCATAGGTTTAATAAGATTCAATTGTGCAGTGATTTTGATGTACATAGAGTCCCAGAATACTCCCCTAATTCCATCAGAGATGTGCCAAAATAAGTAATATTTAGATGTGACAAATCAAGAGGAATGGAAACCATGAGCTACAAAAATTATGTGACCAAAGGGGCATGCTTGCCAATTCCATATATTTGTTTTTGCAATTATTTCTAATCAACAGACCAAAAAAAGAGTCCAAGAATTAAGACTGGGCGCTGTTCTTCTCTTTTCTTTTTTTTTTTTTTTTTAAGACTGGGCTTTTCTGTTGAGGAGCCTCTGCAAAGCCCTCTTGATGTCCTTGTTCCTCAGACTGTAGATGAAGGGATTTAGCATGGGAACAATGACAGCATACATTATTGAGGCCACTGCATCCTTTCTGGGAGAATGTGAGATAGTAGAACTGAGGTACACCCCAAGACCTGTTCCATAAAATAAGCAAACAACTGACAGGTGGGAGCCACAGGTGGAGAAGGCTTTGTACTTCCCACCTGTGGATGGGACTCTCAGAATGGAGGAAACAATTCGTGTATAAGAGAAAAGGATCCCTGAGACTGGAATACCACCAAAGATGGCACCAAGAAAACACATGAATATTTTAGTGGTGGAAGTATCATTACAGGAAAGCTTGAGGAGCTGAGGAGGGTCACAGAAGAAATGAGGAATTTCCACATTTATGCAGAAGGTAAGTTGTGACATCATGAGGCAGTGCAGCTGAGAGTCCAGAAGGCTGATTAAAAAAGATATCAGAATCAGCAGGCTACAGAGGCGGGGGTTCATGATGACTGGGTAGTGCAGAGGATAACAAATGGCTACAAACCGATCATAGGCCATCACAGTCAAGAGTACACTATCCAAACATCCAAAAAGATTAAAAAAAGACAACTGAATCAGGCAGCCCACGTGGGAGATGACTCTGTTGTGAGTTTCAATGTCCAAAATCACCTTTGGGACTGTGGTAGAAATGAAACCGATGTCAGCCAGGGACAGGATGGAAAGCAAGAAGTACATGGGGGTGTGAAGGCAGGAGTCAGAGCTGACAGCAAGGAGGATCAGTAGATTCCCCAGCATGGTGACCAGATACATGGACAGGAGCAGGCTAAAGATTACAGGCTGCAGTTCTGGGTCTTCTGAGAACCCCAGGAGGAAGAATTCCAAGACATCTGTTAGATTCTGGGGTTCTGTGTAGCAGAGACAGCTTTTGAGAAATAAATGAGAGTTTAAATAAAGGAAACAAGTATACTGGGATCTGTCAGTGTGTCTATATTTTGAATTCAAGCAATTCATAAATAAAGTATTCACATTTGAGGAAAATTTAGCAAAATTTCTCAGTTGTAACAACACATTCTTCCTAGAACTCTTTTCTCATCTTTTGGTCCCTTCACCTGTTTCTATGTGCATCCACTTTGGAGAGACTGGGAGAAAGAAATTAGAGGGACTAGCATACTCGGAGATTTAAAAATCTATAAACACTCTAATCAGCTCCCTCCTTTAAGGGAAACAAAAGGACTAAGAAATATCCTTTTCCCTTAAAAAATTATTCTAATTAAAAGGCACTAATAAGAAGTCAAAAGTACTTTATCTTGGGGAGGACCGGGTGGCTCAGTCTGTTAAGTGGCTGCCTTTGGCTCAGGTTAAGGTCTCAGAGTCCTGGGATAAAGCCCTATCTCGGGCTCCCCGCTGGGGCAAGAGGGTGCCTGCTTCTCCCTCCTCCTCTCCCTCTCCTTCTCTCTTCTTCTGCCCCTCCTCCTCCGCATGCTGTCTCCCTTTCTCAAATAAATAAATAAAATCTTTTTTTTAAAGTATTTTATTTAAATGCAGAGAAATTAATTCCCTTGACTTGGACTATGTTTACAAATACCCTATAAGAACTTTGCAATAAAGTGACTCTATTTTTTGTGTGTGATATTTTATTGCTAACAGAGTTTAAGGCATACTGTTCTCTTTGCCCCATCAACTCAACATCTGGGCTAGTTTATAAGAAAACCTGGGTCTTGGGGTGCCTGGGTGGCTCAGCAGTTGAGCGTCTGCCTTTGGTTCCGGGCGTGACCCTGGTCCCAGGATCGAGTCCCACATCTGGCTACCTTCAGGGAACCTGCTTCTCCCTCTGCCTGTGTTTCTGCCTCTCTCTGTGTGTCTCTCATGAATAAATAAATAAAGTCTTAAAAAAAAAAAAAAGAAAACCTGGGTCCTCCAGTTATAAGGTAAATAAGTTCTGGGGATGTGATGTATAGCATGGTAACTATAGTTAATATTGTGTTTCATATTTGAAAGCTACCAAGAATAGATCTTAAAAGTTCTGTATGTTGGCAAATTGAACACCAATAAAAAATAAATTTATTATTTTAAAAAAAACTTCTCATTATAAGAAAAAAATTTTGTAACTATGTATAGTGATGCATATTTGCTAGACTTACGATAATTTTGCAATATGCCTAAATTTTGAATCGTTATGTTGTATACCTGCAACTAATATAATGTTATACATCAATTATATTTCAATTTTTAAAAATCAAGGAAGCAAGCAAGACTAGGTTCTCCCTCCTTTGGTGACAGTGAAACATTCAAACCTCACAAGCACATATGCAGGAACTCTCACGCTAAACTCACACTGTAAACACAATAAAAAACCCAAGTGAGCCACGTTCCTTGAACTCTTGTGCCATTTCAGACTAGTTTAGAAGGCCAGTTATGCTCTCTCTACAAGGCAGATCTTCATATGAGGAATAAAGCTTTTTTTATACCTTCTTATATGTGTGGCATTCCCAGCCTCAACATCCAAGCCAAATTTTGAATAGATGTCCATCCTATTTCTTCAGTGTCTTATTTGATACAATGAGTGGGGCATGAGACAATGACCATCACCATACAAGGTCTCTCTTCTCTTGCTCTGGCTTGCTCACTGTCCCTGCCGCCTACTGGCAAGCATGAAGTATGCACTCTGGATAGCACTGCACTGTGATGCATTTCTTAAGCCCTTCCGATCCTTTCTTATAGATCTAAATGACTTAATTTGGAAGTTTCAATAATTACTTGGCTGTTAGAGACAAGAGAATGGGATTGGGTCTTTTCTTAATGTGGCCCTGGGTCTTGTGTCTTGGTTCAGACCTGTCTTTGAACGAAGCTGTGACTGACACTAGGGTTTTTTTGTTTGTTTTTTTTTAATCTTTAAACTTAAAATTTTTATTTAAATGCGATTAACATACAGGGTATTATTAGTTTCAGAGGTAGAATTCAGTTATTCATCAATTGCATACAACCCCCAGTCACTAAACACATATCTTTCAATAGTAACTCTGAATGTGAATGGGCTTAATGACCCCATCAAAAGGCGCAGGGTGTCAGACTGGATAAAAAAGCAGGACCCATCTATTTGCTGTCTACAAGAGACTCATTTTAGACAGAAGGACACCTACAGCCTGAAAATAAAAGGTTGGAGAACCATTTACCATTCAAATGGTCCTCAAAAGAAAGCAGGGGTAGCCATCCTTATATCAGATAAACTAAAATTTACCCCGAAGACTGTAGTGAGAGATGAAGAGGGACTCTATATCATACTCAAAGGATCTATCCAACAAGAGGACTTAACAATCATCAATATATATGCCTGAATGTGGGAGCTGCCAAATATATCAACCAATTAATAACTAAAATTAAGACATACTTAGATAATAAGACACTAGGGTTAAGGAAAGGCTCTTACCCTGACTGATTGTGTGTTTCAACCAGACATTGACCTCTAAGGGTGCTTAGGGGAAAGAATATACCCAGTACAAGATCTAGGTCCATTGGGTGGTTGCTCATGAAGGAATGTCATTGGGGGCGGGGGGGGGGGGGGGAGAAAGAAGGAGACAGAGACTGAGAAATAGGGAGGGAAGAAGAAGAAGAAGAAAAGCAGTCATCATGTGTCTTGCCGAGGTCTATACCCCTAAAACCAGGCTAGGACCTTTCAATACATCTGCTGCTCCTGCTGTCCACATCTTTGTTGCAACAAAGATCCAAATCATCAGGGTTATAGAGAGAAACATCCATAGCTCCCCACCCCCACCCTGTAGCACAGTAAAGGGGTTAATTCAAGCCTGATTTAAGCACAGGGTATATTAACCCTATGAAACAATCATCATCATGGAGGAGGTCTCTTACCCTGAAGACACTAGTTGAAGCTCTCTGGAGAAAGAAATGTACAAATATGAGCAGGATAGAGAGGACCTCCCTTGAAATAGATCCAGTGACAAAAAAATAAAGGAAAAAAAGAAAGGCAACTGTATATGGGGGAGGGGGGGACAAAAAACTGAAACAGAGGTATATAATTTGACCCAACTGGAAGTCTGAAATGTATTAAAAGAATTTATAGAACAAAAAATAGAAATGTGCTAATTAGCTTTTACATCCTTTCAACATAGGTTCTTAATTAACTTTAATGTCCTGCACTCATGTGAGTGATGCATATGGAAGCTAGAAATGATGTTGGAGAACAGAATTCTGAATGAGAATTATGAAACCCCTAACACAAAAAAGAACACAAACTTCATAGGTCTCTGAGCTGAAACTTTGCATATTGCTGCCTTTCCATCTGGCCAGCCCCAGCTCATCTAGCTGGTAAGAAAGCAGTTCGCAGCAGGCCTTCTTCCATCCACCATCTCCCTGGGCACTCAGTGATCTGTGTATACCTCTGCTGTGTCATGACTAGGAGTTTGGATCCCCTCCCCTTTCCTGCTTGGTGAATGATGATGGTTGAGGCTTTTTCTTCAGGACTGGTAAGAAGACAGACTCAGGCATGAATCCTGTTGTGCAGATGATGACTCTGGGAGAAGAAGACAGTATGTGGCCTAATAGTCCTGGCACCCAGAAGGGCTGAAGGCACTGTCTAATTATTTATTCCTGCATGACCTTGAGAGCTCAATGCACAGAGCTCATAATTAACAAAATTGGTCCATATTATCCCAATCTCTGAGGACTTCCTAATAAGAGAAGAAGAAAAAGAGAAAAGTGAATGCATTTAGAAGGGTCTGGGCATGGGTAACTGGGTGGCTCAGCATTTGAGCATCTGCCTTTGGCTCAGGACATGATCCCGGGGTCCTGAGATTGAGTTCTGCATTGGGCTCCCTGCAGGGAGCCTGCTTCTCCCTCTGCCTATGTCTCTGCCTCTTTCTCTCTGTATCTCTCATGAATAAATATTTTTTTTAAAAAATCTTAAAAAAAAAAAAAGAAGAGTCTGGGCATTCCTCTTCTTAGAAGAAAGCTCATCTGTACACTTTGCTAATGACTTCCAGTCTTGAGGATCTTAATATAAAGTACAGACTCTTTTTTTTTTTTCAGTTTAATTTATGACTTTTTGACTTTGGCATCTGCAAATCCATTATGTCAATCACATACATTAGGAAGAATTCAGTCTTCTATAACAAGAATCATAAATTGTTATCATCTTCTGAGTTAAGACTTATGTCTCTAAGAGGAAATTCTTTTAAGTTTTTTCCCTTATTTAAATGACAGCCCAAGTCCTAGTTTTTCTTTCATTGATGTGTGAACATTAGAATATGAATTTTTATATGCTTATTTATATCTTGCTACTTCTCTTAAATAAACAAGAGTGTCTAACAAGACTGCAATCAATGCATCAGCTAAAGCTACTGTCCTCCCAAAGTTTGACTGGGAGACCTGTTTCCAAGCCCACTCACATAGCTATTGAAAGGATGGAGTCCCTTGAGAGCCAGAGATATTCTTTAATTCTCGGTCACATGAGTCTTTCTTGGGAAGCTCACACATGGCAGTTGGCTTCCATCAGAATAAGCAGACAGATGACAGAGAAAGAACAGATAGGCAGATAAAAGCCAGCATCATTTTGTATCCTAATCTCAGAAGTAACATCCCATCAGTTTTGCCATGTTGTGCTGCTTGGAAGCAAACCACTAACCCAGGACACACTTAAGGGAATGAATCTCCACAATGACATAAATATAGGAGGTGGAGGTCATTGGGAGCATATTAAAATCTGCCCACCATGCAAGCCTTGCCCTTTATCAGGACATTGGTCTCTTAATACCACAAGACTCTAGAGATGTCTCTCTGCTTCCCAACATAGTCCACAACCCATCACACCACAAGGCTCTCAACAAAATTCCCCTGCAGAATGTGAACTGGTGCAGCCACTCTGGAAAACTGTGTGGAGGTTCCTCAAAGAGTTAAAAATAGACCTGCCCTACGACCCAGCAATTGCACTGTTGGGGATTTACCCCAAAGATTCAGATGCAATGAAACGTCGGGACACCTGCACCCCGATGTTTCTAGCAGCAATGGCCACAATAGCCAAACTGTGGAAGGAGCCTCGGTGTCCATCGAAAGATGAATGGATAAAGAAGATGTGGTTTATGTATACAATGGAATATTACTCAGCAATTAGAAACGACAAATACCCACCATTTGCTTCAACGTGGATGGAACTGGAGGGTATTATGCTGAGTGAAGTAAGTCAATCGGAGAAGGACAAACAGTGTATGTTCTCATTCATTTGGGGAATATGAATAATAGTGAAAGGGAATATAAAGGAAGGGAGAAGAAATGTTGGGAAATATCAGGAAGGGAGACAGAACATAAAGACTCCTAACTCGGGGAAACGAACTAGGGGTGGTGGAAGGGGAGGAGGGCGGGTGTTGGAGGGGAATGGGTGACGGGCACTGAGGTGGACACTTGACGGGATGAGCACTGGGTGTTTTTCTGTATGTTGGTAAATTGAACACCAATAAAAGTTAATTAAAAAAAAAACAAACAAAAAAAAAACAAAATTCCCCTGCAGATGATCTTACATGTGGGCAGAAATTGGCTCTAATTTGGCATTTCTGCAGACCCCACCATGTTGCTTTAGAACATGTAGTCAGAAGAAGCTGATGCCGTTTCTCTTCTATCATCAGGGTCCCTCCATTAACATCACACCACACTATAGCCATTCTATGCTGAAATTCAACATATGTCCCCAGTGGTTTCTGATTTCTGTACATTGAGAATAATTTGCTTCAGAATGTATTTTCTTTAGATTATTTTGTGTTCACAAATCCTAATGTTTAAATAAGTGTGCTTTTAGACTGTGGGGTTTTTTTTCCTGGTGGACAAAATAAATTGCATGTAAATTATGGTATCTTGGAACCTTCCACATCCTACCCATGTGATTCTCCTGGCTCAGAGGACTCTTGATGAGTAATTCAGAGATTGATGTGTCATTATCTTATGCAAAGAAAGATCAATTAAACCAAGGTGGTATAGAAGGCAACCCTGGCCTTTGTCCCCCTTCAGAGATCAATAATTAACTATCCATGCACAAAAACAGCTCTAGAAGAGCTTAGAAGTCTACTTAAGAAACTTAAGCAAATAGAAGAAAGAACAAAAGGGAAGGAAGAACAGCTTCATTTTATGCATCATTCCATTCCCCCCAGCTAGCACTGCTCAGCACCACGAGGGAAATCCCCAGCTGGAAGAGTTTCCCTCAATAGGAAAGGGAGAGTAGGGTGAATGACCAGCTTGCCCAGCCTTTCAGGGCACTGCATAAGGACTTGCTTCAATTATACTACACCCAGAAAATGACAAAGCTTACACATATAGACACAGCTAGAAACAAGGAAGAAGTGTAAGGACTACGAATATCAGCCACAGGCGGGTATGGTACTAACATCAAAATAGGCAGGGAAACCAATGGTACAGAGTCAAGGGCCCAGAAATAAGCCCTTGCATA
This sequence comes from Vulpes lagopus, assembly GCF_018345385.1. Taxonomy (NCBI): domain Eukaryota; kingdom Metazoa; phylum Chordata; class Mammalia; order Carnivora; family Canidae; genus Vulpes; species Vulpes lagopus. The sequence continues at coordinate 6,767,911 of NC_054830.1, forward strand.
TATAGTCAAGTGATATTTGACAAGGGAGCCAAGAACACTCAAAAGGGGAAGGATATTCTTTTCAAAAAATAGTGTTGGGAAAACTAGATTACTGCATGCAGAAAAACCCTTATCTTACACTACTCACAAAAATGAACTTGAAATGGGTTAAAGGCTTAAATGTAACACCTGAAAACATAAAACTCCTAGAAGAAGACATAGGGTGAAAACTCCTCCACATTGGTCAGGCAGCAATTTCCTATATAGGACACTAAAAGCAGGCAACAAAAGCAAAAATAAAGAAATGGGACTGCATCAAACTAAAAAGCTTCTGCATAGCAAAAGAAAACAAACAACAGAATGAAGAAGCGACCACAGAATGGGAGAACGGGAGGACATATTTGGAAATAATATTATAAGAGGTTAATATTCAAAATATATAAGAACTCACACAACTCAATGGCAAAAAAAATTTTTTTAATGGGCAGAGGAACTAAGTAAGTAATTTTCCAAAGTAGACTAACAAGTGACCAACAGGTACATGAAAGGTGCTTGACATCACTCATCATCAGGGAAATGTAAATCAAAACCACAATGAGATATCAACTCACACCTGTTAAAATGACTATCTTAAAGATAATTACAACAAATGTTGGCAAGGATGTGGAAGAAATACACTGTGCACTGTTGTGGGAATGTACATTGGTATGAACGCAATGGAAAATAACATGTAGATGCCTCAAAATATTAGAAATAGAACTACTATATGATCCAGCAATCCCACTTCTTGGCATATATTCAAAGGAAGTGAAAACAGGATGTTGAAGAGTTGTCTATGCTCCCATGTTCATTGCACCATTATTCACATTACCCAAAATATAAAAATAATCCAAGTGTCCAGCAACAGAATATATATATATATATATATATGTATGTATGTATGTATATGTATATATGTATACATAAAAGTTGAAAAAAGGAGTATATTGACCACAGGGTAGATGATGATCATAATGATATCTATATTTACTTAGTTCTTACCATATGCATACTGTCTTTTTAATCCTAGAGTGTTTTCAGCTAAATATTTAAAATGAAGGATTAAAGGCCACAGAAGTTATAAAAAATATACCCCAGTGCACTCAGCTAATGAGTTAGAAGAGCTGATGTTGCAAATCAAATTTTTGGCTTGCAAAGCCCATATGTTAAAACCAGGCATTAGTCTGTTAATATATTGATTATGACAGTTTGCCTTTATTGATCTCCTACCACATATTAAATCATGTTCTATTCAGCACATTTGATGATATCTTATCAACTAGCCTTTCATTTAAATGCTCTTGTTGTTATAACTCTACAGATGTTATGTACCATACTCAAAGTCACACAATTTGTAACATCAGGTTACTTATAAATTACTGGAATGCTTATTTAAATTAACTTCTTTAATGTTATAATAAGATTTACCATTTGATGGAAAACTATCATCTGACTAATCCATGGAACAATTACATATAATTATTGCATGGTCTCATGCACTATAATATGTAATTATTATACATATAATATACATGTACTATTATAAGCACTATTGCACCTAATTTGCTGCTAAACATTCTGAGGCTCAGAAAGGAACTTTGAGTTGCTAAAATTTTCAAATTTTTGAGCCCATATCTGGGTAGTGGAGTATTTTCTTATCCCACATATTTTCTACTGTATCTCCTATTCTAATCAAGTATTGTCACACCACATTCAGATGGCTGTGTGAATCTTCCAGTCTTTTCCTATGCACTCTTCCCAATCTAAAAACAAAAACCAAAGTGCTACCTCTGGGTAGAGTCTACCATTTGACCACAAATGGCAATACTACTTTCCCACTCAACTAGGTTCTTTGGCTATTATTCAGCTTTGCATAAATGGATATGCAAATATATAAATGTAGTAATTTATATTGGATGGTAACTTCCCACTAACTGCTTTGGCTTCATTATCTGTCAATTTCATGCCTTTCTCTAATATCAATGTTCCTTATCAATGTAGTTGGTAGGTGATCTACTTCAGAGATAAAAGGCAGGGTAAACTAAACTAGTTGTTGGACAGGTTTTCAGAGAACCAAGATTACTACCAAAAAACTATGTATGATACTTCTAAAGAAAGATGGATACTCATTTTGAAGAACCAAATGGAGCCCAAAGACTGATTTATCAATGACAGAAGACAAAGAAGCATGGAACAAAGTGAAGTCCTAAACAGGCCGTTACTAGAGGAAGAAAAGAGCCCACCTTTGCTGATGACACAAACTTTTGATGCTGAGGATTTTTTTAAAAGAAGGGTAAAATACAATCTATTTATTTTATATTTTTAAAGATTTTATTTATTTATTCATGAGAGACACAGGGAGAGAGAGAGAGACAGAGACACAGGCAGAGGGAGAAGCAGGCTCCATGCAGGGAGCCCAACGTGGGACTCGATCCCGGGTCTCCAGGATCAGGCCCTGGGCTGAAGTGGCACTAAACTGCTGAGCCACCCAGGCTACCCAAATTACAATCTATTTATGATGAAATTCATGACTTAATAATCCTCAGATACCATTAGAGCCACCCATCTACTGGAAATATGCTATCAGTACCTATATCTCAGTTGTACACTCCTAACAAAGATATATATTTAAAACCACCTTTATTTTATGAGCTCATTTTGCAATATATTCCAACTCACACAACTCATAACACACCTTTCTCCTCATGTTAATTTAACATTCAGAGTTTATAAAAAAAAGAAAGAAGAGAGAAAAGAAAGAAAAAAAGAAAGAAAGAAAGAAAGAAGAAAAGAAAGAAAGAAAGAAAAAAAGAAAGAAAGAAAGAAAGAAGAAAAGAAAGAAAGAAAGAAAGAAAGAAAGAAAGAAAGAAAGAAAGAAAGAAAGAAAAAGAAATCAGAGGCACCTGGGTGGCTCAGTCCATTAAATGTCTGATTCTTGTTTTCAACTCAGGTCATAATCTCAGGTCATGGGATTGAACCCCCCATTGGGCTCCATGCTCAGTGTGGAATCTGCTTAAAATTCTCTCCCTTTTCCCTTTGCCCCTTCCCCCTTATCATGTTCTCTCTCTCAAATAAATAAATAGAAAAAATAAATCAAGCTAATTAGTTTAATAAAGAGAATTGAGTGTAGATAGTTGGTTAAATACCTACTGCAGGACAAAGCAAAAAATAGAACAATATGATGACAAATGGAAGCCAATAAATACCAAGGACTTAGGGGTTTAGAGAGAGTAATGAACTTTACTTAATTTTAGAGTATAATGACATTTGCTGACCATTATTAAAAATATGTAACAACTTTTAATATAGAGAACAAACAGGGTTACTAGAGGGGAAGTGGGCATGGGAATGTGTTAAATGAGTGATAGTTATTAAGGAGGGCATTTGTGATGAACATGGAATGTTGTATGTAAGTATGTAAGTAATCACTAAATTCTACACTTGAAACAATATATATATACATATACATACATATATATACATATATATGACAAGAATATGCATACATATATATATATACATATATATATACACATATATATATATATATGACAAGAAAAGCCAGAGGGAAAATAAAGCAGTGATTTCAAGAGACTCACCCTAGCATTACAAGATAAACATAGAAGGGTGAGTCTGGAGCAGAGACACTTAACCAACACAAATGAAAAAGCTTATAGTACTAAAGGACAATGGATTTGAATAAAACATTTGAAAAAAAAAAGACCTTTGTCTGAAACTACAATAAATTTTTTCATAACTTACCCTTTCAAGCTTGATCTCTTTAGGAACTTGCAACTAAGTGATCACATACCTATCCAACTAAATCAGAGTCTCTGGTAATGAGACTCAGTTACCATTATTTATAAGACTCCTCAGAGGGTTCTAATAAAATCCATGGTTGAGGAGCAGTGAATGGCACCCTTGGACATTACCTGAATAAATAGTTTTGATAGATGCAAAATTTGCATGGAAAATACACAGAAACCATGGAAAGGATATACATTTTAAGTATATAAAGAAACAGTTGTAGAGCCACCTGGGTGGCTCAGTTGGTTAAGCATTCAACTCTTGGTTTCAGCTGAGAGTTCATGGGACTGAGCCCCTCATTGGGCCCCATGCTCAGTGTGAAGTCTGCTTAACTCTCTCCCTCTTTCTCCCTGTGCCCCTCTTCCCCTTCTCAAATAAATAAATAAATCTTTTTAAAAAGAGAGCATTCTACATTTCATCAAGATACCAAGGTCATTAAGGAGAACCTCTCATGCGTTCATTATGATGTACAAAGCATCCCAGAATACTTCCCAAAATCCAATTAAAAACAAATAAAAAAACTAACATTCAAAAAAAAACTAACATTCATATATGAAACATGAAGAAGAATGAAAATCATGAGACTGAAAAAATTATGTGACCAAGAAAGCAGTATTTGCTGGTCTACATATTTGATTTTGCCAGTTTTTTTTCACCTCACACTTCAAAAAGGATTGCACACATACTGAGATTAGCCTGTTCTTCTGAGGAACCTCCATAGGGCACTCTTAATGTCCCTGTTTCTCAGGCTGTAAATGAAGGGATTCAGCATGGGAGTGACCACAGTGTACATCACCGAGGCCACTATATCCTTCCTGGGGGAAGGCAACAATGCTGATCCAAGGTACACTCCAATAGCAGTTCCATAAAATAAGCAAACAACTGACAGGTGGGAGCCACAGGTAGAGAAGGCTTTGTATCTCCCACCTGTGGATGGGACTCTCAGAATGGAGGAAACAATTTTATAGTAAGAGAAAAAGATCCCTGAAATAGGAAGAAAGCCAGAGATGGCACCAACAAAATACATGACTATGTTATTGGTGAAAGTGTCAGAACAGGCAAGGTTGAGGAGTTGAGAAGGATCACAGAAAAAATTAGAAATTTCCACATCCTTGAAGCAGGTAAGTTGTAACACAATCAAACTGTGCAGCTGGGAGTCCAAAAGGCTAACCAAAAAAGACACCAAAACCAACAAGCCACAGAGGCGGGGGTTCATGATGATTGAGTAGTGTAGAGGGTGACAGATGGCCACAAACCGGTCATACGCCATTACAGTCAGAAGCATACCATCCATACATCCAAAAAGGATCAAAAAAGACATTTGAGTCAGGCAACCCACATAGGAGATGACTCTGCTCTGAGTTTGGATGTCCACGATCATCTTGGGGACTGTGGTGGAGGTGAAACCGATGTCAGCCAAGGACAGGTTGGAGAGGAAGAAGTACATGGGGGTGTGGAGGTGGGAGTCAGAGCTGACGGCCAAGATGATGAGCAGGTTCCCAAGCACAGTGACCAGGTACATGGACAGGAACAGCCCAAAGAGGAGAGGCTGCAGCTCTAGATCATCTGAGAATCTGCTGAGGAAGAATTCTGAGACGCTTGTTAGGTTTTGTTCTTTGTAGCCTAGACACCTTTTAAAAAAGAAAAGAGGGTTGGAAAAATGAAACAAGTAAATGAGCATCCAGCACTGTGTCCATGTTGCACATTCAAGCAATCACAAATAAAACAGTCACACTTGCAGTCATACACCCTGGCCTTCAGCAATACTTCTCAGTGTGACACATCCTATTTCTTAGAACTCGTTTCTTCATTGGTTTCTGCATTATTTACCTTTTTCTATAGACATTTACCTTAGAGAAACTCTACCAAAGAGTATCAGAACCAAGAACATAAGAGATAACAAATCCATGATCACAGTAAACACAGCCTCCTTCTTTTTTTTCACAGCCTCCTTCCTGAAGAGAAATCATAGAGTAAAAATATCCTTCCTCTTTTAAGAAAAAAAGCATTCTAATTTAAAGAAATTATGAAGCAGTTAAAAATATTTTATTCAAATGAAATGCTAGATATTCTTTTCACTCCATGAAAGGCAGGAGTGTGTAGTCTGGATTCTAAATTAGAATTAAAGATTCATAATCAGAAAATATTTTTTGTGTTAGTTATCTTCATGGGTTTCATCATTCTTTGATTTTCTTTCTTTTCTCCTTCATGGAAATAAGTGATGACCAATGTTGGTTGTCTTTTTTTATTTTTTTATTTTTGGAGTTCAATTTGCCAACATATAGCATAACAGCCAGTGCTCATCCCATCAAGTGCCCCCCTCAGTGCCCATCACCCAGTCACCCCAACCTCCCGCCCACCTCTCCTTCCACTACCCCTTGTTTATTTCCCAGAGTTAGGCGTCTCTCGTGTTTTGTCACCCTCACTGATATTTTCACTCATGTTCTCTCCTTTTCCTTTATTCCCTTTCACTAATTTTTACATTCCCCAAATGAATGAGACCATATAATGTTTGTCCTTTTCCGATTGACATATTTCACTCAGAATAATACCCTGCAGGTCCATCCACATCGAAGCAAATGGTGGGTATTTGTCATTTCTAATGGTTGTCTTTTAAAAGTCATTTAGCATATAATTCCTATCCTTGGCTTTTGCAGACTTCAAATTTTGATAAATGTGGTTTAGTTAAGTGCACATAATCAAACAACATTGATAACTATGAAAATACTTTCTTCTTTGTTTCTGTGAACAATGGAAAGGTCTTAACTGATGCTTCCTCTGTGCCAAAAAGGCATAGGCTCTGAGGATTCAGAAATAGATGAGACTCAGTTGTTTCTCTCCATATGCTAAAGATGTACTTGTATAAACAAAATGAAATATACTGTTAAGGCTGTAGGGAAATCATAACCTTTATCATTATTAGTAATAAAACATCTAAATTTTAATTTGCCCTTATTTTGTGCATTCATCACATATTTGTTGCGTAGAAGGCATCCATTATTTGTTTAACCCTTATTCAGTTGAGCTGTATCAACTAGGGATCAACTTAGATGACAACCCTAAGTCTCAGAGATACCAAGAATTTTCCCCCTAGCACACTAATAATAAATGGAGCAGATAGGATTCAAAATCAAATTATCATTCTTGGGCAGCCCAGGTGGCTCAGTGGTTTAGCGCCTGCCTTTGGCCCAAGGCTGAAGACTTTTGTCTTTGGACAAAAGACTCCTGGAGTCCCAGGATCGAGTCCCACGTGGGGCTCCCAGCATGGGGCCTGCTTCTCTCTCTGCCTGTGTCTCTTCCTCTCTCTCTCTCTCTCTCTCCCTCTCTGTGTCTCTCATGAATAAATAAATAAAATCTTTAAAAATAAATAAATAATCATTCTCTGAATCCCACAAACTTCCTCGTTTCCAGAATTTCTGAAAGTTTTAAGTAGATGTACAGAGGTTTTAACTATAGGCACATCTGAGATACATTTTTAAACCATTTTCCATTTCCTGAGTTGAAATGAACCCCCAAGATTCTGACGTTATGTCACCTTTTATGATTGAGTAGGCTGACTATAAAAATGGAGGAGGGAGGCACCTGGGTGGCTCAGTCAGTTAAGCGTCTGCATTTGGTTCAGGATGATCCCAGATCCTGGGATTGAGCCCCAAGTCAGGCTCCCTGCTCAACGAGGAGCCTGCTTCTCCCTCTCCTTCTGCTCCCCTGCTTCTGCTCTCTCTCTTGCTCCTTGTCTATCTCAAATAAATAAATAAAATCATAAAAAAAAGAATGGAGGAGAAAGTGAACAGTTGAAGTGAAATCCAGGAACAGGAGCAGGAGAGAGAGAGAAAGAGAGATCTCCCCTGAATAATCATGTGCCAACTCTCTGTGATCATTACATGCGATCTCAGCCATTCTTCCTGTAGCTGAAGCAGGAAGTGCTATCTACTGCTCTCCAATGGTGGTGTGCCAGAAACCCCTAAAGGAAGTGAAATAACCATTTGGGGTTAGCAGAGGAAAAGTCTGGTCTGATGCCCAGATTCAAACATGCCATCAACCCTTTCTAATTCACAACCTGCTATAAGTTACATAAAATGCTGCATTCCTTTCATCTTGTGTAAAATAATAATAATGTGTGCACTTATGATTTGGAACAGATTAACCAGATGAAATCAAATAAGATATGTAAAACACATACCTCAGAACCTGGCATTTAGGAAGCTCTCAATAAAAGTACATTATGTTGTGGTTAGTGGTCAATGGCATCCTTCTCCTTACAATCATCATAATCTCCTTCATGATCATTTTGGAGTAGCCTAGGCAAGAGGTTGAAGAGATCCATTGGCTATGGTGGGGGAGAGGCCAACCAGACCAGAGTCAGTGAGAGTGGAAGCAGAACTCTTTTTTTTAAAGATTTTATTTATTTATTTATTTGTTTGCTTGTTTGAGAGAGGGAGGGAGAGAGAGAGCATAAGCAGAGGGAAGGGGAGAAGCAGACTCCCCATTGAGCAGGAAGTCCAATGTGGGACTGGATCCCAGGATCATGACAAGAGCCAAAGACAGATGCTTAACCAACTGAGCTACCCAGGCACCCTGGAAGCAGAACTCTTTTTTTTTTTTTTTTTTTTTTGGAAGCAGAACTCTTAATGAGAGTTCTCACATCCCCACCAGAACCAAGAAAATAAATGTCACAGGGGTCTCATCTGAAAGTTTGTATACTGATGCCCTCCCATCTGTCTAAACCAAGTGTTTCTATTGTGGAGGAGGAAAAAATTCTCCTGATACTCCCTCCTCCAATCACTGTTTCCTTCAGCACTTACTGAGCTGGGATGCATCTCTGCTGGAGCATGACTGAGGAGTACTGATCACTTGTCTGGTATATGATGAAGGCTCAGGGTCCCTCCTCAAGACTGGCAGGAAGACAGACTTGGCTGAGACCTTCTGATGCAGATGTCCACAAAGGGAGGAGACACAAGTATGGAGCCAGTATAATAGAACTGTCAAACTAAAAAGCTGGAGGCACCTACCAATTATTTCCAATTGTATAACTTGGGAGGCTCAATGCACAAAGCTCATAATTAGCCAATTGATCCATGTTGTCCCAATCTCTGAGGACTTGATAATGTTCTTTTCATTTTTAAAAAAAGATTTTATCTATTTATTTATTTATTTAGAGAATGCAGTGGGAGGGGCTAATGAAGGGAGAGAGAGAATCTCAAGCAGACTCCATACTGAAAGTGGATCCTGACATGGTGCTCCATCCACGACCCTGAGATCACAACCCAAGACGAAACCAGGAGTCAAACACCCAACCAACTGAACTACCCAAATGTTCCAGGACTTGCTAATGTCAATAGAAGAGGAAAGGGAAACAGGTGAATGTTTTTAGAAGGATCTGGCTCCTTCCGCTCTTCAGGAAGCTCAGCTGTACTCCTTACTTTTTCCAAGTTGTAGGATCCTAACATGAAATTCAGACTTTTTTCAATTGAATCACTCAATGTGTGATTTTGATATCTGTAAATCCATTATATGAATCATAAAATTGAGACAGAATTAGGTCTTCTATACAAAAAATGTGATATTATTTCCATTTTCTAAGTCCATTTCTAAGTTATCCTTAGAGGATAACTTCCTATTTTCATTTCCATAGGTGTTGCTTGGATTGGCACTTTATATGTTGGAGATTCACAAGGTTATTTTTATTTATTTTTATTTTTTCAATATTTTATTTAAATTCAAGTTAGTTAACTTATCGTATAGTATTAGTTTCAAGGGTAGAATTTAGTGATTCATCACTTGCATATAACACCCAGTACTCATTACATCACACGCCTGCTTAATGCTTATCACCCAATTACCCACCCCTCAACCCACCTCCCCTCCAGTAGTCCTCAGTTTGTTCCCTATAGTTAAGAGTCTCTTATGGCTTGCCTCCCTCTTTGTCTTATTTTATTTTTCTTCTCTTCCCCATGTTCACCTGTTTTGTTTATTTTTTGCTAATTTGAATGACTTTAGTTCTGTTTTATCTTTAATTGAATTATATTAGTATATTAGAAAACTATTGATTTTTACATATTTTTTTGGTAACTGATACTTAAATGCTTCAGAGAGCCTCTCATAATATTACAATGAAGATGTTTGCCAGAACTGTAATCATCTCAAGGCTTGACTGGCAGAAGTCCACTTAAAAGCTCACCCATAGGGCTGTTGGTAGGATTCATGCATTTGTAGACTATTGGCCCGAGGATTCCCAGATACATGGGCCTCTTAATGGGGCAGCTTGTAACATGGAAATTGGGTTCCGTCAACAGGAGCAACCAAGAGAGCAAGGGAGAGGTAGCAGGAAGAAAGCCAGATTTTTTTTCCCACTCTATTCCTGGAAGTTACTTCTCAACATTTCTTTCACATTCTCATTGTTGGAAGCAAGTCCAACTCAATTCACACTCAATGGGAGGGACATATGCAAGAGCAAGAAAATCAGCAGTTGGGGATCATAGGGAGCGTCTCAGGCCCAGTCCACCACATAAGTCTCATCCTCTACAAGAACTTTGTGCTCCAAGCACTTCAAGAATCATGTCATATCTGTCTGCCTTCCAGTATAGTCCCAAATTTGTCACACAACAAAAATTCCCAGGAGACAAATTGGCAAATGGGTAGAACTTCCTCTCCATTGGGTATTTCTGCAGACCCCGCTTTACTACTTCTCAAGTAGACTCCCTGATTTCTGCTATCCCAGAAGAGCCCCTCCACCAGTAAGCCAGTTTGCAGCCTTTCCATGGCCAAATTTAACAAAAATCCCCAGTGGTCCTGACTTATGCTAGTTAGAAAGGAGTCAACTGGCTCCAAAGTATATTTTCTTTAGACTTCTGTGGGTTCTCAGCCCTTGAAAACATAAATAAACTATGGTTTTGATTTATCTGCTTTTTCTAGTGGGTAGACTGAGATGTGTGTGGATAGTAGTATATTGTAACCTTCCAAATTCTATCTATGCATCTTTCCTGACTCAGAGATTTCTTTGCTGAGGAACATGGAGATTGGTTTGTCATTAAGTGATATGAAGAAAACTTCAATGAATAATGAAATTGGATATAGAGGAAAGGATGCTATTTACTTGTGTGTGTGTGTAGATGTATGACAGAGGGTGTTTCTAGGGGAGAACACATGGTAGATATGTAGAGATAGGTATAAGAGGGAGGGATGGGGTGTTAAGGCACTTAGAATACATAATCCATAGCAAAAATGTGGTATTAGACTGAAGTTATTTCATAGTACAGTGTATAAAGACATTAATAGGGGCGATAGGATACTAGGGTCATGGTAAAGATGAATTCACAGGACACAGAATAGGAAAACCAAAGATATTTATTTTTGTGCAATAAAATGTGATATATGCTTTATTCTTTTCCAGTTTCCAATTCCTTCTCCCATGATGAGTATCCATGATGAAAGGGCAAATGAGTAGGAGTGTACTGGAGAGGGAGGAGATGAGTATTGGAGCCTTCTAAAATATTTGGACAATAGCAAAAAATATTATTAAACTGAAATGAACATAGTGAGTGAGGAGATGAGATATTAGAATTACTGTCAAAGATGAGTGTAGAGAACATTTACCCCATATCCAATAAGGGGTAAGTACCCAAAATATGTAAAGAACTTATACAACTGGGGATCCCTGGATGGCTCAGTAGTTTGGCACCTGCCTTCAGCCCAGGGCGTGATCCTGAAGACCCAGGATCAAGTTCCGCATCAGGCTCCCTGCATGGAGCCTGCTTCTCCCTCTGCCTGTGTCTCTGCCAATCTCTCTCTCTGTATGTGTCTCTCATGAATAAATAAATAAAATCTTTTAAAAAAAAGAACTTAGACAACTTAACACCAAAACCCCCAAAAAATTTCAACTAAAAATAGGCATTTTTCCAAATAACACATACAGATAGCCAACAAATACATGAAAAGACGCACAACATCAATAATCATCAGAGAAATACAAATTACCTTATGCCTGTCAGATGGCTAAAATCAAAAACATAAGAAATAACAAGTATTGTTGAGGATGTAGAGAAAATGAAATCTGGGCAGCCCAGGTGGCTCAGCCCTTTAGCGCCGCCTTCGGGCCAGGGTGTGATCCTGGAGACCTGGAGCGAGTCCCGGGTTGGGCTCCCTGCATGGAGCCTGCTTTGCCCTCTGCCTGTGTCTCTGCCTCTCTGCCTCTCTCTCTCTCTCTCAATCTCTCTGTATCTCATGAATAAATAAATAACATATTTTTTAAGAAAAGAAAGAAAAGAAAATGAAACCCTCATGCACCATTGTTAGGAATGCAATTTGATGCAACCACTGTGAAAACAGTATAGAGGTTCCTCAAAAAATTAAAAATAGTATTATCATATAATCCAGTAACTCCATTATTAGGGATTTACCCAAAGAAAATGAAAACACTAATTCAAAAAGATATTTGCACTCCCGTATTTATTGCAGTATTATTTACAATAGCCAAGATATGGAAGCAACCCACGTGTCCATCGACAGATAAGTGGATAAAGAAGAAAAGGAAGTGTACTATGTGTATATATGAAATGTATTATTAGTCAACCATAAAAAAACAATGAAATCTTGCCATTTGCAACAAAAGAGTTGGACCTATGGGGTATAACAATAAATTAAATAAGTCAGTCAGAGAAAAACAAATGCTATATACTTTCACTCATATGTGGAATTTAAGAAACAAAACAAATGAACAAAGAAAAGAGAGACAAACAAAAAATAAAAAACAGACTTTTAAATACAGAGAACAAACTAGTGACTCCCAGAGGAGAGGTGGGTAGAGGGATAGGTGAAAAAAGATAAAGAGGATTAAGATTAAGGATTACTTATCTTAGAGTGCCAGGCTGGCTCAGTTGATGAAGTGTCTGCCTTTGGCTCAGGTAATGATCTTGGGGTCCTAGGATCAAGCCTTGAGTTGGGTTCCCCCTGAGCAGGAAGTGTACTTCTCCCTTTCCCTCTGCCCCTACCACCCCCACTCCTTGCTTGTGCTCTCTCTTTCAAATAAATAAATATATAAATAAATAAATAAATAAATAAATAAATAAATAAATAATTTTAAAGAAGAGTACAGTTATCTTGATGAGCACTAAGAAATGTATAGAATTGTTGAATCATAGTATTGTACACCTAAAACTAATATAACACTGTATGTTAATTATACTTGAAAATACATACATACATGCATACCAAGTTTGAGAACTAGTGACATGCATCCTCCCACATAACCTGCATCAACCAATTGGATAGATAAGAAATATGTATGGAAAATACACAAGAATTATGGAAAAATATGAATTTAAAATATATAAAAAGAACTTCTCATTTTTCTGGGATGCTTGGGTCACCAATGATAAAGCACAAAGTCTCCATAGATCTAATAAGATTCAGTCAGGGGCACCTGGGTGGCTCTGTGGTTGAGCATCTGCCTTTGGCTCAGGTCATGATCCCGGGGTCCTAGGGTGGAGTCCCACATCAGGCTCCCCACAGGGAGCCTGCTCTCCCTCTGCCTATGTCTCAGCCTCTCTCTCTGTGTCTTTCATGAATAGATAAATAAAATATTTTTTAAAGTAAGGTTCAGTCATGCAGTGACTGTCATATACAAAGGACCCCAGCATACTCCCTCAGTCCCATTTAAGACATGAAAAAAAAGCAATTTCCAAATGTTAAGCAAGGAAAAGGATGAAAGCCACGACAACTACAAAAATGATGTGGTGAGAACCTTAGAATTTGCAGGTCTACATGTTTAGTTTTTTGTTTGTTTTTAAAATGTTTTGTTTATTTGAGGGGTGGGGGAAAGAGAGAGCATGAGGGGGAAGGGACAGAGGGAGATGGAGAGGAAGAAACAGGCTCCCCACTGAGCAGAGAGCCCAACTCAGGGCTCAGCCTTGGGATCGAGATCATGACTTGAGCCAAAGGCAGACACTTAATGGATTGAGCCACCCAGGCACTCCTAGGTGTTTAGTTTTGCTGCATTCCAACCTACACTTCAAATGGATGGCAGAGGTACTGCGATTAGATTGTTTTACTGAAGAGCCTCCACATGGCCCTTTTGATGTCCCTGTTCCTCAGGCTGTAGATGAAAGGGTTCAGCATGGGGGTGACCACAGTATACACCACTGAGGCCACTGCATCCTTCCTGGGAGAAAGTGAGACAGCTGAACTAAGGTACACCCCAAGGCCTGTTCCATAAAATAAGCAAACAACTGACAGGTGGGAGCCACAGGTAGAGAAGGCTTTGTATCTCCCACCTGTGGATGGGACTCTCAGAATGGAGGAAACAATTTTATAGTAGGAGAAAAAGATCCCTGAAATAGGAAGAAAGCCAGAGATGGCACCAACAAAATACATGACTATGTTATTGATAAAAGTGTCAGAACAGGCAAGGTTGAGGAGTTGAGAAGGATCACAGAAGAAATGAGAAATTTCCACATCCTTGAAGTAAGTAAGTTGTAACACAACTGAATTGTGCATCTGGGAGACCAACAGGCTGATTAAAAATGACGCCAAAACCAATAAGCCACAGAGGCGGGGGTTCATGATGATCAAGTAGTGCAGGGGGTGACAGATGGCCACAAACCGGTCATACGCCATCACAGCCAGGAGGAGACTATCCAAACATCCAAAAAGCATAAAAAAAGACATTTGAGTCAGGCAACCCACATAGGAGATGACTCTGCTCTGAGTTTGGATGTCCATGATCATCTTGGGGACTGTGGTAGAGGTGAAACTGATGTCAGCCAAGGACAGGTTGGAGAGGAAGAAGTACATGGGGGTGTGGAGGTGGGAGTCAGAGCTGACGGCCAGGATGATGAGCAGGTTCCCAAGCACGGTGACCAGGTACATGGACAGGAACAGCCCAAAGAGGAGGGGCTGCAGTTCTGGATCATCTGAGAGGCCCATGAGGAAGAACTCTGATACACTTGTTAGATTTTGTGGTTCAATGTAGCTTGGACACCTTTTAAAAAAGAAAAGAGGGTTGGAAAAGTGAAACAAGTAAATGAGCATCCAGCACTGTGTCCATATTGTGTATTCAAGCAATTAACAAGTAAAATATTCACACTTGGAGCCATACGTTCCAGTACCTTTAGCAATAGTTCTGTGTCTCAAACCCAATTTTCTTGAACTGTTTCCTCATTGGTTTCTGTGTTATTCACCTCTCTATACACATACTTTAAAGACACAGAACTGAAGAATGTTAGAGGAGCAAGAACACTTAGAGCTAAGTGATAAATCCATGATCACCATAAAATAGTCTTTTAAGAAACATGCCAAATAAATATTCTTTTCGGGATCCCTGGGTGGCGCAGCGGTTTGGCGCCTGCCTTTGGCCCAGGGCGCGGTCCTGGAGACCCGGGATCGAATCCCACATCAGGCTCCCGGTGCATGGAGCCTGCTTCTCCCTCTCCTGTGTCTCTGCCTCTCTCTCTGTCTCAATCTGTGACTATCATTAAAAAAAAAAAAAAAAGAAATATTCTTTTCCCTTTAGGTAAAAAAAAAAAAAATTAGTCTAATTGTAGGACACTTAGAAGCAGCCTGATTTTATTCAAATAAATGCAAGAAATTCCCTTTAGAATATTGATAAACTATGTAATTGCTAGGACTACATCATTGACATTCTAAATTAAAACCGAATGTTTATCATCAGAAAGCTTTTTTTAATGGTTAATTATCTTTATGAGTTTTCATCATTCTCCGGTTTTCTGACATCTCTCCTCTGTAGAAATACATGCTCATTCAAATATGTGGGTTGTCTTTTTAAAGTTTTTTCAAATATAGGGGCAGCCCCGGTGGCTCAGCGGTTTAGCGCCGCCTTCAACCCGAGGCTTGATCCTGGAGACCCGGGATCGGGATCGGGTCCCACATCGGACTCCCTGCAGGGAGCCTGCTTCTCCCTCTGCCTGTGTCTCTGCCTCTCTGTGTGTCTCATGAATTAATAAAATCTTTAAAAAAAAAAAAAGTTTTTTCAAATATAATTGTTAACTGTGGCCTGATAGACTTCAAATTTTGTAAATACGTTTTGGTTAAATGCACAAAATCATGCAGCATCGGTGACACCATAGATGGCATTTGTGCACAATGCAGCTCTGGGTCATTAAACAATAATTAACTTAAAAAATACTTTTTTTCTGGGAACCCTGGGTGGCGCAGCGGTTTGGCGCCTGCCTTTGGCCCAGGGCGCCGTCCTGGAGACCAGGGATCGAATCCCACGTCGGGCCCCGGTGCATGGAGTCTGCTTCTCCCTCTGCCTGGGTCTCTGCCTCTCTCTCTTTCTCTCTCTCTCTCTCTCTGTGTGTGTGTGTGTGACTATCATAAATAAAAAAAATTTAAAAAAAATACTTTTTTCCTATCTCTCATCTTATACAGGATTAAATACCAACCCTACACAATATCAGGGAAATTGGCACTGGTGTTGACACTGCTCTTTGGGGGTTTGTTTTGTTTTGTTTTGGTCTCTATTTTGAAGTGGTTTGGTATTGCTGAAAGTGCTTACATGTATTTCTAATCCTAAATATTTGGAATTTCTGGGTCCACATGAAATCCAACTCTCTTGGGACGCCTGGGTGGCTCAGCAGTTCCGCATCTGCCTTCAGCTCAGGGCATGATCCTGGAGTCCTGGGATCGAGTCCCACATCAGGCTCCCTGCATGGAGCCTGCTTCTCCCTCCTCCTATGTCTCTGCCTCTCTTTCTCTGTGTCTCTCATGAATAAATAAATAAAATCCTAAAAAAAAAAAAGAAAAGAAATCTAACTCTCTTATTTATAATCAAGGAATTTAGGATCATATAAAGCCCCCCAAACCAGGTCTGAAATCTAGCCTTCTTATGCTTCCTTAACTTTAATGTTTACTGGAACAAAAATTCTCCTTAATTAATTCCTTTTAAAATTAATTCCCCTTAATAGTCTGGGGTTTTTGTTTGTTTGTTTGTCTTTTTTTGTTTGTTCATTTCTTTAGTTTCTTAAGTTCCACATATGAGTGAAATCATATGGTGTTTGTCTTTCTTTGACTTCTTTTGCCTAGCATAATACCCTCTAGGTCCATCCATGTTGTTGAAAATAAATAAATAAATAAATAAATAAATAAATACATAAATAATAAAATCAATTCTCCTTATATACAATTTTTTTAAGATTTTATTTTTAAGCAATCTCCACACCCAACTGAATCCACAACCCCAAGATCAAGAGTCCCATGCTCCACCGACTGAACCAGCAAAGGATTCCTAAATACAATTATTTTTAAATCAATTCCCTGAAGACAACTCTGCTATTCATTTCTCCTGATAGGTCACACTATGATTTAGTTTAGAAAAAAATGCAAAAGGGAAAAGTACAAAGACTAACATAACAAGTACAAGGGGAGTTTCCACATTGGTAAAATGGAGCTAATGATTGAACTTACCTTATTGGGTTGTTTGAAGAAATTAAACATAAAGAAACATAAAGTGGTCAGCCCCGTAGTTCTCAACCCTCGTTGATTATTATACTTACCAATAATACTGCAAAATGTACTAATTTCCTGTCCACTGCCTAGAGCTAATTAAATACTAATCTCTACATGCATTATTTTTAGTGGTACTAATGTACAGCCAGGGTCAAGAACAATGCCTTAAAATATTGCCAGGCACTTAGAATATGTACAAAGAGTATTGCCTATTATTGCTATAATGAATAGCTAATAGCTGTATATTTTTTAAAGATTTAATTTATTGGGGGGAGGGGAAAAAAAATAAAGATTTAATTTATTTATTCATGAGAGACACAGAGAGAGAGAGGCAGAGATATAGGCAGAGAGAGAAGCAGGATCCATGCAGGGAGCTCGATGTGGGACTCGATCCCAGGACTCCAGGATCACACCCTGGGCTGAAGGCAGGTGTTCAACCACTGAGCCACCCAGGCGTCCCACCCAATAGCTAAATTAAAAATATAGCCATTTACTAATGTTTTCTTCCAAACTCATATTTTATAGAGATCTGAAATATCACTGAGAAAATGTTAGCTTTCTTTAAATCCCTGCATGATCTTATTGCCCTGCACACTTGTTCCCCAAAGCAACCACAATTATTAATTAGGTGAGTATATTTTCTTTCAGTGTTTCCATAACATTATTATTTATTTATAATCTACAAAACCTTACAAAAGGTTTTCTTAAAGATTTACCTAAATAGCATATTACTACACATAATGCATCTAAAGTGTTCTTGTTTACTACAACACTGCGTTTAAATCTAGATATAACACTTTTCGTGATATATAGTATTAACTGAGGAATTAACTTCATTTTGTTTATCAATTCCTTATTTCAACAACCCTATGAAAATCCTTTTACCTTTCTGCATATCATGCAAATGAGAATTTCTATATGACATCTGCATGGAGGATGATTGTTAATACCAACCTTTCATCACAAGGTTGTTTGTGTTGTAAAAATCAGTGCAAGTTCAATTTCACCATTTATTTCTTACATCTGTTTTCCCAGTAGAAAAATTAGTTGCTATCAGCTATATGCTATTATTAAAGTATAGAATCAGAAATATTTCTCAGGTATCTAATAATCATCATTCTGTGATACCTTCACATAAAAATTCATATTTTACATAGGGGATATTTCCATATCTCAGATTTTCAAACTGGGCTGTAAAGTGCATTACTACTCATAGGAGATCCTATAATTCACCATATTACTGCCATAAGTGTTCCTGAAAACCAGTAGTCCAACGCCCTAATTCACAGAATACATGTAAATCCCTCAACTTGTCTGTGTTGGTATCCCTTCTCTGGAAACTGAAAGGTTAACAGCCATCTCCAGAGATGTGTGGCATCTAAAGGAAGTGGAACTGGGGATCCCTGGGTGGCGCAGCGGTTTGGCGCCTGCCTTTGGCCCAGGGCGCGATCCTGGAGACCCGGGATCGAGTCCCACGTCAGGCTCCCGGTGCATGGAGCCTGCTTCTCCCTCTGCCTGTGTCTCTGCCTCTCTCTCTCTCTCTGTGACTATCATAAATAAATAATAAAAATTTAAAAAAATAAAAAAAAATAAAGGAAGTGGAACTTAATAAATATCTAGTCATTGTTTTGTAACCAGAATTTGAATCATTATTGTAATTGTGGATTTATGGATGAAATGCAATCCTAAGAAAGCTTTAATAACCTTTCATTGGATTGTATGGGAGAGAATCTGAAGGCTCTCTCGTCTCAGGGCTCTAGAAATCCTAAAATATATCTAAAACCACACAGTAAAATTTATCTTCTCCTTCTCATTTTTCATACTTACAAAAATCACTTTGATAGTTTTCAATAACTGAATGTTGTAGATGCTATTAAATAGAAAATAATAGAGGAGAAAGGAGTGCCTGGTGGCTTAGTTGCTTGTGTCAAATTCTTGATCCCAGGCTCAGGTCTTGGTCTTAGAGTTGTGAGTTCAAGCCTTATGTTGGGCAACACATTGGGTGTGGAGCCTACTTGAAAAAATAGATCCTATTGAATGACATAGATACAAACAAGTGCTATTATATCTTATTTCTTGTTCTATGAGACATCCCTAAAATGGATGAAGGCATGGGCAGGAAAGCACCAGTGTGTGTAAGCCATATTAACTATTCTTTGTTCTTGTGACTCAAAGAAGGGTCTATTCGACATTTCACATATTTGGAAATTTTATTGTTATTGTTGCCTACTCTGTGCCAAAGATGATATATGCTCTGAGGAATCAGAAATGAATGTGATTCAGTCATTTCCTTCCAAGCACCCAGTATTTAATTTGTACACGGATAAAAATTAAATTTTTGTCAGATATCCATTGAAAACCAAATGATCAGATCACAGGACACTTTGGTTGAAAGGTATAAAGATTGGTATTAACAATATTAATCAATATCATAAATAATAATACCTAATTTTTTGCCTTTACCGTATGCATCCATCACATATTTAACCACATTGGTAGTATTCATATCTATTTAGTCCTTACTCAGTGGAGTGGTTGGTATCAACCAGGGATCAATTCAGATGATAATTCTGAGGCTCAGATATACTAAAAACTTGCTCCAGGTCACTAGATAGTAAGTAGAGAAGATAGGACTTAAAATTATATTGCGGATCTGAGGCACATGCAGTTAACTTCTTTACTCTTAAAATTCAGAAATTTTAAGACAGAGATCCATAGATCTTAAGCAATAGCACATATATTGTACATGTTTTAATATTTTCTAGTTTCCTGAGTGTGGATGGAACCTGAGACATTGACATTGTGTCTCCATTTGAAATGGAGGAACTTATAAGAATGGAGAAGGAAGTAGACATCTGAGGCAAAATGCAGGAGCAGAGGCATGCAAGAGAAATCTACTATAAACTGTCATGAGCCAGCTCTTTCTATGATCTCTGCCAGCCAATCTTCAGCCGTCCTTCTTATAGTTGAGGCACCAATGGCTCTTTACTCTGGTTTACTAGTAACCTCCAAAGAGAAGAGCACAGTGAGTGGAGAATGACCAGAGAAGTGGAATGGGTGTATGGGTGGAATGACCAGAGAAGTGAAATGGTTGGTTGCATTGGCAAGAGGAGAATACTGGCCAGGTGCTCTGTGTCTGGAGTCAGACTGTTTGATTCAAACCTGGTTTCATCCCATTCCATCCCATGACCTGGGACAAGTTACACTAACAGGCTATAATCCTCTCCCCATCCGTAAAAGAACAATAATGTGTACATATACATTTTAGAGGTGACTAGGCAGGAGAAAAGAAACAGTCTACATAAAGCACTTATTTCAGAGCCTGACACTTGAGAATCCTTAATAAAGGTTCATGGTATCATGTATATGGTCATCTAGCATCATTCCCCTGCTCCTCTTCATCATCACTTTCATGACCATTTTGGAATGCTTATGGGAAAGCTTAGAGGGACTTATTTCCTGCTCTGGTGAGGGAGGTTCCTACAGAAGCTAAAGCCAATGAGGGAGGAAAGCAGAACTCTGAATGACAATTCTCAGATTCCCACCAGAACCAAGAATATAAACATCACAGGCCTCAGAGCTGAAACTGCATATTGGTGCCCTTCCATCTGGCTACTTCAACTGTCGTGCTTATCCTGATGATGAAGAAATAATGCTCCCCCCATTGTTCCTGTATCCTGTATCTCCAACATCACTCACTGGACTGTGCTGCCTCTGTGCTGGGGTATGACAAGGGAATGACGATCCATCATCTTTCTTATGCCTGTGAGTGATGAAGGCTCAGGCTCTGTTCTCAGGATCTGCAGGAAGACAGTTAGGTATGCACCCCGTGATGCATACAATGACTCTGAGAAGAGAAGACACAACATACAGATCCGATTGTGCTGGGACTGGCCAACTGAAAGTTTGCAGGGCACAGGCCGATTATTTACAGTTGTGTGGGCCTGAAAGCTCAATGCACAGAGCTCATAATTACCCAAATTGATCCGGGTTCTCCCAATCTCTGAGGGCTTGTTAATATTAATGGGCCAGGATCATAGGAAAAGTAAATGTCCTTTGTTGGGTCTGAGGTCTTCCACTTCTCAGGAGGAACAGCACTTGTACTCCCTCTGACTTTCAAGTTTCATACATCTTAATTAAAAAAAAACTCAGACTTAATTTTTAAATTAACAGACAAAAGCGTGTGAGTTTATCAGTCATCAAACGCATTCAAATGACTGAACAATTTAGGGAGAATTAGGACTTTCATATCAAGATTCTGGTAGTATCTCCATTCTCTCAGTTAATGTTTTTGGCTCTAAGAACACTTAACACAACCTCTACCCTTTTAACAAATTTGTAAGAGTTTCATCTACTATTGTTGATTTTAGGTACAATACTGTATATCTCTAGAGCTTATTCATCTTGCTTGACTGAAACTCTATGCCCTTTGATTAGGAACTCTCCATTTCCCCCTCCTGCCACCATTCTGTTCTGACTCTATGAATTTGACTATTTTAGATACATAAATGAAATCGTGCAGTATTTATCATTCTGTGCTTGGCTTGTTTCACTTAGCGTAATATCCTTAAGGTTCACCTGTGTTGCTTCAAACGACAGAATTTCATGCTTTCTTCAGGCCAAATAGTATATATAGCATATATACTATTGCATATATATATTATTATATTGAAATATTATATAACATTATATATTGTTATTTATTATATTATATAGTATATAATAGTATACTATTGTATATACATGATTTGCATTTCTTTGATGAATAGTGATATTGAACACGTTTTCATATACTTGTTAGCTATTTGTATATCTCCTTTGGAGAAATGTCTAATAAAATCCTTAACCCGGTTTTTAAATCAACTTGTTGTTTGTTTGTTTACCATTAAGTTGTAGGAGTTCCTTATATATTTTGGAGATGAACCAATGATCAGACATAGGGTTTGTAAATGTTTTCTCCCATTCCATAGGTTGCCTTTTCACTGATAAGGAATCTGAAGAGCACTGATTTGTCACAAGTCTTAAATTGTTCCTGAGATTGGATGGAATTGTGTCTTTAAATCCCATGCCCTTTCTATTATCTGTGATGCCACTCTTCTATCAAGGATATTAGCACCACTCCTCGATAGTTACTGTATAGCAACTGTGGACCTTCCTGGCACATTTCTGTCCAGGCTTTCCTCTCCATGCATAATGTTAATCAATTAGTTGCACTCATTCATATTTTGAAGTTTGAGGAGGAAAAAGAAACTGTCACCTGTGGAGAGAATGTTAAATGAGATATCAAAAGCAATATTACTATATTAGTCAGGATTCTCTAGAGAAACAGACCTAACAGGAAATGTGTATATTTATATAGAGATTTAAGAAATTGGTTCACATGATTATGGAGGCTTGCTAAGTCTAAATTTTGCAGGGTAGGCAGGAAACACAGGAAGAATTGCAATTCAAGTCCAAAGACAGTCTGCTGGTGGGATTTCTGCTTCCTCCAGGAGGTCAGTCTTTGTTCTTAACTGATTGGATAAGGCCCACCTACATTATACAGGATAATCTACTTTATTCAAAGTCCACTGATCTAAATGTTAAACTAAGCCAAAAAATACTTTTGCAGAAACATACAGAATAAAGTTCAATCAAATATCTGGGCACTATGGCTCAGCTAAGTTGACACATAAAATTAACCATCATAATTACCTTGGCCAAGTGCAAGCATTTTTGCCAATAATTTAGGTTTTCAGAAATAGAGACACACCCTATATACTGTTCCAGAGTAGATCAGACCCAAAGTGTTTCATTTCAATTCATAAAAACCAAGAAATCAAAATGATAATTTTGTCATTTTTATTGGGATGTATCTCTTTTCATTGGCCAATATGGCTTTCTCCTCAGTAAAGGAATACCCTTTTCCATTATTGAAGTTCCTGATCAGTAATGATGGTAGATGATTTAACTTAGTGGCCAAAGGTCAAATATATTAAACTATCTATGAGGCAGGTTTTCAGAGAGCCCCAGATTATTGTCTCACAAACTGTAGGCGACATCTCTAAAGGAAGTGTCCTTTACTATGTCTTATATAGTGGACACAGAGCAGAGCCCAAAGACAGATATGCCAAGACAAGACACAGGGAGGGATGGTTCTAAAATGAAGCCCTAAAGATATTTTTACTAGTGAAAGGAAATAGTTTTGCTGAGGTAAAGTATAAAAAGGTGAATTTTGATTTACCCCAAAGATACAGATGCAGTGAAACGCTGGAACACCTGCACCCCGATGTTTCTAGCAGCAATGTCCACAAGAGCCAAACTGTGGAAGGAGCCTCGGTGTCCATCGAAAGATGAATGGATGAAGAAGATGTGGTCTATGTATACAATGGAATATTCCTCAGCCATTAGAAACGACAAATATCCACCATTTGCTTCGGCATGGATGGACCTGGAGGGTATTATGCTGAGTGAAATATGTCAATCAGAAAAGGACAAACATTATATGATCTCATTCATTTGGGGAATATAAAAATTAGTGGAAGGGAATAAAGGGAAAGGAGAGAAAATGAGTGAAAATATCAGTGAGGGTGACAAAACATGAGAGACACCTAATAATTCTGGGGAAAAAAACAAGGGGTAGTGTAAGGAGAGGTGGGCGGGGGGTTGGGGTGACTGGGTGATGGGCACTGAGGGGGGGCATTTGGCAGGATGAGCCCTGGGTGTTATGCTATATGTTGGCAAATTGAACTCCAATAAAAAAAAAATTTTTTTAAAGGTGAGTTTGGAGCAAGGTGACAGCATCTTATTAACCAGGACAAATGACTGGTTGTATGGCATGGAAGGAGAATATATGTAAACAAATATCAGGAATTTTAGGAAAAGTCACATTGCCTATTACTAGTGTTAACTTTTTTATATCATCCTTTGATGAGCTCAAATCATTTTAAGAACTTCAGCATCTGCTCATGAGCAGTTAAAGACCCAAACATACTGTTATCTTTGAACAAAACATGTAATTAGATCAGTAGTTCCCAACCTTGCTTATGCATGAGTACCAAGTGGGATAATTTTTAAGCCCCCATGCTAAGGCTATACTTCAGTCCAATTAAATCATAATCTGTGGTGAGAAGCAGTTACCAATATTTTTAGTGTCCTAGGTGACTCCAATTTGAAGCCAAATCTGAAGACCAGTTACATGCATCCTTACCTATAACATGTGTAAACAGATGTAAAGAACACAAAAATTGTGTGAATGATAGACATGAATTTTTGTAAAGTTTTGAGAATTTTTTTACAGTTTTACAATTGGATTGTAATTATTAAAAACAACAACAACAACAACAAAAAAGGGTGGGTATTGCTCCAGAATGTCTGGGTCATAGATGAGGAATAAAGAAAGCTCTATAGCTATAATATGATTCAATCATGCAGTGATTGTAATGTAGATAGGATGCCTCCCTCAATCACAACTCCCTCAATCCCATTTAAAATGTATCAAAAAATCAATATTCAGATATGAAGGATTCAATCCCTCAATCCCATTTAAAATGTATCAAAATCCCATTTAAACTCCCTCAATCCCATTTAAAATGTATCAAAATAATCAATATTCAGATATGAAGGATTGAAAGGCACAAGAATCACAAACATTATGGGACCAATTAGGCAGAATTTCCAGTTCCAAGTGTTTGGATTTACTGACTTTTCCAATTCACACAGTGAATAAAAGGGGACAGGTATTGAGATTAGGCTGTTCTGAGGTACCTCTGCATGGCTCTCTTGGTTGCTTTGTTCCTCAGACTATAAAGGAAGGGATTAAGCATGTGGGTGACCACGGTATACACTGCAGAGATCACCTCACCTTTCTTGGCAGAATGTGGGATAGCCAACCTGAGGTACACTCCAAGACCTGTTCCAAAAAACAAGCAAACAACTGACAGGCAAGAGCCACAAGTAGGAAAAGGTTCGTACTCCCCACCTATGGATGTGACTCTCAGGATGGAGGAAATAATTTGAGCATAAGAGAAAAGGATTCTTGAGAGTAGAACACCACCAAAAATGGCACCAATAAAATAAAATTGGCAGGGATTTCCAAGGAGGCAAGGTCGAGTTGCTGAGAAGGGCCATGAAACAAATGAGGTATTTCTGCATCTATGAAGAAGGTAAGCTGTGACATCATCAAACTGTGCAGCTAGGAGTCCAAAATACTGATGGGGAAAAAAGACACCAAAACCAGCCCGACACAGAGGTGGAGATTCATGATCACCAGGTAGTGCAAGGGGTGACAGGTGGCTACAAACTGGTCATAGGCCTTTGCAGTCTCTAGATTGTCCAAACATCCAAAGAGAATAAAAATAGACATCTGAGCCCACACAGGAGATGATTCTGTGAGTTTGGATGTCCAACATCATCTTCGGGACAGTGGTGGATATGAAACAGATGTCAACCAAGGACAGATTGTAGAAGTATATGGGGGTGTACAGATGGGAGTCAGAGCTGACAGCCAGGATGATTAGCAGGTTCCCGAGCATGGTGACCAGGTACATGGATAGGAACAGCCCAAGGTGGAGGGACTGCAGTTCTGAATCATCTCGAAGCCCAGGAGGAGGGATTCTGAGACAAGTGTTAGATTTTTTAATCCCATGAGGCTAAGACACCTCCTAGGAAAGAAGAGTATCTTGGAATAAATAAAACAAGTAAACAGGCAGTGGGCACTGTTCCATTGTCCCGCCCCCCTTTTTATTTCTTCATTATGACTCATTTTTTTAATCAGGCTAAAAATTTCCAATATTGTTTCTGTTTTACCACCTTAACTACAATATTTTACCAAATCTTCGTTTTTAAGTTTTTTCCTTTTTCACTTTCATATTTCTACAATTATATGTCTTAGATATATATTTCACTTCTGGACTCCCGTCAATGTATTCAATTTAATTTTGATAGATATATGAGATATGGATATTTGTTATTTGTTTTTTTCTGTCTCATTTTGTTTTACAATGGTGCAAGTTAGTACCTTCTAACACACGACCAAAATACACCCAGAACCAAGTGGAACACTGTGTTGGTTCATTCTGTGAGATTATATTCTCTTTTCCTTCCCATTCTGCCCTTCTCTTTTATCTTGCTTATGTTTCTGTGGTCAATGTTGGGTCTTTATATCAGTATTGCTGGTTTATATAAATTTGGGATTGAGCATCCTCTAACATACAGAACAAAATACACTCAGAACCAAGAGGATCATCCTCTAGGACCCCTCAGGGAGACTACATTCTCTCTACACTATCACTTCCTCACCACCACCATCCCCCCTTTTTTCTCTTTTCTTTTTTTTCTTCTTTGCTTTTGGTTTTGGTTTTTTATTTTTACTACTTTGTTTTAAAATTTGTTTTTCACTTTAGTGGTCCCTTATTTTATTCTATTATTTTCCTTTATTTTCTGGTCTCTGATCTCTTCGGAATCATCTAGGGTGTATTTTACTTATCGTGGTTGATTTTTGTTAATAAATTAATTTTTTATTGGTGTTCAATTTACCAACATACAGAATAACACCCAGTGCTCATCCCGTCAAGTGCCCCCCTCAGTGCCCCTCACCCAGTCACCCCCACCCCCCGCCCTCCTCCCCTTCCACCACCCCTAGTTCATTTCCCAGAGTTAGGAGTCTTTATGTTCTGTCTCCCTTCCTGATATTTCCCACACATTTCTTCTCCCTTCCCTTATATTCCCTTTCACTATTATTTATATTCCCCAAATGAATGAGAACATACACTGTTTGTCCTTCCCGATTGACTTACTTCACTCAGCATAATACCCTCCAGTTCCATCCACGTTGAAGCAAATGGTGGGTATTTGTCATTTCTAATGGCTGAGGAATATTCCATTGTATATATAAACCACATCTTCTTTATCCATTCATCTTTCGATGGACACCGAGGCTCCTTCCACAGTTTGGCTATTGCTGACATTGCTGCTAGAAACATCGGGGTGCAGGTGTCCCGGCGTTTCATTGCATCTGTATCTTTGGGGTAAATCCCCAACAGTGCAATTGCTGGGTCATAGGGCAGGTCTATTTTTAACTCTTTGAGGAACCTCCACACAGTTTTCCAGAGTGGCTGCACCAGTTCACATTCCCACCAACAGTGTAAGAGGGTTCCCTTTTCTCCGCATCCTCTCCAACATTTGTGGTTTCCTGCCTTGTTAATTTTCCACATTCTCACTGGTGTGAGGTGGTATCTCATTGTAGTTTTGATTTGTATTTCCCTGATGGCAAGTGATGCAGAGCATTTTTTCATGTGCATGTTGGCCATGGCCATGTCTTCCTCTGTGAGATTTCTCTTCATGTCTTTTGCCCATTTCATGATTGGATTGTTTGTTTCTTAGGTGTTGAGTTTAAGAAGTTCTTTATAGATCTTGGAAACTAGCCCTTTATCTGATACGTCATTTGCAAATATCTTCTCCCATTCTGTAGGTTGTCTTTTAGTTTTGTTGACTGTATCCTTTGTTGTGCAAAAGCTTCTTATCTTGATTGAGGAAGACACAAAGAGATGGAAAAATATTCCATGGTTGATATTTTTGACTCAGCTCACTCATACAGCCACTCTGCACTGGACAAAATGACTAGAAGGAAGAATGCACCACAAAAGAAAGAACTGGAAGCAATACTCTCTGCCACAGAGTTAAAGAATTTGGATTTAAATACGATGTCAGAAATTCAATTCATAAGTACAATTATAAAATTACATACGGCTCTGGAAAAAAGCGTAAAGGACTCTAGAGACTTTGTCACTGCAGAATTGAGATCTAATGAGGCCGAAATTAAAAATAGTTTAACTAAAATGCAATCCAAATTGGATACTCTAACTACTAGGGTTAATGAGGTGGAAGAGAGAGTGAGTGACTTAGAAGATAAGTTGATGGAAAGGAAGGAAGCTAAGGAAAAAACAGAAAAACAAGAGCCCACAAGGAAAGGCTTAAAATTTTTTAAAAAGATTTTATTTATTCATGATAGACATAGACATAGAGAGAGAGAGAGAGAGAGAGAGAGAGGTGCAGAGACACAGGCAGAGGGAGAAGCCGGATCCATGCCGGGAGCCTGACATGGGACTCGATCCTGGGACCCCAGGATCCCGCCCTGGGTCAAAGGCAGGCGCCAAACCGCTGAGCCACCCAGGGATCCCAAGGCTTAAAAAATTTTAAATGTGAACATTCAGTAATATTTTCTTCAGAACTTGTAATTTATACAGATTTGAAATATTACCAATAAAATTTCTTTTTCTGTTGCTTACTCCTTCATGATCTCATTTCCCTGCATACATATCCCACAAAGGCAACCTCTGTTATGAATTTGACAGAGTATTTTCCTGCCGATGTTTCCATGGTGTTAGGATTGATTTTGTATCCATAAACAGTCTTCCCGAAAACATAGCCGAAAAGGACCATACTAGATATGTCCCTGGAATGTTCTCATTAAAACTTTAAGCCTTTCTGTGAAGTACATATATCTAGATCAAATACTTTAGTGATGCATAGTAGTGCCAGAGGAATAGTTCATTTATTTTCCAATTCCTTATTATGACAATTCTAATTATTGAAATGGGGGACTTGAGTTCTTTAGTCACTTGAATCAGATTTACTTTTGTAAGTGATACTTTTCTGTTACCTGGATAGATTCTGTACCCACTATATTCTAGCCTGTAATTTGTATCAACTTACCATCTGCTGTCATTAAAAAAAGTGTTCATAATGCCAAAAAATTGTTTTACTTCTCCATATCACACAACTGAGAATATCTATAAAATATATATATGGGGGATCCCTGGGTGGCTCGGAGGTTTGGCGCCTGCCTTTGGCCCAGGGCGCGATCCTGGAGTCCCGGGATCAAGTCCCACGTCGGGCTCCCAGCATGGAGCCTGCTTCTCCCTCCTCCTGTGTCTCTGCCTCTCTCTCTCTCTGTCTATCATAAATAAATAAATAAATCTTTAAAAAATATATATGTATTGTATATGTTTGAAGTATAATTGTTTGCATTGTACAAATCAGTGCACACTTTACTATTAGTTGCTCAGGTTTTTACTGATATATATATATCAACTGTATATATATATACATGTCGACCTCAGGACCCCAGGATCATGACCTAAGTGGAAGGCAGATGCTCAAACACTGAGCCACTTAGGTGCCCCCTAAGGGGCTATTTAATGTTTAACAGATTTTTTTGTTGCCTACTCTGTACCAAAGATTGCATAGGCTCTGAGAAATCAGAAATGAGTGAGATTCAGTATTCCCCTCCACTCAGTATCTATATGTGTAAGGACAAAATGTCCCATCAGAGATTCAGGGAAATCCGTACCTTCAGAGCATGGGGTATTTTAATCAAATAGTATGAAACCAGATTATTAATAATATCTGAAATCCATTTTGCCCTTTCTATACATATTCATCACATATATAGTTTCCACTATACTGTTTAATCCTTGCAACCAGAATGAACAAGAGGACAGTTTAAGGACCAAAGACAAGAGAGAGATCTGCCCTAAACTATCATCAGCTGATGCTTCTATGATCCCTACCTTGATATCACCTGTCCATCCGACAGTCTATTACTATAGTTTAGCCCATGCAAGTGGTGCCCATTACTCCCCGCTGGTCTACTGGAAAGCTCCAAAGGGAAAAGTACAGTGAACAGAGGGACGACTCCTGAAGTGACCTGGCAGGTAAAATGACAGACTGGGTTGGTAGGAGACAATAATGGCTAGGTGTCCTGTGTCTGGAGTCTGGATGTGAGGATTCAAATCTGAATTCATACTCACTTTACCCTATAGCTTAATACAAGTTATATTTAAATGCTGTGCTCCCTCGTTCATCTGTAAAATGACGATAAAGTGCATTCCTCTTCCTTGGGAGGTTGTTATGCAGATGAAATGAAACAAGCTACACAGAACACTTAGCTCAGCCTGCCATGTAGGAAGCCAATGAAGGTTAATGATATCATGCTTAATTGTCTTCATCCTCATCACTCCATAGAGCATTCAGGGGACAGGTCAGAGAGACTAGTTTCCTGCCATTGTGGAACTAGAACCAGTGTGGGAGGAAAGCAGACATCTGAATGAAAGTTCTTGGACTCTCTCTAGAACCAAGAACATAAACTTTGTAGCGCTTGGAGCGAAAACTTTGCATGTTGGTTCCCTACCATCTGCCCAACCCAAATGCCCTGCTTGTCCTGACAATAATGAAACAACGCTCCCCTAGTCCCTCCTCCATCCACTGTCTCCCATGGCTCTCCCTGGCTGCACCGTGACTTTGCTGATGCTGACCAAGGAGTAAGTGTGCTGCCTGTCACCTGCCTGATGAGCCATAATGGCTGAGGCTCTGTCCTCAGGACTGGCAGACAGACTCAGGCCTCCTGATGGAGAGTACTACTCTGGGAGGAGACATTGGTATGAAGCCCACTAGACAGAGACTGGCAATCTGAAAGGCTGGAGACACAGGCTGATTATGGTACTGTAGCCTTGAGAGCCGGATGTAGAAGTGTCCAAGACTGTGAAATTTTCACAGTCTTGGAGAACCATCAGAGGAAAAAGTGTCCTTGGTCCAGCTCAACGACTTGAGTCGTTGAGCCCACCTCTTCCCAGAGGGAAGTTCATTTAGACCCCTCTAGGCACATACCCACAAGGAAGGCTCTTTCTGTAAAGATTATTTCCACTTTAAAAACTCTATTGCGAGACTCCTAACTCTGGGAAATGAACAAGGGGTGGTAGAAAGGGAGGTGGGAGGGGGTGGGGGGTGACTGGGTGACGGGCACTGAGGGGGGCACTTGATGAGATGAGCACTGGGTGTTATTCTATATGTTGGCAAATTGAACACCAATAAAAAATTAAAAAATAAAAAAACCTTCTATTGCAATTTTGATTTATTGAAATAGCATTGATGATGAAATAATATCAGGAATATTGGCATCCTAATTAACATTTCCCATGTTAGAACTGGAATATCTCCATATTTGTACATTTATTTGTCTTGTCTGCAAGGACAGCTTCAAACTTTTCTTAACATAAGTCCATCTAGGGACACCTGGGTGGCTCAGTAGTTGAGCATCTCCCTCTGGCCCAGGGCCTGATCCTGGAGTTCCTGGATCGAGTCCCACATCAGGTTCCCTGCATGGAGCCTGGTTTTTTTTGTTTTTGTTTTTTAAATTTATGATAGTCACAGAGAGAGAGGCAGAGACACAGGCAGAGGAAGAAGCAGGCTCCATGCACCGGGAGCCCGACGTGGGATTCGATCCCGGGTCTCCAGGATGGCGCCCTGGGCCAAAGGCAGGCGCCAAACCACTGCGCCACCCAGGGATCCCCATGGAGCCTGCTTTTCCCTCTGCCTATGTCTCTGCCTCTTTATTTTCTGTCTCTCATGAATAATAAATAAGTATCTTTAAAAAGTCCTTCTAATTCCTTATGACTTTACTCCTTGATAACTTTGTTAATTTGGATGACACCATTGGTTTCATCTGTTGCTAATTGATTTCTATTGCCATATTAGAAAAACAATTAGGTGGTATACTTCCATTATCTACCACTCTTCTTTATTGAGAGCTTCTCATTTTTCTTGAGAATTATTTCATATGAAATTACTCGTCATTGTGAAGAGTAAACACACTGCAGTTGTAAAGTGTTTCAAATAGTGCCTGACATAATCACTCAATAAATCTTTTGATCAAGTCAAGCTATCAATATCTATATAATGCTCACAACGTGCCCTATGTTTTCAAAGACAAAGCAATCTTGGTCTTTCATACTTTATTGATGGAGTTTTCTCCTTCCCTGTAATTCCTTCCATAACATAGGGAGCTCATATGATATGCATGGTTGAGAAGATACTTGGTGCTTGCCTAAAAGATGACAAGTGATGGTTACACTAGTATACTGTTCACAGCCCCTATCCAACCCTAGTAGTTCCCCATTCAACCATACCCAATCCTGTCTGTCCTGACTCTTCAGAATTCTTTGGCCCCTGGAGGCAGTAGTGTGTAGTATTAAAAAGCCTGGGTTCTGGACTTAATTCCACCACATAATATGTAACTTAGGGAAATTACTTGAGTTCATTTGTGACTCTATTTCACCATGTGTATTATGTTGATAAGTATCTGCTTCATAAAATTCTTGTGATCAAATAAGTTAACACATGTAAGTTAAAACAGTGAATGACAGAATAAAAGCTCATTATGTTAAATATATATATATATGTTGTTTTTTTTTTTACCTCTTCTCTTTTCATAAAATCAAGCCAGTCCCCTTCTTTTCAAATCAACTCTGAATCAAATCTTCATCTTCTAAACTCTTCTACAGTCTAAAAATTTGGGGCAGTGAAGTGTTTCTGATCCCACAGAAAGGATGTGATCCCTGCCCCCACTCCAGTCACTCTAATAGCACCTCCAATATACATCTGATGGTACTGAATGGCTTTGATTTATGGTCAATGTTGATAATATACCTGCCTTTGACTAAATACAAAATCGTGTTTCTTGTTTGTCTATTTTTAACACCTTAGAGATTTTTAAAAATGTATTAGCCTTAAAATATATTTTATAATTGATGAAAGTAACAGAAAAGCAACTATTAGTAAACTGAATCCAGCACTGTATTAAAGGAATTACACACCATGACTGGAGATGTATTCCAGATGTGCAAAGCAGGTCCATTATCTGAAAATCAGTGTGATCCACCATCTCAAAATGCTATGATCATAACAATTGATGCAGAAAAGGCATTTGACAAAATCCAAAACCTACACTTATGACTTTTTTTTTAACTCTGCAAACTAGGAAAAGGGGAACTTGATGAAAAGCACAAGAAAACTCACTGTTAACATCTTAGCAATAAATAAAAAGGACACAACTTCACACAACCTGGATGGATCTCAAGGGGATTATGCTGAGTGTAAAAAAAAAAAAGGTATCTCCAGGTTACATACTTTATGGCTTAATTTACATAACATTTTTAAAAAAAATTATACAGATGGAGAACATATTGGTAGTTGTTGGGGCTAAGTATGGAGAGGTTTGGGTCTGAATACAAAGTAGCTTAAACGTGTTCTTTTGTGCTGATGAAACAATTCTGTATCTTGATTGTGTAGTAGGTCCATTCATCTACATGTGCTCAAACTGCAAAGAAACACACACACACATATGCATCTCAAACTGGCAAAATCTGAATAAGCTCTTGGATTTCCACTGG
The DNA here is from genome assembly GCF_018345385.1 of Vulpes lagopus. Taxonomy (NCBI): domain Eukaryota; kingdom Metazoa; phylum Chordata; class Mammalia; order Carnivora; family Canidae; genus Vulpes; species Vulpes lagopus. Next base: position 6,801,405 of record NC_054830.1, read on the forward strand.
GTAAAACTGGGTGATGGGTACATGGAATTTCCTCATACATATTTTTTCACGTTACTGTGAATCTATAACTATTTCATAAAAAAGAATTTACAGGGACGCCTGGGTGGCTCAGCGGTTAAGCGGCTGCCTTTGGCTTAGAGCGTGATCCTGGGGCCCTGGATGGAGTCCTCCATCGGACTCCTTAGGGGGAGCCTGCTTCTCCCTCTGCCTATGTCTCTGCCTCTCTCTCTCTCTCTCTCTCTCTCATGAATATATAGATTTTTTTTAAATTTACACACACACACACACACACACACACAACTCAGGACCAGAAAGCTTAAGTGACTTTTCTAAAGTCATAGAGGTAGAGCTGAAAAGTGAATACCATCTAGTGTCTTGACTACCAATCCAGTTTTCTTTCCACTCCATCAAGGAATCCCCATGACCTTAACATAATAGAGAGATAAACAGTATTCTTCTGAATTATCTCAAGCACATTGTTACTGACAATGCAAACGGTAGAAAGTTCTGATTGGGTAGGTTTATAAGCAGACTGGCATATCAGAAAAGAGGCAATGATAGAAGTATCTATCTCAAATAGCTAGAATTAAGTGAAACCCAAATATAATAGAAGGGAATAAAGCCAGAAAATAAAGAATCAGAAAGAATAAAGTTGGTTCTTTGAAAAAATTAATATATCTAAATCCCTAACAGGATGAAGAAAAAGGAAGAGAATATATATATCACCAATATCAGAAACGAAAAGGGGATATATTAACAGTTTTCAAACATTGAAAAGGAGGGGATCCCTGGGTGGTGCAGCAGTTTGGTGCCTGCTTTGGGCCCAGGGCGCCATCCTGGAGACCCGGGATCGAATCCCACGTCGGGCTCCTGGTGCATGGAGCCTGCTTCTCCCTCTGCCTGTGTCTCTGCCTCTCTCTCTCTCTCTCTCTCTCTCTGTGACTATCATAAATAAATAATAATAAAAAAAATTAAAAAAAAAAACATTGAAAAGGAATCATAGGATATTATGAACAAAATTTATGCCAACACATTTGAAAAGTTCTGGAATAGACAAATATAATTCAGCAAAACTAACACAAAAACAAATGAAAAACCTGAATAACCTTTGTCTGTTTATATTTGGTGTAATGCACCAGTTAAACTATCTTACAAAAGCTTTCTGTGAAGAAAACACAAAAGACAGATTCATGGGTGAATTGTTCTAAACATATATGGACTAACTGGTTCAAATTTTATATAAAATCTTTCAGAATAAAATTAAAAAAAAAAAAAAAAAAAAGGGATCCCTGGGTGGCACAGCGTTTTGGCGCCTGCCTTTGGCCCAGGGCGCGATCCTGGAGACCCGGGATCGAATCCCACGTCGGGCTTCCGGTGCATGGAGCCTGCTTCTCCCTCTGCCTGTGTCTCTGCCTCTCTCTCTCTCTCTCTCTCTCTCTCTGTGTGTGACTATCATAAATAAATTAAAAATTTAAAAAAAAATCTTTCAGAATAGTTTCCAACTCCTTTTATGAGCTAATATAAACCTGACACAAAACACAGACAAGTATATTAAAAGAAATTATAGGACAAACCTCTATTTAACAGACACAGAAATAATTTTTAAGTAGTATATTGAATCTAGCAAAATGAAAAGGGCAATAAGCCAATATATACCATGTACAAATGTGGTTTATTCCAGGAATACACGTTGTTTTACTATCTGAAAATCAAGGAATGTAGCAATTTACATTAATAAACTGAAAGGTTTTTTTCTTTTTTTTTTTAAGACCATGATACATGCAGAGAAGGCACTGGATAAAATATTCAGTCACAATTAAAAAAAAAAACTTGGCAAATTGGGAATAAAACAATTCTCTTCATTATTAAAAGTAATCCATGAAAAACTTACAGCTATTATTAGACTTATGAAATAGGGAATATTTTCCCCTAAAATCAGGAACAAGGCAAGGATGTTCATAATCATTTCTATTCATCACTGTAAAGCAATGAGGCAAAAAATATATATATAAGATAAAGTTCAGAAATCAAGTAAGACTTTCCTTTGTTATTGACAGGATTGTACATAGAAAATCCAAAATAATACACAAACTATTTGAATAATAATTCAAGTAATAATAATTTAATTTAGAAATGTTACTGGAGAAAAAGATCAATGTACAAAAAGAAAATTGCAATTTGTGCTAGCTGAAAATAAAAAAGGAAATAAATAAAAATATTTACAAAGCAAAACATACCACATACCTAGAAATAAATTAAAGATATTCAAGACCTCTACAATTAAACTACAAAACACTGTTAAGACAAATTAAAAACAACGTAGGTAAATGGATGATTATGTTTAATTCAGTATTATAAAGATGCCAATTTCATTCAGTTTACCACATCAAGTCAATGCCATTCCAAGCATACTCTCAGCATACTTATGAAAATCAGTAAGGAAATTCTAAAAATAATATAGAAACAAATGAGGAGTAGAGAAGGCAAGACAATTTTAAAGAATAAAAAAGTTCTAAGTCTACCAGATTTCCAAATGTACTGCAAAACAGCATAAAAGTTGAGAAGCCATCTCTAGCAATCTAAAAAAAGATATGTTAACAGACGGCACTTAACCTTTCTGAAGGGATTTCTAGAACTACTTAGCCCCTGCTGTGTTAACAGACTTCAGTTTCCTCCTATTGCTAAGACCCTAGTAAACACAACATGCTAGCTGACAATATTTCCTCTATTCCCATTATATCCACTTGCCCACAGCTGCCACTTTCCCTCTCTGTACACATCACAATTGTCAGGACTCTGGTTCAGTTGGTGCAAACTCTACTTTGGTTTCTGGATGAGCACAGGAGCCAGTCCTAAACAATTCAGAGCATTACATTCCTCTGGCCATAGTGATTGGCTAACTATTGTCAAGTGAGACAATCAGATTCTATTATAATGATCATATTGGAGTTACTCCAAAAGACCACTGCTCTTTTCTGAGACTTCAACCTAAAAAGAAAGCAGCCTGGATCTTCTGGGACCCACAGTAGAGAGAAACAGCCTGCCAGGAATAATTGTTAATACAAAGCGATGCACAGCCAAGACACAGACACAGAACTCACCCAGATAATAGCTTTTTAGCCTCAGGATCCCAGCCATCTCTGAAGCTAGTTATGCCCAAGGACTTCTCAATAATCAAACCAATAAATTCCCTTTATAGCTTATAAAAAATGAGAAGAGTAAAAAGACAAGCCAGAGAAAGGTTAAAGGTATCTGCAATGTATGTATATATAATATACACAAGATATATATATATATATATGATATATAACACATGGTTTTATATATGTATGTGTACATAACTAGACATAGAGATACACATACATACAATAAAGGACAAGTAACTAGAAGGAAACCCTTCAAATAAAAAAGGAACCAAAAATGGGTGCCCTCATAAAAGATATCCAAATAGCCAATAAGCACATAAAAAAATATTTACCATCATTACATATCAGGAAACTGAAAAGTAAAACCAAAGCAGGATAGTACCATGTCCTCTACTGGAGGGCTAAGATTAGAAAGGGCTGGTCAGCTATGTGGAACAATTGCAATTTTCATGCATTGCTTTTAGGATGAGCTTTTAGTCCATCTTTTTGAAAAACTGGAATACTCAAAACTAAAGCTAAAGTCTACCCTATGAGTCAGTGATCTCATTCCTAAATACAAAACATATACCAAGAGAAATAAGTGTAAGTCAACAGAAAAGCGCAATTAAAAGGCAAGCTAGACATCATGCTGAGAAAAGAAGCCAAGTATATAATTGTACATATTGTACTTGAGCACTTAAAGATCAAGAGGATCAAGAAGCAAACCTAATGAACTGAATAAAGTCAAGATTGTGGTTTCCTCAGTGGAGCATTATTGAGAAAATATAAATAAACTTCCTGGAATCCTAGAAATGTTGTTTATCAGAGTGTGTACATATGTAAGTGAAATTTCATCAAGCTATATGCCTAAGATCAGCACACCTCGTGCACATTAGTGTATATATACTTCACTAAAACAGCAGAAAATGATGAAGGGAAAGTGGCATAGGTCTACTTTCAGAAATGATGGGGAAACATAACAGAAGGGAAAAGTGCAGCTAGATCTATCTGAAGAAGCACAAACCAAGTAACTTTCATCTTTCCCAAATAAAAAAAGCAGAAAAATCTGTTTGAAGGTATCAAATATAAATCTTCCTCCACTAAAATAGGACACCCTGTCTGATGTTTACCTCCCTTATACCTAATTTTCTTTACTGTCCACAACCCTTCTTGCTGGAGATTCCAATGGACCTGCATAGATGTCTCTCCTTGAGCAAAGTGGTGTGATGGGATTGTACTATGCAGATAACAATCCTGCTCCAAACTTGGGCCACCTCTATACAGTTGATGTGCCAGGGACTATAATATCAGCAAAATGACAATGCTGGACCCTGCCAGAAAATCTTTTTTTTTTTTTTTTAAGATTATTTATTTATTTATTCATGAGAGACACACACACACACAGAGAGAGAAAGAGAGAGAGAGAGAGAGAGAGAGAGAGAGAGAGAGAGAGAGAGGCAAAGACATAGGCAGAGAGAGAAGCAGGCTCCATGCAGGGAACCTGATGTGGGACTTGATCCTGGGGCTCCAGGATCACGCCCGGGGCTGAAGGCAGACGCCAAACCATTGAGCCACCCAGGGATTCCCCAAGAACTTGCCAGAAAACCTAAGAAACTGTGTAGGACCATGATGGAGGAATTGATGGAGAGGTCTAGGGAGCTGCTGGCTCTGAGGTTAGTAGGCAGGACACACAAAAGCTTGTCTTCGAAAGTAGGCAGGACACACAAAAGCTTTTACTCATGTAAAAGCATTTACTGTTCTGTTTCAAGCTAGTATTGATTAGTGGGTCCTAACATCAGGAAAATGAGCAGGAAACTGAAGCCCACCATGCACCCCTATGCCTCTGTCTCCATATTATGGCCCCACTAAACAAAAAGTAATAGCTCTTCCATCTGCCTTCCAATTCTCACGCAAAGGCTCTTCTAGACAATTCTAACCTGGAACTGGATATAAGGAAATGATTCTGAGAAACAAAATATGTCCAAATTAACACATGCATACCAGCTCAACTACCTTTACTTCCAGCTTTCTTATTGCAAGATCCTCCCCCTCTTTTTCCCCCCTTTTTAAACTCAAAACATTGGGTCCAGTTCCCAGCCATGAGCAAGGACCAACAACAAAATATTAAAACAACGTATCAGATGTGACTCTTTTTTTGGAGACTTTTGCACTTATTAATTTCTGTTAAAATTACTTATTAGACAGGAAAAGCTTTTAATAGTAAAAAGTGATAGCCTCAAAAACTTTAGGTTCTCTTAGTAAATAAAAAGGAAAAAAATGGGTAGGCAATTTCCAGTATGTTCCATACTAGATCAAAATGAAACTACCAATCACAAGGAAAAAATCACAAAAGAAATTACAAATACCAAAGTATTGATACCATAATGACTACATACCTGGAGAACGATGAGCATTAATTAGAAACTAACTGAACAAACCAAAAAAAGAAGACCACTCCTGCCTGCTTATGAAAAACACCTTGAATCCCCTATGGGTCCAAAAGGTTTTATAATGTAAAAACATTTACATCTCAGGCAAAATGAAAGTACCTATAATAAAACATGGTTAGAAAATAAATAAATAAATAAATAAATAAATAAATAAATAAAAAGTGGTTAGAGCTGAAAAGGTATTAGAGGGAAATTTATCACCGTAACTATGAATTCATATCAGAAAACAGAAACTGAAAAATCAATGAGCCAGCAGTCCACTTTACAGGTGAGGTGCTGATCTGTGCTTCTTGTATGAATTTTCTTCCACACAGGAAGCAATGTTCGCGAAGGCATTACCACCAGGTATACATAAACAGGTCTCTCTCAGCTGTGAGTTCTCAAGACTTCAAACAGATAAGCAACAATTTCTTGCTTTCTTACATTCATGGAGCATTTCCACAATGTTCCATCTATGATTTGAAAACACCTTGCAGACATCCCCACATTTTTTATATTTATACACTTTCTCTAGTGTGAGTTTTCACATGTCTTCGAAAGTAGGCAGGACACACAAAAGCTTTCCCACATTCCTTACATTCATAGGGTTTCTCTCCAGTGTGGCTTCTTACATGTCTTCGAAAGGATGAGGGACAACTGAAGGCTTTCCCACATTCCAGACATTCGAAGGGTTTCTCTCCAGTGTGCATTCTTGCATGGACAGTAAGGTATGAAGAATGGCGAAAGGCTTTTCCACATTCTTTACATTCATAGGGTTTCTCTCCAGTATGTGTTCTCATGTGGATCCTAAGAGCTGAGGGATAAATAAAGGCTTTTCCACATTTCTTACATTCATAAGGTTTCTCTCCAGTGTGAGTTCTTATATGTACTGTAAGGTGGGAGGAACTAATGAAGGCCTTCCCACATTCTTTACATTCGTAAGGCTTCTCTCCACTGTGAGTTCTTAAGTGTTCAGTGAGGGATGAGGAACGGCTAAAGGCTTTCCCACATTCCTTACATTCATATTGTATCTTTCCAGTGTGATCTCTCACATGTGCTCTGAAGGATGAGGGACAACTAAAGGCTTTTCCACATTCTTTACATTCATAGGGTTTCTCTCTACTTTGATTTTTCACATGCGTGTTAAGGGAAGTGGGAAGATAGAAGGCTTTTCCACATTCCAGACATTCATAGGGTTTCTCTCCAGTGTGTTTTCTCATATGGATACTTAAGGAGGAGGGACAATTGTAGGCTTTCCCACATTCCTTACATTTATAGGGTTTCTGTCCTGTGTGTGTTCTGACATGTACAGTGAGTTTTGAGGACTCACTGAATGCTTTCCCACACTCTTTACATTCGTAAGGCTTCTCTCCAGTATGAATTCTTATATGTATTATAAGGTGAGAGGAAGAACTAAAGGCCTTCCCACATTCCTTACATTCATATGGCTTATCTCCACTGTGAATCCTTTTGTGTTTGGAGAGTGAAGAGGAACAGCTAAATGCCTTCCCACATTCCCGACACTCATAAGGCTTATCGCCACTGTGAATCCTTTTATGTTCTGTCAGGGATGAAGAACAGCTAAAGGTTTTCCCACATTCCTTACATTCATAGCTCGTCTTTCCAGTGTGAATCTTCATATGTGCCCTAAAGAAGGAAGAACAACCAAAGGCTTTTGTACATTCTTTACATTCATAGGGTTTCCCTTCAGTGGGATTTTTCACATGCTTCTTAAAACAAGCAAGAAAATGGAAAGCTTTCCCACATTCTTTACACTGATAGGGTTTGCTGCCAGTGTGAGACCTGATGTGATTCTTAAGGGATAAATGATCCGTGAAGGCCTTTTGACACTCATGGCATTCATAGGACTTTACTTCAGTAGTTCCCTTGTCTATGTTAAGACGTGAAATTTGGCCAAAGGCTTGTTCACACTGATTTTCTTCGTTACATTCAAAGATGTGCTCCACTGGACTTCTTTTAAAAATAAAAAACACATTATTAGCAATAAATAAATTTTTACCACTTTCAGTGACTATGTACACTTTCTGCCCTGTCAAGTTACAAGTTCAAAGTTCTCAACAAGGGGTCTACAAAAGCCAGTATTACCAGTGAAGTTTGTTTTGACATAGAATTTTTCTGATAACTGCTTACAGCTGAACTGTGTGTCAAACAGTAAAGACCTCAATGTCATTTTTGAAATCTTGAAAAACTCTTTATGAAATCACAATTTTTGACTAAATTCTATGTACATGTTTTTTAAGTTTTGTCACATTTTAAGATTCTTTCCTGAGGCATTACATTTTCTTTTATGAATGGCACTCACCTCAAAAGTCTCTCATGGCTTTTGTTCTGATAATAAGTATCATGGTATTCCCAGTTTTGGTGTAAAATGGATGACCAAGAATCATTCCTTTTGAATCTTACTATTTTCTGTTCACTGGATATTTTTTGTTCATAAATATCTTGTGCTGATTCATTAGTTTTAAGTTGAATCTTAAAACCTGAAACAAAAAAGTAAAGGTACCTATAAGCAAAGGACTTCTGGCAGTGTTGCCGTTTCAGGACTTTGGCAATATACACAAGGGTCAAGATAGTCAGCAACTAAGAAATGATTCTATGAAGACTGAGACTGATAGTAACACATATAAGGAATTATTAGGAGAACAAAGGGCACCTGCCTGGCTCTGTTGGAAGACCATGTGATTTGATCTTGGGCTCATGAGTTCGAGCCCCATATGGAATGCAGAGATTATTTAAATATATAAAACTTAAAAAGGAAAACAAAACAAAAAAGAACCAGTTCCTTCCTAAACTACACATGATACTAACAAGAGGAATTCGGACAATCTTTCCCAAGAACTAGGAAAGTAAGAATACTGATAAAATGTCAAAATAGTAATGCAAGGTATCTGGAAGATCAGACTCCTCAAACAAAACAGTTTTGTTTTGCTCTTATTTGATGTTTCCAAATGTCATATCCCCCAACCAGGACAGTTTCTCCCCAGGACTCTTGCCTTCCTGGTGCTTCCCCTGGATAGGTCCTTGTTCTACTGTCTCCAGGTCCTCCTCTTGTTTCCATTGGGAGATCAGATATGGTGTGTGCAGTGGATATCCTGTTAATGCAGAAAGGCAAAAAAAAAAAAAATGCAGAAAGGCTTATCAGAGGGAAAATGATGAGGAACCATAAGCATTTCCATGAAGACAGGGTCAAAATTTTGCTCTTCTAATACTCTAATTATGGGCAAGAGTAAACTGAATTTCAACAGAACGTTTGTCAAAAACTTTTTTAAAGTAGGGTCAGTATGGGGCAGTAGACAATGACAAAGACAACAACACAGCCTCTGATTTCTAGAATTGATGTGACATTCATTATCTAAACTTCCAATATTAGAAGCTAAGCCAGGACATTTTGTTCTCCTCTTGCACATAATCTCTCAGAATACCAGTCTTAAACAAGGTTACTCTGAGATCATGATAAAATAAAACAAAACAAGGCCACCACATAATTTAATCTAAGGTTGACAAAAAAAAAAAAAAAGTCATTACGCCACCCACAAAATACTCAGTTACAAAATTTCTACTTCTTTTTGTCAGCATCCAATCTAAAGTGATCATCTGTGGACTGGGTTGAACAATGTCCCTTGAAAATGTATGTCTAGGGATCCCTGGGTGGCGCAGCGGTTTGGCGCCTGCCTTTGGCCCAGGGCGCGATCCTGGAGACCCGGGATCGAATCCCACATCGGGCTCTCGGTGCATGGAGCCTGCTTCTCCCTCTGCCTGTGTCTCTGCCTCTCTCTCTCTCTCCCTCTGTGTGACTATCATAAATAAATAAATAAATAAATAAATAAATAAATAAATAAATAAATAAAAAGAAAATGTATGTCTAAACACATCAATGAGACAAAATCGCTCAGAAATAGACCTACATAAACAGTCAGCTGATCTTTGACAGAGGAGCAAAGGCAATACATGGAGAAGATAGTCTTCAAAAGAGACTAAACAACGAGCCACCAACATTCAAGAAAATATAGACACAGACATTTACACCCTTCACAAAAAGCAACTCAAAATGGATCACGGGGATGAAAAACCTAAATGTAAAGTGCAAAACTATGAAACTCTTTGAAGAAAACACCATATGAAAAGATAGTCCAATATGTCCTGAGGAAAATACAAATTAAAACAATGAGAAACCACTGCACACCTATGAGAACAGCAAAATCCAAAACACTGACACCAAAAATGCTGGCAAGGATGTAGAACAGGAATTCTTTCACTGCTAGTGGGAATGCAAAATGGTACAGCACTTTGGAAGAGTTTGGCAGCTTCTTACAAAACTAATCTTAACATATGATCAGGCAATCACACTGCTTGGAATTTACCTAAAGGAGCTGAAAACATGTCCACACAAAAACCTACACATGCATGTTTACTGCAACTTTATTCACAACTGCCCAAACTTAGAAAAAATTAAGATGTCCTTTATTTTTTTTTTAATTTTTATTTACTTATGATAGTCACACAGAGAGAGAGAGAGAGAGAGAGAGAGAGAGGCAGAGACACAGGCAGAGGGAGAAGCAGGCTCCATGCACCGGGAGCCAGACGTGGGATTCGATCCCGGGTCTCCAGGATCGCACCCTGGGCCAAAGGCAGGCGCTAAACCTCTGCGCCACCCAGGGATCCCTTAAGATGTCCTTTAGTGGGTAAATGGGTAAATCAAGCTATGGTACAGCTAGACAATGAAATATTATTCAGAATTAAAAAGATATGAATTATCAAGCCACAAAAAGCCATGAAAGAACCATAAATGCATATTACTATGTGAAAGAAGGCATTGAAAAAATCTATCCACCTTACCACATGACTCCAACTACAACATTCTAGAAAAGCCAAAACTATGGAGGCAGTAAAAAGATCACTGGTTGCCACAGCTTAGCAGGAAAGGAGAGAAGAATTGACAAGGCAAAGAGGATTTTTAGGGCAATGAAATTACTCTGTATGATACTATAATGATGAATATATATCATTACATATTTGTCCAAACCATAGGATGTATTCTATGTTGAATGAATTCACCAAGAGTGAATCCTAATGTATAAATTATGGACTCAAGTGATGATGATGTGTCAATTCAGGTTCATCAACTGTAACAAATGTATCATTCTGGTAGAAGATGTTGATACTAACTGTACAGAGGTAGGGCACACATGAGAAATCTTTGTATCTGCCACTCACTCATTCTGCTATGAATCTACAACTGCTCTAAAAAAAAAGTAAGTGTATTAAAACAAAATGTCATGTATACCTGAAACCTCAGAATGTCACTTTATTGGAAACTGGGTCTTTGTAGATTAATCAAATAAAGATGAAATTATACTGGATTTGAATGGGTCTTAAATCCACTGACTAGTGTCCTTATAAGGAGGGGCATAAAACAGAGGGAAGAAGACCAGGTGAAGATAAAGGCAAAGATCAGAATGACCTAGTTGCATGGGGTGCCCAGATGACTCGGTAGAGTGTGCAACTCTTGATCTTGGGGTTCTGGGTTCAAGCTTTATGCTGGGTATAGAGATCACTTCAAAAATAAAATTTAAAGAAAACAAAAAACAAACAAACAAACAAACAAAAAACCCCAATATCATCGCAAACCAAAAAACACCAGGGATTGGTGGCCAACTACCAGAAGCTAGGAAGAAACAAGGAGAGATTGCTGCCGTAGAGCCTTCAGGAGGAGCATGGTCCTACTGACACCTTGATTTTGTACTTCCAGTCTCCAGAAATGTGAAAGAATAAGTTTCTGCTGTTTTCAGCCAGTTTGTAGTACTTTGTTATGAAAAGCCTAGGAAACCAATACAGCCTGCTTCCACAGACCCACCCCTAAGTCACTCAACCAAAGTACAAACCCTGTAGTATAACTTTTTAACACCTCTTTTCGGAGATATACCACAGCTCCCCATGTCATCTGTTCTCCCTCCCTGCACTAATAATCTCCCCTTGTTTACAGGTATGTTTCTGAGTAAAGAGCATTAACATCAGTAAAATTCTCACAACGACCCAAACCACAAACTTCCCTAAGGCTCAAAGTGACTCCTGAAGTCTATGCCAACACTTTCTATGCCACAGTCTATGCCAACAAGGCTTTTAACCACAAGAAAAAGAAAAAGGCAGTTCACCACACAGATGTTTATTTTCATGGTGAAGCCACTAGATTCTAAGTTCCTTGGGGTCGGTGACCACGTCTGTCTTATTTACCAATTTATTCTAATTCCTCAGTCTAAATCCTAGAACAAGGTCAATTAGTAAACTTGTTTTCTAAACAACTAAATAAAGAAATGTTGCCATTCTTACCTAGTGAGGCCAGGTTCTGAAAGTTTTCCAGCATCACATCTCTGTAGAGGCTTCTCTGAGCAAGATCCAGCAAAGCCCACTCCTCCTGGGTGAAGTCCACAGCCACATCCTCAAAGACCACAGAGTCCTAAAACATCCCACATACATTCTTTTCAGAAAGGTACCAACTCTCCCCACGTGTGCAGGAAGATGGATGAGGTTGCTAATACCGGGGAACTGAAAATCATAGGAAATTCTGAAGATTTTATGATCTCCCAAAATCTACCTAAGAATTCAGACATCATATCTTTCTCCTTGTATCCATTATATCCTTCCTAATCTCATCCTATTTCATGGATCTAACTACACTTCTAAAACACTAAATTGATCTCTTGCACAGTTTGATGGTGACCAATTCCAATCTTATAATGATCCAGAACAGTCCAGAGCCTATAGCAGAAATGACAGATGCTCTAGAGATGAAATAATTTCCACAGACACTAGCAATTCCTTGTTCCACAAATAATTTCACCTGCTTCCTTCTTTCCTACCATAGCAATCAGCATAACATGAAAGACCGAGTCAAAGCCAAATGAGGTTTAAATGCATAAAATCACACTGAGGGATGGGGAACTTTCTTTGTTGGTTTCTTTTTTTCCCACAAACCTGAGGCCCAGAAGCCTGCAGAAATATAACTTTCCATTCAGGCCCACAGTTGGCCATATTGTCTTTTACTTTAGCCAGGGGGTCAGCAAACTACAGCACATGGGCTAAATCCAGCCTCCAACTTGCTTGTGCAAAGTTGTATTGGAACACAATAAAACATTTGTTTATGAACTGTCTGTGGCTGGTTTCATACTAAATTGACAGTTTAACTGTAATAGAAACTCTATAGCCTCAATGCCTAAAATACTATGTGATCCAACAGAGAAACAGATTGCTGACCACTGCTCTAAACAATTAGGAGGTCAATGACCTGGTGGAATGGAAAATTCTTTTGGAGAATTATTAGCTCCTACCTACCTGTGTCATATTTTTCTGTAATTCAGCAGCATTTCTTTCTTCTTCCATGTTCCCTTCATGAAGAAAGTCAGAGCACTGAGAAGTTAGTTAGAGCTGAAGCAGGAGAAAGAAAACACAAGAATCCAGGTCTCCTCACAATTTCCACAACTCATGAGCCTGGATGCTGCAGCACATCTGTTATGAGGGACCACTCCTCTCAAAATGCACACGCGCGCGCACACACACACACACGTATAAAGCATACCCCTAAGACACCCACCAAACACACACTGAGTAAGAAGGTAATCTTATCTCCTGCAGAGCTAGAAAAAAAACATTGCTGTGGTCCTTGCTGACCATTAAAAAGAGGAGGGAGAAAAGGTTAAAAGTCCCATTTTGTAAATTAACCAAAATCTAAAACACTTTAGCTGTCAACTTCCCATAATAATGAAAAACAAAACATATCAGACAATGCTTTCAACCATAAAAATACACTCTGTGTCAAATCCAAAAAAGCACTTACATATCCAATTTCTGGGGGCTCCACTCCCAGTATTTCTTACTTCTGCACCACTGGCAGGCTAACAGGAATTACTGCTCAGCCCCTGACCACTGAATCCACCCCTGCAGGGCCTCTGAAACTCAGTTTCTGAGAAAGAGTATCAACTGACTGAATACTACATGTAGGAGGCAGAGAAGATTGCCATGCTGTGACTCCCATGTTAAAGTTTGCCTATGCAATACAGCAGCACAGAACAAGAACACCCAAAGTGAAGTCAGCAACATGTCATATCCGATAGCAGCTCTATTAGAAAAATTTAAAGTAACAAAAACTAACAGCTTTTTTCATGCAGTGGATCAAGCAGCATATTTTAATATTGATAAAAATGGCAACATTCTTTACTGTATAAATAACATGTGCCATTTGAGCAACCATGAGGGGAGAATGACCCTGCAGAGAGCTTTCTTCTCATAGAAGTTCTGCAAATCAGGTATTATTACAGTTTTTATAGTTGAGAATTCTTAGAATCAATTAACCATACACTCAATGCTACCAAGTCAGAAAGCGGCCGAGGTGTACATAACACAGGGTGTACTACACATACAAGTGTGTGAATGCAGGCCTGTTTGTCTTCAAAGCCTAAATTTCCAATGAGTGTATTTCTGAACATACACCTTATAATTTAGTTGTTAGTGAGGCCATTATTACAAGCAGTACCAGAGTCTAGCCTAGAACCCTGCTGTGCACTATGGAGAGTAGACAAACGAAATATTCTATTTAAATGTTTTATCTTTGAGCAACTCTTGACTAAGACCCATGTTCTGAGCAAGGGCGCTTCCCTTAAGGCCCCTACCTCTTGTTCCTTCATTTCATATTTACTTAGGTAATATTTACCCCAATCCCACTACATACAGTCACAGAGGATATAGCACTGAACAAAACAGAAAAATCCTGAAGGACAGGGATGTCATGATCTTCTGAGGGAGAGCAGTAAACAAACAAATTGTATCAGGTAGTGGTATAGGATACATAATAATGCAGCACACACACACACATTTACCTTTAACCAGTTAGGACTACTTTTGTAGCAGAGAAGCAGCAGAAAATGAAACAAAGTGTTTCAGATAACACTGGGAATCCATAGCTGATGTGGGACATATATTTACATAGTTCTATGAGTATCATCAACTCCCAGAGAAAATAAAATCAGAATGAGTGGAGTAACCATTAACTTAAAGGTTGGAAAAGGACAGCATAAAGGTTTAGAAAAATGAAAATAGGACAAAATGATGTTTTTAAAAACTAAAAAAGAAATCATAAAAAGGAATAATGTGCCCCTTGAAAACTAATAAAATCAACAAAGCTTGAACAATTTTAACAATAGAGCATAGACAAAGAGTTATGAATGAGTCATAATCACAGATTTTGAAGGGAGAATACAACAAAAAAGCTAAGATAATACACATGAAAAAGTACAGATAATGAATGAATTCCTACAGAGAAGTACAACTTTCTGGCAATGGTCTAAAATAAATACAAAACCTGATTATATCCAATCTTGAAAGAAAACAATAACAAACACACACACACAAAAAAAAACAGTAGTTTTTTTTTTTTTCTTTTAAAAAAACAGTAGTTTAAAACAGGCCCACAAAATAAATATAAATTACAAATTTTTTCACAGGCAAGTACACCAAATAAAGGATTCATAATTCCATTGTAAGAGTGGAAAAATACTGTTTTCCTAGTGTTTCCAAGCCAAAAAAGTACAACTCAAGACAAAATAGGAAAGATCTCAAACATACAAATGCAAAACACTATAAAAGTATTAGTATAGTCAAGAATTGAATAATGAGGGATGCCTGGGTGGCTCAGCAGTTGGGCGTCTGCCTTCCGCTTAGGACGTGATCCCAGGATCCTGGGATCGAGTCCCACATCAGGCTTCCTGCATGGAGCCTGCTTCTCCCTCTGCCTGTGTCTCTGCCTCTCTCTCTCTTTGTCTCTCATGAATAAATAAATAAATAAAATCTTAAAAAAAAAAAAGTGACCAATCTATATCAATATCCATTGATGACCATTTAACACACTAGAATTAGAGAATAGCTCTAATTTGGAAAAAAATAATTAGTATCTATGACCCTACAGCAAATATATGTTTATATTTATTTAATTTTTTTTTATGTTTATATTTATATTTATATTTTTTTTAATATATAAAGCCTAGGAGAGCTTGAAATCATCACTCTGAGATCAAGACCTGAATGAACTGAGAGACCAAGAGTCTGAGGCTGGGGTCACCTGGTCGCCTCAGTCCATTAAGAGCCAGACTCTTCTTGATTTTGGTTCAGGTCTTGATCTCAGGGTTGTGAAATCCAGTTGTAATAGAAGCAGGACTCCCCCTGATGATGAGTGGGGAGTCTGCTTAAGATTCTCTCTCCCTCTCTAAAAATAATAATAATAATAATAATAATAATCAGACCCTAAACCAACTGAACTATCCAGGTGCCCCACATACTATTTAAATTCTGAAATGATAGGGGCGCCTGGGTGGCACAGTGGCTGAGAGTCTACCTTTGGGTCAGGTCATGATCCCGGAGTCCTGGGATCCAGTCCTGCACCAGGCTCCCCGCAGGGTGCCTGCCCCTCTCTCTCTGTCTTTCATGAGTAAATAAATAAAAATCATAAAAAATAAAAAATAAGTAAATCCTGAAATGATAGAATAACTCCCCCCTGGGATCGGGAACAAGGCAAGGATGCAAATTATATGCTCTCATTTAGTACTGTCTGTCCCCTTAAGGGGAGGTCCTAGCAAACACACTCAAGAAATTAAGAACGCAAGGTACGGGAATATAAGAGAAAACGCTGAAAACGGCCCATGATCTCACTCTCGGTGTGAAATTCAAAATAATCTACAGATAAATGGTTAAAATTTACAGCCGCATTGGAGGAAGAAGGGGGTTACAGAGATATTAAGTAATCAGTTCGCGTTTCTGTACCTGAATATAATGTATCAAACTGCTGCCCACAGGCAGGGTAAAATTCAATGATGAAGTATCTCCTGCACCAGGAGGGGAGCCGGGAACCGAGCTGAGGCCAACGTCACCCGGTGCTCACCCAACACACCGAAATCCACTGACCCGCGGACGGACGAGGTGGACGCGCCTGCCCCGCCACCGAATGGCGGGGATGCTTTTACTTTCTGAAAAGGCAGCCAGGGATGCTTGCAAGGCCTAGCACGTAGGAGGGTGGGTGTCTAACTCTAGCCGGCAGCCGACTCACCCCGGCTGCTGCACGCAGCCCAGAGCTCCTGATTCGGGGAGTTAGGGCCGAGCCGCGGCCGCGGGAGGCCCCCCGCGCTGGGTTCCGGCGGGGGCGGGAGGCACGGCCCGAGCGGCCGTCCTCCGAATGACGACCTTTCCCCCTCCCGCACGCCAGACCCGGGGCTGGACGGGCTGAGCTGGGAAGGACGCCGACTGAGGCAGAAAATCCGCCCCAGCGGCGAGCGGGGGACCGAGGCGCTATGGCCGTCAGCTCGCGCACGCGCAGGGGCACACTTCTACTTCCGGTTTCTGAGCCGCGCACGACGTAAAGGGCGGGGCCTAGGGATCAGGGGGTGTGGTGAGACGGCAGGTGGGGGCTTCCAGCCGCCGGTGGAAGAGAAATGCTAGTTTCGTGCTGCCGTGAGTCGCGGTTGGGCCCTGAGGCCGGAACCGTGCAGGACTTGGGGTTGGACGGGGCTCAGAGGGGCCTCAGGTGGTTGGCGGGGTTTGGCTGTCTAGGCCTGTGGGGTGGAGCTGGGGCGAGACACTGCCTGGGGGCGTGGCTTAGGGTGGGACCACCCCCCGAGGGGCGGGGCTTGCTTGAAAATTGTTGGGGAGGGCACCTGGGTGGCTCTGGGGTTGAGCATCTGCCCTTGGCTCAGGTCATGATCCTGGAGACTGAGGATCGAGTCCCACGTCGGGCTCCCTGCATGGAGCCTGCTTCTCCCTCTCCCTGTGTCTCTGCCTCTCTCCGTGTGTCTGTCATGAATAAATAAATAAATTCTTAACAACAACAACAAAAAACAATGGCATTCCAGCTCCTCCTCAGAGGAGCATCAAGACCCCCAATTCTTGGGCCCAGTCAGCTAAAACAATACTTATAGTAACGGAAGTCAAAGGAGTTTACATCCCTGCCCTCCCCAGGAGTCCAAAGAAGGTGGCTACTTTACTGAAGGAATGTTCTAAACCACGAGATAAGTGTGGCGTCCTCCTTACCACAGCTTCTCACCAGGATGCTCCCCCCCCCCCCCCCCCCCGCAAGAGGAGGAAAGAGCCCAAACTCCTGCAGGTGATGAGCCACGACAGAGTGCAGGATTCTGGAAAAAATAGGCTGTGTTATCACTGTAAGAACAGAGATGTCTTATCCTCCCCTTGGCCAGTGACCTTCCAAAAAGTGGTAAAAGACAAAAAGGCAAAGGGGGAAGGCAAAAAAAGGAAGAGCTGACTCTTTCTTGGAGGAGGAAATATACATTGTCTCTACTATTAAGGGCCTAACCCAAGAAAGCAGTCTCTCTCTCCGACCCCAGGAAGTGAATACCTTGGGAGGAGAATTAATGAAAAGGGAAATTACCAGCTTAACCAATAAAATGGGCCCACTTTTGCTATAAGATGATACTGTCCTGGGTGTTCTTTCCAGACAGTCCCTTTTCCCATTATTGGAATGGGACCTGCTGAGCCAACCTTGTGAAATAAGCTAAAATCTTGTGCCATTGGTGGGCGCCAGTTGCTGAGAACAAGTTAACCTTCTGTTACTAGTGGAGGTGGTCAATATGCCACAGTATCTGCTGGCTGAGGAAGGGCACTGACTTAGAGAAAAAAGGGACACTGATTCCTGCCATTTCATCTTTAGTTCCTGGTGCAGCCTGTGATTAAAGCCACTAAGCATAAATGAGGCTGACCATAGACTATAGTTAAACGTGATTATTCCCTTCACTACAGCACCCATACGACATATCACCGCCTTATTGGATGATGTTTGAGCTGAAATTTTGAATTTGGCTAATATGTTCTATTGAATAAAAGTCTCACAGATGAGAAAGGCATCCTCACCCACTGCCCACGTGATGTACTCTCTCTTAAAAAAAAAAAAGATTTTATTTATTTATTTGAGAGAAAGAGAGTATGAGCTGGGGCTGGCGGGGAGGGAGAAGCAGACTCCAAGCTGAGCCCGGAGCCTGATAAAGGGCTCTGGATCCCAAGACCCCGGGATCATGACCTGAACTAAAGGCAGATGCTTAACCTCTGAAGCCACCCAGATGCCCCCATGTTGTGCTCTCTTAAAGGCCTGGAACAAACTTGGGCCTGCTCCCAATACCCAGAAAATAGAATGAATAGAATGAATCCTTTCAGATGAAATAGATAACACCATTTTGGCAATACCCTGGGAGAGGTATGGGCAGATTCCCCTACTGCCTCCCACAAATGACCATCAACTTTAACCTATGCTCTGTGGCTGTGCCTCTTTGGCTATACTCTGCACTTCTGTTCTGAATGGGGCAGAGCAAAAAGCCCCTTACCTCATCAGAACCTAGGAAGCAATGAGAAACTGTCTTCTGACCATTTCCCAAGAGAGGTGAGTGGGAGATGACATCATAACAGCTCCTTACAAGCCTCCCATCCTATCATGTTCTGGGAGAATCACAAGGCAATCTTGCCAACACTCAGATTTCCCCACAGGTCAAGCTTTTGCCTGCATGGCCTATGTGGATAGATACAAAGTCTCAATGGCACCACAGCTGAGTCATTTCTCTACAACTCTGGCCCCCAATTTTTCATGTATCTAGCTAAAAATTCTTTTTAGATGTTTTTGTGCTGGGCAGAATAATGCTCCTACCAAAGATGTCCATGTTCTAATCCACAGAACCCATGAATGTATTACTTAGTGTGCCAAAGGGGACTATGCAGATGTGGCTAAATTAAGGTTCTTGAGATGGGAGGTATTATGGAGGTGGGCCTAATGGGTCAGGGATCTTTATAAGTGAAAGAGGGAGTCAGTAGAGTCAGAGCCAGAAGAAGAGATTTGAGAATGGAAGTGGTGATAAGAGTAATTTATGGTTATGAGCCAAGGAATGGAGACAGCCTCCAGAAGCTGGAAAGGCAAGGAAATGAATTTTCCCCTACAGTCTCCAGAGTAATGTGGACACCTTGTCATGCCCTGTGGACACCCTGAATCTCACCGTGAGACCCATCAGATGCCTGACCTTCACAACTATGAGATAATAAATTTGCTTAAGCTACTAAGTTTCCGGTAACTTGTTACAGAAGCAGTAGGAAGCTAACACAGATACTGTAACTAATTGTACCTATAGGGGCTTATGCCAAAATAGATAGTTTTTTTAAAGATTATATTTATTTATTAGAGAGAGAGAGAGAGAGCAGAGGGAGAGTGAGGGAGAGGGAGAGAATTTGAAGCTGACTCTATGCTGAGTGCAGAGCCCAATAAGAGGCTCGATCCCACAACCTTGAGATTGTGCCCTGAGCTGAAACCAAGAGTCATACACTTAACCAGCTGAGCTATTCACAGACCCATGATTCTGTTATTTTAGGGAACTTCAGACAAGAATGACCAGTACCATGACTCCCAGTAGAGTAATGAGGGGTATATACTTCAGCCAGGCTCCCCATGCAGAGCCAAGCCAATTAAATTATTAAAGTGGGTGCAGCAAGAGGTGTTGGCAGCTGAACACACCCTGCTTCAGCTGGCCAACAGGAAGTCCAGGGTAACACAATTGTTCATTACCACTCATGCTAAAGTATTTAGAACACTGTCATCATCTGTGGGAAATATACAAAATAGAACAATAATAATAGGATGAGACCAAAAGGAATCATATTAGTATCCAGAAAGTTAATTTTGTTCTGTTAATTCAAGTTCAGTATCAAGGGAGGCTGCTCCTCCCTGAAGGTTCTTTGAAGTGTCTAAATGTGAACATCCATTTTAGAGGTTACCTTGGTGCACAGAGAGAAGTTTTATAGACTGAGACCTTCTTAGAGTTTTAATGTGTCATAACAAATTCAGCATCCTCGTTTTACTGCAATTAAACTCACATTTTCCCATTTCAAGAGATCCTGGAGACCAAAACATTGACCAGATCTCATAAAAATATTTGTTTCCCTAGAGTTTCTGTTTGGGATGATGAAAAAGTTTTGGTAATTGATAGTGGGGTAGTTGGAGAACTTTGTAAATATACTGAATGCCACTGAGTTATACACTTAAAAATGACTAAAGTGGTAAGTTTTAATTTTATTGCAGTTTTTAAAATCATTTGTGTCCTTCACTATCTTATCTCATTGGGTGCATTTTTCTCTGACCGGTGTGTAAGCTACACACTTTCTGATCTCCCAGGAGGAGCAACAGAAGGATTTAGGGAAAGTGTACAAAGGTTTATTTGGGAATAGCAGAGAACTGCAATTTGGGGCAAGCAACCTACAGCAAAGACCATACACTAGTCCAACAAACAAAGGAGAGGAACATTATTTTATAGAGAAGGAGAAAGTTGGGAGGGGTTGTTTGAACAAGAGTCCTTTGGAGAAAAAGAAGTCAGGGTGACGATAGTTTCTCATTGACTGAGTTGCTAGAGTAGTCTATTTCTTGTAGGAGATGCAATGTGCATCTTCTGTTGGGGGCTGTAATTTCCTGTTGAGGATTCTT
The DNA here is from genome assembly GCF_018345385.1 of Vulpes lagopus. Lineage (NCBI taxonomy): Eukaryota > Metazoa > Chordata > Mammalia > Carnivora > Canidae > Vulpes > Vulpes lagopus. The sequence continues at coordinate 6,822,482 of NC_054830.1, forward strand.
CCATAGGGAAATTTATAATTGATCATTCTTACAGTGACTAAGGAGTGGTACCCCGTGAGAGCGTCCCCTCTGGCCTCCTGACTGCATTTTAGTAAAGTTTCTCTTCCCACAAGAGAATAAATTACAATTCTATTATATCAGCAGGTTCACTACCTAGTCCATGACATATCCCTGGGAGGCAAATCCCTCAAGCCAAGGCAAATTACAGCAATTCAAAATTCTCTCCCTTTGCACTAAAAGACAGTTTAGAGGATTCCTAAGACTTATTATAGGCTGTTCCTTTCCAATGTAATGTCATACCTGCCTCCTTCTATGACATGACTAATGACATCCCTTAAGCTTTGCCATGGCTAATATTGAGAACTTTTCCACTCTGGGTCTCCCAAATTATAATATGTGTGTGTATTGTTGTTGTTGTTTTCTTGTTACCTGAAACGGATGGTCAAGCTTTTGGGCTTTTTTTTTTAAGATTTTATTTATTCATGAAAGACAAAGAGAGAGAGAGCGCAAAAGACAGGCAGAGGGAGAAGCAGGCTCCCTGCAGGGAGGGAGCCTGATGCGGGACTCAATCCCTGGACCCCGGGGATCATGACCTGAGCTGAAGGCAGGTGCTCAACCACTGAGCCACTCGGGAGTCCCAAACTCTTGACCTTTTAACTCAAAATCATAATAGAAATCAGAGGTCCATTAGGCATAACAGTTGCTTTTCTAACCCAGTAAAGAAGACAGTAGACTCAGCCACACATCTAGACAAGCCATCTTATTTAAAATTAGGATCACCTCTTTACCTCCAGTGTAGTATCAGAGACTCCAGACTGAGGTGCCTCTTACCTCAAGTGCAGTCGGCAGCTCCCTTCCCAGGTAAGGGGAATCACAGGCAGGAGGCTGAACTATGTTGGGAAAAAAAAAAAAAAGAATCATGAGGGAGCACCTGGGTGGCTCAGTGGTAGAAAACCTGCCTTTGGCTCAGGTCGTGAACCACAGGTCCTGAGATTGAGTCCCGAGTCCGGCGTAGGACTCCCTGCAGGGAGTCTGCTTCTCCCTCTGCCTACATCTCTGCCTCTCTGTGTGTGTGTGTTTCTCGTGAATAAATAAAATCTTTTTTAAAAAAAGAGAGAATCATGAATAGTGAATTTATGTTGCTATAAGAAAAGCTCAATTGCAGCTATGCAGCGACTGTATTCATTGTCTCCGCGGGAAACATTCAGCAACAGTTGTGCAATGAAGAGTATGATGCATTCATGCCTGCACCAAGATTTGTTGTTTTTAAAGATTTTATTTATTTATTCATGAGAGACACAGAGAGAGAGGGGAGCAGACACACAGGCAGAAGGAGAAGCAGGCTCCATGCAGGGTGCCCGATATGGGATTCGATCCCGGGATTTGAAAGCAACTGTTATTCAACTAAGATGTCTAAGAGAACCGGGCTTAGGAGGAAAGTAAAGCGGTTCCCACTCAGAGTCCTCCAGCGTTTGGCAGAACTGGTGGCCGCGCAGCCCGCCCTTCCCCCGAGGCCCCGCCCCTCCCCCCGAGGCCCCGCCCCTTGCGCGGTTCGCGGAGACCAGAAAGGCGCGTGCGCAGGGCGGCGGCCATCTTGGCCGCGCGCCACTCTCGCGTCTGAGGGGGCGGTTCTCGCCTCTCAGCGCCCGGCCTCTGAGAGGCCCCGCGGGAAGGAAGGCGCCCAAGAGGGAGGCGCGGGGTCAGAGGTTCCTTCCTCGAGAGCCGCGGCGGATTGGCCCTCGGGGCGGCGTCCGTAGCCGGCCAGGCCTTTTCTGGTCGCGGCGACTCGGGCTGTAGCGTCCCCCGCCCCCGGTAGCCTGGCGGGTGTGTCTCTTGTGGGGCGGGCACGCGGTGCTCTTGGGAATGTCGGTTATTGAAGTTGGGTAAGTTCTCCGGTGGAGAGGGGGGCCCTGGCGGGTCATTAGGGGGCACCTGTGTGTGACATAAATAAATGCAGGAGTGCAGGGATTCGCCTGAGTAGGAAGCCGAGCGCGGCGGAGTCCTGTCAACGCCGGGAGCTTCGAGCGTAGGAGTCCCTGAGGGGAAGGACGAGGCGGCCCGGCTGCCCTTAGCTGGAACCGAATCGACCCAGAGTAGGAGGAGTTTGGACAGGTGGGTGTTTCTTGCGGGTATTCGTCTGGAAATACCTCCTTAAAATCTGTAGCGGCAATCACATGAACGTCCGTGGAACCATATCCCTGTTCCCTAATTGTTAAGATTTTGTCTCTCCTTATACGTATTGTTACGATTAACCTTTTTTATTTTTTTAATTTTTTTTTAAGATTTTATTTATTTATTCATGAGAGACACAGAGACTGAGAGGCAGAGACAGGCAGAGGGAGAAGCAGGCTCCATGCAGGGAGCCCGACATGGGACTTGATCCCGGGTGTCCAGGATCCCACCCTGGGCCAAAGGCAGCGCTAAACTGCTGAGCCACCCGGGCTGCCCCAATGAACTTTTTTTTTTTTTTAATTATTTATTCATAAGAGACAGAGAGAGGCAGAGACATAGGCAGAGGGAGAAGCAGGCTCCATGCGGGGATCCCATCCCAGGACCCCAGGACCAGGACCTGAGCCAAAAACCGGTATCTGCTCAACCGCTGAGCCCCGCAGGCGTCCCATTTTTAGTATGTTTTATTTAATCCAACTTACCTAGTTATAAATATAAACTTACTCGTGAAATTAACAAGAGAATTATTAATGAGGAATTTTACATTTGTTTCCTTTTGTAATAAATTGCTGGAACCCAGTGTAGACGCTGGATCTCAGTGCGGATGCTAAGTTTTCATTGGAAATTCTTGATCTGTATTTAGCTCTTACTGTTTTGCTGTTGAAAAGGATCTCCGGGGGATCCCTGGGTGGCCTACAGCAGTTTAGCTTCGCCTTCAACCCAGGGTGTGATCCTGGAGACCCGGGATTGAGTCCCACGTTGGGCTCCCTGCATGGAACCTGCTTCTCCCTCTGCCTGTGTCTCTGCCCCTCTCTCTCTGTGTCATGGATAAATAAATAAAATATTAAAAAAAAAAGGAAAGAAAAGAAAAGGATCTCCAAGCCTAGATTGTTCAAACATACTGAAAAGCTTTTTTTAGTAACCGAATCAATTTTATTTCTAAATTCTAATTAGTTAAAAGTAGATAAGATTAAGAATCTAATCCCTCAGTCACACTAGCCACATTTCTGCCAGAGAACCAGCCAGTGGCTGCCCAGTTAAGACTGCAAGTTTAGCCACTTGAACGTTTCTGTGTACTTTGTAACATACCCCATTGGGAAGCAGGTGAGTTCAAGTTGTCCCATGGTTTATTAGGGATGAGAAGCATTTAGTCAAGGTGCACTTCTCTCATAGTCTCATACTTTCGTTGCAGTAATCCTTGGGTGATACTTGGCAGCAGGGGAATCTGTTCTCTAACGATCTTTCATTGGAGGGTTTCGTATCACTTGTCAGTCTTTGCCTCAGTCTCTTTTTACATGGTGGGAGGAGAGGTTACAAAATAATGTTTTTCCTAATTCTTTCATTCTTTTTCCATTCTTTAGCTATGCAGCTTTCTTTTCCCACCTCCCCGTCCTCTGCACTTTTTTCTTTTTGGAGGATCACAATGTATTCTTGGACTTTTCTTTAATTCACTGTGTTATAATCAATTGCAGTCATTTATTTTGATGCTCAGACTGTCCCATATTTGCCCAAGGGTAGTCCTTAAATCCCATGTCCTTTCAACATAACTATTAGTCTTTAAGTGTAAAATAAATCCCCAGTTCACTTTGTACTTTCTTGTTACAGACTTGTCATCAGTGATTTCTCCAAAAAACCTATTTTCTTTTAGATACCAAAATCTGTGATAAATGGGCTCGGTGCTACTCGGGTATAATCATGTCTAGGCCTTTCAATGGATGTCTAAAATACATATTTCCTTACATTTTAAGTTCATACTCCTATTCCCAGTAAAAACTTAATATTACATGGGGGTTTTTGCCTTCTTTTATGTTATACTTGTGTCTCTTTTCTGTTAAGAAATCTTGGTTCCTAATAGCATTAATGTATCATTTTATACTATAGTGTATGTATAGTAGTTTTAAAAATTGTAATACCAAGACACCTGGTTGAGTGTCAGCCTTTGGCTCGGGGCATGATCTCAGGTTCTGGGATCGAGTCTCATCAAGGGAGCCTGCTTCTCCCTCTGCCTATGTCTCTCTCTCTCTCAATGAATGAATGAATGAATGAGTAAAAATTGCAATACCAATATTACTATCAACTGTAGACTTACTCAGTAAACTGTTTAGTTTCTTTGCATTTCTTTTTGTCCTTATAGATTTATATTAAGGATGTAAAGTTCAGAGTACCATGCCCAAATATGTGCATGAACTTTGAGTCTTTTCTCTGCATGGTTATCAGTTTGATACACTTCAGAAGTAAAGGCAAATTGCAGCTGAGAGGCTATTTAAATAGACACTGGGGACGCCTGGGTGGCTCAGCGGTTGAGCATCTGCCAGCATCTGCCTTTGGCTCAGGTCATGATCCCAGGGTTCTGGGATGCAGTCATCATCGGGCTTCCTGCAGGGAGCCTGCTTCTCCCTTTGCCTATGTCTCTGCCTCTCTCTATGTCTCCCATGAATAAATAAGTTAAAAAAAAAAAGGACACTGAACAGAATATGTTAGCCCAATCTGTGAGAGCAAAATATTTACTGGTTATTGATTAGATGAATCCAGTAATTTGAATAATATTGAATGTTGAGTACAGGGCCCTAATAGATGGACCACAGTGTTACCGTTATAGTAATACACCATAAGACACCTTTAGTTTTTTCCAGGTTTAAGAAGAAGCAAAATTGGGCTGTTAAATGGAGAAGCAGTTGGAAATAATCACTCCTTTATTAATTAGATTTTGTATAATAAGTTTGCATCCTTGAAGGCCATGTTTTAAATTAATTGGGCCTATTAACTATTTTACCTGGGGAGTCTATGGGGTTGCATTTTAATAAGCCTACCTGTGTGTGCTAAAGATTGAATTTTAAATTATCATTCTTATGTTAGAGCATCTATGTCCAATATGGGATGTTTCAGGGTACTGGGTACTGTGACTAAGGGAGATTTAGGCAAGGTGTTAAAATATTCAGGGACATTTGTTGAAGATGGTAAGGCAAACTTTTCTCAGGACCATGGAAATAGGTATAGGCGCCACTGTGATGGGATTTTATAGTGTAGGAGAGAGACTGAGCTCAATTCCAAATGAATACAGCATGGGCAAGTAGAAATCTATAGCCAGGGATCAGAGTAGGGGTTAATGAATAGAAAATTATTAAGAGGAAAAAAAAAAAAACTGTTAAGAGGAAGGAGGAGGTAAGGAGGATTCTGGCTAAAACAGCCTAACAAGATTCTTACTAAAGACAGATCAGGGCAGCTTGGGTGGCTCAGCGGTTTAGCGCCCCTTCAGCCCAGGATGTGATCCTGGAAACCCAGGATCAAGTTCCGCATCAGGCTCCTTGCAGGGAGCCTTCTTCTCCCTCTGCCTGTGTCTCTGCCTCTCTCTGTGTGTCTTCCATGAATAAGTAAATAAAATCTTAAAAAAAAAAAAAAAAAAAAAAAGATCAGAGTGATCAGACATCACCTGGGAAATGCCTAGAGGATGAGGAATCTGATCGGATATTGAGGGTGATCATGTATTCAGAGTTCTAGGCAAACTGACTTAGCATTTTTGCTAAAACTGATTTTATAAGGAGGTGGCCTAGATGTTGGATGGAAGATGCTAGACACAAATTAATGCATAACATGACTTGATATATTCAAAAACAGACAAAATTACAGTGTTAGAAGTCAGAATAGTGCTTCCATTTGAAGAAGAGAAAGCAATTTAGATGAGGCATATGAGTGCTTCAGAGGTGGAAAAATTCATGATAATGTACTGTACACTTGATGTTCTACGCTTGTTTGAATGTATAATTCAATACAATGTTTGAAAAATGAACTCAACTATAATTTCCAAGTGTTTCAAAGGACCAATAAAAGGAACATAAAGCATAAATAATAAAAATGAAAGTATAAGGAAGGAAGGAAGGAATTTTAAAAAGGCAAATTTTAATGAAAAAAAGAACTAAGAGGGACACCTGAGTGGCTGAGTGATTTAGCGCCACCTTCAGCCCAGGGCGTGATCCTGGAGTCCCGGGATCAGGTCCCCCCTATCAGGCTCCCTGCATGGAGCCTGCTTCTCCCTCTGCCTGTGTCTTCTCTGCCTCTCTCTCTCTCGAATATATAAGTAAAATCTTTTTTTTTTCAAAGTGGGGTTTTTTTAAGAAAAAAATAAATTTTGGGCAAAATCTGGTTTAGCACTCCACCTGCTTGCAACATTTTATACTCTTTGGTTAAGACATAGGAGATTGGTCAGATCTCTTACATGAATGTTTCTAAGCTGATAGGCCACTGAAGTAGAGCAATATTTGAAATGAATTCTGAGTTTATTTTGTTTGCCATGGAATTCTGCTTTGGAACAAAAGTTGAATATTACTTTTTAGGCTAGTAGGATGTCAGTTTTTCAAGAGTCTTCTGAAATTGTTTTTCTATTGTCTTTATCTTGTATAGAGCTAGTCCTGCATTTGCTAAGAAAAATCCTTGGGTGTGTGTTGAAGGCAGAGGATAATGTTCCTTATCTGTTCATATTTTTTCCCTAACACTTATCACCAACTAATAGAAGACATGTATTGTTTATAATCTATTTAGCTCTTTGGGATGTAGAAAATCTAAGTATAGGACATTTTCTGTCAGTTCACTGTGCTGTCCTAGTAGCTAGTGTATTATGTAGCAAAGGGAAGAACTTTAATAAATATTTGCATAATGAATGAAGGCATAAGCTGATATAAGGACTTGGAGGAAGGCAACTGGGTCTATATGATTTTGCCAACTGGAGGAACTCAAAAATGTCTGAATTAAATAAGCCGTTTATGCTTGGGATCCCAAGACCACCTTCATGCTCAGCAATGCGGTGGGACTCCCAAGACTCATGCTGTTAAACCCACCATTATAGTTTATTAAAACCAAAGGATACATATCAGAATCAGCAAAGGGATAAGACATATGGGATTAATTCCAGAACAAACTAGGCACAAGCATCCAGGTGTCTTTTCCCAGTACAGTCAAATGGGCATTGCTTAATATTCCTAGTAATAATGTGTAACATCCCATATGAAATATTGCCAACCAAGGAAACTCACTTGACATATTAGGCTATTCAGCTGGATTGCTGCAACAAAAATACTACAGATTGGGGGCTTATAAACAACAGAAATTTCTCATAGTTCTGTAGGCTGGCAAAATCAAGATCAAAATGCCTGCAGATCTGGTGTCAGGTGAGGACCTACTTGTTAATGGAAGGCAGTCTTCTCACACGGCAGAAGGGGTCTCTTATTTTTTTTTTTTTAATTTATTTATGATAGTCACAGAGAGAGAGAGAGAGAGAGGCAGAGACACAGGCAGAGGGAGAAGCAGGCTCCATGCACCGGGAGCCCAATGTGGGATTCGATCTCGGGTCTCCAGGATCGCGCCCTGGGCCAAAGGCAGGTGCCAAACCGCTGCGCCACCCAGGGATCCCCAGAAGGGGTCTCTTATAAAAGCACTAATCCCATAATTAAAAGGCCCCATCTCCAGACACCATCACACTGGGGATTAGGTTTCAATATGCAAAGAGGCGGGGAGGTACAGATGTTCAGTCTGTAGTCCCTGAGCTTTGGTGTCCAAGTTTTTATTGTGGGTCAGTCGCATAGGCATGCACCACCTGCATGGCTGACTTAGACACAATCCAACCTGAGTTCCAACTGTTAGAACATTGCCCAAAGTCTCAGGTGTATAAAAACAGATGTTCACCATAAATCACATTGTTAGCCTAAACTATCCGGTCAAACTGTTACTGTGTGGTCCAAGGCTTCAGGTGTACAAAAACATTATCAGGCCGGGTACTCCATGGTTTTGGGTCATCTTGCAGATGTCCCGGCAAGAGTAGGTCTCAGACAGGCCTTTCTCAGGGAAGTGCAGGACTTGAGCAACGCACACCTGCTGAGTTAATCATTTTTGCGTATCACTTTATGATCATTGTCCAGGTGTGTTAGAGAATAACAATAACTTCAGGAATTCAAGCTTTTGAGATAGAGTAACCTGTATCCAGATTCTGGCTCTTCCTAATTGATGATCTTGGGCCAGTGACTATTTTTGTCTTGTATAAAGTGCCTTAACTGAAGAATGACAGTAATAATAATTATGTTGATAATCATATGAGTTACTATTGCTTCTGGTACCTAGTAGGCATTCAGTAAATGATGATTGTTATTTATATTCATGTGGTATACTACTCTACAATTTTTAAAGGCTTTCACTAATATAACTTCATCTTCTACAGAGAGCTGATTAATGAATGATGCTTCATGACAGCTGAGTAATGCCTGTTGCTTAAAGGCTGATGGTATGTGGTAAGATTCCACTACTACTTAAGAGGAATTGAGATTGACCTATCCACTAAGTTCAGACACTGTCTTGAAGGACTTTGGAAAAAAGAAAAGTTCAGGCAGATTCTGCTGTCATACCCACGGGATGCCAGCCATTGATCTTTTCTCTTGTGGTAAGCCCTTGTTGATGCTCCTGTCAGAGATTGCTTTACCTGGCCTGTGAACAGCCTGTCTTGTGGTCAGGGTCTAAACAGGCCTGTTTCTATGCTGTCTAGGAGGGGGCCTAAAGAGATAAGAACATCCTGATTTCTACATCCTGGAATTTGGGAAGGAGAATTTGAGGATGGGCATTTTTGTGGGAGAGGGTCTGCTTGATCACATGATGAGATTCATTATTTTTGGCCAAAGAAAACAACAACTTTACCTCTCTGGACTTCAAGTTTCTTTTTCTGAAAAATGGGATTATTAAACTTTTCCTTCCAAAGCTCTAAACCCTTCTGATTTCAAATAAGGCAGTTTGCTTGGGTATTTTATGGCAACAGCATGTGTGTCAATTCAGAATTAGTGTGGAGTAGCTTCTAGCCTGAGTGGAAACTGCACGACCTGGGTTCTCAGTTTTTTTTCTTCTCCCCAAGGTCATCTTTCTCAAGATTTTTTCTGTCTTCATGAGGAAAAGTCAGAAGGGGAAAGGATAGTGACCAAGTGTCTTATAAATTATTCTCAGGTAAGTAGGAACTTTATTCTTTTATAAAAGTACATGCTTCTGGAGTGCCTGGCTAACTCAGCCAGTTAAATTTCTGCCTTTATCTTAGTTCCTGATCCCAGGGTCCTGGGATTGAGTCCCACATCAAGCTCCCAGTCCAGCAGAGAGTCTGCTTCTCCCTCTACCCCACCCCTAACCAGCCAGCTTATGCTCTCTTACTTGTTCACTCTCAAATAAATAAAATATTTTCTAAGTACATATTTATTCCTATTAAGTAGATATGTTTTCTTCTAGTGGAATGGAATATCTTTAGATATATATAAGGCCTGCTTAAGGACTTGAGTAGCCAGTTAAATCTCCTTATGTTGTAGGATTTTTTAATGAGGTTGACAAATGACATAGGGAAATGATATTATTATCTCAGTATTTACTAATTCAGTCCAGCTCACATCTATGCTGATTGTGTGCTCTCATTGTGCTATGATACACTGTGACAGAGTGAACATATGTTTCTCAGAATTTGTGCTATCACTGGAGTAATCATTCACCACCATTTATTGTGTCTATAATGTGTTCAGACTATGGTAAGTCCTGTCAATAGAGGAGAATAAGACTAGAAAAGGGTATAATATAGTTGTGGTGAGATACATTCAGTTGGGTGAAAGAGGTGCTCTTAAAGCTATATGACTGGATGATGTCACCAGTGAATATGTCCAGATAGGAGAATGGGCATGAGGACTAACAAGCCCTGGGAGAGATGATGGGAGAACATGGAATGCTGTCTAAGCTTTAGGTCTCCCATTTTCTTCATTGAACACGGATGTAGATGGTGACTGCCTGATGCTGGGATGTTTGTGGTGATTTAGGACCCAGTGACCTTTGACGATGTGGCTGTGGAATTCACCCAGGAAGAGTGGACTTTGCTGGATCAAACTCAAAGAAGGCCATACAGAGATGTGGTGCTGGAGAACTACAAGAATCTAGCTTCAACAGGTAAGGCTGGTGCCATATCTTCATTTCGCTTTTTCTGCAACAAATCTTTAAGTGACGGTGTTCTAGACTCTGCCTACTAATGGCAATACAGCAGTTAAAAAAAAAGAGAAACATTGTTTTTGTTTTTGTAGATCTTACATTGAAGTGGCTTCCTCTTGAAAATGAAGATGTTTTTATTTCCTCTGTGGAATGAAAGACTTAGGACTTCAAAAATGTTTTAACATACGAGTTTGAGCCTAGATTTCAGGGGGAAAGATGGGCATCCCTTTTGGTCAACGATGAGAGAGTATATGTTTGCATTTTAGTTTCATTTGGAAGTTTATTGGTTTGATACAGTTGTCACAAACATTTTATTGTTTCTCAAGTTATAACTGACAGTATTTGGTATTCCTGAAGGGCAGAATCTTAGTCCTGATTTATGGAATTATTTGTCATCCCTTTAGTGTTCTTGTATCAACCTTCTTTCTCTGCTAGTCAAGCACCAAGTGTGCAGACCAGGTCTGATCTTTCAGGTGGAACAAAAAGGAGAGTGGAGGATGGTGGGAAGAGTTCTGTAAAGTAAGGGAAAGAGGAGAGTTTATTTAAAAAAAAAAACAAAAACAAAAAAAAACAGCAGGAATCCATAAGAGTTGCAGTCTATTTGGAAATGTGAAATAAGCTTTTGAAGGTGAATTTTTCCTGAGAATGCTAGTACCTTTGGTTTCTCTGGTTCCTTGGGTATTTCAGACTTCTTTTTTTTTTTTAATGATAAATTTATTTTTTTATTGGTGTTCAATTTGCCAACATACAGAATAACACCCAGTGCTCATCCTGTCAAGTGCCCCCCTCAGTGCCCGGCACCCATTCACCCCCACCTCCCGCCCTCCTCCCCTTCCACCACCCCTAGTTCGTTTCCCAGAGTTAGGAGTCTTCAGACTTCAACTTCTTACCCACTTTTCTGAAATTTCCTTTTGGCCTGACAGTAAGATCTATTTCTTCTTTAAATTTTGCATTTAGCTCTTTATCCATTTCCTTTCAGCTTGCTTTCCTGGTTATGGTGCTTTTTGTTCACCATCAGTCTCAATATTTATAGAGTCATTTCTTAAAACACCAACCAAATTGATCAGGACTTTATCATTGCCAAATTCTTTTTTTTTTTTTTTTTAAGATTGTATTTATTTATTAATGAGAGACACAGAGAGAAAAAAAAAAAAAAATGAGAGACACAGAGAGAGAGAGAGAGCAGCAGAGGGAGAAGCAGGCTCCACACAGGGAACCCAACGTGGGACTCGATCCTAGGTCTCCAGGATCAGGCCCTGGGCTCAAGGCGGTGCTAAACCACTGAGCCACCCAGGCTGCCCCCAAATTCTTTTTTTTTTTTTTTTAATTTTTATTTATTTATGATAGTCACAGAGAGAGAGAGAGGCAGAGACACAGGCAGAGGGAGAAGCAGGCTCCATGCACCGGGAGCCCGATGTGGGATTCGATCCCGGGTCTCCAGGATCACGCCCTGGGCCAAAGGCAGGCGCTAAACCGCTGCACCACCCCCAAATTCTTAATATAGACAGATTTCTCAATCTCTATATATTCATTTCCTTTTATTTTGTAATCTGTTTTAAGTGAGACTTTGAAAGTAAGTACATATCAGTCTTTATTTTTAACACTTTCCTTCTATCATTTATTTTTCCAAGACCTTAATGTTTTTTTTAATCTTATTTCAGATTGGGAGATTTGTCTTAATTCCAAATGGTCAGCACCTCAGCAGAATATTTTGCAGGGGAAAACACCCAGTGTGGTAGAAATGGTAAGATTCACAGTGTGTAATACTTTGCCTTCCACATCAATGGAAGATTGGAAATTCCATAAATAGAAAAGCAGCATGATAACCATAACAGACATTTGGGGCTAGTGTTATTCATCCCAAACAAAACTGTCTCTCACAGAGTCTGAGCGTTATGAATTTGACAAACACTTTAAATACTCCCTAAGATATATTCACATAGTATTCACTTAGTATTTCCATATATATAATTCAGATAAAGTTTTGGATAATTTCATCTCAGTTGGTTATCAGCTAAGCTCTCTAAGAATACCTGTGAAAGTAAAGACTATTACAGAACTTTTTAGCAGAATGGTCACTTTATTCTGTTTGAAAGCACTCAGGTCTGGAACCCTGCACTGCATGCAGTGAAAATTGAAGAAAAAACAAAAACTAAAGTCATACTGGTGTGTTTCATGTATAGTATAACAGAATTCAAGATAGAGGGGAGGATTTCTGAATATAATAAAGCTGGATAACTTTTATAAGTCATCGCTAATTTCTTCATCAACAGGAAAGAAACCATATTGGAGAGGAATTTGTTTAATTTTAACCATTGGGAAAAGGCCTTCAGTGAACACTCCTGCTTTAAGATTTACAGATTACTCACGTTAGAAAACTTGTGAGTGCAATCAGTGTGTAAAAGCCTTCACAACTCTGCTCTTAATGTACACAACAAAACCCATAGTAGAAGCCTTAGAAGTACAATCAGTGTGAAACCATCTTCAGCCAAAATCCACATCTGGTTCACAAGAAAATTTAGACTCACAGGAAACTGACTGTGGGAAAAGCATTCCTTCATCCTCACACTGTAATGTAAGAATTCATAGAATTCATGAATTCATAGAATTCATAGAGGCTGTATGCCTTTAAGGAATGTAGGAAAGCTTTTTCACATTCTGTAGGCTTTTTTGTACATATGCAAGTTAACAGAAAAAATCCTACAAATATAAAGAATGTGGGAAAACCTTTATTTGATCTTCATGTCGTAATTCAACATTTAAGAACTCAAAGTGGAAAAAAAAAAACTCAAAGTGAACTGATGCCTATGGAATGTAAGAAATTTGAGAAAGCTTTTCCTTACTCCCCAAATCTTGCTAAATGTATACAATTTCATAGAGAAACACTGTTTGCAAGGAGCATAGTAAAGAGTTTACTTGCTTCCCAAAACTCAATATTCACATGTGAGTTCACACTGGAGAAAAACCCTCTGAGTGTAGTAAATGTCAGAAAGCCTTCACTGATTATTCAAGTCTTAGAAAACACAGAACTCACACTGGAGAGAAGCCTTGTAAATGTAAGGAATGTGGAAACGCCTCACTATATAGTTTCTCATACCTTACCATACATATAAGAACTCACACTGGCAAGGAACCTTAACAATATAAGGAACATGGGAAATCCTCTAGTAACTCCTCTTGTTTTAAAAGTCACATGCAAACCCACTTTGAGTAAAACCCTATAATTATAATCAGTGTGGGAAAGCCTTTATTTGATCATCATTTCTTAATATTGAGTAATACTGAGTGTAGAAAGACATTTTGAGTGTAAGGAATATGGGAAATCATTTAGATATTCCACACACTTTAGTCAACATAAAAGAACACATACTGGAAAGAAGCCATATCAATGTAAAAAGTGTGGGAGAGCCTTCACTATTTCGTCAGGCATTATAGTACACATGAGAACTCACACTGGTGGAGGACCTTGTGGATGACCTTTTGAATGTAAGGACTGTGAGAATGCCTTTACCATCCACATACCTTATTCAACATTTAAGAATTCACAGTGGGAAATAAAAATGTAATAAAAACATTAAAAAAAAAAAAAAAAGAATTCACAGCGTGGGGAGAGAGACTGCCTGGGTGGCTCAGTGGGTTAAACATCTGCCATCCCCCCCCCCCCCCCCAAGTCTTGATCCCAGCGTCCTGGGATCAATTCCTGCATCGGGCTCCCTGCTTAGGAGAGAGCCTGCTTTTCTCTCTCCTGTTTCTCCCTGTGCTTGTGCACGCACACACACACTCTCTCTCTCTCTCAAATAAATAAAATCTTAAAAACTCAATAGAAGCCACATAGAGATGAGGGATGTGGGAAAACCTTTTAGTACTTCTTCATTCGTTAATGAATGTATAAGATTGCACACTTGAGAAAAGTTTATGCTTACAGAGAATATGGGAAAGCCTTTTTACTTTATCTTATAAAACATACTAATTCACAGTGAAGGTGACCTTATTAATAAGGAATATAGAAACCCTTTAGCTTTGCCTTATACTTTACTATTCAGCTGTGATATCATAGGTATGAAAAATCTTGCAAATGTAAAAAGTGTAGGATTAAAAAAATTTTTTTTTAATTTTTATTTTTATTTATTTATGATAGTCACACAGGGAGAGAGAGAGAGGCAGAGACATAGGCAGAGGGAGAAGCAGGCTCCATGCACAGGGAGCCCGACGTGGGATTCGATCCCGGGCCAAAGGCAGGTGCTAAACCGCTGCGCCACTCAAGGATCCCTAAAAAAAATTTTTATCCTCCACTTTGGAAAAATAAGAAAACACACATTAGGAAAGATCCCATGAGAGAAAGGGATATAGGAAGACCTTTGATTGTTCTTTGTTATTAGGAAACATAATTCACACTGGAGAGGAACTGCAAATTATAAATGTAGTGAATGTGGAAAAGACTTTATGTTACACGGAATAAGTCACTTAGTCTGTGAACGTAAAAACTTCTTTCAGTAAATATCTTACATGTATTTTTTACAAAAATTGATATCCTAAAAGGGTTTTTTATTTTTCAATTTGCCAACATATAGCATATCACCCAGTGCTCATCCTATCAAGTGCCCCCATCAATGCCCATCACCCAGTCACCCCAACCCCCGCCCACCTCCCTTTCCACTACCCCTAAAAGGGTTTTTTAAATGAAAAATCTTAAAGGGAAAGAAAGAAAAACCTTTGTTACAAAAGATGTTTTGTTTTGTTTTGTTTTGTTACAAAAGGTTTTAAAATAAAACCTAAAAGTGTAAAAATTTGGTAAAGTTTTAGAGTAGCAAATTTTTACTTACTACATACAAGAAAATTGATACCAGAAAAGAAAACCATTTTTATTTAAATGAGTTGACTCTCTGCATGTGTCTCTTCTTAAAGTAGACCTGTAGATTTAAAGACCAATAATGTTGAACATCTTTTTCACGTATTTGTCACCCATTTATCTCTGGTGAATTGTATGTTCAAATATCTTTTTTCTTGTTAAGAGTCTTTGGTTTGTTATTATTTTTTAAGATTGTATTCATTTATTCGTGAGAGACACAGAGAGAGAGGCAGAGACACAGGCAGAGGGAGAAGCAGGCTCCACGCAGGGAGCCTGATGTAGGACTCAATCCTGGACCTCCAGGACCATGCCCCAGGCTGAAGGCAGGCGCTAAACCGCTGAGTCACCCAGCGATTCCCTGGTTTATTATTGAGTTTGGTTTTCTTAACAGGTTTATTGAGGTATAATTGCTATGCAATAAACTATACGTATTTTAAGTGTATGACTTAAGTTTTGATGCATGCACACATCCATGAAACTATCAATTGTTTTCCTGTACACTAGCAATGAATAAATAGAATTTGATATTTCAAACACAATACTATTTATATCAGCACAACAAAAGTCTAGGGAAAATTATAAAACTGATGAACAAACCCAAAGAACTAAATAAATAGGTATTTAATGTTCATGGATAGACTATATTGTCAAGATGTTAGTTCTTCCCAACCTGACCAATAGATTCAATCCAATCAAAATTGCAGCTACTTATTTTGTGGATATTGACAAACTGATTCTGATGTTTATATGGAGATGCAAAAGACCCAAATTGACAACACAGTATTGAAGGAGTAGAACAAAGTTGGAGGACTGAAACTATGTGGCTTCAAGATTTAATATAAAGCTACGGTAAGCCAGCCTCGTATTTGGTAAGAGAATAGACAGATTGATAGAACTGAACACAGCTGAGAAATAGGTCCACATAAGTAGTCAGCTGGTCTTTTGACAGAAGAGCAAAAGCAATGGAATGGAATAAGATAATTCTTTCCAACAGATGATGCTGGAACAACTAGTCATCCACATGCAAAAGAATGAATCTAGATCCTGAACACTCTTCATAAAAATTAACTCAAAATGCATTGTAAACCTAAGTGGAAAATATGCAACTATAAGCCCCTAGAAGATAATATAGGAGAAACCTAAATGTTATTGGGTATAGCGATACCTTTCTTTTTTTTTTAAGATTTTACTTATTTATTCATGAGAGGCAACAAAGAGAGGCAGAGACATAGGCAGAAGGAGAAGCAGGCTCCATGCAGGGAGCCCGACGTGGGACTTGATCCCTGGTCTCCAAGATCACGCCCTGGGCCGAAGGTGGCGCTAAACCACTGAGCCACCTGGGCTGCCCATCCTTTTTAAATATAAAACTGAAAACTCGATCTATAAAAGAAATAATTGGTAAACTGGACTTTATTAAAATTAAAAACTGGGATCCCTGGGTGGCGCAGCAGTTTGGCGCCTGCCTTTGGCCCAGGGCGGGATCCTGGAGACCCTGGATCGAATCCCATGTCAGGCTCCCTGCATGGAGCCTGCTTCTTCCTTTGCCTGTGTCTCTGCCTCTCTCTCTCTCTCTCTGTGACTATCATGAATAAATAAATAAGAAACCTTTAAAAAAATAAATAAAAAAATTAAATTAAAAACTTACGTTCTGTTAAAGACATCAGGACTGTGGCAAGCATGGATTTGGAGAAAATATCTGCAAAAGACACATTTGGATAAAGGACTGTTACTCAAAATACATAAGGAACTCTTAAAACTCAACATTAAGAATAGCTTTTCAAAAATGGGCCAAAAACCTTAACACACTTCACCACAGATATACAAATGGCAAATAAGCATTTGTGAAAAGATGTTCCACATCATGTCATCAGAAAAATACAAATTAAAATGGGATATCCCCACACATCTATGGGGATGGTCGAAATCTGGAGCACTAATAGCACCAAATGCTTCTTTGCTGGTGGGAATACAAAATTGTACAAGTGCTTTGGAATAGTTTGGTCGTTTCTTATAAAATTAAACATTCTCCTGTAAAATTATCCAGTAGACAGGGTCCTTGGTATTTATCCAAAGAAGTTGAAAACTTAGGTTCATTCAAAAACCAGCACATGGTGTTGCAGGGTTTTTTTATTATTATTATTTCCACATGAATGTTTGTAGCAGATTTTTTTATTATTATTATTCCTAATTGCCAAAACTTCAGTAGGTGAATGAATGTCTTCAGCAGGTAACTGAATAGACTGGTGCATCCAGACAATGGAATATCCAGCACTTAAAAGGAATGAGCTATCAGGCCTTGAAAAGACCTGGAAGCACCTTAAATGCCTATTACTAAATGAAAGAAGACAACCTGGAAGGGTTACATATTGTATGTTTCTAACTCTAGGACATCCTGAAAAAGGCAAGACTGTGGAGATCAGTGGTGGTTGTAGGGAGGAGTAGATGGAGATATGAATAGGCAAAGCACAAGCATTTTGAAGGCAGTGAAATAGCCTTGTATGACGCTAAAGTGGTGAAAGTCATGCTGCATGCTGTATTTGTCCAGACCTTAGAGTACGCAACACAGAAAGTGAACCCTAAGGGCTATGGGTGATGGTAATGTGTCAGTGTTGGTTTATCAGTTGTAACAAATTTACCACACTGGTGTGAGATGTTAGTAGTGGTGGAAGTTATTCATGTGTAGAGGCAGGAGTATATGGGAACTCTGTACCTTGTTCAGTTTCATTTTGAACCTAAAATTGTTGTTTAAAAAAGTCTTAAAGTAAATAGAGACCTTTGTATCCCCAAACTGTGGGCAGGAAACAAGATGAAATTTGCCTTTAAAAGTATTCCATTAAAAATATGGTCCTATGGGAAAGCAAGTGTGATTCAGGTAGCTGAACCTCAGAATCACTCCTATGATACATTACTGATCCTTAAGAAATAGACAAGATGTTCCTGTCTGACTTTCAGAAGTGCTATTGATCATTGGCTGCAGTAGGCCTCTCATTCCTCCTCCTCCTTCCTACCTTTATGAATGATAAGCAGCCAGCATTTTATTTTTTAAAAGGTTATTTATTTTTTTTAGTAATATCTGCTTCCAGTGTGGGGTTTGAACTCACAACCCTGAGGTCAATAGTCACATGGTCTTCTGGCTGAGCCAGTCAGATGCTCCCAATCCCTTTCTTAAAACAAATGTCTGTTCTGATTATCCTTTCTTCCTCTCACAACTATATACTGAGTGTGTGAGGAGTAAATAACTTGTCTCTCCACAAATCTTCTAGAGTAACACTCAAAGCAAACCCAAGCAGTCTTTTCCAGATTGGACCTGATTTAGTTGTCAAGATTCTGGACATAGATAGAACTTGAGTCTGATGCTATGGGCACAAGGTTTGGGCATGTTTTTATAGGCAGTGACTATTTGTGTATGTGGAAAGTATATAAGTAATTTGTGACAGACTGTGATGATTTTATTTTATTTATTTATTTTTTTGACTGTGATGATTTTAAAACATGGCCACCAAATTCTTTGACCTCCCTTGAATCTGGGCATACTTTCAGCCTTTTCCTAGAGGAGTACAATATAAATAAATGGTGCCATATGATTTCCCAGTCTAGGCCATAAGAGACCGTTTCCCTCCTGGTTATCTTGGCATTTTCTCTGTTGGTATATTTCCTGTTGGTATGCAAACAGTTCTGCTGTGACATGGTGGGGCTACATGGAGGTGCTCCTGTCAGCCATCACCATGTTCTCAGCCTTCTAGCTATTTCAAGGAAGGCAACCAGATGCACGTGTGAGTCTCCAGATGATGACTCCAGTCTCAATGTCTTTCGAGTCACCTTGAGCTGTGTGAGTCTTCCCAAGTAAGGCCCCTGGTCTTTATAGGGCAGAGACAAGCCATTAATTCCCTTTGTGTCTTGTCCAAATTCTTGACTTTTGGTCTGTGAAAATAACAAAATGGTGGTGGGTGCACACCAGCAGTTTTCAGACTTTTTGACCTCTGGACTCCTTTATACTCTTCAAAATCGAGTACCCAAAATGCTTCATTTTATGGGCATTGTATCTATGAGTATTTGACATTAGAAGTTAAGACAGATGTTTCAAATATTTATGATTCATTTCATATTGTACATATTTGTGAAAAATAACTTTCCTAAAATGAAAACAAAAAATGTGAGAAGTGAGAATCTCTTCTTGACCAAACTTTAGTTAAGTCTCCTAGGTTCATTGGGTTTTTTTTTTTTCTGGGTTCATCTGTGCATTTCCTTAAAATACCTATTTTAGTAAGAACCCTGCTAAGTCAGTTTATTTAGCGAGAGTTCCCCATCCTCCATTAGTGATCATTCTGAGTGTCTGGCTGGGTTCCTTATCCTCTACCATCTTTCAAGTGATTTCTGATCACCCTGGCCCATCTTTAGCAAAGATTCTGTTAGGTCAGTTCATCCAGAAACCCCCTAATCCTTCTTGTTTCCTCTTAGTAAATTTCTATCCACTGATTCCTATCCTGCTCCTTTGCTCTAAGTTCCCACTTACATGCTGTATTAGAACTTGTGCCCATTCTCTTTCCCACTGTAAAATCTTGTTGCAGTGGTCCCTGTACCTGTCTTAATGGCTGAAAAAAGTCTGCCTCACTATCTTTTTTTTTTTTTCTCACTATCTTTAATGAATGTCATAAAGTATTTTTTTTTTCCTTAACCAGATGAGTGACAAGCTTTACAAAAAAGATTTTATAAATCATTTTGTCTAGTGTAATTAAGAACAGCTGGAATCTTATACCTGCTTCTGCATTCAATTTTTTGCCATAAGTTGTTTTAGATAAAGTATATATAGAAAATTTGGCTTTATTGAGATACATAGTTGGAAAAGAGAAGTATTTTCATAGAATTTTGGCTCTTTGATACTTTGCCAAAACTCAACTAATGGTAGTTTCTTAAGGATTTAGCTGCACCATGGAGTATGAAGTTCTGTCAGCAAACCCTTGCTGTTCTTTTACATTACAAGTGGATTTTTCTTACACTTTGGATATTTTTCCCATATGTGATTTTTTTTTGAAGATTTTATTTATTTATTCAGAGAGAGAGAGAGGCAGAGACACAGGCAGAAGGAGAAGCAGGCTCCATACAGGGAGCCCGATGTGGGACTTGATCCTGGGACTCCAGGATCACGCCCTGAGCCAAAGGCAAACACTCAACCACTGAGCCACCCAGGCATCCCCTCAGATGTGATTTTGTGTCATCATATGTTACTTGGGTAGGAAATAGTTCACTATGGTATGCATATTTTTCAAATGTTGACCTATTTTATTATCCAGCATCAAACATCATCATGGACTAATACAACTATTGATAATAGCAAAAAGGTTTGTAAATGTTGAGAAACCTGCAACATCATGGTTGCAGTTATATACGTTTTCCAGATTTTTCTGTTGCCTCAAGGACATTTTTAAGGAAAACTGGATTTTTTTTTTTAATTTATCATGAGTCTGTGGCAGTGAAGAATACAGTGATTGTGGCACGTGGTGCCACTACCTTGATTTCTGCTAAGGTGTCAGCACTTATACCATCACCATTGCTTTTATAATCAGTATAAATGTTAACATGATAAAATGGTAAATAACAGAACTATTCTAACAATAGTTTTGACCTCACAGACTGCTTGAAAGTGTCTTGGGGTCCTTCAGCAGTCTGGCAACCACATTTTGAGAATTGCTATTATGTATCACTATGTTTGGGTAGTTTGTTACACAGCAGTAATGACCATAACAGACTTACTCTCTTTTTCTTCTTATGATTAGTCTTTTAAATGGTCTAGACAGTTAACTGGGAACATCCCAAGGACCCAGTGTGCTTCAGAATTTGGCTTGCTTTTTGCCCAAGTACATCCTGGGTGTTAAGGGCTCAGACTGGAGTCAGACTGTTGAAGTGTGGGCTCTGCTGTTTTGGTTTTGAGCTATATGTTTGGGGTACTTCCCTTAGCCTCTTCTAAGCCTCATTTCTTTGCTAAATGAGATCTAATAAGGCAAGTTATTTCTTACCAAATGTCAGTGGAAAGTTTCTAACAGTCATGACTCAGAAGGGCTGGTGAGAGCTCCCAGTTACTTTGCAATTTACTTTATGCCATGAAATGCCCTGAGCTTTGCATGGATTGAATCACTTCGTTTTCATTACAACTCTCTGAGGGAGCCACTGTTCCTATTCTGCTTATGTGATTTATGTGACATGAAATATCTACAATCATTTCTGGTGGATTCTAGCTTATCATTTCACTTTAAACTATCCCCCTCCCCCCCCCCCCTTTTTTTAAATTCATGAGAGACACACAGAGGCAGAGACACAGGCAGAGGGAGAAGCAGGCTCCATGCAGGGAGCCTGATGTGTGACTCGATCCCGGGACTCCAGGATCATGCCCAGGGCCGAAGGCAGGCGCTAAACCGCTGAGCCCATCCAGGGATCCCCCAATATTTCAGGATATTAACATGACAGTAATTAAGCACATGATTTTATTAGTAAGCCACTTACTCTGTAGATCCCAAAATGAACCTGAAAAACCCCCATGGCTGGCACCAGAGACCTATTAAATCACAGTAAAATCATATCAGAATAAGACTGTACTTTTTGCTTATTTTGCTTTTTAATAATCTTCAAATTTAGAGCACAAATAGAAGGGGTGTTTATTTTTCTCCACTGTTTTGGCTCCTGTAATAGTACAAACGATTTAATTTCAGGTTATCACAGTTACATGTTTTGGTTTTCAGGAATCTCAAGAAAATGAAAAATTTGTTACTGTCATCAAAATAAGAACCTAAATCTTCATTTGTCTATTGTAAAAAACTTCGCATTTGACAAAGGCAGGTAATTTTTTAAAAGTATACGTGACCATTTAATGAAGCTAGAGTTTTTAATTTTGGAACCCTGGAATCCCCCAGATTTAGCTTCTGGAAATTTGTATTGAAAAGTGTCTCAGAAAAAAAAAAAAAAAAAAGAAAAGTGTCTCAGCTCTTAACCTGTATGTGGTACAATTTTGCCAGGTTTTGATCTTGGTATAAATGGCCAGAGGGACTTTTATTTTTTCAAAAAAAAAGGGGGGGGGATCCCTGGGTGGCGCAGCGGTTTGGCGCCTGCCTTTGGCCCAGGGCGCGATCCTGGAGACCCAGGATCAAATCCCACGTCGGGCTCCCGGTGGATGGAGCCTGCTTCTCCCTCTGCCTATGTCTCTGCCTCTCTCTCTCTCTCTCTCTGTGACTATCATAAATAAATAAAAATTTAAAAAAAATTTTTTTTAAAAATCTGAAAATTTGGTCAATCAATAATACACAAACTAGAAATACAAATGCAGAGATTTCTAACGGAAGAAGAGTTAACCATTGAGATTGAAAGTCTGTGTTCTTTTTAAAGAGAAAAAATTTGTTTTAATTTTATTTATTTGACACAGAGCATGCAAACACAAGCAGGGGGAGTTGCTGCAGGAGAAGAAGAAACAGGGTCCCCACTGAGAACGGGAACTGGGTGTGGGGCTTGATCGCAGGATCCCGGGATCATGACCTGAGCCGAAGGCAGATGCCTAACCACCTGAGCCACCCAGGTGCTCCAAAAGCCTGTTTTCAACTTGAGGTCCTTTGTGCATTAAGAGTAAGGATTTTAGGCAAATGCATCACAATCACAAAGTGTTCTTGGATTGTATGAGCCTATGGTGGGTTGGTATAAATGCAGTTATCCTAACATGGCTTTTTACAAATGCTTTTGAGGAAATCTCCAGCATTTCTACACTGCTTACCCCAAATCTGAATGGACTGTCAAAGCCCATAAGGGCCGGGTTAAGAGAACCTGTGTCATTAGTTTTCAAATGAGATTCATACAAATGGAAAATTCACATCTGGTGCAGTAGTTTCTATGCCAACCCCATTCATGTCCCCAGGTCCTGCTTTCCACCTTGAAGTCATCTCTGTTGGTTCCCTCCCCCACTCCATACCACTCCTCTGTCCCAAACATTTGCAACCATGAGAGGTAGGATCTGCCCTTGTTAGTCCTTTGAGTAGAAGCGCTTTGAGGCAAGGGCCCAGGGTTGTTCACTGTAGTAGCAGGGAGCAGAGCTAGTTGTGAAGAGACATTCCACTGTGAATTCCTGGACCATTTGACTTTGGAATTTCTCTTTTCCCCCATTTCCCCAAAAAACTGTTAAACGATGGAATCAAATTTCACTAGTGAACTCTTCTAGGGTGTATTCCTAAGAATAAGCAGCCTAACCTGTGCAGCTGTGTCATTTCCTCTAGGAACAGGAAGCTCTGGGTTTGCACAGCGCAAAAACAAAGATGGCCAGGGCAGTTATTGGCCAAGGCTGTGTGTGTACAGTGGAGCTCAGGATGGGTAGTGGGTGTTTTACTTCTGTCTCAGAGTGTCCTGCTTTGTGCCCCAAGAAAAGTAGAGTCCTTGGTCAATAAAAGTGTGTAAACCCCCTCATAGTTCACCTAGCAGTACCTTGTAAGGCTGTGCTCATTATGTGGTAAAGAACAGACGCTTCCTTGAAATCTTTTTTTGGGGAAATGTAAATTGAAGAATTTACATTTAAATTTTTTTTTGTTGTGCCCAAGATTGCGAATCCGAGAAACCACCAAGGAACCTACACTGATGGAAGTACACGAGGGTTTATTTACAAGCTTGAGCTTGGGTCCAAGTATACTCCACACAGCAGAGCAGGGGCTTGGACCCTGAAGTGGGTTACAGCTGGATTTTTTATGGGCTGGTCTAGGGGGTTTTCAGAAGGGGTGGAGGAATTTTTTCCATTCCAATATGGGGGACAGGGTGGGGGAGTTTCTTAAGATCTGATATGGGATTCTCTGCCGAGGGCATTTGAGCTCTGTTGTCTTTCTGATAATGGGATTCCCTGTGGGGCCTAAGATGGCTGTACTTGTGCTAATGCTAAACTTGAGGTGGAATGGTCTTAATTTTCTCGGCCTCCACATTTTAAGTTTAAGTAATCCCTACACCCAACATGGGGCTGGAAATTAAAACTCCGAGATTAAGAGCTGCATGCTCCATCCGAGCCAGCCAGGTGCTGGAAAATTTTCCACTTTAAACACATGGTTCTAGGGCCTTCTGTTTACTGGCAGTATTTTATGGAGTTGGTCTGCCTGAGCAGCACAGCCCACCAGGAAGGGATTGAGATTTCTTTTAATCACAGATCTCCACTTCTGAGTAGCTCCATTAAATAATAACATGGTTCTCTTAATTCTTAAATCTGTGTCTAGGCAGATGTTTTATTCATAGAGGTATCAGGAAGAGTCACAAAGAGAGGGGGTTCTGGAGATTTTTTAAATCCTAAATTTGGAGTGTCCAAAAGTAGTAACAACACCCTCAAAGTACCTAAAATCCACCCCTTTCTCTACCGGATTGGGATTTTCACTTAAAAGTGAAACTGGACTCCATTTAGGCAGATCTAAGTCAGTCTTCAGGGCCCTTATGAAGTACTATTTCTTGTGGGTAGTCTTAAACCTCTGACACCCAACGTTTTGTTTTTTCGTTTTTGCTTTTTAAGTACCAGAATATAATTCTTTAAATCCAGTACGACCTCCGCGGGGACTTAGGAAGATAGGAGGGGCAGTGACCTCACAAGTGAATCCATAGTGGCTTAGAGGTGAGGTTTAAGGCCCTCTTTCTTGTTCCTGCTCAGTCCCTTTTTCGAAGTCTTGGAGAGCTACCGTTTCCCCTTGGGGAGATCGTATAGCGTCAAAGACAGCTCTGCGGTCAGGAGCAAGTTGCTCCACTCTTCGGTTGCCCCGGTTTTGTTTTTTGAGTCTACACCTAAGTCGGGGCTTGAATTCACCACCTGAGGTCAAGTGTCATTCCCTACGGACTGAGCCAGCCGGGAGCCCTCGCTTCCTCTTTGAGGGAATAGAAAGCCTTGACTTACCAGCGCCCCCTCCTCGGCCACGCCGCGCAGCTCCTCCCCGCACCTCAGGGCCCGGGGCAGGGGGCAGATCCGCTCGAGGCCTCACGCGGCCCGAGGCCGGAAGCGGAAGTGCGCCGGGCGGGTTCTCCCTTCCGGGCTGCTGCGGAAGCTGAGGCCTGCGCCTTCTCCCAAGGGCCGGCCGCCTCGCCCCGCGCTGACCCGGGTTGGGATTAGGAGAGGTCAAAGGCAGCGTTCCCGGCGCCAGCTGCTCCAGGGCCACGGCACTGCCTCCGGGCCCGGCCGTCCCTGCCGTTGCTCCCGGAGCCCCGACCGCCTTCCCTCCGCGGTCGCTCGTGACTTCGGCCCCGAGAGGAGGCGGGCGCGGAGATGCGGTCGGGCACCTTGGTGACGCCTTCAGCCCATCCCTGAAATTCTCCCCCAAATATTTTTACTTATTTTCCCACAAGGAAATGCCATTTTCTGTGTCTCATTTCCTGCAGTAACGGCGTTATTTTGAGAGAACGAGTTCACAAAGATCTTGCTCCCACTCCCCCGCCCCCCGGCCTGAGTTACGCGGATCCGTCCTCGCGCCCTGTGGACGATGGAGCTAGTCCCCACCGTGGCCCGGTTCTCCCCGTTTCTGCACCGGGGCCGAGTTTCAGAGATAAACTTGTGGGGTCACGTATAGTATTTCTGGGTGTTGCCAACCGACCCGGTCCAGGGGGCTTGTTCGACTGTGGAGCTTGAGAGTGTTTCCATGACCTTATGATCTAAACTGACTGAGCCACCCAAGCGCCCCCTGAATTGTGTTTTTGATAGAGTTGGTTAGGATTATTAAGTTTTATGAAATACTATTACAAGACATTTTTATTGTGTCATTGAAATGATCACACTATTTCCTCCTTTTATCTATGAATAAAACGAATTATATTAGATTTTCTAGTAAACATCTCTGGGATAAGCACAACTTGGTTCCGATGTACTATCATCATTTATTAATATGTTTGGTTTAAACTTTAGGTTATTTGTATCTGTGTTTATTCTTTTTAAGATTTTATTTGAGAGAGAGCGCAAGAGCAAGGGGAGAGAGAAGCAGACTACCTGCTAAGTAGTGGGGCTCCATCCCAGGACGCTGGGGTCCTGACATGGGCCTAAGGCACAGGCTTAACTGACTGAGCTGCCCAGGAGCCCCATGCATCTGTGTTTTTGTTTTTTAAAGATTTTATTTATTCATGAGAGACACAGAGAGATAGAGAGGCAGAGACACAGGCAGAGGGAGAAGCAGGCTCCATGCAGGGAGCCCAACGTGGGACTCCATCCTGGGACTCCAGGGTCACACTCTGGGCCGAAGGCAGCGCTAAACTGCTGAGCCACCCGGGCTGCCCTCATCTGTGTTTATTAATGAGATTTGCTTATAAGTTTTTTTTTTAATCATGGCTGTGTAATGTTTGATGTTAATATTATACCAGGCAGAAAGAACATTCTTCTTCCCTTTATACTCTTAGTCAAGGTAATTCCTTTGATAAATCAAGCTATTATGTAAAACTTATAAAAGAGGTGTCTGCCTCCTCCTCCTTTCTCCTATGTGGTAATTGTATAAGGTGTTGTAATAGAATAATCAAAATGCAAGCATGACATTGTGAATCTTGCACAATTGTGGAGTTTCACATAATGGCTAAATTTATAAATAAAACCTTCCAAGTATATAACTCTATATAAAGTATATAACTTTACAGATTCAGAAAGTTATTATCTCTACTAATATAGTACTATACAAACATGTGACATAGCCGGTCTTCATAAGTGTGTCTAATCACTGGAAATTTTTGAGTCAGGTTGGAGTTTTCTCCTCTGAATGGCAGAACCAACTTATACAACCCAAGCCTGGTATTTTCTTTGTGAGGAAATTTATTCATTCATTCATTCATTCATTCATTCATTCATGAGAGACACAGGCAGAGGGAGAAGCAGGCTCCATGCAGGGTGCCTGACGTGGGACTGGATCCTGGGTCTCCAGGATCACGCCCCAGGCCGAAGGCCGTGCTAAACTGCTGAGCCACCCAGGGATCCCTAGTGAGGAAATTTAAGTGCGTAGCTCTTTTTTTTTTTTTTTTCTTTTGTTTCATATTTTATTTTGTTTAAGATATCTATCCAGGCAGTAAGTTATTGGGGCTGGGGATGCCTGAAATCTCTCTGAGATGGTCAGCAACAGCCCAGACTATTTCAGGTTTTTTTCAGCTTTTTTTTATTGTGATGAAATATACATAACATAAGGGGCACCTGGTGGCTCAGTTGTTTGGGTGTCTGACTCTCGATGTTGGTTCAGGTCTTGATCTCAGGCTCCATGCTCTGGGGGAGCCTACTTAGGGGGGAAAATACATATATATTTTATATATGCTGTGTACACACGAATGTGAATATATGTCCTACACACGTGTGTATATGCCATACGTTTATATAACAACACATTATATGTGCATGTGTGTTTTATACACGTAAATGTGTATATATGTTATGCATACGTGTGTATAATGTGTAACACGTGTACGTGTGTTATATACCTATATTAAAAACATAAAATTTGCCATTATAAGCATTTTTTTTTAGCATTTTAAATATACAATTTAGTGGCATTAATCACATTCACAATGTTGTGCATCCATCACCACCAAGTTCATTTTTTGTAATCTTAGCATTACTCAGTTTATTTCTGTAGAGGCATTTCTTTTCTGAGTTTTATTTTTCAAGAAATTGATATTTCCTGTGAGTTTTGAGCTTGGTTGGCATAAAGTTAATCATAATATCTTTTGTGTATCTGTAGCATCTATAATTGTTTGGGGGGGTTCTTAATTTTCTTTGAGCCTTCTCTTTGCCCTTCTTTTTTTTGAATAATCTTTTCCCATTTTATTAATTTCAAAGGACCAAAATTTTTTTTTGCTTGATTAACTTCTACTTTTTGGTTTTTAAGATTTAATTATTTATTTTAGAGACAGTGCACAAGTGGGAGGGGAGAGGGAGAGAGAGAATCTCAAGCAGACTCTGTGCTCAATGTAGAGCCTGACCCAGGGCTCAATTCCAGGACCCCAAGATCCCAACCTAAGCTGAAACTAAGGATTATTGTCTGCTTAACCTACTGTGCCACCCAGGCCCCCTACTTTTTGTTTTCTAGTTCATTTTTTTTCTATCTTTTCTTCCTTCAACTTTTTTTCTTTTAGTTTGGGATTCTTTTTTTCCTCTAAATTCTTAAACTGGAAACTTAATTTTTAACTTCATTTTTTTCTAATGTAAGTATACGAAGGTTACTTTTTTCCCTAAGCACCACGTTAGCTGCAGCTTACAAATTTTGCTACTTAGAATTGATTGATAATCATAGTACTGTGTATTTTCTAATTTCCGATTTAATTGGAATAATTATATATTTTATTCATGAGTTATTCATAAATATGTTCTCTAAACTCCAAATGTATGGCTTTTAACATTAGATTGAACCATATGAACCTGCTAACTTTGCACCGCTTTTTTACTTGTTGAAATGGCAGTGTCATATGGCTCAACATAATAGTTTTCTTTTTTTGGCTGAATTTTACTTTGGTCAAGGAACATACCTGTATGTTCCATACAGGAACATAATCCATCGAAATCCATAATCCATCGAAAGCTTTAAAACCATTGCTTGCTTTGGCAACACATATGCTAAAGTTGAAAGCTTTAAGACTAGCTGTATATATAGGAAGAGAGCTAGTTTTTGTAAACACTCCACATGTGGGGATGCTTGGGTGGCTCAGCAGTTGAGCATCTGTCTTTGGCTCAGGGTGTGATCCCGGGGTCCCGGGATTGAGTCCCACATCGGGCTCCCTGCATGGAGCCTGCTTCTCCCTCTGCCTGTGTCTCTGCCTCTCTGTGTCTCTCATGAATAAATAAATAAAATCTAAAACAAAAAACACTCCACATGTTTGAAAAAATGTGTATTCTCCATTTATTGATTGTAGTGTTTGTGTTTTAGGTCAAGCTTGTTCATTTTACTATTCAAATCTTTATTTTTTTAAGATTTTATTTATTTATTCATGAGAGACACAGAGAGGCAGAGACACAGGCAGAGGGAGAAGCAGGCTCCGTGCAGGGTGCCGGACGTTGGACTTGATCCTGGGTCTTCAGTATCACGTCCTGGACTGGAGGTGGCGCTAAACCGCTGAGCCATCTGGGCTGCTGTAATCAAATCTTTATGTCCTCATTTTTTTTTCCCTCTGATCTCTGCATCACGGACAGTAGTGTGTTAAATTATTTCACACTGATGGTGATTTGTCTATTTCTCCTTTAATTCTGTTAGCTTTTATGAGACTATGAGTGTGTACAACTTCAGAATCTTTGTATCTTCCTAGCGAATTGAACCTTGTATCCTAATGTAGTTGCCTTTCATAATGCCTTTTTTTTTTTAATGTGTGAAATCAGGGGTTCCTGGGTGGCTCAGTTGATTGAGCATCCAGCTCTTGATTTCAGCTCAGGTCTTGATCTCAAAGGTTGTGAGATCAGACCCCCTGTTGGGCTCTGCTCTGGGCATGGAGCCTACATTAAAAAAAAAAAAAAGAAAAGGTGTGAAATCAAACCATTTTGGTTAATATTTGCCTAGTATATCATTTTTATTTTTGAATTCAGTCCTTCTGTGTTGCCTTTTTTAAAAAAAGATTTTATTTTTTAGAGAGAATGAGCACAAGCAAGGGAAGGGCAGAGAAAGAGGGAGAAGCAGGCTCCCCCCAGAGCAGGGAGCCTGATACGGGGCTCAGAGCTCGATCCCAGGACCCAGAATCATGACCTGAGCTGAAGGCAGATGCTTAACTGACTTGAGTCACCTAGTGCCCTACTCTCTTAAGTTTCTGTTTCCGTCTCCTACCCCCCCCCCCCTTTTTTTAGGGACCAGCACACTCTTTTCATGTTTTTAAATATTTTTGAGGTTTAAAAATGTTTAAAGTTTGTAACTCCTAGCAGGAAAACATTATCTAAATGAATACTATAATGGCAAACCACTGTAGAATGTTTCAGTTGCATGTGGGGCAGAGGGATAGGGATTCTCTTCACATCACCTCAGCTTTCTTCATGAGAAGGTCAGAGGTACACTGGTTTGTATTAATGCGACCTCCATTAGGTGATCAAAGTTGCTTTTCCTTCAGCAAGGGCTTTTCTTTGTCAGAAGGGCATTATGCTTGACCTCCAAATTTGGCTGACAATTTACTGATAAGATTCATAACCTTTGGGTTGCTCTGATATTTTGACATATTTGCTGGGTTCTGTGCTACATCCTGGAAGGCTACCATAACTTCTGGATCCTGCATGGCTGTAAGAACCTCTGGGTCAGTAAGAATTTCATTGAGCCCAGGGATTCCTGCCATTCCAGGCGTCTCGCCCTACCTTTCCAGGCATTCCTCCAGAAAAATTAATAGGCATTCCCCCAGGAAAGCCACCTGGGAAAGAGCCATACTGAGCTCCTGATTGTCTTCTGGCTTCTTCCTCCCTCAGGCCTCTCTCATGTTCTTCCGGGGTCTTCTTAACCCTTTCTATTCTTTTTTTGATCTCTCACTCTTCACGATTTTGCTCATACTTCCATGTTCAGCAATTTCCTGGGCCCTCGTTTGAACTTCTTTCAGCATTGCACTAGCATCTTCATAATCCAGTTTACAAGCAAGGGCAAGATCGTGTACTGCTTCTTCCCAATGACCCAGAAGTCTCTGTGCTTTCCC
This sequence comes from Vulpes lagopus, assembly GCF_018345385.1. Lineage (NCBI taxonomy): Eukaryota > Metazoa > Chordata > Mammalia > Carnivora > Canidae > Vulpes > Vulpes lagopus. The sequence continues at coordinate 6,853,083 of NC_054830.1, forward strand.
TCACCACTTGTAAGGCTGAGTTGAATCAGGGTTTATTTCAATAGCTCTGTCACAGTCTCAAATGGCAGCATTTGGCTTTTGTAATTTGATGAAGACACTAGCTCTCTTGGCATACAGAATGGTCAAGCCAGGATTCAGTTTGATGGCATCTGTGAGCAAGGCAGTGGCTTTCTGTAGTTCACCATCATTTGGGACATCAATGGCAGCCACTTTTTTATCATTTGCCTGATCCATCATTTCCGTGGTTATCTCTACATTTTCATCTCCCATTTCTTGAAGGGCATCAGTATCTGGTTCAATCACACCTTCATTGTCCATTTCTAGATCACTTTCCTCACTTGATGGTTCGTCTGTCTTTGTGTTTTCCTCCGCCTTCTTACTGTTTTTTCTTCCTTGATGTTGTCTTCTGATTTAGTTTTATGAGTAGCAGGTGGTATTTTAACCCTCATGCTCTCCAACCACTTCCACAGGAAGCACATTTCCTCAGTGTGCTGAATGCTCGGATCCTGCTTCTACATTTTGAGAAAAGCCCGAAGCTCGCTCACTTTGTGGGGTTCCGTGGTCCAGAGGCAGTGGCAGGCGGCAGGCGCAGCTGAGGTTGCTCCCTGATTCCAGGCATGGGTGCTAGCTCAGCATGGCTGTGTGGAAGGAGTTCATCTCCTCCCTTTCTTTTTTTCCTTCTTTTATTAATCCATTAACCAAAAAATGGACTTATTAGAGAGACTAAGTCATTTGTCTTTAAAATGTTCTGTATTATAGATTTGGCTGATTGCTGCTTCTTGGTGTTTAACACCTTTATCTCTATTTCCTGTTAAAAGTCACTAGTCTAGAAGCTTGGCTAGATTGAGGCTTGATTTCATAAATTCACTCTTAAACTAACAAAGATACTTCAACTAGATTTGGGATTTTAGGTTGATAGTTATTTTTTCCTCAGCACACCGAGGGTTTTATCCCATTCTTGTCTGACATCCATTGTTGCTGTTGGAACTGAGCCATAGCTTTTTTTCCTTTTTAGATGATCCCCCCCCTCCGGCTGCTTTTGGGGGAAAAGATTATGGGGGAAAAGTAAACACTGAAGAAGAAAAAATTACAATGAATCTAGATGTGGGTTTCTTTTTATTCATTCAGCTTGGGATTTATTTTGCTTTCAGAATCCAAAGGTTAGTGTCCTTTACTCATACTAGGAAATCAGTAGCTAGTTCTTCATCAAATGGTGCTAACAAAGTTCTAATCGGGTTGGAACTTTGCATTGAGTGTCTGACTTAATGAATGTATTTTTCATTTCCAAAAGTCATGTTAGTTTTTTTAAACCACTTGACCATCTTATAGTGTCTTATTCCATATTTATCTGAGTTTCTCTTAAGTCTGTTAAGTAGTTTTTTGTATTCTCTGTCTAAAAAGTCTAATATCTGAAGTTGTGTTTTTTGCTTTTATCCACTGCTGCCTGTTTTGGCTGCTTCTCACTCCTGGCACATTGTATATTTGCATTTTATAATTTTTTAAACTGTGACTTCCTCACTTTACTTGGAACATTTAAAAAATGTATTTAAGCAATCTCTACACCCAATATAGGACTCAAACTCACAACCCCGAGATCAAGAGTCGTACGCTCTTCCAACTGAGCCAGCCAGCCCCCCACCCACCATTTACTTGAAACTTTATATGTGGGAATTCTTTGAGACTTGGCTTGAAATTGAGTTTTTCCGAAATAGAACCATTTGTTGATACTAATAGCAGTTAGTGTGGCAATGCCATTTAGGGCCCTATTTATTTATTTATTTATCTATTTATTTTTAATTTTTTTTATTTTCTAGTTTATTTTTTATTGGTGTTCAATTTGCCAACATATAGAATAACACCTAATGCTCATCCCATCAAGTGCCCCCCTCAGTGCCCGTCACCCAGTCACCCCCACCCCACGCCCAGCTCCCTTTCTACCACCCCTTGTTCGTTTCCCAAAGTTAGGAGTCTCTCATGTTCTGTCTCCGTCTCTGATATTTCCCACTCACTCATATTTTCTCACTCATATTTTCTCCTTTCCCCTTTATCCCCTTTAGCTATTTTTTATATTCCCCAAATGAATGAGACCATATAATATTTGTCCTTCTGATTGACTTATTTCACTCAGCATAATACCCTCCAGTTCCATCCACGTTGAAGCAAATGGTGGGTATTTGTCATTTCTAATGGCTGAGTAATATTTCATTGTATACATAGACCACATCTTCTTTATCCATTCATCTTTCCATGGACACCAAGGCTCCTTCCACAGTTTGGCTATTGTGGACATTGCTGCTAGAAACATCAGGGTGCAGGTGCATTTAGGACCCTCTTTTTTTTTTAAGATTTTATTTATTTATTGAGACACACACAGAGAGAGAGAGAGGCAGAGACACAGGCAGAGGGAGAAGCAGGCTCCATGTAGGGAACCTGACGTGGGACTCGATCCCGGATCTCCAGGATCACACCCTGGGCTGCAGGTGGCACTAAATCGCTGCGCCACCGGGGCTGCCCTAGGACCCTCTTTAAGTGAAATTACTCTTGAGGTTTTCTTGCACTACACAAATAATGTGAATTTGGACTGAAACCTAAAGTTTTCTTTTTCTACCATATCTGATGCCAAGTTCTAGACAGGTGCACATCCTTGCTGTCCCCTTCTGTATGGAAGGTTGTTTTTTTTTTTTTTCTATTCTTTTTAAAACTCTTAATTATGGACTTTCAAACATACTCAGGAGTCAAGAGAACATTGATGAAATCTCCCTGCACCCATCATTCAGCTTCAGTGATTACCTCTGCTTTGCCATTCTTAATTCATCTGTTCTTCTCCTTGTTTACTGTTCCTGAGTTTTGTTTTCCTAGGGTACATAAAAACAAGTATCAGACATCATTATCATTTCACCCATAATTTGAGTTGTATCTCTAAAAGGAAAGGGCCTCGTGAGGACACAATGACCTAACCGAGTTTGGGGCTTAAACAAGGAAGGGAGAACTGTTGCAGATTAAGAAACTAAGGAGGTGGGGCAGCCCGGGTGGCTCAGCGGTTTAGCACCACCTTCAGCCCAGGACCTGATCCTGGACACCCAGGATCAAGTCCCACGTCGGGCTCCCTGCATGGACCACATCGGGCTCCCTGCATGGAGCCTGCTTCTCCCTCTGCCTGTGTCTCTGCCTCTCTCTCTCTCTCTCTCTCTCTCTCTCTCATGAATAAATAAATAAAGTCTTTTAAAAAAAGACTAAGAAGGCAATCCATTAATAAAAATAAACATTTAACAGGAAGTTCTTAGCATTATCACAATACCGTTATCATACCCCCTAAATGAATGCTATTTCTGGATATTTTCAGTGGTCTCTGGCTAAACAGATTGAGCCATACATGTAGTTCGGTTTGTCACTCCTTGTAGCAAGGTGAGTGCACAGCTTTGGATACTATGGGACAGGTTACAGGGTGTGGGCTCATGCCAGGTGCTTTTGGGGGAGAGTTCTGGATTAGATTTCAGGAAGTGAGAGTAATTCTGTGATTGGGTTTATCAGTAAAGCTTACCTAGAAGGAGGAAACTACACCACGGGGGGAGCTATAATTGATAAAGCAGCAGCAGTGGCTCATGTTGGCCAGAAAGAGGGGATGTTTGGTTAGTTTGGGGTTCTAGTAATGTTTGTCTTTTGTTTGTGTTCAGACATGAGTATAGAATGGTCTTGTTTTTGTCTTAGCATGTCACGGTCACAGAGTGGCCCTGTCTGCTGTCACTGTTCTGTGAACTTGCTTATGTTCAAGGGTAGAATGTGGCTGATAGTACCAGGCTGATAGTACCAGATCTGGCTGATAGTACCAGGGAAGCTCCTGGATGTCAGGCTGCTTTTCTCTTTACCAGTATCCTCGAATACCCAGTCTGTGTTCAGTTCCCCTAAAATGCCTCATAATATGTTTTTACCATTGGTGTTGTCTGAATGGAGATTGAAGGCCCACACACTGCAGTGGGTTCTTATGTCTCTTAACCAGTCTCTTTGCGGGTAACAGTATTCCCTACCTCTCTGTCCCCCAGATTGGGTTTGACTGCTTACATCTTCATGATGTCATTTTAACCTGTCAGTCTCTCCTCTTCCTTCTCTTCTATAAACTAATTACATGAAAGGATTTGTCAGAATTTTTGGCAAAAGTACTTCACAGATGGTGCTGTTTCTTCTTACATCATATCAGAACTTTTGTGCGATCCAGATACCTACTTTGTGATAATAAGATTTATCAGTTGGTTCTAGTATCAGCTTGATCCTTCCCTTATAAAGTTACCCAGCTTATTAACACAGTCTTCATTTATCCCTTAGTCAATAAGATTCCTTGTTAATTACAAAAGGAGAAAATGATTACTTAGAAAAACCTGTGGCATGCCACCTTAACCACATGATCAAAGTTATCACCAGTAATGAAACAGACTGGATCATGTGCCTCCTGATGTGGCACATGAGAAGGTCATGCATCAATCGTACAATCCTTCATCCAAAAACGAACTTTCTGAATCTAATCATGAGAAAATATCAGGCAAGCCAAAATTGAGGTGGGTGGAGTCTGTGAAACATCTGATCTGGACTCTTTGTATCTTGAAAGATGAAGAAGGGCTGAGGGACAGGTCCATATTAAAGGAGAGTAAAGAACTATGGTTAGAGGGCATGGTCCCATGTGAGAGATTTACAAAGGGATTGCTATAAAGGACATTATTAGACCAGTTAGTGAAATTCTGCATATGGAATATATATTAATAATAATAATAATAATAATAATAATAATAATATTAAATCCATGTTAAACATTCCTGATTTTGATCATTGTGGTTATGTTAGAGAATGTCCAAGTTCCTGTGTTCCTGTGTTACTTTGAAGTATATAGGAGGAAAGGGTCATGACATCTATTTTCCCTTGAATAGATTGTTCTCAACATTGTTGCTGAAACAGATGGAATGCAGGAGAGAAAGACAATTTTAATGCTGAAGAGTCTGTGGAAGTTCATCATATTCACACCATCCTTCTTTTCTTTAAAATAAAACAGAACACTTATTCTTAAACATCTCCATTCATTTTTCACCTAATAATTTATTAGCTGTTAATTGTTGCCATGATCCATTAATTTACTAGTGGTTGCAAAATGGTAACTTTCTGATTCTAGCATTTTCTTTATAATAAATGAAGCTTGTAAAACTTGTATGATTCTTCTGTAAAGAACTTTAACTCACACAATAGGGATATATGCTTGATTTTTTCCTTATAGAATTTTCAGAATTAGAAGTTGATATCCTGGCCTCCTCCAATTCTGACCATTAGGGTTTTTTTTTTAAATATCATTATGAATTCATGATTTTGTTTAGATTTGATGATTTCAACAGACTGCAGCCATTATTTATCAAATTGTTCCATCTTAAGAGGGGAGCTCTTTTAAAAAAAATTTCTCCCTGTCTTTTTGACACAACCCCATTAGCCTTTGCTGGGTCTCTTGCTTTCTGTAATAAGATGTTCCAGACTCAGCTTGAACATTTCATGTTCTACACTGGACTGAGCTATTTCTCAAAAGGGTCCTGATTTCTTTTATGGAAAGACTACCGACATTTATAGGCATATTGGTAGGAGAGTGGCTCATTGATCTTCACAATGCCTATTGATTGTAGACATTTTTAGTAGTTCCGTCTAGGAAAAAGTTCAAAAACTAAAAATAAGTGCATCTTATATTCCTAATTCCTAGCTGTTCTTGGATAGGGAGATAAAAATCCTAACAGTGTACTTACTATATGGTGGGTATGTATGTGTGCATGTGTATGTGTGTGAGTGTGGTCTGTCTGAAGCTAGTATGAGGAAGCTTCTAGGTTGTAAGTGTTGAATATTTGTCAAGCCTGGACTCTCCTGGCTTCTTTCTTCTCTAGGTCTGCTTGCTCAGAACCTTGTCTGGTAAGGCGGGAGACCTACAAGAGGAAGAATGGCTGCCAGATTGCTGACAACCTGGTCACAGGTACTGAGGAAATTATTCTGTTTCCAAAAAACATTGCTGTTCCCAAAGGACACATCTCTTGCCCATGACCCACAGCTTCAACTGAGCTGGCCTCAGGCTTCTCCAGTTCTTTGGGGTTCTTAGAATGAGACAAAGAATCCCTAAGACAGGCTTCTATTACTATAATATTTGTTGATTTCTTTTTTTCCAGATCTTCCTCCAGGTTAAGTATTTGTTCCATATTCTGCTGGATGCTATGAAGGAAAAGAGATTTTTTTCACTAGGAAAATCATCCATTTATTTTTCAAGTATTTTTCTCATCCTGTAGTACAGTCAATCTATACTTGGTCTTGACTAAGACTGGAAGAGGCCTCGAAACCTAGTGGTGGAAAGATCAGATAAACCATGTATTAGACAAGCTACTAAAAACATGAGTCTGGATGAGATGGTCCAGGCAGGGAGAGTGAAAGAACTGAGCCTTGGGTCAGATAATGAGATCTATGTGTTGGTCTCCTTCCCCATTGCTGGCAGCCTCCCCTACCATTCCTTTGCTACATTGTTGGAAATGGGCCTTGGCTGAGCCAGAATGTTTGTGATGTTTCAGGATTCGGTGACCTTTGAGGAAGTGGTGGTGGACTTCTCTCAGGAGGAGTGGGCACTGCTGGACCATGCTCAGAAAATCCTGTACAGAGATGTGATGCTGGAGAACTTTAGGAACCTAGCCTCTCTAGGTAAGATTGGCCTCATTAATTTTCTCATTTCTTCATGCAGCAGACGGTCCTTCCTGACATATCATGTTCCAGGATTTGTGAAAAGAATGGTAATACATGGCAAACATAAAATGAATGGCGCCTGTCCTTGTAGAGCAGTCTTATGGCTTCCTGTAAAAAATGGACTGATTTCATTTTTCATTATTATTACAAGATTTAGGTAATTTGCCATATGTATCTGCTCTTGGGCTTGGATTTCAAGGGTCAGTTCTCTATGAACAGGGCATACATAGGTATATCTGTGAACAGATAAGTAGATACCTGTTTTGGGGACCTTGTAAAAGATCTGATTCTTGGGTCACTCCTGAAGTTGTATTTGCCTATCTTCCTCAGTATCAAAGTATTGGAATCAGTTTTGTGGACAGATTTCTTGTCTCCTTCACAGTTCCTCCACCTCACACATCTTTCTCCATGAGCAGGGTATCCTCTCTGCAAACACAGTCTAATCACGGAGGTGGAGCAGGAAGCACTGGGTCCAGAGGAGGGGGGAATTGTCCAAAGTGCCTGTACAGGTGAGCCCCAGGCAGAAAGGAGTCATTACATGGAGGAGCCATGGTGAGGGATGATCCATTGGGGAGCGTCGGTTTTGGGATAAAGAGGCCATTACTTGAGCTTTCCATCTTTCACCATCTTGCCATTCATTCACATTTTCCTGTGGTTTCAGAGAAAAGGCTGTTTTAATTCCACTTTCAATTTGATATTTCCTTGAATACTTTTTGTTCCATTCTCCCTACTTTGCTTTCCAGGTAATACACTCTAGTATCTCAAACCTTCAGAATCCTTTCCCATTTCCATTGCTTGTTCCTATCATTGGCATCTTCTCCCAGAGCCACATTCCTAGAACAGTTCCTCTCATCACAAGTTACATCTTCTCTTTCATCATTTCCCTTCTGTATTTAGTGTTACTGAAAACAAATCCATAGGGTACCTACCTCCTTTTTTCTGTTATCTCTATTTTTTATCCCAATAGTTATAAAAATTTTCAATTTCAGACTGGAATATGCAACTGAAATCAAAAGATGGAATTCCCATGCAGAATGTTCCTGGGGAAAAAACTTGCAATGGCATAAAAACGGTAAGATTCAGGAGGAATAATTCCTGTTTTTTTTTACAGTAGAAGTCTGTGAATGCCATTGAGTTAAAGCACCAGCTTCCAAATGAGGGGAGGCAGTGAGGCGTGGCATTTGCTCACCAGGAAGCTGTTTCAGGAGAGTCTTCCTGAATCTCATAAAATTAGGGAAATCTCTAAACCAAGCCCAACACTTTCTGCCCCACAAAGAATACCAAAAAGTAAACATTTATTTAAATGTGATTCCAGGGACCGCTGGGTGGCTCAGTGGTTTAGCATCTGCCTTCAGCCCAGGGCATGATCCTGGAGTCCCCGGTTCGAGTCCTACATCAGGCTCCCTGCGAGGAACCTGCTTCTCCCTCTGCCTTTGTCTCTGCCCCTCTCTCTCTAATAGGAAAAAAAAAAAATCACATACATACCACGAAAATAGTAAAAATGTCAGTTGTAATCATGTACTTCCTATGTATGGCAGAATGCACACAAAGAATTCTCATGAGTATAAAGAAAGTGATAAGGTCTTTAGTCACCACTTACTCCTTGCTCTGCAGGCACTAACTCAACCTGGTAAGAAACCCTTGGAATTTGATCATTGTGGAAAATTCTTCAGAAAGAACTATCACTTTACGTGTACAAGATATTGTGAGAGAGAGAAATGCTACAAATATAAAGAATATGGGAAAGACCTTGGCCATCCCTCAACTCTTAGCAGTCATGTAAGTACTCACAGTGGAGAGAAAGCTCTTGAATTTAATGATCATGGCAAATCTTTCAACCAAGAGGGATCCCTTAGGAAACACTTAAGGACTCTCACAGGAGAGAAATTTCACACGTGTAGTCAGTGTCTTATGTCCTTCAGCTTACATCCTTCCTTTTCAGTACATGTGCAAATACCTACTGGAGAGGAACTCTGTGATTGCAGTGATTATGGAGAAAGAGCTTCCCATAGTGTCCACAAAACAATGTGTACCATAGAGGAAAGCTCAGAATGTAATGAGCATGGGAAGGTGTTCGCCAGCCCCTTGTCCCTTCAGAAATGTGTGAGACCTCATGCCGGAGAGAAGCCTTACGAATGTAGTGACTGTGGGAAAGCCTTCATTTTTCAGTCTTCCCTTAAAAAGCATGTGAGATCTCACACTGGAGAGAAACCTTATGAATGTAATCACTGTGGAAAATCCTTCAGCCAGAGCTCTCATCTTAATGTGCACAAAAGGACTCACACTGGAGAGAAACCCTATGACTGTAAGGAATGTGGCAAGGCTTTCACTGTTCCTTCATCCCTTCAGAAGCATATGAGAACCCACACTGGAGAGAAGCCCTATGAATGCAGTGACTGTGGGAAAGCCTTCATTGACCAGTCATCCCTTAAGAAACATACACGGTCTCACACTGGAGAGAAACCTTATGAGTGTAGTCAGTGTGGAAAATCCTTCAGCACAGGCTCTTACCTCATTGTGCACAAGAGAACTCACACTGGAGAGAAAACCTATGAGTGTAAAGAATGTGGGAAGGCCTTTAGGAATTCTTCCTGCTTAAGAGTACATGTGAGAACTCACACAGGAGAGAAGCCCTATCAGTGTGTTCAGTGTGGGAAGGCATTCAGCACCAGCACTAATCTTATAATGCACAAACGAATACATACTGGGCAGAAAGTATGAATGAAATGACTAGAAGAAAGCCTTAACTAGGCCTTCACACCTCATTCTTCATTTTAGAACTCACACTGGAGAGCAGCCCTGTTGTGACTAATATAGAAAGCCTGCAGGCACAATTCTTGACTTATGCTACCCTGGGACCAATCTTATGAATGTTACCATTCTGTGATTGTCTTTTATCAATGAATGTTTCATCCTGAAAGTCTGTTAACCGATGAGTATTAAAACTTATATGGCACTTAATCTACATCACAAAAATTTTGATAAATAATATTTTTACCATGAATTTAGTGCTAAATGTTGTCCAATCATCATCAAGATGTCTTGGACCTATAGGTTATTTAGAAATGTATTTTTTAATGTGCAGACTCTACATATTTTAGTTATTTTTTATAGATTCCTAATTTAATTACATTATACACAAATGTATGGTCTTCATGATACAGATTCCGTATGACATTATTCAAACAGAAAATTGTTGGGAGACTTGCTTGTGGTCTCAGATACAAGTATCTTCGATCCATTCCTCCCTCCCTTTCCTAAAAGTAACAAAACTACAACTGTGTTCAAGTTGGCAGTGTGGACAATTTTTTAAGGACTCCTGTCTCAACTTTCTTTGCCGCTGTGAATGCCCATGAGCCCCTGGCTCTGTTCAGTGAGAAACAGGCAAAGGTGACTGCTTGTGGGCTCTAAAGAATCCCATGGCAATGGGAGTGTCTCGTCTGGCATTTTTGCTTCACCACTTGCCCTGTGGTCTCATCTCATTTTCTCTCCTAGAAAACAGACCAAGAGGATCATAGTCAGAAGCTACTGATTATACAACAAGGACATACAGTATTATTTGGTTGTACCAACTCTGTGTTGCTTATTTCTGGGCTTCATGTAACAAGAGAAAAATAAACTCCTTAACTGATGCAAACCACTCTGGAGGGAAGATTCTGTTACAAGGGATTTCAGTTAACTGATAATCTCTCATATGTGGTCAAGTTTTGTGAATCCTTTAAGTATGGTTGAAAACAATGCCTGTTCTGTAATTATTTGGTATAATCAGTTCTCAGTGTGTCTGATGGATGATCTTACTGTTCTTAAAATTTGTATCATTACAAACCTTCTTTCATTTGTCCTTTATTGAAAGCGGTATGTTAAGATGTGTCACTATGACTGTGGGTAGTCAGATTTTTTTTTTAATTCTCATTTGTTTTACCTTGAGTCACTATAGCTAGAAGCATATAAATGTTGTCATTTTATATTTCTGATAAATTGTCCTTTCATTCTTTAAAGATTTATTTATAAAAAAATAAAAAAATAAAATTAAAATTAAAAAAATATTTATTTATTTATTTGAGAGACAGAGAGTGCACAAGCAGGGGGAGAGGGAGAAGCAGACCTCCCCCCACTGAGCTGGGAGCCTGTTAAAGGGCTTGATCCCAGGACCCTGAGCCCAAGGCAGATGCTTAACTGACTGAGCCACCCAGGTGCCCCTGTCCTTTCATTCTTAAATAGTGCCCATTTTTCTTCCCTAATAATGTTATAATTCACTTGGTATTAATGTGAATTATTGACCTAGCCGATAACATTTTCTCCTTACCAGTATGTAAGGACAACCAGAAACAACTTACCTTTCCTCAGCACTATGTGGTGGTGGTCCCTGAAACACCAAAGGGGGATCTCCTCAAGCCAGTACATCTCCTGTGGGGGACGAAGAGATCAGGAGGTCCTCAGCACCCTTCCCTGCCAAAGACAACAGCAGCCGTCACATATGTCTCTGTTGTTCCTTTCTTCATTTCTGTCATGATTTGTTCCTCTGCCAACCTGGTGGGATATGAGGGATCTCACCCATGAATGAGATAAATGTTTAATGAAAGAGGGAAAAGAGTAAGAACATTTTTTTCCCTGCTCCCCCTAAGAAAGCTCAGGAGGTTTCTCAACTCAATAAAGTTTGTCTCCTGGTCAATGAGCATGGGCTCTCTTGAGTGCCACTACCTATCAACTTCTAAAGAGCATCTTCTTGAAAACCAAATGTTATAAAATTGGGATTCCCCCATATTGCTCTCTTGAAGAGAGACTGTAGTCCCTCTGCGGTTGAAAGGGACAGTCTAGAAATAGAGGCCATAGCAAAGGGCCACTCAGGATCATCAGGAACTTATAGGTAAATATGTAAAGAAAAAAAAATGGGGAAAGATAAGAGACCAAAAGAAAAAAAGTATAGCAGCAGGATTACCAAGTAATCCCTCCCTTCCCAAAGAACGAGAACTTTAAATTTTATGTATCAAGTATTCATTGGGTCTAAGAAATATGTTAGTCTTCAGTTGCTTACTGATTTAAAAACAATAATGAGGGGTGCCTGGGTGGCTCAGAAGTTGAGCATCTACCTTTGGCTCAGGGTGTGATCCCAGTCCCAGGATTGAGTCCCACATCAGGTTCCCTGCAAGGAGCCTGCTTCTCCCTCTGTGTCTCTGCCTCTCTCTGTGCGTCTCTCATGAACAAATAAATAAAATCTCAAAAAAAGACAATAATGAAAAATAAACCCATATATATAGTGAAGAAAATAAAAGGTAAAGTAAGTTATATACATATGTAATATTTAACATAATGTATATATGTAAATTATAAATATACACACAAAACTATATTTTAAAAAGATCCATAATTTGGGCCAGTTGAAAACCTAGTTTATGTATTCAAGTTTAAAACTTACATAAGAATTTTTACATATAATTATCATATATATAAAAATGTAACAATTTATATATCAAAATATTTACTTATCAAAAAGATAAGAGTGGCACCAGTGCTTTTGTGCCTCCACAATGTAAGTTCTAAATTAAACTTAACTTTGCTAAACTATACTAATTGACAAGGCTTCAAAATTGTAATCAATACCAGGGTTCAAATTATGGCTATATCTAAGAACCCCACTAAATTTAAACATTACTTCTCTTATAATCAATAAAAAAATAATTAAAATAGAGGAAAACAGGTGTACTTCCCTGCAATTGTAGTCATGTCTAAATTTCCCATAGCTATTGTACCCATTACCCTAAAATATCCCATCTTAAGCACAAATGCCGATAATGATGAAAAATAAATTTAAAGGTCTTTGCCTTTATTCCTTGATAAAATGTGATTCTGTGGACACTTAGAATAATTAATATGGCTCAGTATGTGTTAAAACTGGCCTTCATGGTTTAAAACTTATATAAACATAACTAATAAAAAAGGTGCTTATTTCTACTGCTTCTCTTCATAATTCAATTTTGCCTACTTCAAAAATTGAGAACAAATAACTATATCTATATATATAGATATATATAAATATCTAAATATATAGATATATCTATATCTATCTTTTAACTGAGTAAAGAGCAGTTAAGAGTTCCTGGACTGTGCAAATAGCACTGCTAACCATATGTGATGAAGCACTGGAATGTTAATGCTTTCCCTCTCTTTATACTGTATACAAAAACTAATGGAACAAAGATGAACCATTGAAACAAAATTGCAAAATTCCTAGAAGAAAGCATAAGAGGAATGCTTCATGACATTGAATTTGGCAATGGTTTCTTAGACGTGATACCGAAAGCACCTTGCAATCAAAGAAAAAACAGATTCTACCTTATCAAAATTAAGATCTTTTGTATCTTCAGAGATCAGTTATCAACATTAAAATGCTTTTGTACTCCAAAGGACACATCAAGAAAGTGAAAGACAACTCATGGAATGGGAGAAAATATTTGCAATTCATAATGCAAAAAAGGAACTTCAATACAGAATATACAAAGAATTCTTGCTACTCAATACTAAAAAGACAAATAATGCAATTTTTAAATGGACAAGAGATTTGAAGATACATTTCTCCATGGACAAACAAATAGCAACAAATATAAGAAAAGATACTAGCCCTCAACATCAGTGGTCAGTAGAAAATTGCAAACCCAAATCACAAGGAGATACCCCTTCTCACCACTTAGGATAGCTAATATATAAAAACAAAAATTAACAAGTGATATTGGGAAATAACTCCTACATTGATGGGTACAATGTAAAATGGTGCAGCCACTTTGGAAAAGTCTGGTAGTCCTTCAAAGTGTCAAATACATAGTTACTATATGGTCCAGCAATTCCACTCCTAGGTAGATACCTGTGGTAATTAATTTTATGTGTCAACTAGACTGTGTCATGGAATACCTAGATATCTGGTTAAATGTAACATCTGGGTGTCTGTGAGCATGTTTCAGGAGATTAGAATTTGAATCAATAGACTGAGCATAGCATATCACCCTCCCCAGCATGGGCGGACATCATCCAATTGGATTTAGAGTGTGAATGGAATAAAAAAGCAGAAGGTTGAGTTCTTTTATTGTCTGATTGTTGAATTGGGGTAGTGATCTCCTGCTCTTGGTGCTCCTGGTTCTCGAGCTTTGAGACAGACTGAAATCTACACCTGTGGCAGCCTGGCTCTCAGGTGTTTGAATGGCACCACCTGGTTTCATAGGTCTCTCAACTGGGGATGGTAGATTGTGAGACATCTCAGCCTCCATGGCCACATAAGTGGTTCCTTATATAAAAGTCATGTTGTGTGTGTACAAATACAAATAATGTATGTTATGTCCATTATGTGTGTGTGTGTATAATAGATGTTTCTGGGTTTACCATAAAGTTCAGGGTTATATGTTCTATTTCTTTGGAGAACTCTGGCTAATACAATACCCAGGATAGATTAAAATATGCACACACACAAAAAATGACTGTTCAGAGCAGCATTATTCATAATACCCACAAAGTGTTAACAACCCAAATGTGCATCAACTGATAAATACGTAAATAACATGTAGTATATCCATACAATGGAATATCATTCAGCAATAAAAAAGAATGATATGCACTACAGCACATATGAACCTTGAAAACATGCTAAGTGGGATCCCTGGGTGGCTCAGGGGTTGAGCGTCTGCCTTCGGCTCAGGGCGTGATCCTGGAGTTCCGGGATCGAGTCCCACGTCGGGCTTCCTGCATGGAGTCTGCTTCTCCCTCTGCCTGTGTCTCTGCCTCTCGTGTGTGTGTGTGTGTGTGTGTGTGTGTGTGTGTGTGTGTCTCATGAATAAATAAATAAAATCCTTAAAAAAAAAGAAAACATGCTAAGTGAAAAGTTATTGGCAGAGGATTTTATGATTTCATTTACATGAAATGTTCAGACAAGGCAAATCCATAGAATCAGAAAATACATTCATGGTTACACATTAAGAGAGGAGGGAAATGGGATTATGACAGCCAAAGAGTTCTTCTGGAGGGACAAAAATGGTTCTAAAATTGTGCTAGTTGCCCAACTCTGAAATTTAAAAAAGCATACACACACACATTGAATATTAAAGTTTCAAATGCACAGATTGTAGGTTTTGTGAATTATAGCTCAATAAAGCTGTTCCAAAATAACACAAAAACCCCCCATGGTATAGCTGCATCATTAGAAGCATAAAAAAATGTGTCTCTGAAGCACCTAGAGCAGTAAGGTCCAATATATGTTAGCCGCCATTATATTTTTTAACACTACATACTAGAGCTTAATATTAAGCTATTATAATTTTTTAAAAGTTATGATGTGGCATTAGTATTACTGACACATAAGAGTCTAGAAATTTATACCGGCACATATAGGAATTTATTTAACATAGATGTAATTTCACATGACCAGGTCAAAAGTTTACTGGTAAGTGGTACAACTGGCCCATCTTTTCTGGAGGAAATAAAATAATTTTAAAAAATAAAATTTAAAATAAATAAATAAATAAATAAATAAATAATAAAATAAAATAAAATAAAATAAAATAAAATAAAATAAAATAAAAATAAAATAATTGATCCACTACACGGCACATGAAGTAAATTCTATGAGGAGTAAAGATTTAAATGTCTTTATGTTTTTAACTTTTTAAAAAATGTCTTTAATGTAAGAAGCAAATTCGGTGTACACAGTTTGAAGACATTTAAAGGCAAGGCAAGAAACATTTTTAAAAAAACAATTTTTGGCTACATAAATTTAGTATTTTGTACAGCAACAGATGAAATATTAATGTAGCAAAATAGTTATCAATTTAATAGATCCCATAAGATATATTTGATAATGCACATGAACATTTTATCTTCATGGTGGCTCAGTCAGTTGAGCATCTACCTTTGTCTCAGGTCATGATCCTAGGGCCCTGGGATCAAGCCCCACATCTGGCTCTCTGCTCTGTAGGGAGCCTGCTTCTCCCTCTCCCTCCCTCTGCTATTCCCTCCGCTTGTGCCCTCTGACTCTGTCACATAAAATATTTTTTAAAAATAATATCAAATCAGGGTTTAAACACCCTTATTAATTTCACAAAAACCATCCACTGAAAATCGCAGCAAACATGATTACTGGAGACACTTCAGATGTATTCCTGAGAAGTGAAGACTTCCTGGTCTATCAGTGCTATTTCAAAAATAAAAATACAAAGCCAATTCCACACTAGAAGGGGTGGGGAGGATATGTGCAGAAAGCCATTAACTGAACATCCAAAGGAGTCACTTATGGAGTTTAGCATGGCGCCCAAATAAAGGCCTAAAGAAGGGACTGACTGGAGAAGCTAGAGCACTTCCAGGACTGGCGAGAATGTCAAGTACGGGAGACTCGTCTAAGGGCTCCAGGAACGAGGGGGGTGGGGGGGCCGCAGCCTTCCCGGCCTGCCGCGGGGTGCCTGCCCCCCTGCGCGCTCGCCCTTCCAGCTTAAATGCTCCGCGTTCCTAACGGGCACTGGGTGTGTTCCCCATCCCAGCCACCTACCTCTCCGGCCCGCTCCATTCCTTTTATTTTTTAAAAAAGATTTTATTTATTCATGAGAGACACAATGGCACAGACACAGGCAGAGGGAGAAGCAGGCTCCCCACAGGGAGCCCCACGCGGGACTCGATCCAGGGTCTCCATGGTCACGCCCTGGGCCGAAGGCAGACGCTCAACCGCCGAGCCAGCCAGGCGGCCCGCTCCCCACCCCGCTCCATTCCAAGCCCCACCCGCGCCAGTCCCAGACCAGCCCACCCACATCCACACCAAAGGAAACCACCACTTTCCCGCCTGAGGTGGTAGGACGTAGGGACGCCAGCGGAAAGCGGGGCCCCGCCCCTTCCGGCCTCAGGCAGGAAGCGGAAGTGGCGTCACGCACGCGTCAACGTCTTTTCCGCCCCTGGCGCGGTTTCGCTTTGGCTGTGGCTCTGCGCAGGCCTGCTTTGGGGAGCCAAGGGGAGGGGAAGGGAAGAAGTTGGAAGAGTTTGTTCCAGGCCTGCCGGAGCCCTGCTGGGAGACCTAGCGCGTGGGGAGCCTGCAGGCTCGGTAGGTGGCGTGTGCCGCTCTTGATCTCGGTGCTAAGTTCCAACCCCACCTTGGGGGTGGGGATGACTCAAAACAAAAAACAACTTTAGAAAAAGAGGGACGCCCGGGTGGGTCAGCAGTTAAGCATCTGCCTTCAGCTCAGGTCGTGATCCTGGAGACCGGGGGTCGAGTCCCGCATCGGGTTCCCTGCGTGGAGTCTGCTTCTCCCTCTGCCTGTGTCTCTGCCTCTGTGTCTCTCATGAATAAATAAAATCTTTAAGAAAAGAAAGAAAGAAATCCCTGGCCTGCACTGCCCTCGTGGGCTGGACGTGGATGGGGAAATGTAATGGACGCTTTGGGGGGCTTGTATTGATGTAGTTTTTGAATGTAGGGGTGGGGTGAAGTCTGCCATGGCCAAGAACGATTTCTTGAGAAGCGTTTGGTGCAAAATGGTGGTTTTATTAAAGCACATGAACCGGGCTGTGGACGGAAAGAGGTGCTGCAGCGGTGACGTGAGGGGTAGCTGATGAAATACCTGGGAGCTGGGGAGGGGAGGAAAGGGACGTGTCCAGAAGGACTTTCATAGGCTAAAGAGGACCCACAAGATACTGGAGGCTTTGCTGTTGTCAAAGTAACATTTTCCCCTCTAGCAAGGCATTGACATTAAGGTAGTTGGAAGTGTTCCTGGAGGAATATCACACATATCCCACCCGGGAGTGGGGGGGACCAGAAGGAGCTGCGGGGTGTCAGCTTCTGCTTTGTCCTCAGCTTGCCTTCTCCTCCTCCATCAGAACCACCTTTGCCTCCATGGATAAATCCCACTTGATCCATAGTATTAGACCCCTTTGATATGTTTCTAAATTCGGTTTGCTAATATTTCCTCGAGGATCTTTGTATCTGTTTATTGGGGATAGTGGCCCCCTTTTTTTGGTGGTATATTTGGTTTTGGAATCAGGGTAATGCTGGCGTCATAAAATTACTGTGCAAGTGTTCTCCCCTATTTTTTTTGGAAGAGTTTGAGAAGGATTTGGTGCTCATCTTTAAATGTTTGATAGAATTCTCCAGTGAAGACTTCTGGTCCTGGACTTTTTTTCTGAGAGGTTTTAGATTCTTGATTCTCTTTAATCGCTCTGCTCAAATTTTCTGTCTCTTCATGATGAAGTCTTAGTAGGTTGTGTTTTTAGGAATTTATCCATTTTTTTACAGGTTGCCCTGTCTCTGTTTTTGTTTTTGATCTTTATGTACAGCTGTTTCCTTAGTAGTGTCTTAGGATCCTTTACGTTTCTAAGATATTGTGACACCTTCTCTTTTTTATTTAATCTTATCTTTTTTTTGTGTGTGAGCCTAGCTGAAGGTTTGTTTATCGTTTTTGTAAATAAAGTTTTATAGGGGAACAGCTATACCCATTTATTTACTAAGATCTTTTTTTTAAAAAAAATGTATGGTTATCACAACTATGTGCTAGCACCTTGTGGGTTGACATGAGGAATCTTTTAAGCCTACAATACATGAGACAGCCCTTACAACAAATCATTAAACATCAAAACATCAATATTAACATTTTGAGATTCTGGTCTACACTGTCAAGGGCTAATATTAAAATATTTCTCTAGGGGCACCTGGGTTGCTCAGCTGGTTAAGTGTCTACATTTGGCTCAGGTCATGGTGCTGGTGTGCTGGGATCCAGCCCTGCATTGGGCTCCCTTCTCAGCAGGAACCCTGCTTCTTCTGCTGCTGCTCCCCCTGCTTGTGCTCTCTTGCTCTAATAAGTAAAGTCTTAAATTTTTTTTCCTGAAAAATTTCAATTGTCCATTACATTATGGAATTAAAGATATCAGGAAGAAATTTCTGTCCATTTTGTCACTTTTTTATTGTTTAAATGCATTAAAAGGAATCACCATTTTAAACAAGTGAACAATTCTATTCGGTTGACACCAAGTACATTGGTTTTTGTGCAACCGTTAACCACTATCCATTTCCAAATGCTTTCACATTCCCAAATGGATACTCTATCCATTCAACATCCATTTATGATTCATCTTTCCCTCCACCAGCTGCCAATCATGCACTGAGAAAAGTAGTTTCCACCTGGGTCTTGTTAGCAATAATGGAAAATAAAGATGCAATGAAACAAAGATAATAAGGAGGGACACCTGGGTAGCTCAGCAGTTGAACATAAGCCTTTGGTTCAGGGTGTGATTCCAGGGTCTGGGGATCAAGTCCCATTTTGGGCTCCCTACGGGCAGCCTACTTCTCCCTCTGACTATGTCTTTGCCTCTCTCTCTGTCTCTCATGGAATTAAAGTATTTTTTAAAACGTAAGGGAAAAGGAAGAATGAAAGAGGACAGAAAGCAAAGGAGGAGGCAATATGTCAGACTTATCCTATGCAATATACCACATAAAAACACCTAAGCACAGCACCACTCAAATCTAGAGTCCTACACTAGAAGTTCAAAATCACATCACTGTTTCCACGGTAGAATCCACTGCAAACACAAACTTTTTGTGGAAAATGAGGTAAATAAGAAAAATCTCTATGAAATGCCCTAATTCCATAAAATTATACATGTAAAACAGCACAATTTTGATATGGCAAGCACTTCGATTACAACTGTAGTATCCTCTTCATCCCACTTCTTTATGTGAAAAATAACCAAGTAAATGAATGTGAATATTGACATTTGAAAGGATGATTTTTGAGAAATCCATGCCAGCATCTGATTTGAGTGCTTCCCATCTAATGTTGGTCATCTCAGGAATGCCTATAGGAAGTGCAACCAAAGGCAGAAATTTGGTGCTATAACTAGGGAAGAAAGGCAACAAAGGAGTTACTGAAGAGGCTGTTGAGAAACGAACACAAAGACAAATATAAGCAAGTCACAGGTGCTTTGGAAATAAAGGAAAAGAAGTATATCTATTACAAGAGGAGAGTAACCATAAACTTAAATTCACAACATTTGCATTTGGGACCCACAATGTCCTCTTGGTTCTAAGGCCAGTGGCCCATCACAGCCCCTCTCCTAGGTGAAAAAGCCTTTCCAGGAGGCTCATTACATCCTTGTTGCTCAGGCTGTAGATGGAGTTCAGCATGGGTGTGATCACAGTGCACACCCCTGAGGTAATCAAGCTTCTCTGGTTAGAATGTACCAGGAAAACTGAGCTGGACTGCCAGGCTTCTCCCATAGGAAAAGATCACAGAGCAGTAAGACCTACAGGTGGAAAATGGTTTATATTTTCCCATGAAGAAGACATTCTTATTTAGGAGGAGACAATCCAAGTATGAAAAGAGGATCTCAGTGAGATCAGCTAACATTATCAGCACAATAACAATGATGAGGGTATCAGATTGCTGGAATTACAACTTATGGGTTTTGAGATATCAATACTTAAGGCCAGTCAGTGTATTATACATTGCAACACACACCAAGCAGTTAAGACTACAGCCATATTCAAAAGAATCACTTCCATATCCCAATCTCCAAATACAAGAATGTACCTGGGTCACTTCTTTTTAAGTAGGCTCCACACCCAGAGCCCAATCCAGGGCTTGAACTCAAGACCCTAAGATCAAGAACTAAGCTGAAGTAAACAGCTGGACATTTAACTGAGACACCCAGGTACCCCATATCCAGGTGACATCTGATCAGGATTTATCATTAAATTTGATTTGAAGTGTACTCCACTGATTTAAGTCAGAAGGGAGGTGACATTAAACTGCTGCAGCCTACAAGGCCACCCATGACATAACTAAAGGCTGCTCAAGTGTTACAAGTACATGAATGTGTTAACTCAAAACTGAAACAAGGTTCTGATGGATTCTGTGTCTCTATCAGTGGTGGCATCAAGTATATCAGAATATCAGGATCTGTCCTAGCCACAAGGTTTCCTATCTCATAGCATGTGAAGGGATGTGAAACTAACCATGTCTCATGCTAGGTGCAGCTGTTTCTGAACACAGGCAAAGAATAGAATTGCTTTCCCAGGATATGGTGATTTAAGAACAAGAGAATATTCTCTGTTCCCAATCTCTCCACACACTGCCTGAGGTTAAAAATATTTTCTAACCTAGTAATGAGTATGTTGCTCTTTCCAGAGTTATGAGATCCGGGTATATAACCTGTTTCTAAAGTCTTTCCTGACCCAGAAAGATCATGTGTGAGAGAAACATTTCAGGAAATCTAGACACATATCCTCCACCTTTGCCAGCATGAGGCACTACAGATGGAATCTGTGAACAGTGAACTAAATTCAACTGCTCACCATCTTCACAATATTAGACAAGGTCAGTATACACTAGAGGATCCCAGTGGCTTGTATAACATTAAGTCTAACGGTGGTAGTCCCACATGGGGCAAGGCTGCAAACCACGTATAGAAACTAGACTGGACTAGCATTGCTATGAGGGGCAGAGAGCCAGACCATTCCCAAAAATGCTCTGGGCAGAGTGGCACATGTTCAAAAAAACATCTATGAAGCTACCCTGTAAGTTGAGTTCCATACATCTTCAACTGCGCTCCTCCAGCATGGTTTGTAAGAGACTGATTGCTTTCCCACATCACTTAACTTCATAGACACCTAATTAAGGAGCTCTTTCATGTATTCAATGGGATACCTGTAGACCTTTCCATAGTCCTCATATTCAAGTTTTCCCTCCAATGTAGCTTTTTATGTTTTTGAAATACACTAGAATAACACTGTCATGCTTATTATGTACATAAATCCTCAATTTATTGTGCTTAGTGTTTAGGTGTTTAGTCATGACCATGACTGAAGTTTTCCTCACATTCCTTACAATTCAAAGGGTTACTCTCTAGTATCAATTTTTACATGTTGAGTTTGGCTTGATTAGATAGTGAAGGCTTTCCCCCAGTGTTTACATTCATAGGCTTTATCTCCAGTGTGACTTCAAATGTGGAAATACTGAAGGTTTTCCCACATTCTGTACACAGGGTTTCTCTTTACTTTGAATTTGTATGTTTTTTGAAGGTTGGAAAACCAAGTGAAGCCTTTCTCACATTCCTTACATTAATATGGTTTCTCTCCAGTATAAATTCTTAAATGTCACATCAGGATGAGAGTACTAGTGAAAGCTTTGTCACAGTACTTACTTTCACAGGGTTACTCTCTAGAGTGATTTCTCAAATGGCTATTAAAATATAAGAAAGTCCTAAAGGCCTCCCCACATTCACCACATCGAAAGGGTTTCTCTGCAGTATGGGGTCTCAGATGTTCATTAAGATATGAGGAATTACTGAAGGCTTTCTCACAGTCACCACATTCATAGGGCTTCTCTCCACTGTGTGTTCGGAGATGTTTTTTAAGGACTGAGGGCCAAACAAAAGCTTTGCCACATTCTTTACATTGATAGGGTTTCTCTCCTGTGTGAATTCTCAAATGTACACTAAGTCGTGAAGAATTAGTGAAGGCTTTCCCACACTCCTTACATTTATAGGGCTTCTCTCCAGTGTGAATTCTTAAGTGTTCATTAAGAATTGAAGAACTACTGAGGGCTTTCCCACATTCCTGACATTTATAGGGCTTCTCACCACTGTGAGTTTGAACATGTTTACGGAGGACTGACAGCCAAGCGAAGTGCTTCCCACACTCCTTACATTTATAGGGCTTCTCTCCAGTATGAATTCTCAAATGTTCATTAAGAACTGAGGAACGACTGACGGCTTTCCCACATTCCTGACATTTATAGGGCTTCTCGCCACTGTGAGTTCGAACATGTTTACGAAGCAGTGAGGGCCACTGGAAGTGTTTCCCACATTCTTTACATCGATAGGGTTTCTCTCCAGTGTGAATTCTCAAATGCACATAAAGGCGTGAGGATGTAATGAAGGCTTTCCCACATTCACTACATTCAAAAGGTTTTCTTCCAGCGTGAAGTCGAATGATATGATTATTGAGGCACTTGGAATCTGCATAAGACTTCCCACATTGTTTACATTCGTGGAGTTCTTGAGCAGTATGTGTCTGCACATGCTCAGTACGGCCTGCAGGGAAAACTGAAGCTTTTAGAAACTGCCTCCATTCATTGAAGTCTCTTCCATTGTGAGTTCTCACATGTGCCTGGAAGCGTGAATGACTAATGAACGTTTTCCCACAGTCACTGCATTCAAAAGTCTTCTTTGCCATACTAGTTCTCTCATATGCTGTATGTGGAGTCAGGCTGAAAACTTTATCACACTGATTAAACTCAGAAGGCTTCTCTCTAGTAGAGTTTTTCTTTTGTAGGTTAAGTAAGCCATTGCGGTACTGATTATGCTCAAAAGTGTTCCCTCTATTTTGAGTTCTCACATGTGTCTTAAGGTTTAAATGTTTACTCAAGACTTTTCTACCTTGTTCACAGTCAGAGAGTTCTGCTCCACGGTGGGTCTTTTCCTGTTAATAAAAGGATGAAAGTTGAGGATTTTCAGACTGATTATAAAATTCAACCTTATAATGCAAGAAATAGAATGATGATGACTCTTACCAGTTTTATTACATAAATACAGTTCCTGTTGATTTCTTTCAAATTGAATCAGGGAACTCTTCTGCTAAAAACTTATGCCATCTATGCTACTCTTATGATCATTCCATTGAAATTTCATGATAATGTTTAAAGGCTCAATAATGAGTTATATATCTGGGAATATATACTTGTAGTATCTAGGAAGCAACAATTTTCATGATAGATTTGGATTATAAATCCCAAATCATCATATGCAGAGTATCTCTGAATTACTTTGTCTATGGTGAATGCCACTTGTCTCAAATGTCTCACACTTGCACTGAATTTTATAACAGGACCACCAATCTTTTTTGAATGTGGAATATAAAAAATATCACTAATCAATCTTACTTTTTGTATTTCAATGGCTGTTTTTCCTCCAAAAAAATCCTGGCAAGATGCTGATTCTTTAGTTTGAGGTCGCATTTCCCATTCTGAAATAAAACAAAAACACAAATTCAACATCTGCAGAAAGAAATCACAGGCTTAACAATTTTAAACCAAGACTTAGCTTTCTTTTATTTTCACATTGAAAAATGGTGAAATGGCAATAAAGAAAAAAGATTTCATCAGTTTGTTTATGGGAAAAATATGACAATAAATGTGTAGGGACAGATTTCCATGGCTTACTAAAAAATAATTTTCTAAAAATCAAATATGATGTCAAATGATAAAATATTATCAAGATAACATTATCAAGTAGACATGTGAAAAATATGTGGACAAGGAAGATACACCAAAATGATGAACTTAAGAACTAGAAGAGATCATTTGTGAGATCACAGAAATTTTAAGTAAAACAGTAAAGGAAAGTGAAGATATCCAAAAACATCAGAGATAAATGGCTTCAGCCCTCTGAGACAAAAGGTATCTTAAAAATTGTACACATTACAGTTGCAAAGATCCCATACTTCAGACCAGTGAAGTTTGTAACAATACTCACCTTGGAAAACTGTTTCCACTGTCCTCAGCTCCTGTTGTTCCAACCAAGCGACCAGCTTAGGTTTTGACAGTTGATATTCTGCCAGAGGAAAATGTACATTTTTTTTTAAATAAGATGTTTATTTGAGAGACAGACACAGAGATAGCAACAGAGAACATAAGTGGAGAAGAGAGGGAGAAGCAAACTCCCCACTGAGGAGGGAGCCCGACACAGGGCTCGACCCTAAAACCCCAGGATCATGACCTTCGCCAAAGCCAAATGCTCAACTGACTGAGCCACCCAGGGGCCCCCCAAAGGTACATTAGAAGAAGCTCATATAAAGAGATGACAAAGCTTCCAATGAATCCAAAACTGTATTTCTAATGAAAGCAATGAAATTAGACCAAAAGGACCAAAAGAGGCACATATTTATCTCTTGTGACAAAAGATTAGTTAACTCTAATCCCTAAAAGCCAAATTTGAATGTACGTATATATATACAGAACATAAACATATTTATTCAAATAGGAAATAAAGGGGATGAAGAAAGAAGATCTTTCTTCTGATGGGGAAACCACTAGAGCAATGGTCCTCAAACACTGGAGTGCATCACCATCATCAGGATGGCTCACTGAAACACAGAAGATGGGGCAACAACCCCAGATTTATAATTCAGAAGGTCAAAAGTGGAGTCTAGTAAGAATGTAAATTCCAAACAGAGTGATGGTTTTGCTGTTGGCCCTAGGACCACATTTACATAACACTCATTGCAGATTATAACGCATTAATGTTATGTCCAGAGGGTATCACCAAAGCTGGAAACACATTAAGTATATGATATATATCTGAAATGTTGGCAGCCTTACCTACTGAGACCAGGTTCTGGTAGTTCTCCAGCATCACACTTCTGTATAGGTTTCTCTGATTAAGGTCCAGTAATATCCACTCCTCCTGGGTGAAGTCCACTGCCACATCCTCAAAGGTCACTGCAATCTAAACCATCACACCTGGGTTGGCTTAAGACAAGAAACATCTCCACAATGTTCATGGGGGAATGAGGGAAGACTCAAGGTTCTATGGTCCTAGGTACTCTTCTCTCCATCTAGACTCACTCATTGCTCATCTCCGCTCATATGGCTTTAATGGCACCTTTTCAGTTTTTGAGTTTATCTGAGCAAAACCAGGGTAGGGGCTCTTACTTCCCTCTAATGCAGTAGATGACTGAATTCTTTGAGAAAAGGACACTTACACCTTCCTTACCAAGTCACAGCACACAGCAAGGTGGAAACTTGCACCTGGTAGCCATGAGGTTCAATTGATTAGCAAAATACTGAAACTATTTTCAGGGTAATCCCTCTTCAGTATGAGAGTTTCCACTTCCAGGAAAAATTCAACTGGGGATTCAGTCCTTGAATGGGGTTTATTTGTTTTAGGAAGCTCAGGACACAGATGTGCCTAGAAGGAATGTATCCAACTGGTGGATATAAGTATGGCATTCATTCTGTTGACTGATATGCTTCTTTAAAATTACCTGATGATAATTTTTCAGCCAGACAGCTACCATCTTTTCTGTCTCTGTGTTTACCTCAGGAAGAAAAAAAGGATCTCTAGAAAGATCTTGGAAGGAAAAAAAAAAATCACTTAGAATACAGCAGGTCTGTATTTGTCAGAATCACCCACCTGAAAGTCATTCCATCCTAGTTTGAGATTCCCATATATTGCCACACACTCAAGAAATTTTACATAAATACACACTACTGCCATAAAATACCAGAGTAGCCCTTGCCTCACTTGGAGCCATAAAAGGGACATGCAAGACATACCGCCCACAAGGAAAGGGTTCATAGTCTTATTTTACAGGTATGGAAACCTAATCCCTGGGAAACCTGATTCTTTATTTGCCCAAGATAATAAAACTCATCAATGGCATTATGCAGCACCAAGTCCCAAAGTACATACACTAAGAAGCTAACTTAGATAACAGCATTCTCTGGCATAATTCAGCTCTTTCTAAGTGAACCAGCAGCCTGACTACTTAGGCCCAGATCCCTGGGGCCTATATTCTGTAAGGTGACCTTTAAGAATCCTCTGAAAATGAGAATCAACGATGACTTACCATGAGTCAAATCAATGGCTGCCATCCTGGGAGAGCGATATCTGATGCAAAATTTAATGCCACGATCACTTCAGTGCGATTTAAGAATCTAAGTAAACATGGCAGTCTTCGTTACTCTTGACACAGTGTTAACCTGAAATACTTTTCATATCAATCATTAATCAGCACAAGCATTACTAATCCATCACCAAATAGAAAACATTAATGCATGTTCTCTGCAGATGACATATGGGAAATTCACTAAAAGTGTTATAACCTATGGCATGAAAATCAGTAATATCTATTATCATTTCCTGATGATACATACATGACAGATGTCTCACTAGGAGCTGTACATACATCAGCTCACCTGTTTGTCATAACCTCCCCCTTTAAAAGAGGTATCATTGGGGATCCCTGGGTGGCGCAGCGGTTTGGTGCCTGCCTTTGGCCCAGGGCGTGATCCTGGAGACCCGGGATCGAATTCCACGTCGGGCTCCCGGTGCATGGAGCCTGCTTCTCCCTCTCCTATGTCTCTGCCCCCCCCTCTCTGTGTGTATCATAAATAAATTTTTAAAAAATTATAAAAAAATAAAATAAAATAGGTATCATTGGGACGGCTGGGTGGCTCAGCAGTTGAGCCTCTGCCTTTGGCTCAGGGTGTGATCCCAGGGTCCTAGGACTGAGTCCTGCATCCGGCTTCCTGCATGCAGACTGCTTCTCCCTCTGCCTAGGTCTCTGCCTCTCTCTCTTTGTGTCTCTAATAATTAAATAAAATCTTTAACAAAATAAATAAAATAAAATGGGTTTCATTAGCCCTACTTAATAACTGTAAAGCTAGAGTCACAGAACACTAATCATTAGTCTAATGCCATCCAATTAAGAAAAAGATATCCACAACTGAATGCAATTAGACTTCTCTCAAATGGTTGATATCCTGAGGTTGACTCCCAAGTATGATCAGCCGTCAGCCTAGACCTGTGCTGGACATTTTCTTAGCCAGCAGCCACATATGCTATTGAGTACTTGACATGCAGTCGGTAAAACAGGATTTTAAATTTTATTTACTTTTGATTAAAATTTAAGTTTAAAACCCATGTGCAGATTTGCCAATTAGAAAACTTATCTATGTTTGGGTAAACTTAAATACTTACATCTACTTTCTCAAATGTACTTATTACATGATTCAAACACATATCAAATATATCTGATGAAAATTTTGTGTCCAATGAATTCTGAATACTTAGTATGACAAGAAGAATTTAAAATGCCTCAGTTTTTCTAAGGGTTACATGCTGAAATATTTTGAATAGATGGGTAAAGTATATTATTATATACATGACTTCCTTCTTTTTTATTACAGCTACAGAAAAACTAATCATATACATGGCCTACATTGGCCTATAATACTGCTGGATGTTATGAAGAGGAAAAAAATGAAGTGTTTTATTTGGTTAATGCTGTCAAGCTTCGCTTAATGAAACTTAAGGACTTGGAGCCCTGCACCTCCTTTTTATTTATCATAATTCCTTCATTATTTTCACAAATATTTATGAAACTGTGGTGCTAGGCGCTATGCAGAAAACAGTGAAATATACAGAAAATGTCCCAAGGCTTAATATCACAACATTCCTTTTTTTTTTTAAACATTTTTTTAAGACTTTATTTATTCATGAGAGACACAGAGACAGAGACAGAGAGGCAGAGACACAGGCAGAGGGAGAAGCAGGCCCCATGCAGGGAGCCCGACGTGGGACTCGATCCCGGGTTTCCAGGACCACACCCCAGGCTGCAGGCGGCGCTAAACCGCTGCACTACAGGGCTGCCCTATCCCAACATTCCTAAGAGACAAAATATTCATTTATTAATGACAGCCGTTTACCGGTGCTTATGGAGAAAATAAAGAGTGTCCTATATACAAACACAAGTTTATACACAAATATCTTGGATTGCTTCTTGGACAACATAATGACAGAAAAGGAAAATAACTACTGGCTGTTCTAAACAGGACCCAAAATGTTAAGAAAAATAACGCTGGAAGGATTTTACAAAACTCAGAAGATTCTTCCAAGTATTCAACAACCTCAGCAGAGTCTTGTTTGAGGCTCAAAGCAATCAAGGTTTGTCCACTGCCCTTTGCCCTGGCAAAGGAGCAATGCCAAATTAGGCTGTGCTTCATATTCATCTAGTTTTTAATTTTTTTAAAGATTTTATTTATTTATACGTGAGAGAAAGAGAGACAGAGACACAGGCAGAGTTGAGAAGCAGGCTCCTTGTGGGTAGCCCAATGTGGGACTCGATCCCAGGTCCCCGGGATCACGACCTGAGCTGAAGGCAGATGCTTAACTGTTAAGCCACCCAGGCATCCCCATAATGATCTATTTTATGAGTCTTTCCACAGAACCTCTTTTTCGTATTATCACTTCCAAGTTTTTATTTTTATTTCTTTCTTAATGAGGCTTCCTTCTTATTTTAATATCTTTTAACCTGATACAGTTAAAAGATAATTCCTATGTTGAAAATTATTGACTCTTTAATAACTAAACAGAGAACAGCAGCCCAAACCCTGATCTACAGAATGGGATTCATATTATGACAAATACTGGAAGTTCCACAGTTTTATTACCATAAACCAAATCAACTCTCATAACCCAAGATACCTCATTCAACCAATGAAAAGACCAGAACTCTGAAATAACATGCTTCCACAAACATTGCATCTCAAATGCTTAGTATACATTGCAGGTACTCCCAGGGGTCTCAAACTGACATCGTTTGGGGTGAACAGGCCCAGAAATGTGTTTATTTTGGTGGCACCTGCACTTTTTACCTTTTGTTGGTTTTTTTTTTTTTTTTGAGATATAAGTGCCATCAATGAAATACACAGATCTTAAATATTCTGATGAGCTTCAACACTTATGTTTACTTGTTTAATGAGCAGTACAAGAAGATATAGTATATACTCATTTCCCTAAAAGTCTTCACCCTTCTAGAGCAGTACAAGAAGATACAGTATATACTTATTTCCCTAAAAGTCTTCACCCTTCTAGTTCATTCCCTCACCTCCATTCCAGAGGATCATTATCTCATTTGTTAATTACTAGATACATTAAGCAGTGTGCACATCAATCACAAATGTATTATTCTGACAATTTTCTCGTTTAGAGAAAAAGTAAGGGAGAAACATTCTTTAAACTACCACTGGATGTGTGGATGTGTCCATTTCTTCTTATATTTCTGTCAAGCATTAGTTTATAGTTTGTGCAACAATATTATGGGATAGATGAAAATTTTGAAATTGTATCATTTTGGAGATATTGAATTTTCTATTATAAACAACTCTCTCTAGTAATGCTTTAGGACAGTGTTGTCTGACATGAGGACCCATTTTCTTTTGGAGAGCTCTTTGCATATTAAGGGTAGCATTACATCTGCCTGAAGGACATTATGACACAGTGATCACTGACCAAGACCAGGATTCATATCACTCAAAATATAT
This sequence comes from Vulpes lagopus, assembly GCF_018345385.1. NCBI lineage: Eukaryota > Metazoa > Chordata > Mammalia > Carnivora > Canidae > Vulpes > Vulpes lagopus. The sequence goes on from NC_054830.1 coordinate 6,882,881, forward strand.
CTTTCTAGACTACTTTTAAGTAAGTCTCTAACAAAGTATATCCCAGGTATTAGGAAATGTAGTTAAGTACTGTAGAAATATAAATGTGTGGGGATCTCTGTCTTCAGAGCATTCACCCATTGCAGCCAGGAGCGTCTGCAAATTGAACACTTACTTCCCAAGGATACCTGATATGTCTGCCCATCAGACATGGCTTGGCTATATCCCAAAGATTTTTTCTTTTTTTTTTTTCCCAGAGATTTTCAAATGTTTGTCCAATGCCTGCTGACTACCTCTGCCCCAGGAAACCCAGTCAACTTTACAATCAAGGGACTGCAATGATACCTTGCAAATAAGATGTGACCCAGTCTTGGGGAGAAGATATCCCTACAAATCTGACCATCCTTTTACTCTGTTCAACTCCAGGATCTAACAAAGTGCTCTTTACATCTTTATGTTACTCTTCCCATGTATATCAAAAAAAGAAAATCGAGGAGTGATTTTTGTCTCTTGATTAGTCCCAGAATTATACAGAAATGAGACAGACAGTGATTGCAGAAGATACAGCTGTAAAGACGAGATCTGGGGGTTGATTTCATCAAGTCTTTGGTCTGGAGCCAGTAGCTGAGCTCCTTCAAAGACACTCAGCTGCATTATGAAAATCAAGCTATTACCTATGGCTCATTGTGAAGATGTCCAAACAGAAGCACTTGTGTGAGAGTCCAAGTGAATACCAAGCTTAGCTGCTACCTCAGTAACGATGACTACAAAAACTGTGGTGAGGGATAGGTTCTTATGACCGGACTTGCACAGAAAATGACAAGCTCGGATTTACTAAAGCTCGAATCAAACCTCAAGAAAGCTCTTGGAAAAGGACATTTCTTGTGGACACAAGACTGACACTGTTGAAAATCAAACATGAAATTTAATTGCACAAAATTACAACCAAAATTAGAATGTCTATCTCAACTAGTTGTTCAAGTGAAATTAGAGCACTGATGAGGGAAGAATGAGAACTTGAAAACTGGAATGAGGACATCCAGTTAGATCAAGCCAAAACTCACAATCTTGAATCCACAAGACACGGACTCTCCCTCATCAGGAAGTCTCTTGTCCTTTGGTTTCTGAAATAAGCCTTCCTCTGTTTAAAAATACTGAGGAAATCTCATTTGAGACAGGAGTCTTAGATGGAAATGCTCTGCCACTCTGGAAAACTGTGTGGAGGTTCCTCAAAGAGTTAAAAATAGATCTGCCCAACGACCCAGCAATGCACTGCTGGGGATTTACCCCAAAGATACAGATGCAATGAAACACTGGGACACCTGCACCCTGATGTTTATAGCAGTAATGTCCACGATAGCTAAACTGTGGAAGGAGCCTCGGTGTCCATCGAAAGATGAATGGATAAAGAAGATGTGGTTTATGTATACAATGGAATATTACTCAGCCATTAGAAACGACAAATGACCACCACTTCCTTCGATGTGGATGGAACTGGAGGGTATTATGCTGAGTGAAATAAGTCAATCAGAGAAAGACAAACATTATATGGTCTCATTCATTTGGGGAATATAAAAAATAGTGAAAGGGAATAAAGGGGAAAGGAGAAAAAATGAGGGCACCCCCGGTGGCGCAGCGGTTTAGCGCCACCTGCAGCCCAGGGTCTGATCCTGGAGACGCAGGATCGAGTCCCGCGTCAGGCTCCCTGCATGGAGCCCACTTCTCCCTCTGCCTGTGTCTCTGCCTCCTAGTCTCTCTCTGAATAAATAAATTTAAAAAAAAAAATGCTTATTTAAAAAAAAAGAGAAAAAAATGAGTGGGAAATATCAGAAAGGGAGACAGAACATGAGAGACTCCTAACTCTGGGAAACGAACTAGGGGTGGGGGAAGGGGAGGTGGGCGGGGGTGACTGGGTGACGGGCACTGAGGGGGGCACTTGATGGGATGAGCACTGGGTGTTATTCTATATGTTGGCAAATTGAACACCAATAAAAAATAAATTTACAAAAAAAAAAAAAAAAGGAAATGCTCCTTCTCTTCAAGATCCACCCAAACCACCTGCTACTGCCCCTAGTGACATAACGAATTCACAGTCCAAGGTAACAGGGATACAATACAGTGTAAGATAAAAAAGTCTGCACAATGAAATAGTTCCAACTCCAATAATATGTAGAAAAAAATAGGGTACCCTGTGGGGGAATAAACTATAAGCATACCAGACCCAGAAGAAGGGCAGATTGTAACAATAAACTGGGCCAAATTGATTGACATGGGGTACTTCTCAGACAGCCTAGGTTAAGGTGTACTAGCTCATGGACCCGGGGAAAGTTCTAACAGCTTACTTGCTTGGAAGGTACCACAGACTCAATGGTGACCTACAGAAATGAGTACACATGCCTTAACTTCCAAAATAGAATGTGAAAGAGCAAATCTTAGGGAGATAGGAATGTTGCATTGGATTTATCCTGTATGATACACAGTCCCCATTCCCCATTGTATGTTGAGGGAATAGACTCTCCACAAAGGTACTGAGAAACAGGTAACTCGAGAGCCTCCATCCTAGAAGCCTCTGTGATTAGTCTCCATGATAGATGAGGTATGACTGTAGGGGCTATAACATTGCTAAGATGAACTCCTTGATTTCAGTGGGGAAGATGAGAACCCAAAGTAGCAGAAATCAAGTAGGTGGCGCTTCACTGCCAAAGACAAAGACATGATGGGCACATGCATCAAGAGCACTGGGAACGAAACAGGAATCAGAATGCTTTAGCCTGGGACACCTGGGTGGCTCAGCGGTTGAGCATCTGCCTTCAGCTCAGTGTGTGATCCTGGAGTTCTGGGATCGAGTCCCACATCGGGCTCCTTGTATGGAGCCTGCTTCTCCCTCTGCCTGTGTCTCTGCCTGTGTGTGTGTGTGTCTCTTATGAATAAATAAATAAAATCTTAAAAAAAGAAAAAAGAATGCTTTAGCCTGCAGAGATTGTTAGTGGTGGCTAACTGACCCCAGCCTAACTGATCTCCTGAAATGAAACAGATAGGCAGCCTGTTACAACAGAGATCTGAGCTGACAGACCTGCCCTAACAGTCTATACAGTACATTTTAGCCATAGTGGGCCAAAGAGCCTCTGTGCTGTATTCAAGTCTGTCACTGTAGTTTCAAAGAAGCCATAAACAATATGTAAACCAATGAATACAGTTAAATTTGTCTAAAGGTATATTCACAAAAACAGGTGAAAACCAGATTTGGCCCTGGGGTCCACAGTTTGCCAGCCTGTGTACTAGAATTTTAACATCAGTTACAGAGACTACAGATGTAAGTGGTCTCAAGTCCAATAACCAAAACTCTGATTTGACTTACCACAGTGGAAAAATCACAGTCCCTTATCCAACTTCCAGACATAGGCTGTATCACAAGCTTAGAACTCCTCAGCAAAAGATTTTGCACCACCACCACTATTCATACTATAAACCGTCCTACAGACTTCATAAAGGGATGTACAGTCATTTACAGGTGACCATGCATGGGGGAAAAGGAAGTACTCAGTCTCCAAGAGGACACTAATTCCTAAGGATCCAAAAATACCATTATGGCACACCACCAAAGTGGAGGCTTACGGTAGTCAGGTGATTTTTTTAAAGTCTTAACTTCAATGAACTCAGACTGGACCCAAGTGCAGCAAGCCCCCACCCATTTGGGTTTCTTTCTTTCCCCTAAATCTGTATATATAATTGGAATTTTTGGCAACTAGCAGAATTCCCTTATCTCTGGCCCATAGGGTAAGGAGCATTATGGTAGTAAAAGCCAAAAAGAGGATCCCGGAATTCCCCACCATTGGACATAATAATCCAGAAACAATGCCAAAACTGCAGGGGGAAATGCAAGGGCTAATGCCACCATTAAACTTGCCTGAGGACTGGGAAATAGGTGATTGGCCTTAAAGAAAAAACTATGAGGACATCAACAATCACCTCAAAACCAATTCCAGAAACCTAAACTAAACATAAACTGTACTGGGCTGGTATGTTTTCTCTATGCTTGTTGTATTTATTTATATGAATGCATTTATATGACCTAGCCGTTCACTTTTTCTAGTTTTCATTTCATTCATTTCATTTTCATTAATATACAAGTTACTACAACATAAAATTGCAATTTAGTCTTTAGGTAACTGATTTTCATAAGATTGTAACTAAATTTGAAGAATAGTTACTATGGACTGGGAGGAAGAGAAAATGACTCTTGATGTACACTTATAATTCCTTTATGCAACATAAGCTGAAGTATACATCACCCTCAAAAGAGTTTGTGAAAAACCTTTTGAAGCCTCTGGATTTGAAGCTGGCAAACTATACATCACGGGCCTGTTTTTGTAAATCAAGTTTTACTGGAACAAAGCCATATTCATTTATTTAATAAGGTCTATGGTTGCTTGTGTGCTACAAAGGCAGAGCCGAGTAATTCCAGGCCTTATGGCCAACAAATCATAACGCACTTAAAGAGGACTGCCACTACCCCCATTTTGACCTCAAATTTTCTAATTGATTAAGGTCTTCTTTCCAGCTCATGTAACTCAAAAGTCCAAAGCATCCCTGATTCAGCATAAACTGAATCCTCCCGCTCAAGCTATAAGGACTGTCCTAAGCCAGCAAGACTCCATGTGATTGACTTCAAGTGACTGGCCCGATCTTTGCTCACCTACAGGTACACACTGACATTTGTCTCACATGTTCCTTATTAAAAAAAAAGGTAGAAGTATTTTCATAACTTTGGAGACCATCTTTGAGATGCTACTCTCCTCTCTTCCTGGTATTGCCTCAGTAACATATATTTCTTTCTTGTTTCACCACCACTTGTTTCTTTGACTTGCCAGTGGCCAAAGGCCAGACCTGTTTTAGAACTCCAGAGACAGGGCAGCCCGGGTGGCTCAGCAGTTTAGCGCCACCTTTAGCCTAGGGCCTGATCCCAGAGACCAGGGATGGAGTCCCACATCGGGCTCCCTGCATGGAGCCTGCTTCTCCCTCTGCCTGTGTCTCTGCTTCTCTTTCTCCCTGCGTCTCTCATAATCTCTCTTCAAAATCTTAAAAAAAAAAAAAAAAAGAAGAAGAAGAACTCGAGAGACAGGTGCTCTTGCACCTCTGAGCCACCCCCCTACATTATTCCCTTGGCCTTTTCTGACAGTCTACTAACCTCTGCACCAGACCCAATTACCATATTACAAAATCATGAAATACAGAAGACATTTAAGCACATCATGGAAATAAAATCACAAATATCAGAAAGTATATAAGTTTCTCAAAGAACATGACTCTTCCAAGTCAGTGTTATGAAGAAACAATAGCTCTGCTCTAGCTTAAAAGAGACTAAGAGACATAAAAAAAAAAGTCATATATAAACCTTAATCACAGCGTAGATCCAAAAACATTCAAAAATATTTTGAAACGATGTGTAACCTTTTAGTTTTAGAGAACATTTTTAATTTTCTTTTTTTTTGTTTTTTGTTGTTGTTGTTGTTGTTGTTGTTTTCTTTTTCATTTTTAATTTTCTTGGGTGAAATCAATGTATTATCTTTTTAGCAGCAAAATATCCTTATCTTTAGGAGATACATCACCAAATATTTAAAGGTCAAGTATCACGCCTGCAATTTATTTCCTTTTTAACAGTCCACTAAAAAGCACATTTCTTTATCCAGAGAGAGCAACCAGACAAAATGAGAAAGTGGGTGAATCTACTTCAACACATATTCATAGCATTTCCTTTAGGTTTAAGATTTTACGAAACAAAAAAGCTGGGAAAATACACCCTTAATCCAAACGTCCTGTTAATGTGAAATTCAATTACTCTAAAGGTGGGGTTAATAATGCCTCCATTGTTTTCTCCGGGAGTCCCCTGGTTTGAGGCTTGGTAGGGATGGACGGGCTCAGGAGGGAGGGACGTAAAGGTAGATGAAAACCTGTTTCTCTTTAGTACAAAGACTTGGGGTGGACGTACGTATACCTCGCTACTGAAATAGGCACACTACGCACATCCGAGAAAGCATATTACCTTCCGACTAAGACTGTGTGTCCAAAAGAAAAAAACGAGCGTGGAAAAAAACACATTCTCGGATGAAACATTCTCTTCCACGCGAAAAGGAAGCACAGGACCCTGTGAACCAACTTTCCCACCGGTCAAGTCCCCGAGGAAGCGAGGACGCGGGGCGGAGTCTGGGTCACTCCCAACAGCAGAAATGCGTCCCCTTCAGGAGAAAAGTCACAAACGCTGCTTGCACACTGGACACGAAGACCCCACGGACGCCCTCCCCGCGGGTCCACAGCGGTCCCGGAGGGGGGTACCGCCGGCCCCGGCGGCGTCTCGGGCGAGCTAGGCGCATGCGAACCGCACGGCCCGGCGGCACGGCACGCCGACTGGGGAGCCTGCCTAAACCCGTCCCTGGACTCCAACCTCCTTCCCTCACCTTCACGCCACTCTCACCACCGGCGGCCCACGGACGACCACTACCATCCCGACGCGCGGAACGCCGCAGAGAGGAGACAGCGGAAGAGACCCCGGCGCGCGTGTGACGCCACTTCCGCTTCCTGCCGGGGCCGGGACTCGAGGGGCGGGGCTTCCACCTCAGACTGCCGAGTCCCGGTCGCCTCCCGCGCGGGCTGAGGGGCTGGCTGGGCTGGGCGCTTGTTCTGAGCACCGGATGCGGCCGGGAGGACGCGCCAGGGGCTGGAACCGGGTATGTGGACGCGACTACTGGCGGAGGGCGGGACCGGGCGCGGGGACGGGCCGGGGTGACGAAGGCGAGGCCCAGTGCTGGTTTGGCCGGTCAAGGACGCTCGTGTGCTCACCCCGTAGCCTGCGCAGTGGAAGGCTTCCTGCCTGCCCCCCGCACCTCCTCGAGCATTTACGGTCGTGGTCCCGAGAATCCAACAGTCCATCCCGGTCTTAGGCCTTTACTTCCTCTGTCATTGGAGTCGGACACCCTTACCCTTCTAAAGTCTCGTCGTTGATGCCTTTGTTTCAACGTCATGACATTTCCCGTAAATCTTTCCTTTTTCTGTGTCAAGTATGCATATCTTTGTTTTTGTGACACAGCACTGATGCCAGGCGCTGTTCTCTTCTTCACGCCAGGTTATAAAGTCTCCCCTTAATCTTGTTGGCGGTGGTGTTCATTGGGTGGCCTTTGTGCGGTAAATAAAGATCTTTTTTTATTTTTATTTTTTTTTAAAGATCTTTTTTTATTTTATTTTTATTTTATTTATTTATTTATTTATTTTTATGATAGTCACAGAGAGAGAAAGAGAGAGAGGCAGAGACACAGGCGGAGGGAGAAAGCAGGCTCCATGCACCGGGAGCCCGATGTGGGATTCGATCCCGGGTCTCCAGGATCGCGCCCTGGGCCAAAGGCAGGCGCCAAACCGCTGCGCCACCCAGGGATCCCTAAAGATCTTTTTTTTAAATAAGATTGGGTATCCCATCTATTCAAGACTTAGGGGAGGAGAGTGGGGGGAGGAATGGACGAAATAGGTGAAGGGGATTAAGAGGTACAGTCTTCCAGTTTAAAAAAAAAAATTAAGACATTAAGACAGAGGATGTAAAGTCCCCACATATGAAATATAGTCAATGTAACATTTCACCACTCTTTGTATGGCGACAGTTGTTAACTAGACTTACTGTAGTGACCATTTCACGCTTTGTATATATGTTAAATCACTGTGTACTCCCGAAACTAATCAAATATTGTATGTCAGTTGTTCAATAAAAAGAGAAACGTCTTGTTCATGCGCATCATCAAATGTGTTTTATGGACCGATTGAATTGATCATGTCTGTATTGAATTGATCATGTCTGTTGCTATGTTAATGTTTCATCTTTCATTGTACAAACATTTAGTGGGTTTTTTTTTTTAACATCTCCAAAATATCAAATTTGTTAACATTATGAAAGTTAAAGAAAATAATTGTGTCATGGACTGGAAGGTGGCTTAGTAATCCCCTCTCATTTCCAAACCTCATCAAGCAATCACTATATTTATGAGGTAAGTCAACTGAATGCTTGAAATCTAGATACATTTTAAGATCTTCAGTTTGTCCTATTGAATGTTAACGGTACTGACATAAATAAATCCCTTCAGATAAATGTGAATTTAGAGTTTGCAATATTCTAACATACTTGAAAAGCCTTTCACAGAGTCATCACATACATAAGGAAAAATTTTAGTATGTTCAATAGCAACATACCTGGTAACATTTGTATGAAGTCTACTATGAAAACCACATACTTGACATACAAAGAAGTTTTAACATTTGTCAAAGGCGATTTTGCGAGCACCTGGGTGGCTCAGTCAGTTAAGCATCCAACTCTTGATTTGGGGCTCAGGTTGTGATTTCAGGGTCATGAGATCAAGCCCTGAGGCCCATGTCAGGCTCTGCACTCAGTGGGGAGTCTGCTTTAGATTCTCTCCCTCCCTCTTCTGGTGCCCCTCCCCCTGCATATGCTCTCTCTAAAAAAATAAAACCTTTTTTTTTTGGGGGGGGACTATATGTACCACTTTTCTTTTGGACAGAGGCTGTACTGTCCGTGTTCTCCATTGTTATACTTATTATCACTTACTTAATTTACGTGCATGTTCATTTACCACATGGTTTTGCAAGTCTTCGGGATTGTTGGTTTCATGTTTACAAAACTGACACTAGTACTGTCATCAAAGCTGTACTCTTGGAAATGTAGGTTGAATTCACTGCTTGAGAATAACTGTACATTGCGTTGCTCACACCAATAAAGGTCACTAAACTGGGTGTCTACAGTGTGCCAGCTGAGGTTCTCAAAAATCACTGTTTTATAATTACAGTATTTACAAATGTAGGGATCCTCTTCATTCAGTTTGGTGTGTTCGATCAGAAGCATGTTGGTAGAGAAACTTTCCTTGCATATTTGACATGTGTTTGAATCACTACACTTATGCTTCAGCATCATATGCTGTTTTGTAGCAGAAAAATATTTGCTGTTGAATTCACAAAGTTCACATTTATAGGGGACACTCCTATTAGCTCTCAGTATAAGTCACTTCTGCTGGGCAGTCACATTCAAACTTGGCTCATGTCAAGAATTTTGCAAACTTTAGCTGGTGGCTTCCTTATCAGTTTGGTCTTGGAGACTCTCAGAGGAATTGTTTCCTGTCTCTATATCATAGTCTTCAGAAATTGCATGCACTTCTGCAACAATTGGGACATCTTCAGTAGTGTGAACCTCTATAGGACTCTCCTCTTGAGTTTGTTGGTTGACCAATTCAAATGAGTCACACTCTTGATCACAAATTTCAATTTTCTGTACAAAATCCAGTGTGGTATAGAATTCTCAGTACAGGACTGGGAACCAGATAGTTATGATTTCTATTTCTGACCTTGATTCCATCTGTAAATTTTGACAAATCATTTGATGTCTCTGTATCAGAGTCGTCATCTTTGTTGCCAAAATATTTCGTCTGGTTGTCTCATAGAACAAGTACTAAAACTAATCAGAAAAAAAAATTCCATTGAATCTATCTGCAATTCTGCTTATTCCAGAGGAATCTAAGTAAGAAGAAGAGTGTAATGTCTTATGTCTTATTTTTTCTTGTTTTAGGGTATTCATTCATATCTTTTCAATTTGGTATAATTCTTAATACTACAGTGAGAAAACATGAATTACAGAGAAGCTTGCACAGATGCTAAAATATGCCAGGACCTTGGGGCTGCAGCACTATGGCTCCTGCACACACCCCCAGCCTGGCCCCTCTCCCTCCTGCATGCCTCAGACCCTGCCTTCCAGGCCCCCTATATAAAGATTTAAGTGTTATATAGGCGAAGAAGTCTGGCTTTTGAAATTTTTTAATTTATTTATGAGAGTGAGAAAGAGCATGGGTAGGGGCAGGGGGAGAGAATCTCAAGCTCACTTCCTGCTCAGCAAGGAGCCCAATGCGGGGCGTGATTCCACGACTCCAATATCACAACCGAGCAGACACCAAGAGTTGGACCCTTAACTGAGCCAAAACCAAGAGTTAGACCCTTAACCAACTGAGCCATGTGAGCGCCCCCCCAAAAGTCTGTTTTTAAAAGACTATCTGCCTTGGGGATCCCTGGGTGGCTCAGCGGTTTGGCGCCTGCCTTTGGCCCAGGGCGCCATCCTGGAGTCCTGGGATCAAGTCCCACATCGGGCTCCCGGCATGAAGCCTGCTTCTCCCTCCTCCTGTGTCTCTGCCTCTCTCTCTCTATGTCTATCATAAATAAATAAATCTTAAAAAAAAAAAGACTATCTGCCTTGATTTTAACCCTTTTTAAACTATATATCTTATTCAGATTTTATAATTTTTTCTTAAATATATTTAAAGATCTTTAAATCTCTAATCTGCATGGAATATATTTTGACATGTAGTGTGTGGTAGTGGATCCAGTGACAATTTTTCTCCAGAACACATGGCTAATTGTTTTAGTACCACTTACTGGTAAGCTAATTGGCATACTGAATTGGAATTCCACCCTTATTTAAAAAACAATTCTTGGGCAGCCCCGGTGGCTCAGGGCATGATGCTGGAGACCCGGGATCGAGTCCCACGTTGGGCTCCCTGCATGGAGCCTGCTTATCCCTCTGCCTGTGTCTCTGCGTTTCTCTTTCTCTTTCTCTCTCATAAATAAATAAATAAATAAAAACTTTAAAAAATATATAAAAAATAAAAAACAATTCTTATAAATATCTATCAGTTTCTAGAACTCTTATGTACTAGTCATATATATGTACATACCTCATTCTTGATTATGGTAGCTTTATATGTTTCAATATTTCATGGTAGGTAATATTTGTTGCATGTAACTGCAGGAAATGTTCAGCTTGGAATTCTTCAGGTCAGCTGGTAGAGTATGCAGACAGGTGGTGTTGGTATTAGGGTCTATGCATTTGAAGGAGAAAACACTTCTTTCAGTCTTTGGAGGCTGCTTTCACTACATAAAGACCTCCTGCTGGGTTTTAGGGCTGGTGGTTTTGCCTCTGGGACCATAGTTGAGTTGTGTTGGAGCCATGTAATACAGCTGCTTCTGGATCTGTAATATAATCTGTGGAAATCCAATTAGTAGGGAAATGGACCTTTTCTGGGTAGACAGAACTGCCTTCTGGGCCTTGGTCAGTAGGGCTGGCACTGGGGCAAGCATTCTCTTCAGGATCCACAGTGGCTATTTTCCAAGTTGTGTGGAAAAGTATGGCTCTCTCACTAGGCATGCGTGAATGGCCCAACACAGGTGAGAGGGGCTGGAGCCATGTCATAGAACTGCCTTAGGGTCCACATGACCAAGTTCTATAGATTGCCTCAGTGGGCACTGATGGATGAGTCTCCCCCTGGGTCCTTGGGTGAGCATGATTCCTTCTACATCGTGGCTCAGACTGTCTGGAGCTGGGCATGGGGCTGCTTCAAGATCTGCAATCAGACCAGGTCAGCAGGCCTGCCTTCAGGGTCACAGATGGACATAGTTGAGAGAGGCTGGAGCTGGATTACAGGGTGGCTGCTCAAGGTCTGCATCTTAAAGGCCTATTATCTGAGAGGCATGGGTGGATGTGTCTCCTTCTGGAGTCTGAGGGATAGTGCTAGTGCCAAGGCCAAATGGGAGTATAGTCAAGTCCACATGGGATGTGGCTATTTCCAGGTATATGAGTGGGACCATGGTCAACAAGCCGAACATCTGGGCATAGGTCTGCCTTCTCAAAATGTTCCTCCTTGTTCTTGGGCTATAACAGGGCTTTATACCTGAATTCCAAAAGTCCCACAAATGGAGGGGGCCTAGAATTTGGAAAAGGCAAGGAAAGAGACTTCCTCAGCACCTCCAGAAAGAAAACAGTCCTGCTGATGCATTTTAGACTTCTGACTTCCAGAAATGTAAAATAATAAATTTGTATAGTTTTAAGCCACTAGACTTATGGCAATGTGTTACAGCATCAATAGGAAATTAGTACACCTTTCTTCCAAAATCTGCCCATCTTATTGCCACTGGTCCGGTCAGGTCCCCATCTTCTCTCCCCTTGACTGCTTCAGCAGTCTCGAAACTGTTCCCTTTGCCACTAATTTTTCCCATTAAGAGCAATCCTAAGGTCCTCATACTATATCTGTGATTACAGCATGGCCGTAGTGCTCCATTGCTTTCAAAGTCCTTAATTTGTCAAATTAGATTCTCTCTCTCTTTTTTTTTCCTAGAGCAGAATGGGGAGGAGAGGGAAAAGACAGAGGGAGAGAGAAAATCTCAAGCAGGCTTCATGCCCAGCACAGAGCCAATGCAGGGCTTGATCTCACAACACTAAGATCTAAGATCTGATCTTAGGTTGATCAGATGCTTAACCAACTGAACCACCCAGGCATCCCTCAAATTAGATTCTCAATAGTCTGTCCTCTATCCACATATCTAGGCTTATTTCTAATAACTCAGTAATCTGTTCCATATATCCTCCTGAAATGCCTTAATCTCAAAGTAATCTGTTCCATATATCCTCCTGAAATGCCTTAATCTCAAATTTTCCATGTTTATGTGTATGTGGTTCCTTTCTCCTCTTGTTCCAACTCTCCTCTCTACTTCCTACCCAAACCCATTCTTCAGTTAAATTTCTACTGATTGTTTGTTAACTCAATCCTCAAGTGTATTCTCCTGTTGGAAGTTTTTGCTGAATCCCAAGTGTTGGTGATGTGGGAAATGTGGAACTATTGTTCATTGGTCATGGGAATGTAAAATAGTGGAGCCACTTTGAAAAAAAGTTGAGCAGATTCTTAAAAATGAAACCTCAATTTACCATATAACTCAGTAATTACACCATGAGTTATCTACCCCAGAGGAATGAAAATACACGTCAATACAGAGATACGTGCAAAAGTTCATAACAGATTTATTCATAATAACCCAAACTGCAATATCCAAGTGTCTACCTGCTGATAAATAAATAAACAAACAGAGGTATATTTATATGTTTGAGTATTACTCTGCAGTTATAAGAAACAAAATACTGGTGTATGTTTTCCACATAGATAACCCTCAAAAACCATTATGCTAAGTGAAAGAAGCCAGAATCAAAAACCCATATATTGTATGATTACATTTACGTAACATATCTAGAAAAAGCCAATTTCTAGAGATAGGAAGCAGATAAGGTATTGCCTAGGACTGAGGTGGGAGTGGACATAACTGCAACTGGAGACCAAGGGAAATTTTGGAGTGATAGAAATGTTCTAAAACTGCATTGTGGCAATGGTTGCATAACTATGTTTACTGAAATTACTGAATTTACATTTTGAATGGGTGAAATTCATGGTATGCAATTTTTACCTCAGTAATTTCATTAAATAAATATATTCTCTGGAATTACTTGAGTTGAAAACTTTTACCTTTGTTTTCTTTTTTTTTTAAGATTTTATTTATTCATGAGAGACACAGAGCAAGAGAGAAAGAGAGGCAGAGACACAGGCAGAGGGAGAAGCAGGCCCCACAAAGGGAGCCCGATGTGGGACTCGATCCCGGGACCTCAGGATCACACCCTGGGCTGAAGGCAGTGCTAAACCGCTGAGCCACCTGGGCTGCCCTACCTTTCTTTTCAACAGGTTCTTTTACACACCAATATTATTATGCTCACAATTTTGTACTGCAATCATATTTACCTCTTTGGTCTCCTCAGTTTGCACACAGTCAATAATTAAACATTGCTTGAAATGTAGTGGAATCAAAGTGAGTCAAAGCTACCCCAATATTGCTGAAAGATGGTGTTTTTTCCAATAATTTGAGGATCTAATTATGTATGTATTGAATTCTTGGTTTTTGTTCAGTTTGGTTTTGTCCCAAAAGTCATTAGTTCCATCCATGATGTTGTTGGTTTTTTTTTTTTTTTTTTGTTCCTCATGATGTTGTTTTAATACCCATCACAATCTTTACTACCTCACTTTCTTTGGGTTACTCAGAAGAAGACACTGAGCCAGTGATTCATTAGCAAGCACATTACTGGAAGAAGCAAGGAACAAGCACATGGGTTAGGGAGAAGAGAAGTAATACAGGGAAGGAAATACATCCAATAAAGTATGCCCTAAGTCAGCTCCCACAAAAACTAAGCACAGTTTTCATCCTGTGAGGAAATATTGGAAAGTGGCACAAAATGGAAATATGAGAATTATTCTAGCTAATTGGTGAAGAAGATGGTGTACTTCACACCTCTTCATCAAACGCAGTCCTTGGTGGATCATGATTCCCTGTTACTTCTTACCCCATGTACCTGTTGCTGAGCATCGGCAGTCAGATTGGTAGGCAATGGAGAAAGTGAAATCCCTGGGATCCCTGGGAATGGAGGAGAAATGCTGATAGCTTCTGTTACTCTACTCTTCACTGCAAACTCATTTCTTTCAAAATTCTTTTTAACAAGTAAAGTGACTTCTGAATACACAATGTCCCCTTGGTTCTGAAGCCAGTGGCCCATCACATACAAAGGGTTCCTCGACTGTGGAGTCTTGCCAGGGCGCCCTTCACATCCTTATTTCTCAGGCTGTAGATGAAGGGATTCAGCATGGGGGTGACTACAGTGTACATCACTGAGCCAATGGAGCTCTGGGAAGAATGAGTTGCAGAAGGACTGAAATAGAGCCCCAGGCTTGTCCCATAGTACAAGGAGACCACAGAGAGGTGAGACCCACAAGTGGAAAATGCCTTATATTTTCCTGCTGCAGAGGACATTTTCATTAAAGAGGAGACAATCAGAGAGTATGAAAAGAAGATCCCACTGAGAGGAAACACACCCAATATGACAGTGGACACATACAAGAAGATGTTATTGATGAGGGTGTCAGAGCAGGCCACCTTGAGGATCTGAACCACTTCACAGAAGAAATGTGGTATTTCTGTGCCTGGACAGAAGGTCAGCTGCCTCATCAGTAGGACATGAATCAGGGAGACCCAGAAAATGATAAACCAACACATCAGAACCAGCAAGCCACACAGCCGTGGGTTCATGATGATTGTGTAGCGCAGGGGGTGGCAGATAGCCACAAACCGGTCATAGGCCATCACAGTCAGGAGGAAGCCATCCATCCCAGCAAAAATCATAAAAAAATACACCTGAATGAGGCATCCAGTGTAGGAGATGTCTTTGCTGTGTGTCTGGATGTTTACCAGCATCTTTGGGACAGTGGTAGAGATGAAACAGATATCAACAGAAGATAGATTGGAGAGGAAGAAGTACATGGGAGTGTGGAGATGGGAGTCAGAGAGGATAGCCAGGATGATGAGCAGATTTCCCAGCACGGTGACCAGGTACATGAAGAGAAATAAGCCAAAGAGGAGGGGCTGCAGTTCTGGATCATCTGAGAGGCCCTGGAGGAAAAATTCTGATACTCTGGTATGGTTTCCTGCTTCCATGTAGCTGATGTGCCTGCTGGAGAAGGAACTGAAAGCAATCTTCAGTGAATAGCCAACTGGCACATCAGCCAGTCATCACCTTACAATACCACCTTTAGGTGGATATCCACCTATTCACCCTCCATTCCTTCTTCCAAAGGCAAAGAGTCATTCACTTAGCCAAATGGTAGCTCATTTTCAATCTAAATGTACTTAGGTATCCTTTTAAAATTTTAACAGACATCTCCTTTTATCTCCTATTCACTGATCTAATTCTAATTGATGCCATGGACATAAACCAATTTCTTCATGGTATGAGTATTCGAAATAAGTGAAGACATCAAATGTCTTTCTTTGTTAATCTCCATTATTCAGATATCTCTATACTAATTATTCAATGTGGATTCGCAACTCAAATAGCCTTAATTTGAAGAGCTGAACTATGCTCTTACTATATTTCATTCTAAATATGTGGTTACTATTATTAACTTCTTTGTGGGGATTCAGAATGCTCAAGTAATTGTTAATAAAGGAAAATAAGGAAAGAGCAGGTATTTCAGGTGCAGAGAACAGAATTTGCCCTTTCCCTAGGGTTGGGTGAGCTTGGTAATGGAAGGGATTTGAGAGGCCAGTGAGATGGAAAGCAGACAGTGAAGTTCAGGAGGGACAGAGTATGTGGGGAGCAAAAGTGGAGCATCCTGTACTATTCCTTAATGTGCCTCTCTCACTTGGTGATTCTATTTGTAGGTCAGAGGTTGTGACTGGTTTTGCTCTCCATTGTCTTTCTAAAGATTTACATGGTACCTACACATACTAGGTGTTCAACACATGAAATATTGGGCATATAATAAAGATTGAGACCAAAAGCATTATATACCAGAACACTAAACAGGAATCTTCAAGATCATCATATAACTAAATGTAGACAGGGAAAAAAACAGAATAGTAAAGTTAAATACAATGCTGTCATATCTATTCAAGAATAGTAAAAGTAATATATCCTAAACAAGTAACACAATTATTTTAGAAATGGAAAGCTCATTAATGCTGGGATGTTTGCTAAAAGTGTGCATCACAAAAAATAGAGACATGAAGAGCAATCATAACCATAATCACAATAGAAAAATTATTTCAGAAAATGTAAGAGCCAGTACTGTCATTAGCTGCCTAAGAAGAACCTCTTGCTAAAACAAAAACAAAACAAAACAAAAAAACACCACTTGGGTCAATTTCTTAATCCAATAAAAAATAGTTGTTTAAAACTGCAACCAACCAAGGGGTGCCTGGCTGGCTCAGTCAATAGAGCATGCAGCTCTTGATCTCTGGGTCATGAGCTTGAGCCCCCGTGCTTGCCATAGAGATTACTTTGAAAAAACCAGCCAATAGAGTATTCTACATTAAATTATTTCTGTTAAATTTGTGAGCAAGCCAATACAGTCTACTCCAACTCAATCACTCAATATTGTCTTGAATATGTATAGAAATTAGTAAGATGGGAAATGGATATTAACTTGAACTGTCAGAAATGATTACAATATGTGTAGAGATATTGTGGACACTACAGAAAAACAATACAGAACTACCAAGTGCTATCAGTAAGACAAATCTGCCAGCAAAAAGAGTTAGAGAATATAACAGAAAAATCCAAACACTTGAGGAATAAAGAGGACAACACATCACACATAATACACATAATGGAACAGGAGCCTAGAATTCATGGGAAAGAATAAAGAGAAAGAGACTCACTGGAAAATCACTCTTACTGGAAACTGTCTCAATTCTGAAAGAGCAGGAAACAGAACGAGATCTGGGAAAGACTGATTTAAGTACCAAGTAAAGTACCTTCAAACTACAGAGACTTCCTAAATATGGGACTGTTCCAGTCTCATTACTCTAGAGGTAAACCCAGTGCCCACTTTCTCGTCCTGTTCCTCCATACTCCTCCAACTCTGATTGGGAAGCATTGATCCTGCCCTCTCTGATGGTTATCACTGAAGCTTACTCTTCTCTGCAGTCTGTCCCAGGAGAGCCCATTTGGGTTTTCCCCTAGGCTGCCATCAGTGAATTACAGGAAAGGGGCAACAGGACATATTATCATCTCAGTGACTGAATTCTCAAAGGTCCTCATTGAGTAAATTGTTCTTCTGACTTTCCTCACTGCAAACAATTCAGGTCCCTTAGGATACAAAGATGAAAGAATGGAAAATGTTCGGTCATATCTGTGTAGGCAACAGTGGGCAAAGGTGAAGGGATATTCTCAAAAATTAAATTCTTCTTTCTTTAGTTTGACTTAAAATGAGAAAATATCCCCTAAGAAACATTTAATACCTGCACGAACCCAAAACAGGAAATCAACTTCATGGGATGTTCATTCCTTGAAGAATCTTTGGAGATTTCAAAGATCACTTAGTCTACAGTGTCATGGGGGCAAAGAGGTCCTTTCTGATGAAAAGCAGAGTGGTTAATAGTTTTGGTTCTATTGAAAGGACTAACTAAATGAGGACGAAAATATCCCTTGACATTTGCCGATGACATGCAGGCCTTTGTTGATATTAGGGAGGGCACAATTTTTTACCTCCAAAGGGTAGGTGCATAAACAATCCAGATAGAGGGGGTCAATGAGTGAGTATTGAGGAAACAGAGGTGCCAATATAAATCTCCTATGAAGTTTGTCAAGAAAGATGAGGACAGAGGTAGAACCATGCAGAAAAAAAAAATTGTGGAGAATGGTTTTAAAAAATTATTTAATGGAAAATATGCAACAGTTTAATTTCAGAGACTATGATCACATTTAGAATAGACATTTGCATACAGTAGATATTCTGGCTACACAATTCATAGGATGCATGTACATTCTAAGTCAGTGACAATCACAATGTATCTAACTCAAAAACATGGGATATGTGGGTCCAGAAATCAAGGCTTGTTGGTAGAAGCAGCCCTGTGTAATGTCATGCCCAGTGAGCCAATTTGGCAGTATTTGCTTCAGGTCTCCTCCAGTCTGGTCTCAGCAGGTTTAGAGGTCTTGACACCTAAAAGAGTAGCACTTCCAGATACATGGCCAAGGTCCTATTGAAGTTATCCAGGTGCCTGGCACTTGAGGTCTGTTATGCCAGAAAGAGGAGACACCCTCTTGGCAGAGTTAACTGACCCTGGTCATCAGTGTCATTGTGTGAGCATGGCAGTGGGCATGCACTGGTATCCAGCTGTGATCAGTCAGTGGGTTGGAGCAGCCAGGAGTATCCTCAGAGGAAATATGGTGGTGAATACAGATAGCTGTCAGGCAGTTATGCTCCCCCAGCAGGAGACCTGAGTGGGTAAGTGAGTCGCTTCGTTTAGCTGAGGACAGTTCTCAGCAGGCTAAAGGCTGAGAGCTGTTAGATGGCTGTACTCCCTGAACCTGGAGGATAAGCCATAATTCTGAAGGGAAAAGTGGGTGACCCAACACAGGGTTTACTATAATCCATCTCATTAGCATTTTTAAAGATTTTATTTATTCACTCGGAGAGAGAGAGGCAGAGGAAGAAACAGGCTCCATGCAGGGAGCCTGACTCCATCCCGGGTCTCCAGGATCACGCCCTAGGCTGAAGGCGGCGCTAAACCGCTGAGCCACCCGGGCTGCCCCCCATTAGCAACACTATGTACAGTGTCCGTGAAAGTGTATTTGTGATTCATGAAGGTCAGCAGTTGGGAGGGACTGTCCTTAGGAAGTAAGAGCCACAGTGAGAACTGAAGGACTGTAGGATCGGTGCTGACAATACCAAGTGCAGCTTTGACTCTCCTTTTTGCTCATGTTCCAGTGATGACATCTCTTAGGGCTACCTGTTCTGGGCCCCTTGGAGACTAATACAGCCAAGGCCAGGATGGGGATAGGCTTGCTTTGGTCCCCTGTAAATTTGTTAAAGATACCATAGTCTCTCCCCTTTGTGACAGACAGGGGGCACCATAAAATCTAATTAAAGTTTAGCTGTCAATTAGGTGCATGTGAAACTTTTAATTTCACTACAGTTCCCCTCTCCCCCTTGCCCCAGGGGTGGGGGAAGCATCCTATTGATCTACAAAATTTGTAAAGTAAGGTCTGAATTTTGCAGAGAATAGCTGTGCTGCAGCTGGATTGTCACTCAACTGATCCTCCCCCCGCCATATAATAAAATAGGATTCCTATATAGTCATTACTTTTTCTATTAGCATTTACCAGAAACTCCATTATTACTCTTTATTTATATATATTTTCTTTCTCCCAATAAAACGTAAATTCTATGAACATTGGGCCTTCATTTTGTTTCAAATGTCATACCAGTACATAGAATCTAGCAGTTAATAAATGTATAAATGCATGCATTAGCCAATCACACTAATGTTAATAGTAGAATTAGAATGGTCTTTGGAGTTCAGACCTGTCTAACATTAGATCTGTCGCTCATCAGTTTTTGCCTAATACTAAATATTACATAACACAAACTGAGTATTTATCACTGGATTAAATTTGTACAGTGTATTACTCTTTGAAAGGAATCTACTCAAAAGCCACTCCCCACTACCCCCCACCAAGCTTACAGATAAAACTGACAGGTATCTGCACTTGGCCCTAACTTTTTTTTTCCAGCTCATAGTGCCCTAAATTCTCAGAAAGTAGATCCCAACTACAAAACATATTCTTTAGCCTGACCACAACCCACATCCCATATGAGCCCTGGAAAGAGCCCCTCCAAAACCTGCCACCTCCTGCTCTATTTGGCAGAGTTGACCCCCTTCCCATACCCACCATGGGCACAGCTGCAACCCTGTCACACCCTTCAAAATACCTTATGAGGCCCAGACTGACAGAAACGTGGAGTCTAGGAGGGAAATGTATGTATATGTGTGTGTGTGTTAATTGTTTTCTGGCAAGCACTAAACAATACCCAAGGGAACTAAAAAAGACTTATGCACAAAAAGATACACGTGAATTTTCATAGCAATATTCCTCCTAATACCCACAGGGGGCGCCTGGGTGGCTTAGTCCATAGAACCTGCAACTCTTGGTCTCAGGGTGGTGGAGTTCAAGCCCCACTTTGGGCATAGAGCATACATTTAAAAAAACACACACACACTCCTAGTAACCACAAAATGAAACAACCCAAATGTTCATCAACTGACGAATAAATAAAATGTAACATACCCATACAATGGAATATCATTCACCAATAAAAAGAAATGATGGGGGTGCCTGGGTGGCTCAGTTGGTTAAACTGCCAACTCTTGATTTTAGCTCAGGTCATGATCTCAGGGTCCTGGGATTAAGCTCTGAGTCAGCCTCTGTGCTCAGTGAGGAGTCTGCCTGAGATTCTCTCTCTCTCCCTTTTCCTCTGCCTCTCCTCCTACACAAGAATGCACAGGCACATGCTCTCTCAAATAAATAAATAAAATCTTTGTATACTACAAAGCATATGAACCTTGAAAGGCATACTAAGTAAAAAGAAATAATTAACAAAAGACTGTGTGATTTCATTTCCATGAAATTACTATACAATACAAATCAATAGAGAAAAAAAGATTTGTGGATGTTTAGATGTTAGGGAAGAGGAAAATAAGGTTGGACAGCCAAGGATGCTTGCAGAGTGATGCAAAGGTTCTAAAATGCAATGCTTGCATCACTCTTTGAACATGCTAAAAAAACATGGACCAGTTTTTAAAAGAGTAAAATTTTGGGGATCCCTGGGTGGCTCAGCAGTTTGGCGCCTGCCTTCAGCCCAGGGCGTGATCCTGAGGTCCTGGGATTGAGTCCCACATCGGGCTCCCTTTGTGGGGCCTGCTTCTCCCTCTGCCTGTGTCTCTGCCTCTCTCTCTCTCTCTGTGTCTCTCATGAATAAATAAAATTTTAAAAATCTTTTTAAAAAAGTAAGCTGATACACGAATTATATCTCAATATAGCTGTTGCAAAACACAAAATCATAATAGCTACATAAGTAAATTCATAAAAATTATATGTCTCTGAAGAAACTTGAGAACCATTAACTGCCATTATATTTTTACTGCTCAATTACCACTCAGTATAAAATTATAGTAAAAAAAAGTGATATGACCCTAAGTATATATTGCTGTCATAGAAAAATCTAGAAACTAACACAAGTGTATATAGAGTATTCCACTGTTTAATAAAAGTGGAATTTCAGATAAGTATGTCAAGGATAGTTTAACAATAAAACTATTTCCTTTTCTGGAGAAAAAGTAAAAATGGACCCATTATCCCACACCACACACTAAAATACAAGCTTGGAGGAATAAATATTAAAATGTCATTAAAACTGGGATCCCTGGGTGGCGCAGCGGTTTGGCGCCTGCCTTTGGCCCAGGGCGCGATCCTGGAGACCTGGGATCGAATCCCATATCAGGCTTCCGGTGCATGGAGCCTGCTTCTCCCTCCGCCTGTGTCTCTGCCTCTCTCTCTCTCTCTCTGTGACTATCATAAATAAATAAAAAAATTAAAAAAAAATGTCATTAAAACTAACACATTAAGAAAGAAAATAGGAAATCTGTATGTAATCTAGATTTTGAAGAGAATGTTTCAAGGCAAGGCAAAAAAGATTTTTTTCAAAAGACTCCCTTGGCTACCTGAAAATGAAATACATTATACAGAAAGAAACATGAATGCAGCAAAACAGTTATGGATTCAAGAGATGCGTAAAACGGCTGTGGACTGTGGGCCGCCGGGGTCGGTGAAGGATCTCAAGATGGCTGGGCGAAAACTTGCTCTAAAAACCATTGACTGGGTAGCTTTTGGGGAGATCATACCCCGAAACCAGAAGGCCATTGCCAACTCCCTGAAATCCTGGAATGAGATGCTTACCTCCAGGTTGGCTACTCTTCCTGAGAAACCGCCTGCTATCGACTGGGCTTACTACAAGGCCAATGTGGCAAAGGCTGGCTTGGTAGATGACTTTGAGAAGAAGTTTAATGCCCTGAAGGTTCCTGTGCCAGAGGATAAATACACTGTCCAGGTGGATGCTGAGGAAAAAGAAGATGTGAAAAGCTGTGCTGAGTTTTTGTCCCTCTCAAAGGTCAGGATTGAAGAATATGAAAAAGAGCTGGAGAAGATGAAGAACATAATTCCATTTGATCAGATGACTATTGAGGACCTGAATGAAGTCTTCCCAGAAACCAAATTAGACAAGAAGAAGTATCCCTATTGGCCTCACAAGCCAATTGAAAATTTATAAACTTGAGTTGAGGAGAAAGCAGCCCCGGCCCTCATATGATAAACATTGGACATTAAAAATAATGATACGGAAAAAAAAAAAAAAAAAAGAGATGCGTAAAACATACTTGTTAACACACATAAACCATTCTCAGTAAATGTGCTAACAAACCAGGATCTAAAAAGACTATTATTAACTCCACCACTACCACCCACTGAAATCCACATCACTCATGAAACTTTTTTGAGTTTGGTAGAAACTTTAGAACCATAGCTGAATAACTGAAAATGCCTGGAATTGATGCTGTTCCATACAACTTAGTATGGGAAGCCCTGGATTGTATGGCAAAATTTGAAAAATAAAAAATAGAAACAAATGCAAGTGTATATAGAGGAATTTACTATATTAACAAGAATGGAATTTCAAATGAATATGTCAAGGATAGCTTATCAATAGGTAATATTACAGTAGGGTTTATTTATTAAGTAAAAGGAAAAATTAATCTCACACCACCATTCTACTAAAATACATCCTTAAAATGTCACTGAAAGTAATACATTTAAGGGGGCCTGGGTGGCTCCGCGGTTGAGCCCTGCCTTTGGCTCAGGTCGTGATCTCAGGGTCCTGGGATTGAGTCCTGCATCAGGATTCCTACAGGGAGCTTGCTTCTCCCTCTGCCTCTCTCTGTGTCTCTTATGAATAAAGTCTTAAAAAAAATGCATTTAGAAAATTAGGAAATCTGTACAGAATCTAGGGTTTGAGGAGAGTTTTTAAGGTAAAGCGGGTACCCCCCCCCCAATTACTTATTAAGAAAGCATCCTCTGAGGCAAGCCCCCGCCCTCTGCCCCGACCTTAGCCCTCCAGACTCCAACACAGCACAGGCTGGCTCCAGCCCCATCCTATCCCCTGGCATCTGTCCCTGCCCTCTGCTCCCGTCCTGGACCCTCAGCACACAGAGGACCAAACTACGATTTCCCAGCGTGAAAATGTCTTAGGGGGCCTGCGGCCCCAGCTGGAGCCCCGCGCCTACCGCGAGGCTTCCTGCTTCTTGCTTACGCAGGAAGCGGAAGTGACGTCACTGGTTCCCCGCGGTCTCTGTACGGCTGCGCAGCTCCTGCCAGGGAGACTTGTTGGCGGTCGTGGGGCTGAACTGTCGGTGAGGCCACATCCAAGGAAAGCCCGGATGTAAGGAGGGCGTTATTTTATTTTATTTTATTTTATTTTATATTTTATTTTATTTTATTTTATTTTATTTTATTTTAAGATTTATTTATTTATTTATTCAGAGAGAGAGAGAGGCAGAGACACAGGCAGAGGGAGAAGCAGGATCACTGTGGGGAGCCCGACGTGGGACTCGATCCTGGGTCCCCAGGATCACACCCCGGGCTTCAGGCGGTGCTAAACCGCTGCGCCACCGGGGCTGCCCAAGGAGGGCGTTAAAGGACAGGTGCACCCAGTCTCCCAAGGGGCCTTTCGCGGCCGTTCGTGCCCCCGTTGGGCAGGGCCCGGAAGTGCGGCGGAGGGCGCGCCTGCGGAGTGTTTTGGAGCCACGGAGCCCCCTTGTTCAGACGCTTCAAGTAACCTTTTGACTCTTTTCCAGGAGGAAGCGAATTTCCGCTGAGCGAGGCAGGTGGCCCCGGCCAGGCCCTGCGGTTCTCAGGACTCTGGTGCTCCTGGCTTGTTCCGGTGAGCACTGGGGGAGCGTTCGTTCAATGGGCCTTTCCTCCTCTCCTAAACAAGAGGTTTCTGGGAAGCATTTGACCTTGTCTTTGCCTGTTGTTTCTTTTTGAAGTTACCTCCAGGTAGAAAGAAAAGAGACTTATTAGGTTCAAGGGTGTGCATTTTTCTGTACATAAATACAAACATGTGTGAACCATAAGTCATTCTTCTAGATGAAAGCAAGAATACTCTGCTTTTGGTACTCGGAACATCCTGGGCCAGTGCATCCCCAACAAACCATCACAAAAAGGACCTCCAGGAGAAAAGGATGGGGGCTTTATGACGCTACTTTTGGAATAATGGAGTTTACCCTTAAAGAGATGTTTAGACTAAGAGTGGTTTTTCCCCTTAATTTTCCTTCTCTAAAACCTGAAACTTTGAGCAAAATTTGAACACGCATAGTAAGTCAGAGAAATACAATTACACGGTTTCACTCATGTGGAATATAAGAAACTGCAGAGGATCATAGGGGAAGGGAGGAAAAAACGAATGGGAAGTCATCAGAGAGGGAGAAGAACCATGAGAGACTCTTAACTAGGAAACAAACAGGGTTGACAGAGGGGAGGTGGGTGGGGGATGGAGTAATTGGGTGATGGGTAGTAAGGAGAGCGTGTGATGTGATGACCACTGGGTGTTATATACAACTGAATTGTTGAACTCTACATTGGAAACTAATGGTGTCTATATGTTGACTAATTGAATTTGAATTAAAAAAATCTTTTTGAAAAAAAAAATTGAACATCCAGTACAGCGAATGTTTGTTATAGTGGTTTCACTTCTTTCTACCATTTTGCATGTTTGCTCTCTCTGTAGGTAACTGAGTGCATTTTATGTTGAACTGAGAGCATAAGTTAAAAATTAAAATGCATACATCATACTTGACCTTTAAATACTTGGTAATGTATCTTGTAAAAATAAACACATCCTACTAAAAGCATGTTCTTACTTTGACCCAGGAAAATTAAAGATGATAATGCCATCTTATGACTACTCTGTGTACAAGCTGAACTTCCCCCCACATTGTTCTAATTTATGTTTTTGGTGATTTTTGGACCGAGGACCCAGTCATGGTTTATATATGGTGATTTTTTTTCAGCCTTTTTTTAACCTATACTATTCCCTGTTGTTTATACATCATAGTGACTTTTTATGAGTCATCTCTATTCTTTTAGAAAGTCACACATTTTGAAATTTTGGACTTTATTTTCGCAGTATATTTAGGTGTTTCTTCCATTTCTTGTATTTTCTGTCAACTGGTAATTGGGTCCAGACTAGAGGGTGGCAAAACGTTTTCTCTGAAAAGGTCCAGAAAGTAATTACTTGATGCTCTCTCTACAGGCCATAAAATGTCAGAATGACTCACCTGTTCCTTGGTCCTGTGCAAGCAGTCACAGAACTGAGGCAACAAACAGGTAGGTGTGTTCCAAGAAAACTGTTTACCGTCAGGCCTATGACCGACCAAATTGTACCAGTTCCTGGTGTAGAGGCTTCAAAACATCACTTCCAAATATTCGATAGGTACTGTTTTGTGCATCAAGTTGCATTCTTTTTTTTTTAAGGATTTTATTTATTTATTCATGAGAGACACAGAGAGAGAGGCAGAGACACAGGCAGAGGGAGAAGCAGGCTCCATGCAGGGAACCCAATGTGGGATTAGATCCCAGGACTCCAGGTTCACGCCCTGAACCAAAGGCAGATGCTTAACCACTGAGCCACCCAGGCATCCCAATCAAGTTGCATTCTTTCAGGAACACTTAAATTTATACCATCCCTCGGATGCCAGGCTTGATTGCTTGCTTGTTAGTGATCACCAGAGCACTCTGTTTTATTTTTTTATTTTTTTATTTTTTTTAGTTTTTTTAGTCTGTTTTAAAGATAGACTTTTCCTTTGGCATAAGAAAAGTCACATATGGGATGAGATTTTGATATGTGAAAAGTTATATATGGGATGAGACTCAGAATATCTTATGTCACAGGAATCTTTCTAACAATTGCTTCATTTCTGTTAATACGTGCATGAATAAACTTTTGTATATAATTTTTGTGGGGATGTGTTTCAAGGTAAGGGTAAGCTTTTCAGCTTGGTTTTCTCAGTCAGGACAAGTATACATACTTTTTGGTGGATACTGTAAATTCTGTTAGATAATTCTTGTGACACAGAGCAGTTTGTGAATCACCTATTTAAGAACTTCTAAGAATTACGGAGAAAAATAAGGAATAAATTTATTTTTATTGCTTATATACTTGTTTCAAAAAGAATATCCTGGGAATCCCTGGGTGGCTCAGTGGTTTGGCACCTGCCTTTGGCCCAGGGCATGATCCTGGAGTCCCGGGATCGAGTCCCGAGTCAGGCTCCCTGCATGGAGCCTGCTTCTCTTTCTGCCTGTCTGTGTCTCTGCCTCTCTCTGTGTCTTTCATGAATAAATAAATAAATAAAAATCTTAAAAAAAAAACAAAACAAAAGAATATCCTATCCATTTTTATCTGCCTTCGCAGCAGTATAGTATTTTGCTTTATCTTGTATTGTGTGGGACTTAATGGTTTTCCTGTTGTAACTCTATTTTTGTCTTCCTTTTCTTTTTACGTACCATACTGTAATGCTTTTGGTGGTGAGTTGGAATTGTTGCATGTTCCACAAAGGGTCATTGAATTCCTTTAAAAGGAATTAATTCCTGTTAAAGCTAGGTTGTGTGGCAGGGACAGGGAAACAATGGCCATCAAAACAGACGTAGTACTTGCCACCACAGGGCTTACAGTCTACCTGGGAATACAGATTTCAGATGAATAACTGGCACATTTATGACAGGAACATAGAATGGGTTAATATGAGGCGATAATATCTATTGAGAAGGACTGATATTTACGTCGTGAAGGGAAATGTGAGTGGGATTTACCTAAGCAGGTTTTTTATTAGGGCTGAGGATTTGTAGAACAGATAAAAATATCAGATGAAGGGAACTTTATGAGCAAAATATAGCCTAGCTGGAAGCTTAGTGTATTTCTGGAACTGAGGCAAGAGTGTTGACAGAAGATGAGCAGACAGCAAGTGTTGGGAGATAGAGTGGAGAGCAAGGACAGGACTAGGGGAACAAGTGACGCAGTCTAGCCAATATTCTAAGGCCAGGGACACTTCGGAAGTGCCAAAGCCTAGGAATGATTTGATTCCATTTACAACTTAAATAGAATCCACTAACTCCCACTTTGGGAATGAACTTCAGGAAGAATGAAAATGAGGGCACAGAGTCAGGATAGAATCTTAGGATGCGGGACACCTGGGTGGCTCAGTGGTTGAGCGTCAGCCTTTGGCTCAGGGTGTGATCCCATTGTCCTGGGATCAAGTCCCATATCGGGCTCTTTGCGTGGAGCCTGCTTCCCCCTCTGCCTTTCTCTCTGTCTGTCATGAATAAATAAATAAAATCTTTTTTAAAAAAAGGATCTTAGGATGCATGAGTTGGATTTTTTTGTTTTTTTAGGATGGATAGGTTTTAAAACATGGACCCCTTGGTCCCCTGGACGAGGATGATTATTATAGAAAAGAAAAATAAATGACTTGAGAGTCTTGTAGAAGGTAAAAGTAAAATAATTTCTTCACTTACACATTTACTGAAGGATATACCCTCACTTAGTTAATGCTTGAATGCTTGATTAGTGTTTAGGGAAAAAATAAAATCCAGGGCAGTTCTTAGGGAACTTGTAAACTATTAGAGGGGGTGAACATCTATCCAAGAGTCGACTCATTTGTGAGCATTTATTAAGTGTCTACAGTGTGCTCAGTTGTGTTTTTTTTTTTTTTTAAGTTGTGTTTTGAGGTACCTCCATGGTATTTTCCATAGTGCTGCACCAACTTACATTCCCTCCAACAGTATGCAAGGGTTCCCTTTTCTCCAGTTATTTCTTATGTTTGTATGTATGTATGTATTTATTTATTTATTTATGATTTCATTCATTTATTCACAAAAGACACACAGAAAGAGAGGCAGAGACACAGGCAGAGGAGAAGCTGGCTCCATGCAGGGAGCCCGATGTGGGACTCAGTCCCGGGATTCCGGGATCATGCCCTGAGCCAGAGGCAGACGCTCAACTGCTGAGCCACCCAGATGTCCCTCTTATGTTTTTAATAATAGCCATTCTAACAGGTATGAGATGATAACCTCATTTTTGATTTATGATTGTAAATTGTTTTAACTTTTTTTAAGATTCTTCTATTTATTCATGAGAGACACAGAAAGAGAGGCAGAGACATAGGCAGAGGGAGAAACAGGTTCCCTGCAGAGAGCCTGATACGGGACTCAATCCCAGGACCCCAGGATCATGACCTGAACCAAAGGCAGACACTCAATCACTGAGCCACCCAGGTACCCCTTAATTTCTCTTTCTGAAAGGTCATTAGTGCAGAGAAATAAAACAGACTTTTTTTAAGATTTCTTTTTGTTTATTTATTTGAGAGAGAGAGAGCATGAGTAGGGGGAGGGGCAGAGGCAGAGGGAGAGGGAGAGGCAGACTCCCCACGGAGCAAGGAGCCTCATGCAGGGCTCAATCTCAGGACCCCAGGATCATGACCTGAGCCAAAGACAGTAACCAACTGAGCCACCCAGGCACCCTGGAACAGACTTTTTTATATTGATTCTATATCCTGCAGCTTTACTGAGTTTGTTTATTCTAACAGTTTTTTGGTGGTATCTTTAGGGTTTTCTCTGTGTAATATCATGACAAAGAGCAACAGTCTTTCCAATTTACAAGCCTTTTCTATTTCCTGCTAGCTATAACATCCAATACTATCTTGAATAAAAGTGGCCAGAGTGGACATCCTCATCTTTATCCAAATATTGGAGGAAAAGCTTTTGGCTTTTCACCATTAAGTATGGTGTTAGTTGTGGGGTTTGTCATATGTGGCATTTATTATGTTGAGGTATGTTTCATCTGTACACTTCGTTGAGAATTTTATTATAAATCAGTGTTGAAGTTTATCAAATATTTTTTCCTTCATTAATGTAGTGTATCACCCATAACTGATTTCTAGATGTTAAATAATGCCTCCCTGGAGTAAGTCCCACTTGATCATGATGTATGATCCTTTTTTTAAATAAAGATTTATTATTTTAGAGAGAGTAGGGGGAGAGGGAGAGAAAGTATTAAGCAGATTCTGTGCTGAGCTTGGACCTGGTAGTAGGGCTCAATCTCACGACCCTGAGATCATGACCTGAGCCTAAACCAAAAGTCAGACACTTAACTGACTGTGCCACCCAGACACTCTGATCACTCTGATGTATGTATGTATGATCCTTTCAGTGTATTGTTGACTTTGCTAATATTTTGTTAAGGATTTTTGCACATCTCTTCACCAGGAATAGATATTGGCCTGTGATTTTCCTTTCTTGTGGCATCCTTATCTGGTTTTGGTACCAGGATAAAACAGGCCTCCTAACAAATTTGCAAATATTCCCTCTTTCATTTTTTAGGACAGTTTGAGAAAGATTGGTATTCATTCTTATTTGAATGTTTGGTATAATTCACAGTGAAGCCATCTTGTGGATTTTGTAGAAATTTTATTCCTGATTCTCCTCACTAGTCTAATAATCTTTTGAGATTTTCTGAATCAATCTTGGTAGGTTAAATGTTGTCTCCAGTAAGGAAGATGTGGTTTGTATATACAATGGAATATTACTCAGCCATTAAAAACGACAAATACCCACCATTTGCTTCAACATGGATAGAACTGGAGGGTGTTATGCTGAGTGAAGTAAGTCAATTGGAGAAGAACAATCATTATATGGTCTCATTCATTTGGGCAATCTAAAAAAATAGTGAAAGGAAGTAAAGGGGAAAGGAGAGAAAATGAGTGGGAAATATCAGAGAGGGTGACAAACCTGAGAGACTCCTAACTCTGGGAAACAAACAAGGGTTAGTGGAAAGGGAGGTGGGCGGGGGTACAGGGGACTGGGTGACAGGCACTGAGGGGGACACGGACACTTGATGGGATGAGCACTAAGTGTTATGCTATATGTTGGCAAATTGAACTCCAGTAAAAAAAACCTACAAAAAAAATGTTGTCTTCAGGAATTTCACCACTTCTTGTTTTTCCAATTCACTGACATCTAACTAACTTGTTTTTTGTAGGTTCTTGAGGTGATTTGAGATTTTGTTTCATGATGTTACATTTATTGCTTCCCTCCTAGAACTTATTTTTTCTGCATCTCATAAGTTTCGGTTTTTATCTCAAGGTATTTTTTTTTCCTCTTGATTTCTTCTTTGACCCATTGATTAATAAGTAAAAGCACATTTTTATATCTCCACTCCCCACACCCCCGCCAGTTTTCTTGTAATTGACTTCTAGTTTCATAGCATTGTAGTTGGAAAAGAAGATGCCTGATAGGATTTTAATCTATTTAAATTCACTAAGACTTGTTTTATGGCTGACATATCTATCCTGGAGAATGTTCCATGTGTGTTTGAAGAATATGTTTTGTTGCTTTCGGATGGAATATTCTGTATATATCTTAAGTATATTTGGTTTAACATGTCGATTAAGGTCAGTTTGTCTAGATATCTAGATATTTTGTGTCTAGATACCTATTGATTAAAGTAGGATGCTGAAGTCCTCTAATATTATTGTATTGCTATATATTTAGGTCTGTTAATATTTGCTTTATATGTTTAGGTGCTTTTATGTTGGGTGAATACATATTAACAAATGTCCTATCCTCTTGCTGATTGAACCTTTTATCATTTTGTAGTGGCCTTTGTTTCTTGTTACAGTCTTTGTATTAAAGTCTATTTTGTCTGATTATGCTACCCCAGGTTTCTTTTGGTTTCTTTTTGCATGGAATATCTTTTTCCATCTGTTTTATGCCAGTCTTGACCTATCAATAAGCAGTGTTGTAGTTGAACTATTCTACTTTCTCTGTATGTATGTATTTATTTTTAAATTTTTTTTTTATTTTTTTATTTATGATAGGCACACAGTGAGAGAGAGAGAGACAGAGACACAGGCAGAGGGAGAAGCAGGCTCCATGCACCAGGAGCCCGACGTGGGATTCGATCCCGGGTCTCCAGGATCGTGCCCTGGGCCAAAGGCAGGCGCTCAACCACTGCGCCACCCAGGGATCCCTGTATTTATTTTTAAATAGGCTCCACACCGAGCATGGAACCCAACTTGGGGCTTGAATTCCCAACCCTGACATCAAGACCTGAACTGAGATCAACTTGGATGCTTAACCGACTGAGCCATTCAGGTCCCCCTGTGTTTTTTATTCAAATGCATGGCCCATTTTTTCAGCCTTTTTTCTATAAAATAAGCATTTGAAACTTTTGCTATCTCTGTTGCTAGAGCTGAATCTCTAACAAAGTTTGCATAATTAGTAATTGTTACTTTTTAATTATAAATATTTAATTTGCACTATAGTGTGTACTTTGACATCAGTTTTTTCAAAATACATTTCCACCATATGTTGTATTTTTAATGTTTTTGTTATTTTTTTTTTAATATTTTATTTATTTTTTCATGAGAGACACAGACAGAGAGAGAGGCAGAGACACAGGCAGAGGGAGAAGCAGACTCCATGCAGGGAGCCCGACAGGGGAGTCGATCCCAGGACTCCAGGATCATTCCCTGGGCTGAAGGCAGGCACTAAATCACTGAGCCACCCAGGGATCCCCTCTCCTGTATTTCACAACCTGATTTCTTAAACTTTTAAAAACATAGAGCTGTCATTTAAACACTCTGGATCCTAAATAAAATTCTCATTTTGAAATACAGGCACTTAGGTAGTAAAAATAGGACATATGTTCCTGTATATCTTTCACCCACCTTTCCATAAGGTTAATATCTTAAGTAACCACAGTATAATTACTGAAACTAGGAAATTAACATTGATAAAGTACTATCAACTAATCTCCAAACCTTAATCAAACTTTGTTTTGTTTGGCCTGTTTTGGAGCTGTGATGTATTCAGAATCACACATTGCACTAATACTGATAATTTTTAAATCCACAATAACAATCCTTATCATATAGTAGAGTCATTTAGTCCATTTATTTGTAATGTAATTACTGATATATGGATTTAATTCAGTTATCAACTGTATGCTTTTCATTTGTCTTATTTTTGTTTTGTTTTTTTTCTTTGAATTCCAATATTTCCTCTTATTTTTCCTCTTGGTATCTAAAATTTATACACTGCATTATATTGAAAGCTTTGTAGTTTAGAATCTTAATTGGAGGCACCTGGCTGGTTCAGTCAATAGAGCATGCGACTCTTGACCTTGGGATAGTGAATTTGAACCCCACATTGGATGTAGAGATTACTTAAGAAAAAAAAAAAGTTGGGCAGCTTGGGTGGCTCAGCGATTTAGCACCACCTTCAGCACAAGACATGATCCTGGAGACCCAGGATGGAGTCCCACATCAGGCTCCCTGCATGGAGCCTGCTTCTCCCTCTGCCTGTGTCTCTGCCTCACTCTCTGTCTCTGTGTCTCTCATGAGTAAATAAATAAAATCTTTTTTTTAAAATTTTTTTATTTATTTATGATAGTCACAGAGAGAGAGAGAGAGAGGCAGAGACATACGCAGAGGGAGAAGCAGGCTCCATGCACCGGGAGCCCGAGGTGGGATTCGATCCCGGGTCCCCAGGATCGCGCCCTGGGCCAAAAGCAGGCGCCAAACCGCTGCGCCACCCAGGGATCCCTAAATAAAATCTTTTTAAAAAAAGTTAAAAGTCTTAATCAAAAAATAAAGTAAAATAACGAGTCTTAATCAGTATCTTTCTTTTAAAGCATAAAAGAATTTAGAATTCAGTAATTCTGATCAACTACCTTCTGAAATAGACACTAGATACAGGACTTATAGACAAGTCCAGAATCACACGAGTAAAACATAATAGTAACCACAAACCTGTGGACACACCCATTAGGAAACAAACTGTTAAATAGGCAAACATAATGGAAAGTCCCCTAGACATAGACATTGAAACCCAGAGACATACTATGACAAAAGAAGAATGGCTTCAAATGATTTGTACTTCTTTTCATTGAGGTGATGTTTCTGTGTCCTCCCTCTTTGTTCCTTGGCTGACCTTCACATTTTCCACGGACTTGTAACATAGGTATACCCTCTCCAACAAAATGTGACCATCGACATAAATGTAAAATGTTACTCACAGGAGCTTGATTTGAGTACCTTCAAGTGGGCAGGGAATCCAGTGCACAGTCTTGCCGGATTTGGGTCTCCAAACAATGAGCCATGTAGGCACCAAGGTCTGTCCTGCTGCCCAACCAAGACAGGGAAGATAATTCATCACCCTGCCTACCTCTGAGGATAGTACCAAGCCCTTACCAGCTAGTAAGCTTGACTAGGGAACCCAGGCAGCTTCAGAGCCCATCCTATAGCCTTGCTTGGGCAGAGAACCAAGCCAGCATCTCTATACCACTGTTAGTAGCTCCCCCAACTTCAGAGCTCAGGCAGTGGACTTGCCCAAAGACAGACATTGTTAGCAATCCCATCTGTCCAAGGACACTACCAGCAAACAATCCAGAAAGTTAAACTGACATGACTGGTAAAGAATGATCTCTACCAAAGTGAACCTGTAAATCCTGAAAGAGGAGACCACTTACTGAGAATGTGCAGATACCCATGTAAGTAATCAAGGATCATGAAAAAAATCAAGTAAACATGACACTGCCAAAGAAAACTGGTAAAGCTCTGAAAACTGACCTTAAAGAAGTGAAATTTATAAATTGTCAGACAAAATATTCCTATTAAAGAAGTTTAGTGAACTACAAGAACACACATATAACTAAACAAATTTAGGAAAACAATGCATGGATAAAATGAGAAATTTGGTTGGTTTTTTTTTTTTAAGATATTTATTTATTCATGAGCAACAGAGAGAGAGAGGTAGAGACACAGGCCAAGGAAGAAGCAGACTCCATGCAGGGAGCCCGATGCGGAACTCAATCCCAGGTCTCCAGGATCATGCCTTGGGCCAAAACCAGGCGCTAAACCGCTAAGCCACCCAGGCTGCCCTGGTTGTTTTTGATAGTTTTTATTTCTTTGTCAAACGTAAGGATGTCAGGCTGGATCAGTTAGCAGAGCATGTGACTGTTGATCTCAGAGTCATGAGTTTGAGCCCCATGTTGGGTGTAGAGATTTTTTTTTTTTTGAGATTACTTAACTTTAAAAGAAAATAACCACACAAATCCTAGAGGTGAAAAATAAAATTAATGAACTGAAGAATACAATAGAAAACGTTGAAAAGCAGATTTGACCATGCAGAAGAATGAATCTGTGTCCTAGAAGACTGGACAGTTGAAAGTATCCAGTCAAAGCAGCAAAAAAGAAAAAGGAATGAAAAAGAGCGAAGAAGGCCTATAGGACTTAATAGAACATGATCAAAAGAAACAATATCTGCATTATGGGAAATCCAGAAGAAGAATATTTAAAGCAAGGATGGTTAAAACCCCAGAGAGAAATGGGCATCCAGATCCATGAGACCCATAGGACCCCCCATAGGTTGAATGTGAATAGGGCTACAGCAAGACACATAATTGACAAAAGTCAAAGAATTTTGAAAGTGGCAAAAAAGAGATAATTCATACAAGGGAACTCCCATAAAATGATGGGTGGATTTCTCAACAGAAATTTTTCAGGCCGGGACACCTGGGTGGCTTAGTGGTTGAGCGTCTGCCTTCAGCTCAGGGCATGATCCCAGGGTTCTGAGATGAGTCCTGCATCAAGCTCCCCATAAGGAGCCTGCTTCTGTCTCTGCTTCTCTATGTCTCTGATGAATAAATAAAATCTTTTTTAAAGAAAGAAAAGAAATTTTTCAGGCCAGGAGTGAATGGAATGACATATTCAAAATACTGAAAGAAAACCATGTTGAAAGAATTAAACTGTCAACCACGACTTTTATCTATACCTGGCAAACCTGTCCTTCAGAAAGGAAGGAAAGATAAAGACTCCTTTGACCAATCAAATGCTGTGAGAATTCATCACCACTAGACCTGACTTACAAAAAATACTAAAGGGAGTTCTTTGAGTGGAAATAAAAGGACACTGATTAACATCAGAAAAACATAAGGTAGCGTAAAACTCACTGGTAACAGTAGATACGTACTCAAAGTTGGATTCTGTAACATGGTAATGGTAGTGGATGATTCACAACTCCAATTTAGAAGTTAAAAAACAGGGATCCCTGGGTGGCGCAGTGGTTTGGCGCTTGCCTTTGGCCCGGGGCACGATCCTGGAGACCCGGGATCGAATCCCACATCAGGCTCCCGGTGCATGGAGCCTGCTTCTCCCTCTGCCTATGTCTCTGCCTCTCTCTCTCTCTCTCTGTGACTATCATAAATAAATAAAAATTAAAAAAAAATAGAAGTTAAAAAACAAACAGTAAAAATATCCATAAGTATAATAATATGTTATTCTACATATAGTATATGTCTAAAAAGACACGTAAGCTGTAACATCATTAACCTAAAATGTGAGAGGGAGAAGTAAGAGTATAAAATTTATGAATGCTACTGAAGTCATTTGTAGTTTTAAGATAATGTTAAAATTTTAAGATATTTTATGTAAGCGTCATAGTAACCACATGGAGAAAAAAAAGCCTGTAGTAAAAGTTGTGATAGGGGCACCTGGCTGGCTCAGTTGGTAGAGCATACAACTCTTGATCTCATGTTCTAAGTTTGAGCCCTACATTGATAAAGAAGCCAGAAACTAATACCAGAAGACACCAGAGAAAAACAACAGTACAACAGCAGGATAAAAACAAGGAGTAAAGAGTCAACAAAAGGGATCCCTGGGTGGCTCAGTGGTTTGGCGCCTGCCTTTGGCCCAGGGCGTGATCCTGGAGACTCGGGATTGAATCCCACATCGGGCTCCCGGTGCATGGAGCCTGCTTCTCCCTCTGCCTATGTCTCTGCCTCTCTCTCTCTCTGTGTGACTATCATAAAAAATAAATAAATAAAAATAAATAAATAAAAATAAAATGTATACCTTTAAGTGAAAAAAAAAATCCAAACTTGCAACAATAGAAAAAAGGAAGAATAAATTTGGCACGCTTATTTCATGGAATACACTATTACAAGAAAATCAGGGACGCCTGGGTGGCTTAGCAGTTGAGCGTCACCTTTGGCCCAGAGCGTGATCCTGGAGTCCTGGGATCGAGTCCTGTATCAGGCTCCCTGCAGGGAGCCTGCTTCTGGCTCTGCCTGTGTCTCTGCCTCTCTCTCTCTGTCTCTCATGAATAAATAAAATCTTAAAAAAAGAAAAAATCAATAGTGTACATGTCTGTATTAGCTTTCTATTCTTGCCACAAATTTAGTGGCTTGAAACAATCCTCATTTATTACTTCACAGTTTCTGTAGGCCAGAAGTGTTGGCATGGCTTAGCCAGGATTTTGCAAGGCAGAAATCAGGGAATGGCCCAGTCTGCATTCTTATCTAGAGGCTCAAATAGTAAAGGATGTGCTTCCAATTTTCCTCCAATTGTTGGCAGAATTTGTTGTGATTGTAGAATTCTTGGCAGCTTTTTAAAGATTTTATTTATTTATTTATTTATTCATTCATTCATTCATTTGACAGAAAGAGAGTGAGGGCACACAACCAGAGGGAGAAGCAGAAGGAAAAGAAAAAAGCAGGCTCCACACTGAGCAGGAAGCCCGCCTCGGGGCTAGATTCAGGACCCTCCTGGGATCATGACCTGAGCTGAAGGCAGATGCTTAACCAACTGAGCAGCCCAGGCACCCCTCTTTTTAATTACTTTTTAAAGATTATAGTGGATATCATGTTTAAATTTGGCACAATCCCCAGGTATAACTATATATGAGACACAGTATTAAGACTATGAAGCTTTTCGATTAGTGCATTTTAGCAAATGTTAATGTAAAAGTTATGTTGAAGAGGCACGAAAGCCAATCAGTGTCCCTTTCTTTTCTTCCATAATTTTTTAAGTATATAGATATTATCACATAGTTGTTATACATATGATTATTAAATGTTTAATTATATAAGCTTTTATATAAAAGCTTTCCATGGTGGCCCTTGGTGGTGCTCTAGTGATGTTGCCAGGCCAGTGGATCAGTCTGAGGATAACCACTCTGTGCTTTCCACTTTCCAGGAAGCCTTCACTGTGCCTCTTTTAGTGTATGCCACTTATCCCTAGATGCTTCCATGACTTCTCATCCAGTAGGACATTTTGTTATTAATGTTGATTGGGGACCTCTCATACACCCAGTGATAGTAACTATACAAAGCATAAATCTGGGGTCAGTCTCTTATCACAATTTAGGTTGGAAAACCACAGAAGAATGTGCAGATACCGCAAAAGGCAGTAATGGTCAAAGTGCAAGTGCACCAAACAGGTCACCCTGTGCCAATTGGTTTGTGCAGAAGCCTTAAATTATAAAGGTGATTGGATAATAACACAGGGTAATGCCATTGAAAGTTTGTTACTACAGTCCCAAGAGAAGGGGGCACACCAGGTAATGCAGGATCATATAGAGAAGCACCGGTTCAGTCAGGGGGCAGAAAACAGGAGTGAGGGCAGAGCATAGGTCAGAGCTGTGTTGGAATTTCCTCAGGAAAAGCAAGGCAGTGCCGGGTAAAGCTAAATACTGTGCAGTTTGAGTAATTCCAGTGGGCTCTGGATCATAGGAGTTGTTGGCTACCTAGCCCTAGGTTGATTTAGGGCAGGAGAAATGCTGGATTAGTGTGTGAGGGTTAAGATAAAGAAGGTGGGGCAGCCCCTTCTTCTCCCCAGTGGCCCAGCAGTTTAGCGCCCACCTTCTGCCTGGGGTGTGACCCTGGAGACCCGGGATCGAGTCCCACATCGGGCTCTCTACATGGGGCCTGCTTCTCCCTCTGCCTGTGTCTCCTCTGCCTCTCTGTGTCTGTCATAAATAAAAATAAATAAAATCTTAAAAAAAAAAAGATAAAGAAGGTGGCTGAAGTATGAGCTCTGGAGTAACTGGTTTGCATATGAAAGGTGAACTTCCAAAGAAGTTATTTACTATCTTAAGAATTAGCTAGTCTTTGGGCATCTGGGTGGCTCAGTTGGTTAAGTGTCTGCCTTTGGAAAATCTGTTAATATTTTCTTTTAAACATAAAAAATACTTTTGTTTTAGAGACAGAGTTTTCCAGCTGGTGTTTCTTGATTTGTGCTCTAAATCTCCAGGTTCTGGGCACCTGGGTGGCTCAATCCGTTAAGCATCTGCCTCAGCTTAGGTCATGATCTCAGGGTCCTGGGATTGAGCCTCACATCAGGCCCCCTGCTCAGTGAGGAGCCTGCTTCTCCCTCTTCCCTGCCCCTATTCTCTATCCCTCTCTCTCTCAAAAAAAATCTTTAAAAAGCTAGTCCTGCCTTTGTCTGGCAGCAGCCATCAGCTGAAAGGCAAGCCAAGAGGGGCACTTAGAAGTACATCCAGGAGCTATGGAGGAAGCAGTCCAATGTAATGCACTTTCTTCTCAGGGTGCACAGCTGGCAGTACTGCCAGCTATATGCACTTCATAGGGCACCCCCCCAACACCCACCCAACCCAGCCCAATGCTGCATACCCAGGATGCAGACTGGGGTACAAGGCCAAGTAAGCTTATGTCATATACTGGATTCGTGTGTGATGTAGTGGCCACAAATGCCCAGTTCCTAAGAGTACAGCCTACAGCAAGCCTGTCCATCATGGTGTTAACCAGCTAGTTTGCCCACACACCTTCAGTCTGTTGCAGAGGAGGAAGCTGGATGCCCCTGGGGTTGAGTCTTGAATTTTTACTGGGTTGATGAAGATTCCACATACAAATTCTTTGAGGTTATCCTCATTGATCCATTCCATAAAGCTATCAGAAGAAATCCTGACACTCAGTGGGTCACCAAACCAGTTCGCAAGCACAGGGAAATGGGAGGGCTGACATATGCAGGCTGCAAAAGCCATGGCCTTCGAAAGGGTCACAAGTTCCACCACACTATTAGCGATTCTCACCAGGCAGCATGGAGAGGACACAATGTTTTCCAGCTCCACAGTTACCACTAATATAAGTAATGTTTATAAAATTTTTGCCTATTATTAGGTTAAAAAAAAAAAAAGAATTAGCTAGTCCTGGGAGGGGTAGTCTCTCCAGGCAGCAAGACCTCAAAGATGTTAAAGCAATATAATACACAGAAAACTTAAGTCAGAAAGAAAGAAAAGAAAAGAAAAGAAAAGAAAAGAAAAGAAAAGAAAAGAAAAGAAAAGAAAACTTAAGTCATGATTAATACAATGGTTAAACCAATGTCCAAACACAGTGGTTTCCTCTAGGATGGAAGATGATTCAAGATGGAAAAGATTCACATGGGTAAGGTAATCTTCCATTTCTTTATCTGGAAGGTAGATACCTATGGACACACTATTTTGTAGTTTATTAGCAGCACTTATCCATTTTCACACAATTATCTGTATGTATGCTAGAATTATAAAATTTAAGAATGGGAAAAAAAAAAAAAAAGGAGTGCCTGGGTGACTCAGTCAAGCATCTGACTTCAGCTCAGATCATAATATCAAGGTCCTGGGATCAAGCCCCATGTTGGGCTCTGCACTCAGCAGGCAGTCAGTCGGCTGGTCTCTCTTCCTCTCCTGCCTCTCCCTGTTCATGCTCTTTCACTGTATTTCTTTTACCAGAATGGGGGAAGGGGATCACAAAACAGCACTAAAATAATGTAGTAGAGGTGGGGTGCCTGGCTGGCTCAGGAGAGCATGCAACTCTTGATCTTAGGGTCTTGAGTTTGAGCCCCACATTGCAGAGTAGAGTTTACTTTTAAAAAAAAAAAAAGAGGTGGAGGAGGAAAAGCAGAAGAGTCAAAGAGATGGTAGTATGAGATAGACTTGAACTGATATTGCTGACCTTAAAGAAGGAAAAAAGATCCACGCAGAAAGGAAAGCAGAAGCCATCTAGAAGCTGAAAAAAGGAAACAGATTCACCCCCTTGAGCCTCCAGGGAGAAATATGGTCCTATTAACATCTTGATTTTAGTTGACTGAGACCCTTTTCATACAGATTGTGAGGTCAAAGAGAAGTACCAATCTTTATTTAGGATGGGGCAAGATAAAAAAAGATGAACAATCTATATATTTCTCAGAAATCTATTCCAAGAAGACTTTGGCACACCCTGTTCTATAAAGCCAGCTTTTGAAAGGTCCCCAATACCTTTGATGGTTAAATCCCATCCTCATTCAACTCACCCAATCAGCATTTGGTATAGTTGATTAGTCACTGATCCTTGCCTTGGATTCATGGCCACCAGTCTTTTTTTTTTTTTTTTAAGATTTTATTTATTTATTCATAAGAGACACACACAGAGAGAGAGAGAGGCAGAGACACAGGCAGAGGGAGAAGCAGGCTCCGCGCAGGGAACCCGACATAGGACTCGATCCTGGGTCTCCAGGATTGTGCCCTGGGCTTAAGGTGGCGCTAAACCGCTGAGCCACCAGGGCTGCCCAATGGCCACCAGTCTTAATTCTATTCCTATTTCATGGGCCATGACTTCTCAATTCACTTGTTAGTCCCTCCCATAACTCCAACTGCTAAAGTTGAGTCCCAGGGCTTGCCAATCCAAAGGTGAAATTATTTAATCAGATGGTTTTAAGTGATTATGAAATACAAGTGCTGGGCCTGATAAGCTTTTTCTTCTCATATATCATGAAGTCTACCCACAAGCAGTCTAATGGCTGGTGCCACCATACTATGAAGGGAAAGCATCTCTGTATTTCTCAGCTGTTCCATATTTGTCTGTGGCTTTTGTCCTCATAGTATACAATGTATCACCTAAACTCCAGGAATGTATCTAACATCCGGAAAGGAAGGAATGAAGAGCAATCCTTGAAGAGAAAAAGCCATTGGAGAAAAAGCCCCTTCCCCCCTTTTTTTAGATTTTGAGAGAGCAAGCACAAGCAAGGGGAGTGGCAGAGGGAGAGGGAGCAGCAGACTCCCGCTGGGCATGGACCCCGACAGGTGCTCAATCCTAGGACGCTGGGATCATGACCTGAGCCAAAGGCATATGTTTAACTGACTTGAGCCATCCAGGCACCTCAAGAAGGCTGTCCCCTTTTTGTAGCATTCCCAGAATACACACCAATGACTTCTGCCTACTTCTTCTTATTAGCCAGGACTATGAAATATATTCTTCCCATAAACCTAAGGAAACCTGAAGTAGGAATGGTTGTGTTGTTTTTTTAAACTATATACCTGGAGATAATCTGGATTCTATTTATAAGGAACCAAAGGACAAGGAATATTGAGATGACTAGATACTACATACAAAGCCAGCATTTTATGACCCACTTGCAAATACACTAGAGAGCATTAACCAAAAACAGAAAATGCTCTTACATTGCCAGGACACCTGGGTGGCTCAGTCAGTTGAGTGTCCAACTCTTGGTTTCAACTCCAGTAACGATCTCATGGCCGCAGTCAGCAGGTAGTCTGCTTGAAAGCTTCTCTCCCTCTGTCCCTCCCCTAGCTCATGTGCACACATTTGCGGTCTCTCAAAATAAATAAATGACTTTTTTTAAAAATGCTTTTATATTGCCAATTAAACTTCCATATATCTCATATAATTCAATGAAGACATATATATATATATATGTCTATATACATAGACATAGGGAAGGGAATATGTGTGTGTATATATATGTATATGGAAATGGAAGTCTTTAGAGCTGAACCATAATGAAATTCCATTATATGAAATAATTTTGCAGAACTTCTATTTAGTGTCTTTAAAAGCCACTAAAACTTTGTAATACAAAATTACCACAGAAAATAAAAATGCTAGGTGCTTTCCTTGAGAATGACACACAGAAAGGCAATTGCATTTATGTCATTTATTTCATTATGACTCCAGGAAGAATTCTCTTGTGTACAGTGATTGAAGAATAGTACCTGAAAGCTTCCCCCAAATTCCTCTCATTCATACTTTGTTCCTCCAGTATTTTAGAGTCTCTTAAGGGATATGTATTATGAAAAATCATTCCCACATTTTTACATTCATTCAGCTTCTTTCCAGGGTGGCTTTTCACATGTAGTGTAAGATTTATAAGATGGATACACCATTTCCCATGTACCCTACAGCCACTATTTCTCTCCAGTGTGGATTATTAAGGTCAAAAGCCAAGTAATAGACACACACACAGACACAAAGGCATTACCATTATTTCTAACATTCTTAACATTTTCTGCCTAAGATTACCAAAGAATGTTAACATCTAGGGCTAAGTATCTTACCATCATAAGGTTTCTCTTCACTGTGTTGTGACTTATTAACACCTGAAAATTTTTCAGCATTTCTTACATTCATGAGTCTCCTTGCATATGAAGCAGTCAGGAATCTCTAAAACCTTTCCTGAAGCTATCCCATATTTCCGAGATGTATAGAAATCTCTCCACTGTTTTTTTAAATGTTGATTCTTAAAAGATACAAGAAACAACTGCGGATCTTCCTGGGTCCTTTACATCTGTATGGTTTTATACCATCTGAAGTCTCATGTGAACATTAAGGCCTTGGCACTAAGGTTTTACCACATTCCTTAAGTACAGATGATTCATCGCTAGTGTGAGTTATGTGCTATCAAAGCATATGGTCATATTTTAAGGCTATAGATCATTCTTACCTTCACATCACTTTTACAGTAACTTCTTACCTATTTATAAGTAATCTCTATGTCCAGCATGAGGCTCAAACTCACAACCCTGAGATCAAGCTTTACCAACTGAGCCAGCCAGGCACTCCTGACTTTTACAGTAATTTTGTAAAATTAATGTAAAATTAATGTTAGAGCAACAAAAAAAAGGTTCTCCCACATACCTTGTAACTGGAAAGTTCTCTCAAGTATTGAGTTCTTAAGCATTCTTTAAGGTATGAACAATTACTGCTCTCATATGCATTATATGAATGGGAATTCTGGCCCAGGAAGTTCCTACCTATTAAGGATGAAAAATGAGTAAAGCTTTCTCACACATTCTTTACTTTCATAAGGTACTTTATCCAGATGAGGTTAGATATGAACACTAAAGTCTGAAAAACATTTACAGGTTTTTTTCACATGCCTTAGTTCTTAAATGTTTAGCAAGTGCCGAAGATTGAGTGAAGGTTTTCCCACATTCCTTACATTCGTATGGTTTCTCTCCAGTGTGAGTTCGCATGTGAATACTAAGGCATGTGGAGTATCTAAAGGCTTTCCCACATTCTTTACATTTGTACGGCTTTTCTCCAGTATGTGTTCGCATGTGCATGTTAAGATTTGTAGAACGAGCAAAAACTTTCCCACATTCTTTACATGCATAGGCCTTCTCTCCAGTATGAGTTCTTAAATGTGTGGTC
Source organism: Vulpes lagopus (assembly GCF_018345385.1). Lineage (NCBI taxonomy): Eukaryota > Metazoa > Chordata > Mammalia > Carnivora > Canidae > Vulpes > Vulpes lagopus. The sequence continues at coordinate 6,926,470 of NC_054830.1, forward strand.
AGGCCTGATGACTGAGTGAAAGCTTTCCCACATTGCTTGCATTCATATGGCTTCTCTCCAGTGTGTGTCCTTACATGCTGATTGAGCATCGAAGAATTATTAAAGGCTTTCCCACATTCCTTACATACATAGGGTTTCTCTCCAGTGTGTGTTCGCACGTGTAAGACAAGTCCTGAGGAACGAGCAAAAGTTTTCCCACACTCCTTACATACATATGGCTTTTCTCCACTGTGAATTCTTATGTGTTTTGTAAGGTATGAAGAATGAATAAAAGCTTTTCCACATTCCTTACATTCATATGGTTTTTCTCCCATGTGAATTCGCATGTGTAAAATAAGTCCTGTGGATCGAGTAAAGGCTTTCCCACATTCTTTACATTCATATGGTTTTTCTCCAGTGTGGTGTCTCATGTGTACCTTCAGGGATGACTGATTAACAAAAGTTCTCTGATAATCTTTGCATTCACACACTTTCTCTTGTATCTGAATTTTCTTGCATCCAGTAAGATTTGAAAGCTGACCAAAGGCTTTATCATGTCGAACAGTCTCAGAAGTTTTCTCCCCAACAGGGATTTCCTTGGGCAAAGTACAAATAAAGTTCTTTTTAACGGCTTTTCCATTCTGATTACCCTTAGAAGTTTTCTGTCGAATGTGAGTTGTAAAGGAGTGTCCACTAAATGCTCTTTCACAGATGTTAGAGCCATATGGTTTCACTCCAGCACGGCTTCTCTCCTGCTGATTAAGGTTTAAATGATAACTAAAGACTCTGCACTCACTATAACAGAATTTCTCCCCCATCACAACTTTTATGCATTGGAAACATCATAATTGAAGTGTTTTTTCCATTTCCATTTAAGTGTACAGACTTCCTGCTCTTCCTGAGTTATTTTAAGTAGAATAAACAGACTCTGAGGCTAAGACCCTGAATCATATTCTACTTTCACAGAGTATCCTCTGGTAATTATTCATACTGAATCATTTAAAACCTGTATTATTCTGACTAAATCCCCAGTGCATAAAAAAACTGGACATCTGAGTTATATTTATGTGGATCTCTGAGGAGAAACAGGTTTGAAGTAGGTTTAGAGTGCTCCTCAAATTCTTGATATTCAAAGAATCTCTTCACAGATTCTGCTTTCTTTGGGTAAATGGCATTTATTTTATATAATTCGCATGGATTTTGTGCTTCTGGTCCTGATGTGGAAGAAAGGAATTACTTTTGGAGATCTTACCAATTTTATTTCATCTGATGTTTTTTCCAAAGAAATATCCTGAAGTGGTATGGAACCTTTGGTTTTGAGTTGCAATTCCAATTCTGAAAAAAAAGTGGAAAATTTAGTTTGGGAGAAAATTCCTGGGATAAAGTTGTTTAAAAGCATAGAGAATGACACCACAAAATATGATGGAGTAGGGAACTCCAGGACTCTTTCCCACCAGAAAACAACAAGCTCACAAAAACTATCAAAATCAACTATTACAGAACTTTAGAATCTAGTCAAAAATGTACAACCACGAAGGGAACACTTAACAGAAGAAAGAAGCAGCTTTAGTTCACCGAGAGCTGAGGCATTTTAATTACCTACCATCCCCACTCTTCAGATCAGCTACAGCCGTTTAGACAATAAGCGGTATCTTTGAGTAAGTTACAAGTACTAAAAAGAGCACTATGGGCTTTGTTCTCAAAGAATTGCCACCGTGTGTTTGCATCTGTCTGCAGCTTCCTCAAGGGATGTGCCTTATATCAGCCAACTCAGAGAGTTCCCAACAAGACAGCATCTCAGACAACTACTGATGAAAGTGTCTAAAGGCAAGGCACCTGAGTGGCTCAGTCCGTTAAGTGTCCACCTTCAGCTCAGGTCATGATCTTGGTGTCCTGAGATCAGGCCCAGCATTGGACTCCCTGCTCAACAGGGAATCTGCTTCTCCTTCTGCCCTCCCCACCGCTTGTGTGCTCTCTCTCCCTGTCTCTCTCTCTCAAATAAACAAAATCTGAAAGAAAGAAAAAAGGAAGGAAGGAAGGAAGGAAGGAAGGAAGGAAGGAAGGAAGGAAGGAAGGAAGGAAGGAGAAAAGAAAAGAAAAAAAAGAAAAAAAAGAAAGCAAGAAAAAGAAAAAAAAGAAAAGAAAAAAAAAGAAAGAATAAAGTCTGAAGGCAAAGTATTGCTTACCACAGTCCAAGGAAAAGGAAAGTATCTGAGACAAACAAAAGACACCCTGAAAAGCCTTAGAAGGAACAGACTGGGAAGGTTGATATGTCCATAAATAGGGCTTTTAAAACCTCAAATGGCAACTGGGTGGTTCAGTGGTTGAACATCTGCCTTTGGCTCAGGTCGTGAACCCAGGATCCTGGGATCGAGACCTGCTTCTCCCTCTGCCTATGTCTCTGCCTCTCTGTGTGTCTCTCATGAATAAATAAATACAATCTTTAAAATAATAATAATAATAAAACCTCAAGAAGTCCACAAGCATGCCCAGGGCTAGATGCATGCTCAGAAAGGCTGGAGAGGACCCAAAGCTTTCACCTCTGGCTGACCTTCAGCATCCACTCCAACAGGAATGGAAGGCTAAAGAAGAGCTGTAGGTGGCCTAGCTAAACACTGAAGGAGTGGCTCAACACACAGCCAGTTAACAAAAACTAAAAGAATACCTTTAGTTTTCTTTTCTTGGCTCCAGGTATTTAAGGAATTTCTCACTCTAAGGTGACCACTAAATTAACAGAACAAATTTCAGGGACTGCACTAAAAAAGAATGCAGAACACACAACAATTATTTATTTATTTTTAAAGATTTTATTTATTTATTCATGACAGATAGAGAGGCAGAGACACAGGCAGAGGGAGAGGGAAAGAAGCAGGCTCCATGCAGGGAGCCCGACGTGGGACTCAATCCTGGGTCTCCAGGATCACACCCCAGGGCTGAAGGTGGCACCAAACTGCTGGCACCGAGACTTCCCTACAAAAATAATTTAAAAGACAGGGATCCCTGGGTGGCGCAGCGGTTTGGCGCCTGCCTTTGGCCCAGGGCGCGATCCTGGAGACCCGGGATCAAATCCCACGTCGGGCTCCCGGTGCATGGAGCCTGCTTCTCCCTCTGCCTGTGTCTCTGCCTGTCTCTCTCTCTCTCTCTCTGTGACTATCATAAATAAAAAAATAAAAAATAAATTTAAAAAAAAACAAAAATAATTTAAAAGACAAAACAAACACCAACAATACAAAACAAGCAGCAACAGCAAACTCAGGGAGAAGTGAATCAGATTTTTTTTTTTTTTAAATTTATGATAGTCACAGAGAGAGAGAGAGAGAGAGGCAGAGACACAGGCAGAGGGAGAAGCAGGCTCCATGCACCGGGAGCCTGATGTGGGACTCGATCCCGGGTCTCCAGGATCACGCCCTGGGCCAAAGGCAGGCGCCAAACCGCTGCGCCACCCAGGGATCCCTGAATCAGATTTTTTAATTGCCACATTATGATATCTAAAATTTACATTTCCAACTAAAATATATGAGGTATGCAAAGGAACAATAAAAAAAAATACAAATTATTCCTGAAAGCCAAGGCATTGGACTTACTAATAACTTTGAATTAATTTGTTTCAACACACCCAAGTTGCTAACAGAAACCATGAACAAAGACCTAAAGAAAACTAAAAGAGTTATGTCTCACTAAAGAGATTGTCAATAAGAGACAGAAATTACAAAAAAGAACCAAATAAAATTCTGGAGCTGAAAAGTACAGTATCAAGAATGGAAAAAGGTACTGGAAAAAGGATAGACATACACAGAACAGAATCCAGAATAAAAAACCCATACATCTAGAATCAATATATTCTCGACAGGTGTGCCAGGACCATTCAATGGGGAAAGAACAGTCTCTTCAACACACAGTGCTAGGATAACTGGATATCTTTATGCAGAAGAATCAAGCTGGACCCCTACCTCACACCATATATACAAATTCACTCAAAGCAGGTCAAAAACCTAATGTAAAGGCTAAATGTATAAACTCTTAGAAGAAAACAAGGGGGTAAATCTTCAGAACCTGGGATTTGACAATGCCCAATCTTTTTATCTTATTCTTAGATATGACATCAAAAGCACCAAAAAAAAAAAAAAAAACAAAGATAAATTGGACCCCACTGCAATTAAAAATGTGTATCAGGGACGCCTGGGTGACTCAGTGGTTGAGTGTCTGCCTTTGGCTTAGGGCATGATCCTGGAGTCCCAGGATCAAGTCCCACATCAGGCTCTTTTCAAGGAGCCTGCATCTTCCACTGCCTCTGTCTCTGCATCTCTCTGTGTCTCTCATGAATAAATAAAGTCTTTTAAAAAAAATGTAAATCAAAGAACACTATCAAAAAAGCAAAAGGATAACCCCAGAAATGGAAGAAAATATTTGCAAATCATCCATACGATACAGGTCCACTATTAGAGTACAAAAAGAATTAATATGCTTCAACAACAACAAAACAAACAACCCAAGGTTCAACATGGACAAAGAACTTGGTGTTTCTCCAAAGACACAGAAATGGTCCATAAGCACACAAAAAGTGTCCAACATCATTTCTTTTAAGGAAATACACATCAAAATCACAATAAGATACCACTTCATACCTATTAGGATGGTTACTATCAAAAAAAAGGAAAGGAGAGAAGGCAAGAGGGAGGAAGAAAGGAAGGAAGAACTGATGGCAAGGAGTAACTGCTACACTGCTGGAAGGAATATAGTATAGGCTCTGCGTAAAATAGTTTGGTAATCCTTAACAAGTTAAACATAAAATGACCATATGCCCCCACAATTCTACTTCTAGGTAAGTTAACAGTTATGAAATTGAACTCTGTATGATTCTGTTTGATATCTACAGAATAGGCAAACTTGTAAATCAGAAAGTAGATTAGTGGTTGCAGGGAGTAGGGGGAAGGCTGAATGGAGGCTGATTGCTTAGTGGTTACAGGGTTTCCTTTTCAAGTGATGAAAATATTTTGGAACTAAAAGGAGATAATGGTTGCACAACACTGTGAATGTACTCAATACCAATATATCATACTCCCTAAAATGATTAATTCTTGTGTACTTTATCTCAAAAAAAAAAAAAGCATAATGGCACATACATGTCTGAATATGCTGAAACACAATAAAAAGGTTGAAACAAAAGGGAAGTTGCACTACACAGAGTATGGCTGTGTTAGCAGTCTGGCAATGATAAGGGTATGGTGTCAAAATTTTAGGCAATCTACAAAGCTTAATATTCTGGAAGCCTAAGGCTGATAGTACACAAAAAACACTGATAGAATCAGGAAAACAAGATAGAAAGTACTGTAAAATAAGCTGTCTGCAAGTAATGAAATTTTCAATTGAGTCAGACAGATCTTTCTGGGAGAACAGGAAAAAGTTGAGATCAAAGGAAATTTAAAGATATAAGGAGCAAAAAAAAAAAAAAAAAAAGATATAAGGAGCTGAAGGTTCCTCAGCAAACTCAGAAACCAAATGGCTTCAGGCTTCTCAGAAAAAAGAGTATTTCTTTGAAAGTTTGCCAAGTGGCATTTCCAAATGTACTGCACCTTTCTCAGACTAGCATCGCTCGTCACAAAACTCTATTCATGAACTTACCCTGCAGAACTCCTCTCCCTCCTGTCCTCAGCTCTTCTGCTACTTCCACTGTAGAGTTGAGACCAGGTAGGCATGATTCATATCCTGCTTACAGGAAAAATATATAAAGAGGACCTTGCACGACACAAAATGCAGTCTTTGGTTAGGAACCAACATTTTAGCTTCAGAGTTTCTTTAGACACTGAAGTCTCACTCCACAAACAGCAAAATAATCACACAAAATTTTAAATCAATGCAATAAGGCTATTCTAGGGTAGCCCGGTGGCTTAGCGGTTTAGCGCCGCCTTCAGCCCGGGGTGTGATCCTGGAGACCCAGGATCGAATCCCGCATCAGGCTCCCTGCATGGAGCCCGCTTGTGTCTCTGCCTCTCTCTCTCTCTCATTTGCTGTGTCTCTAATAAATAAATAAAATCTTAAAAAAAAAAAAAAAAAAAAAAGACTATTCTAAAAGGAACAAAAATGTAAGCATATTCTTTCTCTGTGCCCTCAAATGACTAGAGAGCTCTAACACCTGAAAATCATGTCCATCCTCACACACATTTAAAGTCTTAAGGTTTGGGGTACTTGGGTGGCTCAGTTAGTTAAGTGTCTGCTTTTGGCTCAGGTCATGATCCTGGAGTCCAGGGACTGAGCCCCACAGTGGGCTCCCTGCTCAGTAGGAGTCTGCTCTCCCTCTCCATCTGCACCCCCCACCCCAGCTCATGTTCTCTCTCGCACGTGCACACACACGCATGTGCCCTCTCTCTCTCTTCCAACTAAATAAATAAAAACTTTAAAAAGAAAGTCTGCCTGTCTTAGGTTTTCAGTCCCTAAAAGAAATAAAGTCATTTATTTAGACAGATCTTCATTTTCACAGGGAACCTTCTAGATCGTAAGGCACCTGAGGCCAGGGATTGTTTGTCTTGTTTGCCACAGTATTCTCATTTGACAATAGAGATACTTAAGAAACATTCATTTCATAAAGGGCTCAGTGAAAAAATTATGCCAGCCCTACCTAGAGTAATGAGATTCTGGTAGTTCTCCAACATCACATCTCTGTAGAGATCTCTCTGTGCTTGATCCAACAAAGTCCACTCCTCCTGGGTAAAGTCCACAGCCACATCCTCGAAGGTCACTAAGTGCTAAATAATCAAATACATGGCGGCTTCAGCTAACTACCATCTTCTTTGAGGTTCTCAGGAAGATGTATGAGGGACTGAGGAAGGTAGACTAGAAGCCTACAGTACCCCTGGGCCCAGACCTCTTCTTTCTAGCTACAGATGCTGTCTGGTGCTTATAGCCACTCACATGGACTTACCAGCATTACTGACACGTGACTAAACTTCTGTTACCACAACCTTACTGTGGGTTCTTCTCGCTTTATTCCTCCTCTATTTATTGGCCGCAGTTAGCACTGAACACAACACTAAAGTCTACTAACAGATGAATTATTTCCATGGTAACACACACATTCCAGGAGATTAGACACTTTCATATCATTTCTCAATATCTATCATAACGCTCAGCAAAATGATAAGCCAACAAAAGCGTGACTAAAGATCAGAAAGAATGAATAGAATATTGAGATAAAAGAATCATTTCCGGGGATCCCTCGGTGGCTCAGCGGTTTGGTGCCTGCCTTTGGCCCAGGGCGCAATCCTGGGAGTCCCAGATCGAGTCCCGCGTCGAGCTCCCGGCATGGGGCCTGCTTCTCCCTCCTCCTGTGTCTCTGCCTCTCACTTTATCTCTCCCTCTCTATGTCTATCATAAATAAATAAACCTTTAAAAAAAATCATTTCCAGTGTAATCTCTATATATTCTGAGATGGCATGAGTCCTGGAGAAATTGACTTGGGACTCAATCCTTAAGCAGGGCCATTAATTGCTTTCAGAAGCCTGGGGACATTACAAGAGATATGGCTACCTGACAAATAAGCCTGACATTTGAAGGTCAACTTTCCACTTACCTGAGAAGAATCCTTAAGTAACCCAGCCACTATCCTTGCCTCAATTTTTCCCTCATGAAGACAGAAAGGGTCCCAAGAAAGATGACCTCAGAGAGAAGAAAACCATGAACTCTGAAGCCAATCCAATTCCAATAATTACATGTTGATAAGCTATCCCACACCACGCACAGAACATATCACACACTAATTTCATAAACTGATAAAGTGCTCTGAGTTACCTGGAGCAAGAAAATTGTTTTCTGGATTTTGCTACCCATGAGGGAGGACCTGGTTATATATTCCATCTCAGAGTTACACAAATTACAATACAGAGAGGCAGAGCTGTTTGACACAACAGAATTCACGAACATGTTACCCCCTCAAAAAGCACACACAGCTTCTTGTATCCCAAATCCCAGGAACCTGATTTACACATGCTCTGCTCATTTCTGTTGTTCTTATATGGCCCACTGCATGGTCACTCAGCCCCCAAGCACTGGATCTGCCATTTGTGAAGGAACGATAAGGACTCACCACACACCTGATTCACATCAAGGGCTGCCATCCTGTGAGTTTGAGAGTAAAAGTTTCCAGAATATTCCAGTTCTTGCTCAGAAGACCAGAGAAGCTTTTGAGTTTAAATTAAGAGGCTGATCTCAATTTCTCTTTGTATACTGGAGTGTCTGGGTAACTGGTTCACAATATCCATCATTAAGCAACAGACATTTTTCCTCAGTCATCAGACATCACTCTTTAGCCATCTCTGTGCAGATGAAACATGTGACAGTCATTTTAAAAACTGTCTACTATCCTAGCATGCAAATATTAATACCAACCTCTGTTTACTGAGCACTGTTAGTTCTACATATATGAACTCCTTTAGTTGTCCTAACATCCCTCCAAATTGGGTATTAATAACTGACATTTAATAATTGAGAAAATAGAGGGTCACACAGGATTAAAAACTGGCTCAAATCACTAGTTAGGAAAAGAAAGCCAGGCAGACACATGTTGGTATGGCAAGAGCCTTATCTCTTGTAGTAGCTCTTACTCCTGAGATGACCAGAATTCAGTCCACATCCTCTGCTAGGCATAATGGAGATGAGAAATAGAAAAGGTTTTATGAAGTAAGAAGTCCCCTGAGTACCGCCTGCTGGAGCTTGGCTGCATTTGGAATCTTTGCCTCCCTTTGTCTCATTCCTTCATTCAGTTAGCAAATATTAGTAAGGGCCTTCCTCTTGCCAGGCCAGGTACTCGGCAATGAAGAGGAAACAGTTCTTAGGGATCTCACAGTTCAACTGGACAATGCAGGTAAGAAACAGGTAAATTAATTATCAGTTGGTGATGAGCGGTAAAAAGAATCAATCCCATTAAAGTATAACGAATACCACACATACACAAATATATTCACAATATAAAGATAAGACTGGTTAAAGATAGGATAAAGACAGAATAGAGAAATAATCACTTCAGAGGACTGTGATAAGTGATAACTCACTTAAAAAGTAAGTGTCCGGGACACCTGGGTGGCTCAGCGGTTGAGCATCTGCCTTCGGCTCAGGGTGTGATCCCATAGCCCCGGGATCGAGTCTCACACTGGGCTCCCTGCATGGAGCCTGCTTCTCCCTCTGTCTATGTCTCTGCCTGCCTCTCTCTCTCTCTGTGTCTCTCATGAATAAATAAATAAAATCTTTAAAAAAAAAAAAAAAAAAGTAAGTTTCCAGGGCCAGCCCAGGTGGCTCAGCAGTTTAGCACTGCATTCAGCCCAGAGCATGATCCTGGAGACCTGGGATTGAGTCCCACGTCAGGCTCCCTGCATGGAGCCTGCTTCTCCCTCTGCCTGTGTCTCTCATGATTTTAAAATCTTAAAAAAAAAAAAAAAAAGTGTCCAAATTTTGACCCAAAGATATCCAAATTTGAGTATCATAATTTTAGAAAAACTCAAAAAACATTTCTCATGTTAGCTACTCCAACAGCATCTGAATGTCAGATTTTTTTATGTTAAAACTGAAGGCTTTCTATATTATCTCACAGTTAACTACAAAAACTAGTATACAAATATATCGTGCGTCTTTTCACCCTTTCTTACTACTGATCAATTCTACTTTCTTCCAATAAGTATTGGCTTTTATTTTTAGTCATCCTTTCAGTACATTTCCTTCTACTTCTATAATTCTTGCTCAACCTCATGAAGTAGCAGAGTTTCATTTCTTGAACTTCTTTTCTTGAATTACAAGCATACATACAACTAAAGGCGGCAATCACTGAATAAAAATCTCAATGAAGTATTAAGAAATGAACAGCACCGGGCACCTGGGTGGCTCAGTGGTTGAGAGTCTGCCTTCGGCTCCAGTCATGATGCTGGGGTCCTTGGGTTGGAGTCCCGCATCAGGCTCCCCAGAGGGAGCCTGCTTCTCCCTCTGCCTGTGTCTCTGCATCTCTCACGAATGAATAAAATCTTAAACAAAGAAAAGAAATGAACAGCCCCATAAATCGTCATTCAGCTTGAGAAATAGAATATTTCCAAATTCAGCATCTTAGACATCTTATCTCTTTTCCAAATCACTAACTCCATGCCTCCCAACTGCAACCACTATCCTGACGTTTAACACTCTAGAGCATTATGCGTATTTTTGAATTTTAAAGAAAGAATATCAAACAGCATGCGTTCTCTTGTGTCTGGCTTCTTTCACTTGAGATTGTGTTTGTGACATTCATCCAAGTTGCATCTGTGCTCCTTCCTTTTGCTAATAAAGAGTATGCCACAAAAAATATATGCCACCATTCATCCACTTGTCCCTTAATCCACTTTGGGTTATTTCCAATTTAGGGATATTTCAAATCATGTTACAAATTAGCGTTTATATTCAGTTGGTGGACATGTCCGTGCATAGGATGAACAGATCGTATTTAACTGATACTCTCTTAAAAAAGTGTTTCCACTAGCAGTGGATGCACATCTCAACCAACACTTGGCACTGCCACTCTTTTTAGTATTACTTTAGGTCACTCAGTGTGTGCGGTAGCACCTTTCTATTTGTGGTTGGTAATGATATGAAGCATCTTTCCATATATTTATTATCCATTTGTCTTTTTTTTTTTTTTTTTTTGAAGAGCCTATCCAAATTTCTGGTTCATTTTTCACTTTGGGTATTCATTTGTAGGCGTTATTACATAATTCCTTTGTTGTTACATGTGAGACAATAAACCAAATACTAAAGATCGAGTATCCGGCCTGCAAGTTTTTTTAATCTTACTTTCGAAGGGTTTATCATACACACTTAAATATACACATGGAGGGGGATATAGAAAGGGGTACACCACGCATGCAAAATGCTAACAAACGGTCAACGGGCAACAAGATACACCTGAACAAGTCCTCGAACGTCAGGAACGGGCGCCCACGGCCAGAGCACTTCCGTCCAGCGCTCACCAGAACGCCGCGCCGTCTCCAGGTCGGGGAGGAGAGGGCACTGCGGCCGTTCCCACCACTGCGTCCACGCTTCTCCTCTGGAGAAAGGGCAGCACAGAGTTCGTTCTGGCAGCTTTTGAAGAGCGGCTCGGGCGGAGAGAAAGGCCCTGCCTCCACCGGGGGCCCCCGCCACGGCCCCGACTCCCAGCCGCGCGGGCGGAGGCGCAAGAGCCTCTCGGGGGGAACCCGGGCGGCCGCAGCCGCTGGGGCGTCGTGTGCCGACGGGAAGACGCGCCCCGAGTCCGAGCAAGCCACGGAAGTTCGAACCCGCGGGGGTGAGCGCCGAGCGGAGGTCGACGGAGCGGACAACCCCCCTCCCACGCAGGGCGCAGCGGGAAGTGAAACGGTATCCGTCGAGCACTTCCGCTTCCGGTTTCCGCCACGAGGTCAGCGTAAGGGGCGGGGCCTCAGGAGCATCCGGGTCGGGCTGGGGGTGGCGGCCGCCTCTTCCGGACGCCAGGGGAGGCCGCTGGCCCTGGGCGCGGGGGCCCGAGTTGGAAGAGTGACGGAGGCCGTGGGCGGGGTTTGCCGCCAGGTTCCGGGTCAAGGGAGCTCATCAAACGCTTTTCTACAAGTCTTTCTCCTTGTTGGTTCAGCCTCGCTCAGCGCTTTGCATTTTTATAAAGATGCTACTAGGGGATCCCTGGGGGGCTCAGCGGTTTAGCGCCTGCCTTGGGCCCAGGCGGTGATCCTGGAGACCCGGGATCGAGTCCCCCGTCGGGCTCCCTGCGTGGAGCCTGCTTCTCCCTCTGCCTGTCTCCCCCTCTCTGTGTCTCTCACGAATAAGTCAATAAAATATTAAAAAATAATAATAATAATAATAATACTGCTAGTCCGTAAAATGAATTCCCAGCTCATTCAGCCCTCTTTTTAGACCTTTAGTCTTCAGACAATTCTCACAGTGCATAATCAACCCATTTAAAATGTACCGTACAAGATTATTAAAAGTTTTAAAATGTAACTAATGAATCAGTATTTGGTCAATCATTGTCTTGATTTTTTTAATTAAAATGTATATTTCTAATCATATTTTATAAACCCTAAAGAACTGGTTGAATGAATGTTTATTTTCCTGAAGGTATTTTTAAGATAAAGCTTCATAATGGCCTGTAAACTTTGCATATCTATGTAGTTTGATACATATTGCCGAGTTTGAAAATCTTGTGTATTGTGCTGGTTTTATACAAAATATTGAATAGTGAAAGTTGTATAATTATAATCATATAATTAAAAGTATTAACCAAACAAAAATAAAAAATAAATAAAATGTACCATACAGTGGGTGTGTGTAATAGTAGTAGCTGTAGTCAGAGCTGTGTTGGCATCACCACAGTCAATTTTAGTACGTTTTCATGATGAAAAGGAAACCTGGTGCCCTCTTAGGTACAATCCCCACCTCACCCCAAGCCCAAGGCAACAACTAATTACTTTTTGTCTCTAGGGATTTGCCTATTCCCCCATTACAGGTAAGCAAAACATTACAGTATATGCCCTTTGTGTCTAGCTTCTTTGACTTGTATAAGGTTTTCAAGGTTTGTCCATGTTGTAGCATGTCACTAGAGGACTTCATCTTTTTCTTAATAATATTCCACTGTCTGGGTGTGTCATAATTTATCTATTCGTTAGTTGATGGACACTGAGTTACTTCCACTTTTTTGACTATGATGAATAATGTAGGATATTTTTTGAATAGTGATCAGAGGAAAATTCATATTCCTAAACGTTTTTACGATATTATTTATTTGGGGATCCCTGGGTGGCTACAACAACTCTTTGTTTCTGTCCAGGTCACCATCTGGGGGTCCTGGGATCCATCCACCTTCAGGCTCCTTGCTCAGAACGGAGTCTGCTTGAGATCCTTTCCCTCTCCCTCCCCTTCAGTTCCTCCCTCCATCCCCACTCCGCACTCTATAATAAATAAATATTTAAAAAGTAAAATTTTGGGGCAGCCCGGGTGGCTCAGCGGCTTAGCACCTGCCTTCAGTCCAGGGCGTGATCCTGGAGACGGGGGATCGAGTCCCACATCGGGCTCCCTGCGTGTATCCTGCATCTCCCTCTGCCTGTGTCTCTGCCTCTCTCTCTGTATGTCTCTAATGAATAAATAAATAAAATCTTTTTTAAAAATTTTTAAAAATATATTTTATTTGTTTGAAGAGAGAGATATAAGAGAGAGCAGAGCAGAAGGGAGGGGCAGAGAGAGAAGCAGGCTCCCTGCTGGGCAGAGAGCCCAACTTCACACTGGATCCCAGGACCCTGGGATCATGGCTTGAGCCAAAGGCAGAGGTTTAACGGACTAAGCCACCCAGGCGCCCCTTACTACACGTTTTTATCCTTAAAATGAGATAATAAAAATAAATATCAAGCTAAAAAAAATAAATAGAATATCATTGCAAACCAACATAGAAGGTTATATAAGAACTTAACACTACAAAAGAGCATCAAGCCCAGATGGATTGGTATTTGGCTGAGTGGGGGTGGTAACAGATTTATTGAGACTACACATACGATTCACCCATTTAAAGTGTACATTCAATGATTATTATATTCAGAGTTGTGAAACCATTACCACAACCAGTTTTAGAACATTTTCACTATCACCAACTCCCCATCCCAGCCCCAACCCTAAGCAGCTACTAATCTATTGTCTCTATAGATTTGCCTATTCTGACAATTTCATATAAGTTTTAAAAAATACTATGTGCTCTTCTGTGACTGATTTATTTTACATAGCATAAACTTTTCAAGGTTAATCTATGGTGTAGCATTTACAGTATTTTCTTCTTTTTTAAGTGTATTTAATTTTTAAAATAATCTCTACACACAATGTGGGGCTCAAACTCGTGACTCTGAGATCAAGAGTTGCATGCTCTCCTGACTGAGCCAGTCATGTGCCCCAGTATTCTATTATTTCTAATTGATGAATAATATTCCTATCAGTAGGAGGACATGTGGGTTGTTTTCACTCTTTGTCCATTGTGAACAATGCTATGAAATACTGTTGTACAAGTTTTTATGTGGACATGTTTTCATTTCTTTTAGATATATGCCTAGGACTGGAGCTGCTGGGTCATATTGTAACACTGTGTTTAAGCTTTAGAGGATCTGGCTATTTTCCTTTTTTTTTTTTTTTTATAAAATCTTTATTATTTTTTTTTAATTTTTATTTATTTATGATAGTCACACACAGAGAGAGAGAGAGAGAGGCAGAGACAGAGGCAGAGGGAGAAGCAGGCTCCATGCACCGGGAGCCCGACGTGGGATTCGATCCCGGGTCTCCAGGATCGCGCCCTGGGCCAAAGGCAGGCGCCAAACCACTGCACCACCCAGGGATCCCAAGGATCTGGCTATTTTCCAAAGTGGCTACACCACTTTACAATCTCTCCTACCTCTTATGAGGATTTCAGTTTCTCCTCATGCTTGCCAAAACTTAATATCTTTTTTGTTTTTAACTATTATAGCCATCCTGGTTGAGGTGAAGTAGTATTTCATTGCTAGTTTTCATTTTATTTTTCCTGATGACTAGTAGATATTGAGTATCTTTGCATGTGTTTATTGGCCATTTTTTTTTGTCTTATTGGGAGAATTTTACATTGAAATCCTTGACTATGTTTAAATTGTGTTATTTACCATTTTATTATTGGACTCTAGGAGGTCCTTATGTATTCATGATGTCAGCCCCTTTTCAGACATAGAATTTCCAGGTATTTTATCCTATTCAATAGATTGTCTTTTCACTTCTTTTTGGTGTCCTCTGAAGTACAAAACAATTTTGATTGAAATTCAAACTGTCCAGCTGTCCATTTTTTCTCCTTTGGTTGCTTATGCTTTTGGTGTGAAATTTAAGAAACCACTGTCAAATCCAAGATCACTAAAGATTTACCATCACGTTTTCTTCTAAGAATTTTGTGCTTTCAGCTCTTACATTTAGTTCCTTGATCCATTTTGAGTAATTTTCAAATATGGTGTGAGGTAGATATCCAGTTGTATTATTTTGTGTATGGATATCCAGTTGTCCCAGTACCATTTGTTGTAAAGACTATTTGCTTTCCTACTGAATTGTTTCGGCACCCTCACCAAGCATCATTGGACCATAAATGTGAGCCCAGGTTTTTCAGTTAGGGGTGCTATACCTTCAAAGTTCAGATATTTGTATTACTCCATAAGTTTTTTTCAGAGCAATGAGAATGAAGAAAAACTTCCCAATTCCTTTTAGGAAGCCAGATAACATTCATATAAAATCTAGTAGAATATAAAAATAGAATATTACAAAGCCATATGAATGGCTTTGAATACTAATGAATATTGATTCAAATGAGCTATGTTAAATATTAGCAAAAAGAATGTAAAACCACAGGGGTGCCTGGACAGTATAGTCAGTTAAGTATCTGATTCTTGGTTTTGGTTTAGGTTGTGATGTCAGAGTCATGGAATGGAGCCCCACATCAGGTTCTGGGCTCAGCTCGGAATCTGCTTAAGATTCTCTTTCTCTCTCTCAAATAAATAAATAAATAAATATTTTTAAAAGAATATGAAACCACATTAGGAAAATAATAATCTTGAGCAAGTGAAATTTACTCTAGAAATTCAAGGTTTGTAATTAGGAAATCTATTAAATAATATACCATATCAATATATTTAAGAAAACAAGTCATATGATTATCTCCATAGATGATGAAACCTTTGACAAAATTCAACATCCATTATTGATAAAAGCACTCAAAAAATAGAAATTGATGAATATTTTCTTAAGATGATTGCCTATGGGATGGTCCCTGGGTGGCTCAGTTGGCTGTGTCCAGCTCTTGGTTTTGGATCAGGTCAGAACCTCAGCATTGTGGGATCAACCCCTGCATTGGGCTTCATGCTCCACCTGGAGTCTGCTTGAGATTCTCTTTCCCTCTCTGTTGCCTCTCTCTGCTCATGCTCTAAATTAATTAATTAATTAATTAATATAGATGATTGCCTAGGTCTATAGCTGTGTGTGTGTATACATGTGTTTGGGTGTGTACTGGTAGCATTGATTAGTACAGTTAGATAAGAGAAACTAATAAGAAAACATAAGAATTGCAAAAGAAGTAAAACTATCACTTTTTTACAGATGATATGATATTGTACATGGTTAGGCAGAGGCCTGAAGTAGCTTCACTTCCTTCCCATAGAAACCACCCAGAGTTCCATTCCCTTCCTCTGCCTTAGGACCAACCCCAAAACGTACGCTAAGTGGCCCTGAATTACTGTGTTTTCCCCCAGGGAACTGTGAATATAACATAAGTTTAAAACTCTGTTACTCAGACTGCCTCTGGCTTCACCATACCTTCAAAGTAGTATGATTAAAACATCTGGGACACTGAGCAGGATTGTTTGGCCCCAAATGCAAAAGGCCACTAAACTGCTGTTGGCATGCTTACTGGATTCACTAGGTGGCAGAGGAGGCCTGGAATACACCATTGCCTGCAATGTGATTAAAACTTTGACCTTTGCTACCGTGTTCTGTTTGTTTGACTTTGGTATTGGGGAAAATGCTGGCCTCATAACAAGAACTTGAAAGTGCTCCCTCTTCAATTTTTTTGGAAGTTTGAGAAAGACTGGTGTTCTTTTTTTTTTTTTTTTTTTTTTTAAGTGAAGTTGGCCTGTTGTGGAGCTTGAATTCACAACCCTGAGATCAATTGTTGCATGCTCTACCAATTGAGCCAGCCAGGCACCCCTAATTCTTCTTTAAATTGTTGGCAGAATTCACCTGTGAAACCATCTGGTCGTGTGCTTTTCTTTGCTGGGAGGTGTTTGCTTCTTGGTTCAATCTGCTCATTTGTTATTGGTCTGTTCACAATTTCTATTTCTTCATGATTCAGTCTTGGTAGGCTGTAATGTTTCTAAGAATTTAACCTTTTCTTCTAGGTTGTCCAATTTGTTGGCATATAATTGTTCATATTAATCTCTTCCAGTCCTTTGTATTTCTGTGCTGTCACTTGTAATGTCCCCTCTTTCATTTATAATTTTATTTATTTGAATCCTGTCTCTTTTTCTTGGTAAGTCTAGCTAGATTTGTCAGTTTTATCTTTTAAAAAAAAAAACAACTTAGTTTCATTGATCTTTTCCACTGACTTCCTCTTCTTTATTTCATTTATGTCTACTCTGATTTTTGTTATCTCCTTCCTTCTGCTAACTTTGGGGTTAGTTTGTTCTTCTTTACATAGTACCTTGAAGTATAAAGTTAATTATGGATTTAAGGTCTTTTTTTTCTCAATGTAGGCATTTATTGATATAAAATTCCCTCATATCTGCATTTGCTTCATCCCATAAGTTTTGGTAGGCTGTGTTTTTGTTTTTCTTTTTTTAAAATATTTTATTTATTCATAGAGATGCAGAGAGAGAGAGAGAGGCAGAGACACAGGCAGAGGGAGAAGCAGGCTCCATGCAGAGAGCCCGACGTGGGACTCCATCCCGGGACTCCAGGATTGCGCCCTGGGCCAAAGGCAGGCGCTAAACCACTGAGCCACCCAGGGATCCCCCTTGTTTCAAGATATTTTTAATATATGGTAATGCTAGGGTTTGTTATTACTAGGTTATACTTCTAGTTGCAATATAAATTGCTACATTTTGGAGGCAATTCAAATAAGAAAATCCTAAACTATGAGTATCTTTGGCTCAGCAATAGCACTTTTTGCTTGTCTTTGTTTTCTACAATAAACATATATTAATTACATAAAAAATATTACTTTGTTTCCCTATTGTTTACTATTTCTTGACTCACTGGTTATTCAGGAATGTGTTGTCCAATTTCCACATATTTGTGGATTTTCCAGCTTTCCTTCTGGTAATTTCTAGTTATGTACCATTGGGGTCAGAAAATATACTCGGTATGACTTAAGTCCTCTTGAATTTGCTAAGACTTTTTCTGTGACCTAACATGATCTGTCCTGGAGAATGTCCTGTATGTGCTTAACGTGTATTCTGTTGCTGTTGGATGAAATTTTCTGTAAATGTCTGGTAGATCCATTTGACCTAAAGTATATTTCAGGTCCAATGTTTGCTTATTGACTTTATGTCTGGATGACCTATCCATTGTAGAAAATAGGGTATTACTTTGTTGCCTATTTCTCCTTTCAGATTTGTTAGTATTTGCTTAATATATTTAGGTGCTCTAATGTTAGGTGTATAGCTAGTTACAATTGTTAAGTTCTCTTGATGAATTGACCCCTTTGTCTTTATATAATGACATTTTTTGTCTCTTGTTACAGTTGCTGAACTTTTTTTAAGATTTTATTTATTTATTCATGAGAGACACACAGAGAGTTAGAGACACAGGCAGAAGGAGAAGCAGGCTCCCTGTGGGGAGCCTGGTGGGGACTCAATTCTAGGACCCCTGGATCATGACCTGAATCAAAGGCAGATTATCAACCACTGAGCCACCTAGTTGCCCCCAGTCGCTGACTTAAAGTATATTTTTTCCAATACAAGTAGAGCTACCTCTACAAAATTTTGGTTTCCATTTGCATGGAATATCTTTTTTCATTATTTAACTTTGACCCTATGTGTGCCTTAAAGTTGAGGTAAGTTTTGTGTAGGCAGCATTCAGTTGGGCCTTTTTAAAAATCCATTTAGCAAAAAAAAAAAAAAAAAAATCCATTTAGCAAAAAAAAAAAAAAAAAAATCCATTTAGCCACTCCTTGCCTTTCAATTGAACAATTTAATCATTTACATTTAAAGTATGAATTGGTAAGGACTTAGTAATGCCATGTTATTAATAGTTTTCTGACTGTTTTGTAGTTCCTTTGTTCCTTTTTTGCTTTTTTAAGGTTTTTATTTATTCATTCATGAAAGACACACAGAGAGAGGCAGAGACATAGGCAGAGGGAGAAGCAGGCTACCCACAGGGAGCCTGATGCAAGACTCAATCCCAGGACCCTGAGATCATGATCTTGAGCCAAAGGCAAATGCTCAATCACTCAACCACCCAGGTGCCCCCCTTTTATGCTATATTGAAAATATATTTACTTTAAATCTAATTAAATGGGATGCTTGGGTGGCTCCACAGTTGAGCGTCTGCCTTTGGCTCAGGGCATGATCCTGGAGTCCCAGGATTGAGTCCCATATCAGGCTCCCTATTGGAATCCTGCTTCTCCCTCTGCCTAGGTCTCCTGTCTCTCATGAATAAATAAATAAAATCTTTAAATCTAATTAAACCTGTAAACCTATACTGTCCAATAAACTAGCCACGAGCCACATGTGACTATTTAATCAAAGTTGGAAACTCAGTTTCTTAGTCACACTAGCCATATTTGAAGTGCTGAAGAGTCACATGTGGCTCGAGACTACTATATTGAACAGTGCAGATATAGAACATTTCCTGGTCACAAATGGGGCTGCTCTAGGCCATGGTTTCTCAGCTTCAGTGCTGTTGACACATGGAGCCAGCCAAGTCTTTGGGTGGGAGGGAGCTTCCTGTGTTTTGGAGAATGTTTAGCCATATCCCTGACCTCTACTAAAAGCCAGAAGCACACCCAGTTATGACAACCAAAAACATCTCCAGATATTGCTAAATGTCCTTTAGGAATAAAACCACTTCGACTGAGAATCACCACTCTAGACCTGACTTCTAATTTATAGGAAATGCAGGTAATTGAAAAACAAGCTAAAAGAAACCATGAGAAAACAATGAAACATCCATAATGTGAAACATCCCACATCCCACAAGAAATTGACACCAATTCTTCAAAATAAAGTCAGAAGTACTGTTCTAGATGGAAAGAGTATATGGAGACAAAAACAACAAATGTAAATGTGTAAACCTTGATTGAACCTTAAATAGCCAGCTCTGTGAGACTATATATTGGACTCAGTATATTGGACTATGTAGTAAATGGGATCATTGAACTATTTTTTATTTTTCTAGATGGAATAATAACATTGTGGTTAAGTAGAAGACTACCAGGCACCTGAATGGCTCAGTGGTTGAGCATCTGTCTTTGGCTCAGGTCATGGTCCCACATCAGGCTTCCTGCTTCTCCCTCTGCCTATGTCTCTGCTCTCTGTGTCTCTCTTGAATAAATAAATAAAATCTTTTTTAAAAGGAGGGGGTGTCTAGACTCTAGGTTATAAAAATATTTTCCTAATTTTTTTATAGTTTGAAATCCTTATAACAGTATATGTCTTGGTATGTAGTGTAACCTCCAGATGGATAGTTAATATATTGTCTTGATTGCAATAGTTTTGTAATTTTTATTTTTATTTTTTTTAATTTTTATTTATTTATGATAGTCACACACAGAGAGAGAGAGGCAGAGACACAGGCAGAGGGAGAAGCAGGCTCCATGCACTGGGAGCCCGATGTGGGATTCGATTCCGGGTCTCCAGGATCGCACCCTGGGCAAAGGCAGGTGCCAAACCGCTGCGCCACCCAGGGATCCCTAGTTTTGTAACTTTTAATATCTGTTTATAGCAGTTAATAGGGATGACTAATGTTTCCTCTATTAAATTATTTACCCTAGAACTATTCTATAAAATGGTGCTACTCTCCTCATGTTACAATATAAAAACAAACTTATGCACGGAAAGCTTACACCTTGATTCAATCTTAGACAGTCTGCTTCCACAGTCACCTTTCTTTGCTATTGGGAAGACAAGTCTCTCTTCATTTTTGTTTCAATAAATTCTTGGCTGATCTCTGGCATTTATTCCTCATGTAAATTTCGATATCATTTAGTTATTGTTTTACATTTATATGTTAATCTTGAGAGGACTGTTTTTTCTTTCTTTACATAAATCTTCTCATCCAGTAATTATTTCTATCTTGTTCCATTGCATTTTATAAGATTTCTTTATGTGTATTTTGTCCATTTCTTGTTATATTTATTTCTAACTTTCTGAACTCTCTTCTCCCTATTGAAAATGGAAGTTTTTCCCAATTTTATTTCTACATGAAGCTTGTGTGGGGAGGGCGTTGGGTGTGTGTGAGAGGGTGCTGTCTTGTGATGAGTGTACCTGAGAAAATTAAGTTAGTACTGAGTTTTTTTTGTTTTTTGTTTTTTTTAGTACTGAGTTTTAAAACAGAATGTTTTGTGTTTCTATACATAAAACCATTACTAAAGATAGAGATAATCTTACCTCTTTTTTTCCGCACTATTTATACTGGTTATTTCTAGAAACCAGAATCTGGAAAGCAGTATTGAATAAACATGGAATATATGAGCAATCCTGCCTTGTTTTGTATTGAATGGAAATTATTTTGGCCCTGTACCTGAAGCTGCCTGGGGCCCTCTGGCCGATTTAGTAGTTAAGCTTTAATAAGCACCCTTAGTCCACATAATTGATTAATTAATCCTTCTTTGTATACCTATAGATCATGCATTCTTTCTTAGGAATAACAGTATTTCTGCATGTTACCAGACCCTCCTGCACAACCCCTGGGAACCAAGAAACCAGACCCCCTTGCACAATCCCTGAGCACTAAAGAACCAGACCCCCTTGTACAAGCACTGAGATAACATCTGTAGCTGGCACCATTGAGTCTGCACGTAATTCAGAAATGTTATGAAACCACTGTACTCCCTTTACTGATTAACTCTCCTAAACTCCATTAAAAACCCTTGGAAAAGAAAAAAAAAAAAAAAAAACCCTTGGGCCAGGCAGAAACCTTGGAGTTGGCCTTTAGACAAGAGTTCACCTCCTCCCCAGGTGGCCAGCCTCTTCAATAAAGCTCATATTCTTCTATAAAAACTCATCTCTTGGGATCCCTGGGTGGCGCAGCGGTTTAGCGCCTTCCTTCAGCCCAGGGCGTGATCCTGGAGTTCCCGGATCAAGTCCCACATTGGGCTCCCTCCATGGAGCCTGCTCCTCCCTCTGCCTATGTCTCTGCCTCTCTCTCTCTCATGAATAAAATCTAAAAAAAAAAAACAAAAAACCCTCATCTCTTGAGTTTTGGCCTTTCCAGCAACAAGCAGCCAAATGTGGGTTTCAGTAACACACCCTCAATTAAATGAATCATTTAACAGAATTGTCAAATAAAAGTTATTCTACTGGTGAATGTGAATAAGGTCTATAGTTTAACATTATGCCAATGTCAACTTCTTGGTTTTTATCATTGTACCATGGTTATGTAAGATGTCACTAAGGGAAGCTGAGTGTACTGATTTTGCAATTTCTGTTAGGTGAGGTCATCAAGATGTGACCACTGGTTGACCCAAGAGCTGGGCCTGGGCAGCTGGTGGCTCCTCACCTTCTCCCCTGTCCTTGGAATGCATGTTCCACTTGCTTTCCCCATTTCCAGAAGCTGCCCCAAGGATATAGACTTGAGATAGAAATGTGGTTTTGAAACTACCTAGGTGGTATACACATCTGAACACGTTAAGGCCTCTATACAAACTTTTAAGATTTAGCATGTGGGTACTGAAAACTACTTGTCTTGAGGCTGCCTAAAACAAACCTCTTAATTCCCTTGGTCCTTAAAACTGCCACCTAACTCTTTGACCTCAGGGGTTGTGAATTCAAGCCTCACACTGGGTGTAGAGATTACTTTTAAAAAGTAAAATCTCGGGCACCTGTTGGCTCAGATGGTTAAATGCCTTCAGCTCAGGTCATGAACTCTGGGTCCGGAGATCAAGCCCCACGTTGGGTTCCCTGCTCACTGGGGAGTCTGCTTGTCCCTCCCTCTTCCCAACAGCCCCACCCCCAGGTGGTGCTGTCTCTGAAATAAAACCTCTTTTAAAAAAAGTAAAATCTGGGCAGCCCGGGTGGCTCAGCGGTTTAGCACCGCCTTCAGCCCAGGGCCTGATCCTAGAGACCTGGGATCAAGTGCCGCGTCAGGCTCCCAGCATCTTCTCCCTCTGCCTGTGTCTTGAATTAATGAATAAATAAAATCTTAAAAAAAAAAAAAAAAGTAAAATCTTTAAAACTGCTATCTACCAATCTGAAATAGTTTGCCTCTTTTTTGTCTATCCCTACCTTTAGGGTACAGGGGCTGGTTTCAGATGACACCTAGGAAGCTCCCAAGGAGGATGCAAACCAACACCGTTGTGTCTAAAATTATTTCAAAATACAAAGGGTTTTTTAAAAATCATGACTAACTTGGAATGCTATTCAAACCTTGGCAAAGGTAGAGATATCAAGTAGCAAAATGGTCTACTCTGTGTGATGGTCATTTTAATTTTGAGACACCCAAAACTAAATTATTTCCCCCAACACTTGTTCCTGCTTAACCCCATTTCAATAAATGACAATTCCATTATTGTAGTCGCTCAAGTTGAAACTCTTGGGGTTATCTTTCATTCTTTTCTTTTTCTCATAGCCCACTTGTAACCTACCACAAAATCCTGTCAATTCTATGTTCAAAATATAAAGAATATGGGATGCTTGGGTGGCTCAGCGGTGGGATGCCTGGGTGGTTCAGCGGTTGAGCATCTGCCTTCTGCTCAGGGCATGATCCTGGGATCTGGGATCAAGTCCCACATCGGGCTCCTTGTGGGGAGCCTGCTTCTCCCTCTGCCTATGTCTCTGCCTATGTCTCTCATAAAATCTTTAAAAAAAAACAAAATATAAAGAATACAAAAAATAGTTATAATTCATCCACATATCACCACCTTTAATGCTACTAGACTTCAGGGCTTATCTGCTTCAGCAGCTAGAGTTACCTTAATATGATAGATGGATAGATGATCAAAAGATATGTTTATAGATGACTGATGGATGATAGATGACAGATTAGATAGATGTCCTTGTGTTATATGTGTTTCTAGACTAGATATAAAGAGGGGAAGTGCTAGCTCACTGGGTTTGCTGAGTTTTACTTTTAAAATACATCTAATTATCTCCAAAGTGGTTATTACCATTTATACCCACTCCTATCTGTGTAATAAAGTATCAGTTTTCCCACATATGTGCCTATCATTTAATTTTTAAAATATTTGCCATCCTGGGGCACCTGGCTGGCTCAGGTTGTAAGTTCAAATCTCATGTTCAATGTAGAGCTGACTTAAAAATATTTTTTTAGAAGATTTTATTTATTCATGAGAGACACAGAGAGAGGCAGAGACACAGGCAGAGACACAGGCAGAGGGAGAAGCAGGCTCCATGCAAGGAGCCTGATGTGGGACTCGATCCCCGGTCTCCAGGATCACACCCTGGGCTGCAGGCGGCGCTAAACCGCTGCGCCACCATGGCTGCCCTAAACATTTTTTAAATAAAAATATCTGCCATCCTGATGGGAGGAAAATAATGTCTCAGTATTATTTTAATATACTTTTCCCTATTCCTGAGAAATTATGTTTTTCATTCATCTAATTTCAGGTCTAATTTTATATCTCAACATGTGAAATCTTTTTCTTTTCTGTTATTTTTAACATATCCAACTGATTATACTAGGTAATAGAAAAACCATTTTGTATTTTTTTTAAGATTTATTCATGAGACACACACAGAGGCAGAGACACAGGCAGAGGAAGAAGCAGGCTCTCTGTGGGGAGGCCAATGCAGGACTCCATCCCAGGATCCTGGGATCACGACCTGAGCCAAAGACAACCATTTTATATTTTTATATATTCTACTTTGCTAATAAAATTTTACAAACTTTAATATTGTTTCAGTTGAGTCTTAGACATACAAAATCTTGTCTTGATCTCTCTATTCTTCTGAAATAAGTTTCTCTCATTTCTGTAAAATATCTTAAAGTTTTGCTCATGACTTTTTTTTAAGAGATTTTATTTATTTATTCATGAAAGACACACAGAGAGAGGCAGAGACACAGGCAGAGAGAGAATCAGGCTCCACGCAGGGAGCCCGATGTGGGACTCAATCCTGGGACTCCAGGATCAAGCCTTGGGCCAAAGGCAGGCGCTCAACTGCTGAGTCACCCAGACGTCCCATGCTCATATCTTTTGAAACAGTGTTAAACATCAGCAGTAATGGTAAAACAGAATTTTTTAAAAATTTATTATTTACTCATCTGTTAAAAATAACGATTACATAAAAATAACATAAACATAAATAACATAAACATAGTAACATTTTTATTTTGAAAAAATAAGTATATTTTCCAAACCAGAAAATTTAGGGAGTGGCATTATTTGACATTTTTGCATAACTTTAATTTCTGCTTAACAGATAAACAGTTGGACTCTCATATCTGCTTCTACAATCTGTTGTGACTTATTTTAAGTATATGAAGAAATTCTGCTTCACAAAAACACATAGATGGAAAAGAGTATTTTTACAGCCTCTTCAGATAATTGCGGATAATTTTCTCTGATACTGCACCAAAATCAAGTGGTCATTTCTTAAAGATTAGTTGCATTGAGGAATTTAAAACCATATCAATAAATTTGTCATGTTCTGTCACAAACAAAAATAAATCAAGAATTTAAATGTGAAAAAAAAAAAAGAATTGAAATGTGAAACTGAACTTCAAAAAACTGAAGACATTGAAGCCAAACACATTTATAATCATTTGTTTGGGAAGGATTTCTTAAACAAGACACAAAAACTCACACCATATAGGAAAAGACTAATAAATTTGACTAAAATTCAGGACCTCTGCCATCAATACACCATAAAGAGGGAGGAACATTTACAAGCAAAAGTAAAAATTGGTATTAAACATCACACTCCTAAATATCATGGGGAAATGACAAAGAGAAAGAAAAATGAGCAAAAACATATATAGGTAATTCCCAGGGGGAAATTCAAACATAGCCAATATTATAAAAAGATGCCCATTCTCATTAGTAATCAGCAAAACACAAAACAATGAGATACAATTTCCTAACTACTCAAAAATATAAAATACAAAAAACATAAAACACAAAACAAATTTTAGCATGTAGATTCTATAGCCAGCGGGTTCATTTTTAGAGTAATTCATATATATGAGGGATCCCTGGGTGGCGCAGTGGTTTGGCGCTTGCCTTTGGCCCAGGGCGCGATCCTGGAGACCCGGGTCGAATCCCACATCAGGCTCCCGGTGCATGGAGCCTGCTTCTCCCTCTGCCTATGTCTCTGCCTCTCTCTCTCTCTCTCTCTCTGTGACTATCATAAATAATAAATAAAAATTTTTTAAAAATTCATATATATGAGCAATGGAAGTTGTATAAGAATGTTTATGGCAGCATTTTTCATAATGGATAAAAGCTGCAAACAACCCAAGAAGGTCCATCCACTATAGACTGGATAAATAAGCTGTGGAATATTCATACAAAAGTCCCTATGCAGCAATTAAATAAATTAACTACAACTACATGAGACACACAAATAAAAGTCAAAAATATGTGAGCAAAAGTATGTCACGTGAGAATGTATGAACATGCTATTCACTTACATAGTGTTTTTTCCCTCCTTGATTTTTTAATAACTTTCTTTTGAAATAGTTTTAGAATCACAAGAAGTTACAAAAAGTACAAAGTCCCTATGTACTCTTTAACCAGCTTCCCCTAATGATAATATCTTAACATACCACAGTACATTCTCAAAACCAGGATACTGGCATTGCTACAATTACTATTAATTCATCTACAGACCTCCTCTGGATCTTACCTGTCATTATTTGCACTCTTTTCTTTATGGGTAAAGAATGTATTATGGGTAGATAATACAATTCTGTAAGTAATATATGAGTGATAAAGTTCTATGATATTTTATCACACATATATAGATAGGTTCAGGAAACCATTCTCACAATCAGGATATAAAATGGTTCCATCTCTACAAAGAAACCCTCATGTTATGCTTCCCCAATCCTTGGCAGTATGTTGTCATGCAAGAAATTTAATAAATTTAAGAATTGCAATAGTTATTTCATATTGAGAATATCATGAAGATCTCACACGTGAGACTTCTAAGGTAGAGCAATCTTCTATCTCTTGGCTTGGTTGATAGGTACAAGTTTATTGCTATTTATGTATATATTTTAGTCAAATCTTCTATATGTCCAATTTTCAAAGAAAAATACAGAATAGAAATCACAACTTTAAAATGGTATAAATTAATCCAAAATATTAGGTATCATAATAAAAGATTAGATTGGTTTACAAGCTAAAAGATATTTTCAGATTGAATTTTTTCATCCAGCTACATACATCCTATTTACAAGAGCCATATCTAAAGCTTAAGTACACAGGTTTGAATGAGAAGAATGGAGAAATACATATCAGATACTAACAACAAAATAAAACTGCCATGGCTTTACTAATAATAATTAATAAGATTAAGGAATTAAAAATCTTTCTCTTTACTATCTCCAATTTTTCTCCTAGTTTGTCCTGAACCCATTTTAATCAGGTTTTTGTGGGCAGTATGTCACAGAATCAACTTTGACAGGGTCATCAAGGACTTATATTCATATTTTGGTATTTATTGTCAAATTCAGCCAGGAAAAAGGGAAAATGGTCAAGGAGGACTGGGTAGGGAGTCTCAAACCTCAGCACAGTCTAGTCAAGTTTGGGCCAGGTCAGTGTGGGGGTTTTCAGGCCACAGCCATCACTAGAAGAGCCCTACTACCCACAGGAATGGGCTTGCACTATTACTCCTGCCATGCTTAGTCACTGCTAGGAGTAATCTTAGCACAGCACCAGAGGTAGGTCCTAGGATGGGTAGCAACCAGTGCCATCAGCCAACTATGCCCCCAGATATTCAGCCAAGAGGCAGGTTCTCATGGCTGCCACACTAGAAGTAACTGTACTAATAAAAATTAAGAGTAATAAAAAAAATTCCTAGTAGCTCCCCCTATGAAATTATAATCCTTTAGGATTGTAATTGAAATAAAAATCCTTGAGGATTTTTTTTAAAGTTATCTTTTTTTTCTTAATGTAACATGAGTCTAGAAATAAGCAGTTCAGGGCTGGTGGAATATTCATACAGAAGGACGGCAAAGAAACCCCCTGGGGAGCAAGGAGCCTTATGTTCTGGCTGCACCATCTTTACCTGCAGCTTTTGCCCACTGGTTACAAAGTAACCTCCTTCCAACTCCAGGCTCTGTATCCAGTTTCCAGGCAGAAAGGAGGAGGAAGGACCATGAACAAAAAGTGAAAATAGCAAGCATGGGACTGTCCCTTTTTCAAGAGCTTTCCCAGAAGCTGCACCAGTGACTCTGCCTACCTGCCATGGGCCAGGGTTCTGGGACATGATCATTCCTTCAGGAAAGACTAAGAGAGAAAGTTGGTTAGGTTTTTGCTTTTGTTTGGTTGGTTTGTTGTTTTTATGGTAAACACTAACAAGTTGAGCAAAACCCAAGTTCTGAGAGTAAGAAGAATGAGGAGAAGGGATATAGACAGAGCCAGCAGTATCTGCTACATTGGGCCAGAGAGAAAGTCCCTACAAATGCCAAAGAACCCATATCCTACAGATCGCGGACTCTGACCACAAAGCAATTAGATATGAAAAACAAGACAACTAAGAACTCCTGGCACTGAATCTTGAAAACATATTCCTGAACAACTCATGAGTCCAAGAAGTCGTAAAAAATGGAAATGAGAATATTTACAACCAAGCCATAATAAATATTACCTATCACAACTTGTTCAAAAGATGAGAGGGCATTTAGAGGGATATGAGTGTTCTTGAGTATTTAAATCATGAAAGAAAAACACAAAATGAACTAGAGGTCCACCTCAAGAATGCAGCACAAAGGCAATCCCATGTTCACAACATGGACATGGCCTCTCTCCCTCAGAACCAGTTCTCCTATGAACAGCAGGTGAAGATCACACTTGAAGACCTTCCATATTCATTATACTAACAAGACTTTCCTCCTATGTGTCCTCATGTGTTTCATACAAGAATGAGTGCTTGTGAAGGCCTTCACACCTTCCTCTGTGGGGAAAAAAAAAAGTACAATTTTTCTGCACAGGTATACAGTTCCTGCCCTGATTCTTTTAAGTCGAATCAAGTGACTTTGCCAGATGGCTCTAATAAGTGTATATTATCCCAGAGCTTAACACCTAAGAATTCTTAAAATCATTTTTGTAACTAAATTATGTTCCAAATCCTCAATAAAGGATGTTTATGGGGTGGGAGAAATTTGATTATAGTTTGGTGCTAGTAACATTATTTTGCTAATGTTAAATTTCATGAGCATATTAATGATATTTTGATTATAGAGGAAAATGTGTGTGGGAAGGCAATTCTTCATGGGTAGCTCATGTGTGCACATTGCACATCTTACTCTGTTCTTGGAGGATGTTTATATAACATTCTTAGAACAGAGGGTAGGTTTTTTGTTAGTGTGATAAAGATAATGTCTCCCTCTGGGGCAAACAACAAGCAGGTTTATTTGCAGCTCCTTAGAAAAGCTTGGGGCTCCAAGCTGTGACACAAACCTGCTTCATGTCACCCTTTTGGGACTTGGGAATCAAGAATAATTGACAGGAACATGAAGCCTGTACTTTCTGCTGTGCCGTAATAAAGTCCTCGGTCTCTTACCCAGAGTCTGGTGTCTTTGGCCAACATCCATGAAACTGTGGCAGGCTAACTTGTTAGCCTATAAGTAGGGGAAAATCTCAGACCTTTGAGTTCCTGACAATGTCCTTGTTCTTAGGGTAATTGTTAAAGAAGTCTCATGTCTATAGTGGCTCATCCATAAAATTATACACAAGCGAAAAAAGCTCTGTCAAAAAATGTTGACAACTGGTGCATCTATGTGAAGGAATGGACTTTGGGAAAATTTTCCCAACCAGAATTATGAAGCTACCATATCCTTGAAACAACAAAAAAGTACAACATGAGAAAGAAAAACTGCAAGCCAATCTCACTCAAAGATGCAAAAATCCTAATATATTAGCAAACCAAGAACAGTCATATGCAACGGATATGTGATGGCCAAGTTATCCAGGAATGCAAAGTTAATTTCACAGTGAAAAATCAATTAATTTGCCACACACAAACATGTTAGAAATGTTACATGTATTCATTCATTCATTCATTCATTCATTCATTCATTCATTCAACAAATACTTATTGAGTGCCTACCATGTGTCCTACCATTGTTCTAGGGGTTTTGAAATATATCAGTGAACAAATATTATTATTCAGGAGATGCCAAACAAACACTTGATAAAATTCAACATCTGTTCATGAGAAAGAATGCCAACATCCTAGGAAAAAGAAATTTCCTAATTCCCAGTAAAGTCATCTACAAAAATGTTACAGAGAACACCACACTTAAAGATGAAATACGAAAAAAAAATGCCCTTTAAATCAGGAAGAAGAGTGCCTAGGACTGTTTCTAGTCAACATGGTTCAAGCCTCAGCCAGAGACCGTCAGGCAACAAAAGCATAAGAAAGGTATCCTAATTAAAGAGGGGGAGACGCAATCTGCCTGTATTGGTAGATATGATTTTCTACAGAAAACCTCAAAAGATCTACATATCAGTTATTAGAGTGAGAGTATAGCAAGTTTGCTACAAGCCAAACTCAACATACAAAGAGAATTATGAGGACCAGTAAGATACATATACCTCTAGGCCTTCTCCAGAAACCTTACATCCTGATTTAGGTTTGAAGTACCCACAGCCTATGAAAGAAAACCATTCAAGATCTCACATAAAGTCCAAAAAGACTTCTAAGGAACACAAGGAAAAGAACCAAATAAGGAAGTCTGATATTGAAACTACTGAGTAAAAGGAGGAAAACTCAGAAAAACGTGACCTCGCCAAGCTAAATAAATATCTCACCTGAATCCCAGTAAATGAGTTAAAGAGGCTCATGCTCTTCAGTCATGCATCTATTCCAAAAAGGATTCATCAGTTGAACCCACATATCATTTGAGAAAAGACAATGCTGTTGTCCCTACAAAGAACCCCAAAATTGCAAGGATGACTTCAAAGCTAAGTATTATGAATATCCTATCACAATGGAGACTGTAGCTAGATTTATCAAAACGAATGCACAATGGAATCTCCTTTTATAGCAGCTTTAGTGAGATATAGTTTACATACAGTAAAACTTAACCATTTTAAATGTACAATTCAAATGACTTTAGTGAACTTAGTTGCACAACTATCAGGACAAACCAGTTTTAGAACATTACTACCAACCCAACAAGATCCTTCATGCCTGTTTAGGTTCCCACCCCTAGCCTAGGCAAACGCAAACCTACTATCTGTCTCTATGGCTTTGCCTATTCTGGATATTTCATATAAATGAAAATCATACAATATGCGGTCCTTTGTGACTGGTTTCTTTCACTGAGCATAAATGTTTTCAAAGTTCACCCATGTTGTAGCATGTGTCAGAACTTCATTTCTTTGTATTGCCAAATATTGCATTGTATGGATAACTAACTAAGTATTTTGTTTACTTATTCTCCAGTTTATGGACTTTCAGAGTTTCCTCGTTTGGCTATTATGAACATGTATGGGCAAGTCTTTGCATGGACATATCTTTTTATTTCTCTTGGGAGGTCAAATGGCAACTTTAAGAAATTGTCGAACTTTTTCAAGGTGACCCACATCATTTTACAATCCCATCAGCAATGCATATTCTCTGAATGTTGGAGGCTGCTTTTTTCTGGTCCTTCCTTTCCTTCAAGACCCATGTTTGTCAATATAAACAGGGTTTCTTGGATATTGAGAAGCCACAATGTCCACACTTCACATGTTTAAGAAAATAATAAAATTTTAAATATATGTATATTTATAAAATGTATAAAACTTTGAGAGACATTAGAGAATGACTAAATAAATGAAGATCCTGAGTTTAAGGTCTGAAAGATTTAACAATTCTACCAGTACTGATTTAATGAGATGCCAGACATGATACCAATATGATTTTTTGTGGAATTCTGCAAGCTTATTGTAAAATACATATGAAGAAATGAAACGCATAGACGAGAGAATCTACTCCTGAAAAACAAGTTGTAGGGATCTATCTCCTATCTCTCAGATGTTAAAAAATTGTATAGCTATTAAAGATGGTGCTATATTGATACAGGATTAACGAATTGATTATAACAGTATGGAAGGCCCAGAAACATAAAAACATGCATACGGCATGTTAAATTGGACCCTTCCTGACACCACAAATAAAATATCAATAACAGATATGAGAATATTTTAAAGAACATTTCAGAAGGATTTTTTAGAAACATTTTGAAAGATAAGAGAGTAGAACATATTTATGACTGCATGTTATTGTCCCAACACAATCAGCCAAAGACCACCAGGAACAAAGTCAGGATTATTGGCTCACTGCAACAAGAGAGACCACACACCTGAGGAACCATGGGTGTCCTACCAAACAAAGAAAGCCCTATGATATTATAAAATCAAGGGGAAGGAGAAAGTTCAGGTGAAAACTAAATGAAGTAGTATTTTGATACGCTCAGAAAAGCGACATTGTGAGTTAAAATATAATAGAAACAGTATTGAGAATTAAACTAAAATAAAAATAAAAATACCTTAGATTGAAACCCATGGAGCTAAAGACCTATTTAGAGGATATCTATGGCCTTAGATGCTTTTTTTTTTAAAGATTTTATTTATTCATAGAGATGCAGAGAGAGAGAGAGAGAGAGAGAGAGAGGCAGAGACACAGGCAGAGGGAGAAGCAGGCTCCATGCAGAGAGGAGGGTCTCCTCCTCTGGAGGCCCTCCTCTGGAGGCCAATCCAGGGTCTCCAGGATCATGCCCTGGGCTGCAGGCGGCGCTAAACCACTGTGCCACCGGGGCTGCCCTGTCCCACCAGGGCTGCCCACCTTAGATGCTTTTATTCACAAACACAATCTGAAAACTAATGAGTAAGATTTCCGTTTTGGGGATAAGACCCTAATGAAAGCAATTCCACATTTATTACACTCATAAGGTTTCTCTCCCACTCTGAAATTCCCTGTACAGAAACTGAAGTCCCAATGGAGGGCTTTCTCATACCAATGATATTCACAGAGTTGCTCACATGCAAGATCGATGAGACTTCCCCATGTGCTTCCAATCCTAGAGCTTCTCTCCACTGTTGAGTTCTCACATGTTTCCTGTGGGGTGGGTGACCTACTGAAGTTTCCTACAGTAGCTGCACTGGTAAATCTCCCCTGTATGTACCCTCGTGTGGGCAGTCAGGTTAGAGCTCCTATTGAAGGTTTTTCCACAGTTGCTGCAATAGTAAAACTTCCTCCCCATAATGGGTTCTCACGTGCACCATCAGATGGAATTTCCTACTAACGGCTTTGCCACAATCATCACACAGATAGTCCCTCCCTGGTGTGCATTCTCATGCATGGTCAGGTTCCTGTTCCTGACAAAGTCTTTCCACAGTCACTGCATTTATACAGCTTCTCCCAATTCTGTATCCTCTGGAGTATAGCAAGGCTTAAGCTGGATCTGAAGAATTTCCCACATTGGTTAAACTCATACGGTTTCTCTCCTGTGTTGAGTTTGCACATGTGCCATAAAGGACAAGTGACAACCAAAAGTTTTCCCACACTGAAAACATTCATAGGGTTTCTTGCCAGCCTGAGATCACACATGGGTGGGTCCCAAGGATTGAAGGATAACTAAACACTCTCCCACATACTTTACATTCATTTCATTTCTCACCTATGTAATTTCTCTTGGACGAAACAAGGTTAGAATTCCTTCTCATGGCTTTTCCACACTCACGGTACTCATGGGGTTTCTCTCTGGGTTGAGTTGGTGCCTGTTGGTTAAGGGATAAGTGGCATCTAAAGGCTTTCTCACTTTCACTGCACTCATGGGGATTCCTCTGCCCCACAGAAAGTCTGTGCTGAAAAAAAAAAAAAAACCCAACAACAAATTCTTACATTAGAAGTTGCTACCATTTTCAAAGCATATGTACCGCTTCTGCCCTGTTTCTTTCAAATGTTAAGGTGAATGCTTTGCAACAAGGTCCCATCATAGTTATGACATTCATAACCTTATGTAGGTTTGTCCTGATAATTACTTTAAAAAACTGAATTATATATCAACATTCATCAAGTCATATTAATGGATATGCTTACTTGTAGCAACTCTCCATAAATAAATACTGAAATTGGTTTAGGATGTTTCCCAAATTCATGATACTCAAAGACTCTCTCTTAAGAAACAACTTATTTTGGGTGAAGGTCACCGGTTCCAAGTGTCTCCCCTGGTGGTTGTGCTCTTCTTCTGTGACACAGCAATCCTAGACTTCTACTGCAGAGAACCAGCTATGTATCCTCATGAGTCTTACCATTTTCCTGACAGTAGATTTTTTTTTTTTTACTCTGCTCTGCAGTGGTCTCTTTGGTTTTAAGTTGAAACTTTGGGTCTGAAATTAATGGGGGAGAGGACAAACAAATTTAAGTTCATGAAAAAATAAAGGTAAATAAAAACAATGACAAAGAACCAGGCCCTTACAGCCTTTTTTTTTCATAGACTGACCCTAAACATAAGTCAATGTGACTGGAAAGAATGCCCCAGCAGCTGGATAGTCTTTAAAGATTTCAGCAATGTGAAGAATTTGACAGGGACACCTGGATGGCTCAGTTGTGTCTGCCTTTGGCTCAGGTCCTGATCCCAGGGTCCGGAGATCAAGCTTCTCCCTCTACCTATGTCTCTGCCTCTGTGTGTCTCTCATGAATAAATAAAGTCTTTAAAAAAAAAAAAGAATTAGACAGTGACAGGAACAAGGGATGGATATGCTAAGAAATGATTTTGCCCAAAATGAGATAGATGACTGCTAAAAGCCTGATAGAGGGCACTATCAGGCCAGCAAAATTTAGGGACAGTAGAAAAACAGACAAATAAGTGGGGCCATGTTCCAAAAAAGACTTTATTTACAAAGTGGAAAAATGTTCAGAAAAAAGTGCCTGAGTTTGAGATTTTGGGGGAATAATATACTTTGTATTCTTTTCATAAACTTGGGCAATTGACTTGCTAAACCTCTCTGAACTTGAGGACCCTGGACAGGCACAGGAGTTTGCTAGCCTTCCTCATGAGCAACAAGGCCCACAGGCTTCTTTCTTGACAGTGAGAGACAGGACTCCCTGGCCTTTTAGGAAACCTGTGTGCATGCAGGCATTTGCTTTGTTTTCCTGTGGAATCATGGCTCATGTGATGCACTGAAAGTAAAGCATAAATAGATTTGTATAATTTATAAAATATATGCAGAGAGGTATGTGGAAGCATTAAAAATGACTGTTAGGTAAAGGACTTGAATAGATATTTCCCCAAAGGAGACATACAGATGGCCAATAAGCACATGACAAGAAGTTCAATATCACTCATCATTAGGGAAATGTAAATCAAAACCATGAGATACCACTTCATATCCACAAGGATGACTATGATCAGAAAATAAAAATAAGTGCTGGTAAGGAATGGGAGAACTTAGAACCCTTGCTCATTGCTGATGGTAATATGAAACGGTGCAGCCACTGTAGAGAACAGTTGGGTGGTTCCTCAAAAAGCTTAACATAGAATTACCATATGATTCAGCAATTCCATTTCTGAGTATATACCCAAAAGAACTGAAAGCAGAAACTTGAACAGAAATTTGTAAACTAGGGATGCCTGGGTGGTTCAGTGGTTGAGCATTGCCTTTGCCTCCAGAACTCTTGGATCGAGTCCCACGATGGGCTCCTGCATGGAAGCCTGCTTCTCCTCCCTCTGCCTATGTCTCTGCCTCTGTGTCTCTTTGAATAAATAAAACCTTAAAAAAAATGAAATTTGTAAACTAACGTTCACAACAGCACGATTCACAATAGTCAAAAGGTGGACAACCCAAATGTCCATTAACAGATAAATGGAGAAACAAAATGTACATACTTAAGGCTAAATAACATTATAGTTATTATTATATATTATAAAATGATAGATAAATATAAGTACATATAGTCATATTTACACTTACATTAAATATATATATTTACATCTTATAAAATATATAATTATATACAAAATGCAAATATAAATTTATATATAAAAATATATAAAATAAGCAAAACATGTAAATATACAACATATACAAAAATATAACTTATAAGATATAAATATATAGGGGATCCCTGGGTGGCTCAATGGTTTGGCGCCTGCCTTCGGCCCAGGGCACAATCCCGAAGTCCAGGGATCGAGTCCCACGTCGGGCTCCCTACATGAAGCCTGCTTCTCCCTCTGCCTGTATCTCTGCCTCTCTCTCTATCATGAATAAATAAATCTTTTTTAAAAAAAGATATATATAAATATATTACTATAATATATATAATGTAAATATACTATTCAACCTTAAAAAGGAAGGAAATCCTGATACATGCTATAACATGCATGTATTTTACAACATTATGCTATGTGAAATACTCTCTCTGGACACAAAGGAACAACATTGCAAGACTCCACATGTATGAGCTACCTACAATAGTCCAATTCATTGAGAAAGAAAGGTTAGAGAGTACCAATGGGAAACAAACAAGGGGTGGTGGAAAGGGAGGTGGGCCGGGGGTGGGGGTGACTGGGTGATGGGCACTGAGGGGAGCACTTGATGGGATGAGCACTGGGTGTTATGCTATATGTTGGCAAATTGAACTCCAATAAAAATAAATATTTAATTAAATAATTAAATAATTAAAAAAAGAAAAGAGTACCAATGGCTGGGAGTTAGGGTTATGAGGAGTTTTTCTTTTTTTTTAAGATTTTTTTAAAATAAAATTTAAAATAAATTTATTCATTTGAGAGACAGAGAGAGAACATGAGCAGGCAGGGAAGAGGCAGAGGCAGAGCGAGAAGGAGACTCCCCAATGAGCAGGGAGCCTGATGTGGGGCTTGATCCCAGGGCCCAGAGATCATGACCTGAGCCAAAGGCAGATGCTTAACCACCTGAGCCACCCAGGCACCCCAGGGAGTTTTTTTTTTTTTTTAGATTTATTAGAGAGAGAGAATGCACATTGATGCTCAAGTAGGGGGAGGGACAGAGGGAGAAACTCTTCAAGCAGACTCCCTACTGGGGAGCCCACCAGGGCTTGATCTTACTACCCTGAAATCACAACCTGAACCAAAGCCAAGAGTTGATCACTTATCCAACCAAGCTACCCAGGTGTCCCTAGCAAGTTGTTTTTAATGGGAACAGTTTCATTTGGGGATGATAAAGTTTTGGAGATGCATAGTGGTAATCGTTGCACAATAATGTGAATGTACTTAATGTCAATGAATAGTACCGTCAAAAAAGGATAAAGAAAATTTTTATGGTATGTACTTTTTATCACCATAAAAAAAAAAAAAATGACAGCAAGGCCACATTGCCATCAGTTAACACCGGAGGCCTCTAGAGAAAAGCATGACACTACGTTTTATGTGCACTTGGCCAGCAGAATCTGAAGGGAAACATTTTTACTCCATAGTTTTCTGAATTATTTCAATGTTAAACAACAAAAACAACATATCCATGCATCATTTGTGTAATCAAGAAAAATTAAAGTCAGGGCACTTGTGTGGTTAAGCACCTGCCTTTGCCTTGATTCATGATCCCAGGGTCCTGAAATCCAGCCCCACATCAGGCTCCTTGCTCAGCAGGAGTCTGCTTCTCCCTCTCCCTCTGTTCTTTCTCCTCTTTCTCACTCAAATAAATAAAATATTAAACAAAAAATTATATCTTTAAAAAATATGATTTTTAAAAAAGAAAAAGTACAAACAAAAATACCACACATAGCTGAAAGCATCACCTCTGCACACAGCTAATATCACTGATCCAAGTGACTTTTACCACCTCACCTCCACACACACACCAAACACCTTTCACCTGGAGCCCTGCCAACAGCACACTAGACCCACTCATTACTGACTACAGATTTATATTTCATCTATTCTCCAGCTTTCTTTTCAACCAAGGAAGAGCTTTTTATTTTATTTTTGAAGATTCATCTATTTATTTGAAAGAGCGGAAGAGAGAAAATCTCAAGCAGACTCCCCACTGAGCACAGAGCCCAACACAGGGCTCCTTCTCACAACCCTGAGAAGAAATTAAGAGTTGGATGAAATTAAGAGTTGGATGCTCAACCAACTGAGCCACTCGGGTGCCCGGGTTAGTTTTTAAATCAAACATCTCTGGCCTTAGGAAAGGCACCCACATACATTACCCTACATTGAGGTTTTGTTTTTGTTTTTAAAGATTTCATTTATTTATTTATTCATTTATTTATTAATTATTTATTCCTGAGACACACACAGAGAGAGGCAGAGACATAGGCAGAGGGAGAAGCAGGCTCCATGCAGGGAACCTGATGTGGGACTCAATCCAAGGACCCGGGGGATCACGACCGGAGCCAAAGGCAGATGCTCAACCACTGAGCCACCCCAAGAAAAATTCTTAAAAGGTAAATATGAGGGGATCCCTGGGTGGCTCAGTGGTTGAGCGCCTGCCTTTGGCCCAGGGCGCAATCCTGGAGTCCCGGGATCGAGTCCCACGTCGGGCTCCCTGCATGGAGCCTGCTTCTCTCTCTGCCTGTGTCTCTGCCCCTCTCTCTCTCTCTCTCTATCATAAATAAATAAATAAATAAATAAATCTATCTATCTTTAAAAAAAAAAGGTAAATATGAGAGACATTACTTTTAGAAACAAGTGGCCTGTGTTGCTAAATTTCCTCCAGATTTTGTTTTTCCCCCTGACCTCCCATATGTGACTTTTAACCTCCCAAGAAAAAAAAAATATCCTTTTGGTCAAAACACATCTCTTTTAAAATTAGTAAATTCTCATTTCTGCCACTGGTATTAGGAAAGCTGCTTCCTAATACCAGTGAGATCCCTGTGTTTTTAATACACACAATTTCATGTATTTCACTTATGCTTTTAGACTTCTATTGGGCTTTAGCTGCAAGGATATCCCACCAAAATCCATTTTAATAATATCAACATTAAGAGATCCCTATGTTTTAAAACTCTGCAGGCACTGGAGGAGGTGCAGCTGACTTGGGAAGTACAGGGCGGAATTATCTTTAATTATAAGGCTTGTTATTTACATTTCCACTTGCTCTGTTTCATTTTATGTTTTTTTTAAGATTTTGGGGATCCCTGGGGGGCGCATTGGTTTGGCGCCTGCCTTTGGCCCATCTCTGCCTCTCTCTTGTGTGTCTCTCATGAATAAATATAAAATCTTTTTTTAAAATTTTTATTTATTTATTTATGATAGTCATACAGAGAGAGAGAGAGAGAGGCAGAGACACAGGCAGAGGGAGAAGCAGGCTCCATGCAGGGAGCCCAATGCGGGACTCGATCCCAGGATCCCGGCATCACGCCCTGACCGCAGGCCGACCCTCAGCCCCTGAGCCACCAGGCGCCCCTCATTTTATTTCCCTGATTACACTCACTTATTGGCACTCACGCTACATTCCTGAGGAAGCCTTTTCCCAAACGAATTTATCAAACGTAATTAACTGGAAAAAAAAAGAAAGTTTTAAGATTCTCACCTCAACAATTCTCACAAAAGCAAGCCGCGAGTAAACTTCTCTGGCATTAGGAAGGCAGAAAGGGACGTCCTTGATGTGAATTTCACCAAGACCTGTTCCCCTGCCGAAAGCAACGGCACCCGCAGCTCAGGAAAGCCGCAGGACGCGAACGAGGACCAACCGCCGACCGTTGACCGCCCAGCCCGCGAGGCCCCGCCCCCTCCCCGAGGGACCGCCCCGCGTGACCACGCCCCCTGGAACGCCGTTGGCCCCGCCCTTCCGGCCCCCGGCTCCCTCCGGGGACACCATTTATCCCCCTCACTGAGACCCCGCCTTCCGGGAGCCCCGCCTCCAGGGGCCCCGCCCCCCGGCTCCCGCCCGGGACACCATTTATCCCCCTCACTGAGACCCCGCCTTCCGGGAACCCCGCCTCCAGGGGCCCCGCCCCCCGGCTCCCGCCCGGGACACCATTTATCCCCCTCACTGAGACCCCGCCTTCCGGGAGCCCCGCCTCCAGGGGCCCCGCCCCCCGGCTCCCGCCCGGGGCACCATTTATCCCCCTCACTGAGACCCCGCCTTCCGGGAGCCCCGCCTCCAGGGACCCCGCCCCCCGGCTCTCCTCCCGCCCCGCCCCCCGGCTCCCGCCCGGGACACCATTTATCCCCCTCACTGAGACCCCGCCTTCCGGGAGCCCCGCCTCCAGGGACCCCGCCCCCGGCTCCCGCCCGGGGCACCATTTATCCCCCTCACTGAGACCCCGCCTTCCGGGAGCCCCGCCTCCAGGGACCCGCCCTCCCGGCCCCTGTTTGCTCACCCTCACTGAAGCCCCGCCTTCCCAGAGCCCCGCCTCCTCACTTTCCTCGACGCCCCGCCCCCTAGGGGCCCTCCTCCGAGCTCCCGGTGGGACCTTGCACCTGCAGCCGGTCTTCTGTGCTGGAAGCAAATAACGACAAAAACCGTGGTGCGGTTACAGGGAAGGTGACGGCCGCCCCGGGACGCGCACCCCACTTCCGGTCTCGGGGCTTGGAAAGTAGAAGGCTCCGGCAGGGCCCGCGGGAGGGGCGGCGGCTGCGTCCTCTGGCCTCCGTGCGGAGGCCCTAGGTCGTCCCCCCTGCCACCCCCTCCACCCCTCCTCCGCTCCACTCTCCCCTTCCACCCTTTCCCCCTCCACCCCTTCCTCCCCTGTCCACCGCCTCCCGTACGGGGTGGGGGCGGGGCCAGAATGCTCCGGAGTCTGTTGGGGGGAGCCCGGTCCCCTCCACCCTGCACCTGCCGGGCAGCTCCCGCTCAAAAAATACTGTTCTCTTGAGTTCTTGCAGCTGGCTTCAAGGATGTACTAACCTTAGGGGTGCTTTGTTATGCAGCAGTAGATAACCGGTACATCCCCTCTCACGATTCATTTTCTTTTTTAAAGATATTGGGCAGCCCTGGTGGCTCAGCGGTTTAGCCCCTGCCTTCAGCCCAGGGCCTTATCCTCGAGACCTGGGATCGAGTCCCACATCGGGCTCCCTGCGTGGAGCCTGCTTCTCCCTCTGCCTGTGTCTCTGCCTCTCTCTCTCTCTCTCTCTCATGAATAAATAAATAAAATCTTAAAAAAAAAAAAGATATTGTTTACTCATTCACGAGACACAGAGCGAGAGGAAGGCAAAGGGAGAGGCAGGCTCCTCTTGGAAGAGGGAGGCTGACGCTGGTCTCCATCCCAGGACTCTGGGGTCACAACCTGAGTAGAAGGGCACATGCTCAGCCCAAAGAGCCACCCAGGTGCCCCCTCCTCACTCTTCTTGAAAAACACTCTTGTCCGTTCTCAGTAGTTTTTCAGTATTATCTTTGAGTTTGTCTTACATTTCCCATTAATCTTGGGATTGATGACTTTATTTAAACTTGTCTGTTTTTATATGACAAATAATAAAGGATGTTTAGATTTAGGTATGAACAGGTTTAGATCTTTTATGTATCGCGTTTGCTGATTTTAGTTTGATGTGGTTACCCTCATTTCCCTCAGTAATGCTTTTCCTTTCATTCATTCATCAACTTGAGTCATACCTTCAGAACTTTATTTCTTTTGGGGAAGAGGACAGATGGTAGAACAAACATGCAAGAAAACATGTTGGTGCCACATTGGAATATTTCTAGTATATTTACAAACTGAATCCTGTGGAGATTCATTAGTTACTTTTTAAAAAAGATTTTATTTATTCAAAAGAGACACAGAGAGAGGCAGAGACACAGGCAGAGAGAGAAGCAGGCTCCACGCAGGGAGCCCCATGTAGGACTAGATCCCAGGACTCTAGGACCACACCCTGGGCCAAAGGCAGGCACCAAACCGCTGAGCCATCCAGGGATCCCCTCATTAGTTATTTTTAAACCATGTTTTAAAAATAAGAAATACAATTTTTAAAAAGTTTTGACCTTAAAAATAAAGCTTATTTTACCAGCAAAATTGGGTTCATTCAGAAATAGCCAAGAATTACAATTTGAGACAAGCAAACTGTGGCAAAAACCATAGGCTAGTTCAGCAAAGGAGAGGAATGTTATTCACGGAAAAGAAGAAATAAGCTAGGAGAAGTTGTTTTGAACAAAAGTCAATTGGATAAAAGCAAGATTTGAGAGTGATGAGGAGTTTTTCATTGGCTAAGTTGCTTGGGGAGTCAATTTCTTGTAGGAGACGCAATGCACATCTTTTCCTGTTTGGGGCCTGGAATTGCCAGTTCTTCCTATGGTTAACATGACATGGTAGAGCGTGAGACCTAGCTCTTCTGGCCTCCTGACTCCACTTTAGTGAGGTTTCCTTTTATTAATTTTCACAACAGGAAACGAATTTATAGTTTAAATTTTATTTTATTTTTAAAAAGATCTTATTTATTTTTATAAATTTTTTATTGGTGTTCAATTTGCCAACATATAGAATAACACCCAGTGCTCATCCCATCAAGTGCCCCCCTCAGTGCCCGTCACCCAATGATCTTATTTATTGTTAAAGGTTTTATTCTTATTCAATTTTTTAGAGAGGGAGAGACAGAATCTTCAGTAGGCTCCATGCCCAGCACAGAGCCTGACCTGGGCTTGACCCCAAGATCATGACCTGAACCAAAACCTAGAGTCGGACACTTAAGGACTGAGCCACCCAGGCACCCCCCCCCCCGCGAAAGATTTTCTCTTTAAGTAATCTCTACAACTAACATGGGGCTCAAATTTACAAGCCCAAGGTCAAGAGTAGCACTCCACTGACTGAGCCAGCCAGGTGCCCCAAAATTTTATTTTTAAAAAATATCTCTACATCTAACATGGGGCTCAAACTTACAACCCCAAGATCAAGAGTTGCATATTCCACTGACTGAGTCAGCCAGGTGGCCCTAGAGTTTAAATTTTAAACAACTTTTATTTTATTTATGATAGTCACAGAG
The DNA here is from genome assembly GCF_018345385.1 of Vulpes lagopus. Taxonomy (NCBI): domain Eukaryota; kingdom Metazoa; phylum Chordata; class Mammalia; order Carnivora; family Canidae; genus Vulpes; species Vulpes lagopus. The sequence continues at coordinate 6,969,193 of NC_054830.1, forward strand.
AGAGAGAGAGAGGCAGAGACACAGGCAGAGGGAGAAGCAGGCTCCATGCACCGGGAGCCCGACGTGGGATTCGATCCCGGGTCTCCAGGATCGCGCCCTGGGCCAAAGGCAGGCACCAAACCGCTGCGCCACTCAGGGATCCTGCATTCCTATTTTTTTTAAGCATTCCTATTGTATACATTTCAAAGAATAGAATTTTAAAAGGGTCCCTGGGTGTACATATCCTCCCCCATAATTGATGTGTTCTCTAAATGGATTATATTAGTTTTCCGTGCTGTTTAACAAAGTACTATAAACTCTGTGGCTTACAACATAAGCTCAGTTTCTATGATTTAGCTAGGTTATCTGTGTTAGGGTTTCACAAGGCTGAGTTCAGGCTATCCAGGGCCGGGTCTTCATTAGTTACTCAACTGGGGAATAAGGATCTACTTCTAAACTCCATCAGCTTATTGGCAAACTTAATTTCCTTTTGTCTGTATTATTTGACCAGAACAAAGGCAAGAGAAATGTAGCTAAAATTAAGTCTCCTTACAACTTGCAGCCCACTAATAAATCCCTGAGATATGCAGAGCATGACATTCCTCAAGGCTGTTTGGCTGTTTTATTATTGATGTCTCATTAGAGACTAAAAGCAACCTTATCTGAATAGCTAGCCCTCCAAGAAGGCTAAAGACCTTGCTTTTAACATGCACAAATTCCTTAGAGACTTACATTATCCCTAACCCCCACCAACTAAAAAGTATACAATCAATTACTCCTCATAATCCCAGGGCAGCTCTTTCTGCCCATAGGTTCCCATGCTATGATAAAAGCACCTTTCTGCACAAGAAGGTCTCAAGAATTCTTATTTGCTCACTGGCTCCACCTCATTATTCATGAAAGCCTGCTTCTTCAATGCCAGCAATAGAAAGGAAGACTCTAGGGATGACAGTCTGCTAGCAAGTTTTATATAATGCAGTATAATTACAACAGTGGCATCCCATCATCTCTGCCATATTATATTGGTTAGAAAGAAATGATTGGGGATCCCTGGGTGGCGCAGCGGTTTGGCGCCTGCCTTTGGCCCAGGGCACGATCCTGGAGACCCGGGATTGAGTCCCACGTCGGGCTCCCGGTGCATGGAGCCTGCTTCTCTCCCTCTGCCTATGTCTCTGCCTCTCTCTCTCTCTCTCTCTCTCTCTCTGTGTGTGTGTGTGACTATCATAAATAAATAAAAAGAAAGAAATAAAAAAGAAAGAAATGATTGTGCAAATGTATTCTCCCACACAGTGCATGAGCATTACTGTTCTGCATCCTTATCCATACTTGGTATTGTCAGCCTATAATTTTCAGCTCTGTATTAGGTGTGTACTAGCATCTCCAGATGGTTTTATTCCCATTACACAAATCACTGAAACTGAACATCTTTTCATATGTTTATTGTTTGGAAACCTTTTGTGAACTGCCTACTCAAGGCTCTCACCCATTTTTCCTTTGGAATTTTTGTCTTTTTCTTTTTTAAAAAAATATTTTGTTTATTAATTCATGAGAGACAGAGAGAGAGAGAGAGAGAGAGAGAGAGAGAGAGGCAGAGATACAGGCAGAGGGAGAAGCAGGTTCCATGCAGGGAGCCCGATGTGGGACTCCATCCTGGGACTCCAGGATCACGCCCTGGGCCAAAGGCAGGCGCTAAACCACTGAGCCACCCAGAGATCCCATTCTTCTTATGATAATGTAGAAGTTCCCCATTTATCTGGACAGCAGTCCTTTTTCAGATATATATATTTCATATATTTTATCCCTCATTATAGCTTATTTTCCCTTTCATAATGGTGTCTTTTTAAAGATTTATCTATTTATTTGAGAAAGAGAGAGAGAAAAAGAGGAGTGGGGAGGACCAGAGGGAGAGGGAGAGAGAGACTCTCAAGCAGACTCCCCACTGAGCTTGCTGAAGCAGGGCTCAATATTAGGACCCTGAGATCATGATGTGAGCTGAAATCAAGAGTCAGATACCTAACTGACTGATCCAACCAGGCACCCCATGGTTTCTTTTTGATAGAGTTCTTTACTGCCAACAGATCTGTCTTTAATGTTATGGTTACTATTATTTCCTCATCTATAAATTGCCTATATCCATGCCAATTTTTTAAAAGATTTTATTTATTTGAGAGAGTGAGCATGAGAGAGAGACAGAGAGAGCATGAGCAGGGGAGAAGGATAGAGGGAGAGGGAGAAGTAGACTCTGCACTAAGCAGGGAGCCCAATGCAGAACTCGATCCAAGGACCTTGGGATCATGACCCGAGCTGAAGGCAGACACTTAACCAACTGAGCCACCCAGGCACCCTCCATGAGGGTTTTCTTTTGAATTGCTTGCCTGTTGTCATTGGCACATAGGAGTAAGTGGTAATTCCTGGATTTATTCCTTCATCTTTTTTTATATTACATATGCCTTCTGGCTTGCTTCCTATCTTCCAATTCTATATTAAATTTTGATGCAGCCAGGTATTTTTTGTATTTGCATATTTTCTTGAGAGTGAGTGTGCCCAAGAGGTGGGGGAGGGGGAAGAGAGAGAATCTTAAGCAGGCCCCACACCCAGTGCAGAGCCAATATCACACTCAATCCCAGAACCCTGAGATCATGACCTGAGCTAAGTCAGGAGTCAGCCACTTAACCAGTTGAGCCAACCAGGCGCCCCTCCTTTTGTATTTACGTCTTAAACAGGATTTCCATAAACAATATATCTCCCAAGTGTATTGGTTGAGCTTTCTCCCTAATATTTTAATATCCAATTTTTCAAGTATATTGTAATTTTTAGGAATTTTATAGTTACACCTTATGAGCATCATCTAGATTATACCATTAGCATTTTCCTATAAATGCATTATCACATATTTATCCATCCTTCCATCTACCCATCCATCTTTTTTTATGTGATTTTCAAAGTAACGTTTGACATCAGTACCTATCTTTCCGTATTTTTCTATATATACATATATATATCAACTACAGTTTAATATTTGCATACAACATTTTTTGAGGAAAAATTTACATAAAGTGAAATGAAATCTAAAGTGTATGTTACTTGAGTTTTGATAAATACATCTATGTCATCCAAATGTCTCTCAAAATATAGTTATCCTCACTTAAGGAAGTTCTTGTCCCTTTCCACCCAAAACTTCCCCCCAACCACTGTTCTTCAGTTTTGCACTACAGATTACTTTTTTTTTCTCAGAACTCCCATCTAAATAGAATCATATAATATATACATTTGTGCAAGGCTTCCTTCACACAGCATATTTAAGATCATCCATACTCGAATCCTTTTAACAGTTCTCATTTAAAATACAGAAATCAGGGGCCCCTGGGTGGCTCAATGATTGAGCATCTGCCTTTGGCCCAGGTCCTGATCCCAGGGTCTGGGATTGAGTCCTGCAATTGGGCTTCCTGCAGGGAGCCTGGTTCTCCCTCTGCCTATGTCTCTGCTTCTCACCGTGTGTCTCTCATGAATAAATGAATAAAATATTTTTTTAATTTTTGTTTTTTTTTATTTTTTTATTTTTTTATGTATGATATTCACAAAGAGAGAGAGGCAGAGGGAGAAGCAGGCTCCATGCACCGGGAGCCCGACGTGGGATTTGATCCCAGGTCTCCAGGATCGCGCCCTGGGCCAAAGGCAGGCGCTAAACCGCTGCGCCACCCAGGGATCCCAAATAAAATCTTTTTTTAAAAAAAGGTCGTATATTTCAGTTAGGCTTACTCCTAGATACTATATATACATCCTTTTAATTGCTTCATTTCCCATTTGTTTGTTTTTGGGGAGGTCTCAGAGATGAGGGACATGCTTTGATTTAAATCACAGATGTAAATCAAAGTATCCAGGCAATACAGGAGATGCCAAAAATATACATTCCTTTCATTTTCCCCATTTATGAAAAGTGAAGCAGTGTACAAATATTAGCAACTTCTCACTATTCCTGAGAGGGCAAAATAATCTACCTGACAAATACGGTGACGTGCTGCCATCTTCTGGGAAGTAAGGGTATTACTGTCTCAAGCAGCTGTTCTTGAAACCGACCCTAAAACTGTGCTTCCCTATTGGGAAGTTCTGTGAAAATTAATAAAAGGAAACCTCATTTAGAAGGGATTCAGGAGACAGGCAGGGAGAGCTTTATGCCCAGCACTAGTTGTCACTTGCAAATCGAACAGGAAGAGAGGGACCAAGTGGATCTAATTTACTATCCCTGCAGAAGGCAGGAAGATTTCTTCCTTCCCCAGCAACAGCTCAACCAATGAGAAGCCACTCTATTTCAAATTCCCGGTTTATTTCAATGGACTTTTAGATCGTAACAGCCCCTCCCAAGTCCCCCTTTCTCTTCTATAAAAAAAAAAAGATACCCTCCTTTGTTGTTGGCACTTACCTATGGTTTTGCCAAAGTTTGCTTGGGCCTGGGGTTGCAATTTTTTGCTATTTGTAAATAAGCCTAAATTTTTGTTGGTAAAATAACCATCAATTTTATTGTTTTGTTTTGTTTTTTCAAAGATCTTATTGATTTATTCATGAGAGACACACAGAGAGAGGCAGAGACACAGGCAGAGGGAGAAGCAGGCTCCATGCAGGAACCCCAATGGGGGACTCGATCCCAGGACCCCAGGATCACGACCTGAGCCAAAGGCAGATGCTCAGCCACTGAGCCACCCAAGAGCCCCCACCGGTTTTATTGTTAAGGTCAACACTTCTCACTTGAAAGAGCATTTTCCCATACCATTATCCCTTTGGTTATAACATCTGCCTGGTGTTTGAGGTCAAGAGGAACAATGGTTTGACAAATGAGAAAACTAAGGCCCAGAATCATGTGCATACAGTATTTCCACTTCACTCCCAGCAATCTGGTTGAAGGAATTTAGGGAAAGACTGAATTTTTGGGGTGAGAATGCAAAGGCCCTAAAGTAGGAGAGGTCTAGCCTCTAAACAGGAGAAGCCCAGTGTCTAAAATGTTTGAAGTGAGTGGGCAAGATGGAGACTAGCTGGAAGTGAAGTCAGAGAAGCAATAGAATCAGATCATACAAGGCCATCTGGGCAAATGTAAGAATGGTGGGTTTTACCTTGAGTGCAATGGGGGTACCCCTGAAGGGTTTTGAGCTGTAGGAGCAACATTATCTGATGTGTATTTTTTTTTAAGATTGTATTTATTTATTCATGAGAGACACACAGAGAGAGAGGCAGAGACACAGGCGGAGGGAGAAGCAGGCTCCATGCAGGGAGCCCAATGTGGACTCGATCCTGGGTCCCCAGGATCAGGCCCCGGACTGAAGGCGGCACTAAACCTCTGAGCCACCTAGGCTGCCCTGATGTGTATTTTTTTTAAGTTCTCTTTGTCTGTTGTGTGACTCTAGGGATGCGAAGATAGAATCAGGGAGGAAAACTAGAAAATTAAGGCAATAATCCCAATGACAGACGGAGATAGCTGAAAGATGGCCAGGGAGAATGGAAGGAGTGGGACCAGCTCTGATGCTAATATTAAGATAGAGCTGATGGCTATCTGCTGATGGATTTGTGTAGTTTTAGGGCAAGGACTCAAAAATGACTCAATGAATTTTTGTTTATCATTGTCAAAAATAATTCTGGATATTGGTAAAGAGAGACTTCATTCAAAAGGATTATTGCAAGAGGGAGAAAAGGTCTATTGAAATAAGAACACTCCAACCATAAGATCTATAAGTATCTTAAAGGTTAGTTAGAAAAAGGCTGTTCTTGTGTAGGAAGGAGTAAGTGAGCCCAGGGAACATCTGTTTAAGGAGGTGTAGTGTAAGTGCCTGACATTAAGCTTTTAATTAAAGAGGCATCCATTTTGCAAAGCTGAGTAAAGGAAATCTCACTTAAAACGGAGTCAGGAGGGACACCTGGGTGGCTCAGTGGTTGAGCATCTGCCTTTGGCTCAAATTGTGATCCCAGGATCCTGGGATCGAGTTCCACATCAGGCTCCCTGTGGGGAGCCTGCTTCTCCCTCTGCCTGTGTCTCTGCCTCTCTCTCTGTGTGTGTGTGTCTCTCATGAATAAATAAATAACATCTTTTAAAAATAAAATGAAATAGAGTCAGGAGTAGGGCACCTGGGTGGCTCTGTTGGTTAAACATCCAACTCTTGATCTCAGCTCAGGTCTTGATCTCAGGGCCCTAAGTTCAAACCCCATGTTGAGCTCCATGCTGGGTATGGACCCCACTTTAAAAAAAAAAAAAAAAAGAATAAAGGAAAATGGAGTCAGGAGGCCAGAAGGAGTGGCCCCTCTTGTGGCCCTTTGCAGAACCAATGGGAAGAGAGGTACCTTGTGTTCTCAACAAGAAGCCTGAACCTTTACTGTACCAGCAGTTGGAGGGAAGATTTTTTTCCTAGCTCAGCAATAGCCCAGCCAGTGAGAGCCTTGCACACCTCAGCCAATGAGAAGCCACTATACTTCAAACTCTCAGTTTACTCCAATGGACTTTTTGCTTCTAACAACCCCTCCCAAATTCCCCCTTTCCTCTGTAAAAGAGCATCCCTCTCCTTTGTTCTCCAGACTTGCCTATGGTTTTGCCATAACCTGCATGTCCTGAAGTGTAATTCTGTTATTCCTGAATAAACCCATTTTTTGCTGGTAAAATAACTGTTTTATTTTTATGGTTAACAAAATTCATCAATAAAGAGTGAATCCACAAAACCCTAGGGCCTCCACCCCCTTAACCCCCAATAAAGACAGAACCCCCAGGTCTATGCTCTCTCTCTCTCTCTCTCTCTCTTTCTTTTCTCTCTTTTCTGGCAATCTTGGGTATGCCATGTTCCCTCCAAAACTTGTGAGTAATAAATCTTATTTTTCAAAGTTATCTGATAGTTGTTGCTAAGGTGCGTCTTGCAATCATAATAAGAACCACAAGGTTGTGGTTCAGTCAGGGCAATGTCTGTGGTGGCTTGCTGCCAGTAGTAGGGGCCCAGATGAGTGCTCCAGGCATTCCTAGCCAATAGCATCACTATTACAGGCTGAGATGGACACAGAACAGATATCCATCTATCTTAATCCATTAGGGAGAAAATGTCATTCCTCTGGCTTTCCATGTCCAAGGAGCACAAACGTCAGCTGAAGTGACTTCTGCACGTACACACTCATAATCTTTATAGCATGTTTGGAAGAAGGAACTGAGTGTTTTCAAATCTTGGCCTTTCTCTTTCTCTTTGGGAGTCTGTAGGACTCCAGAGGAGGGCTTGTTTGACCAGGCTGGGGCCATACACTAAGCATCCAGAGGAGCTTTGTGGCTCACCAGTTGGACCATGCCTGAGTGCATTTGGCAAATGGAACAGTGAAACATCAGAAGGCCAACGAGGCATAGCAAAGCCATCATGCTTCAGTTCAGGCTTTGTTACTCATAACACTGATGTTTTCATCTCTAACTCCCGTGATTGGTCTCAAACTCAGAAGGGACATTAAGAGATGTCATTGACTAGGGTGTGTGATGATGGCTCAGTTGGAAGAGCACACAACTCTTGATCCTGGGTTCATAAGTTTGAGCCCCACATTAAGTCTAGAGATTACTTAAAAATAAATAAATAACCTTTAAAAAAAAGTAACATCTTTGATTTTTCTACAAAGTCCCAACAGTAGACAAAATTCTAGAAGATTATACATCTAACTTCTCATGGTAATTTCCTCGAGGGCCTGGGATTAGAAAGAGGTTCACTTTCTATAATTTTTTTAATAAGATTTTATTTAATAAATAAAAGACAGGGATCCCTGGGTGGCTCAGTGGTTTAGCGCCTGCCTTCAGCCCAGGGTGTAATCCCGGAGTCTTGGGATCGAGTCCCACATCGGGCTCCCTGCATGGAGCATGCTTCTCCCTCTGCCTCTCTCTCTCTCATGAATAAACAAATAAAATCTTTTAAAAATGATAATAATAATAAATAAAAGAGCACAAGTGGGGGAAGGGCAGAGGGAGAGGGAGAAGCAGACTCCCCAGTGAGCAAGGAGGCCTACTAAGGGCTTGATCCCAGGACCCTGGGATCATGACCTGAGCCAAAGGCAGATGCTTAAGCTACTGAGCCATCCAAGCACCCCTCACTTTCTATGTTAAAATTCTTCACAAGCATATGTTATTTTTCATATCAGGAAAAATTATTTTAACAAAGACGTATGTTTAAACACAAATACCCACCAAAAGATGAGTAAGTAACAAATTGTGCTAACACATCCACATGACAGAATTCCACTCAGGAACAAAGTTTAATTCCTAAACAGCTTGGATGAATCTGAACATCATTACAGTGAGTGAACAAAAATACACCTCCCCACACACAAAGGATTTAATACATGATTCTACTTACGTAAAATTCTAGGAAAATAAATATAATCTGTAGTGACAGAAAGCAGATCAGTGTTTGCCTGAGAACATGGGTGGAGGGAGGGAGGGTTAAAAGGAGCCACAAGGAAACCTCAAGGAGTTATGGAAATATGTGTTATATATTTTTTTTTAATCGTTAAATCTTTTTTTTTATTTATTTATGATAGTCACAGAGAGAGAGAGAGAGAGAGAGGCAGAGACATAGGCAGAGGGAGAAGCAGGCTCCATGCACCGGGAGCCCGACGTGGGATTTGATCCCGGGTCTCCAGGATTGCGCCCTGGGCCAAAAGGCAGGCACTAAACCGCTGTGCCACCCAGGGATCCCAAATATGTGTTATCTTGATTGTGGTGATGGTTTCACAAGTGAACACAAGTGTTAGGACTCATCAAATTATGCACCTAAATATGTGCTGCTTGTTTGTGTGAATTATACCTCAATAGAGCTCCTCATTGGGCTGCATGAAGGACTGAGCATAGTACCTGACACAAAATAGACACTCAATGTTAGCTATTGTGATTATCCTTTACTTTCAAAGGAGGCTTATTAGTCATTTTTCCCCAATATTTTGTGGTGCTTTGACACCTTAGGGCCTTGCAAACCTGGGTAAGGACCACCCCTTGAGGAGTGCCTTTGAGCACACTTTCATATGCAAACTGACCAATCCAACTACCTCCTTGATCTCAGTCTTACACAGCAAACCAATATTCCCTCTGCCCTAAATCACCCCAGGACCAAGTAATAGACAACTAGGGACCACCTCTCGCACCTAGAGCCCACCAAAATTATTCAAACTAGCCAAATCTAAACTTGTTCAGCTAGACTACCCTGCCTTGCCTGGTAATAAAGGCTCATGCCTGTGCTTTCCCATTACCCCTGCCTCCTACAGACCCTGGTTTTTGCCCCCATAGTGGCTCGGTAAGGGATAAGCCCCTTCCTCTTGGGAAGTGTAAGTAATAGTCTTCTTTCAAAGGCAGTTGTCTCTCTGTCTATCTCCATGCATGATTAAAAGAAGACTGGGACGCCTGGGTGGCTCAGTGGTTGAGTATCTGCCTTCAGCTCAGGTCATGATCCTGGGATCCTGGAATTGAGTTCTGCACCAAGCTCCTCCCAGGGAGCCTGCTTCTTCCTCTGCCTGTGTCTCTACCTCTCTCTGTGTGTCTCTAATGAATAAATAAATAAAATATTTAAAAATAAATAAAACAAATCTCCAGTACATTCAATACAAAGGGCATCCTCAAGCCCCCAACCCCTCATCCAGGAGAAGGCAGCAGTCAGGGGTAGAAGGAGCTCTGTCTTATGTCCCATAACCCTACCACCCCTCAGAGTTAGCTAAGCCCAGGAAAGGGGTCACTAAAGTTCAGTATACCTGGAAGAAAGACACCACTAACCAATGGCATGCTGAAGCCAGCTCATGCCAGCTCAGGAGGGCCCATTGCTAAACTTGCAGGAGTTTTGAGAGCCCGTTGTTAGTCTGTTGGTCACTTGAAACCAGCCATGATGAGATACTTACACCACAGAAGTTGGCAAACATTACAAATTAGGGCTCCTCCTCCCCCATCACTACTTGCTAGCGCTGACTACGAAACAGTTCCACGTATTCCACTACTTCCAATTTCACGCCTGTTGCTCCATTTCTGCAGGAAAAACAAGAAGAAAGGAAAGAAGGAAACTATTTTTCCACCTCGAGCAGCTCCAGGTAAGGCATCAGCGACCTATTCCAGGACGACCGGCAGAGCCCAGTGTAAGAGTGGGGTTGGCCACTCCATCATGCTCCCCACAACAGGCCTCAGGTCTCCAGATACCCTCAAAACAGATCCCATTCCCCAACCTGAGACTTCTCCAGTCCCAACACCCCAGCCTGCATCAGTCTAGTTCCCCAGGTGCCCTGGGCTGGAACTGCCATATCTGACCATGGCGTGGGACAAGTAGACTCTGACCATGGCCACACTGACCATGAGACACTGGAAGTACTCATCCCATAGTCCCCATATGGCCTGATGGAGAATCTCCACTCCACCTGCTAGTGGGAAAGCATGAGACACCCAGATCCTCTGATAAGGGAGCTTGAGACAAGGAATGAAGGGTGCCAGCTCAGCCCCGTTTTCTCTTCTGGCTCTGCCCACCACAGGGCTGGGCTGGTGGGCAGGTGGTGAACCTGTGGAGTCAAACACGCCCTCCTACCCGGCTCAGATCAGAAGTAACTCTCATCTCAAGGGACTACGTTCCTGATCACTATCAGCCTGCCACCTGTTTCTTTCAAGTGGCTCAGACTTAGCAGGCAGGAATTGCTATGTACTGAACCCCTAAAACCTGCACCATCTGTGAGGACCCTCCAACCTCACCCCATCAACTCTGACTTAACTTCCCACTGCTCATCACTTGTTCCTTCAGCCACACGGTTCCTCCTAATCCTGAAAAATGTCAAGCTTATCCCCCATCTCAGTGTTTTGGTCTTTTCTTTTTCCCAGTGCTTCCCAGAGTGGGTTCCTCATCACCTCTCAGGTCTCCAAACTTCAGTGGCTGGCCCCGCTCACTCTAACAGACACAAGCATGCCCATCATGTGAACCTGGTTTATTGTCTCTAAAATTATTCCATCAACGCATTCACTCGTTGATCGCCCTACCTTCTACTCAGGGCTTGTTTTGTTCACTGCTGTGGCCCCCGGGCCTAGAACAGTGCCTGTGGTATAGCGTGCAGTCAAGAAACATTTGTTGAATAAACCAAACGCTTTTTTGAAAAAAAAATTATTTTTCTTTAATAGCAAAATAATATATATTGTGGAAAAATCGGAAAATACAGGATACCAAGTACAGAAAATACAACTTAGAACCTTCATTAACACTTTTGATGATGAAAGCTTAAGTCTTGCTTGGCTTTCTCATCACGTCCCTCGTGTGCAAGTAGGTATATCAATGGTGTGTCAGTGCGTGGGTGCACATGCATAGGCAGTCTTTCCAAGCCTCCTAAGGGGCCTTGGCCCCTCAGGTCTCCCTAACTCCTAACCCCACCCTTCTGCATCCATCCTGTTCCTGAGAACGACCCTTTATCGAGGACCTTTTTGGCCCAGGGCTGGTAAAGAGTTAAGGCTTTGCAACGTAACCATGAGGTAGCTATGATCTTCCCCATTTCCAGATGTGGATACAGGCCCTCTAGGAGGCTGGCTGATGTCACAGACCAAACAACTGGCAAACAGGGATTCCAATTGTCTGGAGGCTCCAAGGCCTCAGTTTTCCCTACCTGTGGCTTTGAGGCCCTGTCAGCCTGATTACGGGCCCACTGCAAGGTACCTTTCAGATGATGTGAGGCTCCCCAATAAAAGCCGAGATGAACAGGTGGTACAGTCACATCCACCAGTCCATGGACTCTTTGGGGCAGGCCCTGACAATGACCATACAGTGGGGCAGCCCCTTACACAGGATCCTCTCAGCCTCCTGACCCTCCCACCCCAGCCCCTGCAGCTCAAGAACCCTGAGCTTGGGCATGGTGAGGCAGGAGGAGAGGATTTCAGCTGGGGAAGGCATTTCTGGGGTGATGAGAGGGCCTAGCAAGCACAGACTCTCCAGGGCTGGCATGCCCTCCAAGACTGACAGGCCAGGGGCAGAGAGGCCCCTCACGGTCAACCGGATCTTCCGCACATCTCGGAGGTGGCGGCTGATGGCCAGGAGAGTACTGTCAGCCGAGAGGGTACAACCCAGCACCTCCAGCCTCTGCAGGTAGCTCAGCTCCTGGAGGCCTGCATCTAGCCCTGTCTCTGTCACACGGTACGTGCCGCCAAGCACCAATGACCGAAGAGCACGGAAACGTGTCAGGCCCTGCAGGTGCTCATCTCGGAAGGCAGGGACGCGGTCCAGCACGATGCACTCGAGCAAGGGCAGTACAGTGGGGTCCTGCTCCTTCAGCAGCCAGGCCATGGAGATCTCACAGCTGTGCAGCTCCAGGGTCCTCAGGGTGCAGGGCAGGCTGGTGATGGGCACCATGCTCAGGTCGGCCACATGTAAGCAGAGGCGCTTCAGGTTAGGGCACTTCTGGCCCAGGGCCCTCATCAAGGCAGGGGACAGCTGGGGGGCCTGGGAGCCTGAGAACAGGTAGCCACCCATCCGCAGGGAATAGAGCCGGGATGCCATGTACCTGCGAAGGAGGTGCCACATGACCTTAGGCCGCATCTGTAAGAGCCAGAGATGGGTGTGACAGGGTGAGAGAAATGGAGATTATTCCAAGGCTCCTGGCTGCTTGGAGACAGACAGGCCCCAGATGGGTGGGGCTCTAGTGCTCCCCAGGGCTTCTGCTCTTCCCCTGCCAGCCTGACCCTGCACCTCACAGGAGTAGCAAGAGAATTTAATCCCATTATTTTGATTTCTAGGTTTGAACAAAAGCAAGGAAAGAAAAGAGAAGATCATAATAGATTTGTCTTTAGCAACTGAGTGGATTCTCATTATCTGGAGTAAGAAAGCAAAGCGACTCACCAGCATTTTATCCCTTTCTTAATGACCACTGCCAGTAGAAATAAGCAACACAAAATAAAACTGAAAAAGGCTAGAACTGTCCAGAGTAAATTAGAGCCATGTTATAAATAAGAATAATCACAACATAGTAAATGATGAAAGCTGCAAAAATTAACCCTGGAAAGTTAATTACTAGAAAACAAAATATTATTGGAAGCACTGTGCATTTTATTGTAGGTACATTTTACCTTAAAAAAAAAAAAAAGCAGGGCAGCCCCGGTGGCACAGGCTCTCTGCATGGAGCCTGCTTCTCCCTCTGCCTGTGTCTCTGCCTCTCTCTCTCTCTGCATCTCTATGAATAAACAAATAAAATCTTAAAAAAAAAAAAAAAAGGCAGAAAACTTGTATAGCATAAACCCTGGAGGTTATTCGAAATTTGGAATCTGGGGCCCCATCCAGTTCACTGAATCAGAATCAGCATTTTAACAAGATCCTTAGGTAATTTATATACACAGGCAAGATATTCCTTTATAACACTTATTTGTAATAGTAAAAAGTTGGAAATAACTAAATGTCTGTCAACAGGAAAACAGATAAATTGTGGTATATTCATTTAACAATTTAAAAGGAGGAATCCTTGGGTGACGCAGCGTTTTGGCGCCTGCCTTTGGCCCAAGGCGCGATCCTGGAGACCTGGGATCGAATCCCACGTCGGGCTCCCGGCACATGGAGCCTGCTTCTCCCTCTGCCTGTGACTCTGCCTCTCTCTCTCTCTGTGACTATCATAAATAAATTTTAAAAAATTAAAAAAAAAAAAACAATTTAAAAGGAATGAACTAGATTAACATCCTCAGTCAAAATAAATCTCAAAAGCAATGTTGTGTGAATAAAGCTAGTTGTGGGTGGATATATAATAAGCAGCATTTATTTACCTAAATAGAATACCATTATTTAAATTTTAGGAAAACATTAACAAAATTACATATTGGTTCCCTGCACTCACACAGGAAGAAAATAAAAATGTGAACGGAAGACTACAAATGCATTTTACAATAGTGGCTACCTCTGAGGACAGCTTCAAAAAAATGCAACAAATATATCTATAAATGTCATGTGTATATATGTATACATAAACCTTTGCATGTATGTTTCACATGATGTGCGGCAAAAATGACCAAAGATCAAAGTGGGTTAAATCTGGGTAGGGCAGCCTGGTTGGCTCAGCGGTTTAGCATCGCCTTGGCCCGGGCGTGATCCTGGGGACCAGGGATCCAGTCCCGCGACCCTGCATGGAGCCTGCTTCTCCCTCTGCCTCTTTCTTTTTTCTTTCTTTCTTTCTTTCTTTCTTTCTTTCTTTCTTTCTTTCTTTCTTTCTTTCTTCTTTCTTTCTTTCTTTCTTTCTTTCTTTCTTCTTTCTTTCTTTCTTTCTTCTTTCTTTCTTTCTTTTCTTTCTTTCTTTCTTTCTTTCTTTCTTCTTTCCTTCTTTCTTCTCTTTCCTTCTCTCTCTCTCTCCCTCATGAATAAATAAATTAAAAAAAAAAAAAAATCATCTGGGCAGCCCGGGTGGCTCAGCCGTTTAGCGCCGCCTTCAGCCCAAGGCGTGATCCTGGAGTCCTGGGATCAAGTCCCACATCAGGCTCCCTGCATGGAGCCTCCTTCTCCCTCTGCCTGTGTCTCTGTCTCTCTATCTCTCTCTCTCATGAATAAATAAATTAAAAATCTTTAAAAAAAAAAAAAAAAAAGAGAAGTCTGGGTGATGATGGGGCACCTGGGTGGCTCAGTGGTTGAGCGACTGCCTTCAGTTCAGGTTGTTGATCCTGGGGTCCTGGGATCCAGGCTCTCACAGGCTCCCGGAGGGGGACCCAATGCAGGACTTGATCCCAGGATCCTGGGACCACGACCTGAGCTGAAGGCAGATGCTCAACCACCGAGCCAGCCAGGTGCCCAATACATAAAATCTTAAAAGAAAAAAAAATCTGGGTGACGAATGCCTAGTTGATTTCAGATATTATCCTCTACACGTTTCTATAATATATTTGAAATAGTTCATACTAAAACAGGAAAAATAAATACGATGTAAATGGGGAAAAGTGTAAAAAGGTTTGGTTGCGCTACTCAGGAAATAAATTCTGGAAATTAAGTTGAATCTGGAAAATGATTTCTCCAGGAAAACTCATTAATACATAATGTAAGCAACTAACTTTTGTCATATGCTCAGTGTGTGCCAGACGCGGCTCTAAGCTCTCTCCCTGCACGATCTCGCTTATCCCCAGTTTGGCGATGGGGAAACAGGCTGAGGAGCAGGCAAGCGACGTTGCCGGACGCGCCCCGGGCTGCCAAGCTCCAGATCCGGGGTTCGAGGGCCAGACGCCCCACCGCGGCCCACGCCCGCCCGGTCGGCCCCGCGTACCGTGTACAGCGTCAGGTCGACATGTCGCCAGAGCCACCGGTCGTCCACCAGCCTCTTCCAGCGGTGACAAACCCTGGGGGAGGGGACCCGCCGTTAGAACAACCCCGGCCCCGCGGGGACCGGATCCGCGGCCCGGGTGCGGACCCCGGCCCCGGCCCCGGCCTTCCCGCCACCTCCCCGCGCGGGTGCGGGCCGCCACCTGGAGATGCGGATCCGGTCCCGGACCGGGAGGTAGGAGAAGATCTCCAACAGGACTGAGTCGGGCAGGTCGGCCAAAGTCGCCATGATCCGGCCGACACCCACTTCCGCTGGCGGCTGAGGGGCTTCGGGATCTCGTCCCGGGGAGGCCAGCGGCGGCGGATGGCGGGGGTGCCAGCAGAGCGGTGGCCGCCGCCTCCGGCAGCGGACGGACTTTCAGCTTTCCTCCTGCGGGAACATGGTCCGGTCTCAGCGACAGAGCCGCCGCGACCAGGACAGAGCGCGGAGGATGGGGCTGGGAACCAGGCCCGAGCCCGGAAGGCGTGGCTGAAGCTCCGGCGCGGCCCGGAGGCGGGGCCAGGGGCGGTGACGAGTCGGGGGCGGGGCTAGACGAAGCTCGGCGTTCCGGAGGCGGGGCCAGGGGCGGTGACGAGTCGGGGGCGGGGCTAGACGAAGCTCGGCGTTCCGGAGGCGGGGCCAGGGGCGGAGACGAGGCAGGGGGCGGAGCTAGCTGAAGCTCAGATCATTCCGGGGGCGGGGCTGGGGCGGGGCTAGCCGAAGCTCGCCATTCCGGAGGCGGGGCCAGGGGCGGGGCTAACCGAAGCTCGGGCGTTCCGGAGCGGGGCCAGGGGCGGTGACGAGGCTGGGGGCGGGGCTAGGGCTCGGACCAAAGCTGGAAGGCGCGGCTGGGGCGGTGACTAGGGGCTCCGGGGCGAGCCTGGGGAGGTGACGGGAGGCCCGGGGGCGTGTTTGGGTCGAGGTCGAGGCCTAGGAGCGGGATTAAGGGCTGGACGAGGCTGGGAGCGGGGCTAGGGCGAGGATCAGGCCGGGAAAGCGCGGCTGGGGCGGTGACCAGGGGACCTGGGGCTAGCCTAGCGCGGCGGTTATGAGGGGCCCCGGGCCGCGTTTGTGTCCAGGACAAGGCCCAGGACAGGGATTAAGGGCTGGGACGAGGCTGGGGGGCGGGGCTATCTGAAGCTCAGGGGCGTTCCGAAGGCGGGGCCAGGGGCGGTGACGAGGCTGGGGGCGGGGCTAGGGCTCCGACCAAACCTGGAAGGCGCGGCTGGGGCGGTGACTAGGGGCCCCGGGGCGAGCCTGGGGAGGTGACGGGAGAGCCGGGGCGTGTTTGGGTCGAGGACGAGGCCCTGGAGTGGGATTAAGGGCTGGGACGAGGCTGGGGGCGGGGCTAGGGGCGGGGCGGAGGCTCCGGCGTGGCTAAGGATGGAGATGGAGCCGAGATAAGTGGCTGGGGTGGTGCGGGAGGCCCAGGGGCGGGGCCAAGGGCGGTGACGAGCGGCCGGGGGCGGGGCTACAGCCCCCGGACCCAGCTGGGAAGGCGCCCTGACAGCGGAGCTGCAGGGTGGGGGGCGGGGAACAACCCGGGGTTGTGCTAAGGGGGAGCGAGGCCCTTTTTTATTTACTAATGCTTTTTGATGCCTATGAACAAGAATAAATTTGTAGAACAGAAATAGTTTAACAAAGGGTGTGCTCAATTTTTCATTTAGATTGATAGTCCCAAATTGTTCTCCACAGAGGCTGAACTGACACTCCCACCAAATATATATTGCTCATTTTTAAAAAAGATTTTATTTATTTATTCATGGGAGACACAGAGAGAGAGCAGGCAGAGGGAGAAGCAGGCTCCATGCAGGGAGTCCGACATGGGACTCGATCCCCGGACTGCAGGATCACACCCTGAGCCCAAGGCGGGCGCTAAACTGCTGAGCCACCCGGGCTGCCCAAAATAAAATATATTTTTTTTAAATGAGCAATGGGGATCCCTGCGTGGCTCAGCGGTTTGGCGCCTGCCTTTGGCCCAGGGCGTGATCCTGCAGTCCGGGGATCGAGTCCCATGTCGGGTTCCCTGCATGGAGCCTGCTTCTCCCTCTGCCTGTGTCTCTGCCTCTCTTTCTCTCTCTATGAATAAATAAATAAATCTTTTTTAAAAAGATTTTATTTTTGGGATCCCTGGGTGGCGCAGCGGTTTGGCGCCTGCCTTTGGCCCAGGGCGCGATCCTGGAGACCTGGAGATCGAATCCCACATCAGGCTCCCGGTGCATGGAGCCTGCTTCTCCCTCTGCCTGTGTCTCTGCCTCTCTCTCTTTCTCTCTGTATGACTATCATAAATAAATAAAATAAAATTTAAAAAAAATTTTATTTTTAAGTAATCTCTATACCCAACCTGGGTCTTGAACTTACAACTTGGAGATCAAGAGTCACATATTCTACCCACTGACAGCCACATGCCCATATCACTATTTTTAAGATTTTATTTTCAAGTATTTTCTATGCCCAAGATGGGACTGGAACCCACAACCCCAAGATCAAGGGTCCCATGCTGCAGACTGAGCCATCAAGGCACCACCATCATTTACTAAACTAGCAGTTCATTTAAAAATTAGCAGTTTATAAGAACAGCGAAATGTATTCAACATTCCTGTATTGATGAGTATTCAAGTTGTTTACAGATTTGTTACCACAAACAATATTGGAGCTAAGAATTCTCTTATCTATCTATCTATCTATCTATCTATCTATTTTTTCTATTGGATAAATAACCAGGAACCGATTTGATGGGTCAAAGGACACGTGATGTTTAAATTGAGGTTTTGCTAAACCACACCCCCAAAAGCCAATAAAGGCAACAAATGTTTTCAATACACACATTCACACAGAGGCAGGCAGGAATTGGAGATGTTGAGAACTATTTTATTTTTATTTTTTTTAAAGATTTTATTTATTTATTCATGAGAGACACAGAGAGAGAGAGAGAAAGAGAGAGGCAGAGACAGGCAGAGGGAGAAGCAGGCTCCATGCACCGGGAGCCAGACGCGGGACTTGATCCCCGGACTTCAGGATCGCGCCCTGGGCCAAAGGCAGGCGCTAGACCGCTGAGCCACCCAGGGATCTCCTGAGAACTATTTTAAAAAGAAATGCAAGAAAAAAAAAAAAAAAAAAAAAAAGAAATGCAAGGGACGCCTGGGTGGCTCAGCGGTTGAGCGTCTGCCTTTCAGGGTGTGATCCCGGGGTCCTGGGATTGAGTCCCACATCCAGCTCCTTGCAGGGAGCCTCTTTCTCCCTCTGCCTATGTCTCTGCCTCTCTCTGTGTGTGTCTCTCATGAATAAATAAATAAAATCCTTTTAAAAATGCAAAACTCATTAAGATTATACATTAAATGTGTAAAATTTTTGTTTCAACTATACCTCAATAAAGCTAAAAAAAAGATAAATCTGTATGCTCGTCCTCATGCTTATCTATAATTAAATAAAAAAGTAAAACACCAGGGTTTTCATCTATCAGATTAAAAAAGATGAAGAAGCTGGAAAATATCCACACTGGCCTTGGTGTGAGGACACAGACCCTTTCAACCCTGCAGAAGGGGCAAAATTGATTCAAACTCTTTGAAGGCAGTTTAGCAATCAGATTGCAGCCTCTGTTGGACCCGACAGTCCCATGTGTAGGATCTCAAATCATTAAAAATAAATAAATAAAATGAGGTAGGTCTTTCTGTGCTATTTGGAACAATCTCCAGAATACTGTTTGCTTTAACTGGAACAATCTCCAGAATACTGTTTGCTTTAAAAAGCAGAAGGTGTAGAGATCGGTATATATAGTTTTATCTCATCGGAGATACATATATTTCCAAAAAATGCACACACAATTTATTATGTATTTCACCCTTTATACATGAATGCCTGTATAAAACCTAAATCATTCATAGGGCACCTTGGGACACCTAGGTGGCTCAGCAGTTCAGCGTCTGCCTTCGGCTCAGGTCATGATCCCGGAGTCCCAGGATTAAGTTCCACATCAGGCTCCCTGCATGGCGCATGGAGCCTGCTTCTCCCTCTGCCTATGTCTCTGCCTCTCTTTCTGTGTGTCTTTCATGAATAAATAAATAAAATCTTTTTAAAAACCCATAGGGCAGCAGGATGGCTCAGTTGGTGGGGCAAGTGACTGTTGATCTCTGGGTTGTGAATTCAAGCCCCACAGTGAGTGTGGAGATTACTTTAAAAACTAAAAAGTCTTAAAACAAAACCAAAAAAACTAAGTCATTCGTTTCTGCCCTTTGACATAACTTAAAATATTGTATGTTACTTGAAAATACAAAGTCTCTGCTGAAATGTGTTAATATCTGAAAAGTTTTATAATTTTCTTGGGAGGTTCCATATCACACGTTTGAAGATGCAGGAAGTATATAAAATGGAAATTTGGGGGGTGCCTGGGTGGCTCAGTTATTGAGCATCTGCCTTCAGGGTCATGATCCCAGGGTCCTTGGATCAAGCCCTGCGCTCAGTGGGGAGCCTTCTTCTCCTGCTGCCTGCAGCTCTCCCTGCTTATGCTGTCAAATAAGTAAAATCTTTTCTTTTTTTAAAGGAAACTTTTAGTGGTAGTTGCCTTTGGGGATGGCTGTGATCTGAAGGCAAGAAGTCTTTATGCTGCCATATATACTTTTATAATGCTTAAATTTTTACCATGTGCAATTTTTATCTTTTAAAAAAATGTAGGGATGCCTGGGTGGCTCAGCGGTTAAGCTTCTGCCTTCGGCCCAGTGCATGACCCTGGAGTCCTCGGATCGAGTGCCACATTGGGCTCCCTGCATGGAGCCTGCTTCCCCTTCTGCCTGTGTCTCTGCCTCTCTCTCTGTCTCTCATGAATAAATAAATAAAAATCTTTTTAAAAAATAAAATAATTTTTAAAATGTAAGTTCCAGGGATCCCTGGGTGCCTCAGCAGTTTAGCGCCTGCCATCCACCCAGGGCATGATCCTGAAGTCCTGGGATCTAGTTCCCTATTGGGCTCCCTGCGTGGAACCTGCTTCTCCCTCTGCCTGTGTCTCTGCCTCTCTCTCTCTCTCTCTCTCTCTCTCTCTCTCTCTGTGTGTGTGTGTGTGTGTGTGTCTCATGAATAAATAAAATCTTTTTGAAAAAATAAATAAATAATTTTAAAATGTGAGTTCCAAATGTTTATTGATGTCAACCTCTTTGGTATTTTTCCTCAGCAAAAGCACAGAAAAAAATGCTTCATGTTTTAGCAGCCATCCTGCAACTGTGGAAAAACCAAAAGAATCCCACAGAGGTCAAGTCACTTGTCAGGGGGCACAGGCCCAGATCTGATGCCACAGTGCAGCATCTCTACCACACCACCTTGTGCTCTTTCAAATAAATAAGCTAATCTTTAAATCTTTTTAAAATATTTATTTATTTATTTATTCATGATAGACATAGAGAGAGAGAGAGAGAGAGAGAGGCAGACACAGGAAGAGAGAGAAGCAGTTCCATGCAGGGAGCCGGACGTGGGACTCAATCTCAGGACTCCAGGATCACGCCCTGGGCCAAAGGCAGGTGCTAAACCGCTGAGCCACCCAGAGTCCTTTAAGTAATATTTAACAAAATATTTATTCATTCATTTATTTGAGAGAGAGAGAGCGTGTGCAAGCAGGAGCAGTGCCAGAGGGAGAAGCAGACTCCCTCCTGAGCAGGGAGTCCAATGTGGGGCTCAATCCCAGGACCCCATGATCAGGACCTGAGCCGAAGGCAGATGCTTAACCAACTGAGCCACTCAGGTGCCCTGCCTTTTTTTTTTTTCTTTTTAAGATTTTATTTATTTATTTGAGAGAGAGTAGGGGAGAGTGGCAGAGGGAGAGAGAATCCCAAGCGGATTCAGCACTGAGCACAGAGCTCAATGTGGAGCTCGATCTTATAACCCTGAAATTGTGACCTAAGCCAAAACCAAGAGTCAGATGCTCAACTAAGCCGCCCAGGCACCCTTGGAGCAACTGCTGTTAAGTTTAGCAGCACCCAGGTGCTCCTGCCCTCACCCCCTGAGTTACAGGGGGGTTCCTAAGTACCATCTCCTGTTCCACCAGCAGACAGGGGTGAAGGGAAGGAAATCTCATATATAAACTCCTTCCTCTGGGTCAGAAACCTGGGGAACAAGGGGGCAAAGAGGGCCTACCTCGCTTGCTCCTTGGGTTGTGACCCACAACCTTCCCTTCTGGGAAGCACCTACCTCCTCCCCACCCCAGCACCTCTAAAAACTGACCTTCTGCTGCTCAGAGAGGGGAATGGAGCCGCCCTTGTTCCTCAAGGGGCATTCACTGAGTCCTTTCATGGGAAGTTCTTTTTTTTTTTCTCCATAGGAAGTTCTGAATTCTAATTACCAAGGTGTGAGGAGGGGTCTCTAAAGTGAGGTATCATCTCCTGAGGCTCCTTCCTCTGTCACCTTAATCTGGAAGAGAGGGTGTCTATGCTGCAGTGGTAGCCTAGTCCCCAGAGTGTGATCCCGAGGTCCTGGGCTCGAGTCCCACATCACATTCCCCGCAGGGAGCCTGCTTTTCCTTCTGCCTATGTGTCTGCCTCTCTGTATCTCTCATGAATAAATAAACAAATCTTTTTTAAAAGACAGAGAAGGTGGATGGAGCAAATTGGAAGCGGCAGCTCATTTTCAGAGCGAATCCCTTTTTAGGCTCACCAAACTGGGAAAATCCTGTCTGCAGAGAAAGAACAGCCTAATGGTTCCATTGGCAGTGAAGGGGCTGCTCTGGGGCTGAAGGGCAAGGCTGAGATCTGGTACAAGGTGCTCCCTGCAGGGCCGGGGTGACCTTCCTCAATCACACAAACCCGGGTAATCACCCTCTCCTGTCGTTTCCAGTTGACTTGCCCATGATGCTGGTTGGCGTGCAACTTGGACTCCATTCTAAAGATTGATTGATTGATTGATTGATTGATGAGAGACAGAGACACAGGCAGAGGGAGAAGCAGGCTTCCTGTGGGGAGCCTGATGCGGGACCCCATCCCAGGATCTGAGCCAAAGGCAGACCCTCAACCACTGGGCCACCTAGACGGCCCTTTACCAAAAAAAAAAAAAAAAAAATGTTTTAAGATTTTTATTTATTCATGAGAGACACACAGAGAGAGGCAGAGACAGCAGAGGAGAGAACTGGACTCCGGACTGGTGCGTGCTGTATCCAGGACGTGATCAGGAGGCCGCTTTGCTGACCGTGGTCTGCGCCCAGGTGTGTGTGTCGGGGTGCAATGGGGGGAAGCGATGGCCAAAGGGAGGGGTGGGCAAAACGCTTCCAAGTCCCCGCCCCCAGTGAAGGTAGGGGGCCCGAGATGACAGCACGACTTGACCCAGGCTCCTCCTCGCCCTGAAGCTGAGGCTCCACTGCGAGGCTCCGTCGGGCTCCGGAACGAAAAGTCACCACCCCCACGGGGCGTCCCCGGGCTCCCCGATGTTCCCACCAGACGCCACACGAGGCCGCGGCAACCCGCACCTTCCAACGGAAGGGGGATCTCTCTGCCCGGCCCCTGACCTCTGACTTTGCTTTCACGCCCCTTCCCCGGCCACGCACAAACCGGGACCCCAACGCGGCCCCACGCAACGACGGGCGCGTATCCTCTGCCCAAACTAGGGACCCCGAAGCGGCGCTCGGAACCTGCCTGGGACCGGAAGAAAGCCGGAGCGGTGTTGAGCGGGGAGCGGGGAGGGCGCTTCCGGTTGTTCACTTCCGCTTCCGGCTCTCGGCGTCTACTCTGACCCGGGCTCCGCCCTCGAGCGAGGAGTTTGTGGCGTCGGCGGGTTCCAGGCGATTCGAGGTGAGGGGCTGGTGGGAGAGGCTCAGAGTCGGGGAGAGCGGACGGACCCGGCCATCAAGGGTGTGCGCGTCTGCGAAAGGCGAGGCCGGGTCTTCAGGCGACCTGAGCGGGGAGGCGCGGCCCCCTGGGGTCCGCGGTCCTGGGAGTTGGGGCCTGGGAGGACCGCGAATCTGGGAGGTTGAGGGGTGAACGTAAGACTCAAACCCGGGGTCTTGGTTCCTGGGAGACCCCTGAAGTCCTGACTGCTGCCTTCCACCCCACGCCGTGTGTAGCTCCAGACAGGATGATCGAGGTTGTTTGCAACGACCGTCTAGGGAAGAAGGTCCGCGTTAAGTGCAAGTATCCACCCGCGGCTGAGAGGCAGTGGTTCCTGGGGTGCTTGACGTGAGGCAGGCATCTCCGTGTGTGCTGTAGGGTGACTTTAGTTAAACCTGGAGGAGTGGGCGGGTGGGGGCCTGGCAGGGCGCCTTCAGCCCTGGGATGTCCTCTTCCCCGTTCTCCCTTCCGTTTTCCTTAACTCGTCTGCGCCCAGCACTGATGACACCATCGGGGACCTTAAGAAGCTGATCGCAGCCCAAACTGGCACCCGTTGGAACAAGATCGTCCTGAAGAAGTGGTGAGTGCAGCGGTGGAACTGGGGACTGGATGGGACTGGGCCAGAAGGTTTGGGTGGGGGAGCCCTGTGGGCTTACGCAGAGCTTCCTCAGCTTGCCTCCTGCATGAAAATCCACCTCAGACTTCAAATTCAAAAGGTTTCTATCCCACAGGTACACGATTTTCAAGGACCACGTGTCTCTGGGGGACTGTATCCTTTGCGTGACTCCTTGAGGAAGGAAGGCTCTGTATACCAGACTTGGTTCTCTTTGTTCGGTGCTGGAGTCTGTATGAGATGGTGCACATAAAGTATTTAACTTAGAATGTAGCACACAGTAAGCATTTGGAAAATGGGATCCAAAAAAAAAAAAAGAAAAAAGAAAGAAAGAAAATGGAAGCCATATCATGTTGGTTAGGGGTGGAGGGTGGTTGGTGAAATGCTTTGGCTTGGCTTAGAAGACACTTGAAGGTCTGAATATGTATTACTGATCTCTACCTGAGTGTGGACAAGTGGTCAGGGTGGAGTGAGACTCAGGCATGTCTGTTGTGCAACAGGAGCGTGAACCTTTGTTTTTTTTTATAGTTCTGATTCTTTTCAAATCAAAATTGACCTAGTTCAAAATGGTTCCCTTGGCCCTGGGTGGAGCCCTCAGGCCACCCTGACCCACCTGTGCAAGATGAGAGGGTGGAGATGGAGCCCACAGTGAGAGTTCCTTAACGTTTTTTACTTCAGATGAAATCCACGATGGGATGAACCTGGAGCTTTATTACCAGTAGAGCAGAATTCCTTCCATTTGGCCTGTCCTGCCTCTCCCCCCCCCCCCCCCCCCCCGCTCCTCTCCCCTCCTGTTGGCTCCTCTCCCCTCTTCGCTACCATCTCCCCCACACTGATACAGATGCTTGTTTTTAAAAACTCATGTTAATAAAATCTTAGAAGTTGCTTCATTGTTGTCATCTTTGAATGAGGTCTTTTCTAACGTGGGAGGGTTGTCACTATACTCTCAGTACCCAGCAGCTCAATAGAGTTCAGGATCCAACTGGATCAGTGAGGGAAGAGTAAGCCAGCAGCTTGGGAGCCTGAATGGAAGCTCTGGGATTTGCCAAGGGTCTGTGAAGGTCGAGAGATCCGTGAGATTATTGGCATCCTAATAGACCAAGGGGGTCTGGGTAAGGACAGTAGATACAGTAGTTAGGAATACAGGTTCTGGATTCAGACCGACTATGGTTGGAATCCCAGCTCTGCCACTGGTGTGATCCTGGGCCAGGGTAGTTTACGCCTTCATTTCCTTATCCAAACTGGAACTGATAATGTTTACTTAATTGCCTTGTTGTGAAATGTGTAGATGAGCTAAGGCATGATTAAGCAGCCACAGTTCCTTGGATTTTGGAAATTCAAGTGAACAGAGACTGGTTTAGGCTAAGCTTTGATCATTAGTGATAGGATTTGAGGAAGTCACCCTCTCCGATCCTTGGTTTCCTACTCTAAAATAGACAACCAGGATGGCACCCATATCTCAACAAGAATGCAGTTAAAACAGCAGGATGTCTGGCACAAAGTGTTTAAAGCTGTCTCCAGCCTTCCCCCAGGTGTGAGTAGACAGGACATCAAACACCCCATCTGTGTTCCCTGGGCCACAGACCCCAGGATCAATGTTGGTCCTTCCTCAGAGCTGTATTCTGGAGCCTTTCTCAGGAGTTTCACCCAGAAGCTTGCCCCATCCCTTTCCCCCTCTCCTGTATTGACCTGGCTGATTTCCTGAAGTACATTAACATGTTCAAGTCTAGCCTTCCTCATAAGCTCCAACTAGTCTTCTGCCTTAATTTCCCTACCAACCTTCTTGGGATGCAGACCTTCCAGCTGCCTAGGGTCCTACTGGCATGTAGTTCATGGATGATGATCTCTCCTTGGTCTCTGTTAGACGCCTCCCTACCTGCCTCTTGGCTTCCCTTCTGTCCTTAGGACTAGCTCCCTCCTGATGTCAGGAATGTCTCTTTCCTGATACCTTGATCTTCCTACTGTTAAAGTTGTCTCCCCCTGTATTTGTCTACTTAAAAATACCCCCCCCAATTTTTTTTAATGTAGCACAACCTTGATAAGGTGGGTACTTGTTAATTTCAAATCAGCATAGAAAAGTACAGGCTGAAAGTAAAACCTTTGTCCCATTCTCTCTCCTGAGGTCACGTCTTTTCCAATGCATTTATAGAAACTTCAATTTTATTTTTAAGAGGACCATACTAATATTTGCTTCTAAAAACAATTTAAATGTTTTGTTCAAAATTAAGTTTTTTTTTTAAGATTTATTTATTTATTTATTCATGAGAGACACAGAGAGAGAAAGGCAGAGACATAGGCAGAGGGAGAAGCAGCTCCTCGCAGGGAGCCTGATGCAGGGCTCCATCCTGGATCCTGGGATCATGCCCTGAGCTGAAGGCAAACGCTCAACTGCTGAGCCATCCAGGTGTCCGTTAAGTTTCTTATTTCTGGGATCCCTGGGTGGTGCAGCGGTTTGGCGCCTGCCTTTGGCCCGGGGCGCGATCCTCGAGACCCCGGATCAAATCCCACATCGGGCTCCCGGTGCATGGAGCCTGCTTCTCCCTCTGCCTATGTCTCTGCCTCTCTTTCTCTCTCTCTGTATGACTATCATAAATAAATAAAAATTTAAAAAAAGCAAAAATAAAAGTTTCTTATTTCTTAACACCCCCCCCTCCCAGTGGTAATTTTTAACATATTTAACATATTTGAGTAAATCCAGAAATTTTCTGAAATATAACCTATACTTTTTATACAGTTGGGTTAATTATGCATTCTTTTTTTTTTTTTTTAAGATTTTATTTATTCATGAGAGAAACAGAGAGAGAGAGGCAGAGACATAGGCAGAGGGAGAAGCAGGCTGCCTGTAGGGAGCCCGATGTGGGACTTGATCCCGGAACTCCAGGATCACGACCTGAGCCAAAGGCAGATGCTTACCTGCTGGGCCACCCAGGCGTCCCTAATTATGCATTCTGTAATATATACCATTCAGTGTTTTTTTTTTAAGTTCCCAATGTGGGACTCGAACTCATCACCTCAATATTGAGTCACATGCTGTACTGACCAAGTCAGCCAGATGCCCCAATCACTTGCTTTTTTATGCTTTATTTTTCATGTTCCATATAAATTAATCTCATTCTTTTTTATTAGTTTATTGATAATTGCTTGTTTTGCTTTATATAAAAAGTGCAGAGGGGTTTTTGTGATGATAGTACTTGCTTGTGTAGAACTGCGGTAGTGGATGAGGACTTTATTTTGTCAACTAGGATGTAGGAAGAAAGAAAGATAGAATGCAGGCTGTCAGATGAATCTGCTTGTATTACAAGTGAATCACATGACCACACCAAAAGGGGTGGGGAAGAAAGGAGCTGACCTAGTAACTTTGGAAAAGTATTTTGATTGGATACTGTAAGGCTAAAGACAAAAAGAATCATACACAAACACTGTACTCTAAATAAATTCCTCACAGCATTATGATTGAGCAATTCTCGAACTACTTTTGTACATCTATAACCACACATATGGTTGAACAAACAGGTAAATATATTGTAGATAGAGCCAGATTTCTCACTGCTGGAGAAAGAAGTTATAAACAAAACAAGGTGGGGTGAAAGGAAGTGGTTAGAATAAACCCTGTGAGGCTGGATTAGAGTTGGAGGTATTAGTATGGACTCATGTTTTTAGTTTAGTATGTATACAGAAATGCAGATATGTATGTATACATACATTTATTTCCTTGCTTTATCCTCTTGGACCAGAAGCAGTGACACCCCAGTAGCAATGGGCATACCCAGCACCTAGATCTTAAGTTTCTAAATATTCTCCAATGAAAGGAGCCAAGCCTTCCGGAAGTGATTGGTTCCAGAACTAGGATAGAGAATATACTAGCTGAGCCTGGAATATCTTGGGCCAGGTAGTAGGAAGTGCTCCAAATAGAAAGGATGAGAGCATATAGAAAGGGCACAGAAGCCAACCTGTGAACAAGCTCACAGTTTCCAAATTTGGAACGACCTGGACAACCAGATAATCATAGTATTGGACTATAATCAATAGGATAAAATAAGTATCTTTGAGCCCATACTTATATCAATATCAATAAATAATTGAATGTAAATAAACAAGGGACAACTCTTCATTATAAAAGGATTGCAGTTAAATGGAGAAGAGGAAAATAATAAATCACTGCATAGTAATCATATGATTACCATCATAGTAATGGTAATCACCATTACCATAGTAATTAATTGCTGTAGATAAAGAAATACTGACAGATGCTAAAAACTGGCAGCCATTGGTAAACGTTTAAGCAGAAGTAGGATATTTGTGCAGCCTCAAAGTATCTCCCAGAAAGTATTCATTACAAGGAGGAAAATTGTAAGTTTAGATACTGCCTTAACCAAATGATCAGTTAATAACATCACAAGTATGGTAGGCAGACTCTAATGTAGTTCCTAATGATCCTCTTGTCCTGGTATTCACAACCTTGTGTAATCCCTTGCTCTTGAGCGTAGACCAGACCTAGCTTTTAACAAATAGAACATGGCAAAAGTGATTGGATATCACTTCTGAGATTAAGTTGCAAAGAGACTGTGGCTTCTGTCTTGCTTTCTCACTTGCTCATTGATGAAAGCCAGCTGCCTCACAGAGAGGCCCCCAGCCAAAGCTAGTAAGGAACTCTGTTCCTCAGCCATCCATCACCCCCTTCACAAGTAAATCCTGCAAGCAACCACATGAAGGAGCTTAGAAGTAGATCCTGCCCCAGTCAAGCCTTCAGATGAGACCACAGCCATTCCTGCTAACACCAGCTAAACTGTGCCTGGATTCCATAGAAACTATGAAATACTAAATGTTAATCCACTAAATTGTAGGGTAATTTGTTATGCAGGAAAATATGCCTTAATACAATCAGTAAAACATATCATTAATTAATATCATTGATCACCTGGTATGAGGCACTGAGAAGGACACCTTCTCATTGATCACCTGGTATGAGGCACTGAGAAGGACACCTTGTCTCTGTGATATACTTCCCAATAACATGTAACCTCAAATCATTAGAGAATACCAGACAAACCCCATCATGACAAAACGTCAGAATGAGGGACATTCTGCTTTTTGAAAGTATCAAAGGTCATGAAAGACAAGAAAAGACCTAAAAAATGTCATGAACTGGAGGAAACTAAGGACACATGACAAATGTGTGTCCTGGAACATGAATATTAGTGGGAAAACAGGAAATTCTCTTCTTTTTTTATTTTTTTATTTTTTTATTTTTTTTATTTTTATTTTTATTTTTTTTAGGAAATTCTCTTCTAAAGTA
This sequence comes from Vulpes lagopus, assembly GCF_018345385.1. Classification (NCBI taxonomy): domain Eukaryota; kingdom Metazoa; phylum Chordata; class Mammalia; order Carnivora; family Canidae; genus Vulpes; species Vulpes lagopus. The sequence goes on from NC_054830.1 coordinate 6,998,135, forward strand.
TAATTTAATTAATAGTATTGTACTATTGTTGATTTCCAATAGTATTTACAAATGTTTGATAATTATTCCAGGGCAAGGTTTCTCAGCTTTGGCACTGTTGACATTGGGGCGGATAATTCTTTGTTGGAGTTGCTGTGCATTATAGGATGTTCAACAACATTCCTGGCTTCTACCCACTAAATGCTAGTAGCATCTCCCTCCCCACTATTTGTGACAACCAAAAATGCCAAATGCCCCCAGGGAAACAAAAATGATCCCTTGTGATCTCTGTTCTATTATTTTTAAAGACTTTATTTTTAAGCGATCTTTACACATGATGTAGGGTCTGAACTCACAACCCTAAGACCAAGAGTCACATCCTGCACCAACTGAGCCAGCCAGGAGCCCCACCTCCATTCTGTTATTATATAAGATGTTAATATAAGGGATGGCTGGGTAAAGGGTATATGAAAAATCTACATTATTTTTATAACTCTGCACTAAGTCAAGAATCATTTTTTTTGAAGATTTTATTTATTTATTTGAGAAAAAGAGCAAGCATGAGCAGGGGCAGAAGGAGAGAAAGAAGCAGACTCCCCACTGAGCAGGATCCCACCTTAGAGCTCAATCCCAGGACCCTGAAACCATGACCTGAGCTGAAGGCTTAACTGACTGAGCCACCCAGACACCTTGAAAATCATTTTTTAAAAAATATTATGGTTAAGATTATCATATGTGCTTGTAAGAAAAATCAAAATATTATATTGAAACATAAGATTCTCAATTTTTCCTTCACCTGAATTACCAGTGCATTCATTCATTAACATATTTGAATGAATCCAGAAATTTTGGTATATAGTTTTTACACAATTAAGATAATTATACATATTCTGCAGCTTCCTTTTTATGTTTTTTTAATGCTTTGATATCTTTCTATAAGTAATCTAATTCTTTTCAATTAATGTTGGTTGATTTGTTATGCTTTCATACATACTATAATTGCTACACTGTACAGAGACTAGCTTTACTTTTCACTCATCAAACATATTTTTGCTATGAGGCAGATGCTGTTTGGAGAGCATTCTACAGATTAACTCATTTAATCTTTGCATCAAAGGTATGTATGAGATATATATATATTTCTTATTCTCATTTGCAGATGGAGAAGCTGAAACACAGAGATTAGTTTCTTCAAAGTCATAGCCAGGCTTTGAACCCAAGCGATCTGGCTCTTGAATGCTCTTAACTTACTATATCCTATTTCTTGTAGACATGTTTCCCCATGTTTTATATGACTGTGCCTCATTCTTCTTTTTTTTTTTTTTTAAGATTTTATTTATTCACGAGAGACACACAGAGGGAGAGGCAGAGACAGGAAGAGGGAGAAGCAGGCTCCATGCAGGGAGCCCGATGTGGTACTCGATCCCGGGACTCCAGGATCACGTCCTGAGCTGAAGGCAGGTGCTTAAGCCACTGAGCCACCCAGGGATCCCCGCCTCATTCTTTTTTAATGGTCACATAGGGGTCTAGTTATAGATGAACTATCATTGAACTCTTCCTTGTTGGTGTCTTTGCCTCTCGTATCTATCTCCAGCCTGTCCCCAGGCACCTCCCCAGAGTCCCACAGGTGCCGCACACTCAATTTTAAGACGATTCAAACTGAGCTCATCATCCTCCTACAGGCGCATCCTCCTGTGTCACCAGCTAAGTGGCCATGCCAACACCCACCAGTCACCCAGGACAGAGGCAGGAGCCAGACCGAGAGAATAAAGTAGGTTCCAAAGGAAGTAGAAGATGTTTGGTCAGTGGCACAGGGAAAGGGTTAGTCTCGCAAAAGAAAAAAAAAAAGTGGGGGGTCAGCTTTGGACATCTGGAGGAAACAGGTGGGGAGAAGGAGGATGGAGGAGCCAAATTTAGGCTTCTTCGCGGCTCATCACCAAGGCAACTGCGTTGCTACGGCAACAGCTAAGGCAGCACCGCCTCTTTCAAGTACCTCGTGGGCTGCCGTCACCTCGAAACCACCCGGACACTTCCGCATAAGGGGGCGCGGGCCTCCGGGAACGGCTTAGGAAGGCGGGAACTACTGCCGCAGTAGCCAATCGGATGGGGCCTGCGGCGAAGGACGCAAAGGAGGTGCCCGGACTTCTGTGAAGCTCGCCGGGCGCTGTGGAGAAGGACGGGCTCCGGCGCCTTCCCTACCAGTTAGCGGCCGAGGGAGGAAGGGGGCGGGACCCGGGTGAGGCCGTACGGGGGCGGGACCCGGTAGAACGCGCGGAGGATCCGCCCAGTCTCGCCGCTGCCCAATAGAAAGCCCGAAGGCCTCTCCGGACTGCTCGGGCGCCCAATGAGCATCGTCGCCGGGCCCCGGGGCGAGGCGGGCCGAGCCAATCGGCGGCGGCGGTGGGCGGGTGCGGGCGGCATAGGCGGTGCGGCGGAGGCGGAGCGGGCGCTGCGGCAGGAGGGAAGATGGCGGACGAGGAGAAGCTGCCGCCCGGCTGGGAGAAGCGCATGAGCCGCAGCTCAGGTGCCGCGGGGGTCGGGGCTGGGGCGGGGCCGCGCGGGCCCGCGGAAGCAGGGCTCGAGCTCGCCCCTGGGGCGCGGCGCCGCCGCCCGATTCCCGTGGGGTCTTGGCTCCTCCGCGTCTTCCCAGGGTAACGGCCCGGGCCCGCCCCGTGGGGGCTGCGAACCTCAGGAGCGGGGATGCCGGAGGAAACTGAGGCAAGGGGCGGGGCCGGAGAGACCCAGCGCGCTGCCGGGGGTGGGGGGGCGGGGGCGGGGGGCCGGGGATCCCGCCGCACTCCCCCGGGTGATGGCCCTGGCCCTGCCGATCCGGCTGACACCTTTTGGCCTAATGCACCCGACGTCCCCGGGGACCGTCTCTGCACCCTGCTGGGCCCGGGGGGCACCCCGGGGAAGGACACCCCAACCCCACGCTCAGGGCGTGGCCCCAGAGCGTTGCCGGGCCTCGGGCCCACAACCTGCCCCTGCTAACCCGCCGGCGATCCCCGCCTAACCCGAGTCTGTCGTCGCCGCCGGGTGGATGGACCCTGTGCCGGGAGCCGGATCTGAGGCTTATCCACAGTAATAATACCCGTAACCGGGCACGCTCGTCTTACCGCCCAGCCCTGTGCCAAGTGTGTTTGGAGTGTGTTCTCTCTCTCTCTGAATGACCACAACTCTGGGAGGTGGATAGTTATCACCCCGTTTTGCAGGTGAGGAAGCTGAAGTCAGAAAACTTAAGGAGCTCCCCCAAGGTCATTCATTTCAGGGGGTGGGGGCTGGATTAGAGTCCGGTCAGTCTGACAGCAGAGCCCGCCTGCCCTTGTCACTGCAGACCAGTGAGGAGCAGGCCCAGCATCTCACCGCACTGCCTCCCCAGCCCATAGAAATCACAGTCACAGTGATATCTGCTCATTGAAGGCCAGGCCCTCTGGTGAGCACTTTGCACGGATCATCACTGTTCTCCACATTAGCCCCGTGAAGTTATGTCCTTAATCTCTTGCTTCACCCCCACTTTTCAGATGAGAAAACCAAGGTTCATGGAGAGAGAGGCCATTGCAAGGTTTTAGGGTCAGTCACTGGCTCAGCTCTCACTGAGCTCGCTCCAGCCCTGCTCCGTGGCCACAGCTGACAGCATGAATCTGATGCTCTGCCCCGTTCTGGGCCCCCTCTCTGGCCATATCTGCTCGGCTCCACCCTAATGGTCTTCCTCAGGGGTGACCTTCAGTGCTTCACAGTGCTGGGTGCCAGTTGTGCAAAAATCTCAGCCCTGGGCTCTCCTGGGTTCTACCTCAATCTTCTCTCTTGTGGCTCCTTGGGCCCTGGATAACGTTTGACCCCCCTGTACTGCTGGTCCATAGTTGTGCAGCGCTGTACACCGGGTGCGGGTTAAGAACAGAGCTTTCATGTTTGGCAACCTGGGTATAATTCCTGCCTCCAGCCATGTGTGCCTGGGGCCAAATGTACACTCAGGAAACATTCCAAAGGTGTGGAAGGTGAGGCCTCACTTCTGTCGTCTACAGGGAGATGATAGCTGTCACGCTCCTAATGTGTACTGGGCACTAGTCTAAGTGTGTTACCGCTGTGAGCTCACTCAGTCCTTAGCACAACCCTACAGGCAGGGACTGTTGTTATCTGCATTTTACAGGTGACAAAATCAAGGCCCAGAGAGGTTAGCTCACACAGTGAGTGACAGCCAGACTTGAACAGGCAGCCTGGCTGCCTGTCCCCACACCGGCTTCGTCTCTCCTGTCACTCTGGGTGGTTTTCCTCCTCGAAGTCACTAATAACTGAAGTTATGACATGGTCTTATTTGCTTCTCTGGGGCCTGCCCATCCCCATCTAGAATGCTGGCTCCCTCGGGGCCTGTAGCTCGAGGTGGACTCAGGAGATTTGTTGAATGAAGGCATCCCATTGGCCGGTCCGTCATCTTGGCCTCCAGGTGGTGTCCTTTGAGCAGGTCCCAGCTGAATTCCTGTATCCCCCCTCCTCCAGGCCGGGTATACTACTTCAATCACATCACTAACGCCAGCCAGTGGGAGCGGCCGAGTGGCAACAGCAGCAGTGGCAGCAAAAATGGACAAGGGGAGCCCACCAGGGTCCGCTGCTCGCACCTGCTTGTCAAGCACAGCCAGTCCCGGCGGCCCTCATCCTGGCGACAGGAGAAGATCACCAGGACCAAGGAGGAGGCCCTGGAGCTGATTAATGGTGAGCAGAGTTGGAAGCAGGTTGGAGTGGGGGGAATGTGGGGAGAGGTTGTCCCCTCATTGGGAGCCGGAGCCAGCCTCGTAGAAATCACACCAGGCCATGCACCCCAGCCAACTCAGCTGTCAGCGTTGGCTGCCACCGAACTGCCTGTACGTGACACGAGCCTGGACTGCACAGCTGCCTCTCCTTTTTCTTTCTGTTTGGCATTTGAGGGTGAGCCGGGTTAGGAGAGGAGGATCCAGCCTTGGGGGCTGGCAGCCCTGGGTTCAGATGGTGGCTATGCCCTGTAAGCTCCAGGGGGAGCTTGTGTCATCTTGAGACTCAGTTTTCACCTCTGTAAAATGGGTGTTGTCACATACGTGCCCATACCTGGTGTGTAGGTGCCAAGAAAACTATGAAATCAGCAGCATTTAGCCCACTAGGGCCATAAGTTGCAGAACCCTGGTATGGAGCTTCCTGGTATGGCTGCCACTACCTACACATGGGTGTTACTATTTAAATTAATTAGAACTAAGCCATAGTCAAGACTGGTTCCTTACACTGGCCACACTTCAAGTGCTTGGCAGCCACAGGTGGCTAGTGGCTGCCATCTTAGCGCAGATATAAAATTTTTCCATCCTTACAGGAAGTTCTGCTGGACAGTGCTGGGCTGGATCTCACGTGTGGTTTAATCATTCAGACTCTGGCACCACAGACCCCAGACCCTTCCTGGGCTGCTCTTACCCCATATGACCTGTGCCTCACCCAGACCCCGACGGCCTGGGTTCCTATCTGGCACTGCCCAGCCCTGGCTGTGTGACCTTGAGCAAGTTACTTAACATCTCTGAACCTGTCTTTTCACTTGTAAGATTCGTGTTTTGATGATAGAACCTACCTCCTAGGACAGTTGTGAAGACTCTGACCTCATGCAGTAAAAAGCATGAATGTAAAGCATGAGTAACAATTCCTGGTGTCTAGTAAATATCCTCTAATTGCTAACGGTCATGATGATTGTTGTTAGGAGCACAGGCCTTGCAAAGTGCAGACCCGGTCCCGGTCAGTGTTGGCGGTTGTTTTACTGTCATATTACTTGGTCCGGTATTTGGGCTGCAGGATATTATTTACACCCACACACTTCCTGCAGTGTCCTGGCCCCTGCAAGCCTCACACGGCAGCCTCATAGAGAGGAGCAGAGCTCATGCGCAGATTCTGGAAGGCAGGTTAAAGAGCTCGCCTCCTGAACTCTGTGAGGGCAGGGACTGGCTCTCTTCCCACCATATTCCCACCACTCTACACACAGCCTGGCCTACACTCTGTCCTCATGGCCTTGTTTCATGAACAGCAGGGAGCCAGAAGTAAAGGCCTCGGCAAGGCCATAGCTTGGACTCTGGGGAAGGCTGTGCAGGGGACTGAGGAGGATGAGACCTATCCCAGCAAGACTGAGGATGAGACCTCTCCCAGCAAGGTTGAGGGGGGGGGGCCTGAGTGAGCGAAGAGTCCGGGTTCTTTCTGGAGACAGCAGGAAAGCTGGCCACATTTGACTGGGGGTTTGGTCCTGCAGTGCCTTGCTTTCAGGAGAGAGCAGTGTGGGGAGTGTCAAGGGCCAGGGATGCTGGGAGGCCCAGAGCCCAGGCTGGTTGGATCTAACATTGAGCAGCTGGGGGGAGGGGTATGCTGCCCCAGGGAAGAGGAGGAGGTTAGTGGAGAATGCCCAGAGAATCAAGGGGTGACCTGGGTCCTCCCAGCTCAGGTGGTCCCTGTTCTGAGGCTTGGGGACCCACAAGAGTGGGCAAGAGGCGGACCATCTGGGCGAGGGTCTAGTTCTGCAGAACAGCCAGGCCAGAGCCAGAGACCTTTGGGACAGTCCTGGCAAGAGATGGCAGGAGGCTGAAGCAGTGGGCATGGCTGGGAAGATAGGCTGTTTGGCCTCGGGGACTGCCTGGGAGGGGCAACTGAGGATGCCTCCCCATTTCCAGGATGGATAGGTGTGCGCCTGGTGGGCTGTTACTGTGGGAGGATCCTGGGGCTGCTGAGTCAGTTACGTCTTGGAGAAGGGGGATCTGGGACGTGCTCCCAGGAAGCTGTCAGGCCCTGGAGTCGGTGTAGACTCTGGAGTGTTAGCAGGGGCTGGAACATGCATGTACCTGTGCAGATGGCCCGGGGGAGCTGTGGGCAGAGCTGCAGCTACAGGCAGTGTGATGTGACTGACCAGGGAGAGGGGAGCAGATTCCCAAGAGGTCAGGAGGCAGACTCAGGAGGATATGGTAACGGGTTAGCTGGGTGGGGCAGGGTGAGGTCACAACTAGTGTGGCTCATCTTGGAGTCACACACAGATAAAGCCTGGTGCCAGCTGTGTGGCCTTGAGCAAGTATCTCAGAGCCTTGGCTGCATCATCTGTAGAATGGGGATAGGACATGAGACCCAGGGGCCGGCCAGTGGTTGACGGCTCAACAGAGCAGTGGGCTCAGTGCCCAGCGCTTAACATCTACACAGGACCCTGGTCATTCAGGCCTGTGTGGTTGAGGGCCCAGGTCAGGACAAGGCATCTGCTCCTTCCTTGAAAGAGCTCTGAGCAGGGACTAGGGAGCCTGGTGGGACTTGGATGGGACTCAGGAGCCTGGTGGGCTCAGCATGGAGACCCTCTGGTGACCTTGGCCTGTTTACTCAGTGTCTTGAGATGAGCTGGGACAGACCCCTCAAGGGGTCATTAGGAGAAAGCTGGGAGATGGCCCAGGCCACGGAATGCTTTGTAACCAGACACTCATGTGCCCTGTCAGCAAGCTTCGGGTGTCCAGGCCTGTTTTTCTCTTCTGTGAAAGTGGACACTCCCCCTGTCCTGGGCTTGTTCCAGGTGATCAGGAGATCAGGATTTGGGCTCGAGTCTCATCAGTACCCATTTAGGTCCATCGCCCCGAGGGGACAGGCTGCCTGCAATAAGAACCAGCATGTCCGCGTTTTCTGCTGAGGCTCCTTTTCCTCTGCAGCTGCTGGGCTGTGGCCAGGCCCTGCCAGGGATCTGGGGACCAGCTGCCTGTCATTGCCAGTGTCCTTGTCTAAGGAGGCCAGGCTGTGGAGAAGCCCTCTCCACCTGCTCCCCGTACCTCCAGCCCCACATGCCTGGGACCTAAGGATCCCAGGGAGGCCCTGGTGTGAGTAGCAGTCTCCTCAAACATGCTCATTCCCAGGGTCTGCGGGTCAGTGAGCCCCTTTGGCCTAGCGTCCCCACCCCAGGTTGGCGAGTCCCTTCCAGTCTACTGTCTTCAGGCTGAGTCTCTGGTCTCTCTGGGCCCCTCCTGCTGGATCTTCGGTCTTCTGGGCAGATTTAATCCTGTCCACTTTTACTTGGTCCAGGCCCCTTCCCTTGTCTGTCTCTAAACCTCTCTAGGGGTGCCTGGGTGGCTCAATTGGTTAAGTATCCAACTCTTGATTTCAGTTTAGGTCATGATCTCAGGGGCCCCACGTTGGGGGTCCAGGCTGAGTGTGGAGCCTGCTTAGGATTCTCTATTCCTCTCCCTCTGCCCCTCCCCTGCTTTAAAAAAAGCAACATCTTAGAATCAGAGACCACTGATTTGTTTACTCACTTTCCCTAAACAATTGTGGTGTATTACCTTGGGGTGCTGTAACAGAATACCACAGGCTGGGTATTAATTTTCCACAGTTCCAGGGCTAGAAGTCTGAGATGAAGGTTCTGACCGATTCAGTTTCTGGTGAAGACTGTCTTTCTGGCTTGTAGGCAGCTGCCTCCTCACTGTGCACTCACGTGGCCTTTTCATGGCATGTGCATGTGGGGAGTGAGGGGGAGCTCTCTAGTGTCTCTTCTTATAAGGACCCTAATCCTATGGGACCAGGGGGTCTCCCTTATGACCTCATTTATCCCTGATTACTTGCATGAAGGCCTGTCTCCAAACACAGTCATTTTGGGGATTGAGGCCTCAACATACGAACTTGGGGGGGGGACACAGTTCAATCCCTACCACATGGACTGACAGCTAGTAACTGTCAGGGGCTTGCACTGCACCAGGCATTTTCCAGCAGTAACTGTCCCTCCTGCTAGCCCTCCAGGGTGGGAGCTGCTATAAATATCCCATTTTACAGGTCAGGCAAGTATGCCTCCGAGAGGCAGTCACCCACCAGGGTCACGGAGCTCGGGATGGGTAGAGCTGAGATCTGAATACAACAGTGGGGGAGTCTAGAGTTTACCCGCCTCGGCCTCAGAGACGCATGGAGCAGGCCAGCCTGTGACCTCCCAGCAGCGACAGGTGCACTTCTGTCATGCAGTTTCAAAGGCCCCCCAACTCCCCAAATCAGGTAAAAGTTCCCTGCTTCAGATGGGGAACTCCTTGAGAGGCTGCCCCCCAGGATCTGCCTCTCACCTGGAGCGCCCGTTAGATGGAGTGCGGTCTCGGTGAGGGGTGTTGAGGCAGGCCGGCTAGGTCAGGGCATCGCCAGGAGGGTGGCAGGGGGTGTTTGGTATGTGCTTCCTTTTCCTCCCCCCTTGAGCATTTGGATATAAGGCACAGAGGAAAGAGACATGAGATTCCAGCATTTCTGTCTAAGGAGCGGAGGGGTGGATCCCTCTCCCTCCTTCTCTGTGGCCTGTTTCTGTCTCATTTATTCATGAATTCCTTCAGCATTAGCAAGCACCTGTTCTGTGCACAGGGCCAGGTGCTGGGAACACAGCAGCGAGCAAGGCCTACTGGCCCTGCCCTCCCACTCTGAGGCAGGTGACACACAGATGGGACACTGGCAAATGTAGGGGGGCACCTCCCACAGCGGGGTCTTAGGAAAGACTCCTGGATGAGGCCAGAGGACAACAAATGAGCTTCCTATGGGAAGAGACCATTAAGCAAAGGCCTCGAGGTGGCAGGGGCAGGGCAGACTGGGAGGGCTGTCACCGGGGCTGAGGTAATACTGAGCACAGGGGATGCACAGGGGCCTGAGGGTTCCCTTGCATCTTGGCTTTTGGCCAGACTCCTGACGGGCAGCTTCAAGAAAGGGGAGATGAGAAAGCAGTGATTTTTGTTTGTTTGTTTGTTTGTTTTTAAGTCACTTGAGGCTCCTGTCCAAGCAGAACGTTTCCTGAGAGTTGGCTGATCAGAGGAAGATTTGGGTGCTATGAACTATGGCGGGCAGAAACTTGGCTTTTATTTGATTTTTGGGCTGATATCTGTGTGTACCACAGCCAGGCCATCTAGTCTCAGGGATCCCTGCTGACTCACGGCGTCGGCTCCTGGAGGATGCGGTAAGGCGGTGCTGTACTGGGCTCGGCTCTGCAGGTGCGGGGCCTGTGCCCGGACGCGGGCAGGTTACAGCAGGGAGCACTGTATGCACAGGATTCTCTGGCCAGCGAATTGAGGTCCAGACAAGGGAAAGGAGGAAGAATCTTGAGGCTGCCCAGGTGAGGTGAAGAGATAGCCCGGAGTCCAGGGAGTAGAGAAGTCTCGGTGATGTCCAGTTCAGGCTGGATCACTAATGGGTGCAGCTGGCACTGGGGGGCCACCTAGCAGCCCCAGCAGGCATGGCCAGCCCCAGCAGGGGCATTGCAGGCAGAAGCCACCCCTGCCCATGGAGGGTGGGGCTCATGTCGCACTGGCAAGCTTTTCTGACCAGGCAGCCTGTCCCATGACAAGATGCACAGGCGGGATAGCCCAGGGATGGGCAAGTCACACAGAAACAGGGGAGTCTTATCACTGAGACGCGTGGCCCTTGTGGATGGGAGAATTGTGACAGCACCTGACATTTGTCAGAGTCTCCATGGCAGGCACACTGTGCTGTCACTGTGGTCTGCTGGCAGATGACTAATGGGCCAGCAGCAGAGGGATGGTCGGGACATGGGGATGACAGGGTGACGGGGACAGCAGTGGAAGCCGCCCAGTGGACCAGATACCAGGACCCCGGGTGCTGCCATGGTGTGGGACAGGATGGGGTGATAGGTGTGTTGTCACAGTTGTGCTGTTTCAGTTGTGGTCATAGCGGAGTTTGCACGAGCTCAGCAGGCAGATGGCCCCGGCTGGGTGTCTGGGCCTCAGTTTGCCAGGTGGCTTAATCAACAGCGTCCCTGTGGTGCTCAGACAGGAGCAGTGGAGGGTGGTGTGCAGAAGCCCACTAGCAGGGATGACAGGGTGATCCTCACACCCGGGGTGGGCTGGGTGGGTATGCAGAATGTCCCCAGGAGAGTAGCTGTCAGGGACCAGGGACCAGGGTGGTCTGGAGCTGCATGTCCTGGGAGCCCACCCCGTGGCTGCGCCTGTGGGTGCAGGGACAAGACTGGCAGGAATGTTCCTTCAAGTGCTGGGGCAGCTGGTTGGAGCACGATGGGGCATTTCGAGGAGGAGAGGGTGGGCTCTGGCTCCAGGGGCTCCTGCCTGGAACCTGGACTCAGGAGCAACAGGGTGCTCTTCCTCACCACGCAAACACAGCCTTCCTATGTGCCCTGCTCCCCACATGTGAGTCATATAGGTGCTCAGTGCAGCCTCAGCCTTCCCCCACCCCCCGCCTCCAGGAGATGAGTCCCCAGTAGAAGCAGTTTGTACCACACACAGGATGCATCCAGTGTGATGCCACCACAGCCTTTTAGAGCAGCTGCAAGAATGGTGTCGGCTGCTGTGGGGCCATGTCCATGGAAATGACACATGTCCTGTCTCGGCTGCCTTGTGGTCTCTTCACGACGCCCCACTTAGCAGCCTGGGCCTTCCTCCCAGTTTTGATAGGTTGGACAGTTGAGGCCCAGGGGATCCGCCAACAGCTCCTGTGGCAGAGCTGGCCTGGTGCCCCAGCCTCCTGCCTTTCTCCTGGAAACTTCTGGAAAATTTCCCCATCAGTGAGTGCCCTGTAGGATCTTGGCAGGGCCCTGGGTCCCAGCATCCCTCTTCAGTATCTGCCCTGCTTTTTGCCCTCCTCCCCAACAGGGCCTAGAGGTAAAGATTTTCCCCAAAATACGTGTTGGGGTGTAGAAAAGGTCATGTTGTGTTCATGTTATGTCTGTAGGGGGCGGGAGGTAGGAGTGGCAAAGGGAGCTGGGGTGGGGGAACGGGCTCTGAGACCAGTGTGGCTATTGAAGCCGCCACAAGGTCAGGGGGCGCACACTTGGTGGGGGGGGGGGTGTTCATGAATGTGTGTGGGGCAAGTGGTCACCCTTGCAAATAGGGCAGGGGTTGCGTGCCTCCTTTCCGAGGGAAGCGCCCCCTCCATCAGGAGCCCCCCACTCCATCCCACCCTGCCTTTGACGAGAGGTCTCCCTGTATGTCCACAGGCTACATCCAGAAGATCAAGTCAGGAGAGGAAGACTTTGAATCTCTGGCCTCACAGTTCAGCGACTGCAGTTCGGCCAAGGCCAGGGGAGACCTGGGTGCCTTCAGCAGAGGTGCGCAAGGAGTGGGCACTACCTGGCCCTAGAGGAGCCTCTGTCCCAGCCGCTGGGATGCCCCTGCCAGGGGAAGGTTGGGAGGGGTAGCCCCGGCTGTGCAGGTCTTCAGGGTCCACCAGGTGGCAGCACAGTCCCGCAGGCTCCAGAGGGACTCCCAATGCTGGGGGGGTTGGCTGGGCTGCAGAGCCCTCTGCCTGGCTTCCTTTCCCCCCTGCGGTGGGGAGTCCGTCTGTGGGTCCCTCGATGCAGTTGTCCCCATCAGGGACACGGCAGGGTAGGTACTTGGCTGCCGTGTGCCTCTCCTCTGGTTGGGGGGTGTAAGGCTGGGTCCCCAAGAATGCCCCTCCCAGCACCACCCACAGGGGTGAGGGGAGGAGAGTTCAGCTCAGCAGCCCTGAGTTTAAGCCTATGGGGCTCAGGCAGTGGAAAGAGGGGAGCAGAGGGGATCAGGCCACCTCCTCCTCCTCCTTTCTCTCCTCTTCCCCCTCCACCTTGGGGTCTGCAGAGCATCAGGGAGGGGCCCAGGATGGGGTGAGGAGTGTGGGAAGAGCCAGCAAGGGGCTGTCAGCTGCCTGTGTGCCCCAGGAGGCAGGCAGGACAGATGATGCGGCAGGGGCTGGGAACGGGGGCCCAGGGAGACGAGTTCATCACTAAAATGTGCCTCCCAAGTGCACAGCAGTGGCAGCAGCTCTGCCTGCCATCCCTCATGCTGTCCTCAGGCTTCCTGGGGCCTTCTTAATGGCCCGCCGCCCCACTGACAGGGCCATAAACCATGTGATGGATGAGCGTGAGGCTCAGCGCAGGTGGGAGTCCCATCTGCCCGCTCCACCTGGTCCTGGCCTGCGGCCGGGTCTTGACCCCCACACACCATCGCTCACACTTCCCCAGGTCAGATGCAGAAGCCATTTGAAGATGCCTCCTTTGCGCTGCGGACGGGGGAGATGAGCGGGCCCGTGTTCACGGATTCCGGCATCCACATCATCCTGCGCACGGAGTGAGGGATGTGGGTGGCTCAGGCCTGGCCTGCAGGGTCGGGTGGGGCGGGATGGGTGGCTGGGCCCACAGACTCTGCTCCCTGCTGTCAGCCTGCCAACAGGTGCCCCACCCTGCTGACGTCACAGTATTTATTGTTCCCAAAATGGCTGAGGGGAGCTCTTCACCACTGGGGGCCTCCTCTTTGCCCCTAGTTGGAGCTGTCCCTGTCAGACTCCCCTCCCCTTTAGGAATTGACTTCAGAAGGGCAGGTGAGTGGGGAGGCTCCCAGACGGAAGGGGTGGGGTGACCTGTCCCAAAGAGAAGGCCTAGTCAGCTGAGCTGCCCCTGTGTCCCTCCTTGCCACCCAGGTCCAGGCTGGGGGCAGGACGGCCTTAACACTGTTTCTGGTTATGCTATGTTCCTCTATTCAATTGCAAAAAGCAAATGCTCAACGTGGGGCCCAGGCTGCCCACCACCTTGGGGTCCTCACTGAGTGGCAGTGCAGCCCCCTTCGCATCCTTGATTAAACTTGGAACCACTACTCTGCTGTCCTGTGTCTCGTTCCCTCCCCGCTGAGGTGAGGGGGAGCTGTCAGAGGAGCCATCATCTGGTGTCCAAGTATCCAGGCTGCATTTCCTCCCTGAGAAGCCTCCCTTCATCCCGGGGAAGAAGGGCTCCTAGCAGAGAAGTGGGGTGCCAGTCAGTGCCAGTGGTCCTCCAACTTGGGTATTGAAGAATGTTCGAGAATGCAAGGGCAGTGCCCTGACCTCACATCTGGATTCAGCAGGTCAGGGTGGAGCTGGGGATCTTCAGGGGATCCTTGGAGAGCCAGACCGAAGCCCCCCTGCCCTGAGTGCCCTCTGCACCTATCACCCCATGCCCTCCGTACACAGGCCACTCCCAAGTAGAACAGATTAGACCCAGCACCCTGATGCCTGCTTTCCTGTTATTACAAATGCTTCTGGCACGATGTTCCCGGGTCCTGCCTCCTTCTCAGATGCTGTTACCTTAGCAACACGGGACCAGCCAGGAAGAGGGGTGCTACCACCAGGCACTTCTGAGAGTGGGGATCCTGCCCAACCCTCTGGGGGAGGGTCCGTGGGGAAAGGGCCCTCTTGGAGCAGAGGGGGTCCCTGTGGGCAGAGAGAGTAGAGGCATCTCCCAGGTGGCCTGTGGGTGTGGCCCTCCTGCTTTCTGTCCCCTCCTCACCGCCTCCCCTGTGCCAGGGCCTGGGCTGGGGGCGCAGTTCAGTCACGGGGCTTATCAGTTTAGCCCACTCTACCCCCCTCGTTCAATGGAAACCAGCCCCACCCCAAGGGAGGCCCCTACGGCTGTGTCTCATAAACGGTCACCTGGGCCAGCTCCCATCTGCCTGGTTTCTGGAGCGATCGCTCTCTGCCTGCTGCCTGCCAGAGTGTTTGTCATTAGGAAGGTTTAATGGGCTTCCTCTCCACAGAATCTCCCGTCACCTCTGGGTGCCAGCAGGCAGGCGGCAGCACCCCCGTTTGCACCAACAATTCTGTGTGACGGGGGAGCGATCACACCCTGACTCGAGCCTCTGGGAAGGAGCAGAAATGAAGAGGGTGCACGGGGCTGAGACGCTGCTGGGGAGTGGTGTATGTTTTCCTGTGTGGGGTTGGCAGGGAGATGGTCTTTGTAGCGTTCTCTGTCACTGTGGGCATCTGTGCGTGCGTGTGTGTGTGTGTGTGTGTGTGTGTGTGCACGGGCAGCTGTGTGACTCTGGTTATCCCTCGGTGTGTGTCCTGTGTGACACGAGGAGTCCCCCTGGCTGGGTGTGGCCACCCCCTTCATCTAGCTGTGCAGCGGCCAGAACCCAAACACAAAAGAATGTCGCTGTTAGATAAACATGCCTCCGAGGCCACTCAGCGTCGGGGTGATTCATGGTTAAGTAGCTGTGGCTTCCCTCACCTGCTCCGCATTCCCACCCGCTGCCTCTTGCCTGGAGGCGGGGTCATAAATCCCAGACCTTCTGGACGGTGACAGCGGTGCAGTCTTCCCTCCTGTCCTTTTGGCCTCGCATTTCCCAGCCCAGAATGCCCTGGCACCAGGGCTGCAGGGAGGGGGGCTGTGGGGGTTCCACTCCTCTGCCACACGCACCAGCTCAGGCCTGTGGCCATGCGGCAGGGCTGGACTGGGTCCCCTCAACTTGGGGTACCGCAGCCTCTGCCATGGATGAGATGGGCTGCAAAGCTTCCCCGGTGTCACCAGGCACAGCGTCCACAAGGGGGGGAAGTCAGAGGTGGCAGCAGGCAGCCCGAGGCACAGAGGAGTCCCGGAGGAAGGGGGGGCTGTTCCTCCTGCCAATCTTTGGTTGAGACAAAAGCCACAAATGCAAACCTGTAAGGAGCTCTGGGCCTGCCTCAGTGTGTGAGAGAGGGGGCAGGCGGTGTGATGCCAAGTGTTCTGGGCATCTGTAGGAGGACTGGTGTGCAGATGTGACAGGCACACCCACACCCAGCCCTGCGTTCTGTGGGGGTCTCCAGGTCTGTGTGTGTTTTGGACAAAGACTGGAACTCGGCAGCCCTTGGTCCCCAACCTTCCACTGGGGGTAGGAGAGACCAATGAACTACTGCCCACCCCCACTGTGCTCATGGGGGAGATTTGTCTGCAAATAAATACATATAGGAGGGCTGGGGTGCAGAGGTCCTAAGTGTCCCAACCCTGTCCCTGTTTTTTGTTTTTGTTTTTTTTTTCTTTTAATTCCTGAGACAGACAGACAGATAGGCTGAAGGAGAAGCAGGCTCCCTGCAGGGAGCCTGATGCAGGACTGGATCCCAGGACCCTGGAATCCTGACCTGAGCCAGAGGCAGACGCTCAACCACTGAACCACCCAGGTGCCCATTCTTCGTTTCTTTTTTTTTTTTTTTTTTTTTAAACTAGGTACAAAGTGCCTCCATGGGCCTATCCCGAATCGGTTCTTTTTCAATGTCAAACTTGTTAATTTAAATGGAAATTAATTGCTTTTCTTGAAAATTTCTTTAAAAATTGGTTTTAAATGAGTGCATTAGGCAGTCCCATTTATTATTCATTGGTTTCATTTGCAGTATGGCCCCGGTGTCCCGAGTTCCCGGAGATGATTTAATCAGAGAGGCCATTAATTAGAAATGGGCGGGGGAGGGTAGCTCCCAGAAGAGCAGGTCTTGCTAACTACATGGTCTCAGTGGGGTGGGATCCAGGCCTGTGGGGCTCTTTACGCAAGATCCCTCTCCATATTCAGTGGGGTCCATGTGGTGGAGCGAACGTGCAGGTGGGAGTCCTCACTCCCCTTGTTGCCAACCACTGGCCCCAGGGATGACTCTCCTCACTCCTGCAGTGTGTCTCACCTTGGCCACCAGGGATCTGGCTAAAAGAAAGCCCTCCCCTGTTCCTCCTCTCTGCCCCCCACTCCCCACCATAGCCACATCATTGAGGCTCCTAGGGAACTGGCCTCTGCTTCTTCGATCTCTTCCTGGCTCTCCCACATGCCTTCCAGCCTCCCATGCTCCCTAGCTTTGCTTCTCCTTCCTCCTCCAGGAGCTCTGGTCTCTACCCAAGCCCCTTCCAAGTGAAGGGGCTCCAGGTGTGGGTGTGTTCAGCTGAAGCCACCCAGGGCACCTTCAGGTCATTTCTACCTTTTTAGTAGTGAACTCAGAACAGGTGTGACTCATCTAAAAGTATTTTGAAATTACAAAGCAAAAAGAAAAGGGAAAAATGCCATGTCCTACTCTCTCATACCCAGATTCTTAAAAGCAGCCAAATTGTTTAAAAAAAAAAAAATTTAAAAAGTTGCCAGATGGCTCAGCGATGCACCGGTGTGATCAACGAGTGAAAAACCAGTGATGGGGAATATTCATTCGAGGCCTGGTTGTCATCGTTGTGGTTGTTTGGATCAAATTGCCTTTAGACAGATTGTTTTCAAACAAAACAACTTTGGAGTGGGTCCCCTCGCCTGTCTTCCCAGAGGGCTTGCCCACCAGGCCCTCAGGCTGGGCTTGTCTGCCTGGGTCAAAGGGGGCCCAGCTGGGATGGGTCTCCAGGCTCACACGTAGCCTCCACCTTGCCTCCTCTGCCCCCGAGACACACAGAGCAACCAAAGCCTCAAATGTCAAAGGTCCCGTTTATTCCAGCAACCTGGAAAGAAAGAGTGTAAATAAAAAAAAAGAAAAGAAACCGATCCATGCACTCAACTCCTTGAAGGGAGGGGGGGGCTTGGAGAGGGGGCTGGGTGGGAAGCGAGGAGGGAGGTGGAGGAGGGAAGAGAGAGAGGCCTCAGGGAAAGGACCGGAGAGTCTGATCCATGAAAAGAGAGAGACAAGAGGGTCAGCAATAAAAAGGCAGAAAGAGTGAAGTATCAAAACCAGAGACCCAACAAAGGAGAAAAGACACAGAGAGAGAGAGAACGCACTAATGAGAAATACAGAGGCAGAGAAGGAAAGCCCGGCGGAAGGGAGGGGAGAGAAAACAACGTACAGGAGAGGGGAGAAGAGAGGGCCCCGGGGAGAGAGAGAGAGAGAGAGAGGGAGAGGGACGTGGGTGGAGCAGAAGGGCGCCGGCCCCGGGCCTTGCGGGGCACCCTTAGGGGTCCCCGGCGGTGCTGATGACGTGGAAGAGGGTGACGTTGTACAGCACCTGGTGGCCGTTGTTCCAAGTGTAGAGGGCCCGCTCCCGGGGGTTGTAATCCAGCATGGAGATGTGGGAGTACTGGTTGTGGAAGGGCACGTCTGTGTACTCGTAACTGGACGTGTTGGTGAAGTAGGCGAAGTAGACCTTGGCCCCGGCCAGGTGGGAGTTGGTCACGTAGAGCACGCCGCAGATCATGAAGGCCTCGCCGGCGCTGCGCTTGGGGTAGCCGGTGTCCCAGGACCGCACGACCTCGAGCGTGTGCGGGTCCAGCCGGCTGACCACGATGTTGCCCGCGTTCTGGTTGGTGGTGTACACGGCCCAGAGCCCGCTCTCGTCCACCATGAAGTCCATGTCCGAGAAGCCGCCCCAGGAGTAGGGGAAGGTGTTGTTGTAGCCGGCCCCGGGGAGGCTCCTCTGCACCAGCACGGAGCGTGAGCGGAAGTGGTACTTGACCACCACGTTGCTCTGATACTTGTTGTAGAACAGGGAGCCGTTGTACACCACGTGGCCTGTGCCCGCCCACGGCTGGGGCAGCAGGTGCTGGATAAAGTTCTGGCCTTTGATGAAGTCTCCCAGAGTGCGGAACTCCAGGACCCGCCGGCCCTTGTAATAGCCATCCATGTACCAGACCTACGAGAGAGCTGCTGTCGCTGCGGAGCCGCCGCCGCCACCCAAGGGCCCCAGCAACCACGCAGGAATCACCCGTGGCTGTTAGGGGTCCGCGCTCGCTAAGTGGCCGTTAGTCAGTCATGGGATGTCCGGTGACCGTTCAGGACCGGTCATAGTCCCAGGAATGGGATCGTTTGGTCGGGGAACACCAGGGGTCTTAAAACAGACACTTGCTACCTAAGGATCAAGGGAAATCGCCAGCCCTGGTGACTCACGGGGCCCGGGGATTCAGCAGTCACTGGAGATAGCATGGTTAGCGGTTACTGGCCAGCACTCGGGTGATGAGGTCACTTGAATTCACCCCTGTAGCCACAGGATGACCCAGCCTGCCAGCAGCATCTCCTCTGCCATCATCGCCTCCCGTCGCCAAGTCAGCATGGGTGAGTTCCCTCACCCCTGCTGATTACTGGGCTGAGCATCTTAAAAGCTTGCATGCCAACACCATCACGAACACTTTGAAGATAAGGAGATCGAGACTCTGGCGACATTAAGGAACTGCCCGAGATTTTCTAGCTGAGAATTTGGTGGCAGCAGGATGCAAATCGAAGCCTGATTCCCAAACCTAAGCTCTTAACCACTTGGTTGAACCACTATAATCCCTGGGAGGCCTGTGACGCTAGTGAGACAGTGGCTACTTACTACCTCTAATCTGTGACACTCAGGGGCCACCCAGTGACCAATATCAGCCAGGAGGATAGTCACTGGGCAGTTAGTGGCTGGTTCCTATGGGTCTGAGGTGATGGGCAGTCGTGACCATAGAGGCCACTGGAAGTCCAAAGGTCAACAACTGACATGGTGATTCTCAGGGCTGGAAGGTCCCTGATCACCTGGTGATTACTAGACAGTCGAGGGGAGGGCCAAGGGCCCTGGGGATCCTGGGACACTTCAGGCTACAAGAGAAGCATTAGTGTGGAATTGCTGGGCACGTGGGCGGCCACAGGCTGCCTGACTCCTGGGGTGGGCATGGTCACTCACCCGGCTATCCGCACTGGGGGCCATCGTGTCGGTCATCCAGGAGCCAAAGCGGGACCCCATGGCCCGAATGGTGATGGGGTTACTGACCCCAGTCAGCTTCCCGCAGCCTGAGAGGCAGGAACAGGGTAGATAAGGACGGAGGATGGGAAGAGCCCGAGGGAGACAGGCAAGGATGATGGTATGATCAAACTGGGAAGAGCTGGGACCAGGCGTGAGGGAGGATCCAGAAATCTGGTCCCAAGATGGAGTTAGGTTGAAGGTAAGGGGGCCGGGAGTCAAGGGTCAAGGCCATTTCCAGTTTGGGGGTCTATTTTAGGCCTGGGGTATTAAGTCAAAGGTCAAAGTTTAGACATTAGAGGTCAAAGCCATGTGCTGCTTCTGGGCACAGCGGTGGTATGAGGGTTGGGCGTGGAGGTCGGGGGTCAAAGTCAAGGGTCAAAGCATACCCAGCTTCTGGGCGCAGGCATGGAGCCGGGCCTCCAGGGCCATCACCCGCTGCTGCAGGTCCTCGTACCCGTAGGCGCCCATCTCCTCCTGGATGGCTGCAAGGCTGCTGGAGAGATTCCTCACCTCCTCCCGCAGGCGCACGATGGTGCGCGCGTCCGCCTTGTACTGCTCCAGGACGGAGCTCAAGGGCAACAGCTCCGACATCCTGTCCTTCAGTTCCTGCCCACCGAGATGGAACTCTCACTGATCCTAACCCCTGACCTCTGACCCAGGCCTGGCCCTAACCTTTGACCCACCCCTCATCTTTGATGCACACCTGGCCCTTGACATTTGGTCCACACTCGACCCTGGATCCCAGCCTCCCTTGGTCCTTCCCAGACACCACGACCCCACTCTCAGAACTAACGGTCGCTGATCCCAGTTCTTCCCTTGGCCCCTGACCTGACCCAGAACGACCCACCTGGAAGCTCTTTGCTGAGAGGGACCCATCAGCCGCCCGGAGTCGTGCGTCCAGGCTTCGCATGAGTGTCTCCATGCTGCGCACGTACTGGAGGTCACGGTACGTCCGCAACTCAAGGACCTCCATGGACTGGGAGACGTTCTGGACCTAGGAGCTCGGGAGGGTTAGGGAGAGCCAGACCCCTGCCCTCCCCAGCCCCTGAGATGCCACAGACGAGGCTGGTGAAGCCAGAGGCCAACACCCCACCAACCTGCTCCCCTGATCTGACCGGCAACCTCCTGATGACATGCCCAGTCCATCCGTCTGCTCCGGCCTGGTGTGGCCACTACCACCTCTCCCCTCTCCCCTTCCTCCCTGGTCTCTGCCCTTACACCCTCACCCCCCACAGTCCATCCTTCACACAGCAGCCAGAGGGAGCTTTTCATTTTTTTTTTTTTATGATAGTCACAGAGAGAGAGAGAGAGAGAGAGAGAGGCAGAGACACAGGCAGAGGGAGAAGCAGGCTCCATGGACCGGGAGCCCGACGTGGGATTCGATCCCGGGTCTCCAGGATCGTGCCCTGGGCCAAAGGCAGGCACTAAACCGTTGCGCCACCCAGGGATCCCCAGAGGGAGCTTTTCAAAAGGAAGACTGGATCACCTTCCCCTGCAGCCCTGCAGGTCGGTCCTGCCTCCTCACCTGCCTTGCCTCCATGCTCATCCACTCGGACCACCAGCCTCCTTCCGTTGCACAGACTCCAAGCTCCTGTCCTCCTGGGGGCCCTCCCACCTGCAGATCCCTCTACAGGGAGCACTATTCTCGAGGCCGTTCCACCTGCCAATCCCTCTCCCAGGAGCACTGTTCCCAGGCCCATTCCACTTGCCAATTCCTCTACAGGGAGCACTGTTCCCGGGGCCATTCCACCTGCCGATTCCTCTACAGGGAGTATTGTTCTCTTTGTCTTGCCATGCTGGCTCCCTTGCATCCTTCAGGCCTCAACCCCAGTGTCACCTGCTCAGAGTGGCCTCTGACCACCCTGCCTCCAGTAACCCTTCATCCTGTCTCCCTCACGTGGTTATTTTCTTCCTAGCTACAACTACTGCCCAGAACATTCTTGTTCATCTGCCTCCTTCAGGGAGGATCGTCATGGTCAAGAAAGACCCAGTGTCAGGCTTGTCCACAGCGAAATCACCAGTGCCCAGCACTGACCTAAACTAGATGCCCAGGGAGTACTTCTCAGCTACACGAATGAGCTGAATTCCGTCGCCCTAGCCTCTCCTAACCCAGAACGAGGACCCCCTGGCTCCCACCACCACCTGCCTCAGGTGAATTTCACTTGACAAAGGTGAGCTCTACCCGCCAAGGTAAACTCAGAGACAACACTAGGTGCTTGCAGAAACACACAGGTTTTCCTGCACCCTGTTCACATGACACCTGGAAGTTCTCAGAAACTCAACAGCCCAATACCCATCCTGGATGCCACAAAGCAATCAGGGGACACCACGTGGATGTGCCAAACTGGTGGGCAAAGCAGTTCTGGTGGGCGGGGCAGGATCCTGCAGAGTTCGTGGGTGGGTAGGAGACCCCGGTGCTGACTAGGATCTCTTCTGTTCTCTACCATTTCCTCAGCTTCCTCTTCTATGGGATGATGATGGGAGGTAGCTGGTCCCTTTCAACACTGACATCGGAGCTAATGAGCAGTTCAGCTGGATAGTGTCAAGGGACAGCAATCAGTCTATAAAGGGCATCAAAACATCCTCAGGGATGTTCTGAATGGGGACTGTTTCATATCAACCATAATCAGAAGGGGATGGAATCTTGTATGTGTCTGGGGTTGGAAGGTGAGACCCCTCTCCAAGGGACACAGGACATTTTTCTCAGCAGGTGAGTCTGGCGAGTTAAAGAGCTGAGTGGGATGTGCATGGTTGGGACCAGAGATCACACACAGGAGACTCAGATGCTGCCTCCCCCAGCTCAGCTTCTCCAAAGACCCATTGAACAGATGTTGATTAAAATATCCCCTTGGAGGGGAGCTGGGTTATCCACTAGCTCTGAACAGTCTGCCTGGCTAGATCTGGCTCCGCATGACCTGGGGGGCGGGGGGGCGGGTGCAAAGACAGGGTGGGAACTGGGAGATTTTCACGGACTTCCCGGGGAACCTGGCAGGTCCTTACCTTCTCCATCAGCTGCCGCAGCTCCCGGCTCCGGCCATCGCGGGAGCAGGTGCTCTGTGCAGGGATCACAGCCGTGCAGATGCATTTCCCGTCGGGGGCCTGGGCCGAGGTATACAGCTGCCAGCCTTCCTCTGGGCTTTGGAAGAGGGTCTGCGGGGAAGTCAGGGGTCAGAGAGCAGGAACCTAATGGGGGATTCACTCTGCCCATGCTGAGGGAGAAAGGGGACCCAGGGAAATGACGGGTGCCCTGGAATGTGCTGGACCATGTGCCGAATGCCTGATGCATGTGATCTCAAGCGCTCCTCAAGGAAACCCATTTTACAGATGATGAGACTGAGGTGTGGGCGGGTTAAGGAACATGGCAAAAAATTGAGGGATTCGAACCCTTCCGCGAGACTGGAATTCATTCTCTCACACAAGTTCGCATACACACAACACTGGCTCTGCCTCAGCGGGGCACAGACCCACTCGTACCGATCTCCAAACCGGGACCTCCCTCTCTGCTTTCCCAGCCCACTGGGAAACATGGACTCTGGATATGCCCCAGTAAGTTAATGGCCAAAGGGTGACCGAATCCTCCAGAGACTTCCAGGCCATTGAATAGAAAGCATCACTGCAGACTCCTAAATTAAACTTCATGTCAGCTTATGATGTGTAGATAATTCAGGGATCAATCATGGCGGTTTCCCAAGCCATGCTCCTTGGAACACTGGCAATCATTCCAGGCGTGCTCAGTGATCAAATAAATGTGTGCATTGTAGCATGAAACAAGTCCCTTTGATGCAGGACTTATCAGAGCCCTTGAAATGCTAATGGGCATCAAGGAACTCCAAAACTTTCTACACTTAGGAAATATGTAGTGAGTGCCCCTTCTATGCCTGGTATAGGGTCTGGGATAGGGCTGGGAAGAGAGAAGTGAAGAAAACATCTGGCTGCTGCCCATGGATAGAGGAGACATCAAGCATGTAACCCCACTGATACTTCTAGAACTGTTTACTTCGGTGAATGCTCCAAAGAAATTGCAAGGAGTAACAGGGGATCTTTCTCAGGCTGGGGATTTCAGAGGAGGTACCCCACAAAGGGATGCTTATGTTGAACTTGAAGGACGAGTGAGCCAGGAGAAGGGGATAGGGGAGGGGACACTTGACAGCACAAAACCAATCAATATCTAGAAATATTTGAGAAACATTGCTCAAAAAGCATTGAGTAATCACTGGATGGAACACGGTGGGCTCCTAGATCAGGCCCCCTTGAGCTTCCCCAGAACGCACTGGACTTTGTCACAAGTCCCAGTCTTTTTGTTTGTATCAGGGAAGGATGATTTCCTTTGTTCAGCAAATATTTGGTAAGCTCCTAGTGTGTGTCAGGCTGTATTCTGAATATTGAAAACACAGCAGTAAACAAAATGCGAAACACAAAAGCTCTTCTAGGAGCTTACATTAGACAAAGACAGGGATAGACAAGTAAATGCCAGACATCTAAAGGGTGATGAGTGTCATAGAAGTAATATAGGGAAGGAATAATGTGGGGGTGTGTGTTGCTGTTGTTCGGGGTTGCAATTTTAGGGTGGCCTGGGAAGGCCTCCACGAATGTGTCATTTGAGTCAAGACCTGAAGGGGGTGAAGGATTAGCCATGCAGATATCTGGGGAAGGATGTTCCAGGCAGAGATAAAAGCAGGTGCAAAGGCCCTGAGGCAGTAGCATGCCCAGTTCGTTCGGGAAACATGGATAAGGCTGGCATGGCTGGAACAGAGTGAGAATGATGACAAGGGGTTGGGGGGAAATGAGGGCAGGGAGGGGGCAGCACAGCATGTTCAAGACCTGTGGGCTGTAGGGAAGACTTTAGTTTTTTCCTGGGCGAAGTGGGAGCCACAGAGGATGGGGAAGGATGGAGGTCAGGAGACCCAAGTGCTCACAGGCACCCCCTGGTGGCCGTCAGAGGGGAG
This sequence comes from Vulpes lagopus, assembly GCF_018345385.1. NCBI lineage: Eukaryota > Metazoa > Chordata > Mammalia > Carnivora > Canidae > Vulpes > Vulpes lagopus. The sequence continues at coordinate 7,022,414 of NC_054830.1, forward strand.
GGACAGACTGAGGAGCAAGGGTAGAAAAGGGGGGGGGGGGGACAGATGAGGTGAACAGGGATGGGTGGTGGCGGTAGAGGTGGGAAATGGAAGATTCTGGTCCTAACCAGGATGCGTTCCTACATACCTGGAAGAAACTCTGATAAAACCCAAGTGTTTTACAGAGAAACAAAGCCCCACAATAATTGTTCATTTGGACAGCTGTTAACTGATCGCCCCACAGAAGCTGTTCCCATGAGCCGTAGCAGAGATAAGCCAGGCTGTGAGTTACGAGCAATCCTGGAGATGCCAGCGATTAGCCCACCTTTTTCCTCTCCCACTCAATAAAGTCTTTTTTTTTTTTTTAAAGCTTATTGTAATGTAAGCGAGTGATATAATTGTACAGATGAGCTTGACTCCTCCACTGATTTATAAGACAACCCAACCATTCATAAACACCATCTGAAATGATTGTAATTAGTCTTTGTGCCTTTATGTACACCCTTTTGGAGTTGGGGGATCCCCCTCTACACCAGTCCACGTCTCCTCCGCGGAGCAGTGGAGTCACTCACCTTCCCGGCCTTTCTTGCACGCAGGTATGATTCAGGTAGAGCCAACACTCATGCCTCCCCAGGACTTCACTGCAGAAGCATCTGGGGTCCCCCCTTTGCCAAAGGCTTCCTCTGGCCATCAAAGCCAGAGGTCCCCCACCCCCTGCAGTCCTCGACAGCGCCACACAGGAGTTCGTGCGAGGTGTGAGGTCTCGGTAGCCCTCTCAACTCTCCAGTAGCAGAGCTCTGCAGGGGGTGCCGCATGCAGCTTTCCAGGGGAGCCCACTGGGACCTGTGCTCCGCCCGCATGGAGTCCTTCACTTCCCCTACTGGTTCCTGGTGGCATCACCTCCCCGGTGAATACTTGCACTCAACCGCTCCCCACCAGCTCCGCTTCTGGGGGAGTCCGACCTAAGGTAAGAAGGGTGGCCCAAGAACGCCTTCCGCCTTGGTTCCAGGAGAATGTGAAACTACCTGTGTCTCCTTTCATGACAAATCTGGTTCTTTAAAACACAACAAAAGAGAGAACTGGAGCCTACGCACCCCCATCCGTGTTCCCCTGGCTCTGATCCCCAAGCAACTTGGACAGAACCCCCCCCCCCCATACTCCCCGAAGAGTCTCATTTGTGCAGAGACAATGCAGCCCGGTTCAACATAATTAACATCTCCTTTCTACAATTCCTAGTGTGTCCTTTGAAGCAAACAAGCCATTTTCTTTCAACATACGAAATATTGAATTGTAAAAGAGAAGCAAGATTTAAGTGGCAAGGAGAGAAGGCCTCCACGGCTTTCCTAAAATAATTGTCTGCGTTGGACGCACCTCGCTGAAGTGTTCTCTGCAGCAGTGTAATTAAATGCCTGGGGCTTGGCTGCCAACTCTCAGCACAGCAGGGATCCAGAGTTTCGCCTGGCAGGTTCAGGTTCAAATACGCAGTCAAGTTCGCATCCCCGGGAACCACTGGAACGTCCTGGAAGGCTCACTGTTTGAGGGTGCCAATGCCAGCTCTCTCAGACCGGGTTTAGCTTGGAACCTCGGTCATGAACTCTTGGAGGTCAGAGTCCCAGGCATAGAGCATTGGCCTATCCCAAGGAAAATGCTTGTAACAGCAGGTGCGAGAGCCCAGGAACTGTCCAGGTACAGAAGCCTCCAATCAGGTGGACGGTCTCACCTCAGATGTGGCAAATGTACCGAGAAGCCAGCTGCTCTCTTGGCTGAGCTGCTCGCTGGTCCTGAGCTTAATATTCCTGCTAATGGGCTCTAAGCGGGTAAGCTATGTGCTCAAGTAGCTGTTTCTCAAATCGTCTTTTCTGGCTGGGAAATTTTTTTTTTTTTCTCCAAATACTTTCGTTGAGGATGCTGCCCCAATTAAGCAAGCAGTCCCCGTAACAGGTCCAGGACTGACACGCAGGAAAAATTTTTCTCGCTGTCACTCCCAGGATCATCATCTCAGCCTACAGCCCTGCCACCCACATCTTGGTTCAAAAACAATTCCTGGTTCTTCTTCCCGGGGAGGACGGACTGCCACAGGATCCCGGGCCAGCCATCCGTGGAGCACTGGCTATCGGGGAGGTGAGCCAACAGAGAGAGAGAGCAAGCGGCTGTCTCTTAATAAGACAAGGATATTATTGCATTTGAGGCCGGGTAATTGAATCAAGAGGCACAAGTAGCTTGGGGCTTATATATTTATTTGTACCCTGCCTTGTTGCAGAGGACTCCGAGCGGTTTACAAGGATATGTAAACTACCACACGGTCGCTCCAGTGAGACAGGGGAGTAGGAATTCGATGTTTTGGGAGGGCAGTCTGCCAATCCGGGTTTCTGCATTTGCATTTAACCCAGCCAACCCCAGTGGAAGAATTTCGCTTGTGTGGACAAGCACACGATGGCTACGAAGATGCTCATTAAAGCACTGTTTCCAATTGGGCCCCTCGAACTTTCTCCCTCCAGTTGTTTGACAGTGGCAGGGGAGGGCTTGATTTCAAAACTTAAGGCTCAAAAAAAAAAAAAAAAAACCCAACAAAAACTTAAGGCTGATACACAGGAGGGAATAGTATGCAGTCATGAAAACTGGAGTTTAGCAGGGATTCTTCTTGTCCTCTTCAGATTGGTTTTATCTTCTAAGTTTCCTACAATGAACATGTATTGGTCCTGAAAAGATTTTTTTTTCAAACCTTTTTTTTTTTTTTTCTTTTTTGCAAGGGAGACAAGGAAAGGAAAAGTAGGGACATAGACAGAGCCAGAAATTAGGCTAAGAAAAAAACTCATCCCTTTAAAACCCGAGCAACCAGCATATGGTCAGGCCATAAATTTGGCTCCAAGTTCCTTAGCAGCCAACTCAAAAAGGAAAAGCTGGTCATTTATGCGGTTCCCAGTGTCCTGAAACAAAAGCACAGCAGATGCTCAGGAGCAAGCTTAACTATTTTCGGTACCAAGAACAGGCAAGGATCTCTCCCACGATCCTCCCAAAAAGGAGTCCCTCTGATGTCACCAGCATCTTTCCCGACAACGTTCCTTACACTGGGGGCAGGGGGGAGAAGAAAGGTGTGGGCAAAACAGGTGAAGGGGATTCAGAGCCACAAACTTCCAGTTACAAAATAAATAAGTCACGGGGATGAAAAGCACAGCATAGGGAATGTGCTCGATCTATTGTAACAGCGTCGTACGGGGACAGATGGTGACTACACTTCTCATCGTGAGCACTGCACAAGGTATAGAGTTATCAAATCACTGTGTTGTACACCTGAAGCTAATATAACATTTTTTTTTTCAATTTAAAAAACTTACGACAGGGGCACCTGGGTGGCTCAGTCAGTTAAGCATCTGCCTTTGGCTCAGGTCATGATCCTGGAGTCCTGGGATCGAGCCCTGAGTCAGCAGGGAGTCTGCTATTCCCTCTCCCTCTGCCCCTCCATCCTGCTTCTGCATGCATGCTCTCTCTCTCTCTCTCTCAAATAAATAAAATCTTAAAAAAAAAAAAAAAACCCTTATGACAGAAACAACTCATTCCCTTTGGATGTTTATTACCCCTACTCAGATGGTAGAGTAGAAGCAGGTGTTAGGAGCAGAGTCTGGGGGTCAGGCGGCCTGGGTTTTTGTCCTGCCTTGGCCACTCGCTTGTTGTCTGACCCAGGCAAGTCACTTCATCTCCACTTCCTCATCTGGAAAACGGACAGGATCGTGGTACCTACCTCACAGGGCAGCTGGGAAACTCGAATGAGTTAATGCTCTCTATGGGCGAGCATCTACAACAGTCATCATCATGTAGGACTATGTGTTTGCTGCTATTATTATTATTATTACTACTACTACTACTACCTTCATGACTCTAAAGCAAATTCCCTAACTTTCTGAAGTCAAAATGGTCTGAGCTTGATGCAGGTCTTGAACTGAGACAATCTGGAAGAACCGATGAGAATCTGGTGGAGCTGCGGCTGAGGCCACGGATGATGGACAGTCCCCAAAGGCCCATGTTGGAGAGGAGTGAGCCCTGCAGAAGATGGGCAGAGAGGCTCGCTCCATCCTCATCCCCATGTGGCTCAGTGGGCTTCCTGTCCCAGAATTTCTCCGGAATACACTTTGCCAGGGAGGAGTCCTGTCTCATCTTGGCTGGCAATCGACAAGTCTACACCGCTGGCCGTTGTCTCTGGTCCATCCTCTGGTCTTCCTGGAACACCTTGCTTTGACCACCTCTGGGCCTTTGCACAGGCTGGACCCTCTGCCATCAACACTCCTGCCCCATCTCATGGCCGGGCTAACTCTCCCCATTCCTGGGGCTCTCGTGCAGATGTCTCTTCCAAAAGTAGCCTCGATGCCCCCTTGTTACCCACCTCCCAAGGCCTTCCCTGATACTTCCATTTCTTCCTCTATGTCAAGCATTGTTCTAAGCACTTTGTGAGTAGGTGATTGGCAGGCACTGTCATTTGGGCCTTTGATAAGAGAAGAAACTAGGGCAGAGGATTCAAGTGTCTTTCCGAGAGCTTCACAGTCTCTAATATGGTCTTGGGGCTTTGAACACAGGGCATCTGGCTCCACATCCACACCTCCATGTCATGCCTTCCCAGCACTCCTTCAGGGGCTGATCACAATGACCACTAGGACCTCACGGGTGTGACTAGTGGCTCAAAGCCTGCCTCTGCCCCCATATGGGGGTGGGGAGGTCCGTCTGCTTTGCTCATCAACCACATCCCCTGGGCCTGGCATGCTGAATGTTTGTTGAATGACTAGACAGTGGATGGCCAATGGGACAGAGATCCACCATGCGTTTCCCCTTCTGCCACCGAACTAACTTCCGTCGTCCTAAGGAGGATCAGGGATTGTGTCATATCAGGCTGGAGACAGGCACCCAGCAAGCTGAGAAGTGGCCATGGCTTCTCCCTGACTGCCAGGATGGCAGAAGGGCCATGATGAATAATCAGGGACATGCCTGTCTGCCACATCTGAGCCGTGACAGGGGCCGCGTCCCTCTGGAGGGCTTGAGATAATAGCAGGCTGCTCCTGTCAGACTTCGAGATATTGGGCAAATGCCCCCTGAGTGATAAACTTGACAGGCCTTAAAGACAACATCAGCTCACCGATGTCAAGACGGAGGACGGGGCCTCTGCAGCCTAAGGAGCTGGGGCTTTGCCTGTGAGAGCCTGTGGCTGGGCGCGACTGTGAGCCCATTCATTCATTCATTCATTCATTCCCTCCCATTTTGCCCCAAGCAGCTATGCAGACTGGCAGCACAACACAACCTCTTACCCTCTGGAGCAGCCCAAGCCTTGACAGAAGATCCCCAGCATCCTTGACCCCCAGTCAAAGTCAATACTTATGTCCCGGGATATCTTAGTCTCTGCCATCACAATGCCAATATGGACCAATAATCGATGACACAGACTTTCTTGGGAAATGCAGGCAGAGACACAGGTCTCTCAGTTCCACTGACCTCCATCACTCAAGTCCACGAAAGGTGTGGAGAAGGCTTGCCTTGTACAAATATTTACAAACTCAGTCCATTCCCTCCAAGTGTGGCCCATACTGTGTTGGAACCATCACAAATCTCTGCAGACAGCTCTAAAAGTAGGGTTTATGGGCAAGGGTTTGCATCAAGGCTATACATTCTCATACAAGGGTCATGCCAATCATTAGACAAACTTGCCTTGAGAAAGTGCAAGTCCCCACCACCCCCACCCCTAACACTCAGGAACACCCTATTTAAAGAGATCTTTCTGGGAGGAAATAAACTCTCTCCCAAGCCTGCTAAGTCTCCTGGGCCTCCTATCAGATCCTCAATGACTCATGAGCTCTTTATCACCCCAGGGCCTTTGAACTTGCTGCTCACTGCACAGCTGTCCAGGTGAGCCATGATGAGGTCCTCCCCCAGGGTAGGTGTAATTGGGACAGACGAGTCAGAGCTCACAGGATTTGCCTGGGGCCAGACATTGGTGGAAGGAAAGGCGAGAGATGAGGAATAGGGTGGGTGGGTGGGGGTGCTTTTGCTCAGCTGGAGAAGGCTGAAGACGGGGGAAGGGGAAGATGGAGTGGGGGTGGGTGGGCAGAGTGGGGAAGAATAGAAATCAAGAGTCTGGCCTGAGATGTGCATTTGGGTGCTGCTGGCAGAGAGCTGGGATTTAAATTCACAGAATGGATGGAGGGGAGGAGGCACCAAGCACGCCCACGGAGGCTTCATATTTTATTTAACAACTTGTAGAGTTTGCCCTTTGCTATGGACTGAATGCTTCTGTCTTCCCAAAACCCATATGTTGAAGCCCAACCGGCCATGTGATGGTGTTTGAAGGTGGTGCCCTGGTTAGAGACCCAAGAGGGCTCCCTCGTCCCCCCCCCCCCCCCCCCCACATGATGACACAGGGAGAGGACGCTGCCTATGAGCCAGAATCTGGCTCTCGTCAGACACAGAATCCGCCTGCACTTTGATAGACTCCCCAGCCTCCAGGACTGTGAGAAATAACTGTGGTTGCTTCAGCCCGTCCATCTATACTACTTGTGTTATACAACCCGAACAGCCTAAGCCACTCTTCTAAGCTGCTTTACAAATGTGAAGTCCTTGTAGCCTCCGCTCACGCAGTGAGGTAGGTACTAGCACTAGCTCCATTCTACGTTTTTTATGATTTTATTTATTTACTTGAGAGAGAGAGAGAGAAAAAAAAAGAGAGAGCATGAGTGGGTGAGGGGCAGACGGAGAAGCAGACTCCCCACTGAGCAGGGAGCCCGATGTGGGGCTCAGTACCAGGGCCCTGGGATCGTGACCTGAGCCGAAGGCAGACGCTTCACTGACCGAGCCACCCAGGTGCCCCACACTGGCCCCATTTTACAGATGGAAAAATTGAGGCACAGAGAGGAGAAGTCAGTTGTTCAAATTCACAGAGCAGATAAGTATCCAAGCCGGGATTTGGACCCTGGCCTGTCAGACTCTCAGATCCTTGCTCAGGGGAGAAGAGTCTTTCTCCTTTCCATGGAAGCTTGGCCTCGCCTCTGATCCATTCTCCCCAGAGAGGCCAGAGCTGGCTGTGACATGTCACTTCCCCCTGGAACCCTTCGTGGCTCCAGGTGTCTTCCATATAGAGCCAGTCACTCGTCCTGCCCGAACGAGCCTGACTGAATCCTCAGCTTCCCCACTTGCCTGTCACCACCCCACAGTTATTTTAGTTCCATTTCTGTCGCTGGACTTTTGTCTGTGCTCCGACACTCGCCCTCCTCTTCACATGGGGGAAACCTGCTCAGGCCTCAGCAGAGTGGGGTGCTCTGGTTTCAATGCCCTAAATTGATTTTAGGATTTTTAGTAGCGCCTCTCCCCCCAAGACATGCACACACACACACCACAGAGTCCTGTGACCATGGGATATGGCAGTTCCATGCAAAGAGAGGTCCTTCAGCATCACGAAAGTGGTAGTAGTAATAATAATAATAAATAATAGCATCATCATCATCAGTAAAAGCTCAAATTGATGGCACACATCCTGTGAGCCAGGCCCTATTCTGGGTGCTTTGCAGCTAATTTCTCACCAATCCTCATAAGAACCCTATGTGGGTGAGCCAAAATAAATGTTCAAGTCCTGGATATGCAGCTTTTTGTGAGTTCCTAAGCAGATCACTTGGCCTCTGTCATTTGTAAAAAAAAGAGATCAAAACTGTCCTCTGGGGGAACCTGGGTGGCTCAGTGGTTGAGCATCTACCTTTGGCTCAGGTCGTGATCCCAGGGTCCTGGGATCAAGTCCCACATCGGGCTCCCTGCATGGAGCCTGCTTCTCCCTCTCCCTGTGTCTCTGCCTCTCTGTGTGTGTGTATCTCACGAATAAATAAATAAATAAATAAATAAAATATTTTTTAAAAATCCCTACAATCCCTCAAAGAGATGTTTCTTTAGTCAGACCCTGAAGGGAACAGTAGCTGCTCAATAAATACATGTGCACAAACAGGCAGCTGTACAGTTCAACAGCACAGGCTGGATGCAGTCCAAATTCTGACCTGTTCCTTCCTGTGTGACCTGGGGCAAGCAGCTTAACCCCTCTGTGCCTTTCTTAATCTCTCTGCTTTCTCACCTAAAAGATGTGATCGTAATAACCAGGCTTTGCACAGCTGTCATCAGGATGAGGAGTTAGCACCTATCAAGAGTCAACTGCAGTGCCTGGTACACAGTGTGTGCCCAGTCAGTAGGACCTTCATAGTAACTCACGGAACCAGTGATGTTCTAGAATAGTTCCATGTCCCTTGCTGACTTTTTAAAAACAAAATATATATTTTTTAATGTTGGAATAATTTTAGCTTTACAGGACAGCCCAGGTAGCTCAGCGGTTTAGCATCACCTTCAGCCCAGGGCCTGATCCTGGAGACCCAGGATCAAGTCCCACATCGGGCTCCCTGCATGGAGCCTGCTTCTCCCTCTGCCTGTGTCTCTGCCTCTCTCTCTCTGCGTGTCTCTCATGAATAAATAAATAAAATCTTTAAAAAAAATTTTTAGCTTTATAGAAAAGTGGTGAAGATAGCAGAGACCTCCCATATACCCTCCGCCCGATTTCCCCTGTTGGTAACATCCTGCACACCCATGATGCACCTGTCACAATGAAGAAACCAGCATTGCTGCTCCGCTACGACTACATTTCAGCCATATTCGGATTTCCCCAGCTGGACCAGAGTCCCACCCAGAACCCCACATTGCACTTAGTCCTCACGTCTTCTTCATCTCCTCTGGTCGTGATAGCTTCTCAGTCTTCCCTTGTTTCTCAGGACCTTGACGGTTTTGAGCGCTAGTGGTCAAGGACTTTGCGCTTGCCCCACTGGCTTTGAAGGACAGGAACCAGGTCTTAATTTCTCCCCTGGCACACTGCCCGATGCCTGGCACACAGTAGCTGCTTCAGAGACACTTCCTAAGTGAATGAATACATGAATGGCAATCATTTCTTTCTTTATTCTCCTACACCCCGTGTTCTGTAGGCATCCCTGCCAGAGGCTAGATCTAGAAAAGTTCACAGTGAAATAAAAGCTCTTCTCTTTTCAGAAGGGCTCCTTTTTGATCCTTTCTTTGTAGACATCAAGGATTCATTTCTTTAATATTTAGGGGGTTTTGTACCAAAGAGAAGCAGCTACATTTGCATCAGACATCTCATTTTTCAAGGCAAGTGAGAGAGATCTTTCTAGCAAGATGGGTTTCTTCCTTCTCAGAGCTGTCACTTGGTTTCTCAGCTTCTCCCTCCCAGGCCTTTGGGCTGCTGGCAGGGACAGGGTGGGGGTTTGGGGCCCTGGAATCATCCACCCTTTGATGTCCTGTCTGTCACAGCCCAAGGAAGCTTAATTAGAACCTCACAACGTTGCAGAGACTGAGCTGGCCTCAGGAGCTGGTGCAGGAGCCTAGCTGGTGATGGAGATGAATTCGATGCTTTATTTCCCGTCCCTCTGAATGGCTCAATATTTGCCATGGGGACCTGGAGCCCTGCCTTTGGGTACACAGAGTGTGCCCCTCTACTAACATTAGCAGGTCAAAAACGGGAATTCCCTTTAACCACGCAGACCTGTGGGTCTGGCTGCTTTTTATTTCTCAGCCCTGGCAGGCTGGGCTGAAAGCAGGGACATGAGAAAAATGTCCCCGTCGAGGTCATTTCCCCGCCACCACGGTCCCCGCTGCTGGAAGACACTGGCCCGGTTTTAATCTCTCGCCTGAAGTTTGTCAGAGGTAAAAATGAACCTGGGTGAGCTTTTCCGACACTTCCCTCGACTTACAGGAATTCAATTTCTGGACTGGGCATAAATTTGCAGCCATCAGCGCCCGCGGTGGGGGCTGGGGCTGGGCATATTGGCTGGGGATGGATTTCTGAAATCAATCCGTCGGCGCGTGGAAAAGGTCGTCATGGGGGAAATTCATCTTCCGTGGCCGGCTGAGGCATTTCATGCCTATAGCCAGGGACGCCCCTGCACAAAATGGAGGTGTTTGCTGTGAGGCTCCCAGGTTGGGGGGGGGGGTGTGGTGTAGAGGGAGGAAACCTTGAAGGCTGGATAGTGTGGTCAGGAGGGGACAGGGGGAAAAAAAGGGGGGGGACAGGGGACCAACCTGCTAGCTAATAACTCACAAGGACAGCCAGCTGCCAGCACCGCCCGAAAACCTGCTTCTATGATCTCCTAGCTCCGTGTATGCCCCGGAGGGCAGCAAGCTAATGTGGGGTTCAAACCTTTTGTCATTTGGCTGCATCTTTGACAAACAGCCCAGGAAGTGACTCTCAAAAGGCCTTTGGTTCCTCCAGCCGAGGTGAGGCCACAGAGCATGGTCACTGAGGGCTTTGGCTTTGGAGCCAGTCACCTGAGTTCAAATTCCAGCTCTGCTCTGTGCCCTTGGGCGAGTGACTGGGCCACCCCAAGCCTCCGTTTCCCCAGTTGTAATATGGAGCTAAGAACAGTAGTGATGTTACTGAGATCGTTGGAAATATATTGAAATGGCTTAACACAGGCAACGTAATACACAAGGGAGCGCATTAAAATTGATTATGGAATAAAAATAAGCAGATAGGTGCTGACAGAAACACAAAGAGGCAGCCAGTACCGTCTGCATTTCAATCCTGGCTCTGTGTTACCCTGGGCAAGTGACTCACCCTCTCAGAGCCTCAGTCTGCCTCTCTCTCAAAGGGAAGTAGGGTGATGACAATGTGGGTGTTTTAAGGGTTAAGTGAGCTAATGTTTGAAAGTCAAGCGAAGACGCAATTATAAAACAGTATGACCAGTGCCATGTCGGGGGCAGTACACCGCGCCGAACGCTACGGATCCTGGTTTTGAGGGCTCGGGGATAGCCTTCTGGAAGAAGCCATAGCTAAACAGACTGGATGACTGGGCAGGAGTCAGGAGGGTGAGGAGTGAGAGGATTTTAGGCAGAGGGAGCAACATGGGCAAAGACCTGGAGGGGAGAGAACTGTGCAGCCCACAAATATTTATTGAGCACCTACTATGTGGTGGGCGCGCTTTAGGCCCTAGAGACTCAGCAGCAAGTGAGACAGACGAGGACCCCTGCCCTCATGTCAGTTCCATTCTGGTAGGAAGAGAGGTGGCACACTCGAAAGTTTTTCGGTGGGGTGCCAAATCTCAAATTGGGAGGTGGGAGAGGAGCTGGGTGTTCTGCTGGTCTGTCCAGATCCTCCCTCCCCATTCCTCTGTCCTCTCTGTGCTCTGGAAGGCTGACCCCCCGCAGCCCTCGCCTCCCAGGACCCCCTGCCCTCTAGCGTCCAGTGGAGCTCAGTCAATGACAGCAGCCACAGGAGACAGGGGGGCAGAGGAGAGAGAGTTTGGGGGGTGGACACAGCTCAGCCAACAGTCATGTGTGAGTAGGGAAGGATCTGGTCAGGAACGTCATGGAGGATGGACTGGCCAGAGCAAGACAGAGAGGCAGAGAAATCCACCAGATGAGCACACCTGAGGGCCAACTTGGCCCATCCTTGTGAGTTTTCCAGAGCTTTCAAATAAATGAATCTCAAAGACAGAAAACAGCTCCAGCCATGAGACACGTCCTCCTCTCAGAGGGGAGGGCGCAGTGACAGCCACCGGGGTCACCGGAGCCCTTTGTTAGCGAGAATGGGCCACTTGAAGGGAAATCGATCCCAGCTAAGCATTGAGCAGCTGCTCCCAGCCAACGCTGCCAGAGATAGGCCCTTTGCCCCTCTTCCTCTAGGTCTGGGACGGGAGCCAGCAGGAGCCCGAAGATTGCTCTGCCAGGTGGCAGGTCCCAGAAGAGCCTTCGATCAGCATGCATTGTGGTGTCCATCCCAGGTGGCACTGCAGCATCACTTCCAGCGTTGGTACTAACCAGACACCAGCCCCACATGTAATGATTATTACGGTCCCCAGGCTTGGCAAGCACTGCCTGTGTGCCACGTACTGTGCATGCACGTTGTGTATGCAAGGGACCTCCTAGTGTCACCTCCTAGCCACGTGACCTTGGGCAAGTGACTTGAACCTCACCGTGCCTCGGTTTCCCCATCTGTGAAACAGTGCTGTCACGGAAGTAAATGAGTGCCCATGCGCAGAGCTGTGAGCCATAGACTAAGAACTGTGTAAGGTGAGCCGCTGACAGTACTTGCCCTTCACTGCACAAACTGTGTGGTGTCGGGGTGCCATACACTGAAGGTGAGGGAGGGAAAGTCGAGTGACAGAGCCTGATATGGAACAGAGGGGAACAGAGGCCACGCTAGATGCTTCCACGGAGGGAATTAATATGGCAAGTGTGATACTGAGGAGCCAGGAAGGCTGAAAGAGGGAAGTGGGGGAAGTGGATGATCAAAAGAATAGTAAATGCAGGAAGCTTCAGGGCTGGCAGGGCAAAGGGAGGAGGGGTGTTCCAGAGCCCGGGAACCAGGACCACCAAGCAGGAATCATGGCCCCCTGACTGGGAGCTGGAGGCAGGGAGCAGCCAAGGCCACAGCCTACAGCAAAGAAATAGGGGAGAAATCCTTTGGCTTTTCTCTTCCTCCCACCTCCAACCGCCACCACAGCCTCCCATTGGCTGAAGCCACCAGGAAGCCAGGGAGCAAGGGAACTTGGGAGATATAGTTTTCAGGGGTCAACTGCTCTAGGATACAGAGAACAAAGGGCAAGGAACAGATCTAAGGGACACCAGGTAAGTGACCAGCCCCCAGGACTGTGGCCTCACACTGCCTCTCCCTAGAGTTGTCTTGACCACCAAGCTACACATTTACAGAGTGTTTGCTCAGGTCAACTGTCCCATTTCATGGCCCACAATGAAGTCTGATGGTATAATGATAACACTAGGTCCTTCTTGTGCATAGGTAAGAGCTAAGTTTGAAAGTCACCTCCTTGGGAAGCCTGGGTGGCTCGGCAGTTGAGTGTCTGCCTTCGGCTCCGGGTGTGATCCTGGTACATAGTGCTCAGTAAATGTACGATGTTTTTTACAATGCTGCTTCTTTATATATTAAGTGGTGGGGCCGGAATTACAAACGCAGGTCTGTGGGGCTATACAGAGGCTGGTGTTTCTACTCTGCTGCCCTCCAGCCAGCTCCCCCAAGACTCTCCAAATTCTGTGTATCCTTCAGGGCTGAGAGTAAACATCACCACCTCCAGGAAGCTTCCTATCCCTGCAGACAGGTCTAGGACCCCTCCTGTGGCGTGTCTCCATAGTTCCCTACCCCTTCCCACTCTTATTTATTTATATTTTATACCTTTCTTTGCCTGGGTGGGCATCCGTGTGCCCTATTAGGCCGTAGGCTCCACAAGGGCAGGCTGGGCCTACTTTCCCACCATGGCCCCAATACCAGCACATGCCGGACAGGTAGGTAGGTCTCATTAGGGCATGAATGAATGAACAGATTAACAAATGCCTCCTGCACACTCCGAGTCCTCTATGGGACCTCTTTCTCCCGCACTGTGCCCACACTCTCTTAGGCTCACTCTCTTCTTCCCCTTCCTTCTCAGGGTGGATACCAGGGCTCTGGGTTTTGAAGGACTCATGGAGTCTAAAGCAGTTGAGCGTAGCCTGGAAGCACATAGACCCCGGAGCCTAAAAACTTGAGTTCAAATCCTGGCTCCTCTACTTTCTAGCTGTGTGACTTTGGGCAAGTGATTTAACTTCTCTGCGCATGCGTTTCAGCATCTGCAAAATGGATACCATAGCAGTGTCTTTCCATAGGACCACAGGAGAATTAAATGCCCTGTTCCAGGGCAGTGTGTCTTCCTCTCACTTCCTATCTGCAATTCCCAGACAAGTCTGGGAAGCAGAGGGCTGAGTCTCCGGCAGTTAATGAATCCAGAAAGGACCTCAGCTGTGTCAGGGGAGCCCTGGTGCCAAGTTGGCCTGATTTTTATCCCGAGAGCGCTGAGAACAGGTTCTGGTGTCACACATCCACGCTATGATTGGCATAAATGCCTGGTGCTCCTGTGACCCTGTTCGTTGGAGCCTGGGGGTATAGGAGATGCTCTTGGGTCTCTGCCCAGATCTCCTCACTGGGCACACCCACCCCACAGATGCTGAGAGTGGGAGCTCACAGCTAGCACCTGTGACCTTTCCTGGAGACCTGAACTTGGTTTTGGGAATCACTACACTCTGGAGAGGCCCGAGAGGCAGCCCCCAGCCCCAGGAGCAGCCAAAACAGGATTGACACAGTGGTCCAAAAGCCCACCCCTCTGCAGCACAAGTTACGTTCCAGAGAGACCTCCACCCCCGTGGAGCAAGCCAAGCCCGGAGCTCACCTGAGACCTCATCCCCTCCCCGCTCCCGCTTCCCTTAGCCTCCATTCATAAGTAACCACATGCCCCGAATCCTACTCAGGTACTGCTTCTCAGGAACCCAACCTAAGCAGGGGGGAAACGATGAACATTCAACCTAAAGGTATCTATGTGGGTGTCCCTTCAAAGCTCATGTTCACACCCAGGCACCAAGTTCTGGCACTTCCACCTACGTATGCAAACCGCCTGCCAATCCTGAGAGCAGTTCTGGCTTCAAAATGCATCCCGGTTTTGCCCAGTGCAACCAGTCTCCACGTGCAGCCCCCATCACCCTCCAAGGCTCGCTCTGCTGCGGTTTCCACATAAGAGTGCACTACCCCTTGATCGTGCGCTCAAATGTATCTTGTTTCGTATTTGCCTCTCCCCTACGGTACTGTCGGTTCCCTGAGGGCAGGGATGTTGATCGCTTTGTTCACCGCTGTGTTCTCAAACTAGAACAGTGCCCAGCACATAGTATGTGCTCAATAAACACTTCTGCTATTGAAGAATGAGTCCTTGAATGCATTCACTTGGAGCCAGCTTTCATCGCCTCTTTCTCGTACAGCTTTACAATCAGAAATCTACTCACTTCTCCCCATCTCAACAGTTATCTCCCCGGTGAAGATGCCTCTGCCCTGGTGCCCCTGCTGCCACCCTGTCCCCACAGCACCCAGAGGGCGCCGGTGAGCACCTCAGGCCATGCTCTTCCTCTGTTCAGAACCCTCCACGGCTCCCACCTTCCCTGGATAAAATCCTCACCACAGCCCACTGGGCCTAACCAGATTTGCCCCATTCTCTCTCGGCCCTACCCCCTCCCTCTTTCCCCCTCCCTCACTCTGCTCCAGCCATGCCATCTCCTCCCTGTTCCTTCCGCCACCTCAAGCCTGCTTCCTGTATAACGAGTCTTCTTCGCTCTGGCTATTCCCCCTGCCTGGAATGTCCTTCCACCTCCTTCAAATCTTCACTTAATGTCATTGCTTCCAGAGACCCTCCCTGACGGCTCTCACCCCAGTCAAAACTACAAGTGTCTCAGCACTACCCACCCTATCTCTTCCTTACCAACGTCTGACACACCTACATCATTTGTGCACTGATTTTATGTATTATCATTCTTCCCTCCAGGACTCCAGGCAGGGATTTTTACCTATTTTTGTAAATCGGTACATTGCCAGCACCTACAACAGTATCTTGCACACAACAGGTACTTGGTATTGGTTTGTTAAAATTCTGCACAAATACCCTATAAGCGTTCCCCTTACACAGATGCAGATGAGGAAAGCAAGGCCCAGAGCAAAGTCATGGGTCAGGGAATGGGCCCATGCACTGGGACCACAGACATGTGAGATTGCATGTGACTGTGCGGTGTGTGCTGGTCCGAGCCCGAGTGGTTGCATCTGCCTGAACGTGGCATAGGAGGCTGCCTGGACATGCTGAAGCTGATTTTGCATGTGCATTTCTGTGTGTGGAAGGGAAGCAGCGGGCCAGGCCACAGGCAGGTGCAAACACATGTCTGTATACTCGCTATGTGTGTGTGACACTGCACTGGAGGATGGGAATTTGTGCAACCACAGCCAAGCTGTGTGCATGCGTGCATGTGTGTCTGTGTGTGTGTGCACACGTGTGTGCGTGTGGGGTAGCTCCGGGAGGCTTGGACAGGGTTGGAACTGAACTTGAAGGAATGTGGTGGGTGAGGGAAGAACCCCATCAGCCACAGGCCTGTTATTTATAGACGGATCTAGGTTCATAAATTCCAAATGTTTTTTTTTTTTTTTATCTCTCTCACTGCCAGGCCCCTATAAATATTCATGAGCTTCCTGCCTTGGAATATTTAAGTAGTCGAAAGGAGGAGTGGGTGGACCATAAGGGGAAGGAGAGGGTCTCCTGTGGTGTTGGGAGGACATGCGGGTGGGGAGAATGAGGGTCTCTCTGGATTTGCCTTCTTCCCTCCGGGCTCCCCTTCCAAGCTGCAGCTGGCAAGATGGGGAAGGTTCTCAGCCAATACAGAGATCTCCCAATGCCTATTATTATTCTTCCCCAGTGTCTGTGGAAAAATACCACCCACTCCGGGGGCAGAGAAGGTGTCTGCGCTGTTTTCTCAGCTCCAGCTTGGAAACTCATTACCCTGGGACCCCCGGCTCAGGAGGGAGGGGGAGGCCCCTCAGATATGCCAGGAGGCAAAGTGGCTCTGCAAGCAAACCACTGGGAGGGCATGGGTGGCCCCCGGCCTGGTCCCAAGGAGAGGGATGGGTCATAAAGACTGGTCCATAAAAGAGGAGATCAAGCATGCATGTGTGAAGCTGCATGTGTGAGTGTGTTACTCTCTGAATGTGTAAGAAACTGTGGCAGCCAACACAACTGTTCACAACTTTTCCATTTCTTCTCTCTTGGGTGCATAAGAGAGCTGTGCTTCCCCGGTGTGGCCCTGTGACTCCCTTTAGCCAATGCCATGTGACTGTTAGTGACTTCCCAGTGACAGCTTTAAGAGCTAGTGAGTGATTTGCCACATTCTTGTCTCAGCAATCGTGGAAGCGTGTGTTGATGAGAAGCCTCTGTCAGCTGGAGTCCCCAAGTGACCACACAAGGCAGAGACCCCTGTCATCGGCATGAGCTCATTTAAAGAGTGAGATGGATGTGTGGCACGTCTGTGTGTGGCCAAGAACCCACAATTGTGCATAGGCATTTATAAGCCTAAGTGGGTGAGCATCAGTGAGTGTATGAAATTACACATCTGCATACATAAAACAGGGATGAGTAAGAGCGTGCAAAACTATGTGGGGGAAACTATGAATGTGAAAGGCAAGGCACTGCACGGCACACCTCCAGAGGGCGCTGTTCTCAGAGCGCACCACTCCCCCTTGAATCATGCCACTGTCACAAATACGGAAGTGTCATCATGTGGGAGGCTGTGTCTGAGTGTGCTGCCTTGGTTGGCTGATAGTGTGTGAGACCGTGATACGGTCTATGCACATGTGCATGAGGATCTGTGTGTGGCTGCTGTGACACTGTGTATGTCTGTGCCAAGCATGTTGCTGTGTGCTTGAGGCATAGGTGTGGTTTTGGTGCCGTGTGTGTGTGTGTGTGTGTGTGTGTGTGTGTGTGCGCGTGCATGCACTGCAGTGTGATTATGTGAGCCCCTGTGTGTTATGTGCCCGTGTGGAATGTAGGTGTTGCTCCAGTCTGCATCAGAGTGGTCACAAGCCACCATGGAGGGAGGGTCGGCCACCCTGGGCATTCCCAAGCTGTCAGCTCTGCTGAGCATGTCTCCAGGCTCATGGGCCTGTGCTGGCTCAAACTCAGGTCCTAGGATGACCTTATAGTGGAAAATACAATTCACTTCTCCTCATTAGTCCTAGAACATGCCATGTCATTTGCAATGGACATTAATCACAGAGGTACTCACCAGTTTGAGGGAAGTGTCTCAACAAGTAGGGAGATCCCCAGAGGGCAAACCTGCTGTCCCTCAACTCCCCCAAGAGAAGCCTATTTTATGTTTCTGTCGTCAGGCGCTATGCTCTGGTCTATCCCAAGATGTGGGGTTGGCCTGGTCTATCTCAGGCTTCCACTGTAGCCCTGATGCACTCAGGACTTGGATTTGTTCCTGGTCTCCTGGGACCAGGCTTATCTTTGGTCTATCCCTGGACTCAAGTTCAGCCTTTGTCTACCTAGGGTTTGGGCCTGACCCTCATCTGTCTCAGAGTCCACCATGGAGTGTCTTAAGACCTCAGGGGTGAATCCCTGTTCTGTCCCTGGACTTGAGCTAATCCCTAGTCTTGGAACCTGAGTTGAGCCTGGTCTATCTCAGCTGGGTCCACCCTGCCTGAGCTTGATCTTCATAATCTGCCGAGGTATCTAATAGCTGAAGTGTCCACCTCCTGAGCATCTCCCCATTCACGGTGAGCTGCCCCCTGGAGCTCAGGCCTCTGGGATGAATGTCCATTGCAGCTGATTGTGGTGGCCCAGGATTAACCAGGGTAGGGGGACTTTATTTTCCAATGCCATTACCTAAAATTCATCAAAGTAGATTTTATGGGTCTTTTTCAAGGATTATTACAAGGCTTTCTTGATGGGCTATTACAAATGGCATTAATCTTCAAGAATGGGGGACTTTTCAAGAATCCATCACAAGTCTTATCTCATAAATACTGGAGTTGGACATCTCCCTCCACCCCATCTGAGCTCTCTCTAGGCTCAGAGGTCAAACATCAGACCAAGAGTTCAGGAGGGGACTTTAAAGAAGGCTTTCTTCATTGCTGCATAGCCTGGGCAAGTCCAGCACACTGTCACCAGGCCACTTGAACTAAGCAGAAAGGCTCTAGCCATTCTCTATTCTCTGATTTCCCAGGGGACATGAGAGCCATCAAACGGAATCTCTCTTCTCCTGTCATCGTGTACAAACTTCTTCCCCATCCTGGTCCTTACTCCCAGTTACAGTGGAGGAGGTACCTTTCATCTTAAGGTTCATGCAGCTGTTCTTGTTTTGGTCCTTTTTCCCTTCTTGGGAGTCTTATACAATCAATATCCTGTCTTTGTGTTGCATATTCAACTCCTTCTCAGGCAGAACTTTCTCATTAGTTTTTAAATGAACTCAAGTCTCCTCTATTAAAAAACCCAAATGCCTCACTTGATTTCTCCTCCCATCTGTCTCCCACTTCTCTCCTCTTCCTAGTTATCTATACTAACTGCCTTCTCCATCATGTCTATCTAGTTTCTGACCCTATCATACCACCAACACAGCAAAGTCCACCAATGGCCTCCATGTTTCTAAATCCAATGGACCCTTTTTAGCCTGTCGCCTTTCTTGATCTCTTAGCAGAATTTGACTCTGTAGAATGTTCTCCCTTTCTTGATATATTTCTTCCCTTGGACACTATGACACATGTTTGCATGGTTCTTTCCTACCTCAACGCATCTCCTTTTCATCTTCTTCCACCTAGCCATTAAATGTTACTCTAAACCAGGGATTCTCAATCTCAGCACTAGTGATATTTTGGCTGGATAACAATTCTGAACCCTGTAGGATGTTTAGCAGCTTCCACCCACTAGACACCAGGACTACCCCCTCCCAGTTGTGACAATAAAATGTCTCCAGATATTGCCAAATGTCTCCTGGGTGTGAAATCATTTCCCAGTTGAGAAGCACTTACCCTTGCCAAAGCTTCCATCACCACCTGCATGAGTAAATGTCCTCAGAACTTCAAACCCAAATATACAGGTGACTCTTTGACCTGCCCCCCACTTGGCTGTTTCAAAAGCATCTTAATCCCAACACACTCAAAATGAAATGCAAGATCTCCTTCCTCTCTTGAACCTAGTTCTCATCATCTTCACAGCATCTCCCTCTCCCACTGCTGCCAAGTCAGTGGTTCAGATGCCCAGGCATTATCCTCACTCCCATTTCCATTCCCTCACCAAGTCTCATTGACTTTAACACCTCAACATTTTTGTGTTCATCCATGGTTCTCCATCTGTTTTGTTTTTAATTAGTTTATTTATTTGGGATGGGGAGAAGGAGAGAGAATCTCAAGCAGACTCCATGCTGAGCATGAAGCCCAATGTGAAGCTCAATCCCATGACCACAAGATCATGACCTGAGCTGAAATCAAGAATCAGATACTCAACATACAGCAACCCAGGCACCCTGGTTCTCCATCTTTATCACCACTCAGTGATACAGTTGAGTTCAAATTATCTACTCTCATAATTCAGAAAGTCTATCTGGTCTACCTTGATTGGCCTTTTCTCTTGCCAGCGCACTCTACACATGAGAACCGTAGGGAACTTTCACAATGCACATCTGATCAAAACATCATCCAAGCTGAAACCTCATTAATAAATTCCCTTTACTCTTAGGATACAGACAAAACTTTTTTTTTTCAAACAAAACTTTAACACAACCTTAAAGTCATACAGGTCTACCTTTATTTACCTCTGCTTTCATCCCACACAGTCTTTCTTTTCCTTTTCTTTTTTAAAATATTTATTTATTCATGGGGAGACACAAAGAGAGAGAGAGACAGAGAGAGACATAGGCGGGGGAGAAGAAGGCTCCTTGCAGAGAGCCCAATGTGGGACTCAGATCCCAGATCCTGGGATCACGCCCTGAGCTGAAGGCAAACGCTCAACCACTGAGCCACTCAGGCTTCCCTTTCCTTTTTTTATTTTTTTTTAAATTTTTTATTATTTATTTATGAGAGTCATACAGAGAGAGAGAGAGAGAGAGAGGCAGAGACATAGGCAGAGGGAGAAGCAGGCTCCATGCACCGGGAGCCTGACGTGGGATTCGATCCCGGGTCTCCAGGATCGCGCCCTGGGCCAAAGGCAGGCGCCAAAGCGCTGCGCCACCCAGGGATCCCCCTTTCCTTTTTAAAAAAGATTTTATTGATTTATTTGATACAGAGAGCATGAGAGGGGGGAGGGACAGAGGGAGAAGGAAAAGCAGACTCCCCACAGAGCAAGAAGTCTGACATGGGGCTTGATCCCAGGACCTTGAGATCATGACCTTAGCCGTAGGCAGACAATAGACTAAGCTTACCAATGTGTGCCCACACAGTCTTTCCCCTCCAAGGTCTTCTTTAATCTGTCATACTGTCCACACTTTCTCTTACCCCAGGGCCTTTGCATAATTAGGTCCCTCTGCCCAGAGCACTGTTTGGTCTTAGCTTCAGATCCCAGCTCTTTCTTCCTCAATCTCTCAAATTAGATCAAATCCCCTTATTAGAAGCTCCTGTAACACCAAGGATCTTTTCCTGAAAGCTGTTATCACACTTGCCATTTATATTTATTTGTGAATATTTGATCATTACCTGTCTCCTCATCTTGAAGGATGACCCATGTACTCTGCCTGGTTCACCATCTTCTCTCCTGTGATGTACATAGTAGGTTCTCAGAAGTACTTGTTGAATAAATCCATGAATGGAAAAATGGCCTCAGTGCTTTTAGGATGAAGTTTAAGTGTCTTGCCCTGGCATTTCCATCACTTTGAAGACTGAGCTCTCAGCCTATGTAAAGGTCAAGGCAGACACCAAAGGGCACAAGATGTCAAATGGAAAATAATAATTCAGCAGAAGCAGGAAGTCGAAGACAAGGGATGACCAAAAGAATATAGGTCCCCTTGGGAGGGGGGAAATCTTGGGGAGACACTGGCTTTCCACAGAGCACAGAAGAGGGTGCAGAACAGTATCTCTTCCTGGCTATTAAGAGGCAGGGTGACCCAGCTATCATCTGGTCTGCTCTGGTCCCCCCTTCTTTTAGAAATTCTCCTTAGGGGGCACCTGGGTGGCTCAGTCGGTTAAACTTCTGCCTTCAGCTCAGGTCATGATCCTGGTGTCCTGGGATGAAGCCCCATGTCAGGATCCCCCCTCAGAGAGGAGTCTGCTTCTCCCTCTCCCTCTGCTTGTCCCCCTGCTCATGCTTTTTTTTTCTCTCTCTCTCAAATAAATAAAATCTGAAAGAAAAGAAAGAAGAAAGAATGAAAAGAAAGAAAGAAAAAGAAAGAAAGAAAGAAAGAAAGAAAGAAAGAAAGAAAAAGAAAAAAAGAAAGAAAAATTCTCCTTAGGCATCATGTTTCTCTCCAGCTACCATCTCATTCCTATGTTCCTTTTTCTCACCCCTCACATATGATCTATCAGCAACTCCTGGTGGCTGTACTGAAGACATGTGCCAAATCTGCCCACTGCTCACCATTCTGGATGCTTTTATCCTGGCCCAGCCATCACTGGCTTTTGCTTGGACTATTGCAGTTACCTCCTCCCTCATGTCCCTGCTTCCACCCTCACTCCCTGAAACCCATTCCCTAACATGGAAGTTAGAGGGATCTTTAAACAACGTGAGTCAGATCATGGCACTCTTCCCCACTGCAACTTGTCCAGCAGCTTCTCATTGAACTTAGAATAAAAACCAACATCTCTCCTTGGCTTGTGAGACCCTGCGTGCAGTATCCCCTGCTGACCTATACAACCTCAGCCCTTCCTTCTCTCAAGGCACCCAGGCCCTGTCTTTCCAGAAGGCATCAAGCTCATTCCCACGTCAAGGCATTTGCACTGTGGTTCCCTCTCCCAAAATGTTCTTCTCTCACTTTTTCCATGGCCAACTCCCTCTCATCTGTCAGGTCTCTGCTCAAAGGTCACCTCCCTAAAATTCCAATTATAAGATGAATAAGTTCTGGGGATCTAATGTAGAGCATGGTGACTATAATTAACAATAATGTATCATAAAAAAAAAAAACCAATAATGTATCATATACTTACAAGCTGCTAGGAGAGTAGATCTCTAGTTGTCAACACACACACACATACACAGGCAATTACGTGATGGAGGTGTTAACTACCCCTGCTGTGGTAAGCATTTCACAATAGATATGTGTATCAAATCATTGTTCACCTTAAACTTACAAAATATTATATGCCAATTACATCTCAATAAAGATGGGAAAAGAGTCACCTCCCCAGAGATACTACCCAGATGTCCTGACAAAACAAATCTCCTGGTTACTTCCTTTCATGTCTCCTTGCTGTCTTTACAGTGTTTATCTAACTAAAATGAACCTGTTGGGGCACCTGGGTGGCTCAGTCAGTTAAGCATGTGCCTTCTGCTCAGGTAGTGATCCCAGGGCTGGGATAGAGCCCCACATCAGGCTCCCTGCTCAGCCGGAAGCCTGCTTCTCCCTCTCCCTTGTTCTCGTTCTCTCTCTCTCTCAAATAATTAAAATCTTTAAAAATAAAATAACATTTTAGGGCTACCTGAGTGGCTCAGTTAAATATCTGCCTTGGGCTCTGGTCATGGTCTGAGGGTCCTGGGATCAACCCTCCTTCCTATGTTGGGCTCCCTGCTCAAAGGGGAGTCTGCTTCTCTCTCTTCCTCTGTCCCTCCCCCTTCCTCATGCTCTCGCTCACTCACTCTCTCAAATGAATAAATAAAAAACCTTTTTAATTTATTTATTTGCTTACACATTTGTTGTGCATCCAGCATAAAATACACATCGCAAGACGAACAGATCCATTGTATTCACAGCTGTGTCTCAGCACCTACAACAGCACCTGGGACTCTAGGCACTCAGTCAGTTTGTCTAGTAAGTGAATGAATGAGAGAATAAATGATGGGTGCCTATCATTGCCTCCCCTCCCAGGGCCTCTTCCAAGAGACAGGCTCCTACCTGTAAATCCCTACTGAGAAAGAGACTTCCACAACACATGTTCCAGGTCCCAGAGTTGTCCAAGTCTCAGCAAACTGGACAAGCAGATTCCTGATACACATTGAAAGAGGCAAATTTTCCAGCCCAGGGAGATGGAGTTGGAACATGAAAGTCAAGGCAATTAAAAGGTGTGGGGCTGTGGAGCTGATGGTGCCCAGAGGGAGGGTCAGAGGATGCTGGTGCCCAGAGTGAAAAGGGATGGGGGAGAGTGAGGGGCTTCCCTCCTGGCTTCAAAGGAGCCCCGCCTCTGCCACCATCCCTTGCCCTGGTTTAACTCTCTGAACAGCAATATTACAGGATTATAATTCTTCCCAATAAAATGCCAGCTCCATGAGAGCAAGCGCCTTGTCTGTCTTGTCTACATGGTGCATAGTAGGTGCGGAATAAGTATTTGCTACGGAATTGAAATGAGTGTGTGAGCGATGACTTTCCAAGGTCCTGGAGCCCCAGATACTGGGTTTTGTGAGATTCCCTGCATTCCTTATCTAAAGCTCCTCTTAAACCAGGCCCTTTTAGGGGGCTTTCTATTCCAAACACATTCTCTGACACCAACCCATCCCCAGGCATACAGACCAGACCGTGATGCTTAGAGGCAGATGAGAACAAAGAGGATGTCAGGCAAGAGCCAACCAATGAGAAAGGAAACCATGGCTTTCAAGGACTGACTCTCTCAAGTGAGAGCAGGAGAGAAACAGATGAAGCTAGAAGGCCGGAGGGACACTTCGGTGGGTGCCAGGTAGGACAAGATGGGGGGTGGGGGTGGGGATGAGAGAAAAAGCTAGAAAACTAGACACAAAGAACAAGGCATTCTGCATTTCAAGGAGAATATTCATAATGGGAATAATGATTCTACTCACTGATAATTATAGTCCCTAATATTCACTGGGTTCTTCCTTGTACCAGGTACTCTAAGCCATTTGCCAGCACTGGCCACTGTAATTAGCTCTGATGGGAGGGGGGCATCAACAGGAAAGAATCTCAGCCAAGACAGTCTGATGAGTGAGGCTGGGCTCAGGACACTGTATTCCTGGATGGCATCGCCAGGTCACCCAGGTGCCCATGTGACTGGATTTCCCTTCCCTGTTCATCCAAAAAGGACCTGGGGGTTCCAAAGCCACTCGTATTGAGTTGGAGATCTCACTTAGCCAGGAGTCCAGGGAACTGGGGGGAGGGAGGGGCTTGGTCATTCACGTCCCAAAATAGTAACATGTGGATATTGGGGTACCCAAAAGTTCTATGACTGTGTGGACATCTGTGTTTATCTATAGGTACCTGTGGGCATCTATGCTCTGGACACTTATGGAACATCTGGAGACATCTGTGAGTAGCCAAGTATAGAGGTGCACATTTGTGTAAATCCAGGCAAATGCTGGTGTGTATCAGTGGACAAGTGCAAGTATATGTGCATCTTGCACTGTTGCCCATGGCCATGAACATTCTCTTCACTCTGAAATGCTCATAAATGTCCTAGTCCCATATTCTCTGTGCACAATTATGAGCCCACAAGTCAATCTGCATAACCACTCTTTATATCTGTGCACCAGATATATTTGTGTCTATTTGCCTTCTCCTTGATCATTCGTGTCCCTGCGTTGCTCTATAGCACAGGTGAACACCTCCCTATAAATACCCATGGCCTTCTGTGTGATCCCACATGCACGTCTACCCGGCAGCCACAAACATGCCACAGATCTGTGTCCATTCAAGAACACCAGGTGAAACAGTGAATAGACTGGAATTAAAATTTTAAAAAAGAAAACTCATGCCCTTCCATGTATATAATTCTCTATGTCCATTTGTGTCTACCCGTATCCACGAACATTCCCACACTTCTCTCAGTAGGAACTGACATCTGTGTACATTCTGTCAGCTGCACTCTCAGGACTAACTCATTAGCATTGCAGTCAGTCCAGAAATATTCTTGCAGAATTTATGCTTTACTAATAAGCCTGGTGTCCTGCTGAGGTCACATGGCACTTACAAGGGCTAATGGAGCCAGCCTCCGCCAGCAGGCTTGGGGAATCCTGGCCTCCCGGAATAGCCAAAGAATGCACTCACCATAATGAGCAAACTCCTCTTCTCTCTGACTGCACCAAGTGTCCCTACCGGTACCTGTTGAGATATGTTTATGGCCCCAACACTACCCTGCCATTGCACAAAGGGCTCCATCTTCAGATTTGTCATTGTACGGAAGGCTGTATCACTCACTCATCAGGGTGGCACACTGAGGGCTGCATCAACAGACTTGTCACTATACTGTAGGCTGCATTACCTCTTTGGGCATTACACTGAGGGTTGCATCATTAAACCTTTCTGTGAAGATAGAATCATCCTTTTGGTCCTAACACTGGGGGTCCCAATCCCAGGCTGAGCATTATACTGAGGGCTTTGTAGCTAGAAAATAAAACTTGAGAAGCAACATTTTCCCTTTGCATTGATAACTCCTCTGTGTGGGGCGAGAAGGGGCAGGTGGAGGTGAGGTTGAGAAGTAATCCTAAGGGAACGTGTAGGACCACAACAATGAGGGAACTGGGGATCTGGAAGCTATGAACTGGGGAAGGGAAGCTACAGAGGACAAGGGAGTAAATAGTACATCAAGGGAAGGAACTCAACCCTTCTGATTCATCAGTGCTGAAGGGGCTGGGGAAATTTAGAGTGTGTAGCTGCAGGGCTGCCTGACTAGCTCTTCCTGGAAGCTATAGATATTGTCATCCCTCCACTGTTCCTGCCAGGGAGGTCTGCAAGACATATCTTGCCATGCCCTTGAGGACAGATGCCTAGCCTGCCAGTGCAGACCTCCATAGCACAGCCATGCTATGACAGGTCCCGTCATGTGCCACATCCTCTTTGTGCTCCACATGTCCTGTTGCACCCTGACACACTCAGGCGTGCTGCGCTCAGACATTTCCATATGAGAGACACATTCGGACTTGCTCCAACATATCCATGGGCTCAGACATGCCCTGCAGCCATCAGATCCTTTTTATACAAAGGGGCATGCGGGCCATAAAGACATGCCCTGACATATTCAAACATACTATGTCACACCTTGACGTGTGGGGCAGTCTCCAACAGACACACACATGCCCCGGCAAGCTCTGGGGGGCTGGCAGGTCTCCAGCCTCTGCCCCTGAGTCTATATGCCTGTGGCCACCTTGCCCTTCCGGATGGATTGATGGGGCAGCAGGGAGAAGGCTGTTATAAATTAAACATTGAGACACTGCCTGAGCACCAGACTCTGCCACCTACTCATTGGCTGGTTCTCTCCCAGGAGGCTGCGGGACCATAGGGTGGGGGAGAGGGCAGAGGAAGTGGCTCATTTAATTAATTAGTCCTAATTGAGATATCTTTGTAAATATCCCTTTATTGAAGGACACGATCCCATCATTTCCTGGGAATTTGCTGTCTCTATTTATCTCCAGCCCCTGAGTATTGCAGAAATGACAAGAAAAGAAAGAGCAATCCAAAGGGCTGCTTGAACCCTAGCCGTGCTTCTGGCAATGACAGCAGCACCGAGGGACAGGCAGGGAGGCTCAGAGAGATGCAGAGATCTAGGTGGAGTGGTAGGAAGAGAGACAGAGAGATACAGGCGGACCAGAATATAGGCAGGAGGGAAGAATATAGGCAACAGGGAGGCCAAGCAACGTCAGCAGAGTCGGGATGCAGGCCCTGAAATGCAGGAAGAGGGAGAGACTGCCAGAGACAGAAGGAGAAACTTCACAACCGGGAGACCAGAAGTGGGGGCAGATGGACCATAGCTAGGCAGACAGACCTCCCTCTGCCTTTTCCTGCCTCACCTGGTCTCCTCATCTCCTGGACAAACTACCCACTGCAGCAGCAGCAGCAGCAGCAACAATCAAGCCTGATTCCTCTTTGGCCCTTGCTATCCTCCCCTTGTCTCTCCCTCCCCCAATCACCCCTGCAATCATCTCCCTTGTTCAAAATGAGCTTTTGCAGCTGCAGCCCAGACAGCTGTTCCATCTTGGAGCCAGCATTGGGGCCTGATGGCTGGGTCCTAGAGGGAGGCTCTCCTAGGTGGCAGCAGTGGAATAGGAATGGGTAGGGGAGGAAAGGGGCTCACCAGGAGTTTGAGCCCCAACCTCCACCTCCTCCTGGGCTCCCCTCAAAGCTTGGCTCCAATTTCTGGCACCCTGGAGGTACAGACTACCCAGGCCCCCTCTAGGGCCTTCAAGAGCTCGCTCTGGTCTGGCTCATCCTGTCCCATTCACTGAATCCTGCCAACAGACTTCTGGCTCTGTCCTGTTGTCTCAAGAGCCCTCTCAGATCCGAGAAGTCTCCTCTGTCCCTCACCCCCCTCAGCATCCTGGACTATGATACAGCAACTATGGTGACATAGAAATAGGATCCCAGAGAGAGAGAGAGAGAGAGGTAGAGAGGCAGACATAGACCTAGAGCTGGAGATGGAATAGATATAGAGACACCAAGAGACAGAGATGACGGAGACACACAGAGACAAAGACAGAGACATAGAGAAGACTTGGAGACAGAAACAGAGAAAGAAAAGAGTATGATGAAAAGAAGCAGATACTGAGACACAGGCAGATAGAGATAATCATCAACATTCACTCAACAAACACTTACTGAAAATCACCCATGTTTTGTAACTACACAGTTAAAACAGAGGGAGGGGAATATAGTTAATGACAAAGATACAAGAAAGAGAAGGACAGAAAGAGTCAAAAGACAAGAGTTTAAGACAGTGAAGCATCAAGGGTGAGACACACAGAGGCAAGATTGGGAACCAGCCTGCCCTCCAACGCCCAACCCCCCAGGGTCTCCCAGTGGCAGCCTCTTCACGCCCACACACAGACAGACCCAACCCCACATCAAACTCTCTGAAAGCACCTGGGCCTCCCCCAGATGGCTGCTTTTCTTCCTTGCTCAGCTTTGTGGCTGCTCCCCACTGGTGCTTCACAAAGAGGCGACAGCCATCCAGAGTCAGAGGGGAGAAGGATACTGGGGGCATGAAAGACACCAAGAGCAGAAACCAGGGTTTCCCTCTGGAAGAGGAAGAAGACAGTTTTAGCTTCACTCAAGTGGCCCCAAGGCCTAGACCACCTTCCCTTGGTGGCTGTCCATGGTGCTGAAACGTAGGCAAAGGCTGCACCTCAAGCCATCTCTTATGTTGGCATCAAATGTGGGGTGCACTGGGTCTAGGGTGGTGGTCAGGAACACCCGACATGCTCAGGCTACTACCTAGCTCACCAGCTCCTCAGACACACCACTTGCTGTCTCACCCCAACACTATTACACACTTTGTTCTCTTGGCCTCTCACCCTCCACCTTATCAGCTGTCTCTGCCCAACTCTTTCTCAACCGTCATGTCTCAGGGGAAATGTCACCTCCTCAGAAAAGTCTTCTCTGACCACCCTTTCCCAATTACATGCTTTCATGTCTCCATAGCTCCCCCTTCATGACCCTTACTAAACTGTGATTAAATAGCAATTTACACAATTCCACATTGACTGTCTCCCTATGAAGCTTTAAGAGGGAAGAGACAGTTTGTTCATTGCTCTTTTCCCAGTCCTCAGCACAGGACTCGGTATATAGATGGATTCAGTGATTGCTGGTTGGGAATGACTCTGCTCTCTGGTAGCTAGACTACTCCATACCTTGATGTGGGAGGTTGGCAAAGTGCACATTCGTCAGACATCCATTCACACAGAAAAATATTGGAAAACAAGGACACATGAAAAGAAGCTTTAAGAAATAGATGCTTCTGGGTGGCTCAGTTGGTTAAGCATCCAACTCTTGATTTCAGCTAAGGTCATGATCTCAGGGTCGTGAGATCAAGCCCCACATTGGGCTTCATGCTCAATGGGGAGTCTACTCAAGATTCTCTCTTCCTCAGGGCACCTGGGTAGCTCAGTCAGTTAAGTGTCTGACTTCAGCTCAGGTCATGATCTCCAGGTCCTGGGATCAAGCCCCATGTTGGGCTCCTGCTCAGCAGGGAGGTGCTTCATCCTCTCTTTCTGCCCCTCTCCCTTGCTCATGCTGTCTCTCTAATAAATAAATAAAATCTTTTTTAAAAAAAGATTCTTTCTCTGCACCACTAGCTCTCTCTCTCTCCCTCTCTCTCTCAAAATAAGTAAATAAATCTTTAAAAAATCAAAAGAAAAGAAACACACTTCTGGTTCACAGAAAAAGCCTGGGGAATCACAGAAATCCTCATCAAAGTTCAGAGGTGTCATTAGGAGGAAGAAGGGGCAGTAATCTCATGTGGTCAGAAAGAACTGAGACCATTCAGGACATACCTACTACCCTAAAGGAGAAGATCCCAGTAATAAACAAAAAGAGACAAAGTGCTTGCACCGCACTTCTATTCTGTTGGTGGCAAACAATTACCAAGATGATTTCAGATAATTATGAGTGCTGGGCAGAAATAGAACAGGTCCAAATAACAGTGTGGGGATATTTTAGCTGGAGTGGTTAAAGGAGATCTCTCTGAGGAGGTAACATTTGTGTTGGGACCTAAGTGGTGAGAAGGAGCAGGCTAGAGGAGGTTCCCAAAGGATGGCACAGCAAATACAAAGTTCCAGAGGCAGAAACAAGAAAAAAGATGGAAGAGTGGTCCAAGGCCTGAGAGACTCAGGCAGGTAGAGTCTTGCAATAATAATAATAGCAATAATAATTACAATAGCTGACCTTTATAGGCACCTTCCTATATGTCAGGTACACTGCTAGGCACAATGTTATATGGAACATTCCACCATTATCCCCATTTTGTGGATAAAGAGAGTGAGGTTTTATGAGTTGAACCGGGGTAAGGAGTTCAAGAGGAGTAGGCAAAAGCTCAGAGAGGCAAATTTCATACTCAAAATCTAGAAGGATTTTCTAACAATTAGAGGTCTCTTTAAAAATGCAACAGGCAGGGATCCCTGGGTGGCGCAGCGATTTGGCGCCTGCCTTTGGCCCAGGGCGCGATCCTGGAGACCCGGGATCGAATCCCACATCGGGCTCCCGGTGCATGGAGCCTGCTTCTTCCTCTGCCTGTGTCTCTGCCTCTCTCTCTCTCTCTCTGTGACTATCATAAATAAATTTTAAAAAAAAATGCAACAGGCAGAGGCGCCTGGGTGGTGCAGTCAGTTGAGGGCCAACTCTTGGTTTCAGCTCAGGTTGTGATCTCGGGGCAGGGTCATGAGATCGAACCCCACGTCAGGCTCTACACTCAGTGCAAAGTCTGCTTGAGATTCTCTCTCCCTCTGCCTCTGCCCCTCCCACTCGTGCTCTCTTTCTTTCTCTAAAATAAATAAATAAACCTTTTCTTTAAAAATGCAACAGGCAAAAAATAAAATAAAATAAAAAATAAAATAAAAATGCAACAGGCAGGGTGCCTCGGTGGCTCAGTGGTTGAATGTCTGCCTTTGGCTCAGGGTGTGATCCTGGGTCTGGGGATCGAGTCCCACATCAGGCTCCCTGCGAGGAGCCTGCTTCTCCCTCTGCCTATATCTCTGCTTCTCTCTCTGTCTCTTATGAATAAATAAATAAAATCTTAAAAATACTTAAAAAATGTAATAGGAAACTTCATATTTCTTTCCTGCTCCAAACCCCTCCAAATCTCCCGTCCTTTGATACTAAGAATGAAGTGTCCAAATCCCTTTATGACATGGACCCTTCTGGCTATGCAGGCCACTTCTACGCTCCCCCCAACATGGCACATAAGTCTCCAGGAACTCTAAACTGCTTTCTCTCTCTACTCACCATAATGCCCCTTGCTTCTGAGCCTTTGTTCATGCTGTTCCTTCTCGCTCTGTCTTCACCTGGCGAATTCCTTCTCGATGGTTAGACTCAGTTTGAGGGCCACCACCTCCAAGAAACCTCCTCTGGACCCTGGCTGGTTTAGATGCCCTCCCCTGCACCCCTATAACACTCCAGAAATATCCTTATTACCATGCATACTGTGTTGTGTCACAAGTACTGTTAAAGAGACTGCAATTTGATTGAAGTCAGGGATGTTATTCATCTCTACATCCCATGGCCCAGGACCCTTCCCAGTACAAAGCAGATGTTCAATAATGTTTCCTCACACTTTTAAGTATTTGAACAGAAGGTGGATGCCCACAATTTAGGAGCAGGTAAATATGGTAGGTGGGTGTCAACTTCACAATATGCCTACTTTCTCCACCCCTTTGGCCCCTACCTTGGTCCAACCCCCATCATCACTCACCTGGATCAGTGCAGTGGCCTCCTCACTAGTCTTCGGGCTCCCGCTCTCATCCCCCATAGTCTGCCCTCCTCACAGGAGCCAGAGGGAAGCTGAACACCTGAACAAAGTCCTGTTCCTCCCCTTGCTCAGAACCCTCCCTGGAATTCCATTTATCTACTTAACAAGTATTTATTGAACACCTACTATTGCTAGGCCCTATACTAAGTACTAGTCAGTCAATATAACTTTTTAAAAATCCTTGCCCCTGGGATCCCTGGGTGGCACAGCAGTTTGGCGCCTACCTTTGGCCCAGGGCGCGATCCTGGAGACCCGGGATCGAATCCCACGTCGGGCTCCCGGTGCATGGAGCCTGCTTCTCCCTCTGCCTGTGTCTCTGCCTCTCTCTCTATCTCTCTGTGACTATCATAAATAAATAAAAATTTAAAAAAAAATTAAAAAAAAATCCTTGCCCTTGTGGAGCTAACATTATAGTAGGGGTGAATCAGGCAGTAAGATAAATAAGTTGACTATGCAGAGCATATTAGAAGGTTTACAGTGCAAGGAGAAATAGAAAGCATGAGGAGTCACAAGTTAAATCTAAAATCCCTATGAGGTTCCCCCATCCCTGAGCATGATGCAACTCCCTTGCCACCTCTTGCCCTCATCTCCAACTGCTTTCCACTCTGCTTCAGCCACAGTTTCCTCACTGTTTCTCCAATATTTTGGACATATTCCTAACTCAGGGCCTCTGCACTTGCCCTTGCCTCTACTTGTAACTCTCTTCCTTTAAATATGAGTTCAAGTGAGGTAGGCAAAAGCTTACTTCCTTCAGATTTCTGCTCAAATGTCACCTGCTCAGAGGGGCCACTCAATCAAAAATAATCCCCCTATCACTCTCCACTCCCCTTATACTGCTCTATGCTTCTTCATAGTAGATGCATTAGCATATAAAATATTATAGATTTGTCTATATAGTTACTTATTTCTCCCCATCCCTGCTCTAGAATGTCAGCTCCCTGAGGGCAAGATTATCTTTTTTATTCATTGTTATATCCCTGGCACCTAAAATAGTGCCTAGAACATAGTATATGCTGAATAAGCATTTGTTAATAAATGAGTGAATGAATGGAGATACCCTCTAAGAGAATTCTTGTTGCTTAGGATAAGAGGTGGGGGAATCAGCAGAGTGGGGTGCTGTTTAGGGCTGTTCGCAAACATCTTGCCACTGCTCTCTGTTCAGGTCATGGAAGGACCACACTTCTCACCCTCTTTGAGGTTAGGCATGTCATGTGACTTATGTTAACCAATGAAATGTGACCAAAGTAACGCTCCAGGGTACAGCTTTAGGAACTGATGGAGGATCTGCCTTCCTTTTTCTGTTCCAATGATCATGTCACCACAGAGCCTCCATCATCCTGGGTCCCTGAATGACTCCTATGGACAAAGTTCTCCAGCCAACAATGGACATACAATGCAAGGGAGAAATGGATCTGTGTTGCATTAAACCACCGAGCTATGAGGCTGCTTGTTATCACTGTGTACCTTGACCTCTCTTGACTGATACTGAGTATCTGGAGCCTTTTCCCCCAGGAAACTGTCAAGAAAAGACATGGAATTTGAGTTTTGGTTCTTTGCAGGAAGTCCTCAAAGAGCCCTTTGTGGATAGCTGCTTAGGCCCTTCCCCTATTCCTCCATGAGGAA
Source organism: Vulpes lagopus (assembly GCF_018345385.1). NCBI lineage: Eukaryota > Metazoa > Chordata > Mammalia > Carnivora > Canidae > Vulpes > Vulpes lagopus. The sequence goes on from NC_054830.1 coordinate 7,055,691, forward strand.
AAGGGTCCTCCCCCAACAGAATACCTCTTGTTCATTTCCCCTTCCTTTTTCCAGCCCTTAAGGAAGGGTGAGCAGATGGGCAAGGGCATAAGATATAAGATGCAGGTAACTCTCTTCAGGTGCTGTAATGACGGCAGCTGCCGGCAAGGGGCTGACAGCTCTTAGTCTGGTTCTGGATTTATGACTCCCAGATGAGGAGCCATTCCGCTGAAGGCTCCCATCTCACAGGGATGGTTTATGGCTGAGAGTTGGCCAAAGGTAGTAATGGTGGAAGCTTCCTCCCCATTCCTTTCCAGCGATGACCTGTAACACCACTCTTAGAATCTCTTAGAATGCTAAGCTGTTTCTCCAGATCAAATTGGGGAGGGGGAAGTCTGAGACAAGAATAGCCAGAGGATCTGAGCTCACCTCCACCTCACCACTGAGGCCTTTTTTTTTTTTTTGAGGCCTTTTATTAAGTCAAACACCAGCATCCAATCTTCTTCCTCATGACTGAGAATCCCTGAGCTGCTCAGTTAACTCATGTTGGTGCTCTACACTTTTCTACAAATCCTTACTGAGCACCTCGGATGTGCCTAGTAACTTCCATTTGTTTTCCCCAATCCTTAGGAACATGGATTCTTTTTTTTTTTCTTTTTAAGATTTTATTTATTTATTTATTTGATAGAGAACACAAGCAGGGAAAGTGGGAGAGGGAGAAGCAGGCGCCCCACTGAGCAAAGAGCCAGATGTGGGGCTCAATCCCAAGACTCTGGGATCATGACCTGAGCCGAAGGCAGACGCTTAACCAACTGAGCCACCCAGGTACTCCAAGATTCCTTTTTTTTTAAGATTTTATTTTTAAGTAATCTCTACACCCAATGTGGGGCTTGAACTCGCAACCCTGAGATCAAGAGTCGCATGTTCCACCTACTGAGCCAGCAGGGAACCCCAGGAAAGTGGATTCTTGACTTAGACACTTGACAAATATTTACTCTGTGCCCTCTATGTGATTGACTACCATGGCAAACAAAGCGACTCCTCCTTACTGAACACTACTATACTCCCAGCCCTTTGTTTCCATATGAAGGTGGAATCCATGAATCCTTATGAAAATGTGATTACTGTTCAGTCACTTGACAAATATTTATTGTAGACCTATTATTAGTGCATCAGGACTTAGGGTTCAGTAGTGAGCAAAACACAGATGTCCTCTGTGATTCCTCATGGATCCTGTGGTCTAATGGGGACTCTAAACTCTCCCTGACTAATGAGGATATTGAAGCTTAGAGAGATTAAATAATTTCCTCAAGGGCATATTGCTAGTAAAGTGCAGGGCCAGAATTCAAACCCAGATATGTATGACTTAAACTCCTGTTGCTAACTGAGCATCTACTATGTCAGGCACTGAGTTGGAGCTTTTAGGCATAAACATGCTTGACATAGAGGCGGCAATAAATAGTTTTGCTGAATAAACAAAATGGATAGAAGGATGGATATTGAGGATAGACGAAGAGATGGCTGGATGATGGATAGGTAGAGAGATAAGCAGACACATGAAAAGAGGGATGAATGGAGGGAGGGATGGAGAGACAGATGACAGATAATGGCTAGCTGAAGAGACAGATGGATGAAGAGGTGGATGGAGAGATGGATGGGAGGATAATGGGATGGATGGATGGATGGTGGAGAAACAGATGGAAGGGTGGATAGGTGGGAAGCTGAACTATAGATCTCTGTTACCCACAACAATTCTGGGACTTAGGAATTATAATTCTCATTTTATGTATGAGGAAACCAGAGCTCAGATTGGTGAACTCACTGGCACCCAGAGTCAAGAGCAGGTCATAGAGCAAGATGTGGGAGAGTAGATTCTGACCTTGGTCTACCAGACTCCCAAGAGCCTTTCTAGAGCACTCTCCTGTGACAGTCCCCCCCCCCCCAGGTCCTAAATCCTGGCACTCCACAGGGTCTTTGTGCAAGGCTTAGTGAGACTAAAGGATGGGGTGGGGCTCAGGGGTGGGAGAAATACTAGCTTTCAGGAGGTAATTTCGTGGAAGTATTGGGCTGTGGTCCTATTAGCTATAGATGGATCGGAATGAAGAGCAGTTCTGGGGCAGCCCCGGTGGCTTAGCGGTTTAGCGTTGCCTTCAGCCCAGGGCGTGATCCTGGAGACCTGGGATAGAGTCCCACGTTGGGCTCCCTGCATGGAGCCTGCTTCTCCCCCTCCCTCTCTCTCTCTCTCTCTCTCACTCTGTCTCTAATAAATAAATAAAATCTTAAAAAAAAAAAAAAAGAGCAGTTCTGTTTGGGTACACATCCTTGCACACACACTTACAGAAAACACATGATTCATGCAGGAATCCACCCACATGCATACAAGGTAGGCACACATACCATTCACAGATATACACATAGGCACAGCTTCTAAGGACATACATGTCTATACTTATACGCACACAAAACACACATATACATATTAGCACAGACGCATGTGCACACAAAATCGTAACTCAGAGACACACTCTTCCACATTCATGTAGTACACCTTCCCCACACACCATATGTTACACATATTACATGCACACTTTTACACAGACCCGCACTCTGTGAGGGGGGGAGGGGAATCTGGCTTCTGATTCCAATGAGACATCATCTCTCTTCCCCCTCAGAAGGCAAGAGCAAGAAGCCTGTCACAGACTCATGTGTACAAACTCATGGAACACACACAAACCCACAGTCAGGGACATAGAACTGCAGATATGCACTTGGACACATCCACACCCAGACGCACTCACTCAGGGACACACTCATTCTGGGACACACCTTCACATACAGGAAGACACACTTGGACCCTTCTGCTGGCAAAGCTCATAAACTTTCTCCCTCAATTCACACCCAACCCCACTCACACACCAAAACTCATGCCTAGATAGACACACCAGGATATACTCGAATAATATCAATGTGACAGACACACAGAAAGACACTGTTTCACACATTAGCTTCAAGTCTGAGAATTTGGACTGAAAGCCCTCACCAGTGCCAAGCCCAATACCATCTCCCCCCGAGGGGATGGACAAAGCCTGGACACAGTGCATGCCCCCCCCCCCCCCCCCCCTTGCCTTCAACCCTTGGGAGCAGAGACTTCTTTTCCTCTTAGCAAGGAGAAAGAAAGTGGTGTGGTGGCCACTGGGGGCTGAACAGGGGAGCTGGTGAAGTTAGGGAAACACTGAGCAGGAGAGGGAGCTCCGCGCAGCCCAGTTCCACCTATTGGGAGGAGTCCCGCAAACCGATTGAAGAGGGGGAAAGATGGGAGGGGAGAGCCGGATCCGGAGGAGACCGAGGGAAGTTTGCAGCGGAGGCTGCCTTCTTCTCTCTCCCCAGGACACCAGGAACACCATTACTGATCACCATTGAGTCTTCCCGCACCCCTCCTCCCCCCCCAAAAAAGCTCTGAGGCCACGGAAGCTGGAGGATGAAGGTGATAGAGGAGGATAGGATGGGATGAGGCAAGGGGCAATCCTGTATTTCTGGGGGCAGCGCCAGCCCTCGCCCCTGTCCCAGTGTTGAGACTCATCTGCCTCCTAGAGAGAGGGCGAGTTCTGGGAATAAATATCCAGCACATGGTGAAGCAGGTAACCGGGAAGGAGCTGCTGGGGCTGGGGGGTGGGGGGGAGGGGGGCAGGATGGGTGCAGGGGAGAGAAAAAGACAAAAAGAGATACAAAGTGAGAGACAATGCAACAGAGATCGAGACAGAGACAGGGAGAGACGGAGAAGCAAACCAGAGGCGAAAGAATAGACAGAGACAGAAAAAGACGGAGGGAGACGGGACGACTCCAGATACACGGACAGTCCGCGACCCTTGAGGTGGGGACGCTCGGAGACCCGGGGCTCCCGGCTTCAGAGGCCAGGTCCGCCGGGCCCGGGCTCCCCGCGCTCCGCCCCACTCCGCCGGGCTCCGCGCCGTTGCGCAGCCCTTGCCGCCAGCGCGGGGAGCCGCGCGAGCCTGGCACATTGTCGCCGCTCGGACCCTGCTCACTAATAGTGAGAAGCAGCAAAAATCCGGAGAATACAGGGCGCCGGGGGGGGGGGGGGGGGCCCGGGGTCCCGGGGCTCCCCCGCGTCCGGCCCCAGCCCCGGGAGGGCGCCCCCGGCCGGGCGCCCGGGGAGGCGGGGGCGGGGGGCGGGGGCCCCGGGGGCTGCGGCGGCGCCGGCACCACGCCCCCCGGGAGCGCCCCCCGCGCCGCGGCCACTCACGATTTTCTCGGAGGCGCCCGCGCGGGACACGGTGCCGTTGAGCCCCACGAGCGAGGGCAGCGTCTGCGACATCCAGTTGGTGACCATGGCCATGGTGCTCAGCACGGCCCCGATCTTGAGCAGCGGCACCGACATCGCGCCCCCGCCGCATGCCCCGCGGCCGCCCGCCGCGTCCCTCCTCCGGCCGCCGCCTGCCGCTCCGTGCCTCGCCGCCCAGCCGCCCCGGGGCGCGAGCGCGAGCTGGGGGCCGCGGCCGGGGCCGGCGGGGGGCTCGCGGGCGCGGGCTGCGGCTCGGCGCGCCCGGCGGGCTCCGCTTATAAAGCGGCGGCTCGGCCCCCCGCCCCCTCCCGCGCCTCCGCGCCGGGCACTTCCAGCCGCCGTGACGTCACGGCTCCGGCCCGGAGCCCGGTGGGGGCGGGGGCGGGGGCGGGGGCGGGGGCGGGGGGCGCCCGGCCCGCCCCCCGCAGCGCCGCCGCCGCCCGGCCGGGCCCCGGCCCCAGCGGGCCGCCCTGCCGCGGCGGTGCCCCCCGCCCCCCCCCCCGCCCCCCCCCACCCCCACGCCGCGGCACCCCCAGCCCCGCCCCCAGCGGCGTTCCCGCCCCCCAGGCGCGCCCGGGACCCGCCACCCTCCGCCCCCGCCCCCGCCCCCGCCCCGGGCCCCGCCGCAGCCGCCGCGCGGGCCGCCCGAAGCGGCAAGTCCCCACCCTCTTCGGCTGGGACCCGGCCCGCTCTCGAGTCCGGGGCGCAGGCGTCGGGGCCGCGGGGCCACCGCGTGCGGCTTCACCCCCGCCCCGGGGAAGGGGCCTCCCCGGTTCCGCTCCGGGGCCCCTCGGCGGCTTCGGGACCAGGGAAGCCCAGAGTGGCGGGTCCGGAGCAGGACACCGGCTGCCCGGGTGACGGTGCGGCGGCGGCGGGCGGGTGTCACCGGCAGCGGGGCCGCCCAGGACACCGAGGGGCGCATCGCCACGCGGGGCGGCGGCACAGGGAGCCCGGCCTCTCCCCGCTCACTCCGCGAACTTGGGGGGCGGGGGGACCTGCACGCGGGACCTGCCCGGGGCCGCGGACTCGGGTCCGCCCCTCGCGCCGAGCGGCCGTGCAGAGGCGCCCACCCGCCGGCGCAGCAGCCGGCCGCGGGGGGGAGCGCCCGGCGGGGTTTAATTTCCTCTGTTTTCCCTGCACTCACGCCCCCTCCCGGCGTCCCCGCATCACCTCGCGCCGCCGCCCGGGCCGCCGCCGCCGCCGCCGCCCGCAGCCCGCGGCCGCCGCCGTCTGGAGGCGGCGATGACTCAGGCCTTTCCCGGGCAGTGGCCGCGCGCCGAGGGTCGCGAGGGAGGGCGCTGAACGCCGCGGCGGGGGCTGGCGCTGCCCCTTCTCGGAGCTCAACACCCAGAGGCAGGTGCTGACCCTCTGGGACCCCCGACAAAGACGTCTCCGCCTCAGTTTCCTCATCTGCAATGTGGGTGGTTGTGAGGTCCCGTGTACCTAGTATGTGTGACGGGCTCGAGTGTCCGGAGAATCAAGTGAAAGATTTATTGAACATCTACTACGTGGAACATCTACCGTGGGCAACGCACCTTTAACAACAGATAAAAACGCCTGCCTTTGTGGGGCTGAACATTCTATGGGGCAAGACAGACAAGGTGGGGGGGGGGGGGTAAAATACAGAGGCTATGGGGAGGAAGGGGCATCTGGACTAAGGCCGAGAGTAAACTTTAGTCAGGATGGTTGTGCAGAGACCTGAAGAAGGTGAGGGAGGGAGGGAGCCATTTGGATACATGAGGGAAGAGTTCCAGACAAAGGGAACAGCCAGTGCAAAGGCCCTGGGGCAGGAACATAAGTGTTCAAAGGACAGGCCAGTGTAGTCAGAACAGAGTGAGCTGGGGGAGCGCCGGGGAGGAGGGGTGACGTGCTTGCAAAGTACTTTGCAGGGTGTCTGGGACATGCTAAGCGTTTCATAAATAGTAGCTGCCATTGTTATTATTTGCGACTGATGATAAGCTTTAAAAAAAAAATGAGATGTGTCCTTGCCTCCTTGTACTACAGCTTGCATTTACAAGTGCTGAACACTTTGCAAATGTGCTGGCTGAGCACCAGCTGCAACCTCCCATGAAAAGGACAGCAACGTCCCTATCTGCAGGTGAGGAAACTGGGCTCAGAGAGGAGAGGGGACCAAGTCAAGGTGACCCAGCTGGTAAGTAGGGGCTCAGGATTTTAACCCAGGTCCGTCTGATTTCAGACTCCAAAATCACTGCACTCCAGGATCCCCGAGCTTAGAAAATTTGGAACCCTCTGATACTCTCTCACTCCCTCACCATTGGTTGCTGGGGGAAACTGCCCTCGCTCCTTCCAGTCAGGCTCCTCCAAGGAATGGTCTAGGCTCACACCTGCATTTGCTGTCTCTACTGCCTCACCACCCCCTGCCTCCTGAATGCTTCCAAACTCCTCTCACCAAAAGGCAGCAGTGATCTTCCAATTTGCCTATCCCACAGCCTCACATGAGCCCTCATTAGTTATCTCACAGGTTAGTCTTCATGGATCATTTCCTCTTTTTCGAGAGTAATTTCTTTTTAGATTTCAGAGACAACGTATCATTTCCTAGCTCCGCTTGCACCTCTCTGGCTGCATCATCACTGTCTCCTGCCTTCTCCCTAAATGTCTATATCTCACCGGGTTTTGTCCTGGGTCGCTACTCGGCTCAACCTGTCCCTGGATCATCACACCCACTCCCAAAGTTCTGGTTCTATCTGGCACATTCCCACCTTGGGACCTTTGTGGTTGCTGTGCATTGCTGTCCACTCTACCCAGAACACTACTTTTTTTTTTTTTTTAAGATTTATGAACTTATTTTGCGGGGGAGCCTGTGGGTGAGGGAAGGAGCAGAAGGAGAAAGAGAGAGATTACTTTTATTGGTCTATGGTTTGTCTCCTCCACTACACCTTCAATTTCACAAGGGTACCCACATGGCTGTATTTATCACAGCTGAAACCCCAGGGCTTAGAATGGTACTTGGTACATAGTAGGTGCTCAAAAATTGTTGTTAGTTGACTGACAAAATGAGGCTGAGGCTCCCAAAGGTATGTCTACAGCTCAGATCTCCAGCTGGAGTTCAGACCAGCCCATCTGCTTCTTGGACATTCCCACTTCTGTTTCACAGGACTAACAGCACATGACACCCACCAGAACAACTTCAGTCAGAAAGGCGGTGCTGGTGATGATGTGGAGAAATGGGAACCTATTCCCTAGTGGGAATATAAAATGTCGCAACCGCTTTGAGAAACAATTTAGCCATTTCTTAAAAAATTAAACAGGGGCATCTGGGTGGCTCAGTCCATTGAGCATCTGAGTTTTGGTTTCAGCTCAGGTCATGATCTCAGGGTCATGAGATAAAAGTCCTACATCCAGCTCTGCACTCAGCATGAGTCGGCTTGAAATTCTTTACCCCTCCCTCCCCTGCCCGCTCTGCTCCCTACCCCTATTCACACTCTTTCCCTAAAATTAATAAATAATAAATAATAAATAAAATCTTTAAGAAGTCAAACGGAAACTTACCATAAGACCCAACAAACACATCTGACCAAGAGATATAAGTGCATATGTCCATATGTATGTGAATATTCCTGCCACCATTTTTCATCATGAATGAAACCATCCAAATGCCCATCAACTAGTGAATGGATAAATTGTGGCACATCCATACATGGGAATGTTATTCAGCAATAAAAAGGAACAAACTACAGATATAGGCTACAACATGGATGAACCTCGAGAATATTTTGCTAAGTGAAAGAAACCAGATACAAAAGGCCACATTTTGGAGTGCCTGGGTGGCTCAGTTGGTTAAGCATCTGCCTCCAGGTCAGATCATGATCCCAGGATCTGGGAGCCCATGTGGGGCTCCATCCTCAGCTGGGAGTCAGCTTCTTTTCTCCCTCCGCCCTTCTCCCGGCTCGTGCACACACTCTTTGTCTCTCAAATAAATAAAACCTTAAAAAAAAACCCACATTTTGTATGATTCCATCTACACAAAATGTCCAGAAAAGGCAAACCAACAGAGACAGAAATTAGATTAGTGATTGCCTGTAACTGGGGGTGGCTGTGGGTCTGGACTGCAAATTGGCATGAAGGATCTTCTGGGGGTGATGGAAATGTCCTAAAACTGGATTGGGATGATGTTTGGCCAACTCTGCAAATTTACTAAAAAGTCACCGAATTGCACACTTAAACAGATAGATTTTATGGTGTGTAAATTATACCTCAATAAAACTGTTAAGCACGGCATTCTTAAATTTTGCCTTCAAGCCCCCTCCCTTGAGGTGCCCTGCAACTGCACTGATGTGAAAATGAGTCCTTAAATGTTGTGCCCCAGTTTCCTTGTGCCTCCCCTGGTCTTGGCCCAGATATACCCTCAGAAACTACAGATTGTGCCTCCCTTACTCTTCCTTCTCCCATTCCATCCAAACTAGCACCAATGCCTTCTGATCTTTAAGATTTTTATTTATTATTTATTCATGAGGGACACAGAGAGAGAGATAGGCAGAGACATAGGCAGAAGCAAGCTCCCCGCAAGGAGCCCAATATGGGACTTGATCCTGAACCCCAGGAACATGTCCTGAGCTGAAGGCAGAGGCTCAACCACTAAGCCACCCAAGCATCCCAATGCTCGCTGATCTTGATGCAAAAATGCCTCCAGAAAGTATCCCTTCTTTAAATATATATATATTATTTATTTATTTATTTATTTATTTATTTTAGAGAAAGAATGGGGGAGGGGCAGAGGGAGAGAGCATGTCTTAAGCAGATTCTCTGCTGAGCATGGAGTCCAACTCAGGGATGGATTTCACGACCCTGAGATCACGACCTGAGCTGAAACCAAGAGTTGAAGACTTAACTGAGTGTGCCACCCAGGAGCCCTAATATTTATTTATGTAAGTCATCTCTACACCCAATGTGGGGCTTAAACTCACGACCCTGAGATCAAGAGTCACATGCTCCTCCAACTGAGCCAGCGAGGAGCCCCAAGAAAGTATCCCTTCTTCTCCATCACCATCATCGCTCTCAGCATGGTGTTGGGGAGTGTCTTAGGCTGAATATTTGTGTGCCCTCCTCCCCCAAACTCCTATGTTGAAACCTAATCCCCAGCGTGATGGTATTTGGAGATGAGGTCTGTGGGAGGTGATTAGGTCATGAGGGTGGCTCCACTCTCAGGAATGGATTAGTATCCTTATAAAGAGACCTCAGAGAGCTCCATCTCCCTTCCACCATATAAGAACACAGGGAGAAAACACCCAACCTGCCAGCACTTTGATCATAGGCTTTTCAGCCTCCAGAACTGTGAGAAATACATGTCTGTTGTTTATGAGCCACTCAGTCAATGGTATTCTGTTAGAGCAACCTGAATGCTCCAGAATCAGGAGCCACGAAAAGAAATGTTTTTTTTCCCTGACCTGAAAATTCTCCGGAGGGAAAAAGCTGACAACTGTCAGAAATAATAACCATGGTTGTTAAGGTTTACTGAATACTTATACACGCTAGGTATCATTTGCAGCAATGTACATGTAATAACTCACTTAAACCCTCGGACTATCACTGAGTAGCAGTAGATAGGATTACAATTCCCATCTTTAAAATGAGGAAACAGAGGCACGGAGATGCTAAATTTTCCAAAGGCCCTCAGGATACTGTCCTAGACAGTCAGGCTCCAGAGTCTACATGGTGCTGGGTCAACTGGGCCTATATTCACAGGGGAAAGAATAAATGTTGATCCCTACCTCATATCCTATGCAAAAATCAATTCCAGATGGACTGTACATCTAATTGTGAAAAGTAAACAATAAATCTTTTAGAAGAAAATATAGAAGAACATCAAAAAAAAAAAAAAAAGAACATCTTCATTACTCTGAGGGTAGGCAAAGATTTCTAAAACAGGACACTAACCAGCACTCACCTTAAAGGGGAAAAATATTATTTGAGCTACATTAAAATTAAGACATTCTATTGATCAAAGGCTCCATTAAGAGAATGAAAAGACAAGCCACAGAATGGGAGAAGATATTTGCAATCCTTACGTCCAACAGAGGACTCGTATCTTATTTAATCTATAGAAGATAAGTGTAGGTAGATACAGATACAGATATAAAATCTGGATACACAGGCACACTCACATTCCTACAAATCAGTAAGAAAAAGGCAGGCAGCATAATAGCGCATTTCGCAAAAGGGAACACTGAGTGATCGATAAACAAGTGAAAAAGTATTTCATATCAATCATCAGGAAAGGTAAATTAAATCCAAAACATGCTACCACTACACACCCACCACACTCTCTAAAGGGAAAAGGAAAGACAACACCAAGTGCTGGTGATGATGTGCAGCAGCTGGAATGCTCATACACTACAGGTGGAGGAGTACATGGAAAAATTGAAGAGTCTGGAACTTTGGAAGACTGGGAGTATCTCCTGAAGCTCAATTTATTCCTCTGCTACAACTCAGCAATTCTCCGAGGTATATATAGTTGAGTCTCATTATCTGCGGGTTCCACATTGGCAAACTCGCCTACTCACTACAATTTATTTGTAACCCCAAAATCAATACTCATGGGGCCTTTGTGGTCGTTTGTGGACGTGCACGCAGTGGCAGAAAAAAAATGGGGTCACCAAAGCACAGACTCCCAACTGAAATCCAACATGACCATACTCTGCCTGCTTGTTTCAGCATGTTGGTGACTCCACTTTTTGCCACTGCGTGCACGTCCACAAACGACCACAAAGGCCCCATGAGTATTGATTTTGGGGTTACAAATAAATTGTAGTGAGTAGGTGAGTTTGCCAATGTGGAACCCGCAAATAATGAGACTCAACTGCATATACATACCTAGGAGGAGAATTGTACACAACCATCTTTTTCACTGGCTTTTTAGTGCCAAGGTTTTCACATTTTCGTGTGCTTTTTTTTTAGTGATTTCACTATTTTAAGTGGCCTCCAAGCACAGTGCTAAGTGCTGTGTAAGTGTTTCTAAGTGCAAGCAGGCTGTGACATGTCTTTGGAGAAAATACATCTTGTCAATAGGCTTCGTTCAGGAGTGAGTTATAATGCTTTTGGCCATGAGTTTGATGCTAATCAATCAACAATGTATATTGAATAAGGTGTTTTTAAGCAGAAACATACATAAAACTAGGTGGCATGTTGTTTGGTCGATAAAACTGTGACCAGAGGCTTGGAGAAATCTAAACCTGTGATGATCCAATGCAATGAATCAGTATTTACCAGTCCCCAAAAGAAATGCCAACGAGCATTCGCTGAAGACAGTGTCAGAATATTTCTTATCAGCGCTGTTTGTGCCAGCCACAAACTTCACCAACCCAAATGCCCAGAAACTGTAGAACAAATATATCATGGTATAACCACATAATGGAATGCCATAAAATGACGAAAACAGGCAACGAACACCAAGCAGTATTATGGTGGCATCTTACAAACATAATGTTAAGCAAAACAAGCTGGGCTGCAAAAACAACATACCTCATGACTTCATTAAATTACAAAGCTGGAAAAAAAAATTACAAAGCTGGTCGAACTCGGGAGCATTAGCTTAGCAGTAACTCTTGGGGAGCAGGTGTAAACTAGAAGGCGTATGGGGGGGGGCTTCTGGATTTTTGAAAAGTTTTTTTTTTTTTTTTTTTTTTTACCTGGTGCTGGTAACACCATGTCACTTCGAGACAATTTATCAAGCTGCCTCTTTATGATCTGCACACTTCTCTCTCGATAGGCTTTATGTCAAGAAGAAAATTTACTCAAATATATGAATTCAGGTATAAGTTCCATCCGTGTTTGATGTGCAGCAAGTAAAAATGATAGGACTTTCTGGTAGAAAAGCTAAGAACCACAAACCAAAAAAGAAAACAAAAACAAAACACAAGCCAAGCAAAACTAAGTGTTCTTTGCCACGTGGCCTCTTTCATCCACGCGTAAGAAAGGCATGAATTTGTGTTCGCACAGACGCAGCTTTGCACGCCTCAGAACACAAACGGCGTTAATCTTCTAGCCTACGCCTGCTTTCAGCATTCTGCTTGGTGATAGCAAGTGTTTGGGAATGGTGTTGAAACACGTCTCGCTTTTGTCTCCCCAAAAGTCTCGGGGCCCCACACCCCTCTTGTCATCTCCACTTTCCTGCCTGGTTCAGAATTCCAGGAGGAGACTGGGAAGGAGATGGTTGTCTTTGTCAAGGACTTCAGACCCCAGACAATGAGAGGTACACTCCTTCCATTCCCCAAATGTTAGTCCTGCTAGGCCTCTGGCTGCCACCAATTTGCCTCATGCCTTGTCAGTTCCTGACGTGATTCTGGCTTTATCCCTTTAATCTCTGATTCCAGGGTCTTCCATGTTATAGCCAGAGGCTCTGGCCCTCACCCAGATCCAACCAGATCTCATTCCTGGCTTTAAAAACTTTTACTTAGGGGCTCAGTGGATTAGGTGGCTCAGTGGATTAGGTGTCCAACTCTTGATTTCAGCTCAGGTCATGATCTCAGGGTGGTGGGATCAAGCCCTGCATCTGTGCCCAGCGCAGAGCCTGTGTAAGCTTCTCTCTCCTTCTCCCTCTGCCCCTCCTCCCAGCCCATCCCTCTCACTCTCTCATCTTTTAATTTTTTTAAATTAATTAATTTATTTATTTATGATAGTCACACAGAGCAAGAGAGAGAGAGGCAGAGACACAGGCAGAGGGAGAAGCAGGCTCCATGCACCGGGAGCCCGACGTGGGACTCGGTCCCGGGTCTCCAGGATCGCGCCCTGGGCCAAAGGCAGGCGCTAAACCGCTGCGCCACCCAGGGATCCCTCTCTTCTTTTACTTAACAGAAAAACAACCAGACTAAACACCTGGACAAAACACTTGACAAGTCTCCGAAGAAGATATAGGAACAACAATAAACACGTGAAGAGAAGCCCGACATCACTAACTCTTCAGGAAATGCAAATCAAAACCACAGTGAGAGATCACATCACATGCACTGGGATGAGCTAAGGCCAAAAAGTCAAGTAGTAACAACAACGTTGGCGAGGATGTAGAGAAACTGGAGCCCCACTGTTGGTGGGAATGTATAACAGTGTAGTATGGCGGCAATCCCACTTATGGGTGCACACCCGAAAGAGTCAGAAGTGAGGTCCCAAAGAGATATCCACACCTCCTGTTCACAGCGGCACCATTCACAATAGGCAAAAGGTGGAAGCAACCCAAATGTCTACTGAAGGATGGAGAAACAAAACGTCCATACAATGGAATCCTATTCAGCCTTCAAGAGGAAGCAAATGCTAACACCTGCCACATCGTGGGATGAGCGTTGAGGACACGAATGTGGAGTGAAATAAGCCAGTCACAAAAAGACAAATACTGCATGATTCCACTCATAGGAGGTACCTAGAGTAGTCAAAATCAAAGACACAGAAAGCAGAAGGGGGTTCGCGGGGGCCGGAGAAGGGAATGAGGGGTTGTTTAATAGACAGAAGTTCAGGGAATCCCTGGGTGGCTCAGCACTTTAGTGCCTGCCTTCCCCGCAGGGCATGATCCTAGAGTCCCGGGATCAAGTCCCACATCAGGCTCCCTGCATGGAGCCTGCTTCTCCCTCTGCCTGTGTCTCTGCCTCTCTGTGTGTCTCTCATGAATAAATGAATAAAATCTTTAAAAATTAAAAAAAAATAAACACACACAGACCCACACACCCTCACTTAGTCCTGAGAACTACTCCACGGTGGGTTGTGCCACACGCTTCCATGTGCCCAATGGCTTGCTTGGTGTCTTTCATGTAGAAATGACTTGAGACGTTAGGAAAAGAAAGAATCTGGTTTATCATGTGCCTATCATGAGCCTCAAAGGTGAGGAGCGATTTGCCATTTCATTCAGTGGCTTCAACTGACTTTGCCTTTGGTTTCTTTCTTTTCACGCTGTGACCTCCTGTTGACTCATCTGCTAAACAGGGCTGAGATGCTAGCTGCCCAGGTGGCTAGAACTATGTGTAAAGTAAGAGTAAACAGGCACCGAGGGAGCATCCAGGGGCTCCCAGAAGCAAGGCAAATAAGCTTCTGCACGTAGACTTCACAGACTCTACTCTGACTCCTCTCAGCTCTTCCTGATTTCTCCTTGGTGCGTGGCTGAGCTCTGGATAGATGAAGCTGTGAGATGCACCAGCCCTCCGCTGGGCAGGAAGACATATCGGTGTTCTCAGACAAGAGGTCTCAAAAAGTGGGAACAACTCTCTCGCTCTGTCACAACTCCCTTCTCCCTGCACAGCCAGACTCAGCTTCCGAGAAGTTAAATCTTCCATCCCACCCCTGAAGAGCTCACGTCGTCACCCAGACATTGTTGTCTGGCATGAGGCTCAAAATACAGAAGACTCCCAATGAGCGCTTTCCAAATGAACACTGAGTGCAAGAATAAGTGAAAACAGCAACTTACTGCCTCCCGGGCACTGACGCTGAACTCTGGGGACAAAAGTCATTGCCCATCCCAAATGCCAGGCTCATGAGAAACCCATCCACAGGCACATGGTCAACCCATATGACAAGAGTCACTGTGTACACATACCCACAAACAGGATTATGGCACAAACGTGTCCCTGTGCCCAGCGTGGTCAATGCCAAGTCTGTGGTTCTAAAACACACACACACACACACACACACACACACAGACACACCCATCGATGCCACAGATGAACTCCTGTAGGCCCAGGGGTAGTGAGGCAAGTGATGTGAGTCATTCAAGTGCAGGGTGAGTTCCTGTGTTTGTTTAAAATATCAAAATTTTGATATTTTGTATCACAGACTTTTTAAAGATTTTATTTACTTATTTAAGACAGAGAGCAGAGAGGACAAGCAGGGATGGGGGAGGAGACGGACAGAGGGAGAGGGAGATGCAGACTCCCACTGAGCACGGAGTCCGATGCAGGGCTCCCTCCCAGGACCCCAAGATCATGACCTGAGCCAAAGGCAGACGCTTAGCTGCTTAACCGACTGCACCACCCAGGCACCCCCGTAGCAGATATTTTTGCATTCATTTTGATTTTTTTTAAATATTACTTATTTTGATTTCTGACTTTTTTCTTTGGCATCCCCTTCAATTTTGCACCTGTGGCTAGTGACTCAGTTGCCCTACCCTGGCACAGACATGCCTTTGGCGTGCGCACCTTCACCAGAGCCACAGGGACACACACAATCTCTGCACAAACCTCATTTTACCACTAGGTGTCACCCCAGCTCTTTCATCTGGAGCCGGGGCTTGACATTCCACCCCACCCCCACCCCCCCTTCCCTAGGAAGAAAATGTCCAATTCACTTATCAGAGAGTCCTCAAGACTTCCTTTTACTTCCCTCCACCTGGGACATTAACATTTTCTAAAGGAACCCAGGAGAACAGGGTGTTAACCCCAAATTGTGGTGCCCTGTAATGGTGGAATTTGAGGCACAGATGAAGATGGATTGGGAAGCCTGGGTGGCTCAGAGATTGAGTGTCTGCCTTTGGCTCAGGCTGTGACCCTGGGGTCCTGGGATCGAGTCTCACATTGAGTGAGGAGCCTGCTTCTCCCTCTGCCTGTGTCTCTGCCCACCACCCTCTATCTCTCATGAATAAATAAATTAAATCATAAAAGAAAAAAAAAAGAAGACGATGGGTTTTCCTGATGCTTCTGATCCAAGAGCAGTGGCTGATTTGAAATGGGTAGGGGATCGCCCAAGGGGACAGTTGGTCCCTCACCGCCCGCCCCCTTTAGTACAAGAGTCTCACTGTTTGAGAAACAAAGAGACTCTGTGGGAGGAGGAGGGAGATTCAGCCATTCATTCAAGTTTGTTTTTATTTATTTATTTATTTATTTATTTATTTATTTATTTATTTATTTATTTTTAAGACTGTCTTTATTTGAGAGAGAGAATGGGGTGAGGGGCAGAGGGAGAAGCAGACTCCCCGCTGAGCAGGGAGCAAGATGCAGGGCTCTGTCCCAGGACCCCGGGATCATGACCTGAGCCAAAGGCAGAAGCTTAACTGACTGAGCCACTCAGGTGCCCCTCAAGTTTTGTTTTGTTTTGTTTTTATGATAGGCACACAGTGAGAGAGAGAGAGGCAGAGACACAGGCAGAGGGAGAAGCAGGCTCCATGCACCAGGAGCCCGACGTGGGATTCGATCCCGGGTCTCCAGGATCGCGCCCTGGGCCAAAGGCAAGCGCTAAACCGCTGCACCACCCAGGGATCCCTCAAGTTTTTATTTTAACAGGTGTCTGTTAAGAACCTACTGTGTGCCAGGCTCTGTGTGTGTCTATGTGGTAGGCACCAGAGACACAACAAAGCCCATTAGATCCCGATGAGTTACCACTCTAGGGGGAGACAGACAATGAATGAATAAACAAATTGTGGAGAGGTACCGACAGGCTATGAAGAAAAATAATAGAATAGAAACTTGGCGAGGATGTAGAGAAACTGGAGCCCCACTGTTGGTGGGAATGTATAACAGTGTAGTATGGCGGCAATCCCACTTATGGGTGCACACCCGAAAGAGTCAGAAGTGAGGTCCCAAAGAGATATCCACACCTCCTGTTCACAGCGGCACCATTCACAATAGGCAAAAGGTGGAAGCAACCCAAATGTCTACTGAAGGATGGAGAAACAAAACGTCCATACAATGGAATCCTATTCAGCCTTCAAGAGGAAGCAAATGCTAACACCTGCCACATCGTGGGATGAGCGTTGAGGACACGAATGTGGAGTGAAATAAGCCAGTCACAAAAAGACAAATACTGCATGATTCCACTCATAGGAGGTACCTAGAGTAGTCAAAATCAAAGACACAGAAAGCAGAAGGGGGTTCGCGGGGGCCGGAGAAGGGAATGAGGGGTTGTTTAATAGACAGAAGTTCAGGGAATCCCTGGGTGGCTCAGCACTTTAGTGCCTGCCTTCCCCGCAGGGCATGATCCTAGAGTCCCGGGATCAAGTCCCACATCAGGCTCCCTGCATGGAGCCTGCTTCTCCCTCTGCCTGTGTCTCTGCCTCTCTGTGTGTCTCTCATGAATAAATGAATAAAATCTTTAAAAATTAAAAAAAAATAAACACACACAGACCCACACACCCTCACTTAGTCCTGAGAACTACTCCACGGTGGGTTGTGCCACACGCTTCCATGTGCCCAATGGCTTGCTTGGTGTCTTTCATGTAGAAATGACTTGAGACGTTAGGAAAAGAAAGAATCTGGTTTATCATGTGCCTATCATGAGCCTCAAAGGTGAGGAGCGATTTGCCATTTCATTCAGTGGCTTCAACTGACTTTGCCTTTGGTTTCTTTCTTTTCACGCTGTGACCTCCTGTTGACTCATCTGCTAAACAGGGCTGAGATGCTAGCTGCCCAGGTGGCTAGAACTATGTGTAAAGTAAGAGTAAACAGGCACCGAGGGAGCATCCAGGGGCTCCCAGAAGCAAGGCAAATAAGCTTCTGCACGTAGACTTCACAGACTCTACTCTGACTCCTCTCAGCTCTTCCTGATTTCTCCTTGGTGCGTGGCTGAGCTCTGGATAGATGAAGCTGTGAGATGCACCAGCCCTCCGCTGGGCAGGAAGACATATCGGTGTTCTCAGACAAGAGGTCTCAAAAAGTGGGAACAACTCTCTCGCTCTGTCACAACTCCCTTCTCCCTGCACAGCCAGACTCAGCTTCCGAGAAGTTAAATCTTCCATCCCACCCCTGAAGAGCTCACGTCGTCACCCAGACATTGTTGTCTGGCATGAGGCTCAAAATACAGAAGACTCCCAATGAGCGCTTTCCAAATGAACACTGAGTGCAAGAATAAGTGAAAACAGCAACTTACTGCCTCCCGGGCACTGACGCTGAACTCTGGGGACAAAAGTCATTGCCCATCCCAAATGCCAGGCTCATGAGAAACCCATCCACAGGCACATGGTCAACCCATATGACAAGAGTCACTGTGTACACATACCCACAAACAGGATTATGGCACAAACGTGTCCCTGTGCCCAGCGTGGTCAATGCCAAGTCTGTGGTTCTAAAACACACACACACACACACACACACACACAGACACACCCATCGATGCCACAGATGAACTCCTGTAGGCCCAGGGGTAGTGAGGCAAGTGATGTGAGTCATTCAAGTGCAGGGTGAGTTCCTGTGTTTGTTTAAAATATCAAAATTTTGATATTTTGTATCACAGACTTTTTAAAGATTTTATTTACTTATTTAAGACAGAGAGCAGAGAGGACAAGCAGGGATGGGGGAGGAGACGGACAGAGGGAGAGGGAGATGCAGACTCCCACTGAGCACGGAGTCCGATGCAGGGCTCCCTCCCAGGACCCCAAGATCATGACCTGAGCCAAAGGCAGACGCTTAGCTGCTTAACCGACTGCACCACCCAGGCACCCCCGTAGCAGATATTTTTGCATTCATTTTGATTTTTTTTAAATATTACTTATTTTGATTTCTGACTTTTTTCTTTGGCATCCCCTTCAATTTTGCACCTGTGGCTAGTGACTCAGTTGCCCTACCCTGGCACAGACATGCCTTTGGCGTGCGCACCTTCACCAGAGCCACAGGGACACACACAATCTCTGCACAAACCTCATTTTACCACTAGGTGTCACCCCAGCTCTTTCATCTGGAGCCGGGGCTTGACATTCCACCCCACCCCCACCCCCCCTTCCCTAGGAAGAAAATGTCCAATTCACTTATCAGAGAGTCCTCAAGACTTCCTTTTACTTCCCTCCACCTGGGACATTAACATTTTCTAAAGGAACCCAGGAGAACAGGGTGTTAACCCCAAATTGTGGTGCCCTGTAATGGTGGAATTTGAGGCACAGATGAAGATGGATTGGGAAGCCTGGGTGGCTCAGAGATTGAGTGTCTGCCTTTGGCTCAGGCTGTGACCCTGGGGTCCTGGGATCGAGTCTCACATTGAGTGAGGAGCCTGCTTCTCCCTCTGCCTGTGTCTCTGCCCACCACCCTCTATCTCTCATGAATAAATAAATTAAATCATAAAAGAAAAAAAAAAGAAGACGATGGGTTTTCCTGATGCTTCTGATCCAAGAGCAGTGGCTGATTTGAAATGGGTAGGGGATCGCCCAAGGGGACAGTTGGTCCCTCACCGCCCGCCCCCTTTAGTACAAGAGTCTCACTGTTTGAGAAACAAAGAGACTCTGTGGGAGGAGGAGGGAGATTCAGCCATTCATTCAAGTTTGTTTTTATTTATTTATTTATTTATTTATTTATTTATTTATTTATTTATTTATTTTTAAGACTGTCTTTATTTGAGAGAGAGAATGGGGTGAGGGGCAGAGGGAGAAGCAGACTCCCCGCTGAGCAGGGAGCAAGATGCAGGGCTCTGTCCCAGGACCCCGGGATCATGACCTGAGCCAAAGGCAGAAGCTTAACTGACTGAGCCACTCAGGTGCCCCTCAAGTTTTGTTTTGTTTTGTTTTTATGATAGGCACACAGTGAGAGAGAGAGAGGCAGAGACACAGGCAGAGGGAGAAGCAGGCTCCATGCACCAGGAGCCCGACGTGGGATTCGATCCCGGGTCTCCAGGATCGCGCCCTGGGCCAAAGGCAAGCGCTAAACCGCTGCACCACCCAGGGATCCCTCAAGTTTTTATTTTAACAGGTGTCTGTTAAGAACCTACTGTGTGCCAGGCTCTGTGTGTGTCTATGTGGTAGGCACCAGAGACACAACAAAGCCCATTAGATCCCGATGAGTTACCACTCTAGGGGGAGACAGACAATGAATGAATAAACAAATTGTGGAGAGGTACCGACAGGCTATGAAGAAAAATAATAGAATAAGAACTCAGAGAGTGGCTGTGGGGAGGTTATTTTAGATGGTTGGTCAAGGTGGGTCTCTTGGAGGAGGTGTCATTTAAATCAAAGGAGAGGAAGGGAACAGCATGCCAGGAAGAGGGAATGGCAAGTGCAAAGGCCCTGAGGTATGCAGTACAAACTGAACTCCTCCTCCTCTCGCATCCTGTGGGGACCCCAGGGAAGAGATGACTTCCAATCCAGAGAGTGGCTAAGCCAGATCTATAGCTAGATCTTAGGGAGGGCTTCTCAGTAGTCAGGAAGTGGGCATATTTCCCACAGGGAAAGCTACCTGGTAGTCTCCAAGGCACACACAGGCCAGACCCAGAACATCGGACACAGACCCTAGGTAGAAGGATGGATGGATGGATGACTCCTCTGACCAGTGCCACTTCCTGTCCTCAGGGTCAAATCCAAACTCCTGTCTATAGCCCACAGGTTCCCACTTGGTCTGGCCCCTCCCGGCTTACCTGGCCTCATTTCCCCCCCAACCTCCCCTCCCCTCACTCCTCTCCAGACACACCAGCCTCCTTGCTGCTCCTCAAATATACCAAGATGCTCTCACCTCGGGGCCTTTGCACTTGTTATTCCCTCTGCCTTGAACGCCCTTCCCCTGGATATTCAGAAGGCATCCTCTCTGACCTCCTTCAGGGGTCATCTCAAATACCACCTCCTTTGAGACAGTCTCTGACCGCACCTGTTAAAATAGCCACCCACACCACACCACCACAATCACTCTTTAATCCCCTTTATCCCGTGTTTTTATTCTTCACACCACTTGCATTGTATTATATATTCATTCCGTTGTTGACACTGTATTATATATTTATTCAGTTCCTGCCTGTTTCTCCCGTCAGACGATCAGTTCCAGGAGGGCAGGGATTTGACAACTTGGTTCATGGCTATCATCCCAATGCTTAATCGCATCTGTTGATGGAAAGGACAAATGAAGGATTTCTAGCAGGGACCCCTGGTGGAGCCCAGGGCCCATCAGGGTCTGAGGAGGGGGCTCTGGGAAGAGATGGGGGGTAGAGAGGGGACACGCACTCGTTCTTCAGAGCCTTTCCTTCTCTGGGGCGCCAGGCTGGGTGGGCCGCTAGGGGCAGAGACCAGTTTGTGACGCTGCAGTACCCAGGGTGGCCGCCTGGAGGCACTGCAGCCAGTTGCAGGACCCCACCTGCCCCAACCGATTTACCCCAGTTTAGCCCCGCCCCACCCAGCGTTTAGCCCCGCCTTCCGAACCCAGCTTAGCCCCGCCCCCAAGCAGTCCCGCTTGGCGCCGGCCCCACAGGGCTCCCTCTCCATCCAGGGGTCTCTAAACTCAACCCCCAACAGCACCTTCCACTGCCTTCTCCTGCACCACCGGCCAATCGTGGCGACAGGTCGAAAAATCCAGAGCTCCCCAGGTTCCAGCAAGGGGGGAGGAGAATCCCGAGGTGGTGATTCCCAGGGAAACCAAATTTACCTTCACTCCCGGTCCATTTTTTGCCAGCATTCTCTCTACCTTAAGGCAATTTTGGTCTCTCTTCTCTCTGGCTGATAGATCAATTGAGCATCTACTGTGTGCGGTCTGATGCCAGGTACTGAGCACACTTCCCATCCCAGCCAGAATGTGGGTCCTGAGATGGGGAAACCAGAACGGAGCGGAGGGATGGGACCCCACAACCTCTCCCTATGGCTTGGAGGTCCTATTTAGGAGTGACCTCCAGGGCTCCCAACGCCCCCTGGGGTGCCTAGAAGGGTCTGATTCCTTTCTTCTCTGGACCGGGCAAGAGAAGGTGCCAGGACTGTTTTTCCTCTGAGCTTTTACCTAAAAAAAAAACCAAAAAACTCTTCTAGTTTCTACACAGGCACTGTCCACACCTGTGAAGTGGATTATTTAACAGGAAGGTAAACGTGTGTGGGTTTAGGAACTAGACTGCCTTTTGTTCAATCCCAGCTCTGCCACTCCTGAGCTACCTGAGCCTGACAAGCCACTTAACTTTTCCGTGCCTCAGTTTCTCTGTCTGTAAAATGAAGGTAACAGGAACGCCCACCAGTAGGTGCCAGCAGGGTTAAATGCCTTCTTTCATACCATGTGCTTGAAGCGGCGCCCAGCACATAATAAGCACTTAATAAATGTTAGCTGTATTATAATTATTATTTTAGATTCCAGCTTTCTCTCCGAGCTCCTACGGATCTGAGAACTTGAGGAGGCGCTGACGTCCAAGATGGAGGAGAAAAGAGGTTTCCCAACAGCTGAAGAAAACTGGGACACCCATTCCCATTTTGCAAGGCCCCCTAAGCCTGCCCAAGAGATGGGGCTACTAGGAGAAGGAAGACTTGTTTCTGTGAAAGCATGAATGGAGAGTACAAGGCACCAACACACACACACACACACACACACACAGATGCATGGATGTGCACGTTTGCACACACAGCTCCTGCTCTTCAACCCTCCCTCTTGGAGTGATTTGCTCAAAGGCACAGAATAGCACACGGTCACCCCAAACTCTCCCACAGCCACACACCTGGTCACACACATTGTGTGCAGCACCCGGGCAGATGGACAGAATCGTGGGGACACACACAGCTCTTTCTGCACAGACTTCTACACCCAGCTTCAGTTGCCCAAATACCGCCAGGATTAACACAATCCTCGCTCGCTGTCACACCACCAGTCACACAGACACACAACTCCAGGTGGCAGGCTCACAAGCCTCGCACTGTCACATCAACCCTCCAGCCACAGCCTCCCACTGTCACACACGGACTCTGTCCCTCACGTACAGACACCCTCTCCCATCACATCCCAACTCAGGCACAGCCAAGCGCACAAACTCTGTCACACCCAGCCGTGACACAGACACACACATTTACCCAGCACCCCTCCAGCACCTCACACACGTCCCCACCAGTCACTCACACGTGAGTCCCGCCCCCTTCCCCACACCGGGGGTGCAGGTGAGGAGAGAGGGGCTGCAGAATGGGGGCACCTCCTGCCAGAATGGGGGAGCGAAGGGTAAGCAACAGCCCAAGGCCCCCTGAAGTTGCCCCCACAACCCCACTCAGCTTCGGGGAGATGGCAGGGGTGGGCTCCGGGTCACCGACAGGTTGAGAACCCCGAAGCTGGGGCTGGACTGTGCCCCCCAGCCATCTCAGCTCGAGGCTGGATGTGAAGCCCCCCCTTCCTTTCCCCAAAGCCGGGGTGGCCATCCCAGCCCCTCCCCCGCTGCGACCCCCGCCCCTCTCAGCCCCGGGGGGGCTTGCGGAGCCCCCCATCGCGTTTCTGTAGGGACCCTCTAGGACCCTCGCCCCTCCTGGAGCCCTTGGCGCCTGCACCTGCCCGCCGGGCCCCTACCTGTCCGGCGAGGCCTGAGCACAGCAGCAGCAGCAGCAGCGGCGGGACCGTGAGCGGCCACATGACGCGCCCCCCGCCCGGCGTCCCGGCCCCCCGCCCGCCCGAGCGGCGCCTGGGCGCGGGGACCGCCACCTTGCGCGACCCCGCCCGGCCGGGGCGACCCTCGCCGCCGCCTCCCCCGCCTCGCCGGCGGCCGGGATTCCGCCCCGCCCCCGCCCCCCTCGCGCGCTCCGAGTCTTTGTTGCGGGCTCCGCCCCCCGCCCCGCCCCCAGCTCGTCTGCGGGCGCCGACCCCGCGTGGGTCTGGGGCGGGGAAGGGGGAGGAGCCGGCCCGGGGAGGGGGGCTGGGGACCAGGCCCCGTGGGGGTGGCTCACGGAGATGGGGGAGGGGTTCGTCACGTGTTGGTAAATTTCACCCTCGCAGGACCTTTCCCACGTTGCAGATGGGGGTGGGATGGGGATCGAGGGGCTGGGGGAGTAGGAGGAAGGCCTGGTAACGAGGGAGAGAGATGGAGAGGCCCCCTCCTGAAGGAACTCAAGAATCGACAGAGAAACTGAGGCAGAGCTTGTGAAATGGGACGTCGAGGAAAGGGGGGGTCCCCGCCGGGACACGGGGGTGGGACAGAGTTGGAACAAAGAGGGACATAAATGGGGGCGGGAGGCGGATGGACCAGCGACCAGTTGCGTGGGCCTGGCTCCCAAACGGGATGTCTCGCTTTGGCTCTCCCCTCCCACCCCATTCCCCAGGCCCTTCTTCCTCAATCTCCCCTTCCCCGCCACACCTGAGACAGTTTCCCACTCCCGTTTCAAAGGCCCAAGATGAGGGACCAGATCAAAATCTTAACAGCGCTGCCTCCACCGAGAAGCCCTCTGCATAAGAAGTCCCTGCCCTGTCTCCAGCCTTCCTCTGCTTCTCCCTGTCTCTGCAGTTGTCTTCCCGCCCTTAGCCCCTCAATGGCTTTTTGGGTGGGGGGAGCAAGCAAGTCAGGTTACAGAGGAATCAACCATCCATGGGGGGGGGGGGACATAGGGGGTTGGCCTGGCATTTTTCTGACCCTGCTGCATGCCACGCAGGTAACAGGTTATGGAAGGTTTTGTCAAAGCAAGAAAAGAGCTTACTTCCAGTAAAACTGGGTTTGACCCTGGGTCTGTCACTTCTTGGCCATGCAACCTTGGGCAAAGAGCTTTCCTTCTCTTGGGAGACCTGTTTCCTCATGGAGGTGTCTGAAGACATCTGTGGCTCTTGAGCAAATAGCGCACCCAGCCAGTGCTCAATCCCCAGAGAGCAGTACCACAGTGAAGCATGGAGTTGGACAGACTGGCCATGGGGTGTGGGACACAGAACCGAATCTGAGCCAGCAAGGGCATCTCATCCATCCCTCTACCTCCTCTTCCCAGGTAGATGGGATGTGGCCCTTTGCTGACTCCTCAGACCAAGCCTGTGGTAGGTGTAGACTAGGAAAGGGATGTTGGTTGGTGTGCACCAGAAGCTTTCGCTCAAGTGTGGGCTGTGGTCAACTCTGAGGGCAGGGGGCCCTGCCAGCTCTCACCAGGCCCACTTATCACAGAGTCATGCCTTTATGAGAGCTGTATTTCAGGACCCTGAACAATATCCTCTGCGCTCTGAGATGGTCATTATGATGGTCAAGCATGGCCTGTGTTATGTGGTCGACATTGGTCGCGCCCTGCTAGGTACACTCCCCATCCCTCCTCAGCTCTGCTCTGTTTCAGGGGTGGGGCCCCTGTAAACTACATTTCCCAGGCTCCCTTGCATCTAGCTAGGCTCAGCCAATAGGAGGCCTGAGGAGAGGTTGGGGTGGGGAGCGGGGAGTAGAGAGTGGGAAGAAGCCAGAGTATTTCTCCCTCTCTCTCCACTTTGGGTATCTCTGTGCTCTGTCTCTGTGGTCTCAGCCCCACTGGGATGGGAGTCCCCGCTGTGGTTCAGCTCCTACCAGGTGGTGGTGGCAGGTTCTGGACTCTGGTAACTGCTTCCTCCCTTCAGCTACATCAGCTCTGGGGAAGATGGTGGCTTGCTACTCACTGTAGAGTCCATTCATCTTCTCCTTTTACTCTTAAAGCTTAACTAACATCTCTGTGGATTTAGCTCTGTGGCTAAGTCCTCGCCTGAGATTTTGCGATTGAACTACCTGGCATGAGCTTTGTTTTTCTGACTGGACCCTGGCCAATACGTTCTATGCTGTGGTCACAACCACAGCTGTGGTCAGTAGCAATCTGTGTCCTGATCACACTGTGGTCAGCATCCTACTGAAGTGGGCTCCGTGCTGCCCTCAGCACCCTGGTTCTACTGGGGTCAGCAGCGTGGTCAGTATTGTGGTCTCCGTGGGCCATTCCTGGATGTATTATGGTCAGTGTGATGGTCAGTCTCCTGGCTCTAATGTGCTCAGATTCATGATCACTGTCCTGTCATCTGTGGTCATTGTTCTGAGCTTGGTTTGGACAGTAACCTGGCCGTGCTATGGTCAAAATTATGATTAGGTCACACTGTGATCAGGGTCATACTCAGTGTCTCGGTTGTACTGTTGTCAGCTTCTAGGTCAGCACCATCATCAATGCTATGATGAGCACAGTGTCTCCCTTCCTCCGTGGTCACTGTAGTGATCAGAACTGAAGAGAGCTCAGCCTCCCAAGGACCTCGTGCAGCAAATCTGATGGACCGGGTGGCTCGGGCCAGCACTGGGCAAAGCCTGCTCTCCACAATGTATGGAGGCAGGGCAGAGGAGCACTGGGTCCCTGCCAACTCTCACCAGCTCACCATTGGCTTTTCCTAATTGGTGCTTGTGCAGCCATTGGCTTTAGGCCCCTGTGATCCCTTCCTGGATCTAGCCAGAGGAAGAAACATCCAGGCCTTTGTTTTCCCGTATTCTGCATGGAGCCCAACACAGAGATGACCAAAAGGAGTTTAATGAGTGCCATTATGCCACGCATGTCTACACATGCCTTTGCTCTTGCAGATCCCTCTATATCATTCAGAAGCCTTTTGGTAGCAAGTGGCAGAAAGGCAATTAGAACTGTCTTAACAACAACAACAACAACAACAAAAGAATATCAGCTCACATAACTGGAAAAAAAATCCAAGGGTAATTGAATTCAGGAATGGCTGGATCCAGGGGTCCTGTTATATCATCAGGATTCTCTTTCTCTGTTTCTCATCTCCAAAGCATTACGCTGGGCTATTCATTGTGCATCTTTCCTTTCCCGTCAAGTCCACATTGGCAACTGAGAGTCAGTCCTGCTGGGGACCCTTGGGAGAAAGGGTAGAACCTGCTCCTCACAGTTGGCCCACCCGAGGCGGAGGGAGGTGGCTATTTGTTCTCCGGGTCCTGCATGTCACTGGGGGAGGGCCATTCCCGGGGATGCCCACTCTTTGGCATTTCTGGCCTGGCCAGTTGGTGAACTGAGATAATCCTGAGGCTGGAAGAAGTGTGAATGGGAACATCTCAGGGCCAAGGGGATATGGGCCAAGGCGCTGACATCATCTGCTTTTGTCCCATTTTTCCGATGGAGAAATTGAGGTTCAGAGAGCTTACGACACTGGACAAAGGCCACAGACAGGATGTACAGTAGAGCTACGAGCGCAATTTGGTTCATGTCTGACTCCAGACATGAGGCTCTTTATGCTGTGGTTGCAGAGGAGTACCTGGGCCAGACCCTGTGGTGTTCACATCGAGAAGGCCCGGCCCCACCCAGGTGAGCCAAGCCTCACCTCTACTCTTCTCAAGCCCATGCATCTTCTCGGGGATCGTGCCAGTGCCCTCCAGGTCCCGGACTCCCAATCCTGCACCTCCAAGTGTTCACACAGAGTGGAGCTCAGCCCTCCTTCCATGTCCCAGATGAGGTTTCTGAGCTCAGCTCTCAATCCTGAGGCCTCCCCACAGACCATCTCCATTGTTGAGCTGCATTCTTTCCTTCTCTTGGCCGTTTCTCACTGTGGAACTGCTGCCACCACTGGGACTCCCTCCCTTCCAGGCTTCACACACACACACACACACATGCACACACATACATACACATTGAATGACCCAGCTGTGGGGACAGGAATTTGTCTGGCCTTGAGCAAAATGACACACACCCACACACAACATGGGCACACAGTCACCCAGGTACACCATACCAGGTTCTGGCACAACATCGGGCCCAGACAGAATGGTGTTACTCAGAACCAGCACACAAAACCACATGCAACATGTAGCCAGATACACACAACCCAGGCTCAAGGGCTCACAGAAACACAGATGGTTGAAAGACGTAAGAGGTGAACCAGCCATAATCCCCCAAGAACTGGCACGCGTGAATACATTTGACCTCACACACGCAGAGACTCCCAACACAAAAAAATACACAAACCCCGCAATTCAGGCACACAGCTCACACACACAGACCCCCAGTATGGGCATATAGTTCAATGTCAGCACTGCCATAAATCCACAATTTAGTGGCATAAAGATGAACATAACGCAAACACACAGTTCCACGCGGACATTTGTAAACCAGCACATAGTTCCTATAGGAACGGATCACAAACCTACAAGACAGTCACCCAAAAGAGGCAAGCAGTTCATACACAAGCACACATGGACACGAAAAGGGGCTCAGGGTTTGTACAAGAAACCCTCAGAGACCTACAGTTCAGACCCAGTCACACACACAGTTGCACAGTACAGGCGCACAGTTCTCACACACACACAGAGACCCACAGGGACCCACAGCACGACACAGACACCCTCTGACACGCAAAGCCCAGGCCTGGGCAGCGTGGGAATGAGGTTGTGGGAAGGGGGAGGTGGACAGGATGACTAAGGAGGCCTCTCTGGGGGGAAGAGGGGGCAGGGGGCGGGGGGAGGAGGGCGGGTGGGCCTGCATCCAGCACATGTGGTTCCCATTACCGGCCTGGGAATTGAGGGATGAGTTGGCGGGACAAGGAGACCCAGCATCGCTTCCAGTCCTGCCAAGCCAGGAAGGAGTAAGGCCCTAATCGAGGTTACAGGCCCAGAACTTGGCTCAGAATCACAGCAGCTCCTACCAAGCAGGGTCTACCCTGAGCCAGACCTGGCTGGGGCTCACTTCAACCCCTGCAGCAGCCCCGGAAGGGTTTCATAGGAGAGGAAAGTGAGGGGCTCAGAGAGGTTAAGCCACTCGCCTGAGGTCACACAGCTAGGAAGTGGTGGAGCTGGGATTGGAGTTCAGGTCTCTGCAGCACTGGCTCCTGCCTGAAAGTAGACGCAAGACTCCTCCATTCATCCACAAGTAGAGACAAGGCAATCGCTCCAGGCCCAGCCTGCCCTGGATCTGTGGCTATGAACAAGAAAGCCTTTGCCCTCAAGTAATTGAGAGTTCAGTGCATGCACAGATGGGCAGAGTTCTCGGAGCATGTTTGGAGAGCCCTGATCTAGCCTGGGGGTAGGGCAGGTCGGAGCCAAAAAGCTGAGTAAGAGTTGGCAGGGCTCAGCTGGCAGAGAGAAGAGCAGATGCAAAGGCCCTGAGGCTGCAGAGTACAGGAGGCTAGCTAGCTCTTCTGTTGAGGGCTGGTGACAAGTGAGGCCAGAGCTGCCAGACAGAAATACTTGGGGCCTGACAGGGAGTCCTGGAAGCTTGGAAGAGTGGTGAGTGGGAAGGGATATGGTGTAGTTTGGCCAACTAGTGTGAAGACTGTACCCAGGACAGCTGAAGATGTGTCTTCCCCATAACCCTGAATTTCCACTCATATTTATTCATACACCCCAGAGACGTTTATCCATGTGCACAAAGGCCCATGCCAGGATGTGTGAATGGAACAAAATGGAAAACACCTAAAAGTTCATGAGTACAACAGATAACTATGCTGAGGTAAGCACTTAAAAAGACACGACTAGAAATACTTGTGTCTGCATGGAGAGGACGCAGAAGTCTCTGGCTGGGCTAGCAAAGCAAGTTACAAAAGAACATGTTCAATATTGTACCAGTTAGAGATAGTTTTAAAACGTGCCAAAGTCTGTGCATCATCCATGGATACAGCCCCCCTGGATGCAGTAAACATGGAGAAATACTCCGAGGACAGAAGTTGCCACACTCCAGGGAAGAGAGCAATCGGGAATCGTGTGTAATGGGATGGACTCTCAGTTTGGGGAAAATGGCAAAGCCCCTAGAGATGGACGGTGGTCGTGGTTGTGCAACAGTGTGAACGAACTCAATGCCACCAAACCCAACACTTAAAAATGGCTAACTGGGGTGGGGGTGGGGATGGGGGTGGCGTCTGGGTGGCTCAGTTGGTTAAGCATCTGCTTTCAACTCAGATTGTGATCTCAGGGTCCTGGGATCGAGCCCCACATTGGGCTCCCTGCTCTCCTTCTTCCTCTGCCCCTTCACCCACTTGTGCTCTCTCTCAAATAAAAAAATAAAAATCTTTTAAAAAATGGCTAACTGATAAATTTTATGCGAGGTATGTTTTATCACAATTTTAAATTTAAAAATTTTTTTTAAAGATTTATTTATTTATTCATGAGAGACACAGACTGAGAGAGAGGCAGAGATTCAGGCAGAGGGAGAAGCAGGCTCCTCACAGGGAGCCTAATGCAAGACCCGATCCCGGATCCCAGGATCACAACCCGAGCCGAAGGCAGGCGCCCAACCACTGAGCCACCCAGGTGTCCCAAATTTTTTTTTAAATTTATACTCATTTACCGATAGCAGGGAAAGGAAAGACAAACAATAGCAGAAATGTGTACAGGGGCATCAAATGTGTGTACAACATTTTATTATTTTACTTTATTTTATTTTATTTTATTTACATTTTATTTTTTAGGCTGGGCGGTGGGCACGTGTTTATTATAAAGTTCTCACTATATGTATTTTTTCTTTCTTTTTTTTGAGAGAGAGCACATGTGCATGTGCAAGTACACACACACATACAAACACAGGCAGCAGGGGGAGGGGCAGAGGGAGAGAAAAAGAGAAAATCTTAAGCAGGCTCCATGCCCAGTGCAGAGCCCAATGCAGGGCTCGATCTCACCACCCTGAGATCATGACCTGAGCTGAAATCAAGAGAGATACTTAGCCAACTGAGCCACCCAGGCACCTCACACACACTACGTGTATTTTCTTATAATAGCAACACTTTTATAGCATTTCCCACATGGCAGATATTGTTCTAAGTGACCTATTTTAAGTAATTTAGCCCTCACACAACATGATGCTTAGGTGCATTATTCACCACACCATCACAGCCGTGGAGACTGTGGCTCACAGCAGTGAAAGTCACACTTGCCCTAGTGGAGGAGCAGAAGCTGGACCAGATGGTTTGGCTCTAACCATGCTACCACAGGGCCTCCACACACTTTCCACATTTCATTCATCGGCTTTGTAACTCCAGAAACATATCCAAGAAGAGGTGGTGTCTTGGAGGGGCCATGGGAAGGGACATGAGGAACCTTCTGGGGTGCTGGAAGCTGTCTACATCTCACTTAAGGCATGTAGGCATTTGTCACAACTCAACACTCAAACAGAACACTCAAGGTCCGTGCATTTTATCCTATATGGCATGTCTCCGTGCACACAAATTAGTAAAGAGAAATGTACCCGATTCAGCAATCCCACTTCTGAGTATTGGTCCAAAAGAATTGAAAGCAGGGTCTAGAAGAGATATTTGCACAACCGTGTTCAGAGCAGCATTATTTACAGTAGCCAAGAATTGGAAGCAATCCAAGCGTCTGTTGATGGATGAATGAATAAATAAGATGTGGTATGTCCAGACAAAGGAATAGCATTAAGCCTTTAAAGGGAGGGAAACTCTGACACATACTACGAAGTGGATGACGCTTGAGGACATTATACTCAGTGAAATAAGCCAATCACAAAAGACAACCCTGTAAAATTCTACTTATATGAGATGCCTAGAATAATCGAATTCAAAAAAAAAAAAAATCGAATTCACAGAGACAGAAAGCAGATGATCAGTGCCAGGCACTGGGAGAGGGGCAATGGGGAATGGTTTACTGAGGACAGAGATACAGTTTTGCAAGATCCAAAAGTTCTAGAGGGGGCGCCTGGGTGGCTCAGTCGGTTGAGCATGGAACACTTGATTTCAGCTCAGGTCATGAGGTTAAGCCCCGTGTTAGGCTCCTTGCTCAATGGGGAGTCTGCTTCAGATTCTCTCTCCCTCTGCCCCTGCACCTGCTCTCTCTCTCTTTTCTCTCTCAAATGAATAAAAAAAACTCAAAAAATAGTTTTAGAGATTTGTTGTACAGCAATGTGAATATAGTTAATACTAGTGAAGTGCACACTTAAAAGTGATAAATATGGTAAATTTTGTTATATGTTTTTTACCACAAAAATAATAAGATAAAATAAAATAAGAGATATACTGGGGGGGGGGGGAGCATGTATAAAGATGAGGCCAGGGATCCCTGGGTGGCGCAGCAGTTTAGCACCTGCCTTTGGCCCAGGGCGCGATCCTGGAGACCCGGGATCGAGTCCCACGTCGGGCTTCTGGTGCATGGAGCCTGCTTCTCCCTCTGCCTATGTCTCTGCCTCTCTCTCTCTCTCTCTCTGACTATCGTAAATAAATAAATTAATTTAAAAAAAAAAAAGATGAGGCCAGCATCAAGGAGACAGGATGGCCTCTCAAGATCAATCTGGTTCTATGCTCAGCTTCCCTCATCTCCCCAGTATGCCCACTGACCCTTTAGGATACAGACCTGCCCTCTCAAAAGGAAACTCTGGTGTCCAGGGCTCTCTAGACACAGATCACACATGTGCTTTCATGGGGACAGGCCCTTGTAAGCTTGCCTGGCCTGTGCCCGTTTGTGAACCTGTACCTCGCTGTCGGTGTCTCTAGGTCTGGCTGCGTGAGAAGTCACGTGGTACCCTCCCTCTCTTTGAATGAGCCTCTGCTTCAAGGATGCCTCCTCCAGACAGCCTTCCCTGACCACCCTGTCTCAAAGAACACCTCTTCTTGTCTTCCTCTCTGCCTTATTTTTCTTCATAGCACCATTTGACATGTCACATATGTATTTGCTTACTGCCTGTCAGCCCCACTTAAGAGTTAACTCCACGATAGCAGGGATCCTTGTTTTATTCAGTGCTGGATCCCCAGACTCTGTAACAGTACCTGGCACAAGTAGATGCTTAATAAATATTTGTTGAGGGGTGCCTGGGGGGCTCTGTCGTTTGAGTGTCTGCCTTTGGCTCAGGTCATGATCCCAGAATCCCAGGATCCAGCCCCATGCAGGCTCACTGCTCAGCAGGGAGTCTGCTTCACCCTCTCCTTCTGCCCCTCCTCCTGCTCCTCTCTCTCTTGCTTGCTCACTCTCTCAAATAAATAAAATTATTATAAATTTAAAAAAAATATTTGTTGATTGAATGAATGGATGAATGTGTGGTGTGGGCGAAGGGATCTCAGAATTGTCTATGACGTCAGTTTAGTTGAGCATGTGCATGTACTTTATGTGTTGGTGGCATGTCTCTCTGTGTGGGGCTGTGTGTCCCTCTGCCTGCCTAGCATGTGCCAGACCCCCAGATGCAGTAGTTCAGGGTGTGACAACAGAGGTCTCAGGTGTGGCTACGCATCTGAGTGTGGGTTTATGAACATGATTCTGTGTGTGCGTGTGTGTATGTGTGAGGGGGGCTTTGGGTGTGTGTCCAGGCACAACTGGGTGTGTGCAACTGTGTGTGTGGCCTGCTATAAATGTCAGCATGTTTGGATCTGGCTGGAGGCAAATGGGTGTGTGTAACATGGGCCTACCTCTCTGAATCTGCCTATGGATCTGGGATGTGACAAGATGAGGGTCTGATTCCGTGGGCCCTTGGTCGATGTATCTCCAATGGTGTTGTGTGTATTTGTAAAATTCTCTACTCCACCCACCTCCTACAAACACGTATGAAGCCATAGGCAGCTCCCACACTGGCTGCCCAGCCCCGGCCCCAGTTCAGAACACTGAGGGTGTAATTGCTCAGGAAGCACAAGTGGTGTGATTAATTATGGTCGCTGAATATGCAAATCAGTTGGGGGGTTTCCCAGCAGCCGCCTGGGTGCTGGTGAAGATGCTGGGTAAATACAAGGAGCTGAGCGTGAAGCCCAGAATTCCCTCCTTATACCTTTGTCAATTGCCTTAATTTAGCAAGGCTGAGATTCTAATGCTTTAACCAGCTTTTAGCTAATTAAAGAGTATTCATTACACTATTAATTGATCCTCCCCTCCCAAATACCTGCACCAGGATAGGACTGGAGTTGCAAAAGCAGAAGCCAGCTGACCTGCATTCAGAAACCATGGGCTGGGACGCCTGGTGTCCCTTTGGCCCAGGGTGTGTTCCTGGAGTCCTGGGATCGGGTCCCACGTCGGGCTCTCTGCATGGAGCCTCCCTGTGCCTGTGTCTCTGCCTCTGTGTGCGTGTGCGTGTGCGTGTCTGTGTGTGTGTCTCTCATGAATAAATAAAATCTTAAAAAAAAAAAAAGAAACCGTGAGCTGTGTATGAGATATAACTAATTAATTAATTAATTAATTTTTAAAAAAGATTTTAGTTATTTATTCATAGAGATGCAGAGAGAGAGAAAGAGGCAGAGACACAGGCAGAGGGAGAAGCAGGCTCCATGCAGAGAGCCCCACTGGGACTCGATCCAGGGTCTCCAGATCACGCCCTGGGCTGCAGGCGGCGCTAAACCGCCACGCCACTGGGGCTGCCCAATTAATTAATTAATTAATTAAGATGTTTTTTGTTTATTTCAGACATAGAAACACAGAGAGAGAGAGAGAGAGCATGGTGGTGGGGAGGCAGAGAAGTCCAATGTGGGGCTTGATCCCAGGACCCTGGGATCATGAGCTGAGCTCAGGATGTTTAAAAGACTGAGCCATCCAGGAACCCCTAATTTTATCTATTTATTTATTTATTTAGGAGAGAGAGAGAAAGAGAGCAGGTGGGGAGGGGCAGAGGGAGAAGGAGAGAAAGGATCCTAAGCAGGTTCCATGCCCAATGTGGAGCCCAACAGGGGCTCGATCTCATGACCCTGAGTCAAAATCAAGAGTCAGATGCTTAACCAACTGAGGCACCCAGGTACCCCTAAGATCTAAATTTTTTTTTAATGATGGAAGAAATTCCCCTAAAGGAGATGGCTTCTTATTTAGCAAAATCTCTAGCTCTAGACTCTGAGCAAGTTACTTTACCTCTGTTCTTCAGTTCCCTTACCTGCAAAATGAGGGTAATAACAGAACCCTCCTCAAAGGTTGTGATGAAGAATAAATTAATTCATCCAGGGAAAAATTTGATGAACAGAGCCTGGCACGTAGATGCTCAATCCGTGGTCATTGTTATTAACAGTGTTGAACTAATCATGGGTTGTGTGGGTATGAGGATCTGGTCTGCAAGAAATGTTGTGTTGTGAGTGGTTCTTTGACAGAAAGTGAGATAAATGTGATCCAAGTGTAGACAGTCTTAGAGGAAGGGAGCGAGGAGGGCAGGCAAAAAGAGGTACCAGGGAGGGAAATATGGCAGAGGACAGCAGAATTGTATGAATTCCAGATTCGGGGAGCACACGCCACCAGGGACAAATTTACAGTGGTGGGGACTTTTAAGGACAAGGATAGTCAATATTAAATTCTAATTTGTTGACGTTGCTGCAATGGGACCTCCTGGTTTGCACACATGCTTATATGCTGACCTTCAGTAAAAATTGGACTCATTCACTGTATTAGTCAGGATAATTAATAATAGCTGCAGTAACAAGCAACCCTTCAACATCTCAAGGGCTTAACACAATAAAGTTATTTGTTTGATGGAAGTGCCCTTGCAGCATTCCTCCAAGCAGTAGCTCAGAGAAGTTGGCCTCTTTCTAGTTCCATGTAAGACACTCCCATCTTACAGATGTGATCTCCAAAGTCATTACAGACTGAAAGAGCTCAGAGGATCAAGCAGAAGATTTTATGGTTACCCACATCCCACTGGCCAAGACCCAGGCGCGTGCCCCAACCTAACTGCAAGGGAAGCTGGGAAATGTGTTCTCAATTAGGAGTGCTCTGGAAGAGGAAAACAACACATAGCATTGGTGTTACCATATGCGTTGAGTAAAGGATGTTTGGGAGAGGAACAAAATGGGAAGCAGGCCTGGGTGTACATTTGGATTTGGATTTGGATTGATAGAACAGTGTGAAAAAAATCAGCAAAAGCAACAATTCAGGAGAAGAGGTAACCAAGGGAAACACCATCCCCTCAAGAGTCATCATCGGTATTTTAGAGTTTCTGGATTCTTCACTGTGTGGGTAATACCTCCTCAAATTTCACATGGCTTTTCCTTTCATCCTTTGGGTCTCTCTGCTCAAATATTAACTCTTCAATGAGATCTCTCCGGATGATCTTATTTCAAATATCCACCACTCCATCACTCTGCAACTTGTTTGATTTTTTTCCTAAAATCACACTACATAGCTATATGTTTATCTATTCTCTGCCTCCTTCACGAGTAATGTTGATTGAATGCATGAGGGAATCCAGGACAAGCACTCAGATGGCCTTACGGGACCTGGTGGCAGAGGTAGTAAGGTAAGCCCTGGCTTTTGGGGAGACAATTTACCCCAACCTGAAACCTATAACTACTCAATCCCAACCTGACCCAACTCAACTCATACCAGCCCTCTGTCAATCCTTAACTCAATTCTGCAATGCCCATCAACTGACGAATGGATAAACAAAAGTGATATATCCAAAGGAATATTATTCAACAATAAACAGGAATGAAGTACTGATGCATGCTGCAACATGAACCTTGAACCATTATGCTAAGTGAGAGCATCCAGATCCAAACGGCCACACATTATATGATTCCACTTATACAAAATGTCCAGAATAGGCAAATACATAGAGACAGCAAGATTAGTGGTTGCCTACCACTGAGAGGTTTGGGGGAAATGGAAAGTGACTGCTAATGGATATGGGATTTTTCTCTGAGGTGATGAAAATGTTCTGAAATTGATTGTGGTGATGGTGGCACAAGTCTGTGAAAACCATTTAATTGCATACTTTAAATGGATGAATTATATGGTAAGTGAATTACATCTCAATAAATCTATTTTTAAAAACCCTCAACCCAATATCTAACCCCCAATTCAAGCTACCTCAAACCCAACTCTCCTCTTAACTGATGCTATCTTGACTTACCAAACTGCCAATCCCCAATCCCCATTCACAGCAACCCCTACTTACCTCTACTCCATTCATCCTCCTTCCCAAATCAACCCTCATTCATGTCAATCCAACATCTAAGTCCAAACTCTGACCTCAATCCACTGATTGCCCAATCTCCAACTCAGTGGATCCCATCATTAATACACAACCTCAAACTCAACTCACTCCAAACCAACCTCCAATTTGACTCATCTTCAATCCATTCTCAACATAATTCACCCAACCCCTACCCCCCAACATCCAGCTTACCTCAAGGCTCCCCTTCTAACACAATTCTATCTATCCCCAACTCATCCCTTGACCTGCCACTCAGAAGTCTGACCTCTAGTCATGTTATCGCAAACCCAAATCACATCCCATGTCACCTCGTGATCTATTCCCTCACCCTCAGCTCAGCCAATAACTCTAGGACAAATCAAGGTCAACGTGAAGATCTAGCTATTGTCTCTCCCTCTTCTTTTCCCTCCCTCTCTCCCTCCCTCTTTCTTTTTTAAAGTCTGAGGTCTTCCTAATAGGTTCACAATTTTTTTCAGCTTTATTGACATAGAATTGACATATGATATTGTGTAAGTCTAAGACATACAACCTGTTGACTTGATACACTTATATATCGTAAAATGATTACCACCATAGCATTAGCTAACACTTGCATCACATCACATAGTTACCATTTCTTTTTTTGTGGTGTAAGCATTTAAGATCTCTCTTAGAGATCTGGTGATTTTTGACTTTTCTTCTAAGGGCCTGAACTGGTAAACAGACCCAACGTCTCCAGAGAGTATCATAATTGGATGCCCCTACCTCCCAAAGTCACCTCTACCAAAAGGTACAATAAGACAGGTCACGGCAGATACCTCAGGTGAGATAAGAACCTGACCTTATGAAAGATATAGCCAGCACTAGATGAAAGACACAGGGACACAGTTCACTGGTTTATTCTCAGACTTGAGATGCCAAGTATGCCCTATGGCCCTGGAGCGGTGGGGATCATGCTAGAATCTCTCATCATATCCCAGACTTCCCTAAGGAGGAAGCAGATTAAATATACAACAGAGGGGATTTTCCCTTTTAATCCAGACCCAGGTATAAATAGGGCAGCACCATTAGGATCCTGATTCGCCCCCACTACCTTGGCTCCCCATCGCACCTGGCATGGCAAGGTGCATTTGGGGAGATATGGGTGGGGGGCAGTATTCAGAGCTGGGCTGAGGCAGCAGAAGGAGCACACAGCTCAGTCCAGGGAAGTCCTACTTCCCTCTGTAGTCTGACTTCAGTTTCTTCACTGTGAACCCACCTGAAAACAGGAATGAGTGAAGGGGTCCCAGCCTGGGATCAGGAGACATCCAGTGCTTAACTATTGAAAAGGGTAGCACCACAGGGTGTTGAGAGCACTGCCTGGGGCATTGGGGGGGGCAGGTGTGGGGGGCACTCATCAGCTCTGAGTTAGAAGTTCATTGCATGGGGCACCAGAGTTGAGGGTTGGCTGGGCATGGAGGGGACAAAGAGCCAGACTACAGTATGTCAGCTGCGGTGCAGTGAAGGGGAGGCCAGACTCTTGGGCCAGGGGAGGGCCGTCCCCAGCCCCCTGGAATGGAGAAGGAATATTGCTTGACCGTGAGGAGCAGATTCTCCCCTGGCTCCACAGTCACAGGAGACGATAAATATGATGGCTTCAAAGCCTCAGCACCAAAAGCGCCCCGTCTGGGGCTCCCTCATTGTCCCTCCCACCCCGAGACTCTCAGCTGCTAAAGCAGACAGGGCCCAGTTCAAACCCAAACTTCTGGTTCGTCTGGCCAAAGTCGGCAGCCGCCACGTCCCACAGAGGCAGAAACCCCACTCGGGAAGAGCTGACCTCCAAGAGGGTCTTCGTCTGTCCCTTCCGGAGCTGATGGTGGGAAGACAGAGTGGGGCGTCAGGAGGGCAGCCGAGGCGTCTCCCCACTCCGGCCAGCCCCTGCCCTTGCCCTTACCCGGCAGCCATCGTAGGGGACGGTGATGGTGGCCGCTGTCGTCTGGTTGAAAGACAGCTCCTCCCCGTTGGCCCCAAGGAAGCGCACAGAACGGCCGTGGTCGCCCGCAGCTTCGTCCAGCCAGGCCGCAGAGTTCTGGCAGGTGTAGGTGAAGCTCTGGTGGGCTGTGGCACTCAGCAACTTCAGGAAGGTCATCTGTACCACACTCACCGGGGACCCATCGGCGTCCACATAGGAGAACTGGGGGTGGGGTGGGGGGAAGACAAAGCAGGAAGTGAGGGTGCCCCATTCACCCCGACTCTCCCTGAGGAACCCACGTCCCAGGATCTCCATCCCCTGGCCCCACCAGCCATCCAGCATCCACAGTTCCCTTTGCGAGCCCATAGGCCCACGTGGCCCCTGAGCACTTGAAATGCAGCCAATGAGATGGAACCTTCTTAAATTTTTAATTAATTAAGATTTTTGCCTAGTTATTTTTTTTTCTACTTTATTTAACTCCTAACGAATCATTGAGCCTCAATCCAGGTATCAGGAAACTCAGGTGTGAAACACCTGGAGTACGCGAATCTTCTTTTTTCCACTGCAATTTTATGAAAGCTAAGTATGGATTGAGAACTTCCAATGAAATTTAGTATCTAAATTACGACGTGCTATAAATGTAAAATATGCATCAGACTCTGCAGAACTCGTAGCGAAGAAATTTAAAATGCCTCAGTAACCCTTATATTGATATGACACTATTTTAGATGTACTGGGTCAAATAAAATATATTATTAACATATCCTGGGCTTGAGATAACTGGCTGGGTAACACACCCCTTCTGAGTTCCTTCTCTTCTCTGCGTCATTTCCACGTTCCCCAAATGACGTTTTCTGGAATCACCTCCCAGATAAAGAAATCGCAACTGAGTCTTTGCCGAAGGGTCTGTTTTGGGGGATCCCAAACCAAGATACCCCCACACTATATTACAGCTTTGTTTCTTTGGTTTTTGTCTTCCTGTTTCCTTGGTTTTGTTCCTAGTAGAATATCAACTTCACGAAGTCAGGAGCTGTGTTTTACCAGCTGCTACATTCCCAGTGCTTAGCATATACATACAAGTTACATAAATAAATCCCAACTGAGCCCACCTCCCCAGCCACCTTTCTTTTTTAAAAAAGATTTTATTTATTTATTCAGAGACACAGAGCAAGAGGCAGAGACACAGGCAGAGGGAGAAGCAGGCTCCCTGCAGGGATCCTGATGCAAGACTCGATCCCAGGGACCCAGGATCACCTGAGCCGAAGGCAGATGCTCAACCACTGAGCCACCCAGGCACGCCCACCCCCTAGCGTCCTTTCTTACCACATTCTCCTTCACACTTTTCTAGAGCAGAGCAAGTGGCTTTTTCTTTAAATTCACCAGACCCTCTTTTAACTCTTGGCCTCCGTGTATGCTCTTCCCTCTGCCTGAACACTTTTCCCTGTCTTCCCTAACTTACTAACTCAACTTTTTTTTTTTTTTTTTAGGCTTCAGCTGGTACTTTCAGCAATGCCTCTGGATTTCCACCATACCCTGCGCCTCCTCCATCACACATCTGAGGATGCCCACCCCCAACCTGCCACCCCCTCCTCCAAGCCTGCAATCACCATGAAGGCAGAGGTGAGTCTCCTGTTCCTTTCACCCTTCAGAGCCCCTCCTCCAACTCCCCCTGCACCAGTTTCCTACCAGTTTTCATACTACCCCCCCACCTTGGCCTCTAGCAACTCACCTTCTTCCCTCGTCGGAATGTGCTATACCAGTTTCCTGGCTTTTCCCTGGACCAGGAGGCCATTTTTACCTGGGGATGGGAGGGGGTTGTCAGTGTAGACAATGCCCTGGGTGCTGGCTAGGTCTTTCCTACATTTACCTCCCCACACGACTGTTTACCCAAGAAAGACTGTTCCGTGGCCATGGAAGTGAGCTTGGCTGGTCCGCAGGGCAGCCCTCAACAAATGACCGACAAGAGTTGGCCCGGCTCCCTCTCCCTCTGGGTGGGACAACCACTGTCTCCCACTGTCTCCCGGAAGTCCCTGGGGGGTTGGGGAACCTGAGCCCCTAATGCACAATAATGACATTTTAATCTTTATTGGCTGCCCCCTCCAACCCTTCTCACTTCCCCTCTGTTCTGATGCCACCCGAGATCTCCGCCTAAATAAATGACTTGCCCTTAAATGCTTGTCTCAGGGTCTATGTCTGGGAAACCCAAACCTGGATCATTCCTCCCTCCCCCTCTCCAGCACCTCTGAGCAGGAGGAAGGTAAGCTGGTGAGAGAAGCTCAGGCCTCAGGTACCACAAGCAACTGCTCAGAGGGCAAGTCCTACATGACTGGGGGTGAGTCTAAATTCCCGTCGGAGGTGGGGGATATTGAGCTCCCACTAAACCAGAGCTCTGACCAGTCACAAATAGCAATAAGCAACGAGGACATCACCGTGCATTTCCTCAGGCTTCGTGCTGGCTACAGATCTTACAGGCGGCGGAGGCCTCAGCACAGCACCACGCATCGTGTTTTATCAGTGCTCCTGACAAGTGCATGGGCACCTCAAATGTACAACCACCCTGGGGCAGATGCTTTCTTGAGCCCCATTTTACAGATGAAAAACACTGAGGTGACATCTGTACCCCAACCCAGGGTTTTAGAGTGGGTGCGGCTCATCCCATGCCCTCCACTGTTGAGCCTGGTGCTTGGTGTGGGAGGCTGCTAGGCTCAGGGCTCCCTGATGGGGAACCCCAGTGTTCCTGGGGTCCTAGGTGGTCTCACCCCTCCCCTTCGCATGCCACAGCCTGGAGGGCAGTGTGTCGAGGGCCTATGAGACAGCAGGCCAGGAAGCAGGCAGATGGGAGGTTAATGGCTGGGCCTCTGGAGCCAGCCTGCCTTGGGTAGTCCCATCACATCTCTGTGCCTCAGTTTCCCTTGCTGGTGGAAAATGGCAGAACCGCTGCACCAGGTGCCTGGGACTGAGCGTTAATGCAGCTAAGTGCTGGGAACAGCTTGGCACACATACGCCCTATTTAAAGGTTTGACATCATTTCTGCTTTTTTTACTAGATTTTTTTGTGTGTGTGTGTCAATCTTTCCTCATAGAAAGTGAGCTTCATAAAAGCAGAGGTTTGTTTTGTCTTGTTTTTTGATTCTCTGCTGTAGTCCCAGCCCTTTACAGGACTTGGCATATAGCAGGTGCTTGGTTGAAGGAAGGGTAAGGCCCCAGACAGAGCCTGGTGTGTGCACTGGGCAGGCAGGGGAGGCAGGGGGTGGTGGGGGGGTTTGGGATGGTTTCCGGAGCCCAATTTCTCCCCCACTCCTCCAGGCACTCACTGTCTCAAACTTCTTGTCCGGGTAGAGACAGGTCTCTCCTCCTGCCGTGAAGTTGCAGAAAACCCTGAGCGCATCCCTCGCACAGCCCTGGTTGGGGTCAATCCAGTACTCCCCTGCCGCAGAGCCAGGTGTGGGTGAGTGAGCGAGGATGGGACCCCAGGGCTTCCTGCCCGCCCCCGCCAGGGAGGGACCTCACCATCAGGCAAGTGTGGGTGATTGCGGTACAGCTCACTGCACACGAGGCCTGGGCGCTCAGCGGTGCCCGGAGGGCGCCGCATCTGCTCCAGCTCAAAGCTCAGCGATGTGAGTGAGGCCAACACCTCCTCCATGCCGCCCTCCGGGGCCTCGAGCGCCCCTGGGCCTGGGAGAGAGCGCCGGCGCCTGCGCAGCCCGTGCAGCTCAGCTGGGGGACCCTGAGCAGGGGTGGGGATGGAGGAGAGGAGAGAAGAGATGTGGGAGGAAGAGACAGGAAGAGAGACAAGCAGAGGTGAGAGAGACACCGGGGTGCGGAGGGATAAGAAAGGGGAGAGAGAGGTACGCAAAGGGGCGGGGGACATAGAGAGGCAGACAGAGAGACACACAGGAGGGAGAGACAGAAAGAGTCGGAGATGGGGAAAAGTCCAAGTAGTAACATGATGAGAGATCCACAAGGTGAGGCAAAGAAAGCAGAGAGAGAGAGAGAGGAACAAAGACAAAACAGTGGAACAAGTATTTGAAATAGAGACGGGGAAAGGCCAAGAGTGATGGGAGACAGAGAGAGAGATGGTGGGGGAGACAGAGCCAAGCAAGATGAGACCCAGTCAGAGCCCCGATGGATGTCCCCCTAAACCCCCAACCCAGATCCTCCTTCAGCTTTCAAGGCACCTCCCTCCCCACCTGCATGCCCTGAACACCTGCTGTGTGCCCCACCCAGTTCTGGGCACTGGGGGACGCAGTGGGACACCCCAACATACTCTCTGGGGGAACTTACCGGAGGGCCAGGGGGACCAGGGGGGCCAGTGTCACCACGGGGACCAAAGGATCCCTGTAGGGAGGAGTCACTTGGGAGTGAACACTGTCCATGGAGACCCCTTCCTGCCCACACATACGCACACCCTCACACCCTCACAGCACATTCACACCCACCCACACACTCACACGCACAGCGCTGGGGGAGGGACACGCCACGTTTAGCACCAAGTATAAAACGCACATTTCCTTTCCATATTTTAACATCTCCGAAATCAACATCTTAACATCTTTGGCATATTATAGTTTCCTTGTCAAAACTGCTTTCTTTCATAGTAGTTTCTAAAATAATGGCGCATCTTAACAATTGATGGCATCTTCGATTTGATAAAATACAACAGTAGGTGTTGAATAAATATCCGCTGAATACGTGATTGAATGAGTCAATGAACAGAATGCAAAGGTATTGAGGGTGAGTAGAAGGGGGCAGGAACCCGGGATGTGGGAGCCCAAGGGATAGCGTATACTCACCGGGGACCCCTTGGAGCCTTTCTGTCCTAGAGGACCCTGTGGGGTACAGACAGGGAGAGCTGGAGTCCCAGCTGGACCACCACGGTGACCCCACCCCACAAACCACTCTTACTCACCGCCACGCCTGGGGGCCCAGGGTG
Organism: Vulpes lagopus; assembly: GCF_018345385.1. Lineage (NCBI taxonomy): Eukaryota > Metazoa > Chordata > Mammalia > Carnivora > Canidae > Vulpes > Vulpes lagopus. Next base: position 7,099,185 of record NC_054830.1, read on the forward strand.
GCCCAGAGAGCCAATGGGACCAGGGGGACCCTGAAGAAAGGACACCAAGGTCATCACTGATGGTGTTCACCCCTATGATCCAGGCACATCCCCCAGACAAGCCTCTAGTCTCCTCAAAAGAACAAGCCACAGACCCAGCCTCCAACCTGTAAATCCCCAGATAGAGCCCCCCATTATCCCCAGACATAGTCCTTACCATCCTAGACCCAGGCTTCTAGAACCAAACTCACATAGTCTCTAAAGAAGCCCCAATTCTGCCTCCCTTCCCACCCCTCCCTCTGAACACATTCTTCCCACTTGGGATAGAACTCACAGGTTCTCCCTTGGGGCCAGGGGGGCCCTGAACGCCTGGCAACCCCTGATCCCCTTTCTCACCAGCTTCCCCAGGGGGACCGATGAGGCCAATTAATCCAATGTGGCCCTGGAGGACAAGAGAGGCACATATGGGGAAAGAAATATGGTGGGAGGAGGGAGAGATGCTGGGGATTTTTCTTTTTCTTTTTTTTTTTTTTTGGATTTTTCTTCTAGAGTCTTGGGGGAATGAGTGTGGGAGCAGAGGACACCCAACCTCCCAGCCCCAGCCCTCTGGCCAGGGAGGGAGGTAAAGGTGGAGAAAATGGAAGTAACTGGAGGAGAAGAGTGGAAAGATGTATCCTTACCTTTTCCCCCTTGAGGCCAGCATCTCCCTTCAATCCTGGAAGGCCAGAGGGCCCCTGGAAGGAGGGGGAGGCTCAGTTAGTGAGACTCAAAAATGACATCTCAAGGTTCATGTGGGTGATTGGGGGATGGTCAGATGAGAAATTATCCAGATTTCAAAGGGGGACTACCAGGGATGTGTTCATGGGGATGGTCAGGAAAGAGGAGGGGTGACAAGGGATAATGAAGGCATTGGAGCATGGTCAATATGAATGGTCAGTGGTCAGGATCAGTGTGGGGGGTCAGTGTAGACTAGCAAGATAGATGGTCAGTTTGGCCTGTCAAGGTGGAAGATCACTGTAGTGAGTATAAACCACCAAGATGGAGGGTCAGTGTGGTTGGTCAGTGTAGACCACCAAGATGGAGGGTCAGTGTGGGTGATCAATGTAGACCATCAAGATAAGTGGTCAGAAGAGATGGTTAGTATAGATGGTCAGGGTGGACAGTCAGATGGATAGTCAGTGAAGGGTCACTAAAGGATCGCTGGATGCCCAGAGTGGTTCTCAGTACCAGGACATCAGGGACAAAGAGGTCTCTTACCAGGGGTCCAGGAGGGCCCATCTGTCCAGGAGGACCCAGGAGGCCTGGTTCACCCTAGGATGATGCAGAACATGAGGGTGCTGCCCTGGGCCAGAACCCAGTATGGATGGCCCCACACCACCCCCCACCCCAGGGTCAGCCGTCCCAGATTGTGATGAGAAAACACGAGGTAAGAGCACACAGGGAGGGCCTGATCCCACCCCACCCCATCCCTGTCCCCACCCCACTCACCACAGGGCCGGGGATCCCTCGAAGACCCTCAGGCCCCACACGTCCAGGGGGCCCTCGAGCCCCCACTGGGCCTGTCATCCCTGGGGGTCCGTCAGGACCTGGCTCCCCCTGACAGACCAAGGCAAGGGAAGAGCAGAAAGAGTCAGAAGGTACCTTCCTCCTGACCTCCAAGTCAAGAACCAGCAGGGAAGGGGAGGGAATTGGGGCAGCCATTCTGATGGCCTAACTGCTGGTCGAGGGTTAGTGTAGGGACCCCCCGCCCCAGGCAGGGGACACTCACCTTGGCTCCTTTCTCCCCTTCTCTGCCTTCTCGACCCACACGACCTGAAGGACCCTGAGGAAGGAAAGAGTATGTGTTGGTAGGGGGCTATTAAGGCAAGGGGGACTTGTGGGAGTTAGGAGGGCCTATGGGGGTTGGGGGGCTTGTGGGAGTGAGGAGGGCCTATGGGGGTAAATGGGGGCCTGTGGAGATGGGTGGGGAAAGGATGGAGCCAGGACAGCCAGGAGGCAGGTCTCACTTACCCTCTTGCCAGGAGGCCCAGGGGGGCCAGGTTCCCCAGAAGCCCCAGGTGGACCCTAGGGATATGTGACAGCACCAGGTAGTATTAGCTCACATTGGTCGAGCATGACTGTTTCAGGATGCCTCTGATCCAAAGACAGCCTTCCCCAGACACCACGCCAACACCGGCCTTCTCCTCCCTCTTCCCTGAAGCTGCCCACATTCATGGCGAAGCCCCAGAGAGGCAAAGCAAGTGCATCTAACTCGGGGCCCTGGGCACCTCATCAACCTACTTCTCTGGCTCCCCAGTTCACCCCAGTTCACCCACTCACCCACCCCAACCCCCTCTGCCAGCACCACGTCCTCTGCTCCCCCACTCACCGGTCCCCCAACATCACCAGGGTCTCCCTTCTCTCCTGGGGAGCCGTCGATACCCTGTAGAGGAGTCATGGAGGCACTTAAGAATTTGAGGGTGAAACGTGGGGAAACATGAAAGTTATTTGCCTCACTGACCTTGCCCAAGTCTGTGGAGGTGGGGAGATGGGGACAGAATTAGGAATATGTGGGACTCATGAGTGGGGGAAGAAGGGGCTCACACTCACCGAAACTCCGGGGTCTCCGGGGGGTCCTAGGTCTCCTGGGAGCCCGGTGGGGCCCTAGAAGACACAATGAGGAATAATCCCCTTTCTTAATTATTGGGCTTTCATTCATTTATTTGACAGATAAACTGAACCCGGGCACAGCTTGGGCTGCTGAGGATATGCTAGTGAACAAAACACAAACTCCCTGCCCTGGTAGAGTGAACATTCTAGAGTCTAATGTGTGTAGGTGCTGAGCTAAGAACATTACACACATCACCTCACTTTGTCCTCCAGCCACCACCACCCCCAGCCTCAGGACTCACAAAGAGGACTGACCCTCAGAAAAGAGGTCAGATCCAAACTGAGGTCCCACAGACCCTGAAGCTCCCCACTGCCCTCTCACCCGACCCCAATCCCCACGGCGATGGTGGGAGGGTCTCAACCTCCACCCTAATGCCAAATCCCACATCAGCCCCAACTCGGCATCAATCTCAACTGTTCCAACATTTTCAGAATGATTCCATGTGGAAGCAAGTTTCACCCCATAGAGTGACATACAACCATTCATATATTCATTATTCAGCCGTGTTCTGGGTTGCTCAGGGAATCACCACATTGGAGGAGGAACCCCCGGCTAGAAGTTGGGGAGCAGGTTCAAGTGGACACAAGTGCCCCTCCACGATCTCTACCTTCACTTCTCCTGAGACTCACCACATTCCCTTTGGCTCCATCCTCTCCAGGGGGACCTTTCTTGCCTGGGGGTCCAGCAGCCCCAGATGGGCCTGAGTCTCCCTTTTCACCAATTTCTCCCTTGGGCCCCTTTGCAGAAACAGAGGACAGAGGTCAGAATAGCCTGGACTCTTCAAAGGTCAAGGGTTAGCATCCCTGGACTCAGGAATCCTGGGATCAGAATAGCCTAGACTGTCCAAGGGTTCAGAGGTCAAAGGGATCTAGGACTTATTGGAGTCAGGGGCCAGGATGGTCCAGTTGCTTAGAGATCATGACCAAGGTTGGTCTAGCCCACATGCCACACTGGAGTGAATTAGAAAAGAGGATCCCTCTGGGAAGTTTAATCCCCAACTCAGGTTCATGGTTTGGGCCTGAGCCCCCATCCCCCAACCTGCACCCTCAGCCCCACACCCTCCTGTATGTACCACCTGAGGAACTCTATGTAGCAGCCCCTATCTGAGACCTTCCAGGGCTGTCATCAAGATAACTGGGGATACCCATAGGTCCTGGGTCAGCGACTGACTCAGGCCTGCCCAAAGGTCAAAGCACCCCGAGATGCCCAAGGGCCAGGGGTTCCTTGAGATGGGTACATAGGCACAGGACAGTCACTCACAGGGATGCCTGGGGTTCCTGGAGGTCCTGGGTCTCCAGCCTCCCCTGGCTCACCCTGTAGGAGGCAAAGTAAGGACAGGAGAGGTCAGATTGTGAAAGGCAGGGAGGAGCTCCCCAGAACAGCCACCCCCAAGCAGGACTGGCTGTGCCTCCCCCACCCTAGGCAGCCCCCTGCCCTTTATTTCTCACCTTCTCGCCTACAGCACCCGGCTGACCAACTCCCCCAGGTAGCCCTGGAGGGCCCTGGAGAGAAGTAGGGGGTAGATATGGGACCATGAGATCCCAACAGCCCCTTTTTGGGAAATGGAGGTGCCCACCTCTCAGGCATCCTGCCCTACTCCCCACTGAGTCCTCACCTCTGGTCCACTGGGGCCATGGGGACCCCTAGGCCCTGGAGCTCCATGGGGACCCTGCAGGGACAGTCAGAATAGCATTCAGTGACCTCATGACTCCCCAAGGCACCACTAACCACCATTATCATCCTTAATGCTGGTGACCAGCATCATCTTAAAATGACAATGTGTCCTGTGACACCGCCCCCCCCAAATTGATTTAATGGCCACCACCACCTGCTATCCCCTTCCCCCTCCCACCTTCCCCACATTGCACATACCATGGACCCTACATCTCCGACCTCCCCTTTCTCTCCAGGAGGGCCTGGCAGCCCCTATGGAACAAAGATGAAAGATTGGAGCACAGTGTACAGGGGAAGAGGCCACACCCCCAAACTCAGACACTCACCTGTAGGCCAGGGGGGCCAATCACCCCAACAAAGCCTCTCACTCCATCATCTCCTTTCTGCCCAAAGAGGCCTGGTGGTCCCCTGCGCCCCTGAGCCCCATCTGCTCCCTGGAAGAAGGACAGAAGCAGGACACAGTTAGGGTCTGGGTCAAGGTTTGGAGGTTAATAATTACAGTCAGTGTTGGGGTTAAGTTTAGAAAGGGTCAGGGTTTGACTTGGCATCGGGGGTGCAGGTTAAGGGTCAGAGTTCGGGAATTAAGTCAAAGGTTGAGTCAAAGTTGTCATATGGGCATTGGATGGGGAGATGGGCATTGGGTGGTGAGTTGAGGTCAAGGTCATGAGCAGGGTTCAGATGGGGCTGAGATAGAATTTAGGGTTGAATTTGAGGTTGGGACCAAGGTCAGATTCAAGTTTGAGTTCAGGTCTGGGGTTAGCATTGGAGGGTGGGTCAGAGTTGGGGTAGGACAGGGTCAAGGTTCAGTTTTGAATACAAAGTTTGAGTTGGGATTGAGGTTAAGGTCATGAATAGGGTTAAGACTGGGACGGTGAGGGCCTTCAGGATTCAGACTGAGACTGGGATTGACTCAGATTCCGATGTGAGTTCCTGTCAGATGTCAGCATGGAGGGGTAGATCGGGGTTGGGGTTGAGTTGAGTCTGGGTCATGGTGGAGGATACTGTCCCTTCCCATCTGGGATCCAGGGGATGGTCGCAAAGCCAGGAGCACTCACCGGGGAGCCTGGGTGTCCCACAGGACCCCGTACACCAGTCGGTCCAGGTGGGCCCTGGGGGAGGGAGCATAGCCAAAAAACACCTTAAATTCAAGATTTGGAGGGCACTCAAGATGACAATCACTGCCTCCCACGCCTCCCACCGGGAAGCAGCTGTTGCTGTCCTGTCTTCCTAGCCACCAACCAATGGGATCAGACACAGACATCATCCTAAGCTTGGCTCATCAGAACTTTCCCCCAGGAGTCCCCCCAGGAGTCCCCCCAGGACCCAGGGGTAGAGCTGGCTCACGGATGCCTAGACACTGTGGCTGAAGTCCTAGAGGGAAGCTGGGGATGTGATGCCCCAGAGCCATGCAGAGTCACAGGGAGAATGATGGCCACCAAGGAAAGGGAGATGAGGGGAAACCACCTCAGCACCCTCCCCATTCTCTTGGGGCCCCGGCTACCCTGCCCCCCACCATCCTTCACATCCCTCTGCCTTCCCCCCGGGACCACCTCCCTCACTGGGGCCCCACACTCACCGCATGCCCTTTATCGCCTTTGCTCCCTTTGTTACCAGGGGGACCCACCTCCCCCTGCAGAAGAGACAGGATGAGGGAGGACCAACTCAGCCTCTGCCTACCCTGAGCCCCAGAGCCCCTCCCTCTCCACGAACACTCACCTTGTCCCCATCCTCGCCAGAAGGCCCAACAGCTCCAGGGGGTCCCCGAAGCCCCAGGGGCCCTGGGATCCCATCTTTCCCTGTGGGGCCAGGGGGGCCACGTTCACCCTGATGGGAAGAAGGGATGTCAGGGGCCAGGGCAGAGGTGAGGTCCTGGTATGTGGGGTCCTGAGGATGCTTGAGGAAAGTATGTCATGGGCAGGCACTTACCGGGGACCCCTTCTCGCCTGCAGGGCCAACAGGGCCTTGGCCTCCACTTTGGCCAGGAAGCCCGATGCCTCCTGCTGGGCCCACTGGACCCCGCTCCCCTGGGGAGCCCTGAAAACAGGGGTGAAAGGTCAGGAAAAACAGCAAAAAAATAGTTCTCATTGATGGAGGGTTTTCAAGCCTCCAGGCACCGAGTTAGGGAGTTACTGGTGTCATATCCACTCTCTTCCCTCTCCACAGCGGCCAGGGGGACACCTGAGAGAGCACACAGGTCCCTCTGCTCACAGCCCTCCATGGAAATGGGCAACCCTCCTGGTAGCCCACGGGCCCTGCATGACCTGCCCCATTACCTCCTGCCCTCTCTGCCTCCCACTCACCCCCTCACTCACTTCCTTCCAGCCACATAGGCCTCCTCACTGTTTCCTCCAACATGTCATGCATACTTCAGTCCCAGGACCTTTGCACATGCTATTCCCTCTGCCTGGAACACTCTCCCCCTATATACCCACATGGCTCCTCCTCACCTCCCTGAGGTCTCACCTTCTCAGGAGGCCTTCCTTGATCAGCTCATTTCAACTGCTCTCTCTCCCTACTCCCCCCTTTTCTGTGCTATTCATCACCACTGATTTCTTATTTCCCAAACTAAAACATAAGCTCCAGGAGCAAGGAGGTTTTTATATGTTGATGTCTGGCATGCAGGGAAGTATCAAATGGATCATCTCATGGATGGGGCCATGTCACAGATGAGAAAACAGGTCATGGGTGTGACCCAGGCCTGTATGACACTCAAAACAGTGGACTTAATCATGGCAATGCCCTGCATCCCAGATGCCCCAAGGTCCCTCCACCCACCCAGTAGATGGGGTTATACTTACGTTGGCTCCAACAGGGCCCAGGGGGCCTTTGTCACCCTTTAAACCAATAGGCCCCTGAGGGAAGAGATGATTCAGTCAAGAGATATCCAAGGCTGTGCCCAGGTACTGTCTTCCTTCTGGGGGGGTCACAGTTGCCCCTTTCTTCCTGGGCACTGAAGGTCAAGAGTCTATCTCCTCCAGGTCCTTCTGACTGTCATTCCTTTACTTTCATGGCTGCCCCCACCCAGGTTGCCACCACCATGTCCCTCCTCCTCCTTCTCTGCCTCGCAGCCCAGCCAGGTATAGTTGGGAAGGGCTCTAAAGGATACTCACTGGGTCCCCAGGGGCTCCTTGGGGGCCGGGGAAGCCCCTGGGTCCAGGTGGTCCTTCCTTCCCAAGGGGTCCCGGTGGTCCCAGGTCCCCCTACAGGGGTGCAGAGGAGGAAGGTCAGGCTCCGGAGAGAGGGTGCTGCCCCCTAGTCTGTGACTCTGGGCCCCCCTCCGCCATGAGGCTGATTCTGAGCCTTGGGGTGGCTTGAGGCCATTGAGGAACCTTTGGGTCCACTCAGCTGAGATTTCCTAGGGGGCAGGGTCTCACCTTGATGCCCTCTCTGCCTTCCAGGCCCGGAAGACCTTGTTCACCAGGAGGTCCAGGAGGGCCCGGGGGGCCTCTCTCACCCAGAGGTCCTGCTTCTCCTGTCTTTCCCTGAAGAGGACAGAAGCTTATCTTGAATGGTCAGGGGCATGGGGGATTGTCTGATATGCGCTTCCCCTGAATATCTCCCAACTGGTGCAAAACTGGGAAGACCTGTGGGGCCCATTCTGACCTGAGGACCCACGACGCCAGCTGGTCCAGGGGGGCCCGTCTGGCCTTGGAAGCCCTGGGGAGAAAAATTGAAAGGGGTGTCACACAGGAGGAAGAACAAGAGAGCCTAATGGGGTCAGGTGTCAGAAGTCAAGAGGCCACTCACCAATTCTCCTCTCTGGCCAGGGTGCCCAGGACGCCCATCTTTCCCCTGGGGGCCCTGGGGAACAAGATAGGAGAGAGACGAAGCATGACCCAGGAGTCTCCTCACTCCCCGGCTTCCCCCCGAGGCCAGCCCCAACCAGGGTGTGTTCACTTACAGGGGGACCCTTTGGCCCAGGAAATCCAGGAGGGCCTTGCAGACCTGGGAGGCCCTGAAATGGAACCAGAAGCCATGGCCTAACCCTTCTTCCTGGCCCCCTGAGCCCCACATAAGGACAAACATACTGAGCATATTGAGTGCTTTCTGCACACCAGGCAGGGGGCCAGACACACTACACACAAGTCATCATTTCGTGTGTCGCTGCAGCCCTTCGCAGTGGGGACTGTGGTTATTCCATCTTACAGAGAGGGAAGCCGAGGCCCAGAGAGGTGGAGTGACTTGCCCAAGGTCACACAGCAGGCAAGTAGCCGAGCTGGGACTGGAACTCACAGCTCCTGACTTCAGAGGCTGCATTCCTTCCCCCTCATCATAAGGCTTCCTCCCTACCTCCTTGGTTTGTCTCCCATCCAGAAACCCACACACTCACCTTTTCTCCAGGGATCCCAGCGGCCCCATCCTGGCCCACATCGCCCTAGGACATAGCGGAGGAGATTCAGGCTGCAGGACGAACCCCACTGGGAGGGCTTCCAAAGGGCCTTGGGGGCCTGACCACCCACCCAGCCCATACCTTGGGGCCTGGCTGCCCGGTGGCACCCGGCTGCCCCCTCTCTCCACGGGAGCCCTGAGTAGAAAAGAAGCAAAGATTAGAATCAAGAGGGTGGGGGAACCTAGGAGATGAGCCTGAGTCCTCCGGGCCCCTCCCTCTGTGAGTCCTCCTTGCCCAACCAGAGACACCGACATAACCCAAACCCTCTGCCCTGCGCACTCACGACCTCCCCACGGCCTCTCCTCCTGCAGTCCCTCCTTCCAGCCCTGCCACCCCCCGAGGCCCAGCAGAACCGGGGAGCCATCTCCTTACTGGTGGTCCCCGCTCTCCTTCCAGGCCTGGCTGCCCTGCCTTCCCCTGGAAAATAAATCAGGTGAGGGGCAAGCAGAAGAAAGTGACAATGCAAAGACATGACACACACAAATGCATCCAGGCACAGACCCAAAATACGTTGGGTGACCTGCGAGACTCAGTGGACAGCCAGAGCTCATGGTGCAATCTGTCCCTTGCACACGTGCATGCTCAACGTAAACAGACACGCGTGGATGCATAGGAGGTCACGGTCCTTATAAACAGAGCAGTATACAGAGACTCCTTGCCTGGACACAGCTACCGTGCACACACAGCACACACGCGTACACACTCAGTGTAGTCATGCATGCTCGTGTGTATATCCATACACTTTCACACATGCACACACACCCCTCACACACATTTGACACCCGTAGTTACACACACACACATGCAGGCTTATGTCCTTGTTTGCCACAGGCCCACAGGTGGCCACAGCCAGACCCCATCTGACCAACACTGAGGCACACGCACACTTGTATACACAGACACACATGGAGTCAGGGCAGCTGGGGTCACCCACATGTGCCCTGCAAAGCATGTGGGAATATGCATGCGGACAAGTGTTTCCAGGCTTAGATACAGCCATGCTGGGGCCTCCCCACCGTCCTGTAGAGATCCACAAATCATTCCCCCCACACAAGCCCTACCCTCTCCCCTGACCCCTGGATCACAACTCACCCGTTTCCCTTTTTCTCCTAATGGTCCCAGGGGCCCGGGAAAGCCAGTAGAGCCCTGAGTTGAGAGAATCAGAGAGAAAAAACAGGGGTGAGGAGTGCGTGGTAAGCAAAATTGACCCCTCACCCTTCAGCCACTCTGTCTTTTCCAGAAGAAGCCTCTTTGATTCCTCCAGCCCCATCCTCCTCCAAGACAGCCCTTTGCCTTCCTCTTTCCCCACCTTCAGCCCTTGCTCACTCCACTCCAGCCACACGGACCCCTCAATGCTACTTGGGCACTCTGGTCCACTCCTGCCTCAGGACCTTTGCACTGGTGCTTCCTTTGCCTAAACTGCTCTTCTCTCAGGACCCCACAGAGGCAGCTATTCCTCATAATTTGGATCTCACTTATATTTTTTTGTATATTTTTTATTGGAGTTTGATTTGCCAACATATAGCATAACACCCAGTGCTCATTTAGATGTCAACTCCTTAGGGAAGTCTTCTGATATCACCCTGACTGTCATATCCTTCAAGTCACCCTCTATCACATTGACCTGCTTTGTTTTCCTAAAATATTTTTTTTCCCAAAATATTTATATTGAAATGACTTTGTTCACTTGCTTACTTATCCACTGTTTTCTCTGCTAGTCTATGGTGCTCTGGTCTTTTTTTCTTTTTTCTTTTTTTAAGATTTTATTTATTTATTCGTGAGAGACACAGAGAGAGAGAGAGAGGCAGAGACACAGGCAGAGGGAGAAGCAGGCTCCATGCAGGGAGCCCGATGTGGGTCTCGATCCCGGGACTCCAGGATCACGCCCTGGGCCGAAGGCAGGCGCTAAACCGCTGAGCCACCCAGGCATCCCGGTGCTCTGGTCTTATTCCCCTCAACCCGGTACATAGTTGGTGCTTACTTGATATCTTGTTAACTAACTCCAGTCCATGCTGTCCTGCTCATCTTGGAGGCATCCTCCCTCCACCGAGTGGAAGACATCACAGGCTCTGCCGTCCCCTCCCACCCCTCATATTTTGAATCCCAGACCTACCACTACACCAGCTATGTGGCCCTAGAGAAACGGCTTACCCTCTCTGAGCATCGCTTGCCTTATTTGTAGCCTGGGAATACCAACAATACCTCCCTCACAAGGTCTTGGGCCTGGGATCAGATAGGATAATGTATAGAAAGTATTTTACGTGGTGTGTGGCACATAGTAAGTGCTTATGACATGTTAGCCACATTGTTCAGGCTGATTATTACTGACTGCTATGGACTGAATGTTTGAGTTCTCTCAAATTCCTATGTCGGCACCTGAGTGGCTCAGTGATCGAGCATCTGCCTTTGGCTCAGGGTGTGATCCCGGGGTCCCGGGATCGAGTCCCACATCGGGCTACCTGAGAGGGGCCTGCTTCTCCCTCTGCCTGTGTCTCTGCCTCTCTCTGTGTCTCTCAGGAATAAATTTAAATTTTTTTTTTAATTTTCATATGTTGAAGCCCTATGTGGAAGAACAGTATTTGAGATGGGACATTTGGGAGGTAAGTAGGTCATAATAGCAGAGCCCTCATGAAGGAGAGCAGTGCCTTTATAAGAAGAGAAGACTGGGGGGCGGGGGGCGGGGGTGGCTCAGTGGTTTGCCTTTGGCTCAGGTCATGATCCCAGGGTCCTGGGATTGAGTCCCACATCAGGGTCCCTGTGGGGAGCCTGCTTCTCCCTCTGACTGTGTCTCTGCCTCTCTCTGTGTGTCTCTCATGAATAAATAAATACAATCTTTAAAAAAAAAGAGAGAGAGAGACCTAGTCTCTCTCTCTCCTTCCCTCCCTCCCTCCCTGTTCCTGTCTCCCTATTCCTGTCTCTCTCTCTCCCCCTCTCCCTCTCTGTCCCCCTCTCCCCCCCACACCCCGCCATGTGAGGACACAGAGAGAAGACAGCTGTCTGCAAACCAGAGAATCCTCACCAGAATCCAACCATGCTAATGCTCTGATCTCAGACTTCCAGCATCCAAAACTGTGAGAAAATAAATTTCTGTTGTCTAAGCCACCCTGTCTAGAGTATTTTTGTTACAACTGAGCTAAGATACTGACTGACGCTGGCTAAGATACCAACGTCAACTTAACCAACACACCGTGCCTTCTGTTACATATTGCACAACGCCCAAAAGCCACGGACTGGTCTTGGCTACGAGGCTTTGCTCTAACTCATGAACTCCCGCTCCAATCCGTTGCCTTCTATTCTTAGGTATGGTGCCTTGAGTTTATTCCCAAATCTGTTTATGTCAGTTGCCCTTGCTATTGGAGTCACGTGACTTCAAGAAAGTTTACAACAACCGACGGAACGACGGAACGCAGAAGGGAAAAGGAGAGACGTCTACCAAATCTAAGTTAAATGAAAAAGGCTCAACAAAAAGGGAAGTCACTAAAAAAAGTTGCTGTCAAATGAGGCATGCACAAGATAACTGCCAGATGGAGATGACAAAAGTGTGGGACTCTGGAAGCATTCTGCACTCAGATTTCTTCCAAAGTGCCTAAGTTTCTGTTCCACTTTATATAAACCCAAACTATAAATCTTCAGTGATGTAATGTGGGTGTGGTTTAGGCAGAAAGATATGTCTAATCAGCAGCCTCATCCATCAAAAAAATTGGCAAACCAATGTACATTTTTATATAAGCACATTTTATTGTAGGTTATAATGCAAGATATGTCAGATATGGATTTTTTTTGTGTGTGATTCTCTTCCTTACTGGCTTGCTTTGAACCAGCCTCCATCACGTCAAATAAAAAGGATCCTATAGTTTTATTATCAAAATTATCGACGTTAATTATATATAATATATATAATATATATATATTATTATAATCAAACTGATAAGGTAAAGACAACTGGTATCACCATTTTACAGTGAAGCAAGTGGGCTCAAGAGACTTGCTAGAGGTCACTCAAAAGATAAGGAATGGGTATTTGAACTCAAGTCTGGTACCAAAGCTCACGTCTTACGCTGTCTCTTAGTGACCCAGGGGGTGGACAGCTCACTCCCCTAGACCACAGGCCGGCCCTCTAGATGTTAATCAATCTCTGAATGCTTCTTTGCCCATCCTCAACCCCTAGCTTCTTACCTTAGGGCCTGGACGTCCTGGGTAACCCGGGAGACCTGGCACCCCAAGCTTGCCCTGCAGAGATATTATGGGACAAAGGTCGGAGATTGCAATATGAAGGTCAGAAAAGGGCAGGATGGCTGAGGCATGGTGACGGGGCAACAGGGCGAGATTCAGAGAAACATGAGTTCAAGTCTTGGCTCCTGCCTGCTAGGGACATGTCTTTGGGCAATTCATTTTATTCTACTCTCTTCCAAATTTCAGTTTCCTTGTCTGTAAAATGTGGATAAAAATGCCTGTTGCCTGTGGTGGTTATGGGGATACCGTGCATGAAATTACTCTGTAATGCTGAGTTAAGGAATTGGAGATGGTAAGTGTGGTAGCAGCCTCCTGAGGGTGGAGATAAAAGAGCCAAGGGCAGAAGGCAAAGGGCCAGGGAACATCTTGGCTGCAGGACAGAAAGCTGGAGAGGAGACTGGAGAGGGTGACCAAGGTCCATTCACCTTCTCCCCAGCTGAGCCTGGGGGCCCCTCCTCGCCAGCCAGCCCCTCCTGTCCCTTTAGCCCTTCTGGACCATCCTCTCCCCGGGGTCCGGGGGGTCCGGGGTGCCCCTGGAATAGAAAGGAGGAGTCAGATCCTGTGTCACTCCTGCTCCCTCCAGCCCCCTGTCTTAGCCCTGGCACCACCACCCTCACTGTCTTCCCCAAGCTCCCCAGAACCACTAGATCCCTCATCTGGAAGTCATCTTACCCGATCTCCTTTAGGCCCCCCATCGCCCTTGAAGCCAGGAAAGCCATCCTCTCCCTGGGTAAGAGAGTGTAGAGGTCAGAGGTCAGGGTTTTAGGGAAGGGACACAACTGAGAGTCCCAGTATTAGGGTTCCTCCCACCCAAGAACCTCCCTTCTCACCTGCTCTCCTTTCTCCCCCTGGAGGCCCCGGTTGCCAGAGGTACCCTGAAAAAAAAGATCTCAAGTCTCTCCCCTCCTAAAGAAGGGCCCTCCACCTCAGTCCTCTCCCCCAGAACAGTCAGGACAGTCCCCAAAGGATACTGGACAGGAGTGGAAGGGGGCAGCCTCAGAGGAAATGACCTTTCCCCAAAGCCTGCTGGTGTGGTGTGCAAGAGGCTGCTCCTCTCCACCCCTCTTCCCACTGGCAACCTCCCAAGGTCATCTGTGTGGGGGTGTGCAAGGAAGGCCAAATTTCCGAGTAATTGATTCCAATCTCCCGGGGACACTGTGTCCACAGTTTCTTCTGGCAGGGGAGAGAGGATGAACATTCCAGGCCCCAGTCTCATTCTAAAGGCAAAGGAATGTTCCCCATTGTGCTGGCTACAATGCGACTCTGTGCCTGGCAACAAGGCGAGTCTGTGCTTAGCTACAACGAGGCTGCTCAGTTCAAGCCCAGGTGCCCAAACCCTGGGCTTGGGTTGCAGTGAAAACTGCACGGCTACAATGTGAGCTCAGGGACTATAATGAAATTGCACTTGGAAGCAACACCACCACACCACCGTGTTTTGACAATAGCATGATTGTCTCTAGCCACAGAGAGACACAATGTGACTGAGCTCAGAGACTATAATGAAATTGCACTTGGATGCAACACAACTGTGTTTCGAGAACAGCATGACTGTCTGCAACCACAGGGGGATTCACTCGACCACAGTGTAACCAAGCTTAGGCTACCGGGATTCTCTGACCCTGGCTAACCCAGACTCAGTTACAACGTAGGCTTTAACTATACGTAACTTTGCCCGGTTACAACGTTAACTCCGAGACTGGCCACCCATAGGACTCTGTGGCCAACTACAATAGAGCCACCTCCTCAGTCACAGTGTAACTGAGCTCGCCTACAATGCAAAAATGTGATGAGCTGCCTCTTGGCTACCACCAAACTCTTAGACCACAGGTACCATACTTGGCTTCGGTGTATCTGGACTCATATACACGTGAATTCCAATGTCCCCGACTGTGGTCAACAGTATAGCCCTTGACCTCGCCCAGCAATTCTGCGCTTGAGGATCCCATGGCTCTGCGCTTGAGTTAAAATCCAGCTGCTTGGGCAGCCCGGGTGGCTCAGTGGTTTAGCGCCGCCTTCGGCCCAGGGCATGATCCTGGGGTCCTGGGATCGAGTCCCATGTCAGGCTCCCTGCATGGAGCCTGCTTCTCCCTCTGCCTGTGTCTCTGCCTCTGTGTGTGTGTGTGTGTGTCTGTCTGTCTCTCATGAATAAATAAATAAAATCTTAAAAAAAAAAAAATCCAGCTGTTTGTTTCACTATGGTGTGTTGACCTATTTACAGTGAAATAGGTCCAGCCTTCTGATAGGCCTAACCATTCTCAACCACAAGGCGACAACTACACTGCAATATTTCTTCCCTCTGGCTGTTGAGCTCCACGTAATGCACACACCTCTATATATTGTCACTCAGATTGAAACCCCACACCCACCACACCTCTCCTGGCAGACTAATACCCCTCACCATACATGCACACATATCTCACAGCTGGTTCCTTGGAGCCAATGCCAATGACTCATCCCTACCTGCAGGTCCCAAGTATCACGTACCTTCACACCCCGAGGTCCAGGATAGCCCGGGGGTCCTGCTGACCCTGGTGGACCCTGAGATGGAGATAAGATCAGTGCCATCCTGTTCTTCCCCCCTTAGTGTTTCCAGTGCTCTCATCTCTCTCCCCATGAGTCCTGCCCACCAACCCTCAACCCCAATCCAGCCTCTTCCCAGGCCACTCACCTGGGCCCCTTTCTCTCCTGTGGGGCCCTCATGGCCTGGGTGACCCTGGAGAAAGAAGTTGTCAGAGACCAAGATTTGCCATCCAAATTCCCAAGCCTCTCCCTTCTGCCTGGCACCCAGTTCTCACCGGAGGGCCATCAGATCCCGGGACGCCTGGAATTCCTGGGTTTCCAGGGGGACCCTGAAAGAAGATGCACAGCAGGGGGAGATGAGGGTCTCAGAGTCTGGCAAACCAGCAGGAACAGCCTTACTCAGACATGCAGCTACTTGGGTCACAGAGTCAGCAAACCCCACAGGCTAGGAAATTTCCTAGCTCTGCCCAGTCTTGCTGGGTGACCCTGGGCAAGCCCCCTTCCCTCTCTGAACCTCAGAAATCCTCCATCTCTGGGAGAGTTGAGACAAGGGAGGTAAAAAAACAGTGTGTGGGGGGACTCCCCAGCCACATCCTTTCTTTAGAAGCGCCTCTGTCTTCATCTGAAGAGAGGTGGGCGAAGGCAGGCATGGGGTGACGCCCTATGTTCTACGAATAGTTGACAGGTCCAGAAGTGGGTACCTTGTTCCAACTAAGCCAATCAGATTTTCTTCTGAAATTTGGGGGTAATATCTCACTTTATAGAAACTATGATCAGATGGATTTGGGTAAAGAAACTATAAAGTCAAGAGGGGTTGGGAGCTGAAATTATGATTAAAGCAGCACAAAATCATGTAGAAATAGAACTTCGGGGTGAGACCAGACTAAGACATATGCAAAAAGAAGCCTGTCTACTGGGGGAGATGGAACAAAGATGACACCACAGGGCCCCAAAGAAAGGGCTTTCCTGGCCCATAGGTCTTGCCAATATTTCTGATGACTAGCATCTGTGAGTTCCCCTAAATCCTGAGGATATCCCCTTCTGTGATCTAGCTTTTATGGATTTCTGTTTCTCCCAACCAACCCTTCCCCAACAATGATACTTTTTTAAGATTCTGGGCTTGTTTAAAGAATGCTGCAATTTATCATTATCCAGATCTAATAAAAGGGCCCTGGTGGGAGGCTTTTCCTGCAGACAGAGTTGAAGGAAGAAGACGGGAGAGGATGGTGGGAGGTGGGGCTGTCACTCACCTTCTCCCCAGGAGTGCCAATAGGTCCCTGAGGGCCAGGGAGTCCCTGGGGATATAAAAAAAGAGAAGGTGAAGGTGGAACGCCTGGGTGGCTCAGTTGGTTAAGCATCTGACTCTTGATTTCAGCAGGTCATGATCTCAGGTCATGAGATTGAGTCCTGCATTGGACTCTGCGTTGAGCATGGAGCCTATTTAAGATTCTCTCTCCTTCTGCCCCTACCCTGCTTGCTCTCTGCTCTCTCTCTCTCTCTTTTAAAAAAAAAAAAAAAAGGTGGGGGAGGGGGGAGGAAGGCATGAGAAATGGGTAGTGAGCTGGGAAGTGGGAAGCTCAGGGGTGGCCTATGACCTCGGCTGACAACTGCCACCCCCCAATTATTAAAAATGGTGGCTCAAACCTGGGACCCAGGATTTCCCTGCTGTCCTGGAGGGCCTGGTTCTCCTGGAGGACCCTGGGGAGAAAGTGGGGGTGCTGTGAAGCTAGAAGGGATCACAGTGTTGAAGTGTCAGTGAAGTTGAAATGAGGGTCATAGGAGTGGACAGGGATATGGATGGATGATCATGGGGTCAGGGCATCAGAAAGTGTTTAAGGTCAAAAGGCAGAACACATACCACATTTCCTTTGGCTCCTGGAGCACCATCAATTCCAACTACACCCTGGGGGAGGAGAGGGTGTGAGACCCGGGCAGATACCACACAGGAGCCTAAGTCTGAGACACTGAGAGGCACAGGTGGAAAGATGAGTGGGCAGAGAAACCAGGTAACAGGAATGGACACGCAGAGGGGACAGTGGTGAGAAAAGGACAAGCAGGGATGTGGACAGATAGTGACATTCTCACCGGGCGTCCCAGGGGACCAGGGGAGCCTCTAGGGCCGATCAGTCCTCGGGGGCCCTGCAAGGAGGTAGGAGCATTATTCCAGCATCAGTCCTCTGAGGCCCTCTCAATTGTGACTCCTTCCCTTGTGCCAAGCAAGAGGGCCAGAGGTCCCTGATACTCACTGGCTCCCCAGCTTGGCCAGTGGGCCCCGGAGGTCCTTCTGCTCCCTGTGGGAAAGCGTTCATCACTTGGTGAGTAGGGAGAAAACACTCAGAAAACCGACTTGGCTCATCTAGCCAGACACTTCCAAGGGATCCCAGAGTCAGTGCTTGAGGCAGTAACCAATAGACTGAGCACATGTGGTTCAGTCCAGGCCCCTGATCCCAATCCTGGACCTGCAATCCTGAGTCTCACCTACTAACTCTGGTACTAGCCCCCAGCCCTCAATCTATCTTTTAGAGCCCCACGGAGGCTCCTGACCCTCCAGCACAGACCCTCGCCTCTCATCCTGTCCCTCGAATACTCTATTCCTCTCTGACTCTCATTCTGACTTTCTAGCTTCTAGACCATTCTCTTTCCTCAAACTTACCTTCTTACCATCCTCTCCTGGGGGGCCAGGTTGTCCCACATGGCCAAAGTCACCCTGGAGTTAGGAGTAGAGGGGAGTTCAGAGCATAAATGTGGGGGATAGAAACTAACCCCCCAGGAAAGGAAATGAGACATAAGGGATAAGAGCTCACACACAGGCATGGAGGCTCTGATACTGGGGGGTGGAGAGGGAGCCGTGAATATCAGGGGGCTTGATAAGGGGGGGGGCCCTCACACACTCACCCTTTGGCCCTTCTCACCAGGCAGCCCTGGCAGGCCATCAAAGCCCCGATCACCCTGCACAAAGAGACACCACCTGAACCCCGAATCCTGGACCTGATAATCCCTCCAAGTCCCAACCCTGATCTTATCACCTACCTTAGGTCCTGTGTCCCCTGGAAGGCCCCGAGCCCCATCTGCTCCAGAGCGGCCCTATCAGGGAGATGACAGCATCAAGATAATCTGTTACTGTTTGTTTTTTGTTTTTCAGATTTTATTTTATTCATTCCTGAGAGACACGGGGGGGGGGGGGCAGAGACACAGGCAGAGACACAGGCATAGGGAGAAGCAGGCTCCATACAGGGAGCCCCATGTGGGACTCGACCCTGGGACTCCAGGATCACACCCCAGGCCAAAGGCAGGCACTAAACTGCTGAGCCACCCAGGGATCCCCACCTGTTACTATTTGTTGAGTACTTTCCTCATGAAGAATCCTGGGGGATTCTCTGTGTACCAGTTTAACCTCCCCAATATATCTCAAACCTGTCCCTTATTTTTTATCTCCAGGCTTTCTGCTCTAGTCCATGTCACCACCATCACAAAAAATAAAATCTTCAGTCTCCATTAAATGTCCAGTTCTGTGTTCCTCATTGCATTTTTTTTTATTTTTATTTTTTATTTATTTATGATAGTCACAGAGAGAGAGAGAGAGGCAGAGACACAAGCAGGCTCCATACACCGGGAGCCCGACGTGGGATTCGATCCCCGGTCTCCAGGATCGCGCCCTGGGCCAAAGGCAGGCACCAAACCGCTGCGCCACCCAGGGATCCCGTCCTCATTGCATTTAAAACCATCTGGAGTTATCTGGTTCATCACCTCCCTCAGTGATCCAGTCCTTTTTTTTTTTTTTTTTTTTTTTTTAAGATTTTATTTATTCATGAGAGACACACAGAGAGGGGGTGGGGGTGGCAGAGACACAGGCAGAGGGAGAAGCACGCTCCATGCAGGGAGCCCGATGTGGGACTCGATCCTGGGTCTCCAGGATCATGCCCGGGGCTGAAGGCGGCGCTAAACCGCTGAGCCACCTGGGCTGCCTCCGTCTTTTCTTCTGCACATACTGTTCCCTCTACTTGGAATACCCTTCCTTTCCTGTTTACCCAGTTATACCTCAGATCTCAGTTCTAGCATCATTCCATCTAGAAAGTCCTCCTTGACTCTGTGACCTGGCCAGATACCTTTGTGACACCCTCAGTAGAGCTGCCATTCTTCATCCTCCATGCCCTTATCCCACTAATGACACCAGCAGACCTGGGGGCATGGAGCTGAGGCTCCTATTGGGGGTTGAGGGATGGAGGAGGGATGATCTAAATACCTACAAGTTACTCACCATCTTTCCCTCCCGGCCAGGAGGCCCAAGAGGTCCCTGAAGGCCTCGGGGACCCTAGAAAAGAAAAAAAAAAAAAAAGGAGGAAGAAATTAAGAATAAGAAAGAAGAAGGACTTGTCTTATTTTATTTTAAAGATTTTTATTTATTTATTTATTTGAGAGAGAGACAGCGTGCACATCAGCAGGGGAGGGAGGGGCAGAAGGAGAAGCAGACTCCCCGCTGAGCAGAAAGCCCCGATCCAGAACTCAATCCCAGGACCCAGGGATCTTGACCTGAGCCAAAGGCAGATGCTTAAGAGACTGAGCCACCCGGGCGCCCAGGAAGATCTTATTTTAAATCATTCTCTCGGAAGGGCAGTAATTGCAAAGGTCTTCTCAGCCTCTGTCATTGTCCTCAAATAGCACTTTATTCTGTGGCTCTGGGAAAAGACCCTTCCCATCCAGTCCTGTCCCCATTGCCACCAATCTCACCTGTGGCCCTATGTCTCCCATCTCTCCTTTCTGACCCGGATACCCAGGGAGACCCTTGGGGAAAGAGAGATAAGATACTGTAGTTAGAAGAAGGTTCCTCCCTCCACTGATGCATCCCCCTCCCCCATACAGGCTCCTTACTCACCACAGGGCCTGGGCGCCCAGTGAGCCCTACTGGACCAGGGGGACCTTTCATAGACAGCTGGAAAGATGGAGGGGAACAGAACTTCAGGTCTTGCACAAAGCCCCAACACCCTCCCAAAAGGCATCTTCAGGAGACAAACATCCACCTGTCTCCTGACCAGCCTTCATTATCCTCCACCCCTGTACTCTCTCTCTCTCTCTCTCTCTCTTTTTTTTTTTTTAAGATTTTATTTATTTATTCATGAGAGACAGAGAGAGAAAGAGAGAGAGGGGCAGAGGGAAAAGCAGGCTCCACACAGGGAGCCCGACATGGGACTTGATCCCAGGTCTCCAGGATCACACCCCGGGCTGCAGGCAGCGCTAAACCACTGCGCCACCGGGGCTGCCCCTGTTACTCTCTCAATGTCCTCCCATTATCCCTTGTTGGTCCCTGATTATCCTCCACTCACCTGAGCCTGTTGCAGTACTGCCTGAGCCTGGGCTTGCTGGAAGGAGACTGGAGGTCCTTTGAGGGAGCTGCTTGCAAACTGGAACTAGGGGACAGCTAATCATGAGGGAAGCCCAAGGAGAGGCCCCCTCCTGGGTCAGGAGTACACCCCCCAAGGATGTGCCACCCTATCTCCCTCTTACCGGCATCATGATCACAGTCCCTGGTAGACCCCGGATCCCATCGATGCCAGGCATTCCTGGGAGGCCAGCAGGACCCTGAGAGAAGGAGAGACACAGACAGGGATGGAGGTAGAAAGGTGGACAGAGGCAGAGGTGAGAGAAATGGAGGGGAGAGATACGGAGACATAGGGAGAAAGATAGAGATGAAAGGTACTCAGGGATAGGAGACAGATGAAAGAGAAAAAGCAAGGGAAGGCCCCCAGAGAAAGAAGAGGGGAGACAGGTGAATGGATGAGGTCAATGTCAGCTTCAGCATGATGTCCTCAGTCCCTGCCTCTCGGATCCATGTTCAGGCATACAAGTTCCCAACCTCAGCTTCATAGCCTGAAACCTCACTTCCCCAGAAGGATATAACCCAGAGGGAGTTTCTTACCGGCAGACCAGGGTCTCCAGGGAATCCTGGGGGGCCAGGAGGGCCTGAGGGGCCAACGACCCCCTGTTGGGGACAGAGGAACAGAGGTCATAAGAAGTGCAAAGCTTGAGCCAAGTTGACTTTTAATCCACCACTGACCCTGACCCCATGCAGACCTCCTTATCCATCACTGAGCCATACCTGGCCCCTCAATACTATACTGACCCACATCGACCCCCCCACACACACTTTACACCCCAACTCTTATTTTGATTCATCCTTTGAGCTTCAATCATGCAATAATCTTTTAATGATATGGCAACATTATACCCCAACCCTCCACCCCAGGGGCTCAAACACTCCAACTAGAAGAGAAGGAAAGAGGGGAATGCAGCCATGACTCACTCGGGGTCCTGGGGCTCCTGGAGGTCCCTCAAACTTCTGTCCCTGAGAGAGAAATGAGTGTGACCCTCATCCTGGCCCAAACCCCTCTACCTTCTCCTAGCCCCAGACCTCTCACCTGTTCAATCACTGCCGGCTCTCCTTTTGCTCCTTTCTCTCCACCACCCTGGGGGCCGGGAAATGAAGAGAAAAGAGAAATGAGTCCTGGCCACGATCAAGGAGAAGAGTGTGGACTTTGGAGCGTGCTATGGTTTCCTAATCCCAGAGTTGTCTCTCACTAGCTGAGTGATGGAGAGCAACTTATTCAACCCCCATGGCCTCACTGGCAGAGTCAGTAGATGAATGATAATTGTATATATCCCACAGGAGGAAGAATAAATTAAAACAATGGTCAGCACATAACAAGCATTCAGCCTAAGTTGGCTATGATTATTCCCCTCCTCCCCTGTCCAACACCAGGGCTAGAACCTGAGCCCAATCCCTTGGCTCAGGGCAGCATCACTCTGCTGATGATTTCCAAGTCTTTATCTCCAGCCTAGACCATGTCCCTTGAACTCCAGAAGCATCTAACCAATCCCCCACTTGACATCTCCACTTGGATGCCAAGCAGGGGTTGCCAATTTAGCACATCCAAAATGAGATCCTAAGACTATCCACGTGGTCTTCCTTTAGGCTTCTCCATTTTACTCACAGTTGCCACCATGCATCTACCAAGTCATCCTTGCATCTTTCTCCATCTCCAGTAGCAAAACCAAAATAGAGTATGGTCCAAATCTGTCCACTTCTCCCAATCCCCACCACCACCGCCCTCATCCAGGTCACCAGGCTATTGCTGCAGAGACTACTGGTTTCCCTGCTGCCCCTCTGGCTCCCCCTACAGTCCATATGCTGTTCAGCAGCCAGAAGGAGCTTTTATTTTTTATTTATTTTTTTTTTTAATTTTTATTCATTTATGATAGTCACACAGAGAGCGAGAGAGAGGCAGAGACACAGGCAGAGGGAGAAGCAGGCTCCATGCACCGGGAGCCCGACGTGGGATTCGATCCTGGGTCTCCAGGATCGCGCCCTGGGCCAAAGGCAGGCGCCAAACCGCTGCGCCACCCAGGGATCCCCAGAAGGAGCTTTTAAAGCTCCAAGTCAGATCATGCTCCGCTTCAAGTGGCTTCTTATCATGCTTGGACTAAAAGCCAAAGGCACCATCCTACCCACAGAGCCATCCATTAACACAGTTCCTGTCACATTAGCATCATGCTAATATTTGTCGACTACAGTGTGGTGGTGGGAAGTCATTCTAGGCAAGATTAAAGAGAAGGCAAAAGAGAAAATGCAGTATGTGGCTCCAGGCAGGAGTCTCTGCCATCCCCTATCCTCACCACCCCCCCCCCCCCCACACACACACACAACCCAAACCCTGAGGCTTACAGGAAAGATTTGGAACTGTGTCTGTGATGGCTGTTCTGCTGCCCGGAAGTCGGGGCCCATGGTGGGGCCATCTCCTTCTTGGTCCTCTTTGGCTAACTTAGTCTTCAGGGTCCTTAGTTCGGTTCCATTGTCAGGATCCAGGCCCCCCTGAGGACATTGGGACAGACCAAAGTTTGCACCTGGACTCCTCATTGTCTGCCACCACCATTGCCCCAGGACTTTCTCTTCCAGACCCGTTCACTTCCCACTGACCTCTAGCATGGTGGCATTGAGGCCAATGGTCACAGTGGTGGTGATGACCAAAGGTGTAGAAGTCGGAGGCAGAGTTGAAGCTGGTGTCTCTGTATTAGGGATGTCAGTGAAGGTCTGCAGCAGGAACAGGAACATCAGGTCTAGGATCAGTCCAATAAAGACAAAAGGAGGAGGCAGGCTCTGTACCCCCCCCCCCAGGAATGCCTAGTCTGGGGAAGGGAACAAAGGAGGATTCCCCAAAACATCAAAGGGGTGTAAAGTAGGGGGCTGGCCAGTGGAGGCAAATGTGTGCTGACTGGACCAGAACAGCCAGCAGGGGGAGGCCTCTTGTGTGGAAGAAGAGCAAGGCTGGGCCAGGTCTGGGACACCTGGAAGGCAAAGGGGGGCTGGCTCCAGAGCCCAGTGATTACAGTCAAGATCCAGTACTCAGGGCCAGACTCCTGGAAGCCTATCCCATGTGTCTTCTCCCAAGGCAGAGCTCAGTGGTCAGCCAGCCAGGCTATAATCAGAGAGGCTTGGACAGCTGCAGAAGAATTTGGTCAAGGGCACAAAGAGGGTGGTAGAGGCCCAGGTGAGGAGCTGGGGCTGAGGAAGGACTTGGGGAGGGATTCTTTTGCTGGGCCTGAGTGATCATTTCTTTCTTTCCACTAATGCTGAGAACAGATGTAGTGCAGCCAGTGACTCTCCTCCAACCAGGGACCTCAGCCAATGGCCCGTACCAAGGATGCCTACCCAGTGACCCACGGGCTAATGATCCCTATTAATGACCTCCTATTATTCCTACAACCAGTGACCCATTAGTAACTCCAGTAACTCCAATTAATGACGCCCATCAATAACCCCTCACTAATGATCCCCACTAAGGGACTTAAACAATAACCTCCCCAACTAATAACTCACATCATTGCCTTGGAGGACTCCCAGACCTGGCCCAGCCTTGTTCTTCTTCCACACAAGAGGCCTCCCCCTGCTGGCTGTTCTGGTCCAGTCAGCACACATTTGCCTCCACTGGCCAGCCCCCTACTTTACACCCCTTTGATGTTTTTTGGGAATCCTCTTTTGTTCCCCTCCCCAGACTAGGCATTCCTGGGTGGGGGGAGCAGAACCTGCCTCCTCCTTTTATCTTTATTGGACTGATCCTAGACCTGATGTTCCTGTTCCTGCTGCAGACCTTCACTGACATCCCAGCAGTTATTCCCATAACCAGTGACCCATCAGTGGCCCCCTAGTCAATGATTCGAACCAATTATTCTCCCATCCAGTGACCTCCCCAACCAATGACCCCAACTAGTGATCTCCTCCACAATAAGCACTAGCTAGTGGCCCCTCAACTAATAAGCCCCACCAGTGACCCCTTAATCAATCATTCCCCTAATCTGTGATCCTCCAACAATGAACACCTGTGAGTGAGCCCAACTAGTGACCCCCCCCCCAAGTAGTAATTTCACTAATCAATGACCCATCAATGACTTTCCAACTTTTAACCCATCAGGGACTCCCAAACCAATGACCTCATCCATGACTCCCTGAAAGTCATTCCTTCAACAGGTGATTCTGTTGGTGATGCCACTAATACCTTCTAATCAGTGGTCCCCCACTGATGATCTGCCTTCCCAAATAATGATCCCCAGCAATGACCTCCCACCATTAAACCTAGACCAGTGACACCAGTAACACCAACACAGGTCTCTATCAATGACTTCCAACAATGACTTCCACCTAAGAACCTCCCAAACATTGACTTCAATCAATATCTCCCTAAAATGACCTCCCAACCAGCAATCTCTGTCATGGAAGCCAAATACTGCCCCCTAATTAGACTCTCCCAATGAATAATCCTCATCAATGACCCCAATGAGTCAACCCCGAGCAATGACACTCTAACTAATGAACCCATCATTCACCGAAGCTCATGGCTGCTCTTAAACAGTAGCCCTAATCAAGAACCCCTTAATAATAAGGTACTCTTCTGGGTGTACCCCCTTCCTCCAGCTCCCGAAACTGGATGTTTGGGGAGCAGAGATGGGAAAACTCATAAGACACAACCAGCCTCCACCCCCCTACACACACATAGTTATCAGTCAGCTGAGAGAAGTCAAAGGTCAGGGATTGGAGACCAAGGGCAGAAAATTTGGATAAGGCACCAGCAGTCAGTGGGAATCAGAGACCAGAGGTCAGGCAAAGAGCAGAGGTGAGTGGCTGCAGATCCCTTACCTGGTTCTCCAGGGACCCAGGTGGACTTGGTGTCAAACTTTCCTTATTCTTCTTCTTCCTGCCCTTCCCCTTACGGCCTCGCCCTTTTTTCTTTCCTTTTCCCTTCCCCTTCCGTCGAGGGGGAGGAGTTTCTGGCTCACTTTGGGGGACCTGGGAAGAGGATCCCCATCAGGTCCAGAGCCCCATGATGAAGGCCTCATTGCTCAGTCATCTGGGACCTTGCTGGCACAAGGCCTATCAGTCTTACGTTTTGAAACCAGGGCTCACTCAGCCCTGTGACCCAAGGTCAATTATATGATCTGGAGCTAGGAGTCACTCAGTTATGTGACCTAAGTCAAGGTCACTCATGCCTAGGATATATATATTTTTTTAAGATTTTATTTATTTATTCATGAGAGACACAGAGAGAGAAGCAGAGACACAGGCAGAGGGAGAAGCAGGGTCCCTGAGGGAAGCCCAATATCAGACTCCATCCCAGGACCCCAGGGCCACGCCCTGAGCCCAAGGCAGATGCTCAACCACTGAGCTACCCCGGCGTCCCATGCCTAAGATATTTTTGAGGGCAAGAGTCACTTGGTATCATGAATAGGGGTCAGAATTCACTCATTCCTGAGACCAGGAGCCAGCAATGACTCAGCCTGTGACTTCAGGACAAGCCCCTCACTCACCCCTGTGGCTATAGGATCCAGGTTGTCACAGCCAGGAAGGTACCTCTCACAGGCCTGGAAGGCAGCCTGAGGATCTGGGCTTATCAGCAACTCCTGAACATCTCCCTGGGGAGAGGATGGGGGTCAGGGAAGGGAGCCACAGGCTGACTCTGACACCCCATTCCAAGCACCAAGGCTTGGTATTTCTCTACCCAGAGCACCCTAAGTATAAGGAGGGGGTGGCCCCACCACTGCCCCAGCAATCCCTCTGCCCCTCAAAATTGAGAGGAGGAGATTCTATCATTGTCAACACCAAATCACAATCACAAACCATACCCCACAACATCTGGCCCATCAGAGGCACATTGATTCCTTTCCTCTCAGATACATGGTGACACCTAATATGTGTCAGGTGCTCTCCAAAGCTTTGGGGACAAGGAGGGGAATAAGACGGATGTGAGCCCTGGCCCACTGGAGGGGTCACATATCACAACACACAGCACAATCACGAGTAAAAGTTACCAAAAACACATCTGTCACCAGCCACACAACACCATGCCTTGCCAGCACCCAATATCACAACCGCCTACACACAGTCACACACCATTGAAACAACCAGTGAAGTCCTGAGTCCCCAACTTATTCTCCCATCACAAGTCAAGTATGTGCCATCATGCATTATGGTTTTGTTGCTCTACAATCTCACACACCACAAAGATGCACAGTGATGCAGGCTGCTCTGTCTTCTCAGCTTCATGACACGAGATTTGAAGCTGGACATCTCCCTTTTCCTATCTCTTCTCCACATTAGGGCTGTGGACAAAACTCCCTCCCCTCGCCTGCCTCAGTTTCCACTATCACTGAACCCCTACCTCAAAAGTCTCCTCCCCAAGGTCCTGGGTCCCCAACACAGTGAGTCCAGCTGCGCTAATGAATCGTGGCCCCTGGCCCAATATGGGGGGCTGAGGTTCACAGTCAGCTACCAGAGTCACCATCCTGCCATCCACACTGACTGCCACACGGTGCCACCTGCAAGGGGACAGTCTCAGTGGGGGGTGCTTCTCACTCCACTTCTCTCTGGACCCCAACTTTCCCTATACTCACCTGCCATCCATGAGGTTGACTTGCTGGGGGAGGGGGCTGAAGGAGTCACCTAGGAGACCCAGGGCTGGCCCCAGAGCCAGGCCCAGCTGCCGAATACCACTCTCGTCATAGATGGATAGAAGGACAGACTGGTTGGCTGGCTGGCCCCGCAGGGTGATCAGCACAGAAAAGTTCTCAGGAAAGTGCCCATCTGAAGGGGCAGAGAGAAAGGAGCAGCTTAGATAGCCTAGCAGTGACCCATGCCCCCTGAATGACCCCCTCCAACCCCTCCTGCCCTGACTTACCTGGAAAGAGCTCCCATGTGGGGATGCCAAGTATGGTCGCCTTGCCAACCCTGAATGCCCGGTCACCCTCTGGGGCCCTCTGGGGACAGAGGCCAGGCCCGTCAAGGACCCCAGCCTGGCCCCCTCGCACGCCCAGGGCCTTTAGCACATCCACAGGGTCTTCTGTAGAGAGAGGCCGGGATGCAGGGCATTAAAAAAAAAACCTAGGACTCCAAATGAATAGCTCAGATTTGGGGAATTCAGCCCCCCACTGTGTTTTTGGGTCAGGGAGAAGGAGCAGGCCTGGGACCCGCACCCACCTCACCACCTCACAGCTGTTCCAGCCTCATCAGCCTGTTGACTCCTGTTTTATTTTTTTTTCTCCTTGGTTTTTTGGTGAGGAAAAAAAAAAGCTGACCTACTTTTGGGATGAATCAAGGCTTCCTGGCCTGAGCCCCAGAGCCAGACTGTCCCCTTCTCGGCACTCACCCCCGCACAGGCTGCTTCCCCAGCCTGAAGCCCCCTGCCAGGGGAAATCCCCTTGGAGAGGAGGGGTTCCGTGTGTGTGTGTGTGTGTGTGTGTGTGTGTGTGTGTGTGTGTGTGTGTGTTTCCCCCCACCTCCTCCCTCTAACCTCCTCTTCTGACCACCACTTCCTCTGAACTCCTCCTCCCTGACCATTATCACACATGATCTGCTCCTTTTGACCACTACCTCTCCTGACTTCTTCCTTCTGACTTCTTCCCTGATCACCATCACCCATGACCTCCTTCCTCTGCCTGTCCCAATCTCCTCCATCTGACCTGTGACCTCCCCCATTTTATCACCCTTTCTGACCCCCTCCTTATGACCACCTCTCTCTAATAACCTCTTGACCTCCTCCCTCAGACCCTATCCCTCTCATCCCAGCAAAGGAAGGCACTGGTCTGGCCCAACCAGAACCTAATCCAGGCCATCCTACCAGCCGCACCCCATACAGCAGGCCAATGCTAAGTGGAACCACATGGCTTGGGCAGGGGAGGGCGGGGGCTTCCCCTGGGCTCAAAGCCCCTGCCTGGTCCCCCTCCCCCCAGCAGACTGTCCCACTGACCCCCTGACCCAGGCTCTTGGCAGGAGCCAGTTCTGTCGAATCTGCCCATGACCTCACCCTGGGGGCGGTTCTGCTGACCTCACCATTGGGAGTCAGGTTGAGGGGCCAGACTTGGGGGAGAGAGGGGTCTGGATGAGGGACCCCCATCCCAGCACCTCTTGGGTCAGACCTTTCATTCTCCAGACCTTACAGACCCCTATTCCAGCCTCAGCTCACTCTTACCCCCAACCGCCTGTTCTTTCTTCTCTTCCCCTCCCTGCCTCATCTCTGTCCCACTTTCTCGGCTGGTCTTTCCAGGTCTCTCTCTGCATCCAACTCTGAATCAGTCTCTCTCTCTCTCTCTTACTCTCTTACTTCCTAGCTCTCTTTTTCTCTCTCTTTCTCTCTCTCTCTCTACTGGTATTTCATATATATATATATCTGTGTGCATCACTCCCCCCATCCCTCTCTCTCCTCATCCACGCCCCCCAATTCTGTGGCCACCACCAGCCCCATCTCTAATTGCCTGTTCTCTGGCTGGGCTGTCATTAAGAGGTATTTGGGTTACAGTCCCCTGGGACTAAGATCTGGACTCCCAGGCTCTGTCAACCACAAGGGTCACTCCTCCATGGAATGATCATCCCAGCTGCCCCCCCGCTGCAGGCTGGGGCCCGGTAGAGCGCTGAGATCCATGACCCCATACAGTTTGGCTCTCCCTTCACCCAGACCCCTGTCTCTATGCTGTGGGAAGGGTGTCCTCTTGACCAGCTGCTCATTCACATTGAAAAAGTCCTTCCCAGCACCTAACCCCAATGTCTCCTGCTTCAATCTTGCATCTCTTCTGTAATGACCTTTCAGAAACTGACTGCCCTTTCTTTTCTTGGCTGGCTTTGTGACAAGGAGACACACAAGAGGCATTGAGTCTTGCCTGCAGGGCCAGAGGGTGGGGGTCTGTCAGGGACCCAGGCTGACCTTCCCCCACACTCTCCCCTGTGCTGGTCAGGGCCCCAGGGAGATGTTGGATGAGGTCTAGAACGTGGAGGGAGGCAGGCAGGGACTAGCTGCAACATGGTTGGGATCTCCCCAGAGATACAGGAGAGCCTAGGTGTGAGTGTGTGTGCTATTGTACGCATGCACGAGATGGTGCAAGCATGTGCGTGACTCTATATGGACCAGGGAATGGCTGAGCATGTGATTTGTGGATATGTCAGCATGTGCCAAGTATGTGGCCTCTGATGGAGAGACTAGGTGCGTTGTTTGATGTGTGGCTGGGTGTCCATGTGAGTCCGGGGCCTGCCAATAAGCTCAGGGTCCTGCAGGGGATGCAGGTGAGTCTGTGACTGTAATAGGTCAGACTCCGGATGGGGGTGTGTGTGGCTATACCTGGGAGTATGGCCAAGTCCGCCGGTAGGTGATTGGTTGTGAATGCTGGCCCTGTTGTGTGAATACCAGTGGAAGCAGGCGCAAGAGCTAGAAGGCGTAGGAGGGTGACAAAGGCTGTGACCCTGTGGCGGGTGGCTGCTGGGGTTGCCCGGGGCGTGGGCACCGGTGTTTAACATTCCTGGTGTCCCAAAGGCCTTATATTCTGAATGGATGCCTGAGATTGCACGACTGTGTGGATGTGTGAGCATGGGAATGGGACAAGGGCCAATTTGGGATAATCCACGTGAGCAGCACCTCCCTGGACTCCAGAGAAAGTGAGAAAGTGCAGGATGGGATGTGTGCGTGCGTCTGTGTGTGTGTGTGTGTGTGTGTGTGCTGGGGGGGGCGAGTTCACATTAGGCAGGGATTTCCAGAAGGGCCTAGCCCAGCCTCTCTCAGCCCAGGGATGCCACTTGAGGGACCACGACCTTCCCAAAGCCCTGGGCGCCCCCAACCCCGAGCCTCGTGGGGCGGAGCACGGCGTCCAGCCAGAAGCGCGCAGCTGGGCGTGCGTCAGCGCTGACTCACTCGTCCGGCGGCCCCCGGGACCCCTTGAGGCCCCTGAGAAATTCCTCAGGAAAAACACCCGCGGCGCGCTCAGCCGGGGGGAGCCAGTTCCACTTCCGCCCCCGCCCGCGCTCCGCCCCGCCCCGCCCCGCGCCCCGCCCCACCTCGCCCCTCACCGCGGCCCTCCCGAGCCCTGTCCATGGTGCTGATCGCGGCTCTGGGGAGCGCGGGGTGGGGGGAGGGAGGGGGTGGGGGTGGGGGCCGGGGAGCTGCGGGAGCGCCAGTTGGAGGCAGAGGAGGGCGAGGAAGAAGAGGATGAGGCCATTAGGGAGGGGATGCAAAGGAAACTCTGAATCCCAGACCAGCCCCCTCCCACGCTCGTCCCACACACCGTCACCCGCAGCAACACCCCCTCACGTCCCCATGGGCCACCTTTTACACCCTCAAGTCACAACCGAACCCCTCATCGGCTCACCCGAAGGCAACCACACGCGTAACGCACGATTCTCTCTAAATCGGCCCCACACAGACACACCCACAACTCACAATCACACACTTGGCCAGGGATCGCCCATCACACATGCATACAATAAGCGTCAACTCCCACACACAGTCTCCCACGCACAATTTCACTTCAAACGGCCTTACACACGTTGCTACGCACACACACCTATAAATCGCGTTCATTCCAACGCACGCGCCAGTAAAACGAGGGCACACGTTTCCCCCGTCCCCCCCGCAGGCTGTCACACCCACAAATCGCCCAGAGTCCGCTCTGCGCGCCCGAACACAGCACCCCAGCCACGCGCGACACGCACGCCCCCTTGCACGCCCCCATTCCTGGCTCCACCGCATCTTTGGGGACCTCGCTGGATCCTGCGCTTCGGGTTCTATTCCTATCTCCTCTCGGGCTCACCCGCCTGCGTCCGGAGCAGAAGCTGCAGCGAAGCCAGGACGAAGCAGAGGCCGGCCCGCGGCTGGCCCAGGCCTCGGCGACTCCCCATCCCGGCGGGGCCCGCACGCAAGGCGGGGACCAGCCGGGGCGTCTACGGGGCGCGGCGACTCCTCAGGCTCCGCGCGCTGCCTCGCCGCGGCCCGCTCGGCGACCGGCTGGAGACTGCAGGAGACCCCGCCCTGGCCTCGCCCTGCGCTCCAGCGCCCGGCCGGGCGGGGCTCGCTGGAGGGGGGGCTGACAGCTGGTGAGGGAGTTGGGAAAGTTTGTGCTGAGTGCTGATTGGCCGGCTAGGGCTGGAGCCCTGGGCCGGGAGGGGGCCCTTCTTGCCTCACCCCACGGTGGAGGAAGAGGGTCACTCCCTCCCAGCCTTAGAATTCGAGGTCCCAGAATTACCCCAAACCCTTTCCTCCTAACAGGCTCCCTCAGCGGGGATCTTAGCCTCGTTCAAACCTTCAACCTCTATCTGGGCCCTGGAATTAAAGCCTTCAGCTTTATGCCGAATCTTTTCTATCTCACCCAGACCTCCAAATGGGGTCCCAGCAGGACGCCAAATTTTCACCCACTTACCTTACCCTGGTGGCTTAGCCACACAATGGAAGGTACCAGCTTCATCCTAGGCCTTCCCTTCAGGTGTCTAAATAAAGAATCCTCTTCCCACCCCCAACTTCACACCAGATTACAAAGTGGGGTTCCCAGCCTTATCCCAAACCCTCATTTCTCCACCCAAATTCCAGAATTGGATGTCCTGGCCTCATCCCCAAACCCCTGACACAGATTCCAAAACACAGT
Organism: Vulpes lagopus; assembly: GCF_018345385.1. Lineage (NCBI taxonomy): Eukaryota > Metazoa > Chordata > Mammalia > Carnivora > Canidae > Vulpes > Vulpes lagopus. Next base: position 7,131,569 of record NC_054830.1, read on the forward strand.
TCTCAATTTCCCCCAAACTCTTAATCTAAAAAAAAAAAAAAAAGTCCCATCTCCACCCCTAGCACTCTTCTGACTCAGGTCCCCAGATGGGTGCCCTAGCCCCAATTCCAAATGTTCACATATGCCCCCATTAAATGAGGGAGTCTGGCCCTACTTCAAAGCAGGGCAGTGCCTTAGGGAGAGGTGGATATCTGCCATTCCTGGGGTGAGGTATAGCTGCCCCTCACCCTACCGGGACCCCCCACTGTGAACCTTCCTTCCCGCCAAGGGGTCACATGGAGCTGTCTCTGCAATTGAACAAGCACAGACTTGTGGGATCTGAGGCAGCTTCTGCAGGGAGGGACCTACGGGGCGTATCCTGGGCCCTGAACTGCCCCACCATGGGGAAGAGAGAGAACCCGGCAGTGTCTCCCTCCCAGCCTCTAGCTTCATGGACAAAGAGTCTCTATGTCTCTGGAGAGGAGGGGTGGGGCCCCATCTGGCCTGAGGGTGAAATGGGGGCTGTGGGGTGCGGAGAAGAGAGGGAATCTCCCCAAGCTGCTCCCCCTCCCTCCTCAGGGACCTCAGAGGCTAAGACTTCTCCTGCTAAAAGATTCTCATAAAGATAGTGCCCTGCCCTGCCCTGCCTTGCTGAGAACTTCTTGTTGTCTGCTCCCATCTTCTGACATATCTATGCCCGTTCTCTTCTTTGAAAGGATCCTTCTAGGACCACACTCTGGGCCACTTTCTCTCATTCTCTCCCTCCCATCAGAGACTCTTTGCCCAGAATAGACAGGAAGAGAATGCCCCTGCTAATTCCCCCAGCCCTGAATGATTTACAATCACAATAAAAAGATCCTAGTTGTGAGTGTAGCAGAGGGAAATTTTTAACAGATAAAGGAAAGAGGCTATTTTGAGGTGAAAGGATTCCCCCCAGCTGCCTGCCCAGGGTCAGTTCAGAATTGGTGTCTCCCGAGGCCCCTTCCCCTTGCAGGGGATCAGCTGGAGGGTGTCCAGGAGGGGGCGGGTAAGGCAAGGATGGGTGCCGGGGAGTCAGGTGCTGGCCAGCAGAGGTCACCCTCCGGGGAGGGATCAACATGGCTGACGCACCCCGGACTGTACTGATTTCAGGCTGCTCCTCGGGAATTGGCCTGGAGCTCGCGGTGCAGCTGGCTCATGACCCCAGGCAGCGCTACCGAGGTTAGAAGCCCAGGGTGGGGCCGGGAGGGGCAAGGGTGGGCATGGCTTCTGAGGACCTTCATCCCTCCTGGCACCATTTCCACTAGCCTATGCCCCTCAGCTGTATTTGTGGGTTTGAGGAGGCCACACGGAGGCCCTCTTCCCCCCTCTACTCATGAATCCTCGCCTCGTCCAGCAAATATTTCCTAGTGCACCTACTGGGTGCTAGGCACTGTTCTAGGTGCTGGAAACACAGCTGTGAACAAAACAGACAGAAAGCTCTGCCCTCAGCAGTGGTGTAGCGAGGGAAGACAGACCATAAACAGATTTTTAAAATTGTATATCTAGTGCTAAAAAGTGCTAAGAAACAAAATAAAGTAAGGGTGAGGTATGGTAGGAAGTAGGGTGTGTGTGTGTGTGTGTGTGATATTTTTAAAAGGACTGGTGGGGAGGGCTTCCCAAAGGTTGCACTTAGGCATTCCCTAGGACTACCCTCCCCCGCCCCTCCCCAGATTACTCCTCCAAGATAAGCCTCTTAAGTGACTCTGACCTTGGGGGCTTAAGGGGGAAGCCTCTAAGACTAAGGATTTAGCCTCCTGAAACTGGAGCAAATTGCCCTAGTCTGCACTCCACACATGGGAACCCCTGACCCAGAGCAGCTGGAGCTGAAGTAGGCAAAGGGAGGAGGTTGCAGGGAGCAAGGGAATTGCCCCAGTTGGCAGAGCTGCTTCTCCCAACCCTCTGCCCTCTGGCTTAGAGACACACACAGCTTTGGATGTGACAGACTGAGTGCCAGTGTGCAGGGAAGCAGTCGTGCTGTGTGACCCTGTGGACAGACAGACGAGTGCATAAAACTGCTGAAGGATGTTTATTGGGTGCTTACTATGTGCCAGGTTCCGATCTAAGTGTTGTGCATCTTGTAAGTCATTTAATTCCCATATCACTCCTATGAGGTGGCCACTGACGTTAGCCCCATCTTAGAAATGAGGAAACTGAGGCAAAGAGCGCCAAAGATCCTTGCCCAACGTCACCTCACTGGAAAGTGGCAGAGCCTGGATTTGAACCCAGGCAACACAGTGCCTGGGGCCGCACTTGTCACTCTATGTGGATGCATGCGGTCCCATTCATCCGTGCAACACCCATGAATCACAAAGGCCCACAGACAATATGAAAATGTCCACCAGGGTCGTGCATGTACGATTGTGGGCACACGCATGAAGGATACAAACATGTATACAAGGGTTTGAGCTCAGTCCTCCAACAAATCCAGGTTCAATTCTCAGTTCTAACACTTCCTAGGGCTGGGACAAGCAAGGAACTTCATCTCGGTGTGTTAATCTCTATGACAGGGATAATCACTTTACTTATTCTGGCTACTATTGCTAAAGAACAAATCATTCCAAAATTTCTGGTGTAATAGAACAATGATAATCATCTATCTCTCATGGCTTATAAGTCATAAATTTGGAAAGGCACAGCTTGGCAGTTCTGGGTCAGGACTAAAGGCTACAGCTAGGGACACCTGGGTGGTGCAGCGGTTTAGCGCCTGCCTTTGGCCCAGGGCGCGAATCTGGAGACCCAGGATCGAATCCCATGTCGGGCTCCCGGTGCATGGAGCCTGCTTCTCCCTCTGCCTGTGTCTCTGCCTCTCTCTCTCTCTCTCTCTCTGTGTGACTATCATAAATAAATGAAAATTTTAAAAAAATAAATAAAGGCTACAGCTAGAGCAGTGGGGGCTAATTACAGGCCTGGACCAACATGTCTCTTCCTTCTAGTGATGTCAGGTCTTCTCCACGTGGTCTCTCTCTCTGGCTAGCTTGGGCTTCCTCCCATCATGACAGCCTCGGGATAACTGGGCTGCTACCAGGCAGCTGAGAATTTTAAGAATCAGGGATCCCTGGGTGGCGCAGCGGTTTGGCACCTGCCTTTGGCCCAGGGCGCGATCCTGGAGATCCAGGATCGAATCCCATGTCAGGCTCCCAGTGCATGGAGCCTGCTTCTCCCTCTGCTTGTCTCTGCCTCTCTCTCTCTCTCTCTCTGTGACTATCATAAATTTAAAAAATAAAAAATAAATTAAAAAAAAGAATTTTAAGAATCAGCATTACAGGGGTGCTCTGGTGGCTCAGTCAGTTGAGCATCCAACTCTTGATTTCAGGTCACATCATGGTCTCAGGGCTGTGAGATCGAGCCCTGCATCAGGCTCCACACTCAGTGTGGAATCTGCTTGGGATTCTCTCTCTTTTTCTCTCTCTCTCTTTCTCTTTCTCTCTCTCTCAAATAAATAAGTCTTTAAGAAAAATAAAGAGTGAACATTACAGCAAACAAGGCAGAAACTGCAATACCTTTTCTGACCTAATCCCAGAAGCCACACAATGTTACTTTGACCATATCCTATTGATTCCCAGCTAGACAGAAGATTCAAGGAGAGGGAAATGAGATTTTATGTCTTAAGGGGGAGCAGCAAAGTTCTCAAAGAGCATCTGTGACGAAAGATGTTGTGGCCATCTTTGGAAAATAAGTCAGTTGCCTAATCATAGGGTTCTTGTGAGGATTAGAGACAGTGCTTATTAAAGTGGTTAGCATAAAAGTGGTTAGCATAAAAGTGTTTGGCACATTGTAGATATTCAATAAATTGACATTTCTGTGGATGATGTAAATGCGGCTGGTTGTATTTGCATGTACACACAATGCACATACATTGACTCTAAGTGTATATACATTTCTTTTCTCAAGGCATTAAGTTCTTTATTTATGTTATTGTCTTACTTACTAGACTATAAATTCTGTGAAGGCAGGGACTTTGCCTATCTTATTTCATGCAACAGTCTCAGCACCTACGATACGGCACAGTGTACACTAAGTAGATGCTCAGTAAGTGTTGGCTGGAGGGATGGAGCAACAGGAGGATGGATGAAAGTACATGTAAGTGTATGTACACAATATGCATTTTTGTTTGTGTAGTGACCATAAGTATATAAATGTGTGGGTCTCCATCCCTCTGTGACTGCTCATGCAAGATCACGGAAATATGTAAATGAATGCACAGGGAAAAGGAACCCAGTGCTTGCTCCAACTCTGCTTTCTGTCCCCAGTGGTGGCCACCATGAGGGATCTGGGAAAGAAGGGGACCCTGGAGACAGCTGCTGGGGAAGCTTTGGGACAGACCCTTACTGTGGCCCAGCTGGACGTGTGCAGTGAAGAGTCAGTGGCGCAGTGTCTCAGCTGCATCCAGGGAGGGGAAGTGGATGTGCTGGGTGAGACTGAACAGCCCCTGGGATCACCCCCCCTTCCCTGACCTAAGCACAGATCCTGGTTATAGTGAATTTCCTCCAGTCTGAACACCAGCCTTCTGGCTTCACCAGCAACCTCTAGCCCTAGACAGAAGGGGTAGACAAGCTGGCCAAAAGCTCAGGGTACCAGTTTATTTAGGATACAAGAAATAGATTGAGTCCTGGGGGGTAGGGTGGATTTTATTGAATAGGACACCTAGCATTTGGGGAAGACCATATGTATGGGGAAAGTTACTTTGATGAGTCATTTAGGGAAGGGAGCATGATGAAGAAGCAACACATGATCCCCCAAAGGCCTTCTAAGGAGGGTTGGTGTGGCTTTTTTGATGCAAATTGGGGTCAGAGCTGAATTGCTCTTGCATTAAGGGAAGTCAGCTCCCAGCAGCCCTTCTCCCAACCCAGGGTTCAGGTCCCCATAACAAATACTAAACTATATGTGAAGATCATCAAGGCTCAGCATTTGTCCACCCAAGATAAGTCCCTAGAAGAGTGACACCAAAAGGGTTGGAGAACCTCAAAGTAACCTTTAGTCCTTTCCTTAGTGAATAATGCTGGAGTAGGCCTGGTGGGGCCCCTGGAGGGGCTCAGCCTAGCTGCCATGCAGAACGTCTTGGATACCAACTTTTTCGGGGCTGTCCGTCTGGTCAGAGCTGTCCTTCCTGGCATGAAGAGAAGGAGGAAAGGCCACATTGTGGTGATCAGCAGTGTCATGGGGCTGCAGGGTAAGCCCTGGGGATGTTTCCCTGGGAATCCTCTTAGTATCTGACCCTCCCCAGGCTGGAAGAATGGCAAATAGGTTTTCGCTCATATTCCAAAAGAGCCTGTGTTGAGAAGGATTCTGAAACTCTGTAGGAAACATCTCCGGATTAGATTGCCATGCTCCAAGAATAGGCAGTAGTGTTATGAATGCTGCCAATGGCCATCCACACCCAGCATCCACCCTACTTCCAGACACTTCTAAAAAATCTTTCCCAATAATCTCCCCCAAACCAAAGGAACCATCAGAACTCCTTTTTTTTTTTTTTTTTTAAGTAGGCTTCACAGGCATGGAGCCCAACATGGGGCTCGAACTCACAATCCTGAGATCAAGACTTGAGCTGAGATCAAGAGTCAGACGCTTAACCAACTAAGCCATCCAGGCACCTAGAACTCCTTTCCTGTGACATATTCTCACCAAATACTTCCAACCAAGCCCCAGAGACATCTAGCTTTGGGGCTCTGGGGTTCTGCAGAATAAGAGAGCAGTGATTGTTTAGTGATGTCTGCTATTGGCCTACTATGGAGGTCACCTATTTGCCATCCATGCTCCTGGGTCTTTCCTCCTTGAACCCCTCTACATTCCCTCCCTCCTCCCCATGAAAATTCCCTGGGATCTGACCCCTGCTCAGCAGCCACCTGAAGAATCCACCTTATTTGTTACCCTGTCATGGGGAATCTGTGGCCACCACTCAGTCCCATCCCTCTGGCCCCTCTTCCAGCTGTACCTCCTGACCTCAGGGGCCACATTCACTCTCAATCAGGACAAATAAGAATCACTAAATAAGACTTGCCCTCAGGGACCCTGGCAATCCCATGCTCAAGTGGCCAAGAGTTTTAAAGGATGGAGGGAAGTAGGGTTTTCCAGGGCTAAGGCAAAAGAAGCATGTGGCACCCCAAAATCACCTCATCCTGAGCATATGGACTCATCCTTCAGCATAGGCTTCCATCACACATACATATACTCATCATGTTGACCTTAGATATCCCTCATTCTGATCTTCAAACCCTTTCTGCTCTGTCTCCTGAAGACCCCATATCCCTCTAGACCCACAAGCCCATCGCCCAGACCCCAAAGGGCCCCCAACCTCCTCCAATCCTCTCAGGTGTCGTGTTCAACGAAATCTATGCAGCCTCCAAGTTTGCCCTGGAGGGATTCTTCGAAAGTCTGGCTGTCCAGCTGCTGCAGTTCAACATCTTGTGAGGCGGGCATTTGGGTCGTCAAAGGGAAATGGGAGACAGTGATGGGAAAGATGAGGGAAGGGGAGGCAGTGAGGGGAAGTGGGCTGGGAAGGCAGGGATGGTGGGAAAACAAGGCAGTGGTGAGAAAGTGGAATCAGGAATGAGGGAAATGGAGTTATTAGAAGAGGGTGGAGCAGTATTGGCGGGGGGGGGGGGGGGGGGGTGCAGTGGAGGGGCTGAGGGAACCAGGAAGGATGAAGTAATGATGAGAAAAATGGGGGGAGCGAAGGGGGAGAGGGACACTAGTGGGGCAGTGACTGGGTTGGGGTACCAGACCCCCTACCCCTATCCGTGTCCCCAGCATCACCCTGGTGGAACCTGGCCCGGTGGCCACTGACTTTGAGGGGAAGCTCCTGGAACAGGTTTCCACAACCGAGTTCCCAGACACTGACCCTGACACCCTGCACTACTTCCGGGATATCTACCTTCCTGCCTCCAGGGAGCTTTTTCGCTCTGTGGGACAGAGCCCACAGGAGGTGGCCCAGGTGAGTAGGGAACCCAGAGCCCCAAAATATGGCTCAAGTATGTGAGGGTGCCCCACCCTGGAAACCCCCCTCCCTGAATCCAAGAGCTCAGGGCTCCACCCCATAGGTCATTGTCAAGGTCATCGGCTCAGCCAGACCACCCCTGCGCCGACAGACCAACGCCCGCTACACTCCGCTGGCTGCGCTCAAGGCTGTGGACCCTTCAGGCAGCCTGTACGTGCGCACCACCCACTGCCTGCTCTTCCGCTGGACACGCCTCCTCAACCTTGGCCTTCGATGCCTGGCCTGTGGCTGCCTCCGCTTCCGAATATGGCCCCGGTGAGCAGAGAGCCTCACCCAACCGTCCCCACCTCTGAACGCCCAGGCCTTTTCAGTTTACACCCATCTCCAAGGCCAGGACAGATCCTTCTCTCCTTCCTTCCTTTCTTCCTCCCTTCCTGCCTTCCTCCCCTCTCTCGGCAGACTCTGCCTGCCCCACTCTGTGCCTAGGCATTGCTGAGATCCCAGAAATCCCTCAGCCTCCACACACACACCCCTCCCTGGTCAGGGCTGAGGAGTCCAGAGCAAGGAGCTGGTGTTGTGTCTGGGAAGGCAATGGAGGCTTCCTGGAGGAGGGAACATTGTTGCTGGACCTTGAAAGATAAGATAGACTGCCTCATTCAACCTCTGGAATTGATTATCCTGGGCCTGGGAATACAAGGATGATCTAAAACCCCCTCCACATAGAACTGAGTTGACTAGGTCAACTTTTCTGGTCACATATTCCATCAGCAAAATGTTTGTGCACTCACCAGCAGTGCATGTATGTTTTTTCATAAAACATATATTTGTAACCACTAGCAATCACTATATTAAATATTTAATAAAGCTCAATTTCTTATGTCTAAATAAAAAAATTAAAAATCAATAAGGTTTACTTCACATACATTAGAATGGCTACTATAAATAAACCAAGCAAAAAAAAAAAAAAAAAGCAAACAAAAACTCCAGAAAATAACAAGTATTGACAAGGATGTAGAGAAATTGGAGCCCGTAGATATTGCTGGTGAGAATGTAAAATGGTGAGATCACTCTGGAAAATAGTATAGTAGTTCCTCAAAAAAATGAAACAGATTTATCATGTGATCCAGCAATTTCCTTTCAGGGTATTAGCCAAAAGAATTGAAAGCAGGATCTCAAAGAGATATCTGCACACCCATGTACATAGCAGCATTATTCACAATGGCCAAAAGGCGGAAGCAACCCCATCCACATGTCCAACAACAGAAGACTGGATCAACTCAATGAAGTATATCCACACGATGGAATATTATTCAGCCTTAAAAAGGGAGTCAATTCCAACATCTGCTACAACATGAATAAACCTTGAGGATATTTATGCTCAGTGAAATAAGGCAGATAGAAAAAGGACAAATATTGTCTGATTCCACTTGGATGAAGTCCCTAAAGGAGTCAAATCCATAGAGACAGGAAGTAGATGGTGGGAGCCAGTAGGGGTGGGGAGTCAATATTTAGTGGGCACAGAGTTGGAATTTTGCAAGATAAAAGAGTTCTGTGGATGGATGGTGGTCATCCAACAATGTGAATGGACTTGATATTAACGAACTATACGGTCAAAAATAGCTAAAATGGTAAATTTTGTGTTATGTATTTCTTATCCCAGTTTTTTAAATTTAAAAAAGCAATAGGGGTCCTACTGATGCTCCCAAGAGAGTGCTCCCAAGTTTCTTGGCCCTCATGGAGAGTTTGGAAGCAAGTGGAGTCTAGGTGTAAATGTTGATTCTGCCTCTTGTTCACCAGGTGACCCTGGGCAGGTGACTTCCTGGTGTCATCATCTGGAAAACAGAGCTAACAATACAACACTGAAATGACAGGAAAAGCACCCTGCACTGTTTTCCATTTCACTTGGAGTTTTTGCTGTGGTTCATGTCTAGCCACCACCTTGGAATGCCAGGCTCCCAGCGAAGGTGTTTTAATTAACATTTGCTCTTGCAGCCTTACTAGATAAATAGAGGCCCTCAGAACCTGCCCAGTTCATAAACGGGGGAGCCGAGCTGTCCAGAGCAGAGCGGAGGGGCAGGAATCAAGCCTAAATCTGTCCACCTCAGTCTATGCTAGTCCTCATGAATCTCCAGTAACTTCTAGGAAAAGAGAAGCTGATTCCAGGGCCCATGAAAGAGATCTCTTTGAGTCAGTGAAGAGATAATGGGGCTACTTAATATTTTTAGTAAAATGAACCCCACCTGTGCTCTCCCCGACATTAGATTCTTGAAGCAATGTTGAAACACCTGCAAAAGAATGTAGATCCTGACGATGGTTGCACAGCCTTATGACTATACCAAAACCACTGAATCGTGTGCTTTAAAAGGACAAATTTTATGGTATATGAATTATATCTCAACTTAAAATTTAAATACATTTTTAAAAAGAATATATGAATCACACGTTTGTAAGAGGTCGTTGGTTTGCCTCAGGAGGTTCACCCAAGGATTCTATCAGTCAGTTTCCTCCACATTTGGTTTTTGGGTTATGTTTGGGTTCTGCCAATAGGAGGCATCAGTGGGAGGTGAGAAGATGGATGGAGAAAAGCCAAAGTATTTGTCCCCTAAGTTCCCTCTATGGGGGTCACTGCTTCAGCAGCATCTCTCCATCTGAGGCCCCAGCTCAGTTTCTGAGAGTCGCTCCCTCCCTTTGCCCCTTTCAGCTAAAATGGTGAGGAGATCCCACAAATGCCAGCAAGATGACACTCCACTGTCCTCCACAGGGCTACACACCTTCTGTCTTCACCTTTGTAATCACCCCTGTCTTCACCGATCCCCAAAATACCCACTCTGAGTGAACTGTCTCTTTCCACCCAGCACTCTGACTGAGGTAATGTATGAAAGAGCAGGGGAGCAAAGTGCATACCCACTAATCCACCATCAGACTTCACCATTAGAACATTATTGAGATTTGCTGCCTGCCTTACCCCAAAGGTCTCCACTATCCTGAATTCTATGTCCAACATTCCCTTGTTTTTCAAGAAACTCCCTTAAATAAATTATTTTAAAAGACAAATTTGGGGCACCTGGGTGTCTCAGTCAGTTAAGGGTCTCTACTTTTGGTTCAGGTCATGATGTCAGGATCTGGGATCAAGTCCCTTGATCTTAAAAATTAAAATAAATAAGACAAATTTATCTTCTTGCCAAGAAGGAAAAGCCATCGTAGTCACCATATGTGAAGCCAAACTCAATAATTATTTACAGGTGAAGCATACAGTTTTCCAAACCCCATACTCATAGACTCTTGGAGTGAGAAAATACCAGACCTTCTCTCTCAGATTCCCTTGCAGCTAGGGAGTGGGCATGTGACCCCGATTTTACTCAGCAGATGCACAGGATTTAAATTTGAGAAACCACGACCCAAAGGAGGAGGGATCAGGAAAGGAAGGTATCAGAAAGGGACAGGGGCATTGAGATTGCCCAGGGTGGCCACTGAAGGTCAGAGCTGCCAGCTGGTTTCAGGAGAATGACTTAAACTGCGGCCTTAGCTGCTGCCCTGCACCCCTACTTTGTCCTTTTCGATCTTCAAAGCCTGGTAATTTCATTAGTCCTCAATATCCACCAGAAAAATTCCTTTGTGGCTTAAACTACCCTGAGATAGTTTCTGTTGCATATAAGGAAGAATCGCCACCAATCCAGATGGCAACATAAAAACAAACGCAGTGGTGGAGGGGGGACCGTTATTATATTCCAGCTGGATGCTATATTCTTCTGGATTCCAGAAGGTGTTGAAGACACACCCTCTACCTTCCCCATCTTAGCAAAGATAAGTCTGTTCTAGTTGCTCATTCCAAAAATCTTGGAGTCGTCCCTACTTCCTCTCTCTCATACCTCAGCGCTAATTAGATCCTGTTCACTTGACCTGCAAAATATATGCAGAACCAACCATTTTGCCACAACTTCTGGGCCCCCACCCTGATCCAACCGCCATCCTTTCTCACCTGGAGTGTTGCACCAGCCCCCTCCCCCTTCCCCCCTTCCACACTTGCCTCCCCCTATAATCCATTCTCCTCGTAACAGCCCAGAAGATCCTTTCAAAACAGCTTTTCTTTTTTTTTTTATAAAGATTTTTTTTAATTTTTTTTTATTTTTACTTATTTATGATAGTCACAGAGAGACAGAGAGAGAGGCAGAGACACAGGCAGAGGGAGAAGCAGGCTCCATGCAGTGGGAGCCTGATGTGGGATTCGAACCCGGGTCTCCAGGATCGCGCCCTGGGCCAAAGGCAAGCGCCAAACCACTGCGCCACCCAGGGATCCCCAAAAACAGCTTTTCAATAGATAAAATGCTCAGTGTTTTTAAAAATCAATATATATATGCGTATATGTATGTATAAAAGAATCTTAAAAACAATTCTCCCAACCTCCTCTTTCCCTCAATTCCTGACCCCTCCTCCATCTCGAATTATCTAACCAGATTTTCTTTCTAATTATACTAGAAAAAAAAACTCTGAAAATTGGATAAGCAAACTGTAGTATATACATACAAAGGAATGTTATTCAACCTTAAAAATGAAGAAAATTCTGGCACATGCTGCAACATGGGTGAACCTTGAAGGCATTATGCCAAGTGATATAAGCCAGACACAAAGGACAAATACATTGTACAATTCCATGTATGTAAGGTACATCGAATATGCAAGTTCATAGACAAAAAATAAAACAATGGTTTAAAGAGGCTGGGCAGGTGGAAATGGGAAGTTAGTGCTTAACAGGGACAGAGGTTCAGTTTGGGAAGATGGGACATTCTAGAGATGGTCGGCGGGGAAGGCTGAACAGTGACGCAAATGTGCTTGGTACCATTTAACTGTACACTTGAAAATGGTTAAAATGGCAAGTTTCGTGCTCAGATTTTACCGCAATTTAAAAAATAAATATGACAAAAATAAATAAATAAAAAATAAAAAAATAAATATGGAGTATTTTGACGGGAAAATAGAATACATATGTGTGTATACATATATATTTAACTTTTCCCAAAAAAGCAGCATACTATATACACCGAAATGTGAACTTTAGTTCTTTCCTTGAATAATATGTCTTGGAAGTGTTTTCATATCATCCCAAGCAGACATCCTCATTCTTTTGCACAGCTGCAATATATTCCGTTGTGTAGATGGACAATAATTTATGCAACTGGTCCTGTGCTGATGAATCTTTGGGCTCTCTCCAGTCTTTTCCTATTATATAAACGGCTGCAATGAATAACCTTGTGTGCGTACATCATTTCACACATGTGCAGGCATTTCTGTCATGGGATTACTTGGCCAAAGAAACTATGCATTTGTGATTTTTATGAATATTCTCAAATTCAACTCTATTGGAAAGGACTGATGTCCATATGTTAGCATGGTCACTTCCCCACAGCCTCACCACACTGCATAGTATTAGTCTTCTAAATTTTGGCCATTCTAATGGGTAAAAATTAGTATCTCCGATTTCTCTTATCTCAACTTGCATTTCTCTTATTATGAGTGAGGCTGACTGTCTTTTCAGACGTCAAAGAACTGTTTGTATTTCATTTTGTGTGAACGTTCTGAGCACACGTTTTGCTCAGGTTTTTCTATTGGGTTGTTTATATTTTTATTATTAATTCCTAGAAACTCTTTACATATTATGGAGATTAGGGAGACTGTAATATGAAGTACACTTTTCCCCTATTTTTTTCAATTTTCCTGTGGTGTAAGTTAGCCTTATTTTTATGTCATGGAATTATTGATCCTTCTTATTGTTGTTACCTTTGGATTTCAAGTCAGAGTAACAACAGACCTACCCAGACTGATTCTGTTAAAACAGAAAAATAATGTCACTCTTCTTTTCAAAATTCTCCAGTGGTTCCGCCTCTTTCTTAGATTCAAATCCATAACTATGAGGCCTCCTACATGATCTGATCCTTGAATATAAATCTCAAATTATCACCCACTCTATCCGTTTCACCCACTTCATTCTAGGAACAGTGACCCCCTTACTATTTCTTAAATGCTCTATGCACATTCCTACTTCAGGGCCTTTTTAAAAAAGATTTTATTTATTTATTTATGGGAGACACACAGAGAGAGGCAGAGACATAGGCAGAGGGAGAAGCGGGAGTCCCCACAGGGAGCCTGATGCAGAACTTGATCCCAGAACCCTGGGATCACGCCCTGAGCTGCCCTGAGCTGAAGGCAGACACTCAACCACTGAGTCACCCAAGCAGCCTCAGGGCCTTTGTATTTGCTGCTCCGACTGCTAGGAAGCTTTTCCCAGATAGCCACATAGCTCCTTCCTTCAGTTCAGCTTCTCAAAGGGGCCACAAGATAGTACTCTCTCGCTGTGTCCCCTGAACCTGCTTTATTTCTCATCAGCTGATACATATTAGTTGTTTGGTTTTTGCTTGTCTCCCTCTACTAGAATGTCAACTCCATGGGGAGGAGACTTGTCTGCTCGATCACATCTCCAGCATCTACAAGAGTATGTGGTACACGGTAGATATCCAAATATCTGACAAATGAAAGAATGAGTGGGTAAATCAATGCGTCAAAATGAGACTCTCTGCGGCCTAAGAAGGATTTCAAAACCCCTTTCTTACCACTCCCCAAATCACCATGCCCCACCTCCCTTCCAGGTATTTGCAAGGGCTGTTCTCTCCCCCTGAAACGAAACCATCTTCTGTCTCCCACTCCTAACCCTTTACCTGATTACCCTTACTTTCCTGAGACTTTCAGGTCTCAGCCTAAATACTCCTTCCTCCAAGATGCCTTCTTTGACTCCACAGGCTGAATGGGTTATGACAGGTTTCTCTGGACCGTCATAGCTGCTTGTTTCTGGATGGTTTTTCCTGATCAGACTGTCGGTTCTGTTGGGACGCATATCACATGGCTCTCAGACCCAATAATCAACCCCAAATGTGATCCCTCCTCCTTAGCAAGTAACAAGCTTCCTCTGAAAATTCTCACTGTGAGCCAGACCTCCTTGGACCGAGAGGAGAGGCATGTGATGGATGCCCTTAGGGATCAGGAAGCAAGGTCAGTTCCTGAAGCCTTTGGGGAACACAAGTGCATGATCAGAAGTCCTCGGGGCCAAGAAATGACCAGAGGAGCCTGGGCTGAGGCAGGAAGCGACCAAGCAGGGCACATCTTGGGGGTTTCCCCCAGGCTAAGACGCTCCTGACACCTCTGACCTGAGCAAGAAACCTTTCTGAGCTTTGGGATTTCCTCACCTGGAAAACGGAAGGGCTGCTGGCGAGTAAGTCCCTACTAAGTGTCAGAGCTCAAGTGTCTCATAAATGACAGCCATTCACTGAAATGTTGCTATGGGTATTATTCTCTGCCTCCTGGATCCTGCCCGGCCTTTCCCGGGAAGCTTTGGGCTGGAAGCCTGGAGAAGGAGGAAGCGAAAACAGGCCACACATCCCTGCAAAGCCGTCCCTCCCGCCCTGGCCTCCTTGCAGCAAACCCAGGGTCCCAGGGAGGGGAAGGCGGGCGGGATCTGAGCGGCGGTAGCAGCTGCTCTGGGCTCGCAGCCAACGTCCCCTCCCTCCGCCACCCGCATTCCTGCGGGAGGGGGCCGAGCGCTCCTCAGCCGGGCTGGAGGCTCGCTGGCGCCCTCTCGCGGCCAAGTGCGAAAGGTTGAGCTTGACCATTAACTGCTGCAGCGGCCCTAGGTGGGGCTCACAGCCCGTCTGCGACCCCCCTACCCTCCTCAGGCTCCCTCTCACACACAGGTTCACGGAACTTGCTGTGTGATCTAAGGCAAGGCACTGAACCGCCCTGTGCCTCGGTTTCCTAGCTGCACAGTTTCGAGCAGGACACTTCACCTGCTGGCGCCTGGGTTTTTCCATCTGCAAAGTGGGTCAGTGGGTCATTAGAATGAGCAGGTGAATGGGACGCCTGGGTGGCTCAGCAGTTGAGCATCTGTCTTTGATCCCGTGGTCCTGGGATCGAGTCCCACAGCGGGCTCCCTGAAGGAGCCTGCTTCTCCCTCTGCCTGTGTCTCTGCTTCTCTCTCTGTTGTGTCTGTCATGAATAAATAAAATCTTAAAAAAAAAAAAAAAAAGAAAAGAAAAAGGAATGAGAAGGTGAAGGCGGCTACAGTGAATACCCACTCCCCAGGGGGAAGGGGTTTCCATCCTGTTCACTGCTGTGTCTCCAGCATCTGCAACAAGGCCAGACATGCAGTGGGCACCCACATTTATTTCATGTATTAGTTATTGAGCACATGCTTATTCTTCATTTAGGGGACCTGAGGCTGGGGCAGGGAGGAGTGGACAGACGTACGAGATGTGAGCTCCTGTCACTCATTCACCCAATTTCGCCTACACCCATTTGTTCATTGGATGATAAAGCTCTATCACACCATGTTTTCAAAGTGTTTCCCACCTCCTCTGTTTCTCATTGGTACCCAAGGGCATTTTTTCCCCTCCTGGGCCCACCCTCAAGACAAAACTGAAACTAAAGGGAGCCTCAGGCCTGAGCATGTTTCAAAACAGAAGTACTGGCGGGGCAAGAGGGAGCCCAGACTGGACAGAAAGGTGGGAGGGATGTGGGTGGGATTGAGAATGAAACCCCTGCCACCTTTCACCTTTGGACAATGCCTTGCTGTGGACACCTAGGAGCCCCTGGGACAGAGAGGGGATGTGAACACCTGGTGTGGGGGCAAAGATGTGAAGGGGAGAGCTGCCCGCCAGCTGAGGGAGAGCTGAACAGAGCCAGCAGAGATTCCCTGAGAGCAGGGAATAGCCAGTGGAATATGCCACCCCAAGTAGACACCAGTGTTCTAGAACCTTCCAAATTAGCTCTCATCCGCTCCCCTGGTCCAGGTCTTATTTTGATTCTGTTGGTTCTTTGCTTCACAAGAGACTGTTTACCATGGACTCAAGAGCATTACCTGCAGCCTCACGGCTCACCTGCCTGGCACAGGGCAAGTTGCTTTCACTCACCAGGCCTCAGTTTCCTTATCTGTACAATAGATGGGAATTCTTACTCTAGCATAAAGGTGAGACATTTATGGCTCTTCTGTCGGTGCACGTAGAGCATGTAGAACAACACCTGGAACACACTAGGTGCTCAGTAAATGAGGAATAAATGACCAGATCCCACCTTCCCCCTTTGTTTCTAAAATACTTGGCTTTCCAATTCTCTACAAAACTAGAGTCTGGGAAGTGGGCACACGTTGAACCTAATTAATAAAAGGCTGTGAAGCTGAAGGGGGAAATGCACTTTAAGCCCTTAGTAAGTCCTCATTAAATGTCCACTCCACGGGGGCGGGGACTTTGTCTATTGTGGTCACCCCTGTGCTCCCAGCATGCTAAGAAGGGCTGTGCTCATAGCAAATACTTAATGAATCTTTGTTGGATAAATGTATATTATCATTGTTTTCGGGGAGATCTGGGGTTCTCCAATAAGCAAGACTCTCCAAGCTGGCAGTACCAGCTTCACTGAAAAAAAAAAAAAAAGAGAGAGAGAGAGACAGAAGAACCAGACAAACTTGTCTGCAACCCGTCTGCTTCTAAGAGACAGACACCACAAAGTGGTCCAACATCTTTAAAGGGCATATTAAACAGGCAGCGAAAATTATTTCGGAACAGAGAAAGCCTTCTTCCAGGAATGCCTCAAGCATGATGTGTTTTTGTCCCTGGTTTAATATGTATAATTTGCCTCTGGAAAAGGAGCCCAGAGAGCTTGGCATAATTTAAGAACAATGGACAATGGTCACAATTTACCAAGCATAATTATGCAGAAAGATCCGAAGCCCAGCAAGAGGATTTGACCTGTGCATTTTTGAGAAGGTTCCATTATGGCAGGTCCTGGGGCTGGATAGCTAAATGCCAAGGCTGCTCACGCTTGGTGCCGGGGAATGAAGATATAATGCCTGCACTGCCCCCCATTTGAGCAACTACCCCAGAAACTCACCAGTTTCACAAGGGCAGGGGTGGGGACAATCCTGTTCCTGCCCTGACTGGTCAGTCCCAATCAAGCTCTGAGCCCAGTCTCCCAACCCCATGGCCTAGGGTCCTTGCTTAGAGAGGAATGCTTCAGGATAAGACCCCATGGGTCATGGGAAGGACAACTGTCCCCACCGCCACTGCTGGCCTCCAAGGGGGGAGCTCGTATATTTTCCTAGCTCTGCTGTTCCCAGCCCCTCCTCAGCTCGTTGGCTGAGGAGGGAGGAGCAGCCCTCTCGTTCCCCATTGGACTTATGGGAATTCCTTCCCCATGTCTGTTTAGATATTAACTCAATCAGGACAGGCCAAGGCAAACAGACCAGAGCTGGGGTGTTCAAGAGGATAGGCACCTGCGGCCTGTGGCTGCACATCACCCCACCCCCGCCGCCATGGACATGCCCTGGCCCGCGGGGTTGATTCTACTCCTCTTGAGGACCTCTCTTGCCCATGCCGAGCCACTGTGAGCCTGGGAAACTGAAGGCCCTCAGCCGCTGCCTGCATGTCTGTTGTCTGCATGATTCCCTGCATGTGACTCTGTCTCTCTGCTCCTGCCCACTCCCCCGACCCTTCCACCCCCACCGAGTGCTCCCATGCTCCTGCGTTTGTCTACTGGCAGGTACATCCTGGTGGCCCCTCGAGCCCTGCGGGTCGGCACTCCTGAGAACATCCATGTACAGGCTCACTCGGACTCCCTGCAGCCCCTCACTGCGAACCTCCAGGTGAACCTCACCGTGTGGGACTTCCCCATGAAGAAAACAGTGGTGGCTATGAGACGCCTCACTCTCTCACCAGCAAACCACTTTATGGAACAGACATCTGTGATGGTACGTGACAGGCCTGGATGGGTGGCCACCAAGGGAGGTTCTGGGTCAGCAAGGATGGAGAGGGGCAGACTCTAGAAGGATTTCCCATGAGGGACACTGGGGAATAGATGCAGGGTTTGGATATGGTTATTGCTCCTCTTATGTCCTGTCCAGTTAGAAATCCAAAGTCCCCTGGGTCTGAGCTCCAAGAAGGGCAGTGATTAGCCGGAAGAGGTCTCTGTAAGAATTAATAAAAGGCGCCCTCTGCTGGTGGCTTGGGAAGCTGAGCTCGGACGGGATTGCATTCCCCCTTGGACTGGATGTCCTTGCGCAGGAGCAACCTGCAGAGCCAGACAAGACAACCTTGTTCCCAACGACAGGTGGCCCCCATTCAATTGTTGCTCCTGAGATCTGGCTCAGGGATTTGCTTCCAGGAATAGAGACTTCAGCAGAGCCTGAGGAGTGTGAGCATCTCTCCCCAGATTCCCGAGAGCCTGATATACCCCCAACAACCAGGCCAACAGTATGTCATCATCCGGGCAACGTGGGCATCCACCTCAAACCCTTCATTCATGGAGAAGATAGTGCTGGTGGCTCCCCATGCTGGCTACATCTTCATCCAGACAGACAAGACTATCTATACCCCCGAGCACTTGGGTAAAGCCCCCAAGCCCTTGGCCTAGGGCAGATGCTGACTCTCATTCCCTGTCTCCCCCACTGCCCTTCATATTCCATCCCCCAAGGTCTCCCTCTGTCCAATGACTCCTCACTGCCCAAGATCCTAATGACTGTCTCCCTCTCCAGCTTCTGTCCAGAACTCAGAGCCTTTCTTCTCTCTCCAGTTCAATACCGAGTATTCACTGTGGACCACAAGATGGATCCTGTGGCCAGAATATTCACTCTGGACATCAAGGTGGCCTCTCTTTATGGGAAGATGGATCCCAGACACTGAGGTTATATCCTGTGCTGAAGGCCTGGGTCATGAACAACTCACCCCCTGTCCCCACAGAACCCGGAGGGGATCACTGTAATCAGCCAGAATCTGATAGCCAAGGAAGGTTTCTTCGCAAGCTCCTTTAAACTCCCAGAGATTGTCAGGTGCCTCGCTGGGAGCCCTATGGATGGAGGGATGGAGGCTCTCCTCCTCAGTCTCCATCTCTCCTGACTCTCTGTGTCTCAGTCTTGGGACCTGGAGCATCGAAGCCAGTTACCAAAGTGCAGCCAAGCAAAAGTTCAAGGCAGCCTTTGATGTCAGGGAGTACGGTGAGTAGGGTATGATGGTCAGGGCAAGGTGGGACCCACAAGAAACAGAGTGGGAAGTGGAAAAGAGGTCTCATGGTGCACCTACTGTGTGTGAGGGCCCAGGCTGGGTTCTGGTGAACAGGACACGCGTTCCAATCCTTGGGGTTTGCCAGAGTCATTGAGGAAGGAGTGAGCAAGGAGGGGACAATGGGGGAACAGCAAAATACTGAGGGTGCCCACTGCCTTTATTCCACCCAGTGCTCCCATCATTTGAGGTCCAGCTGAAGCCAAATAAGACTTTCTTCTACCTTAACGATGAGGCTCTGGGTGTGGACATTGAGGCTTGGTGAGTCCCCTTGTCCCCAGCTTGGACATAGGACCAGGAATGCCAAGAAACTGAATGAGTAGAGAAGCCAGCCACTCTGTGGCACTTGAGGTATGGTAGAGGTAGAGGTATTCTTTGCCACCCATGAGATATTTTTGGCCACCTACATTGTTTTGTGAGGTTGACCATAAATATCTGCCATATCTGCCAGACCATATCTGCCACCTGTAGGTAGTACAGACTATCCCTTCTGGTCTCTGGGGTTGTATAGGACACCTTGCCCATCTAATGGAGTCGTGCCATATCTCACGGCTTAGACCATCTCTGAAGGTCTGGAAGGTTGCACAGGCACATTTGCCATCTTATGAAATTGTCCAGACCACCTCCACAGCTGTATGAGGTTGTAGAGACCATATTGTCCAGTCAAGGTTGTAAGGGCCATGCCTGCCACTTCTCAACATTATTCCTACAGCTCTATCATGCTATACATCCTGTCTAGTCTGTCTCATGAGGTTTTATGGGCTACTTCTACCATCTTGTGAGGTTGCACAGGCCACATCTGCAACCCAACATGAGGCTTTACAGGACATGTTTGTTACCTTCCAGGGTTGTGTAGATAAGCAATGAAACCATTCAAGTTTCCAGGGGCCACCTCTGTCCTTCCCAAAGATTTACCACTATCCCTACAGCCTCATGAGGTCATATATGACATCTCTGCAATCACATGAGGTTGTGTGGGTGCTTCAGAGACAGTGGGATGACCCTCCACCCACCCCCAGGTATATATTCAATAAGCCAGTGGATGGACATGCTCTGGCCATCTTCGGGGTGAAGCTGGATTCCCGTCGGATACCCATCCAGAGCTCTCTGCAGAGAGTGGAGGTGATTGAGTCTTGACCTCTTCCCCCACCAATAGCCCTTTCCATTAACTTTCCTGTCTCCCCAAGAAACCATCTCTTCTTCTCTCTTTGGCCCTGAGAGCAGATCTCTGAAGGCCTGGGCCACATCTCCCTCCAGAAGGATACACTGATATCCACATTCCAAGGCCCAGAAGAGGATTTCATTGGGGCCTCAATCTTTGTCAACATCACCGTGTTCTCTTCAGGTACCACTCTCACCCAAGCCCCTGGCAGAAGTCAAAACAGCATTCTTGCTCAACCTAGACATGTGACCACGGGCCACCTCCCAGCCTGTTTCCATATCAGAGGAAGGTGAAAATGCCAGAAAGACTAAAAGGAGCTTAGATTGTGTTACTGTCTTCCCTGTCTTGGTGAAGCCAAGCAGCCTTTCCACTTCCCCAAGAAACTGAACCTCCTCCACAGACCTCACAGTCCCCCATCTCTCCAGGGGGTGAGATGGTCCAAGCTGAGACCTCCGGGGTGAAGATTGTCCGGAGCCCATACAACATAAAGTTCACCAGGACACCCCAGTATTTCAAGCCTGGGATACCCTTCCACTTTAAGGTCAGAGTCTGACTTCACTTCATCCAGGGATTCAGAGCTCCCTTCCCCTAACAGACCCCTCTCAGGAGACAAAAGCCCATACTGGACTCACCTGCCCCCGCGCCCCCCCCCCAACAATACATCTGTTTGAGAACTGAACCATCATGCCTCTTGGACCAATCCCAAGTCTTTCTCAAGTCTCAACCCAGGTCCCCCAAAGCACTGTGATGGCCCCACAATTTCTTTGTAGGGGGCTTAGTGGTCACAGTCAGGTTAGAAGGTGGTGCTCGAGGGTTATCTTGAGGCTACATTTGTACAGCAAGTACACTGTTTTTACATGCATTCATTTTGAGTGATCTTGGGGAGTCTGATGGACACTAGGAAAACTAGAGACATCCTTTGGTGCCAGTCCTACTAAAGATTTCCCCCAGCCCTCTACATCTCTCCATTCCAATTCCCTCCACCTCCACCCCACCAGCACACCAACATCCAGGGCCACCACATATGATTGCATACTCCAAAATTTGAGGGGGTGCCATACATAAAGACTCTAATATGAATGGTGCCCCTACTGTTGTTCAGTGCACAACTTGTACAGCTATACAAGGCAGTCTTGTCCAAATCAGATTCCCAGTACTCACTTCTCATGCCAGGCCACCCCCAGGCCTGTCTTTAATCTCACCCCAATTCCACCTCAGGTCTTC
Organism: Vulpes lagopus; assembly: GCF_018345385.1. Taxonomy (NCBI): domain Eukaryota; kingdom Metazoa; phylum Chordata; class Mammalia; order Carnivora; family Canidae; genus Vulpes; species Vulpes lagopus. The sequence goes on from NC_054830.1 coordinate 7,152,978, forward strand.
GTCTCAAATCCTGATGGGTCCCCAGCCTCTAGAGTCCTTGTCCAATGCCAAAACAATAAAGAGTACACCTCAGACAATGGAGTGGCCACCTTGACCATCAACACAGTTGAAAATCAGGAGCAGCTCTCTATCCTGGTACCAACCTAATGGGGCAGGGATGATGGATCTGTGTGAGCCAGAAGAGCTGAGAGTTTACTTACCCATCACTTCTCTCAGGTAGAAACTGCTGAGCCTCTCCGGCCAGAAGAGCAAGCTACAGCCAGAATGACAGCTTGGCCTTACTTGACTCAAGATGGGTCAGGGAACTTCTTGCACATTGAAGTGAAGATGTTGGGCATAGATATTGGCAGCAGCATCCAGTTGAGCCTTAACACAAAACATAAGAATCATGACACCAAGGATCGCATCACTCACTTCACCATCCTGGTGAGTGGCTAGGACTAAAACTTAAACTGAGGAATTATTTCCCTGGAATATCCCTGGCTAGCTGGTTTGGAGGCACTATGAACAGTGATGCAAAGGTGGGAACCATTTGGGGTGGCCTCAGACTAAGGAGCTGAAGCAAAGGAGCCGTGAGTCTACCTTGTGAGCTAAGACGGCCTCAGAAAAATGTTGACTCTACCCTTCTCATTCTTGTCCTCCCTTGTCTCCAAGGTCCTGAGTAAGGGCCGGATTGTGCATGCCAAATATCAATCAAAGCAACCTGGGAGTCACTACACATCAACCATCATTGATGTGACTGCAGAGATGCTGCCCTCCTTCCGCATCCTGGCCTTTTATTTACTGCCTCAGGGAACAGGTCAGGATCCTGAACTGGTGGCTGACTCCATATGGATTGATGTGAATGACAGATGCATGGGGACGGTAAGCCAAATTCCTTGAAGTTTTACATTACCATCATAAAGCTCGGATGGGCCAACAGGCTGTCCAAGTTGAAGGGCTCCAAGTCTGAAGGCAGGGGAGAGTAAGTGGAGATGTGCCCTTAAAAGCTCAACCTAGGGGCACCTGGATGACTCAGTGGGTTAATTGCCTTCAGTTCAAGTCATGATCCCAGGGTCCTGGGATCAAGCCCCTGCATCAGGCTCCCTACTTATCAGGGAGTCTGCTTCTCCCTCTCTCTCTGTCCCTCCCCCTGGTTGTGCTCTCTCTTTCTCTCAAATAAATAAATAAAATCTTTAAAAAAAAAAAAAAAAGCTCAACCTAAGGCATGGAGACTATGCAAGTATACGGAGTTGGGATTGGCCTGGTGAAGTTCTGGATGCTCCATCAGAGTAATAAGGAGCATAAACTTAAAAGTGGACTTGGGGAAGCCCCTTGGTAGCATACAAGCCCCTTTTTCTGACATCTCTCTTTTTCCTGGCTCAGCTGAAGGTTGGTTTGAAGAAAGAAGGACAATTCCAGACTTTGGAGCCAAACAGCCTGGTGGAAGTGAAAGTGACAGGTGATGAAGAGGCCACAGTGGGGTTGGTGGCTGTGGACAAGGCTGTCTATGTCTTGAACAGCAAACACAAGCTCACACAGAAGAAGGTGAGAACACATGGGCTTTGGGCCAAGAGGTTGCCTAGAGGTTCTAACTGAGGCCTCAACTTCCTCAGCTGTAAAATGGGCAACACTGATGGATACAAGGATTCAAAGATCTAGAACACAGCTAGGGATTGGAAGGTGGTAAGAGCTCAAAAAAAGGGAGGTGGTGTGAGAATTATTATTTGAGCCAGCAATTACAGTGCACCATTGCTCCTTTCCTAAAAAGGTCATACAGCTTCCAAATCCAGGCTCCTATCTTAATCCACAGGTCTGGGATGTGGTGGAGGAACATGACATTGGTTGTACAGCAGGCAGTGGGAAAGACAAACTTGCTGTATTCAAGGATGCTGGATTGGACCTGAAGATGAGCACGGGGATGCACACCCTGGCAAGCTCAGGTACAGGAAGGAAGGGGGTGGTGGCGGAGGGGGGGCAGTGCTGTCTAATGGATAAGAACATGAAGTTTGGTGTCAGACAGGCTAAAATCTAGACTCCTCCCCTTACCATGAGCCAGTTACATTTCCTCTTCGAGGCTCAATTTCTCTGTCCATAAAATGGGGATAATAATAGAAGTGATTCACTACATCTTAGTTAAGATATAGATTTGGCCATGAGTAACAGAGATACAAACTAACAATAGCCTAAACAAGGTAGAAATTTCTCACTCAGTAACAGTTCTGAAGTCATTCTGGGACTCAAGCTCCTTCTAGCTTGTTGCTCTGCTATTTTCCAAATGGCACCTCATCAGGACCTCATGCAAGGCAAAAATATGAAGGGAAGTGGGAAAGAGAGACACTTTCTCAAATCTCATTTGCTGGAACTCAGTCGTGTAGCCCTAGCTGCAAGAGAGACGGAAATGTGGTCTTCATTCTGAGCAATACACAAAAGAGACAGGTTTCGTTGTCACAGATAATGGGAGGGGGTGGATACTAGGGACAACTTGGAGTGTCTCCTTTCAACTATCAATAACAGTTTCTGTTGACTACAAGCTGGACACTCTACTAAGTACTTTTATATGCAGGATCTCATTGAGAAAACTATAATTATACCAATTTACCTAGGTGGAGAAATTAATGCTCAGAGAAGTTAAATGACTTATTGAAAAAATAATAAAATAAAATAAAATAAAAGACTTGCTGAAGATTGCACAGCTTTTAAGTGGTGAATCTTGAATATGAAGAGGCTATGGGATTAAATGAAATGATGCTTAGAAAGCACTGGGCATTCTGTAAGTACCCAATAAATATCAAGGATGTTGATAATGATCTTGACAGTGGCCCCTTCATTCTTCTCTCTGACCCTCAGACTGGCAGTGCCCTCAGAGCCCCCCTGACAGCCACCGCCGCCGCCGCTCCCTGAAGAAGCTGGAGGCCAAAATAAATGCAGGTCAGAGCTAAACCTGGACATGCCCCTCCTGGCTCCCTAACCTACAGTATTCATTAGAGCTTAAAGGAGAATATTGAAACCACTCTAGGTACTTCAAGCAGAGAGGGAGGGATTTAATTATGGGAGTTTGGTACTTTCAAAATCATTAGATGGTCTGTAGGCTGCTTGCTGGAACTCAAGATCACCTCACTGCAGTTCTTGCAATGCATGAAATCTCAAGAAACTACTGCCAATATCTCTTGCAATGCTGGTGGATAAATAATGAAATGCAGCAACGTGTGCAGTACAAAAACACACGTAGACTGGGGTTCACTGGTCAGCTACCACTGCCATAGAGAAAATGGTCTCCACTTCTTCCACCCTCAAAATCTTACACAACAGTGTCTCGGTGCAGGAATCTAATCATATCCAAAAGCCTAGCAGCAGGAGAATCTGGGAAATGTAGCCTTTAGATGTCTAGGCTCTGTGAGAAAAGAGAGTGTAGACAAAAGGAGAGATGGGTGCTGGGTGCCAGTGGATAATTGCTAGTGAACCTGACATCCCCAAGGTCAAAGTGCGGGCCAGAATAAGAAGCTCTAAAAAAAAAAAAGAAGCTCTGAGTCTGGAGTTCGAGGAAGATGGGAGGCAGCACTGAGTAATGTTAGAAACATGGATTCTATGAATATCAGATTTTTCAGTCTCTGAGCAATGGTTATGACTTTATGGATCTAAATAAAGAGAAAGTAAGTGAAGCCTAATAAAAATTGAGATAAAACTTTAACTCTAATTTTGGTATTAAAAAAATTACCCTAGGGATCCCTGGGTGGCGCAGCGGTTTGGCGCCTGCCTTTGGCCCAGGGCGCGATCCTGGAGATCCGGGATCGAATCCCACGTCGGGCTCCCGGTGCATGGAGCCTGCTTCTCCCTCTGCCTGTGTCTCTGCCTCTCTCTCTCACTGTGTTCCTATCATAAATAAATAAAAATTAAAAAAAAAAGACTTTAAAAAAAATTACCCTAACATCCTGGGAAAAGTTTACAATATAAACTATTGTTTCATTTAGGGTAATGATAAGTTATATTATTTAACTATGATCATGTTATATGGTAAGCAATAAGATTTTTGAATTGCTATGTATTTTTAAAGATTATTTGTTTGTTTATTTATTTATTTTTTATTTATTTTTTTATTTTGAAGAGAGAGAGTGTGAGTGGAGGGAGGTGCAGAGGGGAAGGGAGAGGGTGAGGGAGAGAATCTCAAGCAGACTCCATGCTGAGTGCAGAGCCTGACAGAGGGCTTGATCTCAGGACCCTGAGATCCTAACCTGAGCTGAAACCAGGAGTCAGATATTTGATCAAATGAGCCACCAAGTGCCTGAGAATTGCTATATTTTTATCTTTAAGTGTATTCCTTCAGTTTGCTAACTTAGAAGCATTCGATTTGACATCATGCTTTACAAGGTTTATGTTTTGATTTTTTAAAAACACATGATGAAAATCAGAAATTGAAATGATAGGGCGCTTGGGTGGCTCCGTCAATTAAGGTCTGCTTTCAGCTCAGGTCATCATCCCAGGGCCCTGGAGTTGAGACCCAGGTTGGGCTCCCTGCTCAATGGGAAGTCTGTTTCTCTTCTCCCTCTGTCCCTCTCCCTGCTTGTGCTCTCTCTCTCAAATAAATAAAATCTTTTTTAAAAAAGAAGCGGAAATGGTATCTCTAATATGTAAACATGGTATTACGAATCCCTGTCAAGAAGGAAGGGGAGGAGGAGAATGAAACCCCAGCAGCATGGATTCCAGTCCCAGCTCTGCCACTTGAGAGCTGTGAGATCATGGGCCAGTGAATTTATCTCTCTGTTGTGTAGCTCCCTCATCAGACCCCACCACATTGGTTCAATGTGAGGCTTCAGGGAGAAGGTACGAAGACCAGCATCTGCCGGAGTTACGGATAAATAGAGACTCGGTGTACGGGGCATTGAGGGAGATGGGCCCCAGCTTCTTCCGATCCCACTTAACCCCTCCTCCTCTGTCGCTTTAACTCTGGCCCACAGTGAACAAGTTCAAGACAGAGCTGGAGCGAAAATGCTGTGATGCTGGGCTCCGGGAGAGCCCAGTGGGGCTGTCGTGTGAGGAGAGGACCCGGCATGTCCGCTATGGGCCAACCTGCGTTGCTGCTTTCCTGAGCTGTTGCCATCTGTCTGAGGCCCTGACTAGGGAGGCCCGGGAGGAACAGCTGCTTTTGGGGACATGTGAGGAAGCCATGGCAGGAGGGAGGGGGTTGGGGCTCGCCTGAGGGGCATGAAGTGCCATGGGACAAGTCAAGGGGAGATATGGGCCATAAGAGGATGGGGTGGGAAGACCATGGGAGAGATGCCAGGAGACAGTGCCTCACGCCCACTTCCTCCAGCGGATGAAGAGGAGGACTTAGGTGACATCTTCTTCGATGACCAGCCTGTCCGGACCTTATTCCCTGAGAGTTGGCTCTGGAAGAAGTTTACACTGCCGAAAAGTAACTCAGGGTAGGACCACAGTTCCCATGACAGCATCTAGTCCCTGGCCCTTTCAGGCATCAGTGGATGTCAGTCATAGCCAGTGGCCCCCACTGGTGACAGCTCTCAGTATAGTCCCATGATAAGAACCACTCTAGATGGGGATACAAATCCCAGTGGTTCCCCCAAAAGGACAACCCTCTAGTGATGATGTCGCTGATAGGGTGACCCACTGACCCCTGAACAGTGACTCCCAGTGCAGAGGCTATGCACTGTCCAGGCAGCACAAACTCACTAATGCCCACCCCCTACCCCACCAGTTCCAGAGGCATCTCCCACTACAGCACTCTTGTGAATGTGCCAGATTCCATCACCACGTGGCAGTTAGTGGCTGTCAGCCTCAAAGCCGGAAAAGGTGACCCCACAAGCCCAGAGCTAAGGAAATGGGAGAATGGTGGTCCTGCCCAGCCCCAGGACAGCTGGCCTCTGCTTAATGCTAACACATTCCCCTGGCTCTAGGTCTCTGCGTCTCAGACCCCTTTGAGCTGACGGTTATGAAATCATTCTTTGTGGATCTCAAGTTGCCTTCCTCCGTGGTCAGGAATGAGCAGATCCAGATCCAAGCCGTGCTGTACAATTTCAGGAGACAGAAGGTCAAGGTGAAGCCTGATCCTGCCCCTCCTCTCAAACCATCCACCAGTGTGTTTTATAAAGGGTTTGGAGTGTGTCCATTATTCAAAGGGGCCAGTGAGGTGGTTGCCCTTTTGAAAAAGCTTCTGGGGTATATTCTCATTTAAAACACCCAATAATCCCAGCAGATGGCTATTATTGCTTTTGATGTAGATGCGGGGAAATTGAGGCACAAAGAGATTAAGGGACTTTCCTGAGGTCATGCAGCACATATGTGGTAGGCAAGGTCTTCACTCTCAACCACTATGCTGTGCTGTCACCTACTTGGGATTTTTAGAATGGGGGCAGGGAGGGAATTGTGACCAGAATCCTGGGCCACCCCCTGAATCAGGACCCCCTAACTGTCCACCCTGTCCAGGTCCGTGTGGAATTCCCCCACAAGGAGCTGCTGTGCAGTGCTTCGAAGAAAGAAGCCCCATCCCGTCAGATAGTGGTCGTGCCCCCCAACTCCTCCAAGATGGTGCCCTTTCTGCTTCTCCCACTTGAGACAGGCAAAGTGGACGTGGAGGTCAGGGTTGTGAGCATTGGGGTTGAGGACCACATAAGGAAGACACTTCTGGTCAAGGTAATGGGTGCCCCCACCTCTTGTTACTGGTACAGACTGCGGGGCTTCCCCAGGGCTCCCAGGCTGTGATCACAGGATGGAGAGGTATGCCCAGGATCAACAAACAGGCTTCTCAGAGGGGAATGAGGTACAAGAGAATGGATTTGAAAGTTCAGTCACAGAGCCCTCATTGTGGGACTTTGTTGTCAGACTTGGGTTCAAGTCTTGTCTCTGCTGTGTGACCTTGGACAACTTAACTATTCTGAACCCTCATTTCCTCATTTTGCCAAGTGTGATAATCATCACACTCAGAGCTGTGAATAGCAATCAGAAAGCTGTGAAAATTATTTATATCACACATCGGACTGTGTGTGACCCATCAATAATATTTTTTTTCCATCAATAATATTTTATTTACTTCTCTTATTTACTTAATTCATTTATTTAACAAAAACATGTTCAGCACTTAACAATATAAACTCTTTAAGAATAGTAACTCATTGAGCCCTAAGAACAACCATATGAAGTAGGAATCTTCTACGGATGAGAAAACTGAGTCACAAAGAGGTTAAGTAATTTGCCCAAGGTCACACAGCTAGAACGTAGACGGGTAGGGATTTGAACCCAGATAATTGGGCATCCAGTCTGTGCTCTTTATAGCTAACTAATCCCTCCTCCTACTGTCATTGTGATTGTCGTTATTACTATTCTTGCTGTTATTGCTGTTTTAACTTGCTTCATCATTGCATCTCACAGGCAGGAGGCCAGATAGAGCAAATATCCCACAGCATCCTCCTGAACCCCCAAGGTGTGTGGGGTCTACAGGGAGCATGTGGGATTCTAGGGCCACATCAGGATGGAGGGAGGAGCTGAAATGAGGGGGTTTGGTCAGGTGGGCAGTCTGAACTCCTCCTGGCTCTGCACACCCTGACCTCCCCAGCCCCAGAATCTGCTTGTCATAGAAGGTTGTGTCTGCTCAATCCAGGTCAAACCCAGATGGAAGTAGTGCCAAGACAGAACTTTTTGAACATGGTGCCCAATACAGAAGCAGAAGTGTTTATCAGTGTCCAAGGTGCTTAGGACAGAGATGACTCCTGGGGGGAGGGATTGGGAGACTGGGGAGCTGGCTCCTCCCAAGCCTGCCTGGGCACAGGGGCAGGAGGGGTGGAGGGTTTGGGGTGCTCATGTGGTATGATCAGGGAGCCATGGCGGCTTAGGCCATTCCTCAAATGACTCTGCTCACCTGATAGGTGACATCCTTGGCGAGACAATCCTGGGTGCCCTGACATCTAAAGAAATGTGGAAGCTGCTGAGGGTCCCGACTGGTTGCCCTGAGCAGACGCTGAGCTCCTTGGCACCTGTGATCATCCTGACCCACTATTTGGACACCACTGGCAACTGGGGCAAGGTTGGGGTAGAGCTCAGGGAGCAGGTGATAAAGAACATTGTCAGCGGTGAGAAGGGTTCCTTCTGGGACCTCAACAAAAGTGTCTGGGACTCTCTGGAAGGGTGGCTAGGGCACCCCAAGGGTTGAGGGTGGCCCCCATGGGACTCTCCTCAACAATAACATTCATACTCTGACTCATCTCCCGGGTTACAACCTGGTACCAAGTCCCCCAGGTACTCCTACATCTGGACCCCTCTCCCAGACTACAGTCTGACAACAGACACCCTGGTTTACTCCTAAAGCAGCAGCCTCCAGGTTCTGTTATATCCAGACCCTGTCCTAGGTTACACCCAGTCAGTGCCAAGCCTTGGGTTATACCCTTAGAGAACAGCCAAGCAGAAAACTCCAGAATAACCCCCAGTGGTGGCCTCTCTATTACCCCTTTCCAGGTTATATCCACACCTCCCAGGTAACTACCAGAAATGCACACTCCTGGTTACACCTAGACAGGGACTCTCAAGTTAATCTGGGCACTGACCCCTCTTCCCAGTTACACTCAGACACCAACTCTCCATTCAGGTGCTCTTAACAATACCCTCAGGTATCATCCAGACACTATCATCCCCAAAGTTACCCCCAAACCTCAAGCTCCCAAGCAACCTTCATGTAATACCTAAGTATCAATGCTCAGAATACACTTGAGAGGTACCCCTCCAAGATTATACCCAGGAGTAGCCTCTCCTAAACTACACAGACACGGGACGCCTGGGTGGCTTAGTGATTAAGCATCTGCTTTTGGCTTAGGGCATGATCCCAGGGCCCTGGGATCAAGTCCCCTATTGGGCTCCCCTGCTTCTCCCTCTGCCTGTGCCTCTGCCTCTCTCTGTGTCTCTCATAACTAAATAAATAAAATCTTAAAAAAAAACTACACACACACACACACACAGACACACAAATTTGCACAGACACAGGGACATCCCTAATTTATAGCCAAGAAACAACCCTCAAGGAAACTCCTAGGTCGTGGCCCCCAGAGTACCCCCTTCCCTGGGTTCCACTTCCTACAATCCCCCTGAGCAGCAATCCCCAGTCATAGCCTTCCCCCAGAGACCCCAATGGGGTGATTTCCCAGGTGACTCCCAGATGACACTGCACACAGCTCCCAGAGTCACACCTGAGCCCTATAGGCACCTCCTGATCCACCTAGACAAATCCCCTTCTATGGTTGCATCTAGATGTGATGCACCCCCAAGTCGCACCCACATCTTGCCCCCTAGATTATGCCTGATAACTGACTCCCCTTCACAGCCACACCCAAATGCCAAATCTCCCTGAAAGTTCTCCCCCACCCATTTCCCCAGGTTACACCCAGATGCTGACTCATCGGAGTGAACACGGCACCTACCACACCAGCAAGGGAAATCCGGGAAGTACCTGGTAAGAGCAAGGATTGGCAGCCCTGCCACCACTGCCCTGAGTGAAGCCCGAGGGCCAGCCTGGGACTAGATGACCCCAAGAGCACCCATGCAGTGAGGGCTTGGGGCAGGCAGCCTTTGGCCCAGAAAGATTGCTACCCCCGGAGCAGCAGGAGTAGACTGCCCCTAGAGTAGATGCCCCCGTCCTAGAATCCCCTGGCTGCTATCACCCTGTGTCCCCCGACAGGCTCACGAGCTACGTGTTCCGGGTCTTTGCCTTGGCCTACCCTATCATGACAACCAGCGTGCTTGACCTGCACTCTCTCTGTACCACTGCCAACTGGATCATCACTCAGAGGCAGGCAGAGGATGGACACTTCTTGGAGGAAGGCGCCGTGATCATGGCATGGATGCAGGTGCCCACCCCAACCCACCCCCCCACCCCACCCCCTCCTGCCTGGCCTGTTCAAATAAAACCCAGGCTCTGTGCACTGATAGATGAATCTCAGGCCCCTGACCTGTTTACAGGTAAAAAGAGAACAGGAAAAAGCCAGGGCCTGGCACCCAGCACCACATGCCCCTGCTCTGGACCACCCTGCACTCTGTTACTATGTCACAGGAGCTGGGCACATCTGGGACCCCAGCTCTCTCTCACCCCCACTTCCAGCAGGCTCCAATCCTGGCTCTCTTTCTTCTGGGCTGAGTCTTCTGAACCCCCTCCCAGCCATCCCTACCAAAGATTCCTTCTCATCAGCCTCCAGGAATAGCTTTCAAACAGTCTGGGAAGTCTCTCCCCTGTTCAAACACCTTCTATGGCTCACCGCTGACTATGACAGTGTCTCTCTATTATATGCCTCTCTTCTGTATCTCTCTCCAAGTTTTATCTCTCACTACTCCCGTCACAGATCCCTCCAACTCACTGTGTCTTTACTTAAGCTGCACTCTCTGTATGGAATAGCCATGCTCCATCCCTTTTTCTTTTCCCTGGCTGGCCAAATTATGCTTTATCTTTACATTTAGCTCAAACCCACCTCCTCCAGGGGTCTCCCCTGAATACCAGCCCTGTGCCTGTCTCTATTACTGCACCTATGACAGTAGAGATGTCATTCACTCATTCAACAGACATTAATCCGGCAAAATCTGTGTACCAGGCCTTGTGCTAGACAGAGGGGAGACAGAGCAGTAAACAAGACATTTACAGTCCCTGCCTTGTGGTACTCACAAGCTGGGGTGTGGGAGGAAGATGGAAGTGCACCAAATAATTATAACTAGTGATTGTTTACATCGCAATTGCGCTAAGTTCCATGGGAAAGAAATACCAGAAGGTAGTATTTAATGGGCCATGCCTGGTCAAGGAACCTACAAAAGGAAGTGGGGGTAAAGCAGCAACCTGAAGGAGGAATAGAGTTGGTGGAGGAAGAATAGGAAAGATAGCTCCAGGCAAAGGGAGCAGCACATGCAAAGGCCCTGAGGCTCTGGCACATTTGAGGAAAAGGAAAGACCAGAGCCCAAAGATGGGAAAGGAGGTAGTCTGTCCTGAGACCTGAGAGGGAGGAAAGATACCAGGACCTGAAGCCTGTAGGGCCTTGGGGACCCCTACGCTGAGTCCTTCTCGTTGGGGGGGGGGTGGAGGAGGGAGCGGGTCTGGTTCATCATAGTTGGCAAATGTTTGCTGAATAAAACTCTGGGTGAATGCATGAACCCAGAAAAGACAGATTGCAACCCCAGATGAAGGGAGGAGTTAGGGAGTGGGGAGGCCTGTGTGAGCGAGCAGGCACCAGATGCCGCACAGAAAAGTGGTACAGAGAGGGGCTACAAACAGGTTTCACTGGCTCACAGATCAGAGTTTCTATCAACAAACATTTATCAGGCACCTACAATGTTCCAGGAACTGCTCTAAGCACTGAGGACCTGGGGCAAACAAAATAGATAAAACTCTTTGCTCTCATGGGGTGGACGCTCTAGTGGAGGACAGACAAGCAATGAGCATGAGAGAGACCTAAATGATGTGGCATGCATGTTAGAAGAGATATGGGGAAAGACTTAGGAGAAGGGCAATCAAGGTGATGGGGTATAATTTTGGAAGATGGTATTTGTACAGACCTGAGGAGGTGAGGGAGTAAGTCACATGGATAATTAGGGAAAGAGTGTTCCCAGAAGAGGGAACAACATGTGCAAAGGCCCTGAGACTGGAAGTGCCCAGTATATTTGAGGAACAGTGAGGAGGTTGGGGCAGAGTGAGCAACCCTGGAGGAGAGATGGAGGAGGAGATCTGATAGAGGGGATGGGACAGATTGTGCAGGGCCTTTGGGGCTGCCAGGAGGACTTGAGCTTTTCCTCTGAGTCAGATGGGAGCCATAGAGGGTTCTGAACTGAGAAGGGGCACAACCTGATTTCAAGAGTTCACAGGCTTTATTGGCCACCGTGGGAAGAAGAGACTGTGGGGTGGAAATTAATTCCTTGGGGCTCTTATAAAACATGCCACCAACTGGCTGGCTCAAAACAACAGAAATGTACTTATTTTGTCATAGTTCTGAGGCTAGAAGTCTCAGATCAAGGTGTCAGCAGGGCCATGCTCCTTAAGAAGGCTCTGGGGAGGAATCCTTCCTTGTCTCTTCTAGCCTGATGACCTCTGTCAGTCTTTAGCATTCCTTGACTTCTAGGTGCACCACTCCAACCCCTGTCCCCATTTACCCTCCTTCTTTCTATGGGTCTTCAAATGGCCTTTTACAGACACTAGCTACTGGATAGTCCACTCTAGTCAATGTAACCTTCTATTAACTAATTACATCTGCAAAGACCCCATTTCCAAGCGAAACCCTATTCTGAGGTTCTGGATGGACATTAATTTTTGGGGGGAGGGCACTAGTCAACCCAGTACTGAGGCTGAAGGTGGAACTAGAAGACTAAAGAGGAGCTTGAACCCTAAGTCAGTCATTTACTAGCAGGGGGGAGACCACCCTCTCTGACCATCACTTTCCTCATCAGGAAAATGGGACTGCTGTAAGAATGCTTTGAAATAGTGGAGAGTTTAACACATCACCCTCCTTGGCTGTTGGCTTTGGTTGGTAATGCACACCCCACATAAACACATCTTAACATGGTTCCTCCTCTTCCTCTCTCTCTCCCCACGCTGCTTTCAGCAACCTCCAGCCCAGAGCTGAGCACCTGGAAGCTTTTCAAGGTCACACAGGACCTCCACAGGAGAGGTTGGGGAAATTCTCTTCAAGACACTAGGGAGATCACGGGTGTGATCTTGTATCCACAGGGTGGCTACCGAGGCTCTGAAGCACACATATCCCTCACAGCTCTTGTCCTGATCGCCCTGAATGAGGGGAAGGACTTGTGTCGGGGTATACAGGTAAGATCCAAAGAGGAGGGAGACTCTGCAAGCCCTCTAGATTCTCTGCCCACAGGAAGTCCCCCCATCCTCATGTCCCTCTCAGTGCATTCCTCCCTTCTAACTCTTAGACACCTTTCTTCTAATAGCCTTCCTCTGGTTCCCTCTCCCTGACTTTCTAGAGTTTGACTGCCAGCATGGAGCGAGCCCGTAGCTTCCTGGAGAAATGCCTTCCAAAAATTCAGACAACCTTTGCCGTAGCCGTAGTCTCCTATGCTCTGGCCCTCACCAATAGCCCCCGAGCCAATGACCGACTGGACAGCTTTGCTAGCCACGGTGAGTGTAGGCCACTTCTTAACCAGCTTATGTGTTAACCACGGCCATGGGGGCAGTGGGAGGGGGATTGTGTGATTTCAAATTTAGCAATGTGTGATTCATCACTTAGTGTTTATTGAGCATCTATGGTGTGCCAACTCTTTAGCTCAGACTCTGAGAAACCAGGGTAAGCAAGAATGATATGGTCCTTGCTCTCAAAGGTCCCATCATCCCTGGAGGAAGCAATTAGAAGACAAACAGATCAACTACAAATTGAGACAAACAATAAGATGCTAGTATACGAGATGGGTGGGAGAGATGATGAAGGAAGAGGAGTATAGATTGGAGAACTGGAGAGTCCTCTGTGAAAAGGGGATTCCTAAGCTGGAATAAAAGATGAGAAGGCCCACCTATGTGAAAGGCCCAGGACATTCCAAGCTAAAAGAATGGCATGTGCAAATACCCTGAATTTAAAAGGTGCTTGATATGGTCAAGGATGGAAAGAAGGTCATAAAATGTGGTTAACTGACAGGAGTCTGCCTCCCATGGCCTGCCCTATCTCATCCCCAAAGACCCTATACCATCCACTTCATTACTCAAGTCAAGAGGAATAGAGTTAGGAAAACTTGCAGGGGGACCAGTGGGACATGGAGGAGCTTCTCTAAACCTTAATTTCCTTGTCCCTAAATAGTTAAGAGTCCTCCTAGAGTATTCTGAAAATAAAATGTCCATATGCCTCCTCAAGGAGTTTCACATAAAGGAAGTGCTCAACAAAATAGTGGACGAGAAAATTCAGGCCAGATGACACAAGGAGAGGACAGGTTTAGGTAAGAAGGGCCCAGTTTTGGGAGACAAAGTGGCCAATCCATCTCCTAGATAAAACCCACTGGCCAGTGGACAACCTGGAGGACTCCCTGTACACCATTGAGGCCACAGCTTATGCGCTGATGCAGAAGGTGGAGTTGGGTCGACACAATGAGACGCACGCCATTGCCAAGTGGCTACTGGAGAAGCGGGAGCTAGGCGGAGGTTTCAAGTCCACCCAGGTGACCCCAGCCTCGGAAAGAGGGGGTGGGGGGCCGCTAGCCGAGGTGCTGACAAGGCCGGCTCGCCGGAAGGAGCTGCCCGTGGTGCTGATTTGCCATGCTGCGGGGTGGGGGGCGGTCCTGGGGCGCTGTCGGTGGTGCTGATACGCGGCTCCATCCCAACCCCTAGACCACCGTGGTGGCCCTTGAGGCCCTCACCCGCTTCCGGGAAGCTGTCCCTTTTAATAGTGTCCAGGATCTCCGCATCCAGATAAGCGTCCCCAAGAAAGCCTTGAACTTGGAGTGGTACATCGATCAGAACAATGCCTACCAGCTGCGGTCAGCAAAGGTAGGGCACTGAGGGGCAGAGAGGAAGGCCATACAGAGGTGGCACTGGGGATGAGGTCGAGAGCCATGTCCTTGCCAATCTGCCTCTCCAAGATTATCTTACAACCAATGTCTATACTGTTGATGTGTTGATTCATTTATTCCACCATTTCTTGAGCATCGATAGTGGGCCAGTCATTCTCTTGAGCAATGGGGATGCATTATGAAAGATCTGTGCCCTCTGCCCTCATGAAACTTACAGCATAGAAATAAACTAAGACAAAAAGTATTTTAAGATTTCTGGAAATAGGGGATCCCTGGGTCCCCTGGATCCCCTGCTGATCCCCAGCAGTTTAGTGCCTGCATTCAGCCCAGGGTGTGATCCTGGAGTCCCGAGATCAAGTCCCAGATCAGACTCCCTGCATGGAGCCTGATTCTCCCTCTGCCTGTGTCTCTGCCACTCTCTCTCTCTCTTTGTGTCTCTCATGAATAAATAAATAAATAAAATCTTTAAAAAATAGATTTCTGGAAATAGGGAAAAGAAATGTGTGTAAAGGGGAAAAGATCCTGGGTGTGAGGAAGAAGATAATCTCCATGATCTTATCCATGGAGGAAGTGATATTCACCTTCAATATTTTAACCCGTCTTTATTGACCAATTACTCTATGCCAGACATTGTTCTAGGTGCTGGGAACTCAGTCATGAACAAGACAGAGAAAAAATCCATCTCCCTGTAGAATTTTATACTCTAATGGGTGAGACAGACAGTGAAGTAAGTAGAATATGTAGTATGTTACATGATGGCAAGTGCTACAGCTAAAAAATTAAGCAGAGGGGGAGGATGGGCACATCATCGAGTTGCAATTTTAGATAGGAAGGTCAGGAAAGTTCTCAACAAGATGGTAACATTTGAGCAAAGATCTTAAGGAAAAGAAGGAGCAAGCCTTGTGGATATCTAAGTAGAAGAAACAGGCAGTGCAAAGGCCCTGAGGCAGAAGTATCCCAGGAATAACAATGGGTTTAAGCAGGGGTGATGTGAATGGATGTGAATTTGTAAAAATTTCTCTCCAGCTGATGAAGGAAGAATGTATGATGGAAGCAAGAGTAGATGTAGAGATGCCAGGGAGAAGAATCTTGTGGTGGCTCCGTGCACAAGGAGCTCTGTAAACACTGTAAAGTAGACAGATTGAACAGACGTACATTAGTACACAGCCTGAATTGGCCGTTGTAGTTGATCTGTGACAGTGTAGACATCACAAATGCTCTATCAAAAAGAAAAAGTAAAACAAACCATCTATGTGGGGAGCGGGGGGAGCAGTGAGTTACTAGACCCCGAGTTAGGGAAATTACTGAGGCCTCAGTGCCCATGTGTGCTTTCCTTCCCAACTCCGTTGTATTCGAGCCATGTTTTGCTGCCTCTGTGCTCAAATCCTCTTCTTGCTTCCTTTCAGTTCTCTTCCCAGGATGACATAGAGATCAAAGCCAGTGGCAGTGGGAGAGGCACAATCTCGGTAGGTCTGGTGTCCCACCATGAGATCCTTAGCTAGAGGCGCCCAGGTGGCTCAGGGGTTAAGCGTCTGCCTTTGACTCAGGGTGTAATCCCGTGTCCGGGGATCAAGTCCTACATTGGGCTTCCTGCGAGGAGCCTGCTTCTCCCTCTGCCTGTGTCTCCATCTCTTTCTCTCTCTGTCTCTCATGAATAAATAAATAAAATCTTTTTTTTTTTTTATGAGATCCTTAGCTGGAACCCACCACCACCACCACCATCACCCTTATTATTGGAAATAGAGGCAGTCTATTACAAGATTGAAATCAGCAATAATTTTAGCTACCATTTAGGGCACTACCATGTGCTAGGAATCAAGTTAAGGACACCTCAAAACCTGCCCCTAGAAAGTTGGTAAAAATATGGACTCCATTTAACAGGTGGGGAAATAGGGATCCCTGGGTGGCGCAGCGGTTTGGCGCCTGCCTTTGGCCCAGGGCGCAATCCTGGAGACCCGGGATTGAATCCCATGTCGGGCTCCCAGTGCATGGAGCCTGCTTCTCCCTCTGCCTGTGTCTCTGCCTCTCTCTCTCTCTCTCTCTCTCTCTCTCTCTCTGTGAGTATCATAAATAAATAAAAATTAAAAAAAAACAGGTGGGGAAATAGAGACTTGGAAGGGTCTTCACTTGTTATAAATCAAGAGGGAGGAGAGGTAGAGGCGAGAGGTCTTTGGGCCTGTCTACCCCGCCTATGCTGGGTCCCTGAATGGGTGTCTCTTTCTTTCCCCTCAAAGGAAGATTCTCCCTCCACCGTGTCTTTCAATGCCCGGAGGATAACTCTGCCCTTTCTTCCAATATCTGGGGGCCCTGTTATATCTTCTGGCTCCATGCCCTGTGGCCCAGGAGGACAGACCTCTTGTTCACTAAACTTGAGGCAGACCGTTTTCCTATTTCTGGCAATGGAGTCACAGTTGAAGCTCTGCCTTTGTGGTGTGACTTTGGGAATGTCATCCTCCTCCATGAGCCTCGATTAAATTTAAATTAAGTAAAATTAAAAATTCAGTTCCCTGGTTGCACTAGCCACATTTCAAGTGCTCAACAGTTATATGAGGCTAATGGCTACCATATATGTACAGCACAGGTAGAGAGTATTTCCGTTACCTCAGAAAATCCTATTACACAGAAGTGGTCTAGACTCTAAAGAGTGTTCTGGTCACTGCACCCAGAAATTCGGGAGGCACAGACTTTGCTGTGAATTAGCAACAGGGGCAGAACCTGGGCAGGCAAGGACTGGAGTGAGGAGGAAAGGAGTGGGTAGTAATGGTCTCTGACACCTTCCCTGCCCTGGCAGATCCTGACCATGTACCACAGGTCCTCAGAGTCCTGGGAGGGCACCTGCAACCTGTACCACCTGAATGTGACTCTCCATAGTACCTTGGAAGGTGAGCCTAGACCCAGGGATTCCTAGACCTTCTATTCTATTATTTTATTTTAGCTTTCACTTAGTAAGCACATTTATTGCCTTATTCAACTCTTCAACAAATATTTATTGAGCATTTACTATGTGTCATGCCCTGTTTCTGGATCCTGGGAACACAGGTATGAACAAGAAAAATATCTCTTCTTTTCCTGAATCCTCCTGGAAACAAACAATAATACGACAATAAATAAATTATACCCCTACAGCCATTCATTTATAACAATCTTCATTATAAAAAAATAAATATATAGCACACTTACATGATAAGTACCGCATAAAATAAAGCAGGAAAAGGTGACACATACTTGGAGGAGGCCCAGGGAAGCTGTCTGAGGAGATGGCTTTTGAGCTCAGACATGAAAGAAGTGAGAGAATGAGCCATGAAGGACCTGAGGGAATAGCATTCCAGGCAGATAGAACAGCAGGTGCAAAGGCCTGGAGGCAAGAATGAGCTCACTTGGTTTGAAGAAGCCATCGTGGCCACAGAGGAGCAAGGGGCAGGGTTTTCGGAAAAAGAGTTGGAGAGGTAATGGGAGCAGATGGTGCAGGGACTTGTGGGCCATAGTGGGAACTTTGGTTTTTGTTCAGAGTGAAGTGGAAGCTATAGAGGGTTCTGAGCAGAGGAGGGATATGACCTAGCACAGGTTTGCACGGGCTCTCTCTGGCACAGACTGCAGAGGACAAGGACAGAAGCTGAAAGACTAGGGAGGAGGAGACTGCACTGGTCTTGCAGGAGATGATGGGGGCTGAACTGGGGTAGGGGGCTGTGGAGATGGTCAGAAATGGGATCCTAGAGTTCCTAGACTGAGGTACCAAGGAGGAAGAGACAGGACCTGCCATTGGAAGCTCACTGTAGGGATGAGGGGAATAAGACTCACCAGTCCTAGGACTTTTAGGGACTAAAAGTGACCAAGGCTTTGGCTTGGGTTGCATTTCATCATCGTCGTCGTCGTTGTTGTCGTCGTCGTCGTCGTAGTAATGGTAGTAACAGTAACATAGTTCTGAAGCACGGATAAGGCACTGTGTTAAGTGCTTTACTTGCATTAACTCATTTAGTCCTACACCTCCCCTTGGTTGAGAATATTATGCTCCCTACTTACAGATTTGGTAACTAAAGCATGGAGAGTTTAAGCAACTTGCCCAAAGTCACAAGGTAGAGCCAAGATTTGAACCCAGGACACACTGTGTTACCTAGACTCTAAACTCCTGGCTTCTCTCTGCAGATAATAAAAAGGAGGAAGAGACCTTCCAGCTCCGGATGGAGACAAGGTCAGGGCACTAGGATCTTGGGCTGGGCAGGAGGAAGGCCTCACTTCTCTAAGTATCCAGACTCCTTACCAGCTTTCCTTGTGTACCGAATGGAGGGTGGGAACCAGCCAAGCTTGCTTCTCCATGCTTACCCCCTCATCCTACTACCCATCCTGCCCTCCCCTGCCTGTCCCTGCTGCCTGCCTCCCAGCCTGCCTTCCCACGCTTGTCTACCATCCTGCGCCCCCCAATCCTGTCCTTCAACCTGCCATGTCCTGGGATGGTGGGCTCCACCATGGTGAACACGCTTCATGTCCCAGATGACCAAAACTGGTTCCAAGCCCACAGCTCTCTCCATCTTCATCTTCTCCAGACATCCCAGCCCTCACCCCAGTTCTGTTCTGTCTCCCAGATGTCCTCACCTGGGTCTGCCCCAGATAAAAATACTTATTGAGCATCTGCTGAATGCCAGGCTCTGTTCTAGGAACTGAAGGTACAGCTGTGAGCAAGTCAGCCCCTCTCTGCCTGGTAGAGCTCACAGCCTATCAGGGGAGACAGACAATAACCAAATAATCAACCAGAATCAATGTAAAATGACACCTGTGACTAAATACGGCAAAGGAGAAATCCAAGGAGCCACAGGAGGGCAAATTAGAGAATGATCTGGTGCATGGGCTGGAGAAGGCTTCCCAGAGGGAGTGATGGATCGGTGGAAATTGCAAAGATGCAAGGATGTTTCAGGGCAGAAAGAGGAGTGAGGACTCCAGGCTGAGGACAGCATGTGCCAGGGTCCGGTGGCAGGAGAGGGATGCTTAGAAGCAATTGCGTGAAAGCTGGCTGGGAGGAGGTGAAGCAGAAGAGTAAGACAAGGCGTCTGGTAAAGGTTGTTGAGCAAGGAAGCCACCTATCAGATTCCCATTTGCTACATCTGTCAGCTGCTGGGGGCAGAGGGGTAATGGGGAGACCGGGAGGAGGCCACGGACTGCACCCATGCAGACATGAGATGATGGCAGTAGGAGCTTTGGGGAGAGGCAGGAGGAGAGTAAGAAGAGACACCAGAGCTGTGAAATCCCCAGGTTCCAGGGAAATCGAGAGGCCACAATGAGCATCATAGAGGTCTCCCTGCTCACCGGCTTCTACCCCAACCAGAATGACCTCAAACAGGTAAGGTCCCACCTGTCTCCTCTTGAGCAGGCAGGGGATGCCCTAGCAACATCCCACACTCTCCGTGTGGGCACAGCAGTCAAGGCCCCCAGGTTAATGCCCCATGGTCAGTAGCCACAGCCAACTTTTGATTGTCTCCCTGAATGACCTTAGACAAATCCTTGCCCTTATTGTGCCTCAGTTTCCCCCGATACTGGTGTTGATGGGACAAGGACTGGGAGCTTGAGAGTGACTTCACACTGACCAGAGCTCCTAGAGCTGGGGACCTGGTGGGGTGGGGGGCAGTCTCTGCCAACCTGCAAACCCCACCCTTTGCCCCAGCTTACGAGCGACGTGGAGATGTATGCCTTCCAGTATGAGACCAAGACGAGTTCCAGTGACAGCACCGTTGTCCTCTACCTGGAGAAGGTGAGGAAGGCTGGGTGTCCTCTTCCAGAGGCCTGTGAGCAGCCTGGTGGGGGGAGAATCCAGGGTCAGCACCTTGGGCAGTGTTGCCAGAGAGCCATGGGGTCTGAGGTCAGCTCCTCAGGCCACAAGGCCATGTTGTCAGTGTCATGGCCAAGGCCCTGCGGTCAGTGCCCTATGGTCAGTGGCCCTGGTCAGCTCAGGGTTCCCTTCCCCAGCTCTCGCACAAGGAAGACACAGTGCTGGGCTTCCGGGTCCACAGGATGCTGCAGGCAGAGTTCCTGCAGGCCGCCCAGGTCACCATATACGACTACTACGAGCCTTGTAAGCGTGGGTAGGGGTTGGGGGGGCGGTGGTGGGGTATCTCCTGAAGGGACTGGGAAAGACTGGGCCAGGTGGGAGGGATGGAGGGGCGGGGTCAGGAAGGGGGAGGAGCCTGGACACGGGGCGGGGCCCCGAAGGGGGTGTGGTTGAGGGGCGTGGCCTTCCCAGCAGGTCAAAGTTGTGGGGATTCTGGAAGGGGATGGGACGCAGAATTGACCCGGCAGGGCAGGGTAGGGTGAGGGGCTTGCGGGGGGGGGGGGGGGGGGGGGGGAAGGTTGGGGAGAGCCTTCGGGGCGGAGCCAGGGGTCACCCAGCCGGCAGGAACGCTGGCCCAAGCCAACCCCAGGCATTCGTCTGTCTCTCAGCCCGGAGGTGCAGCTCTTTCTACAACCTGCCCACAGAGCGGTCTTACCTGCAGAAGATCTGTCACAAAGATGTCTGCAGATGTGCGGAGGGTGAGGTCGTGGGGACGCTGAGGCCGGGGCTGCCAGGCTGAGGATCCAGGAGCCCATCATCACCTCCTGGCTGTCTTATGGGCTGAGTTTAGGCAAAGAGAGTGAGACAGGAAGACAGGGACAAAGAGGACAGAGGCCCAGACACAGAGACTGACACACAGAGTCAGGCACAGCCAGAAAAGGGCCCAGATGGGGGAAAGAGACCCAAAAGAGACATAGAGAAGAAGAGAATACCCTACAGACCAGAAAGGCCTGACCCAGAGATCTAGAGGTGGCTGGCAAGGGGCCAAATGGGGGTAGGATGGGAGGAGGCCCCCTCCCTCAGCACAGCCAGAGCAGCTGCCTTGCCCTCCCAATGCTCCAGAACAGTGTCCATCTCCAAGGAAGGACGGCAGCCAACTGAGGCAGGAGGAGCTCCAGGCAGCAGCCTGTGAGACAGGCGTGGACTTTGGTGAGTGTGGGAAGTGGCAGGAGGCAGGAGGAGGTCCACCTGTAGGCCAGATCCAACAGGACACCCTCCCGTCCCTGCTTTCCCAGTGTACAAGGTCAGGCTGGAGTCTGTGAAGGCCTCCACCTCCAACCCCTACATCTACTACAACATGAAACTCCAAGCCATCATCAAGGGTGGTATGTTCAAGGGGACAGAAGAGGCGGTGTGAGGTTCTACCCCAGGAACCCCATTGTGCAAAAGGGCCAGGCCTGTGTACGCTCACACATGGGTCTCCTTTCCTCCAGGTACAGACGCTGCTGTGCCCCTCACCATGAAGAAATTCATCTCTCATGCCACCTGCCATGACTCGCTGGGGCTGCAAGAACAGGAGACATATCTCATTATGGGCCACACATCGGACCTTTGGAGACTCAAATCTGAGTGCGTGGGGGACTCCTGCTGTCCCAGGACTCAGGCGGGGGCCCCCTTCCCGACCCCAGCCCAGTCCCTGGTGTCAACATTTCCTATTAGCACCTGTCACCTATAAACAGGAGTCTCAGGTTTCAGGGCAGCCCTAAAGGGAGGTATAGACCACTGTACAGCCCCAACTCCAGGGAACACCATTCACATGTAGATGTTGTAGACGTAGATAAAGATTCCGTTTTCCAATAAAGGACACTAAAGAATCAGAGGAAGGGGAGCCTTTTCTAATCACCAGCCACGTGGGCTACAGGCTGGGGGACCCAAGATGGCTGGTGGAGTGGACATGTGGCTGTGGCTCTGGGAGACTGCCAATCAGGGCGGAGGAGGGCAGGGAGGGCACCAGGCTCTCCTCACCCTCTTTGCCGTCTCTCACCCACAGGTACATCTACGTCCTGGGCAAGAAGACTTTGCTCATGCAGTGGCCATCAGATGGGGATGTGGGCAAGAAGGAATTGTTGGACCAGATGAAGGAATTTTCAGAATATATGAGCATTCACGGCTGTGAGTCCTGAGACTCTGAGGTCTCCACTGCCCTCTGGAGTTTGTTTCCAAGCTGGTGCAGGCCACTGGGCTTAATTGCAAATAAAGACATTGGAGTGGATCCCTGGGTGGCTCAGGGGTTTGGCACCTGCCTTTGTCCCAGGGCGCGATCCTGGAGTCCCGGGAGCAAGTCCCACATCGGGCTCCCGGCATGGAGCCTGCTTCTCCCTCTGCCTGTGGCTCTGCCTCTCTCTCTCTCTCTGTATAATACATAAATAAATAAATAAATAAATAAATAAATAAATAAATAAATAATCTTTCAAAAAAAAAAAAAAAAGACACTGGAACATCATACCCAAAGTCCATACATTTGTCCCTGTCCCAACATTCATCAAGGGCCCTGCACAACCTGCCCTAACATCGCAGTGACCTGCCTCCTCCCTCCTATTCCATTTCAATTACACTGGCCTCCTCTGTGTCTTCCCAACACCCAAGTAGATTCCTACCTCAGGGCCTTTGCACACTCACTGTTTCCTCTACCAAGTACACCCTGCCCCCAGGTATCTGCATGGAAGGAACCCTTCCCTTATTTGGATTTTTTTCTTTCATATGGCTGAATAACATTCCAGAGTTTAAATGTTTAAATGTTGCTTCCTCAAAGATACTTGCCTTAATAACGTATCTAAAATAGACACCCCCTTCCATCACTCTCTCCCTTTACTCTGCTTTATTCTCTCAATAACACTATGAATATGAGCACCTGGTTGGCTCAGTGGTTGAGCGTCTGCCTTCAGCTCAGGTCATGATCCCAGGGTCCTGGGATCAAGTCCTGAATCGGGTTCCCCGCAGAGAGCCTGCTTCTCCTTCTGCCTCTGTGTGTGTGTGTGTCTCTCATGCATAAATAAATAAAATCTTTTTTTAAAATAATGCTTATGAATATATTATATATTTATTGGTTTTATCGTTAAATGGGCATTTCTCCTGCCTGACAATATCAGCTCCTCAAAACCAGGGGTCGTGAGTGTCTTGTTCACTGCAGTATTCTCAGCCTGCGGCAGGGGCTGGTACACACTAGGTGCTCAGGAAATGGTTGTTGAAGGAGTGAGTGAGTTATGAATGAATTTGGTGCCCACTGTGCACCTGGTCCTGATGGAAGATCTGTTGGGGAGCACCAAGGGAAAGTGAATGAGTTTCATCCACGTGGCCCAAGATGGGAGTGGGAGACCTGCCCAGCCAAGGCAGCAACTCCTGTGGCTCTGGGAACCCCCAAGTGCCATCCAGGATGGCGTGATCTTGGAGTGCTAATGAGGACTGGGTAAAAGAAATAAAGAAGGAGAAAGAGAAATATGGGGCAAGGAGGCTGCTGGGTGGGCTGACTTTATAAAAGGTTTTGAATACCAGACTAAAGGACTTGGTCATTATCAAGGGCAGCTGCGAGCCATGGGAGATGGTTGAGCAGGAGAGGAACGAACCAGCCCTGAGATAGAAGGCCCAGCTGGTTGATGGGTGAGAACTGAGTTGATGACAGGAAACATGGGGAAGAGGCTGGAGCTGTGGGGCCATGGGGTAGCATGGTGGCAACTTCCTGAGTTCAAAATGTGCCTTCACCACTTCCTGGCTATGTGACCTTAGCTGGTTACTCACCTCTCTGTGTTTTGGTTTCCTCATTTTTTAAAAAGATTTTATTTATTTATTCATGAGAGACACACACACAGAGAGAGAGAGAGAGAGAGAGAGAGAGAGAGGCAGAGACGTGGGACTGATCCTGGGTCTCCAGGATCACGCCCTGGGCTGAAGGCGGCACTAAATGGCTGAGCCACTGGGGCTGCCTGGTTTCCTCATTTTTTTTTTTAATTTTTAAAAAGATTTTATTTATTTATTCATGATAGACATAGTGAGAGAGAGAGAGAGAGAGAGAGAGAGGCAGAGACACAGGCAGAGGGAGAAGCAGGCTCCATGCAGAGAACCTGATGTGGGACTTGATCCCGGGTCTCCAGGATCAGGCCCTGGGCCGAAGGCAGGCGCTGAACCGCTGAGCCACCCAGGGATCCCCTTCCTCATTTTTTTTTTTAAGATTTTTTATTTACTTGAGAGAGAGAGAGAGAGAGCAAGCACAAGCAGGGGGAGAGGCAGAGGGAGAGAGAGTAGCAGGCTCCCTGCTCAGCCTGCTGTGGGACTCACTTCTGAGACTCTAGGATCATGACCTGAACCAAAGGCAGATGCTTAACTGACTGAGCCACCCAGGCACCGCTAGTTTCCTCATCTTATAGGTTATTCCCCTCAGAGAGTCGTTGTGAGTGCCAGCATACAGTAAATATTCAATAAATTCTCACTGGCCTTTTGGTGACAAAGACAAGAGTCCATGGGAGACAGTGAGGCTGCTGGAATCCACAGGTCAGAGAAAAAATCGGGTCAAGCAACCCCTGCTCAAAGCCCTCCCAAGCAACTAGTGCTCTGACACCACAGCCCTCAAGGCCGTGCAATGTGGCCCCGTCAACCCCTGGCCCCATTGCCCCCCACTCTCCACCTCACTCACTCATTCCAGCCATGCTGGCCTCCTCCATGGTTCCAGAAACTCCTAGCTCTTTTTTTTTTTTTTTTTTTTGAGGGGAGGGGCCTCTGGGCTATGACATAAGCTGTTCCCTCTGCCCAGAACACTTTTCCCATGACTGCTTTCTCTTCGTCCTTCCAGTCTCTACTCAGAGAGGCCTTCTCCAGCCACCTTGGCTAGATGAAATTGGACCTTCATCTCTCCCTGCAACCTAGCTGTGTCCTCCAGAGTGGATGCTACAGTGCCTGATGATATACTGGGTTCTTAACTTACAGCTTTGCTGT
Organism: Vulpes lagopus; assembly: GCF_018345385.1. Lineage (NCBI taxonomy): Eukaryota > Metazoa > Chordata > Mammalia > Carnivora > Canidae > Vulpes > Vulpes lagopus. The sequence goes on from NC_054830.1 coordinate 7,178,182, forward strand.
CTGTTTCCCCTCCTGGGCTGGGAGCTCCAGGAGAGCAGAGAGGCATCTGACTTAGTCAGATACAATTGCATCAGCTCACGCAGTGTCTGGCACACAGTAGGTGTGCATTTCGCTGAATTAATGACTGAATAAATGAGAGAGAAGAAAGAGATGGGAAAGAGAGGGGATGATGGAAGAGAGAAGGAAAGAAGCCAGCAAGCAAGGGGGAAGATGGGCTCACAGCTTGTTTCTGCACAGCCCTTAAGCTAAGAATGTTTTTTTTACATTTTCAAAGAGCTAAAGAAAAAAAAAAAAAAAATAATAATAATAATAATAAGAAGAAGAAGAAGAAGAAGAAGAAGAAGAAGGATGTGTAACAGACACTGAACGTGACCTGAAAAGCCTGAAATATTTATTATCTTGTCCTTTATAGGGGGAAAAAATGCCTACCGCTGAATTAGTGCCTTAGTTATCTATTGCTATGAAACAAATTACCCCAAAACTTAGAGGCTTAAAGCAGGAATTATTATCATTTACAGTTTTGGTGGGTTGGGAATCCACAGGGAGCCACTGAGCTGCACAGTTTGGGCTCAGGGGCCTCTCACAAGATTAGAATTAAAACGTCGGCTGGAGGGATGCTCCCACATTGGGCTCCCCACAGGGAACCTGCTTCTCCCTCTGCTTATGTCTCTGCTTCTCTGTGTGTATCTCATGAATAAATAAATAAATAAAATCTTTAGGGCAGCCCCGGTGGCTCAGCGGTTTAGCGCCTGCCTTCGGCCCAGGGTGTGATCCTGGGGACACAGGATTGAGTTCTACATTGGGCTCCCTGCGTGGAGCCTGCTTCTCCCTCTGCCTGTGTTTCTGCCTCCCTCTCTCAATCTCTCTTTCTCTCTCTCTCTCTCTCTTTGTGTATCTCTAATAAATAAATAAAATCTTTCAAAAATAATAAAATAAAATCTTTTTTCATTTTTTTAAAATTTTTATTTATTTATGATAGTCACAGAGAGAGAGAGAGGCAGAGACACAGGAAGAGGGAGAAGCAGGCTCCATGCACCGGGAGCCCGATGTGGGATTCGATCCCGGGTCTCCAGGATCGGGCCCTGGGCCAAAGGCAGGCGCTAAACCGCTGCGCCACCCAGGGATTCCCTAAAATAAAATCTTTAAAAAATAAAAATAAAACATCAGCTGGAAGGGCCCCTGGGTGGCTCAGTGGTTGAGTGTCTGCCTTTGGCTCAGGTCATGATCCCGGGATCCTGGGATCAAGTCCTGCATTGGGCTCCCCACAGGGAGCATGCTGCCCCCTCTGCCTATGTCTCTGCCTCTCTGTGTCTCTTATGAATAAATAAAAAAAAGCTTTAAAAAAAATAAAAATAGGGCAGCCCGGGTGGCTCAGCGGTTTAGCGCCACCTTCAACCCAGGGTGTGATCCTGGAAACCGGGATCGAGTCCCACGTTGGGCTCCCTGCATGGAGCCTGCTTCTCCCTCTGCCTATGTCTCTGCCTCTGTGTGTATGTGTGTGTGTGTGTGTGTGTGTGTGTGTGTGTGTGTTTCTCATGAATAAATAAATAAAATCCTAAAAAATAAAAATAAATAAAATATCAGCTGGGGCTGCTGTCATCTGAAGGCTCGTTTGAGGTTGGAGGAGCCACCTCCAAGGTAACTCCTTCACATGGCTGGCAAGCTGGCGGTGGTTGTTAGTGGGAGGATTCAAGTCTTGCCATGTGGACTTCACAGTGTTGCTTCAGAGTCCTCATGATATGGCAGCTGGCTTTCGCCAGAGTGAGTGATCAAAGTGAAAGAACAAGGAGGAAGCCACAGTACCTATTAAAGAGCTAGACTCAGAAATCACACAGCATCATTTCCACAACAGTCTATTGGTCACATGAGCTAGTGCAATTCAGTGCAGGCAAGGACCACACAGGGCATGACTGTTGGGAGGCAGAGGTCCCTGCAGGCCATCTTGAAAGCTACCAACTACAGTTAGTCCCAGAGTTTGGGACCCAAGCAATCTAGCTCCAGAGTCTATGCACTCACAATCATGTATAGATGTCTGTCAGTGGCAAAGCGTGGGTACATTTGTAAAACAGATTTCATTTTTTAGATAATTTATAAATTTACAGGGGCACCTGGGTGGCTCAGCGGTTGCGTGTCTGCCTTTGGCTCAGGTTGTGATCCCCAGGTCCTAGGATAGTCTTGCATTGGCCTCCCCACAGGGAGCCTGCTTCTCCCTCTGCCTGTGTCTCTGCCTCTCTCTGTGTTTCTCATGAGTAAATAAATAAAATCTTAAAATAAATAAATTTACAGGAAAAAACTGAGAAGACAATACAGAGAGAGTTTCCCATATACCTCTGCAGTTTCCCTATGATTAACATCTTACATTACCATGATACATTTGCTATAAGTGACAAACCAATACTGATACATTTTTGTTCCCTAAAATCCACAGTCTAGAGTTCCTTAGTTTTCACCCAATGCCTTTTTTCTGTTCCAAGATCTCATCCAGGACACCATATTATATTTAGTCTGCGACAATTTCCCAGACTTCCCCTTGTTTTTTCATGTCTCTAGCGGTTTTGAGGAATACTGCTCAGGGATATTGCAGGATGACTCTTGATTGAGATTTACTTGATGTTCTTTCATGATCAGACTTGTGGGTTTATGGGATTAGAGGAGGAATATTGCAGAAGTAAGAGGGTATTTCCATATCATATTAAGGGTATATAAATCAACATTAATTTATGACTATTGATGTTGACCTTGACCAACTGGCTGTGGTAGTGTTTGTAAGGTTTCTTTTTTTATATATTTTTTTAATTAATTAATATATTTATTTATTTATTTATTTATTTATTTATGAGAGAGAAAGAGCACACAAGCAGGAAGTGCCACAGGCCAAGGGAGAAGCAGGCTCCCCAATAAGCAGGGAGCCTGACGCAAGGCTCAATCCCAGGACCTTGGGATCATGACCAGAGCTGAAGGCAGACGCTTAACTGACTGAGCCACCCAGGTGCCCCCATTTGTCAGGTTTCTCCTCTGTAAAGTTACTATCCCTGCTATCTTTTCCACAGTGTACTCTTTGGAAAGAAGTCTCTCAAAAAAATAAAAAGAAAGAAAGAAAAAAAAAAGGAAGTCTCTCTTCATGGCCAATACCAAGGAGGAGTTATGCTTCCCTTCTTTCAGGGCTGAATATCTACATTAATTATTTGGAATTCTTCTGCCCAGGACACTAGTCTCTTTTCCCACATTTATTTATCTATTCAATCTTTTTTTTTAATTTTTTTTTATTTATTTATGATAGTCACAGAGAGAGAGAGAGAGAGAGAGGCAGAGACACAGGCGGAGGGAGAAGCAGGCTCCATGCACCGGGAGCCTGATGTGGGATTCGATCCCGGGTCTCCAGGATCGCGCCCTGGGCCAAAGGCAGGCGCCAAACCGCTGCGCCACCCAGGGATCCCCTCTATTCAATCATTAATTGGATTATAGCCCAATAGTACTTGATTTTGTTGTTTCCATCATTCTTTTTTTTTAATATTTTATTTATTTATTAAGGAGACAGAGAGAGAGGCAGAGACACAAGCAGAGGGAGAAGCAGGATCCACGCGGGGAGCCCGACGTGGGACTTGATCCCAGAACTCTGGGATCACCCCCTGAGCCAAAGGCAGACACTCAACCACAGAGCCACCCAGGCGTCCCACTCCAGTCATTCTCTTTTGGCCATTGGGAGCTCTTTCAGTTGGCACCTCGTAGGTAAATTTAAACTTTCATGTGTGCTACTAAATTAGATCCTAATAATGTTGGCCGCTTATATTTTCACTGCACCATAGATTGAAGTTTTTATTTTTTATTGAGGTGAAATTCACACACAATTAATCACATTAATGTGTACAATTCAGTGCACTTAATATACTTAAAATATTATGCAATCACCACCTCTCTCGAGTTTTGAAATTTTTTCATCACTCCAGAAAAACAGTCTGTCGCCATTAAGTAATCACTCCCCACTTCCCTCTACCTCCCAGCCCCTGGTAATGACTAATCTTCTTTCTGTCTCTATGGATTTGCCTATTCCGGATATATCATAAAAACGAATCAGGCAATAGGGAGCCTGGGCGGCTCAGTTGGTTGTGCATCCAACCCTTGATTTCAACTCAGGTCATGATCTCAGCATCATGAGATCAAGCCCCAGATGGGCTCTGCACTTAGCCTGGCATCTGCTTGGGTTTGACTCTCACCCTCTCCCTCTGCCCTCTGTCCCTTCCCCCACTCGTGTGCATGCTCTCTCTCTCTCTCTCTCCTTCCTGCCCCCCCTCAAATAACTAAATAAGTAAAATCTTTTTTAAAAGGGGTGCCTGGGGACACCCGAGTGGCTCAGCAGTTGAGCGTCTGCCTTTGGCTCGGGGCATGATCCCAGAGTCCCGGGATGGAGTCCCACATCAGGCTTCCTGCATGGAGCCTGCTTTTCCCTCGGCCCATGTCTCTGCCTCTCTCTCTCTCTCTGTGACTCGCATGAATAAATAAATTAAATATGGTTTAAGATTTTTATTTATTTATTTATTCATGAGTGACACACAGAGAGACAAAAGCAGAGACACAGACCGAGGGAGAAGCAGGCTCCCCACAGGGAGTGTGTCTTGGGACTGATCCCGGAACCCCAGGATCACGCCCTGAGCCAATGTCAGGTGCTAAACCACTGAGCCACCCAGAGATCCCCAATAAATAAAATCTTTTAAAAAAAGAAGTGCCAGGGATCCCTGGGTGGCGCAGCGGTTTGGCGCCGGTCTTTGGCCCAGGGCGTGATCCTGGAGACCCGGGATCGAATCCCACGTCGGGCTCCTGGTGCATGGAGCCTGCTTCTCCCTCTGCCTATGTCTCTGCCTCTCTCTCTCTCTCTGTGACTATCATAAATAAATAAAAATTAAAAAAAAAAAGAAGTGCCTGGGTGCTCAGTTGGTTAAGCATCTGTCTTCTGAGCAGGTCATGATCCCAGGATCCTGGGATCAAGCCCCTCATCAGGCTCCCTGCCCTTCCGAGAGCCTGCTTCTCTCTCTTCCTCTTTCACTCTCCCTGCTTGTGCTCTCTGTCAGATAAATAAATATATTTTTTTTAAAGAATCATGCAATATGTGACTTTGTCTTTCTAGCTTCTTTCACTTGGCATGGTTTCAAGATTCATCCAAGTTGTAGCATATTCTTTGTTCCTTGTTTCTTTTATGGCTGAATAATATTCCATTGTATGGATGCACCATATTTTGTTTATCTGTTCATCTGTCCATAAACATTTGGGTCATTTCCACCTTTTGACTATTGTAAATAATGCTGCTATGAATGTGGGTGTGCAAATACCTGTTTGAGTCTCCCCTGAACATATCTTGGGATAAATCTCACTTGGCCATGGCATACAATCTAACATGCTGTCGGATTCAGTTTGCTAGTCCTCCTGTTCTCCTGGTTACCTACCAGCTTCTGGTAGAGGTTTGTCCCAAAGGGCATTAACAGCTGTGCATGCTTGAGAGCCAAAAGAAGACCCTGAAGAAGAGAATGGGAAAATGCCTGTGTCTTCTTGAGGTAGGTAGATTTGCATTACATGGAACTGTCCACAGCAGGTGCAGCTGAAATCCAGGTGGGCCCAGGAGATGGAAAGCAGAGCACTAAGAGGTTACACATACGGTGTAGCATAGATATGTTATGCATATCTACCTGTGTGCATTTATAAATATATAATTCCCCTCTCTGAGTCTGTATAATGTTCCAACCCAACTTTTCTGTACATTTTAAAAAATATTTTATTTATTGGGAATCCCTGGATAGCTCAGTGGTTTAGCACCTGCCTTCGTCCCAGGGCGTGATCCTGAAGTCCCGGGATTGAGTCCCATGTCAGGCTCCCTGCGTGGAGCCTGCTTCTCTCTGTCTGTGTCTCTGCCTCTCTCTCTCTGTGTCTCTCATGAATAAATAAATAAAATCTAAAAAAAAAAAGATTTTATTTATTTATTCATGAGAGACACAGAGGGAGAGGCAGAGACACAAGCAGAGAGAGAAGCAGACTCCCTTTGGGAAGTGTGATGCGGGACTCAATCCCAGGACATCAAGATCATGCCCTGAGCCAAAGGCAGATACTCAATCACTGAGGCACCCGCGTGCCCCTTCTGTATATTTGTTTCACTCTTAAATCATGTCAGTCACACATGAACAATATAGAAAATTTTAAAATTAGTAAAGGTTATATGCTTAATCACAGAAACCAACCAACTCTGGCTAATTTAACCAGAAAAGTTTATTTAAGAACACTTAGGGGGTGCCTGGGTGGCTCAGTCAGTTACACATCTTCCTTTGGCTCAGGTTGTGACCCTGGGGTCCTGAGATTGAGCCCCACATCTGGCTCCCTACTCAGTGGGGAGACTACTTCTCCCTGTAGCTCCCCCTGCTTGTGCACTTCCGTGCTCTCTTATTCTCTCTCTCTGTCAAATAATTTTTTTTTATCTTTAAAAAAAGAGACAGGAAAATAATTAATTAATTAATTAATTAATTAAAATAAAAAAAGAGAGAGGGATGCCTGGGTGGCTCAATGATTTAGCGCCTGCCTTTGGCCAGGGTGTAATCCTGGAGTCCTGGGATCGAGTCCCACATCGGGCTCCCTGCAAGGAGGCTGCTTCTCCCTCCGCCTGGGTCTCTGCCTCTCTCTCCCCCTCTCTCTCTCTCTCTCTTTCATGAATAAATAAGTAAAATCATAAATAAATAAATAAATAAATAAATAAATAAATAAATAAATAAAATACTTAGGAGTGGGGCAGCTGGCTGGCTCAGTCGGTAGAGAATGCAACTCTTGATCCTGGGGGTTGTGAGTTCAAGCCCCACATTGGGTGTAGAGATTACTTAAAAAAATCTTTAAGGGACCCCTGGGTGGCTCAATCAGTTGTGCCTCTGCCTCTTGATTTAGGCTCAGGTCATGATCTAGGGGACACGATCTCAGAGGCCTGAGATCCAGCCGAGCGTGGGGCTCTGTGCTGAGCCTGAAGCCTACTTAAGATTCTCTCTCTCTCTCTCTCTCTCTCTCTCTCTCTCCCCCCTCCCCTCCCCCCTACCCATGCTTGCTCTCTCTCGTTCTCACTCTCTCTCTAAAAACAATAATAAAATAAAAAACTCTTTTAAAAAAGGGATAGGGGAACAGTTAGGATCAATAGCAAGCAAATTAGGCTGACGACCCAGGTGAAGTCCAAGGCAGCGCCAAGGAGAGGGGAGCCTGCTGCGGGCCCTGCCTGCGATCCACTGGGACAGGGACCAAGGATGGGTACCCAGAGCCCTCTCGTTTGCAGACTTCACTGCCCAACCCCATCACCTACTTGAGGAAGGACTTTGACGTCCTCATGGACTGGCTCCTGACCCTCGGGAGTTTATAGAGCGACAGCAGGCAAAGAACAGGTACTACTGCTCCCACCCCGGGAATCTGCCAGGTGCTGGCAGTCGCTAAGTGCCAACCAAGGGCCCTCTTGGGCGCCTATGAAGCAGAGATGTACTGGAGAAGAAACCATCAAGTTGATGGAGAAATCATCAACATTATCCATGAAAGGCAGGAAGCCTGTCAGCAGAGGAAAAGCAGGAGCTACAGGCAGAACCATCCAAGGAGCTGGAGCAGTTCACCCGGTGGCCAAGGCCCCCCAGGACCATGATCACCACCTTGGGCCCCCGCTTTTCTCCGGGAACCCCCTGGCAGAATAGGAGCCCCACCTCCTGGCACAGGGAAAACCTGTGAATAAGGCCCCGGATGCCCAAGGCAGCTCCTCCAGCCCCCTCACATGACTGTTACCATTATTGAAATAGAGTAATCAAACCTGAACCAAAAATGAGAACAAAACAGAACAGAACAAACAAAAAAATACTTGGGAGCAATAGATAAAATATCCATACAATGGAATACTACTGAGCAGTAAAAAACGAACCAACAAACAAAAAACAACCTGCAGCCATATATACAGGCCACAGAATGGATGAACCTCAAAAATTTGAGGAGTGAGATAAGCCAGACACAAGCCATCATATGCTGGATGATGCCATTTATATGAAATGTCCAGAAAGGCAAATCTATAGAGGCCACTGGTGGTGTGAGGCTGGGGTGAGAATGGAAACTGACTGGATAGGCCCAAGGACTCTTCCTGGAGCAATAAAAATATTCTAAAACTGGGATGCCTGGGTGGCTAGGCGGTAGGGCATGTGCCCATCGTGATCCTGAGTCCAGGGATCAAGTCCCACAACGGGCTCCCCATGGGGAGCCTGCTTCTCCCTCTGTCTGTATCTCTGCCCCTCTCTGTGTCTCTCATGAATAAATAAATAAAATCTTTAAGAAAATAACGGGTTTCACAACTCAGGAAAATCATTAAAAATCATTGAGGGGCTGCCTGGGTGGCTCAGTCACTTAAGCTTCTGCCTTAGGCTCAGGTCATGATCTCAGGGTCCTGGGATTGAGCCCCACATTGGGTTCCCTACTCAGCGGGCAGCCTGATTCTCCCTCTGCCTGCTGCTCCCCCTGCTTGTACTCTTCTCTATGTGTCAAATAAATAAATAAATATATTTTTTAAAAAAATCATTGAAATGTACACTTGAAGAGGATGATCTTATGATATGTAAAACCTACTTCAATAAAGCTGATTAAATATATATATATATATATTAGGGCACTGGGACACCTGGTGGCTCAGCAGTTGAGCATCTGCCTTTGGCTCAGGGCGTGATTCTGAGGTCCTGGGATCGAGTCCCACATTGGGCTCCCCACACAGAGCCTGCTTCTCCCTCTGCCTATATCTCTGCCTCTCTCTGTGTGTGTCTCTCATAAATAAAGAGAATATTTAATAATAAATAAATAAATAAATAGTTTAAAAAATATATTAGGGTACTTACTGAATTTCCAGGAGACTGAAAATAAGGCTCCAGATCCCAAAGACAGAGAACCAGTTCTGGAGAAGATATGACTGCCATGGCTGTTGGATTGAACCACGACTAATAGTGGACACTGATCTTTTACCAGACCCACCACCCCAGCAGCCTCAGAAAACTGAATCTTGAGGCACATGGGTGGCTCAGTTGATTAATCATCTGACTTCAGCTCAGGTCATCATCCCAGAGTCCTGGGATCAAGCTCTGCATTTGGCTCCCTGCTCAGCAAGGGGGTCTGCTTCTCCTTCTCCTTCTGCTACTCCCCCTGCCTGTGCTCACTTGCTCTCTCTCTATCTGTGATAAATAAATAAATAAATAAATAAATAAATAAATAAATAAAATCTTTAAAAGAAAAAACAAAGAAAACTGAATCTTGCTATAGCTATTCATCACTGGTTGACTTACCTATGGCCTCTCCTTCCCATCACAGCCTTTGATGCTTAGTTAGGAGCTGGTTGGCGGAGGCAGAAGGAGGTGTGGTATAGTGCTGTGTATTCCCCAAATCTGTATCCTTGCTTTCTGACCACCCTGCTAAATGACATTTCCCAGACTCCTGTGCAGATGAGTAGAGCCACGTGATGGGAGATCTGTTTAATGGAGCGAGCAGAAGAGATGTGGCTCTCCTGGCTCAGGCAGTGAATGATGGGTGTGCCTTCTCCATAGGCACCACGGTCAGAAAATCCAGTGAGTTCCATAAATAAAGGGCATTTTTTAAAGGATGGAGGGCTACTATATATTAAAAGACACTTGAGAGAACTATCCACCAAATGACGTGTGTAGAGCTTGTTTGGATTCCAATTTCAATGAATTAAACAAAAATAAGGCTTTTTTTTTTTTAAAGATTGTATTTATTCATGAGAGACGCAGAGAGAGATGCAGAGACATAGGCAGAGGGAGAAGCAGGCTCCCAGCGGGGAGGCCAATGCAGGACTCTATCCTAGGACCTGGGGATCATGACCTGAGCCAAAGGCAGAGGCTCAACCGCTGAGCCACCCAGGCATCCCAAAATAAGGCATGTTTGAAACAAAACACTTTTAGAAACAACTGACTATTAATTCGGAATGAGATATTAAGGAAAAACTGTTATTTTCCTGTGTGTAATAATGATATTGTGAATATGCTTTTTTTAAAGTCCTTATCTGTTAGGGAAACATGAAATACTGATAGGTGAAATTATATGATGTTTTGGATTTTCTTTAAAATATTCCAGCCCAGGGCAGCCCGGGTGGCTCAGCGGTTTAGCGCTGCCTTCAGCCCAGGGCCTGATCCTGGAGACCTGGGATCAAGTCCCATGTCGGGCATCCTGAATGGAGCCGGCTTCTCCCTCTTCCTAAGTCTCTGCCTTTCTCCTGTGTCTCTCATGAATAAATAAATAAATTCTTAAAAAATAAAATAAAATATTCCAGCCCCAGAGGTGTGCAGGTGACTCAATCGGTTAAGCAACTGCTTTGGGTTCATGTCATGATCCCAGGGTCCTGGGATCTAGCTTCCTTTTGGGCTCCCTGCTCAGCAAGGAGCTTGCTTCTCCCTCTCCCCTTTGCTCATGCTCTCTCTCTCTCTCTCAAATAAATAAATAAAATCTTAAAAAAAAAATTCCAGCCCAGAGGTTTCGGTTCTCATCAAGATAGAATAAGCACATTCCATCCTGTCTCTCCCAGGAATGCATGGAGCAGCTATCTGATGACTCTGAAAAGTAAATGGATTAAGACAACATAAAGACAAGCCACAAATATTTGCAAAGCACAAATCCAGTAAAAGTCTTATCTCGAAAATGTACAAAAAAATCAAAGAATTCTTAAAATCCAATGATAAGAATACAACCAGATTTAAAATGGGCAAAAGATGGGCAGCCCGGGTGGCTCAGCGGTTTAGTGCCGCCTGCAGCCCAGGGTGTGATCCTGGGGACCCCGGATCGAGTCCCACATCAGGCTCCCTGCATGGGGCCTGCTTCTCCCTCTGCCTGTGTCTCTGCTTCTCTCTCTCCTCTCTGTGTGTTCTCATGAATAAATAAATGAAATCTTTATAAAAAATAAATAAATAAAATAAAATAAAATAAAATAAAATGGGCAAAAGACTTGATAAGTCACCGTGTAAGATATACAAATGGCCAACAATCATATGAAAATATGCACAACATCCTATGTCATTAGGGAATTGCAAATTAAAACAACAAGATACAACCACACACCTATTTGAATGGTTAAAATCCAAACCACTGACAATATCAGGGTACCTGGCTGGCTCATTGTTGAGCATGTGACTCTTGATCTTGGGATTATAAATTCAAGCCAAACAGTGGGTGCAGAGATTACTTTTAAAAAAATCTTTTTTTTTTAAAGAGTGTGCTGAGGGCAGCCCCTGTGGCTTAGGGGTTTAGTGCCACCTTCAGCCCGGGGTGTGATCCTGGAGACCCGGGGTCGAGTCCCACGTCGGGATCCCTGCATGGAGCCTGCTTCTCCCTCTGCCTGTGTCTCTGCCTCTCTCTCTGTCTCCATGTCTCTCATGAATAAATAAATAAAATCTTTTTTTTTTAAGTGTGCTGAGATATTCTTTACATACATACATGCATACATAAAATCTTTAAAAAAAAAAAACCCACAGATTGGGGCACCTGGGTGGCTCAGTGGTTGAGTGTCTGCCTTTAGCTCAGGTGGTGACCCTGGGCTCCAGCCCCAAACTGGGCTCCCTGGAGGGAGCCTGATTCTCATTCTGCCTGTGTCTCTGTGTCTCTCATGAATAAATGGATAAAATCTTAAAAAAAAAAAAAAAAAAGAGAGAGAGAGAGAGAGACAATATCAAGTTCTGATAAGGATGTGGCAAAACAGAAACTCGTTCATTGGGAATTCGAGATGATATAATCACTTTGGAAGACAGTTTCGCAGTTTCCTCCAGAACTAAACATAGTTTTGCCATACAATCTAGCAATTGTGCTTGTATTTACCCAAGTAAGTTGAAAACTCATTTCCACCTGCACACAAACGTTGATAGCAGTTTTATACCTTTTTTAAAAGTTTTTTTTTTAAAGGTCTTATTTATTTATTATGAGAGACACAAAGACATAGGCAGAGGGAGAAGCAGCCTCCTCTCAGGGAGCCTAATGCGGGACTCGATCCCAGAACCCCGGGATCACACCCTGAGCCGAAGGCAGACGCTCATACCACTGAGGCATCCAGGAGTCCCTAAAAGGTTTATTTTAGAGAGAGAGTGCATGCGATCTAGCGAGCAGGAGGACAAAGGGGGAGAGGGGCTGAGCAGAGGGAGAGAAGCAAACTCCATGCTGAGCTGAAGCGGAAGGAAGGGCTCCATCTCACCACCCTGAGATCAACACACGAGCTGAGATCAAAACTTGGCTGCTTAATCAACTTAGCCACCCAGGCACCCCTATTCCTAATTTCTAAAAACTTGAAGCAATCAAGGTTTCTTTCAACAGGTGTATCGAAAAACAAACTGTGAGACATCCATACAACGGACTATTGTACAACAGGAAAAAGAAATGACCTAACAAGCTCCAAAAGGACATGGAGGAAACAAATATATGTTGACAAGTGGAAGAAACCATATAAAATGGTTATGTACCGTATAACTCTAACTAGGTGACCTTATGGAAAAGACTAAACCATAGAGACAGTGAAAATATCAGTGGTTGCCAGCAGTTGGTGAGGGTGGAGGAAGAGGAATGCCTGTATGGGGCACAGAGGATTTTTAGGATAGTGAAAATATTCTACAAGACTCTATAGGGGTGGATACATGACATTATGCATTTGGCAAAACCCACAGAACTGTACAACACAAATAATGAACCCTAATGTTAACTATAGACTTTACTTAATAATAATGTATCCATGGGGCACCTGGGTGCCTCAGTCAGTTAAGCGTCTGCCTTGGGCTCATGTCATGATCCTGGGGTCTTGGGATCAAGCCCCACAGCAAGCTCCCTGCTCAGCGGGGAGTCTGCTTCCCTCTCCCCTCCCTGCTGCTTCCCTGCTTGTGCTCTCTCTGTCAAATAAATAAAGGAAATCTGTAATAATAATAATTAATAATAATAATGCATCTATATTGGTTCATCCATTATAACCAACGTACCATAAAAATGCAAGATGTTGATAATAGGAGAAAATAGAGTAGGGGCAGGGTATATGGGAAGTTTCTACAGAGTTTCCCAATTTTTCTGTAAACCTATACATGCTCCAAAAAAATTAATTTTTTAAAATTAAGTTTAAAAAAAAGATTTTATTTATTAATTCATGAGAGACACAGAGAGAGGCAGAGACAGGCAGAGGGAGACACAGGCTCCCCACAGGGAGCCCGATGTGGGACTCAATCCCAGGACCCCGAGATCATGACCTGAGCTGAAGGCAGACGCTCAACCACTGAGCCACCCAGGTGCCCCTAAATTAAGATTTTTAAATTCAGGGACACCTGGGTGGCTCAGTGGTTGAGCACCTGCAGTTGGCCCAGGGTGTGATCTTGGAGTCCCTGGATCAAGTCCCGCACCAGGCTCCCTGCATGGAGCCTGCTTCTCTCTCTGCCTATGTCTCTATCTCTGTCTCTGTCTCTCTCTCTGTGTGTCTCTCTCATGAATAAATGAATAAAATCTTTAAAAAAAGATTTTTAAATTCAGATTTATTTATTTGAGGGGGTGGTAAGGGGTAGACGGCAAAGAAGAGAGGGCATCTCAAGCCAACTTCCACTTAGCATGGAGCCCAACACAGGGTTCAGTCTTGTAACCCTGATATCATGACCTGAGCCAAAATCAAGAGTCTGATGCTTAACCAACTGAGCCACCCAGGCACCCCAATTTTTTTTAAGTAGTCAAGCAGTCTGGTTGAGTAAGGAAATCATAACTCAAATTGTCACCAAAACAGCAGTGACTTTGTCATTGCTTTTCCTCTGGTATTTCCCACTTAAAAGCAGCCCAGAACTCAGAGCTACTCACTAGGTGAAGACAAAAATAACTTTTAAAAACAAAAACAAAAAACTGAAAAAAAAAACTGGTCTGAAGAGCAGGAAGGGAGGATCTATGGGTCAGAGAGAGTGGGTGGCACATACAGAGGATAGATCAAAATCAAACAGGCCTGCAACATCTTGGAAAACTGAACTGATATTGGATCCACATCCTGGAGAAAGTGGGTTGCAACTTGAAACCTGGGCCTGAGTTGACTGCCTGCCTGCCTTCCTGCCAAGGCAAAAAATCAACATTCTCCATAGGATTTAAACAAGACCCAGCATGTCATAATTTAACATTATGTTATACAGAATATTCTAATTCTCGAGACTACAATCCAAGACTACTCAATGTACGAAGAAGTAGGACATTCCCAAATACTCATAAAGGAAAAGAAAATCATCATATGCCAACCCTAACATAATGTGGGCCTTAGGATTTTCAAATACTTTAAAGCAGATCTTATAAATATGCCCAAGAAGTAAGAGCAAACACTCTTGAAGTAATGGAAACAGAGAAAACCTCAATAGAGAAATAGAGCTGTTTAGAAAAAAGAACCATACATGGGGCACCTGGGTTGATTCAGTTGGTTAAGCATCTGCCTTGGCTCAGGACCGGATTCCAGGGTCCTGGGATCAAGCCCCCACATCTGGCTCCCTCCTCAGAGGGGAGTCAACTTCTCCCTCTCCCTCTGCCTCTTGCCCCGGCTCATGCTCATTCTAACACACACACTCTCTCTCTCTCTCAAATAAATAAATCAAATCTAAAAAAAAAAAAAAAAAGAACCACATGGAAATTTCAGAACTGAAAAATACAATGACCAACATTAATAATTCACTGGATGGCCTAAGTAGCAGAATGGAGATCAAAAGGCAAACAGGTAATGAACTTGAGGATAGAGAAAGAGAAAATATCCAATCTCAACAACACAGCTGTGGGATAATATGAAAAGGTCCAAAAATAAAAAATAAAAAATAAAAAAAATAAAATAAATAAAAATAAATATGAAAAGGTCCAATACTCCTGTCATCAGAGTCACAGGAAAAGAGGAGAAAAAGGAGTACCTCGTACCTGGGTGGCTCAGTGGTTGAGTGTCTGCCTTTGGCTCAGGTTGTGACCCTGGGGTCCTGGGATCGAGTCCCACATCGGGCTCCCCACCAGGATGCTGCTTCTCCCTCTGCCTATGTTTCTACCTTTTTCTCTGTGTCTCTCATGAATAAATAAATAAAATCTTTTTATTTAAAAAAAAAAAGGAGGAAAAGAACTGAAGTACAGAAAAAAAATTTAAGATTTTATTTATTCATTTGAGGGAGAGAAAGAGACAGAGAGAGCACAAACAGGGGGAGAAGCAGACTCTCCACTGAGCAGGGAACTGGACGTGAGGCTCAATCTCCAACCCGGGATCATGACTTGAGCCACTTAACTGTCTGAGCCACCCAGGCACTCTCAGAAAAAAAATGTTTGAGGAAAGAATGGCTAAAAACTCCCCTCAAGTGGCAAACGATGCAAGCCTACAGTTTCTTGAAGGCAGAGATTTTTGTCTGTTTTCCTCACTCCCAGTGCAACGCCTGCCACTGAGCATCTGTTGGATAGATAAGACCCCGGGACTTGTGGGAGCATCTCCAATAGATCCGGAGTGGGCACTGGAAAGTTGCCTTTTTTTTTTTTCCTTAAGATTTTTAAAATTTATTCATTTGAGAGAAATAGAGAGACAATACAAGCTGGGTGGGGGGCAGAGGGAGAAGCAGATTCCCCACCAAGCAGAGTCCCAGCCCCCAGCTGGGCTGGATCCCAGAACCCTTAGATCATGACCTGAGCCGAAGGCAGGCGCTTAACCCACTGAGCCATCCAGGCACCCCTGGACAGTTGCCTTTTAACAAGCCTCCAGTGAGGTTCTGCTGCTCCAGGAAGTTTGAGAACTCCTAATTCAGCTCTTCCTCCTCTCCCACCCAATTCCATGCCTGTAGCTTCTTGCATCCCACATACCATCTCCTTCTGGAATACCAGCCAGACGCTCCCTCCCCCGCCAGCCTGGACGTACATATGGAACATGATGGTTGTTTCTTGAGGCCCCTAGGGATCCTTTGAAGACAGAATGAGTGTCTCCAGTGTGTCTCATTCTCCCATTTAACCCCACAATAGGCACAAGTGCTATGTTCCCATTTCATGGATGAGCAAACAAAGAGCTTCAATAGGTTCAGCCATGGATTCAGGATTACACTCCATGCGTAAGTGGCAGAGAGAGGCCTTGGACTCTGGTCTGAGACTGTGTCATGTAACAAGAGTCAAAACAAATACTGATTGAACACCTGTTACAGGCAGACTCTGGTCTAAGCATTGCACACCCATTAACGCCTTTCCCTCTCCAGGTAACTCTTTGAGACAGGGACTGTTTTCTTCCAATGCTGTAAGTGAGAAGACGGAGGCATGAAAGTGTGCATATCTTCCTGGAATTCCTGGTAACCAAGTTCCTCTTTTGATCCCAATCCCTGTTTGTTTAGAAATCCTAATGTGTGTTTCAAGCTCCTGTTTTTTTCTGAATGTCATTATCATGAAGTCAGATAGGAAAATAAGTAGTTCTTTGTCATGATGAGCACCGGATATTGTATAGATGTGTTGGATCCCTATATTGTACACCTGACACTGATATGACCCTGTACGTTAATTAACTGGAGTCTAAATAAAAACTTAAAAAAAAAAAAAAAAAAGAAGAAGTTCAAAGGACAAAGATCTCAAGGGGCACCTGGGTAGCCCAGCCAGTTAAGCATCTTACTCTTGAAAATATCAGTGAGGGTGACAAAACATGAGAGACCCCTAACTCTGGGAAATAAACAAGGGGTGGTGGAAGGGGAAGTGGGCGGGAGGGGGGGGGGACTGGGTGATGGGCACTGAGGGGGGCACTTGGCAGGATGAGCACTGGGTGTTATGCTATATGTTGGCAAATTGAACTCCAATAAAAAAATTAAAAAAAAAAACAAACATCTTACTCTTGATCTTTGGGTTGTGTGAGCCGGAAGCTTTGCCTTGGGCTCCATGCTGGGCTCGGAGTCCACTTAAAAATTAATTAATTAATTGATTAATTGATTAATTAAACAAAGGACAATGATCTGGAAAAAATATCCATCAGATTTAATGAGAGTTATCCCAGGCACAAGGACAATGAAGAGTTATCATCTTTTCATGTATTATTATTTTGAATGATACATGAAGACACTCTAGCAAACGGATTCCCAAGAAAACAGATATATAGAAAGGAAAACGTGATGCCCCCCAGCTCAAGCCCCCACAGGATTCCCCTCCCCAGGAACCAGAACTAACCACACTTTGCATGTCCCCTGTCCCCTTTCCTCCACACCAATGGTCACAGACAAAACCATAACTTAAGGTTTTGTTTTCCTGTGTACATAGACTTCCTCTTTCCAAATCAAACATTTCTTAATGCTTAACTTCTTTGCTTTTTCTTCTTTTTTTAGATTTTATCTATTTATCATGAGAGATACAGAGAGAAAGGCAGAGACATAGGCAGAGGAAGAATTTTTTTTCTTTTAGTACAAGCACACTATACTTTTGTAATCAGAGAAAGAAAGGGCAGAGTGTCCTATTTTGGTGTGGAGAGCTCTCCACAATTTTTGAAATTTCAAAATGTAAAATACAAAGAGATGAAGTCGTCTGGGATGGCCCAGAGCTCAGGATCTGGTGCAGGCACCTCATGCACTTTCCCAATACTTTCCCTGTGAGCTTTCTGGAACACAGAGTCAATGATTAACTGCATGGTTCTGCTGCCAGCAACACACACAGGGGCCACCCGCTCAGGACTGGAACAGGGGACTGTCTTCCCACAGGCCACACGTTAGGAAAAGCAACATAAACCAAGGTGGTATGGTAATAAAAATAGCTACATGCTCCTTGGAAGGTTACTATTTGCTTTGTATCCTCTAAATCAGCACAATCTCATAAAATCGTAAGACAAACTACATATGAAATTTTACATTTTCTGGTCGTAAAAAGAAACCACTGAGGGGCACCTGGGTGGCTCAGTGGGTTAAGTGTCTCACTTCCACTCAGGTTGGGATCTCAGGGTCCTGGGATGCAGCCCAGCATCTGGCTCTGCACTCAGCAGGAAGTCTGCTTGTCCTTCTCCCTCTGCCTCCCCTCCCATGCATGTGAAAGCTCTCTCTCTGTCTTAAAAAAAAAAAAAAAAGAAAAGAAAAGAAAAGAAAAAGAAAAAGAAAAAGAAAAAGAAACCAGCAAAATTATGATTTTATTTAGCCCACCATATCCAAAATATTATCACTTCAACATGTAAAAATATTTAAAAGCCAATGATGGGCTATCTTACCTAAATCTTCGAAATCGGTGTGCATTTGACACTGACAGCACATCTGGATTAGGATCTGCCACATTTCAAGAGCACTAATGCCACATGTGGCCGATGGTTGGCTACCCCGTCAGACAGCGTAGGTTAACGTGGCTTATCCATATGCAGTCATGGAAACTTCACAACTCTATTCCCATTTCAGAGATAGGGAAACTGAGCCCCAGAAAGGTTAAGCAAGAGTCAACAATTGACTCAAACCCTTACTGGTTCCAAAGTGTACCCCTTGACCTGTATACTTCCTGTTCTCAACTCTAGCTTGAAGGTGTGTCGTGCTCAGCGGGCCTGCATTCACGCCTATAAGCTGGATGCCTTGCATACTTTGCTTAATCATTCTGAAACTCAGATTTGTCATCTGAAAAAGGGATAGTGACACTGAAGTCACAAGGCAGAGGAATGAATGGCCCAAAGCCCTGAGCACACCCCACAGAGAGCCAGGCACCTGGTGAGCCCTGGATACATTCCGGGTATTTTAGCCATTGCAATTTTTCCACTTACTGAATTCATCCAAGCAGAGACCCAAACATGTTACCCAACCTTTGTACATAATGCATTCCTGGAAATGTGTTTGAAGCTGATTTCGCAAAACTCAAACAATAGATTTCTTTGCTGTAAAGAACATCCCATTTACTAAGGACTAAGCAAAGTATGAAATTCCAAACTACTTATCATTTCTCTCTCTCTCTCTCTCTCTCCCTCTTTTTAAAGATTTTATTTATTTATAAGTGAGAGCCACAGAGAGACACAGGCAGAGGGAGAAGCAGGCTCCGTCCCAGGAGCCCGATGCGGGACTGGATCCAGGATCACGCCCTGAGAAAAAGGCAGACGCTCAACCGCTGAGCCACCCAGGCGTCCCTCACGAACAAGGGATGCCCTCACGTATAGTTTAGAGATTTCCTGTTGGGCAGCCCGGGTGGCTCAGCGGTTTAGCTCTGCCTTCAGACCAGGGCCTGATCCTGGACACCCAGAATCGAGTCCCACATTGAGTCCCACATCAACTCCCACATCAGGTTCCCTGCATGGAGCCTGCTTCTTCCTCTGCCCCTGTGTCTCTGCCTCTGTCTCTCTCTCTCTCTCTCTGTCTCTCATGAATAAATAAATAAATAAATAAATAAATAAATAAATAAATAAAATCTTAAAAAAGAAATAAAAAATTTTAAAAATAGAGATTTCCTGTGTCCGCACACCTCCAACTCTGGGCATCCCCAAATTTCTTCATTTGGCTAAACTGAGGGGAAATGGGCTAGATTATGAAAAGCACACACGTGCTCCATTTGCATTCATTTCCTCCACAATTAAACTGGTCACTCAGCTTAACCCTCAAAGGATCCGGATGGAAGATCTGTTTCTTTTGGCATGAGCTTCCCTTCCCTCTACTGGCGCAACGTAATGGACCAAACCGCTACCCATCTTTGTGCACCCAGGCTGCACCTCTTCAACTAGGAAACTCTTATTCACTCTTCAGAGAGACCTAGAGTAAGTTCCCGAACCTGTTTTCCCATTTGTAATAATATCACCCTCTTGATGGGGTTGCTGAGAGATCACATGAAATACCTAGTTTCAAACACTTGACACAGTGTTTCACAGCATTAGGATTTCAGCTCAAGGGGTACCTCCTCCAGGAAGCCCTCCCTAACCGCACTGCCCAGATCAGATTCCCATGTTATTCTATCTCATGGACCTCTCCGTGACTCTTTTTTAGCATATATCATAAATAGAATAATTACTTGTGATATCATCTGCTTTGTGTTTCTTTTGACCATTAAGACCATTAAGCTCTGGGAGGGCAGAAATGGTGCCCAGCACCATGCCTGCCAACACGGGAGGCACTTGATGCAGGTCTATCAAATTAACAAAAGTGATGAGGGAGCAGAAGGCTAGCTGAG
Source organism: Vulpes lagopus (assembly GCF_018345385.1). Taxonomy (NCBI): domain Eukaryota; kingdom Metazoa; phylum Chordata; class Mammalia; order Carnivora; family Canidae; genus Vulpes; species Vulpes lagopus. Next base: position 7,198,294 of record NC_054830.1, read on the forward strand.
GACCAAGCGGAAGCTGACACCCCACAACCTTCCCGCCTCCCCCTCCTGGGGAGAGTACCTGTGACATTCCTCCGGGAAACTTCCAACTATCCTAATGTTAATGCTTTGCTAGCATACTTAGCTTGATAATAGCAAGGCCTCTGGTGTCCTGAGGGTCCTCTTTAGCATATGAAAGTCCTTTTGGACACCTCTCTTTTTCCCAACCCCAGAGTATATAATTAATTGCTCCTCACAGCCTCAGGCCTGCTCTTTCTGCCCATAGGTCCTGTTCTGGTGCTTTACTAAAACGACCCTTTTACACCAAAGAATTTGTTCTTGGCCGATGGCTCCGGACCTCACTCCACCAAACCTCACCTTACGTTCAAAAACTACATCAAATGGATAGCTCAGTAAGGGCTCAGTCTTTGACTCAATTATACCAACATATTAGAGTCTACATTTTTTTTAAATTTATGTATTAGAGAGAGTGAGTTGGGGGGACGGGGCAGAAGGAGAAGAAGGGAGACAATCTCAAGCCAACTTGCGGCTTGAGCGAGCCCCAGAGCCCGCCTTGGGGATCAGGATGTGAGTTGAAATCAAGAGTGGGACACTTAGGGCAGCCCTGGTGGCTCAGTGGTTTAGTGATGCCTGCAGCCTGAGGTGTGATCCTATAGTCCTGGGATCAAGTCCCGCATCAGGCTCCCTGCATGGAGCCTGCTTCTCCCTCTGCCTGTGTCTCTGCCTCTGTGTGTGTGTGTGTGTGTGATGAATAAAGGAATAAAATCTTTAAAAAAAAAAAAAGAGTGGGACACTTAACCAACTGAGCCCCCACATTGGGGTACCCCCCGAGGCTACTTCTTATCACTGTCATCAGCACATCTATTTTCTCCCCATCCACACCTTTCTATAAAGACAAAAGATAAAATGCAGTAATGCTCAGACCGTTGCACAAACAGGCTGCCCTTGGCCAGGCCAAGATGGCCACAAAGCTCAGAGAACCCCACAAAGCTCAGAGAACTGTTGGTGGGTAAGCAGCGCCCCCATGTGACCGCTGGAAACGTTGGTTTCTCTCTCCATCTACAGTTGGGCCAACATTCAGTATACTCCGGTTGTATCTTCTGTTTGTCCTTCCTAATCAACTGCCCTCAGGGGCTGATAGCAAGGCTGGCTCCCTTGCTCCCCTTGCCTTGCGGTGGAGCCAACGAGAGGCTCCAGCAGGAGATGGGGGTATGGGAGCGGCAGGTGAGGTCTTGATCTCCCTCTCCCTGAACGGAAGCCAGGTCCGGCGACTGGATTTTAACATCCAAAAGGTGGCAGTGGAAGTGATGCTGTGTGACTTCCGACACTAGGTCATAAAAGATGCAACTCCAAGTCCCACCTGGCTTTTCTTCTCTTGTTGGATGGCCCGCCCTAGGGAGGCCAGCTGCCAAGTAGGGAGTACATTCGAGCAGCCCGAGTAGGGAGGAACTGAGGCATTCCCACCAACAACCAGCACCCAACAACCAGCACCCACCAGCCAGCCAGGTTGAATGAGCCATCTTGGAAGCAGACCCTCCAGCCTCAAACATTCAGGTGACTGCAGCCCTGGCCAACATCTTGACCACAATATTTCTGAGAGACCCTGGGCCAGAAAGCCCAGCAAAAGCATCCCTAGATTCCTAATCCACAAAAAAACTATATGAGACAGTTCGATGCTCAGTGCCTGGAATGGTGCCTGGCGCAGAGTCAGAGCTCGATATGATGGCCCATCACCGTGAGCATCTAGCAGATCTGGGGATGCCTGGGTGGCTCTGTCAGTTAAACATCCCAACTCTTGGTTGCATCTTAGGATGTGATCTCCAGGTTGTGAGATCTAGCCCAGTTCCGGCTCACACTGGGTGTGGAACCTGCTTAAGATTCTCTCTCTCCCTCACCCTCTCCCCTCTCCCCCTGTTCAAAGGCTCACTCTCTCTCTCTCTAAAAAAAGAAAGAAAAAAAAAAGAATCTAGCAGATCCGGTTCATGTCGGAGCTGGATCAGTTTCCCACCTGTTTCCTACTGGCTTGTCACCCATCCTGGCTGCGACCTCCTCGTCACTGGTAAGTGGTGATTATGTACTATATATCACAGATACCGTGTATGACAAGAGAGCCCCTCCACACCTCCCCACCTCCTTCAGTATAAAATCCCAGGTCCTCTATGCAGCTCCAGGCCTGGCTCTCTGCCTGAAATTCCACATTCAGTCACAAAGAACCATGAACTGTTTATACTCATTAATAGGCTCCAGACGGGGCACACAGACCCACAAACAAAGCTTTGGAGGTCAAGTAGAAAACATTAGAACATCTATACTTTTTCATCTCCGTTTCTTTTGGTGTGTGTGTGTGCGCGTGTGTGTTAAAAAACAGCTTTATGTAATACGGGCCTCTGGCTGGTTCAGTGAGTGGAGCATGTGACTCTTGATCTCAGGGTCACGAGTTCAAGCCCCACCTTGGGTGTGGAGCCTATTTCAGGGGGAAAAAAAATTGTGCTGGCCCAGAGGATTCTCAACCTTCTGATTTACAGTGCAGATTCCCAGGCACCCCTGGACTACAGGCTGCTGCTGGACTGCTAGGCACCAGCGACCTCTATTTATCCAACAAGCATCTCCTCCTTCGCCCAACTACCTCCAGCTGTGGCACACAGTAGGCGGCTTAGTGACTCGTTAGGCTACCCCATGCCAGGTGCTACTAAGCGCTCCACCCCGGGTCTCGAATCCTGGCAATCACACCCAGCCACGATGTAGCCGCTGTTATCATCCCCATTTTACAGAGGAGTAAACTGAGGTGCAGACAGGTCCGGACATAGCCGCGGAAGAGCCTCAGAGCGAGGAGGGCCCCCCAGGTCCCGAGGGAGGGGAGCTGCGAGAGCGATGAAGTGGGGGAGCGCGCGCTGGGGGGGGCCGGAGATTCGCGGCGGCCTTGCGATGCGGCCCCGCCCCCACGAGGGACGTGAAGACGCGGACCCCGCGCAGCGTGGGGACATGTGACCGACTGCAGAGGCCGCGCCGCCTCCACCGCCCGAGGCCCGCGCGCTCCGCCGCAGGGTGCAGACCCCCGGCGCCCGCGGGGCCTGGGGCGCGAGGGCAGAGGCGGAGCCGGGGCGGAGCCAGAGCGCCCCGTCCACGCCGTCACCCCCAGCAATCGAAAGCGAAAGAGGGGGCCGAGAAGGAAGGGCGGAGCCGCCGGAGGCCCCGCCCCCTGCCCTGCGCGGCTGCTGGACCCGGGGCGCGCCCAGGTAGGGGGGCTCCGAGCGCGCAGGGCGGCCCCTCGCGGAACCCGCGCCGCCGCCGCCGCCACCATGTCTCAAGAAGGTGTGGAGGTAGGAGATGCCTGCGCCTGGGCCGGGGGCCCCGAGAGGCGCCGGGGGCGCCGAGGGGGCTTCGCAGTTTCTGGGGACTCCATCCGAAGCCCAGACCTTACCCCTGGCGGGCACTCGCCCCCCCTCGGAAAGGATAATGACCGCCCCGGTCCCCCAGAGTGAGATGCGGCCTCCTCGAGGAAAAGGGGGGCTGCAGGGTCAAGGGTCAGAGGCCAGGTTACCTGGCCGGCCTCCTCCCTTAGCCGGGGGCGCTCGCCCCACTCCGCTCCCTCCCCCAGTGCCCGGTGGGGACTTTGGCTTCTTCCAGGAAATGCCGTAGAGGGATGGTGGGGGAGGCCAAAAGCAAGGGGCAAGTTCGGGCGGGGAGAAGGATGCCTAGAGATGGAGGAGGGCAAGTCGCCCCCTCCTTCCCCGATCGGACCCCCCCGTGCCCACCCCAGCTGGAGAAAAGCGTCCGGCGCCTCCGGGAGAAGTTTCATGGGAAGGTGTCCTCCAAGAAGGCGGGGACTCTGATGAGGAAATTTGGCAGCGACCACACCGGAGTGGGGCGCTCCATCGTGTACGGTGAGACGCCTGGGGCCCCGGCCCTGGTAGGGGTTAGGAGAGGGGAGCGCGCCAGGGAGGTGTGGTCTGTGTGAAGAAGCGCCGCGGTCATCCTCTGGGGAGGGTCTATACTGGGGTTCTGGGGACCCTGAAACTTCCAGAAGATCCTTCAAGGACCTTTTACTTACACTAACTCTTGCCACCAGGGGTAAAGCAGAAAGATGGACAGGAACTGAGCAATGACCTGGATGCCCAGGTAAACTGCCCCCCTTGCCCTCAAAGGATGGGGGTAGCTGGGGACCGGGAACGGAAGGAACCTGGTGTATCCATGATGAGCCCCATCTGTGCACCACCAGTTCCTAGTTCATGATCCACATTGACTTAGTCACCTTTTAGTCATGCGTCTGACCCGGAGCCTGCAAACTGTCGGCACTTATTACATGGTGGTGGTATTAAGTGGGGGAGAGAATCGTGAAACTGGGCAGTGAAATGAATCAGGACTGATGTCATTACAGAGGACCCCTGGAGGTCAGTCGGGAAAGGCTTCCTGGAAGAGGTGGTGCAAGCTTTGATGCTGGGGAGAAGGGATCTTGGGTGGTGGGGGAGTTGGAAACAGTCTTCCTGGAAGTGGGAACAGAGTGAGCAAAAGAACACGCAAGACAGGGTAGGATAAACAAGAGGTGGGGGAGGAGAGAGGGCAGGGGAGCCCTTGTGATGAATGAATGAATGAATGGATGGATGGATGGATGGATGGATGGCTTTGAGGCACAAATGCAACATGGCTACTTTACCCCTTAAATGACTTTGGTGGCCAGTGCACTGTGCATTTCATCTTCCTATAAGGCCCCCCATAGTTGCTAAAGAGTATAATAAGGTACATATTGAGTTATTTATATTTACATGTGTAAAGGGTACGATAAAAGTAATAGGAGGGGCGCCTAGCTGGCTCAGTCTGGGGAGCATGCTACTCTTGATCCCAGGGTCGTGAGTTCAAGCCCCACATCGGGTGTGGAGCCTACTGAAAATAATTCTTTAAAAAATTATAGGAGGGATGCCTGGGTGGCTCAGCGGTTGAGCACCTGCCCCTGGCTCAGGGCGTGATCCTTGGTCTCAGGATCGAATCCCACATCGGGCTCCCTGCCTGGAGCCTGCTTCTCCCTCTGCCTACGTCTCTGCCTTTCTCTCTGTGTGTCTTTCATGAATAAATAAATAAAATCCTTTAAAAAAATAATAAACAAATTAAAAATAAAAAATTATAGGAAAGTGAGCACTCCCCAGCAGCAGGCTTTCCGCGTGTTGCCTCCAATTCCAACCTGAAGGCACTCAGGTTGCAGGCCAAGCAGGTGGCATTTAAGCCGTTTCCACCTAGAACCACAGCTGCGCTCTGAGATGCCCCTCATTAGGGATGCAGGGGGAGTGATTTGGCTCCGCCCTCGCAGCGGGAAGTGCTGGAGTCCGATGGGAACCTGTGTCTGTCTGAATCCAGAGCCCAAGCCCTTAGCCTAAAGCAGCATGGACTCAAAGAGGTGACCCCTCACAGTGCCACTAAGTGTGTGGCATTTACCAGCCGGGAGGGAGCGCGGGGATCCAGGCCTGTTCTGCCATTCTCATTCAGGGTGATCTCTGGCCACCCCTCTCCCAGCTCTGCCTCAGTTTCTTTATCTGAGCGGTGGGGATAATAGGTGTGCCCTCCACTGTGAGGACAACTGAGGTCGTGTACCTCGCCCTCTACAGGCAGGCCCTGCTCAGACAGCCCCTCCTGAGTTAGGGACTCCCTACTCATATGGGGCCAGGACCCTGCCTCCCTCCTCGTCCAGGAGCCTCACCCCCAACAAATAATGGTAAAAAGAGGTCCGAGCTGCACCCGCAGTTCCTGCCTCTGATGTTTCTACCCAGGACCCACCGGAGGACATGAAGCAGGACCAGGACATCCAGGTGAGTCCGGGGTATGGGATAGGGGGGAAGATGGAGTGAGGAGGACATCCGTGGGGAGAGTGGACGGTGTCCATGGACAAGGAGAGACATAGCGGCAGGGGAGGAGACTTACACGTGTTCATATTAGCGGAGAAGGCGTGACCACCCCCTTGTCCCTATCCCGAAGGCCGTGGCGACGTCCCTCCTGCCACTGACAGAAGCCAACCTCCGCATGTTCCAACGTGCCCAAGAAGACCTCATTCCCGCCGTCGATCGGCAGTTTGCCTGCTCCTCCTGTGACCACGTCTGGTGGCGGCGTGTGCCCCAGCGCAAGGAGGTGATCACCCGATCCCCATCCTCAGTATCTGAACCTCTGACCTAAGAATGTCAACCCCTGAGAGCCCAACCCCTGACCTGCAGTCTCAGAGCGTTCAGCCTCCACCTCAGGCCCCAGCCCTCCGACCCTGGTCACCCTGGTCGTGCCCAGAGCCCGACCTCCTCGGTTTGACAGCTGCCACGGAAATCCCAATCCCAAGCCTGGATTCTGACCCACCCCCGCCCCCCAGTAGTGGTGTGCTTCTGGTAAAGGCTTACCAGCCAGCTAGCGCGGGGAGGTGGGGGGAGCGCCCCAGCTCTGTAGTGTTTGCCAGTTTCCGTGGTGTAAGCATCCCCACTGCGGCCACTATTGAGCTACTGGGGCTCACCGCTAACGGGGAGCCTGCTCCCACTCTACACACCCAGGTGTCCCGGTGCAGGAAATGCCGAAAGCGCTATGAGCCGGTGCCATGCGACAAGATGTGGGGTGTGGCTGAGTTCCACTGCCCGAAGTGTCGGCACAACTTCCGGTGAGGGTGCTGACCCCCACCCCACCCTCTGCCCTGTCCCCCCACCCCACCCTCCATCCTGCCCCCCCACCCCCTGCCCTGCCCTCACCCTGGCCCAGGCCTTACCTTTGGGCCCTTGCCGCCCTGCCCGCCCCCAGGGGCTGGGCACAGATGGGATCCTCATCCCCCTGCTATGGGTGCGGCTTCCCTGTGTATCCAACACGGATCCTCCCTCCACGCTGGGACCGGGACACCGACCGCCGCAGCACCCACACCCACTCCTGCTCGGCTGCCGATTGCTACAACCGGCGAGGTGAGGACCTGACACGTTCTCGTGACCTCCCCCCACTCTGGGCAGTCTACTTGGCCTTGACTCCTGGGACATCCACCTCTGGGGCCTTTATGTACTGAGGTCTCTGCCTGCTTCTTCCACGTGGTCCCCAGAGCCACTTGGCTCATCCCCTCCTTTCACATCTTCTGTGGCCTCCAAAACCAGGCCACCCAAGACCCTGCTCCTCTTTAATATCCACCTCCCGTGGCATCAGCCACAGGTCGTGGCCTTGCCCCTAAAGGCTCCGTGGTTCCACCCCAGTGTGAAACCTCTGCCCCTGTGGCCTCTGTGTTCTTGGTTCCCGTTTTGTCTCCTGTAGTGTCAGGTGATGCCCATGTCCCTGGGTCTCTCGTGGCTTCAACACCTGTGACTTTCATCTTTGAGTTTCCTGTAGTTCCGGCCCCATAGCCTGTAGCCTCAGCCCCTTCCCTCTCCAGGGCACCCCATGGCTGCAGCCCCTTCGCCCCCTGAGTCTTACATGGCCTCAAGCTCCATGACCTCAGAGCCTCTTCCTCCTCAGAGCCCCATGTGCCTGGGACGTCCTGCGCACACCCCAAGAGCCGGAAGCAGAACCACCTGCCTACGGTCCTGCACCCCAGCAACCCCCACATCAGCAGTGGTTCCACTGTGGCCACCTGCCTGAGCCAGGGGAGCCTCCTGGAAGACCTGGACAACCTCATCCTGGAGGACCTAAAGGAGGAGGAGGAAGAGGAGGAAGAGGGCGGGCACGGGGAGTGACCCCTGACATGCAAACTAGACACACTCTGTGGAGATTCTGTGTTGTTATAAAATATGAGCTCAAACTGAGATCTAAATGCTCTCGGGGAGCCATTGGGGTCTGAGATACTGGCAGGGGCATTCCAGGGCCCTGGGGAGCAGATACACAAGAGGAAGGTCTGTGGGCCATGGCCCATGCTAAGTCACAAAGCAAGTGTGGCCAGGATAACTTGGGCTCCTGCTGACAAACATCCCCTGGGCCTGGGGGACAGATGGACAGATGTCACAGCCTCAGGGGCCGGATCAGCATGGCAACCTTCTTGAGAGAATAAGCCCCACCACGAAACTCGGCCCAGTAGACACCGTCCTGATAGCGGCTGCGGTAATGGCCACCACGATGCCACACGCCGTTGAGGTTGGAATGGGCACAGGCATGGTACCACCAGCCTCCCCGCTGGTACAGGGCACAGTTACCTGAAGAGAGAGAAAAACCCATATCCTGTCACCAAAATAAAAGCCTCTACCAGTACCTCACTAGTGCAAGGCTTTTGTCAGGCATCCTCTTGGCCCTTCTCACTCTTACTGAATACAACCTTGATTTTCTTTCTTCCCGCCAGATTGAGAGTCCTGGTCCCCACTTTCGTTTTTGGACTAATAGCTTTAATTCCTTCCCTATACCCCTGTCAAAGGACAAGGACACCTTTTCCACCCTTTCTGAAAACCAGGAGCTCTACTTTTATTGGGGAAAGAAATCTTCTCCACTTCCTTTCTAGAATAAGACTCCAAACTCTCACTCCCTGCCTTTCACCAGAACAGGAATCTTGACTCTATTAGGAAGGAATTGCCTCATTAAAGAAGGAATCTAGGCTCTCTATCCCCTCACCAGAATAAAAGTCCTCTCCTCTGTTCTCTTGCTTACCCTGATTCTTACCAGGAAAGCCTCACCACACTCACTTTCATTCTTTTCACTCTCTCCTTAGGAGTCCCAACTCCCCTATCCCCACCCCCCACCAAAATAAGAGCTCTCCTTACCAGAATAGGAGTCTCGGTCCCTATCCACGGTGCTGAAAGGCTTGTCATTGTGCCAGGAAAGAGAGTCTCCAGCATCTCCATGGTACTGGCCAAGCCGTAGGCGATAGTAGTCGCTCTCAGGCTCCAAGGAGAAACCATCATAATGGGCACGCGCCCCACGCCCTCCCCAGTCCTCGAGGAGCACCAGTAACTCATGGTCTCCACGGCTGGTCAGTTGGTGCACAGGTTCCAGGCCCAGCCAGTATTCCCCATCAGGCTGCCCGAAGCCCACCTGGCAGGACAGGGAAATCAGGTCAGAAGCAGGTCGCCTCCCCTCCCCAGCCCAGCCTTGCCCCTGCCCACACGCGCCTACCTTGTAGTGCTGCCAGGTGGTGAAGAAGTTGACGGACCCATCTTGTCGCCTTTGGATCACAGTCCAGCCTCCCCCCTCCAGCTGTTGCTCACACCACACTGACACTACATGCCGGCCCAGCTGCAGCTCATAGACGCCGCTCTGCCTGTGGCCTGCCTGGTGGGCCTCCGCACAATCCTGCCATGGCCCTGTGGGTGCAGACATGGGGACCACATAGCCTGGACCCACCAATCCCTGACTGGGATAAGAGTCCTGATTCTCATCTCATCCCCTTCCCAAAATAGCAGTCCTGCTTCTCCCATTCCCTGACCAAAATAAGAGTCCAGTCTCCAGTACCTGAGTTAAGACTAGTTCATTCTTTTCTCACTACAGTAAATGTGGAGCCTGGGGTACTTAAATCTTGGTTCTACAATCTCACCAGAATAGAAATTCTGAACATGGGGATCCCTGGGTGGCGCAGCGATTTGGCGCCTGCCTTTGGCCCAGGGCACGATCCGGGAGACCCTGGATCAAATCCCACGTTGGGCTCCCTGTGCATGGAGCCTGCTTCTCCCTCTGCCTGTGTCTCTGCCTCTCTCTCTCTCTCTCTGTGTGTGACTATCATAAATAAATTTAAAAAAATTCTGAACATGACACTCTGATCGAGCTTAAATGCTTACCAATAAGCAATCCGAAATTTCCTGTCCCCTCATCAAAAGAAAAGTACCTCCTTTCCCATTTTCATATAACAGTAAGAATTTGGGTCTTTATCAGAATGAGAGCCATAGCTCCTTGTTCCAACACCGGAATAGAAGCATCATTTCCTCCGGTCCCCTTACCATGAGAAAAATCTGCCATTAAAATCCTGGCTCCTATTTCCCTCTACTCACATTGCACTGGGGGTCCCCTTGCTCCTCACCCCAACGGCCCTGCCCTCATCTTACCTGTTGGCTTGGTGGGGACAGCAGGGTGCCCTGCAGGCATGGGAGAGGCCAAGGGCCCCTGCTGTCTCAGGGTCTGGTCTCTCTGGGGCTCTGGAGCTGGGTCTAGCCTCCTGCTGGTGTCATTAGTGCCACCCACCAGACTGACTGGAACCACAGGGACCAGAGGTGGTGGCAGCACCTGGGGTGACCAAGAGACTAAGATGTGATTGCACTAGCCTTCAGTTGAAAAGACACTGGGCCCCTAAATCTACCAACACCCAGATGGGTGGGAGGTGAGGCAGGGGCATGTCCCAGCCCTAGAACTGATACTCCCCAAAGCCTAACTAGCTGTCAAGGGCAGAGCTGGGCCCAAATCCCCACTCTGGCGTTCACAGCCACTGATTTGTAGCTCTGACGCCCTTTCTCTGCAAAGTAGGGATGATGAGAGTACCTCCGACAATGCGTATTAACTTAGAATCCTCCCAACAGCCCTGTAAGGTGTGGATTGTCACAAAGCAACAACCTTATTCAGAATCAGGGCCAGCCATGACGTGGAATTAAGGATAATATGGCAGCAGTTAGAAACAGTATCACGGCCCCTATGCATATCACATAGCACCTCCAGGTCGCCGCTCTGTACCTGTAATATGCTTGGATACAGGCTCTACAAACATTCATATTAAATGTTTGTGTTATATTTATTATATTTAATATAATATAACATTTATATTAAATGTTAAGTGGATAAGTAAAGATTTAGCCACCAGTCTCGTCCTGACCCAAACGAGCTGTGGGAGGAGCGGCAGGAATCAGGCTCGGGGGCCCTTTCGGGTTTCAGATCTGCGGATCAGAGACCGTGCGCGGGGGTGCGGGAGCCCGTTCTCACTAAGGCCGCACGCAGGAAGTGACAGCGACCCTGCCGAGCTTAGACGTTACCTGCTGCTGCCCGCCCGTGCCCCCCGGGCACAGGCGCTCCAGGCGGGCGATGAGGCCACTCTGCTGGGTGACCAGCTGCGCCAGCTCCCGGAACTTGACATCCAGCTGGTGGAAGCGGGCGGCGGCGCGCTGCGCCTCCGCGGACACGTTGAGCACGCGCTCCCCGAGCAGCGCCAGCAGCGCAGCGGGCTCCGCCCCCGGGCCCGGCCCCGCCCCCGGCCCCGCCCCCGGGCCCGCCTCGTGCTGCAGCTGCGCGCGCAGCTGGCCCAGGCGCGCGCTCAGGCCGCGGCTCTCCTTGCGCAGCGCGCGCACCTCTCCCGCCACCGCGCCGTCGGCCGCCGCCAGCCGCTGGAGTTCGCGCAGCAGCTCCTCGTGGCGGCCCACGCGCATGCGCAGCGCTGCCACCTCGCTGGCGTTCACGGCCTCGGCGGCGGGGCGCGCGGCGGACGGCCCGCTCCAGCACACGGCGCCCGTGAACTTCTGCTGCGGCAGCACGAAGGTGTAGGTACAGCGCGGGGCCCCCGCCCGCGCCCACGTCGCGCCCAGCAGGAGCAGCAGCTGCAGCGTGCGCAGCGGAGGCGCCGACATGGCCCACCTGCAGGCGGAGGACGAGGGGAAGGAGGGGAGCCCAGGCTGGGCCAGGCCCCGAGCCCCGCCGCTCCCCAGACTGCAGAGGCCCCAAGGGGACCCCACCCTGGCGTCTCCACTGAGCTCCAGAAGCCCTGCGGGACCGCGGTGCATTCAGCAAACATTCACTTGGGACGCCTGGGCCGCGTGATCGTGGAGGCCCGGGATCGAGTCCCGCCTCGGGCTCCCTGCACGGAGCCTGCTTCTCCCTCTGCCTGTGTCTCTGCCTCTCTGTGTGTGTGTCTCTCATGAATAAATAAAAATAAAATCTTAAACAACAACGAAACAAAAAAAGCAAGCATTCACCTGAGTGCTTGCCGTGTGCCAGCCTCAGTTCTAGGGAATACAGTAGGAAACAAAAGAAAAATTCCCGGCCTAGTGGGCAAGAAACAAAGTAAATAAACTACGAGAATCAACAGAGTGTATTAGACGGTGCCAAGATAGAAGTAGAACAGCGAAGAGATGTGGGGATCTGGGCCCCCCCAGCAATGCGAAAGGAGGGAAGAGCTCCTGGAGGAGGTGAGGGAGGAAGTAATGATGTCGGGAGGAAGAGCATCCTTGCCAGGGGCACGGGCAAATGCAAAGTCCCTGAGGCTACACCGTGCCTGATATATTTAAAAAAAAAAAAAATCTGGGAAGCTGAAGCGCGGAGAACGGGCAGGAGGAGGTGAGGTGGGGTGAGAGGTAAGTCTCACTGACTCAGTCTAGTAGCCGGTACCCCAGCTCCCACGTCCTCTGACCAAAACCCCAGAATCACTCGTCTCCCATTTTTCACAGCAGATCCAACCTATCAGCCAGGCCTGTCAGTTTTTCTGTTTAGACCCTGAATTCCTCCACACACCCCGGCCCCCAGTCACCACCCCCCAACATGATCTCAGCTCAAGACAGCATCTGGATTTCTTTACAGCAGCGGCCCCCCCGCCCCAGGTCTCCAGTTGTCCATCATCAATCTTTGATCTGTTTCTCCCACAGCTGCCAGAGTCAGGCGTATCTCTGCCTTTCCTAGGCCCCCAGCTCACTCAGAGCAAAAGCCCAAATCTTCCTGTGTCCTACAAGGCCCTGCACCCTCTTCCTGTCCTGTCCCCTCCCTGCCCTCTTCTCCCTCCCACTCACCCCTCACTCACTCTGTTCCAGGCACACTGACCTCCTTGCTGTTCCTCAGACACACCAGGGACAGTCCTGTCTCAGGGCCTTTGCACTTGCTGTTTCTTCACTCTAGACCATTCTTCCCAGAATTTTTTTTTTCCTTCCCATAATTTTAACATGGCTCCCTCTCTGCTTATTCAGGTCTTAGCTCGGATGTCCCCTCCTCTGAAGCCCTCCCCAACAATACCATCTAGCGTTGCTCCTCCTGGGCACTCCCTAGCACAGTCCAACTTTTTCATTTTAGCATTTGTCACTCTTTGAAACCGCCTCGTTTGTTTGCCGTTGTTTATTATCTGAATTCCTCCACTGGAACATCAGTTCTCAGAGGCTGAGTCTGCGTTTTGTTCAGTGCCTGGTGCCACATACACACACCCCTCCACACACCCACACACCCCAGGTCGACTGCACCTTCCCAAGTGTTCCCCGGCTCACGTAGGTGAGCTCCTACAAGTATCTTCACTTGAGGGCATGTACTGAGGCCACCTACCCCTGGCCCCCAAGGCCTTCAATTCTTGGGGTACACCCACTTGCAGCCTCTCAGACAAGGACATACATGCCCTCTTGCATGCACTTGCCAGTACTCAGAACATGTCTCACATGTCTACACACTCTCAGGACCAAGACCCCCATATGTCCCAAGTTCCACTATGTCCAAACCCAGACATCCTGGTGGCCACGCAGCCTCATGTCCCGGGGTCTTCATTGTCACGCAGGTTGCCTTGGTTCACACATTCAGCAAACCCTCCTCCGGTGTCTACTGTGTGCCAAGAGCTATTTCAAGCAATGAGGACACTGCCATGACCAACACAGACCAAAAAAAAAAAAAAAAAAAATCCCTGCCTTCACGGAGCTGACATCCTGGCTGGAAAAACAGATGGTGGGTAGGTCAGAGGGTGATAAATGTTTAGGAGAACATGCAACTAAGGAAAGGGGTGGGAGTCCCAGGATAAGGGGCCATTTTAAACAGAGGGGTCAGGACTCCCTAAGAAGATGACCCTTGAGCAAAGACCTGAAGAGAGAGAGAAGGGTAAGAATGTTCCAGGCAGAGGGAACAGCAAGTGCAAAGGCCCTGAGATAGGACCTTGCTGGATGTGCCGTGGAATAACAGGGAGGCCTGTAGGACTGGAACAGAGTGAGCAAGGGGGAGAGCGGGAGGAGGTGAGGTCAGGGAGGAAAGGGAAGCAAAATGTGCAAGGCTTCATGGGCCTCAAGAGGACTTGGGCTTTTACTCTGAGTAAGGTGGGAACCTCAGAGGGTTCTGAGCCAAAGAAAGGCATTTCACTATCATACTTGCACACCAAGCAGGAGCTTTCCTTGCCCCCTCCTCGAAGACACCAGCCACCCCCCCCCAATAGGGACGGACCGCACCCCTTGGAGCCAGATTGTGTGTGTGTAACAGCCACCGCCTTGCAGGATCTCAACCTGGGGTAAGAAGGGGGATGTGAGGAAGCCCAGGTCTCCAAACAGACAAAATCAGCCTCCACCTGCCCTCCTGCCCTCCTACCCTCCTGCCCTCTCACCTCTCAGGACCAAGACCCTGAGTCTGGCAAAGCTTGAAGCAGGCACAAGAAGTCCTAGGAGGAGCCGAGGGTCCAGCAGGAGCCTCTAAGTGAGGATGGGGAGAGGCCGGTGGGAGAGCAGGAGGGAAGAGGCTTGGCAACCACCCCTGCCCACCCCACGCCCCCAGAGCCTGGGACTAGAGTTGTGGTGCTGAGTCCAGGAGCTCCAACTGTAAATATTTAGCATTTTCCGCATGAGAACTGAGGCAGGATTGCCAGATCCCCCTGCCCAGGCCACCAGAGCCTGATAACACAGGTCAGTGCTCCGGACATTCCCCCCGCCACAGAGCACAGAGCGTGGGAGGCTGCAGGCCCCAGGAAGCTAGTGGAATTCCAGCCTCAGACACGCACCGCCGAGAAAGACAGCGGCAAACCTCAGCAGCACCTGCTGCATCAAGCTGACTCTCAACTCTACACCTTCAATCTCATTTAATCTTTGACCCCTGAGCTGCTTTCTTCAGTATGGAGCCATTTTACAGCCGGGAAAACTAAGCCTGAGAGAGGGTGAGTGATGTGTCCACAGTCGTGCAGCTGGAGAACAATGGGACTCAGCCCAGGTAACTGGTTTCCAGCATCCACACATGTATAACCACAACCCTCACACACACCCATGCACCCAAAACCGTGTAGACACAAAGACACATATGGATATCCAATGAGACATGCAAACCACTGCATAGAGCCACGAAGATAGACAGATGGAATCTCTGGCGTGTGTGTGTGTGTGTGTGTGTGTGTGTGTGTCTGCAGATTTGCCTGGCAAGAACACATATAAAGACACAACTGGAAACACAGCACAGATTCCGACAGCAACTGTGTGTTCAAATATGGCCACACACACATACACACCACAACTTACAGGAAAATATCCTGTGGGTGAAGAACGTCTTTTCCGTGTGTCAGACACATACACACCCAGGCACACAAGGTCTTACGCTTGCAAGCACGGAGGTGCTAACCAAGTAGGCAGTGAACCTTGGCACCCCCGCCCACCTGCCCACCACAAGGAACATGTTTCCATTTGTCTCCCACACACACTGTCACATCCTCAGGCCAAATCATGCAGGGACAACAGACACAAGTAACCATGCAGTCATTTCTCAGGGGTGCAAAGAGACTCACGGAGAGCCCCCCCGCTCAGAGCCTGGGCTAGGGTCTCCCACCTGCACAAAGGCCTCACCGACCTGCAGACTCACTCTCAGGGAGCAGTGTCCTCCACCCAGATCCTAGCGTCCTGAACTCGTAACCCGAGTGGACTCCCGGGCTGAAAGAGGAAATGGTCGTCCCAGATCTGAGAGAGGCTGCCAGGCTGGGCTCCAGGCCTGGGCTGGGCCCCCCCACCCACTGGGCCCCTCGGCCCCCCACCCGCAGCCCCCTCCAGCCTCCTCCATTGGCAGCAAAGAAAAAACCTCATAAGTCATGGAGAGGGACTGACAGAAGGGAGAGAGTCCAAGAGACAGAGAAGGGGGAGAGAGACCTGGGGGGATGGACAGAGACAGGGCGAATCAGGAAGACGGATGAGAAGAGAGAAATGGGGGTAGAGACAGAGACAGGAGAGGGCGAAAGCGATGAGAGAGGCCATTGATGGCAGAGACAAAGTTGGGGCAGGGGGGAGAGAGAGAAAGGAAGAAGACCGGGGAGGACGGGAGGGAAAGCCGGAGGCAGAAGAGGGGAAGGAACTGGAGGGAGAGACAGGAGGGGGAAGCAAGCGGGGGAGGGGAAGCGGATGGGGGAGAGAGACGTTGGGGGCATCCCTTTCCCCCACCCCAAGGTTCTGGGGAAGAAGCCAGGGGCCTGAGGCCAAGGCTGGGGCTTCGAGCGGAAACCGGGAGGGGGTGAGTTATTCACAAAGCGCCCGCCTTGCCCTAAGTTTCCAGAAGGTGATGCGGAGTTTCCATCTCTCAGCCGCAGGCAGGGCCTCCGGGGAAGACAGCTGGCCCTCAGGAGCTGGGGCCCACGTGCCTAACTGCCATGCTCTGCCCTTTTCTCGGGTTCTCCCCCAAGTGCCTGGTGTTGGTGTGCCAAGCGTTGTGCATGCATCATCTTTCTAAATTCGCGGGTCAGAGGGGAAACGATCACCGTCCTCGCTTTGGGATGCTTGCGGGAGCCTTGGCGCGGACCAAGCGGCTCTCCTATTGGCCCAGCCGCAGTCATGGGTCGAGGCAGGATTCGAACCCACGGTTCATTTCTCAGAAGCCCGCGCTGCTCCCCTGACACCCCAGCCCCTCCCGGTTGCCGTAGAAACAAGCACCAGGTGTCTCCATAGCAACCCCTCCAAGGAGGGCTGCCCGCCGCCGCCTGGTGCGCATGCCCGCCCGGCCTCACGTGACCGCCTCGCCGGCGCCGGAAGTGAGCGGCGCGGCGCCGGAAGCAGCCGGCGGAAGGGTGCAGCTGGAGGGGCCGGCGGCATGGGGCAGTCCGGGCGGGTGAGGCGCGGCGGCCGGGACTGGGGGGCGAGGCGCGAGGGGGCCGAGGGGAGCGGGGGGGGCCGGTGGGGTCCCCCCGGGGGCCGTGGCGTTGACCGCTCTCCTTTCGCCCCCGCAGTCCCGGCACCAGAAGCGTGCGCGCGCTCAGGCGCAGCTCCGCAACCTCGAGGCCTACGCCGCGCAGCCGCACTCGTTCGTGTTCGCTCGGGGCCGCGCGGGTCGCGGCGTCCGGCAGCTCAGCCTGGATCTGCGCCGGGTCATGGAGCCGCTGACCGCCACCCGCCTGCAGGTCTGCGTCACCCGGCGCGCCTCCGTCAGCCATGGGCCCTGTCTTGGCGGGCGCGGAGTGGCTCCAGCCGCGGAACCGCGCGTGGCTTCAGTCTCCTTGGCTCGAGAAAGGGACCCTTACGGGGAGCAGCGTCCCTCCCGCTCAGGGATTTGTGGGGCAGCAGCGAGGGCGCGCGCAGATGAACGCACTCCGCTGGGGGCTTGGCTGGACGCCTAGGGCTGGTGGTTAAGGGCCTCGAGCTAGCAAAGCTAGAGTGGAAACTTGGCCTCTCTCAAAGGCCTGGAGGAAGCTAGTTAACGTCTAGTTCAGTCGCCTCATCTGCAGATTGGGCGATGCACGGTGATCAACGGATAAATTCAAGCCTGATTAGCTTTAGAGGTCAGGAGCGTTTCACTCTCTTCTCTTTCTTGGAGAAATCAAATGCAAGAAAGGTCATAACAGCCTCAGCTTGTAGTCTTTGCTCAAGAAGAGATGTTCATGATCCTTCCGATTTGTTTTTTGCAATTCCCAGATACGAAAGAAAAACACCCTGAAGGATTGTGTGGCAGTGGCCGGGCCTCTTGGGGTCACCCATTTCCTGATCTTGAGTAAAACAGAAACGAACATCTACTTTGTGAGTTAACACCTGGGAAGCCCTGATTTTCTCCCTGCCCTCCTGCTCCCCCAGCTCTCGTGATGAACCCATATGCCTCTGAGCTGCTATGATTCAGGCTTCAAAGTAAACGCTCTGAAGAGATGGAGCAGAGGTTCCCACTCCCTGCCCCCCCTAGCTGGATGCCTCCACTCTTCACCAACTCTTTTTTTCTGTAGAAGCTGATGCGCCTCCCAGGAGGCCCCACCTTGACCTTCCGGATCAACAAGGTATGGATTGGACATGGTAGGGGGGCCGTGTTGGGTAGGGGATGGGTTTGGGGTGGTGCCGACCACATGTGCCTGCCAGGCACCCACTTCCCATCCTGTCCTGCAGTATACATTAGTGCGAGATGTAGTCTCCTCGTTGCGCCGACACCGCATGCACGAACAGCAGTTTGCCCACCCACCTCTCCTGGTGCTCAACAGTTTCGGCCCCCATGGCATGCACGTGAAGCTCATGGCCACCATGTTCCAGAACCTGTTTCCCTCCATCAATGTGCACAAGGTGGGATGGGCCTGGTGTGGTGGGAGATGAGGGTGGACGGGACAGCTGGGACAATAGGTACCACACATAGGCCCTTGGGTTGTTTGTTCAGTCCTCACCTCTTGGCACTGAGGCTGAGAGCTCCGGGTCCTGAGGTCCAGTTTCACTCATGTGTTCTGTGATTCTAGGGTAAGAGGCTCTTTTAGGAGTTGCATTGCTCTTTGGAGGACAGAAAATGATGCTGATGGTCCTTTATTTCTGAAGTGTGTATTCTATATTAGTCTAAACAGTGTGGCAGGTGTTTTGACTCTATTTTACAGACAGAGAGACAGGCAGACAGAAGTGAATTGTAGTTTGAGGTCAGTTACAGGGAGCAGGACTGGATATTTTAACTTGTCTGGCTCCAGAGCCCCAGCTCCTAACCCCTAGCACTAGCAGGTCTCAAATTAGGCCGTTAGGTGCCGATCATCGGGTAGTCTGTTGTAGACCGCTTCAGTGGGCCTCAGAACCAGGATTTCTAGCCAGTGCCTAAGCCAGCCCATGAGTCCCCACAGTGCTAGCAGCACCCCACACCCCCTTGCTGGGAGATTTCTGGAGTATAGCCGTGGGTTTGGTGTGGCTCCACACAGGGAAGTCTGTGGGTGGTTCATGTGGTGCTTTGCCCCACCTCTTCCTTCCAGGTGAATCTAAACACCATCAAGCGCTGCCTTCTCATCAACTACAATCCCGACTCCCAGGAGCTAGATTTCCGTCATTAGTGAGTATTGGGAGGTGGTGGTGGAGGAGGGGTGACTTTCATGTGCGGCTGATGACAGTGTTCCAGCTGAGGCTCTGTGATTGCTCAGTCTCAAAGTAAACGCTCTGACGCACTGTAGGAATGGGTAGGCAGAGCTGACCTCCTCCAGTCTCACAACTTCTAACACCCTTCTCACGCCCTGGCTCCTGCAGTAGCATCAAAGTTGTTCCAGTGGGTGCAAGTCGAGGGATGAAGAAGCTTCTACAGGAGAAGTTTCCCAACATGAGCCGTCTGCAGGACATCAGCGAGCTGTTGGCTACGTAAGGAGTGCACTGGGTGGGAGATCACTGAAGTCCTGGGTATCCTGGAGCTGTTTTAGGAGCCTGAGATCCCCCGCTGACCTTGGTGTGTCCTCTGCACAGGGGCGCTGGGCTGTCCGAGAGCGAGGCAGAGCCCGATGGTGAGCACAACATCACTGAGCTGCCCCAGGCTGTTGCAGGGCGAGGCAACATGCGGGCACAGCAAAGCGCTGTGCGGCTCACAGAGGTGAGGCCCAGCCCTGGGGCAGGCCCAGTGGCAGAAGTGACTCCTCTGGCAGCCCCCAGCCCTGAGGAAGAACTGACTTTTTGCCCTTGTTTCTCCAGATTGGGCCTCGGATGACGCTGCAGCTCATCAAGATCCAGGAGGGTGTGGGAGAGGGGAACGTGCTGTTCCACAGTTTCGGTGAGGATGGGGCTGGGGAACCATGGGCTGGAGGTCTAAGGCCCTTGCAGGTCTCAAAATACACTTGGGTCTCGGTGACCTGTGTCATCTTCCTCAGTGCACAAGACCGAGGAGGAGCTGCAGGCCATCCTGGCAGCCAAGGAGGAGAAGCTGCGGCTGAAGGCCCAGAGGCAGGACCAGCAGGCTCAGAACATCCAGCGCAAGCGGGAGCAGCGAGAGGCGCACAAGTGTGTGGCGGTGGGCTATGTGGGTGAAGCAGGGTTGCAGGTGCAGGCTGCCCCCCTCACTGGCACCCCTTTCCAGGAAGAAGAGCCTGGCAGGCATGAAGCGGACGCGGGCAGAGGCCAGCGGGGATAGCGATGCTGAGGACCCTGGTGCCCCCCCGGAGACAGAGGGGGCTGGCCAGCAGGAGGAAGAGGAGGACGAAGCTGAGTATTTCCGCCAGGCAGTGGGAGAGGAGCCCGATGAGGGTATGTGGCAGGGGATTACTGCAGCCAGGCACCTTGGGCTTGTCTTTGCCCTGGTGGCCTCAACACAGTCTTCCCCACAGACATGTTCCCGAAAGCAGCCAAACGCGGACGGTTCACCAGGCCCCCAGGCAAGAAGCCACGAGGAAAAGAGCGGAGGCCAGATGGAGGCACTTACCACAGGCCTTCAAAGGCCAAGGGCAAGCCCCAGCGGGACCAGGCCAAGCTGGGACGCAGAGGAGCTGTCCGGGACCGCAGGCGAGGCCCAGCTCGACCACCTAAGAAAGTAGTCTGAGGCCAAGCTGGAGCAGCGGATGGAATGCCCCAAATTGGGGCCCAAAGACCTGCTTTGGACTTCCACCTGGGTCTCCAGGCGCAGCCCTTGGTTTCCTTTCATAAAGGAGCAGTTTCCCCAACCTAAGTCTGAGTCTGTATTTGGAACCGGGAGATCTGGAGTCCTGTGGTGCAAAGCCCAGAGAGGCTCGGGAATTGGACTGGGTTCTGCCCCTAACCTAGCGTCCCTTCCCCCATGCCGAGTAGTGGAAGTGCACGGCCACTTTCACAGGTGAAGGTGCTGGGCAGAACTGGTCCTGGGCCTCTCCCCAGCACCCCCGCCCAGTGTTACTTGCAAGTCTGTAACTGGTTGGCCCTGGAGAGCAAGATGTGAAGAGGAAGGAAACCCCAGGGTGGCTGGGGGGGGGGGGGGGGGGGGGTTGGAGTGAGGCGTGGGAGGCCCATACAGGCTGTGGGTGGGGCTGCTGGTGCAGAGGGAAGGAGGGTGGAGCTGCAGGGAAGGGAGGGGCGAGCCACTGTGCTGGTAACACCGGGCCCTGGGACTAGCACAGCGTGGGCCGTGAACCTAGAGGCAGGGCGTGCGGGCCATGGCCGCCACCACTTCAGGTGAGGAGCGAACGCTGCTGGGTCGGTTGGGCCAGGCAGGTGTCCTGGGCCCTGTGGTTCAGCTCAGGACCGAGGGGGCTGGCTCCGAGGAGGTGGAGGGGAGTGAGTTAGTCATGTCTGGACAGGACTTCCTCCCAGAGCAGAGATGGGATGGGGAGGCAGAAGTGTGAGGGAAGCAGTCTGGGGCGGGGGAAGGGCACGGGCATCTGCCACCCAAGTGGTGGCAAGGAGCCTGCTGGACAGACCGGGAGCAGGCAGTCTACCTGAAGCCGAGGCGGAGTTGGTACAGAGAAGGGGGTCCGTGCAGATCTGCTCTCACACTGCTGCGTCCCAGACCTTATTCTGGGCACCAGGACACCAGCGGCAGGGCACTCCCTGCCCTCAGGAGATGTTCTCTTGGAGATGGACACACAGGCTTTGCAGAATAAGGGGACTGGGTGGCCTCGTGCTGTTAGAGGGGTCAGAATGGGCCTCTCAGGGCCGGAGACCAGGAGGAGGTTGAGTGGGGGCTAGTGACTCAGGGAAAGAGAATCTGCAAAGGCCCTGAGGTGGAATGTGCCTTAAGGAACAGCCAGAAAGCTGGTGTGGGAAGGACTGTAGGGAGTGAGTCAGCCTGAAAGGAGAGTGAGCGGGTGAGAGGCAGGGTTCCCTCCTGGGGCCCCTCTGGGAGTCATGAGCATTGCCCTTCTGCCAGCGAGGAGGCAGGCACGAGGGCAAGGAATGCGACCTGACTCCGGGCACCCTCTGGGAGGAGAAGAGATATGGGGGGTGAGGTCGGGAGCTGGGAGGCCTTGCCTCTGATGGTGCTGAGGAAGTGATGGTTTCTGAAAGTGGCAGCAGGGGACGCCCCTTCATGACCCCCCACCCCACCCATTCTGGGTTGTCACTGCTGGGTTATATGCATCCTGTGAAGGCAGTGATCCCCTTCCCCCATCTTCCTGAGGGTTCAAAGACGCCGACAAGCCTAGTAATTACCACAGGAAAGCACTCTGCGCTTCTGACCTTTCTGGGCCTGATTTCGCGCCCTAGAGTTGCTGTGGCTGGTGCCCCCTCCCGGGCACTGAAAGGACAGGAGTGTGTGCCCCCAGAGGGCGCCTGTGACCAGGCACAGGGTAGATGCTCTGAAGGTCTCAAGAGCCATGTGAGGAGGAACTGCGCTCACTTGGTGACCGTCTGCCCACAGGTGCTCTGACCTGCTCAACCAACTTCTCAGTAGAAATTGACCGTGAGTTCAGCCGTTTCCAGGCAGCCTTTCTGTGCCCCATGATGGTAGTTGAGTTCCTGGTGGCTGTGGCCAGCAATGGCCTGGCCTTCTACCGCTTTGTGACGCGGGAGCAGCGCCCGTGGCACCCCGCCGTGGTCTTCTCAGCCCAGCTGGCCATCAGCGACCTGCTCTATGCCCTGACGCTGCTCCCGCTGGCCGCCTACTTCTACCCACCCAAGAACTGGCACTACGGGGAGTTTGCGTGCCGCCTGGAGCGCTTCCTCTTCACCTGCAACCTGCTGGGCAGTGTCATCTTCGTCACCTGCATCAGCCTAAACCGCTACCTGGGCATCGTCCACCCCTTCTTCACCCGCAGCAGCTGGCGGCCCAAGCACGCCTGGGCCGTCAGCGCCGCTGGCTGGGCACTGGCAGCCCTGTTGGCTGCACCCACGCTCAGCTTCTCACACCTGAAAAGGCCACAGAGGGAAGGCAGCTGTGTCACAGAGAGGCCTGAGGCCTGCACCAAGTGCCTGGGGATGGCGGATGACCTCCGCCTTGAGGCCTACAGAGCCTACACCTTGGTGCTGGCAGTCCTGGGCTGCGGCGTGCCGCTGCTGCTCACCCTGACAGCCTACAGTGCCCTTGGATGGGCTGTGCTGCGCAGCCACGGCATGACTGCTGCCGAGAAGCTGCGTGTGGCAGCGCTGGTGGCCAGCAGCCTGGCCCTCTATGCCAGTTCCTACGTGCCCTACTACATCACACAGGTGCTCAACGTGCAAGCTCGGCAGCGCTGGAGGGCCCGCTGCCCAGGCTTTGCCAGCTTGAATGAGGCCAAGGCAGCAGTGGACCAAATGACCTATAGGACCCACCAGATAATGCGGGGCCTCATGCCTCTGGCCATCTGCATCCACCCACTGCTTTATATGGCTGTGGCACCCAGCCTGGGGTGCTGTCACCAGAGCTGCTGCAGCTGCAGCAATAGCCAAATGCCAGAGGACACGGGGAACTCTGGCCAAGTCCTGCCCCTCAATGTTACAGCAACCCCCCCAAAACGTGGAGCCCTAGTCCCCTGAGCTAAGCCCATGACCTGGCTTATTTTGAGCCACTTCCTCACCACAAGGCATTGAGACCAGCAGCAGAATGGGGGCCAAGAGCACAAGAGGCTCCTGGCCCTGAGCCACTAACAAGCCCTGAACTGCCAAAGGCCCCAAACCACCACTTCTTCCCCTACACAAAGACCTGTTCGGGGACCAGCAAGTGCCAGGCCACAGTGGCAGGAATTTCTGCCTACAGCACTGATCCTAAAGAGGGCTGGCCCCACTAGCCAAAGAGTGGGTGACATCTGTGAATAAATGAGACAACATGACAACAGGAGCCTTTTTATTGCCAAGAGCCCCCTGCTTTCGGGAGCTACCTCCTAAGGCCATGGGGTCCTGGGGCCGGGGCCAGACAGCAGCAGCAAACATGGCAACTGGCTTAGTTGGTTGATGGCCTAAGAGAGAGAGACAGGTGATGAGGATACCAAGTGTGAGGGCTCCAGAACCCGAAGGGCATTCCGAGACCCTTTGCCACATACAACTGGGGTCTCTGACAATGCAGAAGGGCAGAGCCCACACATGGCCCCCCCTCGGAAAAAAAAGACCTTAAATAACCTGTACCTCAGAAGAGGCTTGGGTACTATTAAACTAATGTGGGGCCAACAGTCAACCTGAGTGTGGGATGTGAAGGGGTGGGGGGAGGCAGGGGTGTGACAGGTCTTACTTGGCCCACTCAACGTTGAGGATGAGGTGGTCGTATCCAAAGCCAGACACCCCAGCAATGGCTCGTGCAGCATCCTCACGGCGGTGGAAGCTGATGAAGGCAAAGCCCTGGAGGAGGGGGGGTAGAGTCAGGGGCCTTTAGGGCACAACTAGGACAGATGACCCCATCACCCATCCCCACAGCCACCGCCCACCTTGGACTGGCCAGTGGTCTTGTCCTTTGCCAAGTAGATGCGAGAGATGGAGCCAAAGGGTCGGAAGAGTTCCTGTAAGTCAGTCTCACGAGTGTCCTCTGACAGGTTGGTGACACGGATAGTGGCATTGTCGTCGGCTAGACAGGCAAGGAGTGACAGCTTGTAGAGGACAGCCCTAACCAGGCCCTGAATAAAGGATGACCACGGGACTAAGAGGTGCCCACCCACCACTCACCTCTGCGGTTGGGCTGCATGGACTCCCCACGGCGGCTGGCCCCATCCCGCAGGCTCGGTGGCACATACTTCCCCGTCTTGTTCTGGGCAGCCTGCACAGGCTCCAGCTCTGCAGACCAAAGCAGCTGGGTCAGGCCTCACCCTGATCCACCCCAGGGCGCTGGCAGCTCTGGCCCTGACCCAGCCCAGGCACCATCTATCAAGCCACAGGTATCTGGTTTGTTCTGCTGAGGTCCACTGGCCGCCAGGACATGAAGGTCACATCTGGCAAGTCAGAGCAAGAACCCACTGGCAGCCCCAGGGCTGAGAGCTAGAAGAGCACAGGAACATGCAGGGGCAGCCCCCGGGTCCCACACTCATGGCAGGTAACAAATGTGCTGCACACCGAGTCACAGCTGTAAAACTTGCAGACTCAACCCACTATCAGCAAATCACACTGAAGGACGTGGACACAGGCTGCAATCACATGTGCGAGTCTGCGCGTGTGTGTGCACACACCCACGCACACAGGCATGGTCCCCTCTGTGGCAAACAAGGCACACTCCAGTCTGATCACAGAGTCTGCAGCAGAATCACAGCTCCAAGTCTCAAGTACCCATAAAGCAGTCAGACCCATAAAGGAACGGTTCGCCAGCCCAACACGGAACAACGGTGGTGTTACCAGCAGTCCTGGCACCACCCCGCTGGTCTCGCGCGCTCACACAGACCACAGCCACAGCCTGGCAGCACTGGTGCCAGTGAGAGAGGACAACTTCCGATGCGGACAGCCCCGTTCACAGCAGCAGGTGGAGACCGAGGACGCTCCCAGAGGTGCATGCAACCCGCCCCACCCCGTGGTCCACCAAGTCGCATCCCAGGCCCAGGCACCTCCGGGCAGCTTCTCCTTCTCGCCGGTGGACAGGCCCAGCTGCTCAGCCAGCTCCTTCTGCATGGGCCCCAGCGTGTCCTTGTAGGGGCAGCGGGTAGTCCAGTGGTCGCCCTTGCAGATGCGGCAGGACACGATTTTCTGGCCCTTGAGCTTGTTCATCGGGTCCTCCTCTTCCTGGCAGTTCAGATCCTGGGGGGGGGGGGGGGGGGGGCAGTCAGAGCGGGGTTGCCACACCCTGGCCACCACCATCACAGCCACCGGCCCAGCCCCTTGCCCAACTCACCTCTTTGCTAGTGATGAATGTCATGGACACGTCGTCACTGACTGTGGTGGTGGCCACGTTGGGCCCTGGTGGGTCAAACTCCGAGTTCCCAAACTTCTTCCAGTTCTGGGCTCGGGGCGGGATGGGGGACTTGTAAGGGCAAGTGGGACCCCCACCACCACTCGACCTACAAAAGCCCTCCCTTCAGGGTGTTTCAGCCTTGAACCACATTCTTCTCCCTCCCCCAAGTCTCCCAAGAGTGGTGACAACGACAGTTCCCATTTCCTAGCGTGTACCACTCCTGGCATGTGCTAGCCCCTAGCTTCAAGCCAGCTCCAGGAGGCGGGGACGGCTCTCAGCCCAAGTTCCAGAGGAGAGAACCAAGGCCCAGGGGGAAACAGTCACACAGCTAACCATTCCTGGGGCACCCATGACAGGAGATGGGCCAGCTCCCATAAGGAAGTGACACCCAGGGGTCACCCAGACTGTGAGGGGCCTTGAGCTAGTTAAAAAACCTAGGCTTAAAAAAAAACAAAAACAAAAAACTAGGCTTGGGTAGCCCGGGTGGCTCAGCGGTTCAGCGCCGCCTTCAGCCTGGGGTGTGATCCTGGAGACCTGGGATCGAGTCCCACATTGGGCTCCCGGGATGGAGCCTGCTTCTCCCTCTACCTATACCTCTGCCTCTGTCTCTCTCTGTGTCTTTCATGAATAAATAAAATCTAAAAAAAAAAAAAAAAAACTAGGCTTCAGCTTCCTTCCCCACCTTTTTAAGATTTTTATCTATTTATTCATGAGAGAGAGAGAGATGCAGAGACACAGGCAGAGGGAGAAGCAGGCTCCGTGCAGGGAGCCCGACGTGGGACTCGATCCCAGGACTCTAGGATCACACCCTGGGCCGAAGGCAGGCGATAAATTGCTGAGCCACCCAGGGATCCCAGCTTCCTCCCCTTTAAAATGGAGACCTCAAATGTTCCCCACCTCCCAGGACGGCTAGGGGAAGCAAATGAGAAAACACTTCCTGCAAAACACTTGCCATTGAGGTCTGGCACAGAGGAAGTCCACCGAAAATTGTGCCAATGCTATTTACAGCTATCACTTCTTCCTAAGCATGTAGCCCAGTTAAACAGGAGCTGCTATGACCGCCGGAGGGGAGGGCTTGGCTCTGTTCCTTCTGGTAAACAAGTAAACAAGCTGAGCGGAGTTAAGAATCTATAAACCACCCAACTTCTGCACCCTGGACTTTTCAGGGTCCCAACAGAGCACAAACACCTCTCAACCTTAAACCCCCTTGATCCAACAGAATAGGGACAGAGTTGAACCCCACTTCTAAAAATAAAGGTATCAGATCAAAACGGTGTCAACAAAAAGGATTCCTAATTCCTCCAAGCCAGCCCTGGGAGAGCCTCTAAGACAAGAGGAGAAGAGTCTCACCTTCCTCCTTGCAACAGCCTTGGAGGCCTTCCGCGTCTCAATTCTGAAGGTGCGGACGATCTGTGGAGGGAGGGGAGAGGCTCTGACTTCCTGTGTTTCAAGGCTCTGGAGCTAATCAACCCAACCTACCCAACACACACACCATCCCCTCCCAGCCAAGGGGCCCCCAACTCCTCCCCCAGCCTCACCTTGAACTTCTTGCCATCCTCATCTATCTTGTACTCTGTCACTGTCTTGATGTTCCCATTGATGACCTCCTTGGGAGGCGGCAGTGGAGCTGGGAAAGAGAGAACAGGGGAAGTAACTGAGCCTTGGGTGATGGAGGGGGAAGGGAATGCTGCTGGGGAGAGGGAGCCCCGAGTGGAGCAGAGGTCGTCACTCACCTCCCGGCACTAACTCAGGTTCTGGGCTGGTGTCGCCAGTGGCCAAAGGGATCCCCTTGAGGAGCTCGCTGGTGACACATTTGTCTAGGAAGGGGAGTGTGGGGAGGAGGGGTGAGCTGGAGGGGCGAGGGCTCCCAAGCTAAAATGAAGGGACTTCTGGGATGACGCCCACACCGGGGGCCTAGACGGCAGGGCCAAGGGCTGAGGCCTGGGGACCAAGTGCCCTGGGCTAGCCGTGCCAGGCCATGGCGCTGGCTGAGTAATCTCGCGCAATGGCAAGGATGAAAGCGAGGGGCAGCCCATAAAGACATCCGGCGCTCGCACACAAGCAGGAGGCTGGCTGTTACAGCTTCCTCCCCGCAGCGGCTGTGAGGCTTGGGCGGTGGCATGGGAGGGGGGACCGGCCAGCCGGACACTTGGAAGTGGCGACGGGCTGGCCGGGAGGCGGGAGGCGCGGGGGGGGGCCGGCCGCGAGGGGGGATGCGGCACCGGACGGCGGTGCCAGGCTCGGCGCAGGCGCCCGTGACCCGGGGCGACCCGGCGTACTCACCGTCCTCGCCCTCCTCCTCCACCTGGTCGGCCCAGCTGGGCTTCGAACTGCAAGGGCAAGGTGGCGGAGGGGAAGGCTGGGTCAGCGAGGCCAGGCCCCGAGGAGCGCCCCCACGGCCCCCAAGCCGCCTCCCAGGCTTCGCTCCGCGACCCTCGACTCACTCAAAATCTCCGGTCGGCATTTCAAAACCTCCTCCACGCAGCACAAGTCCCGGGCCAGAGACCGGAAGTGGGGGGAGGACGAGACTTCCTGCGCCGCGGCCCAGAGCAGCCCGGCAGCAGCGCCCACAGCGCCCCCTGCGGCCGGAGGCGGAGGTGCCGGCCGTGGCACCTCCGTTCATGCCATTCATTTCACCTTTTATATGTTGGCAAATTGAACACCGATAAAAAATAAATTTATTTTTAAAAAAATCACCAACAAAGGAGAAAAATCAGTTTGAGCTAAGATTTTGCCACACCAGCATTCCATGCCAGTTGGCAATGGAGCAACGTGCACAAAACTGTGAGCCGACTATGACTCAGAAGTATCAAGACCAAGGTATCAGTTGAATATAAAGGTGATTTGTGCACACTTTCAAATATGAGAGAATGTATGGAAGGACCGTATTAAAAGAATAAGGACAGTGCTTAATGATGAAGTCTAATTAACTCATAGATGAATAATACATAAACCAGAAATAGAAAAATGTGAGTATAATGAATAGTGCTGAACAATGAATCCATTTATAACTAGAATGAACGCTAAACAACTAGGAGGTCATGAGCACAGAACAGAATGTAAATGTTATGAAAATGGGCAAAGTGAAAAATAATACAAATATCAAAAATAAGATTTGGGAAGGGGACCAGCTAGTCCAGATTCAAGAATTAAAATGACCTTCTCGGGATCCCTGGGTGGCTCAGCGGTTTGGCACCTGCCTTCAGCCCAGGGCGTGATCCTGGAGTCCTGGGATCGAGTTCCGCATCGGGCTCCCTGCTTGGAGCCTGCTTCTCCCTCTGCCTGTGTCTCTGCCTCTCTCTCTCTGTGTCTCTCATGAATAAATCAATAAAATCTTAAAAAAAAAAAAAAAGATGACCTTCTCCTATTCTAATTTTATGCCAGAGACCAGAAGTAATTCCTCTCTGGAGCCCAAAACCTTAAATGATCTCTACATGTTTTATATACAAAGTAGCAGTCCATGAACAATAGGACTAAATGAATGGAACCCCAGTTAAAAAGAAAAAAGAAAAAGAAAGAAAAGAAACAGACACATAAATGATCCAGTTTTCAGAAAAAAAATTTAAAGGTACTAATAACACTAAAGCTCACTTCTCGAGAGCTTATTGTATGCCAGGCACTGTGAGGGGGAAATGATCATTTTCTGAAGAAATTGCATGGTGGCAGGTGGTGAAGAATCCAGGCTGGTCTTCCTGGTCTGGGAAGAGTTTTCCTGATTCAAATGATCAAGATGTCAGGGGGCCCCTCTGCCCTTCTTCCTCCTTTCTTTTGCAACATTCTTGGCTCTCTGATATAATCCTTCCAGCTTACTTGTTTATTGTCCAGCCCTCCCTTTAGGGTATTATTCTCAGTGGGAGCCACGTGGCTCCCAAGGGGGCTACAATGAATTC
This sequence comes from Vulpes lagopus, assembly GCF_018345385.1. Lineage (NCBI taxonomy): Eukaryota > Metazoa > Chordata > Mammalia > Carnivora > Canidae > Vulpes > Vulpes lagopus. The sequence goes on from NC_054830.1 coordinate 7,227,645, forward strand.
TTGGGTAGCAAAACACCTTGAATATTACAATGGCTGGTGGCCCTCCAAAAGCAACTCTCCTAAACAAAATCTTATGCCTAAATATTTAATTTCTATCATTAGGGAGAAATTAAATGTAACTGGATTGAAATTAAAATTTTTTTAAAGATTTATTTATTTATTTATTTGAGACATGAGAATGAGAGAGAGAGAGACAGAGATACAGACAGAGGGAGAAGCAGGCTCCATGCAGGGAGACCGACGCCGCACTCGATCCCAGATCTCCAGGATCACACCCTGGGCTGCAGGCGGCGCTAAACCGCTAAGCTACCGGGGCTGCCCTGAAATTAAATTTAAAGAGGGGCACCTGGGTGGCTCAGTCGATTGAGCTTCTGCCTTCAGGTCAGGTCATGATTTCAGGGTCCTGGGACTGAACCCCGCGTCGGGCTGCAAGCTCAGCAGAGTCTCCTCTCCCTCTGCCCCTCCCCTGCTCCTTCTCTCTCTCTCTCTCTCTCTCTCTCTCTCTCTCGTCTCTCTCTCGTAGATAAATAAAATCCTTAAAAAATTTTTAAAATTAAAAATAATTCCACTTTTATCCTTTAGAGGGGCAATAATGTAAAAAGGTTGAGAATCTGGGGATCCCTGGGTGGCTCAGCAGTTTGGCGCCTGCCTTTGGCCCAGGCAGGCCCAGGGTGTGATCCTGGAGACCCGGGATCAGAGTCCCACATCAGGCTCCCTGCAGGAAGCCTGCTTCTCCCTCTGCCTGTGTCTCTGCCTCTCTCTCTCTGTCTCTCTCTCTCTCTGTCTCTCATGAATAAATACATAAAATATTTTCTTAAAAAAATTGAGAACCCCTGCATGGAAGGTCATCTGCAGAAAGCAGACATTTCCCTGCTTTGTTCACCTCTTGGGTGCCCAGCACTCAGGGGGGTCTGCCCACACTAAGTGCTCCATTAATGGGCATTTGGGGCAAGGTAGGAACTAGATCATAAAGGACTTTTTTTTTTTTTTTAGATTTTATTCATTTATTTAGGTTTGTGTGGCCAAGCAGTCTAAGATTTTATTCATTTATTTGACAGAGAGACAGCAAGAAAGCACAACCAGGGGAAGTGGGAGAGGGTGAAGCAGACTCTCCGCTGAGCAGGGAGCCTGATGCAGGGCTCCAGCTCAGGACCCCAAGACCTTGACACAAGATGAAGGCAGATGCCCAACTGACTGAGCCACCAAGGAGCCCCCATAAAGGACTTCTTAAACCAGACTAAAGAGTGTAGGCTCTTTATCCTGTAGGCTGTGAGTATGGGTGAGGTCATGACATGTGTTTTTTTGTTTTAAGATTTTATTATTTATTTATGAGAGAGAGAGAGAGGCAGAGATACAGGCAGGGTGAGAAGTAGGCCCCATGCAGGGAGCCCGACTTGGGACTTGATCCTGGGTCTCCAGGGTCACGCCCTGGGCTGAAGGCAGCGCTAAACCGCTGAACCTCCAGGGCTGCCCCATGACATGTTTTGAATGGTAACCCATTGGGACCATATTTTATTGCAAGAAAGATTGCTTTGGAAGCCTGTAGAGGGGGATCCCTGGGTGGCGCAGTGGTTTGGCGCCTGCCTTTGGCCCCGGGCGCGATCCTGGAGACCCGGGATCGAATCCCACGTCAGGCTCCCGGTGCATGGAGCCTGCTTCTCCCTCTGCCTATGTCTCTGCCTTGTCTCTGCCTCTCTCTCTCTGTATGACTATCATAAATAAATAATATAAAAAATAGTTTTAAAAAGGAAGCCTGTAGAGGGTAGAGTAGAAAGAAATAAATTAGCAGGAGATGAGGAAGGAGGCTGGGAAAGTAAGCAAAGGACAGTGTTCTTGCAATAAGAACAAAAATATAAAGTTTGTATAAAGGGTCAATAAACATTTGAGCAAACTTACTCAAATTTACTTCAAGAAATGCAAACTCTTAGCAGATGGGAAAAAACTTTAAAAATTTGATATTATCCAGTGCTGGTGAAGATGTAGAGAAAGAAACACTTGCACATATATTAATGCATGAAATTTTGTGAACTTTTTGGATGGAAATTTGACATACTCTAAAACTTAAAATGAACATATGCATTTTGTTTTATGGTGGCATAGACATTTATCAGTTTCAGGTGTACAACATAGTGATCCAACAATCCTATACATCATGCAGTGTTCACCACAAGAAGTATCGTCATTGGGCACCCGGGGGGCTCAGTGGTTGAGCGTCTACCTTTGGCTCAGGTCGTGATCCAGGGGCCCTGGGATTGAGTCCCACATCAGGCTCCCTGAGGGGAGTCTGCTTTTCCCTCTGCCTCTGTCTCTGCCTCTCTTTCTCTCTGTCTCTCATGAATAGATAAATAAAATCTTTAAAAAAAAAAAAAGTGCAGTCACCACCTGCCACCAAAGTTATTACAATATCATTGACTATTCCCTATGTTGTAGTTTTCACCACCAAGATGTGGTTATAACTGGAAGTTTGTACCTCTTCATCTGATTCACTCATACCTGTTTTCCTTTGAGCAAGCTAGTAATTCCACCTGTGAGAAAAACTTATAAATGTGAAGATACAAGAATAAATGTACAGTATTGTTCATGAAAGCAAAAACTGTCCATTTAGGTTAAATAGATTATGGTACACTATGCCACAATCTATGTAATTAAGGAAGTAGATCCGTTTGTGGTTATGCTTAAAAATATATATATATCTTCAAGATACTAGGAGGAAGCAAGATGTAAAAAGGCATAGGTTATAGGGACCAATTTGTGTAAATATTTAGTAGCACATATATGTTGATATATGCAAACTATTTTCTGAAAAGAAATATCAAATTCGGTGCTCCTGGGTGGCTCAGTCGGTTAAGAGTCTGCCTTTGACTCTGATCATGAACTCACGGTCCTGGGATCGAGCCCAGGGATCCTGCTCAGCAGAGAGTCAGCTTCTCCTTCTCCCTCTACCCCTTCCCCCCACTCATGCTCTCCCTCAAATAAATAAAATCTTTTAAAAAAATAAAATAAAATAAAAAGAAATACCAAACTCTCTGAGGGATGCTTCAGGAGGAAGACATTAGGGGAAGAAAGCTTGTTTTGCGACTTTTCTACTATATTTAAAATTTTTTACCATGTGTATGTTATTTTGCTTTAAATATAAGTATACACATATATATAGTATGACTGTATGACATATCATACATAGTTATATATGCCCTACATATATATAGGGCAGCCCGGGTGGCTCAGGGGTTTAACACCACCTTCGGCCCAGGGCGTGATCTTGGGGACCGGGGGGGGGGGGGGGGGGGGGGGGCGGGGCGGGGGGATCGAGTCCCGAGTCGGGCTTCCTGCGTAGAGCCTGCTTCTCCCTCTGCCTGTGTCTCTGCCTCTTTCTCTCTGTGTCTCTCATGAATAAATAAATAAAATCTTAAAAAAAAAAGAAAGAAATCTGAAAACAGTGCATTCATCCTAAATAAGGGATTGGCTCAAGGATTTGCTCAATGTTGCCCCATCTGTGCAAGTGCCACCCCTGGAGAGAAACTGCACATTCGTGGGTGCAGAGAAGGATGCTAACCACTAAAGACAGATGCTTCTGGGTGTCTTGATCTGGCTTCATCTTTACTTCCTTTTTGGTGTTTTTCTTTATGCAACACTTTTTCTTAAACATCAGGTATATATCACTGTTACAAAAAGTCAGGTATTTCCTAAGCAAAAATAAGAGGCCCCAGGGGAGCCTAAGGAAGTGAGAAGCTGGAGTCCAAGAGTGGATGGGGAAAAAAAGCTCCCACAGCTCTTGTGTGTAGCACCAACATTCTTCTACATCCAGAATCTCTGCAGGACAGCAGCCAGGACAGCAGCCAGACCAGCTGTGCAAAGCACATGAGGAGGGACATCAGGACGTGCAGGGTATACCATCCTCCAGCAAGTGGCAGCTTCAGGGCGATTTGCTACATCTCAGGATGTACAATTCTACCTCTTGGTATTTTCCATAAGAAATAAATGCATGGGGGCGCCTGGGTGGCTCAGAGGTTTGGCGCCTGCCTTCAGCCCACAGTGCGACCCTGGAGACCTGGGATTGAGTACCGCATCGGGCTCCCTGCATGGAGCCTGCTTCTCCCTCTGCCTGTGTCTCTGCCTCTCTCTCTCTGTGACTCTCATGAATAAATAAATAAAATATTAAAAAAAAAAAGAAAAAAGAAACAAATGCATGGGGGCACCTGGGTGGCTCAGTGGGTTAAGCCTCTGCCTTCGGCTCAGGTCATGATCCCAGGAGCCCTGCGTTGGGCTCCCTGCTCAGCGGGGAGTCTGCTTCTCCCTCTGGCCCTCTCCCACCCCCTTTGTGTTCTCTCTCTCTCTCTCTCATGCTCTCTCTCAAATAAATAAAATCTTTTTTTTTTAATTTTTAAAATTTATTTATGATAGTCACACACAGAGAGAGAGAGGCAGAGACACAGGCAGAGGGAGAAGCAGGCTCCATGAACCGGGAGCCCGACGTGGGACTCGATCCCGGGTCTCCAGGTTCGCGCCCTGGGCCAAAGGCAGGCGCCCAACCGCTGCGCCACCCAGGGATCCCAAATAAATAAAATCTTAATTTAAACACCCAAAGCAAATGCATGTCCACAAAAAGCCACGTGTTAGAATATTTACAAATGTCCCTGGCAGCTTTATTCACAATGGCCAAAACAGGGAACAACTTGGCTTAGTGTGTGAGGGCTGCCACAACAGGACCACAGACGGCGGGGGTGGGGGTGGGGGGTTAAACAACAGATATATATTTTCTCACAGTCCTGCAGGCTGGAAGTCTGAGATCAAGGTGCTGGGCAGACTGGTTCCCTCGGAAGCCTCTCTCCTTGGCTTTGTAGATGGCCTTCTTCTCCGTGTCATCACGTGGTCCTTACAAGGACACCAGTCATATTGGATTAGGGACCACCTTAATGATGTCATTTTAACTCAATTATTTCTGTAAAGGCTCGATTTCCAAATACACTCACATTCTGAAGTCTTAGGGGTTAGGGCTGAAACATGAATTTTGAAACATGAATTTCAGCCCATAACACAACACAAAAGTCCATCAGCAGATGAATGGATAGCCAAAGACAAACTGTGGTTCATCTCTCCAATGGAGCAAAGAAAAGGAGCAAACTAACACCCATGATGACATGGGTGCGTATCACAGACACCAAACAATTGATCCCCTAGATACCATTTTTTAAAAAAGATTTTATTTATTTATGCATGAGAGACAAGAGAGAGGTGAACACATAAGCAGAGGGAGACGCAGGCTCCCTGCAGGGAGCCCAATGTGGGACTTGATCCCAGGACCCTGGGATCATGACCTGAGCCAAGGGCAGACGCTCAACCACTGACCCACCCAGGTGCCCCCTGACTTTGACATCATTTGTGTGAAATTCTCAAACAGGCAAAACCAACCTATACTAACAGAAATCAGGGATCCCTGGGTGGTGCAGCGGTTTGGCGCCTGCCTTTGGCCCAGGGCGCGAACCTGGAGACCCGGGATCGAGTCCCACATCGGGCTCCCGGTTCATGGAGCCTGCTTCTCCCTCTGCCTGTGTCTCTGCCTCTCTCTCTCTCTCTCTCTCTCTCTCTCTCACCGTGTCCCTATCATAAATAAATAAAAATTTAAAAAAATTATAAAAAAATATCTGGAGAGGAACAAAGCAAAGTTCAGTCACTCTATCTCAGTTCTATTCGTAGCATTTCCCATCCTTTAAATAAAATCAGGGCAGCCTGGGGGGCTCAGCGGTTTAGCGCTGACTTTGGTCCAGGACATGATCCTAGAGACACAGGATCGAGTCCCATGTCGGGCTCCCTACATGGGGCCTACTTCTCCCTCTGCCTGTGTCTCTGCTGCTCTCTCTGTGTCTCTCATGAATAAATAAATATAATCTTTAAAATTAATTAATTAATTAATTAATTAAATCACCTTTTTCATAGGGCTCCAGGGTGGCTCAGTTGGTTCAGTGTCTGGCTGCCTTCGGCTCAGGTCATGACCTGGGGTCCTGGGATTGAGCCCGAATCAGGCTTCCTGCTCAGCGTGGTGTCTCTTCTCCCTCTGCCTCTGCCGTGCCCTGCCACCAGCTTCTGTGTGCACTCTCAAAATCTTAAAAAAATAAAACCACCTTGTTCGTTGTGGATTTTGTCCACCTGCTTTGGTCTTGAGGCAGGAAGAGACAGTGCTGGTTTGTTGTTCTGCTACATGCCCAGACCAAGCAAGCACCAGGTCTGGAATAGAGTTGGTGCTCAGTCAGTGGTTGTAGAACATGATCTACCTAAGTGATCAGTGGTTGTAGGACACTATCCACCTAAGTTTTCTATTCTTAGTCACAGATGATGACTGCATGTGAATGTGGGCAAAGGTGACAGATGATGGTAGGGCGTTGGGCTTCCTCACAACATAAAAAGGGGAAAAGGTGCTCGACCACTCATTTTGGCTGTTCTGGGATGCAGTGTACTTTCTCTATAGCTTGTATTTCTTCAAAAACTCAAAACATGCATGAGAGAGAAAAGCAGGTTGCAGATGGTAAATGCTATTTTATTGCACATATCTAAGTATTTTTAAAGACATAGAGAATGCTAGGTTTATGGACTCACAGATGTGGGAACGGTAGAAAAACTCAGATAGGAAGGAGACACAGCAAGCAATATGCTGATAGTGGTTACGTCTGGGGAAGCAGCAGATGGGATCTGGGAGCCACAAAAAAGGGTTCTAGCTGTGCCTTGAATGTTTATTTCGTTGACTAACCTGCTGTTGTCGAAACAGGATGGGAGTTCTAAAAAAAAAAAAAAAAAAAAAAAAACTCAACACAGAATTACCATATGATCCAGCAATCCCACTTCTGGGTATATCCTCGAAGGAACTGAAAGTACGGACACAAATAGATATTGGTAACTGTGTTCAAAGTAGCATGGATCACATCGGTGAAAAGTGGAAGCAAGCCCAGTGTCTGTTGAAAAATGAGTGGATATACAAAATGGGGTTCATCCATCCAACGGGCTATTATTCAGCCTTAAAAAGGAGGGACTAAAAAAAAAAAAAAAAAAAAAAAAAAGGAGGGACTATTCTGACGCCTGCTAAGACACGGACGAACCCTAAGGACATTATGCTCAGTGAAAGAAGCCAGACACAAAAGGACAAATACTGTATGATTCCACTGCCAGGAGGTCCCTGCAGTCAAATTTACAGAGACAGAAAGTGATGATGGGAGTTCGGGGTGGGGAGGTAGTGCTTCCTGGGGACAGGTTCAGTTTGGAAAGATGAAAAAGTTCTGGAGAGGGGCAGGGGTGAGGACTGCACGACAATGCAAATGTGTTTAATGCTACCGAACTGGACACTGAAGAATGGTTAAAATGGTATTTTATATGTATTTACCATAAAGGGCTTAAATTAAAATTAAAAATTAAATTTAGGGGGCGCCCGGGTGGCTCAGCGGTTTGGCGCCGCCTTCAGCCCAGGGCATGATCCTGGAGACCCGGGATCAGTCCCATGTCGGGCTCACTGCATGGAGCCTGCTTCTCCCTCTGCCTGTGTCTCTGCCTCTCTGTCTGTGTCTCTCATGAATAAATAAATAAAATCTTTTTTTTAAATTTTTATTTATTTATGATAGTCACACACAGAGAGAGAGAGAGGCAGAGACATAGGCAGAGGGAGAAGCAGGCTCCATGCACCGGGAGCCCGACGTGGGACTCGATCCCGGGTCTCTAGGATCGCGCCCTGGGCCAAAGGCAGGCGCCAAACCGCTGCGCCACCCAGGGATCCCTAAATAAAATCTTTTTAAAAATTAAATTTAAAAATTAAAATCACAATATTAAACAAGTTTAAAATTAAACACACACACACATATGGACATACACACACCTGAAGCAAACAATGAGATACCACTTCACACCCACGAGGGTGGCTATTATTTCACTAATAAACAAAAATAAGTGTTGGTAAGGATGCAGAGGGGCTTGAACACTTGGGCGTTGCTGATGAAAATATAAAATGGTGCAGATGTTGTGGAAAAGTTTGAGAGTTTCTCAAAAAGTTAAACATAGGAATTGCCTTATGATCCAGCAATTTCACGCCTAGGTATGTGCTCCGAGTAGCTGAGAGAGGGATTCAGATACTCCTACACGAGGCTCATTGTAGCATGACTCACAATAGCCAGTGGAGACAATCCAAGTGTTATTCAACCCAAAAAATAATGAAGTTCTGATGTCTGCCACAACATGGATGAACATCAAAAACATGCTAAATGAGGGGTGCCGGCGTGGATGGTTCAGTCGGTTAAGCAAGTGACACAAGTATCACAAAAATAAGCAAATTCAGCATATTGGCTAGGTTTTCTTGATTTTTTTGGGGGGGGGGTGATTTTATTTATTTATTCATGAGAGACAGAGAGAGAGGTAGAGACATAGGCAGAGGGAGAAGCAGGCCCTTATCACCCTCCCCCCTCTCCCCTCGGGGAGCCTGATGCAGGACTCAGCCCCAGGACCCCAGGATCACGACCTGAGCCGAGGCAGACACTTATCCACTGAAACACTCAGGTGCGCCAGCAGGCTGGCTAGGTTAAAAACAACAACAACAACCCACCACACATAGTACATAAAGTCAATAATCAATACAAGTCAGTCTTTAGAGGCAAAGGACCACTGCTTAGAAAGTAACATCCTTCCCCTCTCCATCTCCCCCCAAAGAACAAAATAGAAATCCCTTTTATGTCGGTGATGGAAAGGTTAAATACCTAGGAATCAAGCTAAGAAATCTGCAGTATCGAGGCACCCCTGGGTAGCTCAGCGGTTGAGCATCTGCCTTCAGCTCAGGACGTGATCCCAGGGTCCTGCGTCAAGTCCTGCATCAGCCTCCCCACAGGGGAGCCTGCTTCTCTCTCTGCCCGTGTCTCTGCCTCTCTCTCATGAATACATTTTTTAAAAAAGATTTTATTTATTCATGAGAGACACAGAGAGAAAGAGAGGCAGAGACACGGGCAGAGGGAGAAGCAGGCTCCATGAAGGGAGCCTGATGTGGGACTCAATCCCAGGTCTCCAGGGTCATGCCCTGGGCTGAAGGCGGCACTAAACTGCTGAGCCACCCAGGCTGCCCAAATAAATAAAATCTTAATGAAAAAAAATTGCAGTGTCAGGACACTTGGGTCCAGCTCTTGATTTTAGCTCAGGTCATGATCTCAGGGTCTTGGGATCGAGACCCTCAGGCTCTGTACTCAGTGCAGTCGGCTTGGGATTCTTTCCCTCTTCCTCTCCTTCTGCCCCTCCAGCAGCACACACATGCACACTCTCTAAAATAAATAAAATCTTTTTTTTTAAAAAAAGGAAAGAATCTGTAGTATCTAAATGAAGACTTTGAAATGTTGAGGGACATAAAAATATCTGTTAACCAGGGTTGACCCTATTCTTAGAAAGGCAAGCTTGTCATTAAGATTACTTTTCCCCATAAGTCTATAAGTTAAATGTAACCACTATAAAAATAGCCACTAGGATTTTAGAAGATATGCCACATCTAAAGTTTGACACTGTCACTCAACCACTAGAAATGTCCTGTAGATGTGTATTCAGACACAGGAACAAATGTACACACCATCATTTGACCAACTGCCCACTGAGGCACAGTAGTTTCTAAATACAAAAGGATAAAAAAATAAATTTTTTAAAAAAGATTTTATTTATTCATGAGAGACACAGATCGTGGGGGCAGAGATGAAGGCAGAGGGAGAAGCAGGCTTCATGCAGGGAGCTTGATGTGAGACTTGATCCTGGAACTCCGGGGTCACAACCTGAGCCAAAGGGAGACTCAACCACTCAGGCGTCCCCAAAACAAAGTTTTTAAGTAAACTTTTTTTTTTTTTTTAAAGAGGGCAGGAGTACGAGTTGGGGAAGGGGCAGAGGGAGAAGCAGGCTCCCCACTGAGCAAGGAGCCCACTACGGGGCTCAATCCTAGGACCTGGGATCATGACCTGAGCTGAAGGCAGACGCTTAACCAACTGATCTGCCCAGGCGCCCCCAAAAGTAAACTGTTTATTTCTTTTTTATTTGTAAAGATTTTGTTTATTCATGAGAGACAGAGAGAGAGGCAGAGAGAGAGAAAGGCAGAGACAGGCAGAGGGAGAGGCAGGCTCCATGCAGGGAGCCTGATGTGGGACTCGATCCCAGGTCTCCAGGATCATGCCCTGGGCTGAAGGCGGCACCAAACCACTGAGCCACCCAGGCTGCCCGTGTAAACTGTTTCATAAGCCATTTTTAAACTAGTCTCTACACCCAACATGGGCCCCAAACTCACAATGCTGTGATGGAGAGTTGCACACTGCACTGACTGAGCTAGCCAGGCGCCCCGATAAACAGTTTAAAATAAAGGCATTCCTTCTACTTAGTAAGTAGGGACAAGCTGGTGATAGACAACACAGATGAGTCCCAAAAACATGCTGAGTGAAAAACCAGATGCATGAGCCTACATTGAACTGAATAGCTCTAAGTCCTCTATGGAGACCCAGTTGGACCAGAGGTTGCCTGGCAGCAGGGGAAGGGGGGCAGTGATGGGGGGGAGGGGCATAAGTGGTTTCTGCAGCCATGGAAACGTTCTACAGCTTGAGGATGTGGGTTCATTTATCAACATACAAGCGGTACGTTCAGGACTGGTTTCTAATAGACCCCGACAAAAACAAAACAGAAGCAAACCAAGAGCTCAGCAAGACATCCGCAAGTAGAACAGCCTTTGAGGTGTAGTTTTAATCAGCGGCACCATTTAGAGCAGGGAAAAGACAGACACGCTGGACTCGGGCAGAGGAGGTAAGGATTCTGTTGTCTGGGTCAAGGGGTCTAGGAATGGGGAAAAGGTTTAACATAATTCTCATTCTACTCACAATATACTTAAAAAAAAAAAAAAAAAAAAAGAGGAAGGGAAGGGGCAGAGGGAGAGAGAATCCTGAAACAGCCTCCACCACTGCCCCCCCCCGCCCCAGCACAGCCTGACGCAGGGCTCAATCCCATGACCCTGATTGTGACGGGAGCCAAAAATCAAGTCGGATGTTTAACGGACTGACTCACCCAAGCACCCCCTAACAATATACTTTCTAAATGAAATGTTTAGCTTTTAAAAAAGTAGGGGGGCAAACAATGTATAACAGGAAAATAAAACCCGATAGGGGAACTTTACCAGGTACTATGTCAAGCTGCTGTGTTTACCACGTACATTTGTTACCTGGTCAATAAGCAAGCCGAGGGGTTTATTTTCATCCTTACAAAAGCAATGTTATAAAGGAGAGGTCACAGAAATAAAGAAAGCACTAGTCTATGCTCTGGGTGACAGGGATAATGGAAGGCTCTGAATAATGGAAAAGCAAATAGAAATCTAACCCCTAAAAATAAGATTCCTATATGGCAAAGATGGGACAACTTATGACAAGAGTAACAAGCAAGGGGGGGGGGGTGGAAATCTAATGCCCAAATAGCAACCAGCAAGGACCAAGTCATGCAGCATCAGACCAGGAACAACATCCAGGGGCCACCAGACAGGTGAAAATGTTCAGTCACTCTTTAAAATATTAACAAGACTTTCTCTATTCCTCTGACAAGGTTTAAAGAAGCAAAAGCCAGGATAGGCAAAAGGGAAGTTGGCACTGCTGGTGGGAGCAGCATTAAAAGCTTTAGAGGGAGGGGCACCTGGGTGCCTCAGTGGTTTGAGCTTCTGCCTTCAGCTCAGGGCGTGATCCTTGGGTCCTGGGACCAAGTTCTGCATCGGGCTCCCAGCATGGAGCTTGCTTCTCTTTCCTCTGCCTGTCTCTCAAGAATAAATAAAATCTTTCAAAGAAAGAAAGGAAAACAAACAAACAAAAAAAATGTTTACACTCAATGATCCAGGAACCCCCAATATTTCCCAGAAAGAGACGGAAAAGCATGTACTACGATGTTCAACACAGCGCTCTTTCGAACAGTCTAACAGGAGGGACACCTCTAACCTCTTGGGATGGAGGTGGTTTTAAGTTTTTATGTTTGGACTATGTGTAGTCCCTTCACTCCTATGACTAAGATGTCTGTGACTCACTGAGGGGAGAGCTACAGCTAGAGGGCCACCGAGCACACCATTTACTGGTAGAGGTGGTGGGACAGGTTATTACTTACCATCTTACCAGTGGTCCTCTTGTGTCTTGTGTGCTGGTGACTAACACTTCTTTGTCTGCTTCTGCTTTGTTGGCACTTTATAGCCAAGTCCTTTCCCAAAGATAAACCAAAGAGATGGTTTGTTGGTCTTAGAATTCAGGATTCAATTAGGCTGACTTCCCAGAGAGCCTACCTAACAGATTCTTACATGGAAGGTCTATCGGTGGCTATCAGGCCAGGGCTCTTGAGTGATGCCACTCTTCTTCTTCCACCATCCACTACACAGGCTTCTACTCTCATGGTCACAAGAGACTTGGGTGCTGCACCACCAGGCATCCCACTCCTAGTCCAGAGCAAAGAAGGGCTACAATGCGGAAGGCCAACTAAGACTTGCTTTAGATTTTCCTGGAAGCCTACACTATCAAGTTCCACTTGCATCTCATTGGTCAAAATGGTCACAAGTTAAACCCCATCCCCCAGCACGTACATGGCACACCTAAAATGCTCCAAAATTCAGACAAAGCTCTGTGGAGTCCCCTTCAGCTCTGAGGAGCCCGTGCTCATCCAGACTCAGCTGAGAGTCAACCAGAAGCCCCTCAAATCACAAGTCACCAGCCAGGGTGATTTATAGGAGAGATTTATTTGAAGAAATATTACAACATATAAAAACTACATAAAGTCTTAATTTCCACTCATACAGTGGTAGATTTGATATAACGCATAATAAAAAACTTTTAAAATCCAGAATGCACAAAGTACTGCACAGTTTGATCACTAAGTCATTAGTTGATAAGCAAACCTCACAGAACAGCTCCATGTCAGCCAAGGCCACAAACACTGTGAACGACACATTTGAACTGACAGATTTTGACATGTTAGAAATACAACATCAGTGCATGTTGGGGATCCCTGGTGCCAGAAACAAGGGCGACGGGAGGGCAAAACTAGTCCTTAAGCAGTTTCCTCCTCCTTGGTTTTAACTAAAGAAAAATAAAAGGCAGAGTCATTACAGAGCACACATAGATTACCCTAAGCAGCGGGCAAGCGGAACAGGTTCAAATTGGGGGCTACATTAACAGCCAGGTGTTGACGCTAATGGCCCACCAAATAAGCACCTGCAGGAGCTCGGAATGCATATCCAGTAAGACTGCAACTGCTCACAGGGGTTCCCTAGGGATTCTCAGGCCGCCTGGGCTAGGGTCTGAGCCAGGCCTGAGGAGAGGGTCCCCCCCCAGCTGTACACCCGCTGCCCCCACTGTACCTGAGGCACTCTCTCGAGCTTTGGCCAACATACAGCGCTTGATCTCCAAGCCGATGGCTTTGGCCAGGGGCGGTGGCACAGCATTTCCCACCTGCAGGAGGCAAGGGGGAGATGCCTGGCTTGGCGTGGCCGGGGTCAGCACCAGCTCCAGGTCTTCTGCTCCTATGGGCCACCAGAGCACTTCCGCCATGATGGCTCTGGGACCCTCCCATCTGCCCACCTTCACACCCCAAACCTGATGTCAAGGGGCCTTTAAAGGGCTTTAGGTAAACTCAGATCCAGGGCAGCCAGGGTGGCTCAGCGGTTTAGCGCTGCCTTCAGCCCAGGGTGTGATCCTGGAGACCCCGGATCAAGTCCCACATCAGGCTCCCTGCATGGAGCCTGCTTCTCCCTGCCTGTGTCTCTGCCTTTCTCTCTCTCTCTTTCTCTGCCTCTCTCTCTCTCTCAAATAAATAAAATCTTAAAAAAGAAAATTGCTTCTTTAAATAAACTTTAAAAAAAAGAAAAAGTTGGGATCCCTGGGTGGCTCAGTGGTTTAGCGCCTGCCTTTGGCCCAGGGCGCGATCCTGGAGTCCCGGGATCAAATCCCACGTCGGGCTCCCGGTGCATGGAGCCTGCTTCTCCCTCTGCCTGTGTCTCTGCCTCTCTCTCTCTCTCTCTCTCTCTGTCTCTGTGACTATCATAAATAAATAAATAAAAAATTAAAAAAAAAAAAGAAAAAGTGTATTTGTTTATTTATGACAGAGAGACAGAGAGGCAGAGACACAGGAGGAGGGAGAAGCAGGCTCCATGCCGGAAGCCCGATGTGGGACTTGATCCCGGGACTCCAGGATCGCGCCCTGGGCCAAAGGCAGGCGCTAAACCGCTGAGCCACCCAGGGAACCCCAGAAAATTGCTTCTATAAAACAAAAAAACTCAGATCCAGATATAGAAGTCACCATGCTTCACTTCTGGCTAAGAGAGGTTGTTTCTAGAGAACAGGACTTGGGCAGTGGCAAGGCAGGGGTTTCTGCTCTAATCCCTAGGCACTGCTGGCTTTGTGAGCCTCGTGGAGGCATTACTTGGGTGTTTCTTAGGCGTATTTCTGCCCAACTCAACCCCCTCTGAGATCAGTGAGAGACTCTTGGTTCATTCCTACCACTGCACATTTACTCTGCTCCCTCACTGGAGTTCAGTGCCCTAGAACTTCCCACTTTGGGCTAAACCTGCCTCGAAGCTGTAAATGGCAGCTGACATGCTTAAAAATGCCTGACCCTGAGTCCCTGGGCCCTAGGGATAGGGTCCCCTTTCCTGGGAGTACTGAGGCCAACCAGCCACTGAAATCTTGGTGCTCAGTGTCCCCTTAGAAGGGACCACGTGAGTCCTGCTGACACACCCTTCCTCTGGGTCAGGCAGAGGGGCCTCTCTCCCCTTATGGCCTCTGTGGGACACCACTCAGTCCCTCGTCAAGGACGGAGGAAAAGCAGGCCCCGTTCTACTCCCCACTGACCTGTCGGTGCTTATCTAGGATGTTGCCAAACAGCCGGTAGGTATCCGGGAAGCCCTGGGAACGGGCGCACTCCCGCACGCTCACGACGCGGTGCTGCTCAGGGTGGAGAACGCGGCCCTGGGGGTGAAAGGTTAAGGTGGGGAAGGGGAACAAGACTGGGCCCACCTGCCATTTGGAGCAGGAGGAGGGAAGTGAGGAGCACTAGCTTCCAATGGGCCACTCCCACTGGCTGACCCCGTGCTGCTGTCCCCTCCCAGGGCATGACCCCAGCCCTCAGACCCACCTGCTTGCCCATGGGCTCAGGGTTGGTGACAGTCGTGCTGAAGAAGCCATCCCACTCCAGACGTCCGTAGAGGCCGGCCCAGTGGTTGTGCCTGTTCCCAGTGTGGGGCAAGCACCAGGGGATGAGGGTGTTGAACTGTCTAGCCGCGGAGTCACAGGCTTTGCCCGCTAGAAGAGAGAGTTGCAATGAGACTGTGGTTCTAGAATGGGAGGGACAGAGCAGCCAGCAGTCTCCATCCACGAAGCTTTATCATTTGATGCTCTCAGCATCTATTTACAGCAGAGATGTCTTCATTTGGCATGTCTGTGCCTCACTTGGGGCTTCAGGTCAGGGAGTGGCAGTCCCTGGTATCTCCTGCCAGGAGTCCTCTGGACTGCTGCAGGTGATCAGAATCTAAGGGGGCAAGGGGCAAGGGTGTTCAAAGTAAAACCCAAGGGAAGCCCCACCCAGGGCATGAGTAGGGTCCCCACCTTCCACACAGGAGCAGACCCCGCGGAGGGCCCCAGTGCTGCTGCAGCCGTTTTTCTTGTCATGGTATGTGTACCGCAGCTTCCTGGCCATGGTGCCATCAGAGAGCCGCACCTCAATGTTCGGCAGGTCACGCCAGTCTGAGCCTGGGGCCAAAGGGATGTGCCGCATGCGGGCGGCCACCAATGCACTCATGTCCTGAAAAGGCACAGCAGGGCCCAGCTGTCACTTCATCCAGGGAGCATTTAAGCCCCTGAGGTAGTCTGGGCACTTCTGTTCTAGGCACTGGAGACATCAGTGATGAGGAACCCCGAAGGGGTTTGTACCACAATTTGGGAGATAAACAGTAGCCCAAGT
Organism: Vulpes lagopus; assembly: GCF_018345385.1. Lineage (NCBI taxonomy): Eukaryota > Metazoa > Chordata > Mammalia > Carnivora > Canidae > Vulpes > Vulpes lagopus. The sequence continues at coordinate 7,243,596 of NC_054830.1, forward strand.
CCACAACCTGGGGACTGCGTGTGCCATGAAGATAAACAGAGCAGGGACCTAGAATAGCCTGGAGGAGAACGGGTGAAGGGACAGCTTAGGACAAGCTGAGAGGGCTTCTTGGAGGTGGTGACATATGAGCTGAGCCCTGCAGGATCAGAGAACCAGCTACAGGAAGAACTGGGTTTGGCACATCTGGGAGAACACAGAGAACATGGGCAGAAGAGATGAGGTCAGTCAGGGGGGTAGTGGCCTGCTACCTATTTAGAAAGAGCAGGAGCTCTGACGCTCTAAGTGACTGTGTGCTGCAGAGGGTACAGATGGTAGTGGCAAAAAGAAGAGCAGGAGGCGAGGTGGGGATGGGGGGGGAAGAGCCAGCTGAGAGGACGCTGATCGAGGGTGAGCAGGAAGGGACCAGGCTCAGACCCTGCTTCCGACCCCAAGCCTTGGCTGGGCTCCAACCACACGCCCCATTCTCATGGGGCCACTGGTCCAAGCAGGCCAGCGCTGCTCTGCCAAGGTGCCATTACCTTACAGATGTGATCCCTGAGGATGGGCTGGTACTGGGAGCCTCGGAGCTGCCTCTGGAACCAGGACTGAGGCTCCCCGTTGTACAGGATCTCAAGTGCCGAAGCTCCATTCCGGACCTCAGGGAGGTCAGACATTGTGTCCCGCACTGTGATGGTTCGGAATGGGCCCGAGCTTAACCTGCAACAGCACGGCAGATAGCTGAGGACTCTGGGGATCCAGGGTCCTGCTGCTCCTCCCATCACAGCTACCATATCCTGACTGCTGCCACTGCCCCCTCCGGGTAGGATGACCTAGCTCAGAAGTCAAAGGGCCGCCCAAGGTCACAAGGGCAGCATTCTGGGGATCCCTGGGTGGCGCAGCGGTTTAGTGCCTGTCTTTGGCCCAGGGCGCGATCCTGGAGACCCGGGATCGAATCCCACATCGGGCTCCTGGTGCATGGAGCCTGCTTCTCCCTCTGCCTATGTCTCTGCCTCTCTCTCTCTCTCACTGTGTGCCTATCATAAAAAAAAAAAAAAAAAAAAAGACAAAAAAAACACAAGGGCAGCATTCTTCTTAGACCCTGTCTACGACGAGGACGAGCTAGGGTACGGGCTCCGCTCACGACTACAGCCAGGTCCAGTCGCTGCCCTGCGTGCAGCGCTCACCCAGAGTTAGGGCAAGACCAAAGGTTTGGTATAGTGCTTTTACGCCAGGCCAAACACCACACTGACTGCTCTAACACGTTCTCCTTACTCAGGCCTCTTGAGAGACCTGTCGATAAGCAAACCTCCCAGGTAACACAAGCACCATACACAAGCGGGGCTCCCACCTGGTTATGTTACTGACAAACTTCTTGTCATCCACCACGACACTCAGCTGGCAGGCCCGGGGCGCGAACACATGCAGCGGCTCTGGGAACAGGGGAAGCTTCTCCCCGGGTGCCGCAGCCAGGATGATGGCCCGCCTCCGAGTCTGGGCCACGCCATACTGACCAGCCTGAGGAGAGGGCCAGACATGCACAGTCAAGCGGGCACTTCCAACCAGCCCCTAATAAACTCAGCAGGTTTACCCCCAATAAGAGTAAGTGGGACCAGATGAACAAAAGATCCTGTGCGATGGCCACTAGTCTCTGGAGAAGATGGGAGTAAACCCTGCTGGCATTTCCAGCCAGCTCTTTTGAGAGCTCTACGAGAGCGCTCATGATCTCAGCACTTGGGAGAAAAGCAGGCAGAGAGCCACGGAGCCCTGCTACTGACCTAGCAGCAAGTGGGCACAAGAGCTGCCAACAAGGTTTGACTGGTGAGCCCAAGACCCAGTGTTCCCGGTGTGGGGCACTGGGCTAGACACGGGGGAGCCAGAAGGCGAGGGAGCCAGCACGTTGCTTATGCAGACACTATCTCACTGCCTTCCAGCCAGACTCCCTTCTCATTTTTTAGCGTAGCTTCAGCTTTAGTTATATCATTAGCTGCTGAACGGATATATAGACTAGCTGCTTTTCAGATAAAGCCTAGTTCCCTCTGATCACCCATTATCTATTCACATAAAGCTACCAGTAGCTACCTGGAGTATGATCTCCCACCTTCTCCTAAGGTTTCTACGTGTGTACATTGACCCAAGAGATACTTCTGTTAAACCATAATGGTTTAGTCTGCATCTTCCTGCAATTCTGCCTTCACCACCACCCATGGGGATCTAACTGCTACCTAGAGCTCCACAGCTGGCCACCACCCTCCATCTCAAAAGGGGAGAGAAACACATGGTCCCCACTCATGCACAAGCAGATGTGACTCTTGAGACCCTAAGACACAGATGGACTTACTGGCACACCAGTTCTGTGCTCCCCAGACCTAGAAGCTGCGAGCTTCTAGGACAGATATGAGGACAGATGTGTGCTAAGAAGTGAGTACAGGCCCCAGCCGCCACCTCCCCTTCCCTCCCCAGCACCACAGCCCTATCCCATTCAACTCTCTCTTCAGTTAGAGACAACCTGCTGCAGTCCAGGGGCCACTGAGCCCCTTTCCTGTCCACACCCCTCTGCCCCCCCCTTTGCCCCCTTCCCCAAGGAAAGCCCACCTGCAACACGCCAAAGGTACACTGATAGCCCATGCGGACGAGGCAGCGGAGAGTGAGCTTCAGGACCATGGAGCGCTTGAAGGAAACAAAATTCCGGACGTTCTCCAAGAGGAAGTAGCGGGGCCGGTAGTAGTCACAGTAGCTGTGGGAGGTAGGAGAGACTACGAGGGTCATCTGCACGCACGAAATGAATGGGAAGGCTTATCTACCAGAAGCTACACCCAAATGTTTGATGTCTGCTTGTTGGGATGCCATACCCCTCAAATCCCCAAGTGTCTTGGCCGAGAAGCCAGCCACTTACTCCCTGGAAGCAAAGGCTGGGCACTTGGCCACCGCACCGGGCCTCCAGCAGCCACTCTGGCTAACCCCACTACTGTTGGCCGCTGGCACACTTGGTGTTGCAGCCCCAGGGTTGGTGGTCTCATTGCCCTCAGGCAGCCCTGAAAACAGGCGCCTCAACTCCGTTTACCTGAGAAAGGAAACCACCAGGGAGTTCTTGAACTTGGAGTAGGTACGAGAGTTGAAGCGGTTCATGCCACTAAACCCTTGGCAGGGCGGCCCACCGCACAGCATCTCCACATCTCCCTTCTGAGGCAGCTTCTGACCACGGGAGTTGGTTGCCTCCCCAGCCATGACAAGCTTCAGCAGCACGTTGCAGTCCTCCGTGAACACCGTGGATCCAGGGTTGTTTAGCCGAAACGCCTGGGCTGCAGGGTCCCACATCTCGATGGCCCACAGTGTTTCTGAGATGCCTGGGACATATGAGGACAAATGTGTGCTAAGAAGTCCCTAGAATCATACTTGAGGCAGAACTGTGACCAGAGCCAGAAAGGCCTTCTGGGTAGTTACGCGGGAAAAACCTCACGGTGTTTACCTGCTTGGTGGAACCCTTCCGACAACCCCCCACAGCCAGAAAACACATCCAAGGTCCGAAGCTTCGGAAGTTTAATTTCTGTCTCTGGTTCACTTGGCTCGCATGTTTGAGACTTTGCCTTGCCCTTCCCTGGAAGACAGGCCACAAGTCAGTCAGAGCCCCCTGACCTGCTCTCCTTAAACCCTCATTTTGAATTCACAGCAAAGAACAAGGTGACATCAGAAGCTGTGTTTTCATACACGATGACTCATTAGTCCCTGAATTATGTAAGAGACTTGAAGAGAATGTGGGAAAAACAACGTACCTTTACCCTTGCCTTTCCCTTTATTTCCAGGGCTACGGGCATGGTTTGGAGGATCTTCGAAGCTTTTGTTCTTGGCATTATAGGCCTAAGAAGGAATAAAAAAAAAAAAAAATCACAACAGTCTGGCAGAGAAACACACTGGTCCCTTTTCTAACAAAGACAATTTAAGTTAATCTGATAAAGATCCATTTAATTTCCCCCTAAATCATGGCCACAAGAGATTAGCCATCTATAAGAATATTTTGATTTTGTTACACTGGAAACAGGGCGGGGAAGGGAGAGAGTTCTACGATACAAACATTGTACATGGCCAACATTGGACTTCCTGCTATTGTAAGTACTTGGACTACGCATTCTAAACATAGGCAAAAGTGATATATTAAACCACCCATAGTGCAACCTGGGGGAAACGCAGGTATGTATCAACTTTAGATGACCCGACACCGAAGAACCACGTTCAAAAGTGACTAGCTTCATTGACAAGACGCCCAGATCCTTTCTCAATTACCAGAGCCACTGCTCAGCTGTACAGATATCACCTGGCTATAGGTGAAGGGACGGAGGGGCAGGGCCAAGTCTGCCAGGGAAAGCGGTACCTTTCCCTAACTCATGTTAAGATGCTGGTAGGGCTAGCAGAGGCCACCTAACAGTCTCCAAATAAACTGGAGGTGCACAAGGACACTCAGATGTTACTTTTGGCTTTTAAAAAAAACGTGTTAGGGGATCCCTGGGTGGCGCAGCGGTTTAGCGCCTGCCTTTGGCCCAGGGCACGATCCTGGAGACCCGGGATCGAGTCCCACATCGGGCTCCCAGTGCATGTGGCCTGCTTCTCCCTCTGCCTGTGTCTCTGCCTCTCTCTCTCTCTCTGTGACTATTATAAATAAATTTAAAAAAATAAAAAATAAAAAATAAAAAATAAATTAAAAAAACGTGTTAAGTTCCAGAACTTGAATACCATGGATTCAGACACTGGGTAATTCAGCTACTTTCCTGGGGGCTAGGACTTTGACCTGAAGCCCCTCCCTCCAGTAAGTCCAGAGTACCACCTCAAGGAAGTAGAAGCGGTCTGGGCCCCCTGCTGAGAAGTCCTGGAGGCACCCAGGCAGGTCCTCCCCATACTCCACAGTACAGCGGCCCTGCACGGCCTTGAAGTCCACCACCACCTCCTCATCACTCCAGTAAAGCAGGTTGATGTCCGCATGGTAACTTGCTGGGGTAGACTTGTGTGTGTTTTCTGGCCTGAAAATGTAAGAGTCTTTTGTTAGCAATTTTCTTTTGCTGTTAACTGACAAAGAATTAAATGGCACCACATTTCTGGGGGTGTTCAGAAAACAATGGGTGAAGACTGCAAACCCCAGTTAGGTCAGCTTGATTTTTATCCCCTTTAGCTGGCACCACCAGCTAAATGTGATTCCTTGCCATGAACTCCGCAAATGATGGGCATGAAGGAGCCAGCACATGACTAGCCCAAACAAGCCAGCCCTGCATCACAAACAGCTGCCTACTAAACATCTGGAGTTTCCTTCTCTTGCCTCTACTAGCCAGACTTCTCATTTCTTTTCCGATACAAATGATTATTACAGGGACGCCCGGGTGGCTCAGCAGTTAAGTGTCTGCCTTCAGCCCAGGTGTGATCCTGGCATCCCGGGATTGAGTCCCACATCCAGCTCCATGCAGGAGCCTGCTTCTCCCTGTGTCTCTGCCTCTCTTTCTCTGGGTCTCTCATGAATAAATAAATAAAATATTTTAAAAAAGTGATTATAAAGACTTTAAAAAAAATCTTTAATATACACTAGGTAAGTGAAGCAACCTTACAACTGTCCTTGATTAGTTTCAAGTTAGCTCCTAACCAACTAGGAGTTACTAGGATCCCAGAAGCAGACTGAGTGAAGCCAAGAACTTGGGAAAAGGACAAAGAGGAACCCCAGAAACAGGGAGGGGCACCTGGGAGGAACTGGGGGCAGAACTCAGACAATCCTAAATAGATGGCAGAGCCCACGACATTCTACCCCTGACTTTGTCATATGCTTGACTTCTGCTTAAGGATTTCTTTGGGGGAGAGAAAGCTAATGCTTTAAAACAGAGGTCTACAGAAAGACTATGAAATATAATTAAGTTACTATCAGCATCCACCAGATAACTGGAAACACTTAGAAAAACAGCCACCTCTACCGAAGTCTTAAAAAAACAGTTTCCACCTCATCTCAGACTTCTAGAAGAGTCATGCCTTCTGAAAGAGCAGAAGCCTTCACAGACCTGTAGAATTTGTTGATTCTGATCTTGATGTCGGTTTCATTAGGCCTCCCATTGCTCTTCTTGGTACAGAAGATTTCTTTTATTCGGCCAATTCGATATGGCTCAGGGGCATCCAGGTTACTGCCTTTGATGTAATCAGAGTATTTCCGGTAGTGTTCTGGATATAGATCTTCATCCACAGGCTCCTTCCGTGGGCGTTTCACGGGACTGGACAGCTTGATGCTGCAGAGAAGCAAGAATCATGCATAACTGAACACAAAACCATAAAAAGCAATTACCTCAGCCTGACCAGCCAATAACAACTACTACTTAAATCCAAACACTTTATAAGCTAATGTAGCTAAGCTAAGCTAATGTAGATTTACAGAGAAATATTAAATCTCATTCCTAGTTTAAAATGAGCATTCTTGGGATCCCTGGGTGGCGCAGTGGTTTGGCTCCTGCCTTTGGCCCAGGGCCTGATCCTGGAGACCCGGGATCAAATCCCACATCGGGCTCCCGGTGCATGGAGCCTGCTTCTCCCTCTGCCTATGTCTCTGCCTCTCTCTCTCTCTGTGTGTGACTATCATAAATAAATAAAAATTAAAAAAATAAATAAATAAATAAAATGAGCATTCTTGAGATGCCTGGGTGGCTCAGTTAGCTAAATGTCTGCCTTCAGCTCGGGTCATCATCTCAGAGTCCTGGGTTCAAGCCCTGTATCGGGCTCCCTGCTCAGTGGGGAGCCTGCTTCTCCCTCTGTCTGCCCCTCCCTACACCGCCCCAACTCGTGTGCATGCTCACTTTCTCAAGTAAGTAAAATCTTTAAAAAATAAGATAAAAATAATCACCTTCCATGTGTGCACTGCTGGCTACAGTAGCTGCTGACACTGCCTGAATATGCCCAGCTCCTGGCCACATGAAAGGACTGCACTTCCTGGCCTGTGACTCATTCCGTTCAAGAAGTGTGAGACGTGACACACAAACATTTCTTGAGTGTCATGTGAACACTAAACTGCCAGGAAAACCTCCAACACACTTTCCCTTGGCTCAGACTGGCAACTTTGAGAAGGCAGTGGTTCCACAAGCTTGGTTCCCTGAGTGACCCAACCAGTCAAGTGTCCTGCCGAACCATGATGGACACATACTAGAGGCAAGAAGGAAACCTCCCCATTTGTGGGCTTGTTACCAAGGCATGACCTATGCTCTCCCAACTGAGGTGCTACTAGAGGTGATGCTACTTAAAGAATGGGGCAGAGACTCATGGACTAGGCAAGCCGAAATTTGGCCTATGAAGGCAAAGCTGGTCATTAATTAGGCTACACACTTTCGAGGCTGCCATTCAGGAAAGTAGCTGCCAGACTTTCCTACCAGGCTGCCTTAGTCTGACAGGTTCCAAAGGTGCTTCTGAGCACCTGTGTGGACGCCCTGCTGCACAGTGAGCACTGGGGCAGACAGCACCTTGGGCATCCCCCGCTCCACAAAGGACAGGGGAGCTCAGGGGGCTACAAGCACCAACTATATAAGGCTGAGGGGCCCCTGCCCTCTGTTCTGTAATTCACAGTAATTTTTTTTTTAAAGATTTTATTTATTTATTCTTGAGAAATAGAAGGAGAGACAGAGCCAGAGACACAGGCAGAGACAGAGCCAGAGACACAGGCAGAGACAGAGCCAGAGACACAGGCAGAGACAGAGCCAGAGACACAGGCAGAGACAGAGCCAGAGACACAGGCAGAGGGAGAAGCAGGCTCCACGCACCAGGAGCCCGACGTGGGATTCGATCCCGGTTCTCCAGGATCGCGCCCTGGGCCAAAGGCAGGCGCCAAACCGCTGTGCCACCCAGGGATCCCTGTAATTCACAGTAATTGAATTGAGGGCAGGCACTGGAGGAAAATGCAACTGCAAATCGGCAGATGAAGTTCAGAAAGGTTGGCTGTAAAGGCAATCATGCACTAGTTCCTAGGACAAAGACTGGATCCAGTTGGAAATTCCTTGGATTTGTCCCCGAACAGCCCCAACCCTCTGATGAGCAAAGAGGTCTCAATACCTCCTGGTAAATAGGGTTACAACTCACATTTGTTTAAGCTCTACTCTAGGCCAGGTGCTGGGCTAAGTGCTTGCAACCAACTTCATCCTAAGAGCCCGGCAGGCGAGGCACTCCTCCCACAGACAGGGACTAAGAGGAGATGGTCTCTGCCCTGGAGCCTCACGGCTGGGCAGGGCCCCACTTCTGGCACCAGCGCCCCCTTAGCCAGCGCATGCTCGGACATCCTTGAGGCTTACAGCTTCACTCTGCAATGAGCTAGACTCCCTATACACTGGAGGGGTGGCTATCGCTGACACCATAAATACAACAGTGACAGTTTAGGCAGCAACTAGTCCTGGGATCCAGAGTGGAGGACACTGCAAAGCCAACCCTGTACTGGCCCAGAGCTCATGACCATGACCTGGGCAAAGGGGGCACTCACTTGAACGTGAAGGCCTCGGGGAGGAGGTAGACGCCATCACCCACTCGATACTGGATGCCGTTCTTGGTGGCTGAGCTGTATAGAACCCGGTTGTCCAGGTCTTCAAGCTGTTCCAGGACCCTTGGAATTTCTTTTTGCCTCATTTCAGCCAGACGGGCACAGCTTACACAGAACCTGGAGTGAAAGACAGAAGCAAAAGACCCTGAGCTGATTGGTAGTGGCTGTAGCAGCAGTCAGTGGTCTCAGAGACTCTGATGACCAATGGAGAATATCTGCAGGTATTTGAAGGAACTAGCTTTCCTTTAGTTCATGTTCACACTTTGAAAATTCTTACTTGGGACCAAAGACACAACACAAAAAAATGACAAGCCAATCCTACTTTTGAGTATTTGATAAAAACCCTAAGAAAAAAAAAAAAAAAAAGCAAAACCCAGAAGACAAACAGAATATAGAATACAGTAAAGAATATTCCAGTCAGAACTCCATGTCTCATATTATTATCTTTAAAGGCTGAAAAGCTAGTTGGTAAAATTCAACATTAGCTAGAAATGGCCTTCATTAGAGATCAAGTCAAAGGGCAGCACACCAGGCTGACTGGAGAAGCACCAGAAGCATGTATGCCAGTCCTCCCAGCCTTCGCCCCATCAGCATTGCTGCTGCCCTAAGAGGCACCAATGCCACATTTGGTCCAAACAAGTAAGGTACAGAGGTTACCAAGGAAGGCATGGGGCACTGAACATCTGAAGGAAATTTTAAAAAGTGAGCCTCTTTAAAAGCAGTCACTTGCCAGTTAGAATACAGTGGCATCAAAGGTATCACTTATGAAAGAAAGCATCTAAGAAACACAAGGAAACATGCAAGGTCTGTAGCATAAATGCCGAAGAGCACACAAACAGACACACTCTGCTCCTGGGTAGGAGAGTTTCTCATGAAGGTAACCCCACGCCCAGGCTGTTCATAGACTTAAAGCAACTGCAACCAAGTCAGGCTGGACTTGGATTACTGCGGGAAAGAAACCCTGCCAGACAGAAGCACATGAAAGTCAGGAGTGATGCGCAGAGCAGCAGAGCGCCCCAGAACACCACCGGAGCCCAGTCCCGGCACTCACTTGTACTTGTTGTCCTCCGTTGGCTGGGTTTTCGGAGGGGACTCAAATCTCGCATAGTCTTGATCATACCACAGCTGGTAGAAGTAGGTCTTTCCGTCGTCCTCTGTTATCAGAGCCTCAGGATCCATGCCTCCCTTTGAGCACAAGGACCCGGTGTCAGCCACGACCCCACGCATGTGAGGGAAGGGCATCCAAGGGGCGCTGGCCACTCACCTCCAAGGCCCAGTTTTCCGATGGAGCTTTATAGACAACCTTCACCTTGCTGTGGATGTATGACAGCTGCATGTCCTCACATTCATCTACCAGGAAAAGCTCCAAGGGGTCTGATGTGGCTCCAAGGACTGTGTCTGTCCCAGCACAGAACCAGTGGGCATGAAACATCTGCCCGTTGCTACTGTCTTCCCACAGCGCAGTGACCCTGGAGTTGGAAGAAAGTCCCTCACTTGACTGGCAAGTCTGGACTGAGTCTACTTAGGGGAACTCATTTTCTTTTTGCAGTGAGCCTAGCAAAGAACCGCTGTGCTATCTGCATATAAGCCTCTCCCAGTTGTCTAAGAGAAAGTGTTTTCTGAAGTCAAGCAAAGGAAAAGATACAAACCTTGCTAGATACAGCGGTTTTGAAGAGTCATCTGGAATAACAGAGACACAGTCTCCCACTTCCAGGGTTTCTGAATCGATGCAAACCTTCTTATAGTAATCCTTCTTCCCATCAGTCTGCAAATGACAGCTTTATTTCAGGGGAGGATGGGTTTGAAGGTCCAGGGTAGGCCTGACCTGCTTGTTCCTATTACGTTATGTAAAAGCCTCATTCCTAATAATTTCATTAAGACACAAAGCTCTACTGACCTGGCTACTACAGAAAATCTCTACCTCCCTTGGCTGGAAATCTGCATGAAGAGCACTCACATGCACTCCTTGTCAGCTCTGCCCTTCAGTGTCAGCAACAAGTCAGATTCCAGCATTTGATTTTAAACAGCACTAATCCCAACTACTAGCCACAGTCCTAAGGCCACATCCTAGTCCCAACTCCTGTCAGCTGTGAGGACCTACTTCTTCCACAAGGAAAGCTAATTTCCACCTGACTCTCCCCCAGATCTTTGTTGGCTAGTTCCTCGCCAACCTTCTGGGTCTCAGCTAAGATGCTGCTTCCTCGGGAAGCCTCCAAGCCCCCAACCTCCCTCCAGCCCTCTACCCACAGGGCAGTACACGTGCCTACCCTCCCGTACTAGAGGATCAGGACCACAGGACAGGGGCTGAGCCCCGTCCAGACCTATAACAGCACCTGGCATGGGTAAGCCTCACGCTACAGACCAGACCTTTGGCTTATAGACATCAAGTAAGCAACGGTGAAAGAACATTCACCTCCAGCTTTGGTAAAAGTTGTGCCTTAGATAATCATAGAACTATGGGGAGGCAATCTGCTAGTGCCACAAAAACACCCATACCCCCAACCAGAGGGGGCAATGATGGCTCTCTTTGAAATAAGCTTCAAAGGAGAACCAGCCTGACACTGAGGACAGTGTCAAATGCCCATTTTGGAATGTTAGCAAAATGGAGTCTGGGGCACACACATTTCTGGTGCATGGCTAAGGGCCTTGGCCTCTCCCACTGGCCCTGGTCCTCTCTGCGGCAAAAATGAGCAGGTTTCTCCATGATACACAGGAGACAACTCCTTTCGCAGATGTATGACAGGAAGTAGACCGTCTTCTCCAGGATTACCTTGACAGCATCTCCAACCCAAGAGATCCGATTCTTGTTCTGTTTCTTTTTCTTCCCCTGGTGCATTTTTTTGGGTGATGGCATCTCTGGAATATTGTCATCGACTTCTTCATCGTCATCTGCCTC